>NC_135879.1:84463537-85750754 GCF_964194155.1 Cetorhinus maximus
TCTGTGGGGAGGTTAATGATTCACCTTGGGGGGAGAGGGTAACGATTCACCTGAGGTTAAGGATTTGCCTGAGTTTAATTACTTACCTGGGGGCATTAGTGATTTACCTGGGGTTAATAATTCTTTTTTTGGGATTAATGATTTACTTGGGATTTATGATTCACCTGTGGTTGGGGCGGGGTGGGGGGGGGGGGGGGTGCTTACTGAATCACCTGAATTAATGAACACTGGGGCTAATGAAACATCTGGAATGATGAATCATCCGAGGTAATGAATCATTTGGAAGTTCGTGATTCATCTGAGTTAATATTTGAATATCAGGTCAAAATTTTCACCAAAGTGAAGCCACCTGATTATCCTCCATTTAAATTAATGAGAGAAAAATCTGTTGAATTCCTTATTAGATATCTTTTGCAAAATTGAATCTAAATATTTGGTACAAATTGATTAAGATTTGAGGAGCACTCAGTGTTCTGAAATACAACTGGCACTAATATTCAAGCCGAAAGATGTGGGTGAGATTTTAACTCACTCAAAAGCCATTCACATGCACAGAGTTAAAATTGGGCCTATGGTGTGTGCTAAAATCATTCAGTTTAACAGCATTTACCGCATCCATGTGATCTAATGGAAAATGCCCTCTTCAATTATTTGATTTCTTTTGAGGGCAATTTTACTACTTATGGCCAGGCAAAAACAAGTGTTAATGAATCAGCAGCTTGTTTTACACCTCACCCAATCTTCTTTTTAAAAGGTTAAAATTAGTCCATACTGTTTTATACAATGTAAGTCACATTATGTCAGAAGTGAATTATTATCTGATAGCTGAACATTTTACACAAATTGATGAAGGTTTCAGATCCACTCAGTTTTTTTCAAAAAACAATTATCACCAAAATTCAGACAGTGATTGATCACTTGACTTTTGAGTACTTCTCTGTGTGATGCTGAAACTTTATCAAGTTAGGCAAATTGCTTCAGAGTACAGTTGGTAATTGATTATGTACTGGTTCATGGAACACTTCTCATTGCTGTCAAGATGCAAATTGTTTTAAGCTTCACTATTATCACCAGAGCTTTGCACACTATGTATTCTGAATGCACATAAGGATACTCAGTAAATCAATCATATATCTCAGGTCAAACCTAACAAAGTGAAACAATTGATGTTTTAGGTCTGTGACCTTTTATCGGAACTGATGAAAGGTCAGTGACATGAAACGTTAACTGTTTTTTTTTTCTCCACAGATGTTGCCTGACCTGTTGAGTATTGGCAGCATTTTCTGTGTTTATTTTAAAGTTAATTTATGTTGCCTTTGGTCACTGCAGAAGCAAAAGGTGATTTTGTATTTATGCAGCCATTATAACAAAGGTTTATAACATCTCTGAATGACATTTTACAATATTGGGAATTGATTTCAGCCATTAGATTTTTGTAAGAACATGCAATTAACTTTAGACCACTTTTTTTTTACTATGAATATAATTAATGTTCCATCATCTTTTACGCGGGAATGAAGTTTTGAAAAGTGTGCTTTGTAAGGTCTCCTATTCCAGTGCAGTATTGCAGCATTATTTATCACTGTCAACAGAGAGTTGGAGCAGTCTTTAAATTGGTTCAAAGTCGGCAATTTACATTTGTTTTGCAGATTTAGTACTGCAGACATGAAAGCTATTAGTATGTCCCATCAATTGAACCACAATGTTGGTGTCATCAATTGAGATTACTTATTTTTACTGAGTTAGTGTAATAATTATTGGATAATTTAATGATCACCTCCTGACTATTATATTTTATTCAATGAACACCATAAGCTGATAAAGTAGAGCTTATCTTCGAACAATAGTTAATGGATGCGTGACAGGGAGGTTAAAAAGTTTGTTAAAATATCACAGTCGAGAATTTGATAAAGATCTGTTTATCAATGTATTTCATCCAAGGCTTTCAACTTGGAGTGGAAATTCTAAACTTAACTTTTAAAGTGATTCAAAAATAAGAGAGCACAGAGTTGTAGTTAGTTCACAAAAGTATAACCAAATCATAACTAAACTGAAAAATGTAAACATAACAGTAACAAAACATCAACATAGAGAATGTCACTGATAAAAGGATCTTGACACTGTGCATAATAGTATATGTACCCACACAGCTAAAGATCTCCTTGCATATCTTAGTAAGAGGAAGATTATGAATAACAACAGTGTCTCTTGCACTATTATGAATACATAGTCAATTTGAGAAATAAGGCCCAGATTTTTGTGGAATTGGAAAGACTCAGTGGAGCTTTAAAAAGAGAGAGCAGGACTCGGATATGGAAGTCCCACCCTTATTTCAGACAGGTCCAATTTTTGCCAGCAGGGAAAGGGTGAAGGGTGTGACTCTCACAGGAGGGAAACTCACAGTCAACAGGACCATTTAAACTTAGCACTAAATTCAAACAGACCCCAATCTAGGCTGGTCCAAGGGCCTTAACCCACAGGGTGAAGGTCATGAATTTATGCAGTTGATGCAAACATTCTTGAAGGACAGATAATGTTTGTTTAAGTATCATGGTATGAAGTCTTTTACACCCCCTCCCCTACTCTTTAAACATGGAAAAAATATTCTGAATGTGTCAATAGGATTTTTTAAAAAATCCTGCTGGACCACTTTAATTGACAGGACATCTGGTGTAGCTTCAAAAAAAAACATTACCACCTGGTCATGCATTTTCAATAGAGTACTTTGTTGAAATTTCCCCAAGGGCTATTATTTTGTAATTATAAATGATTGGATGAGTTTTAAAAGCTACAGTTATCGCAACAGGATCTTCTGAGTTCACAGCTTGACTAACAGTTCAAAGAGCTATTAAAGAATTAATTGCTTTTGATGTGGAGTCTGAATAGAAGTGTGTTTGTTTTTTTATAAAAGACTACCCACTTTAGATTTCATGAACTTTGAAACTTTGGGTTTCATGAATGGGAGGTTTTTTCACTAAGAGGTGTATATGAGTGAGAGCTTTTTTAGATTATTAGATTTTGTTTTCATCTCCACGTGGCTTCTGATGTCTGCCCATGGTGGATACTGGGTGAGTGGGTATGGAGTTAGCATAATGGTACGAGCGGCATGAGGTGTATTGAGAGGGCATGGAGGGTAGGTGAGGGCCTGAGTTAGCATGGAGGTTCCATGGGGGGATAGGTGTAGGTGTGCAGGTTGAGGGTGAGAGAGCATAGCAGCTTCTAAAACTACTGGAACAAAGCCCAGAAAACCGAGGTGGGCCTTTTAATCGGCCCACTTCAGCACCTGCCCGCCTCCGTGGCCGCACTAGGATCATCTTCCAGGGTCAGGGGGCTCAATTCGATCCCACCCTTCCTCCCCAGACTGAAAATTGTGTCCAATGCGGCCCTGTTAACCGAGGCAGGTCTGCCAAGTAGAGAAATTTCCTGGCTCAAGCTACCCACCATGGTAGTGAAAATCCAGTTCTTGGTGTACCTCTGACCGTGGTCCTATGCCTTAAGTTTTTTAATATTGATTTCTTGTCCAGCCTTTCTGATAACAGCTCCAGAAACTTGCTATTGTTGGAACATGTTTTGTTATGGCAGTGAACCTACTCCTAATTCACAAAAAAATGAGTCAAGGGGTGATGTGGAAATATTTTCCCTGATAGGCCCTGGTAACTTCAACCTGTTTTCTTCTCTGAAATGGCTCTTGTCACAATAACAGTATTGGCCTTGAAGATGCTTATGCTAATTGTCCTATTAACATGAGAATCAGGCCATCTAATAAAGACACCGTGAACAGCATTTGTGCTTGAATAACTAACCTATGTTTATTTTCAAGTATATTTGATATAAGAAAATTTTCCAAGATCATACTCCATTTCACCTCTACCATCACTGCATAGCAAATTGAGGCATATGTTGTAAGTTGCTTTCTGACCCTGACAGCACATGTCAGGACTTCTGATGTGTGTGCCCAGTGGGCGAGGTTCCCTACTGGGAGCATGATATCAAAAAATGTACTACCCCCATGTAAACATGTTTGTGGGCATCATTTATACACTTCTATCTGAGCTGGAGGAATAAGATTACAGGTTTTGATTTAAACCATAGAGAAGTCGATGTTACTGTTGTGTGGGTAGTTCTTTTCATTTTCTATATCAAATTGCATTTTAAAAAGTGCTTCACTTGCATATAAAATATAGAAAACATGGATTACTCGGAAAAAAAAAATTAGGGCCAAGCAATTCTTTCTGTGATTCTTCTCAGTATATCTTCAAACTCCCTTTTATGTAGAAGAACATAAAATCTTTTTGTGAAACAGCTGGGGGCTAATTTCCTAACCTCCTTCCCGTCCCGCTCAATGCACCAATTCCTTGGACACTGTACAATGATCATTGACTCTCTCTCTATTTCTCTCCAGAATAGCTGTTCACCCACAAAAAAGGCCTCATGACCATACTTCAGGCCCAACTCCCACCTGAATCTGGCGGGAATGCCATGAACTGGCTAATGGGATAAGCACAACAGGGGGCCGCTGTTACCATCTCTGAATTTCAAGTCAGTGTTTTGAGGGTGGCAGAAATGGTCATGGTCGGGGGAGGTTGGAAAAAAAAAAAACTGGACAGCAGAGCCCCACCGTTCCCTTGGAGGACCTGGAAAGCACTCCTGACCCTCCTTTCCCACAAGCTATGTTCCCGCTAATGTTTTATTTTTGGAGTGCATGGATGCTTTGTTTGCATGCCCCTTTAATTTGTTTGTGTGTGGCATTGCATGCATGGTAAATTGAAAGGGCTAACTTTAGTGAGGCCAGCAAGCAAATCTTTGGGTCACTGCATGGCCATGCAATTTAGATGGAACAAGTAACCTGGAAAAAAAATTACAATAGTACAGTTATTGAATTATAGACTAGTAATCTGGAGACTGGAGTAACACTCAAGAGAACTTGAGTCCAAATCTCACCATATCCAACTCAGAATTGGAATATAGTTTAAAAAAATATAAAAAGCTGGTATCAGTAACGTTAACCTCAAAGCTGTCAGATTTTTGGAAAAACTCAACTGCGGCACAAGTAACCTTTGGGAAGAGGAAAGCAAAATACTGAGGATGCTGGAAATCTGAAACAAAAACAGAAGGTTTCTCAGCAGGTCTAACAGTATCTGTGAGGAGAAAAAAGAGTTAACATTTTGAGTCCTTATGATTCTTCTTCAGAGCTAAAGAGAAGTAATAATGTAATGAAATTTATAGGGACGAATTTTCTCCCCGTCAGGCGGGCCAGTCAGGAGTGGGCGTGGGCGGGCGCAGAGCCGATCGCCGCCCATGATTGGCTTCGCATCACCATTTTACGTGGGCGTGCCCAGTAGCACTCAGCGTTACCTGTGCGGGCAGAGTGAGGAGAGGGAGTCGGGGCCTGCGCACTTTCACACAGGTGCGCGAAAGAGCGCACAAATCTCCCTGAGGCAGATCCGTGCCTCAGGGAGATTAAGTTCAATTTAAAACATCAAAATGAAAAAAGTTAAAAAATCATTTACACACGTTGTCACATGAGCTGGGACATGAAATGTTTGAAAAAGATTTATTAATTTAATAAACCCTTCATGAAATCTCATCCCGCCCGTGGATGAGGTTTCATGAAAATGCAAAGGCCACCTGGGCTTTTCATCTGCCCGCCAACCTTAAGGTTGGACGGGCAGCCCTGTCATTTTGGTTAATTAGTTTACTAATGGCCTTAACAGGCCTTTGACAGTTTGGCAGGCACACAGCTGACTCCGGTTTGCGCCTGCCGAACAAAAGGTCGGAATGATGCGCGGTGACATCGGGACGCATGTCCAACGTCACCGCGCGTCATTTTACGTGTCAGCGTGTGGGGACGTGATATCGCATTCTGCTTTCTGACCTCAATGCTGCCACCAGCACCTCCTTTAGCCAGTACTGCTATCATTAGCACCCCTTTGTCCTTTAGCCCATGACATCTCTGGCAATCTCTCCTTTGCCTCCACCTATCACTGGCCTTCTATCCAGCTTCACCTGCTCCATCCCCCTTAACAGTATAAATTTAATTACACTTTTACTTCTTTTTAGAAGAAGAGTCATAAGGATTTGAAACGTTAACTCTTTTTTTCTCTCTCTCCACAGATGCTATTAGACCTGCTGAGTTTTTCCAGCATTTCCTGTTTTTGTTTGGGAAGAAAAGCTTCCTGTCCTTATCTGGACTAGCCTATTTGTGACTCCAATGCAACTTATTCTTAACTTCTAACTTCAGTCATATCAAAACAGCAACCAACAGTTTAAGAAGGTAGCCCAGTTTCAACTTTGCAGGGCAACTAGGGATGGACAATAAATGCCAGCCTTTCCAGCAACAGCAAGGTCTTGGAATGGTAGGCTGATCCTTAACACAACGTTCGGACAACTGAACGCATGGTATAAGAATACGTTTACAGATGTGTAGTGATATTTCTTTGATAACTCAGGGCTATTGTGTATTTGAAGAAATATCTTAATTGCCAATGTGAGAAAACATGTCAGGTCAGCACCCCTGATACTTTACCAGTGCAGCCATTTTCAATGTAGGTCACCCTCACAGGCAGTATATGTAACAATGGCAGGAAAGGTCTTGGGGGTAGATCTTGACTTGGTGTGATCGTTTAAAATAGCCAATAGGATATTGGTAGCCTATTTTACATCTTTCCCAACATTTATTTTCATTTAAGTCAATATTTATCACTGCAGCCGTTTTGCAGGAGCAAGGTCAGTTCGGCCAGAGCCACCCTGTTAAAAAGCAAAGCAGAGGGCTGAGTCTTTGCCTGGGACCAGGAAGCCCTGACCTACACATTTTTGTGGCTCACAAGCTGCACGCCTGTCCATGTGTGACATCACATGCCATTTTTGTCTTTTCACACCAGGATTAGGTTTACAGTGCAGTTTGCCAGTCATGCTGGAATATGTGAGGAGGATAGATGCAGAGATGGAATGGTTAGAAGGCCCATCTCGAGTCTTCCACACAGTATCCCAACCATGAACAGTGTTTAAAGGCCCCCTACATCTCACCCCTCACCTCCCTCATGCCACTCCCCGCACCCCCCCTCCACACACACACACACACACATCCATGCTAGGCAATGCCTCCTCAGATTGCCAAGACTACCCCTATGCCCCCTATGTATCCTCCATACCCACTCACTCAATATGCAGTCCTCAGACCCCATGCAATATCAATGGAAAATATTTTATAATCCTTGTGGGAAAAAAAAACCTCTAACCCTCTAAGAAAAACCTCCATATAATTGATAATGAGAAAAATGCATTTTTTTCAGGTGGAAAAAAAAATCTTGTAATACTTGTGGTCTTATTACCTTGTATCATCAAGTCAGAAACCACATCAAAGGGACAATTTCTTATGACAAACTCTTTGAAACTGTCATTCATTCTCAGATGACTGGAATACCGACTGTGCTGAAACCCATTAGCACTTGAAACTCAGCCAATCATTCAGAATGGCCACAGCTGTCCAAACAATAGACCACTGTGGAACGAAAGAATAGAAGGTTCTCATTTCAATTTCAGAGAAGAGTTCCTGTTAATCAACTTAAAAGAGCTGGTGGTTAGAATCATTTTACAGTGTAGATTTTTCAAGTGCCATAATCAGATTTTATTCAATCAGCCATAGCCATTTAAATCACAGTAGAAAAAAATTCTGGCACAGGCTGACAGGACATTTTGCGACATTTTTCACTGCATTATGCTGCTTTCTCCATTGGAAAAGCACTGTAATGCATGTGAACAAATACACAAAGCTAGTCAATGTAAGTGCCAACTTACCTTTACAAGACAGATCCTGATGATGAATCACTACATTAAAAACACATCTACATTACAATACAGCACTTACTGACATCTGAAGGTGAGAAAACATTTCACACTTACCTTTCAGAATGTTCCAGACTGCTCAGCAGACTTTTGGTTTTCTTCACAAACTCTCAAATCTGGCGCACTTTCAATGGGAGCTGCACTCATCCAGGCAAGTGGGGAATATTCCATCACAATTCTGACTTGTGCCTTGTAGATGATGAACAGGCTTTGGGGAATCAGGAGGTGGGTTACCCATCGCATGATTCCTAGCCTCTGACCTGCTCTTGTAATCACATTATTTATATGGCTAGTCCAGTTCAGTTTCTGGTCAATGGTAACCCCCAGGATGTTGATAGTGGAGGATTCAGTGATGGTAATGTCATTGAACATCAAAGGACGATGGTTGGATTCTCTCTTGTTGGAGATGGTCATTGCCTGGCACTTGTGAGGGGTGAATGTTACTTGCCACTTGTCAGCCCAAGTCTGGATTTTGAACAGATCTTCCTACATTTGGACACTGACTGCTTCAGTTGCAGCAAGTCCTGGGCAATGGGGGGACCATAGGGGGCCATAGTGGGTAAGAGGGGCCATGGGGGTTGATGGGGGGCATGAGGTGGCATAGGTATGTATGGATGGGACATGGGAGTTTGTGGCTGGAGAGCTGTTTTTGTTTTCACCTATTTTTTAAATAACTTAAACAAAGTGCCAGAGCACAGAGGCAGGCCTTCCACTCAGCCTGCCTCTGTATCCGGCAGTCTCTGCACTTATTCTGGGGGTGGCGGGCCTGACTTCCAATCCAGCCTGCCCACAGAACGCAAGTCCCAGTTGCGGCCAGACATTTTTAAAAGGTAAGGTTGCAGAGCCAGGAATTCTCTCATCTCTACGCAACTGACCGGGAGCAAAAATCTGGGCCTGAGGTTCCATCTGTCCCCACATGTGGATGTAAAAGTTGCCATGCCACTGTTTTGAGGAAAAGTCCCTCCAGTTGCCCTCAACCATCATCACAATAAACTAAAACAGATTATCTGTTCATGATCATATAGCTGTTTATGGGACCTTGCTGTGCCTAAATTAGCTGCTGCATTTCCTACATTACAATAATGACTAATTCAAAAGTATTTCATTGACTGCTTGGAGCTTTGGGGCATCATGAAAGCTATTATGTAAATCAAGTCTGTCTTTCTTCTTTTATGACACTGGCTATTTATTTGGCTAAGACAACAGTTTGTTCCAGGATACAGGTGTCACTGTAACTGCCACAGAGACAATACAAACATATGAATTAGGAGCAGGAGTAGGCCACTCGGCCCCTCACACCTGCTCCGACATCCAATAAGATTATGGCTGATCTGAATTTAACCTCAACTTCACATTCCTGCCTACCCCTGATAGCCTTTCACCCCCCCTTGCTTATCAAGAATTTATCTACCTCTGCCTTAAAGATATTCAAAGACTCTGCCTCAACCACCTTTTGAGGAAGAGAATTCCAAAATCTCGCAACCATTTGAGAGAGAAAAAAAGTTCCTCACCTCTGTCCTAAATTACCTCTTATTTTGAAACAGTGACCCCGAGTTCTAGATGCTTCCACAAAAGGAAACATCCTTTCTACATCCACCCTGTCAAGAGCCCTCAGGATCTTATGGCCAGAATTTTGACCTTGATGGGCGGGCGGGACCCACCGGCTCAGCGGCGGACGGGCAGCCGAACTCTGCCGCCAAAACGGAGCCGGCCGCCATTTTACATGGGCACTCACCACAATTGAAGATAGCAGATCTGCATGTCAGCCAGACCTGAGCCTGTGACTTGCAAGCTATATATTGTGAACTAAGCACTATTACTGCTCTGCTAGCACTATCTGCCTCATTTAGTGCTTTACTTAACTTCTCACGTTTCTGCACATATTAGTTTGTTGTTAATATCTAATCCATTAGCTGAACATAAACTATGAAGAGAGCCCAATATTCTACTTCACATCTTTGAGACTCCAACAATAATTGTTATTTTTGAAACAGGCTAAGAAAAATGACACAATTCATTTGGCACATTAGTAGGAAAACTGGCATTTTAAAATTACTGAAATGTCTCAGCACTTAGGCTGGTAATAGCTTTAGTTCATTTTAAGTAGTTCTTCAGAGCAGGAAATATAAAATGCGTGTTTGAGTTGCCTGCTTTTCTGATGCTGCACCTGAATATGTCATGCAGCACCTTGCATGACAGGATGTAAAACATAACTTTTTTGGAGACATGAAAGTTCTCTTAATATCACTTCCACTTTCGCTCTGTGCTAGAAGGAATTTTTTTACAGATTTCTGCTCTCTGGCAGAAAAAAATCTTATTGCATTTACAGAAAAGTTGTAATTATTTAAGTTAACTAAACCAAGAGTTTGGAAGTAGAACAACAATAGATATTCTATATCACGTGGACTGTCTGTAAGCAACAGAATCTTTGGATACACGCATTTGATTGAATGAGGACGTGCGCTTTTCATGGAAACAACTTCTGATGAATGAATTTTACAGTCAAGAAATTAGTAATTGCAAAGTGACCTCTTTGCAGTCGGATGTTGTTAAATGGTAAGTTTCAAATTTCTCCCCCACTTTGGTTTAACTACTGGTGAATCATCTTTGTAGAGTTCTCACCACATAGTATGCTGTTGCCTATGTCTTCTTGAAAGTAAGTTCTGCTAAAGTTCAACAGAAGAGAGTTAAGCTCATGATCACAGCTGTTTCTCTGAAAATATTTGAAACCATGGGTGAAGCTCCAAAATGAAACAAATGGAAAAACAATTTCCTGTTATTAATGACTATTGAAGAAATCACATTCTCAGAAATCTTACGCTTGAAAGCTATGCATTCCAGCACTATAATTGGCTGGTCATTAATTATGGTTACAGCAGAAATTCAGGGGTTTTTTTTGTTAAAAGAGGAATTTCTGGTCCCATGTTTGGCATTGATAGTGAAAACCTTATCCTTGATTTTTTAATCGCATTGTCCTGAATGTGTTCTCCTGCCATTCAGCCTCACTCATTTGGAAAATGTGGGGAGTGTGCTCATAATTTCTTGATATGGTGAGGCTATGTTGCGAAAATGCTTTAAAAAATTGTTCACCTTGTGCATACATCCATGTTAGTATTTTCGACACCAAGCTGAAACTGCAGATATCATATAGGGTACATCCCAGGTCATCTGTAAGTCTGCAGTCTGATTCTTACTCAGTTTTCACTGGCAAACAAGCACCTGCATTGGATTTAGTATTTTATGTTAAAAATACGGTGTGCTGTGATTTAGTGTTTAGGTCTGTTACTCTCCTGCATCTACTGAGTACGTGCTTTAATGGTAAATCACAAAATAAGGGTTAGCTTTATTACTGTGACATCAAAGATAGAAAATGGAGTTTTTGAGCCTTTTAAAGCAATACTTTTGCTTAGATTGAAGAATTTTCAGGTTACCTCAGTTCCTGGAACACGCTACTTGGTCATTTCCACTGCGATGTCTTAACACCAGCAAAATCATGTTGCTAATACTCCTTACCTGCTGCATTGCAAACTTTTAATTTCAATTAATTTAATGTTACCACAGGCATTGCCTCAAGAATAAGAACATTTTTTTATAACACTTAGCAGGGTATGTTTAATGATTCATTTAAATGTAGCTCAAGCAAAATAAAGAGCACAGATTCTAGGATTCTCATGCTGTGACCAAATGGCATTCATTACAGGTCGTCCAGATGACAGGAAGGCCACAAGAGTGTGTATAAAAGCAAATGACAGCAAAACAACACGCTTGATCTTGTGACTTCAAAATAAATGCATGTCATAAGAGAAGTCAGAATATTGGCAAAGTCATAAGTTGTTAACTTTGAAAAATTTATAGAGAACCAGTATTCATAAAAAGTTTTCATGCAAAAACTTCGGAAGCAAATAATGCAGTGCCATGACACAAATTATGTTGAAGCATGTTATTGTGTGCAAAAATAGGGCTCATGCAATTGTGAGTAATATATTAGCATAAATTGAGGTTTAGTTAATGGACAGAAAACAGAGACTAGGGGAGGAATTTTACAGCTCCCAACCAGGTTTGAACGTTGGATCCAGTTGAATGCAGCACGTGGCATTTGTTTTGATAAATATTAGGCTCTCTAACCTGCCCGCTGCCTATCTGCCCTCCCCCAATCTGTCTCCCAATTTGCAGGGGGCAGTGGAGGCATCAAGCCAATTAATGGCCCCTTAAGTTCCTCGTCTCACTGCCGTCTCTGTTTATCCCACGGCAGGGGGAGGCCCGTACCAGGTGGATAGCCCAGAACATTTTCTGGTGTTTGATGGGTGGGTGAGATCTGAATCTGAAGGCACATGTTTTCCATTTGCTGCCGACTTAATCGCAAGGGTACGATTTTATCTGATGACCATGTGTTTCAATAAGTATGTGTGACATGGTAATCCTTTAAAAATAGGTTCCTGCCTATTTGCTTTTAATCCACTACCAATGTATTTCCCAACTTTCATCCGGCCATCTAGAAACTGGCATTTTACCTCATACACAATTAATTGCACCCCTCCACCTTATTTCCCACTCCTGAGAGCTTCATTAGATTCTGCCTGTCTTCTCAGCAAAGCCCTGTACAACTGCAGCAAACTTCCACACTCTTGTACTCCAAACCTCTACCTATAAAGAGCAACATACCACTTGTCTTTATAATTGCTTATGGTATCTGCAAGTTAACTTTCTGTGATTTGCGTGAAGGGCAAACCAATCCACCTGCATTTCCACAAATTACATTGTTACTATAGTCCTTATTGTTTCCGTATAGGATGTGTACTGGGTGATTGGGCATGGAACATCTATGAATTGGCATGGAGGGTATGAGGGACCATTGGGGGTGGGTGGGGGCATGGGTTGGCATGGAGTATATGGGGTCGTTGGGGGTATGCGGGGAGCATGGATTGGAATGCGTTGGCAGGGGTGGAGCATGGGGTACATGGGGGTGATGGTGAGGGGGTGAGAGGAGTGAGTACTAAAGGGCCTAATATTAAACAAAACAACTGGGACAAAGTCCCAGAGAACCGAGGTGAGCCTTTTCAACAGCTCACCTTGCAACATGGCAGCCCCTTTGGCCACCTCTGCTCTGTATCCTGCCTCATTCCATCCTGCAACCACCCCCTGGAGCGAAAATTGCGCCATTCGGGGCAATTTTTCCCAAGGTGGGTGCACTGAGCTGGGGCATTTCCTGACTCATGCTGCTCACCTAGATGGTGAAAACCCTGCCCAACATTTCAGGTCAATGACTTTTCATCAAAACTGGTAAAAGTTAGAGATAGCGGGTTGCATGTGATGGGCAGGGGGTGGGCAGGCCCAGTCTGCTGGGGGGATGCTTGATGGTGATGGAAGGACAGCTCTAGGTTGACAGGCAGTTGGTCAATGATGATGATGGGTGGCTTGGGGTCACAGAATGCAGGCCTAGGGGAGGGCCGAAGGTGATGGACGGAAGGTCAAAGGTGACTGAGGGTGGGTGCAAGGTGATGGCTTGCAGCTCCAGAGATGCAAATGTGGCAGTTGGGGAGGGGAATGGCAGCAGTTCAAGCTCAAAAGCCTCCTCCCAGACAGCCAGGATGATGCAGCTGGTTTACAGGGAGTGGATGCCTGTCCGGGTGCTGTTTAAGTATGACATTTCGACCACCACGAGGTAACGATGGGGTCAGCAACTTCATGCCCACTCTGCTGAATAATTGGCTGGCCCCCTCAACTGTACATAGGTAATTGGCTGGCCATTGCCTGATTGTGCTGCTGCAATAAGGTTCCGTTCCACATCTGCAGTGCAATGTGCAGTGCTATGATGCCCAGCTGATGTTACCACTGGACAAGCCTGATGCCAGAGTGGAACCCAGCTTGATAGATCCTAAGTTTTAATTTGTTCGTTTAGATATGTGGAGAGGGGCTACTGAACAGAGTCACCGGAGTCAGCTAAGAAACTTTTAACATAAGCATAAAACATTTATTAAACAAGAAAAGATGAACTAACATTACAATACTCCTTCACCCACAACTATACCTTTACAGGTATATACACATTTTGGAAGGTTAACACAAGTTACAAAAACTATCTTATAATTGAATGTTCAGAATAAGTTCACCATGTGTAAGGCGGCTTGTGGTCAGACACACTACACTCTGAAGGCAAGTGACAGATGCCACCTCAACTAGATGCTATGGATCTCTCTTCAGCTCCCCCCAGATGCTTGACACACTGTGAGCAAACTGGTCTCATTGCGCTCCGTCTTTCACATGAGGATTTTCAATCTCCACTCTCCAAGACCTTGCCTTTGAATCTTCTCCCAAACCGATGCTTTCTCTTAGACTCCATCCACAAGGGTTTACCTCCAGGGTTTCGAACTCTCCTTCCAATGTTCCTCTCCCCTGGGTCACCACATGCATTCAAGCTGTCTTCCATGCATTCTCTCTCACTGACTCAGCCATAAACAATACACCACTGCTTCACATGCCCATAGCAAAGAGTTATAGACCTTCAGCTGTCTCTTTGGACCTTCTTGCCTCTTGCAAGCTGTTTTCGCTTTAAATCTGCTTTCTGCAGCTTTTGTCTCTTAAAATCAGCACCAGGCATTCCTAAAAATGAGGTGTCAACCTGGTCAAGCTACAACACAGGAATACTTGCATGACAAACAGCATTAGCAGCAAGTGATAGACAGAGCTAATTGATCCCACAACCAACGGATCAGATCTAAGCTCTGCAGCCCTGCCACATCCAGTCATGAATGGTGGTGGACGATTAAACAACTCACTGGGTGAGGAGGCTCCACAAATGTCCCGATCCTCAATGATGGAGGAGCCCAGCACACCAGTGCAAAAGATAAGGCTGAAGCATTTGCTACAATCTTCAGCCAGAAGTGCTGAGTGGATGATCCATCTTGACCTCCTCCAGAGGTCCCCACCATCACAGATGCCATTCTTCAGCCAATTCGATTCACTCCACATGATATCAAGAAATGGCTGAAGGCACTGGATACTGCAAAGGCTACTGTCCCTGACAATATTCTGGCAATAGTACTGATAACTTGTGCTCCAGAACTTGCCGCACCCTAGCCAAGCTGTTCCAGTACAACTGCTGGCATCTACCCAGCTATGTGGCAAATTTCCCAGGTATGTACTATACACAAAAAGCAGGACAAATCCAACCCGGCCAGTAAAGTAATGGAAGGGATCATCAACAGTGCTATCAAGCAGCACTTGCTTAGCAATCTGATCACTGATGCCCAGTTTGGGTTCCGCCTGGGCCACGCAGCTCCTGACCTCGTTACAGCCTTGGTTCAAACATGGACAAAAGAGCTGAACTCCCAAGGTGAGGTGATAGTGACTGCCCTTGACATCAAGGCAGCATTTGATCGAGTGTGGCATCAAGGAGCCCTGGCAAAACTGGAGTCATTGGGAATCAAGGGAAAACCCTCTGCTGGTTGGAGTCATACCTAGCACAAAGGAAGATGGTTGTTCTTATTAGAGGTCAGTCATCTCAGCTCCAGGACATCACTATAGGAGTTCCTCAAGGTAGTGCCTCGGCCCAATCATCTTCAGCTGTTTCATCAATGACCTTCCTTCCATCATAAGGTCAGAAGTGGGGAGATTCGCTGATGATTGCACAATGTTCAGCACCATCCGTGACTCCTCAGGTACTGAAGAACAGTCCATGTCCAAATGCATCAAGGCCTGTACAATATTCAGGATTGGGCTGATAAGTGGCAAGTAATATATGCTCCACACAAGTGTCAGGCAATGACCATCTCCAACAAGAGAGAATCCAACCATTGCCCCTTGATGTTCAATGGCATTATCATCACTGAATCCCCACTATCAACATCCTGGGGGTTACCATTGACCAGAAACTGAACTGTACTAGCCATATAAATACTGTGGCTACAAGAGCAGGTCAGAGGCTAGGAATTGTGCAATGAATAACTCAACTCCTGACTCCCCAAAGCCTGTCCACCATCTACAAGGTACAAATCAAGAGTGTGATGGAAGGCTGCCCACTTGCCTGGATGAGTGCAGCTCCTACAACACTCCTGAAGCTTGACACCATCCAGGACAAAACAGCCCACTTGATTGGCACCACATCCACAAATATTCAATCCCTCTGCCACCGGGTGGCAGTAACAGCAGTGTGTACCATCTACAAGATGCACTGTAGGAATTCACCAAGGCTCATTCGACAGCACCTTCCAAACCCACAACTACTACTATCTATAAGGACAAGGGCAGCAGATGGAGGCAACATCCAGGTGGTGGTGTTCTCATCTAAGTCACTCACCATCCTGACTTGGAAATATATCGCCATTCCTTCTTTGTCTCTGGGTCAAAATCCTGGAACTCCCTTCCTAACAGAACTGTGGGTGTACCTACACCACATGGACTGCAGTGGTTCAAGAAGGCAGCTCACCACCACCTTCTCGAGGGCAACTAGGGATGCGCAATAAAAATGCTGGCCTAGCCAGTGAAGCCCACATCCTTTGAATGTTTTTTTTAAAATTGAAGCTTGGATCCTTTCTCTCTACGTCTCACTCTTAACATTACTTAACAGGACCTTATCCAGATTCCTGTCCTTCCTTTGTCTAGAAGGTTTGCTTGGGACTTTCTCCTGTTCCACTCCCCTGGATTTTATGGTCTTTTCTTTATCTTGGGACTAGCTATCTGTCCCCTTTGCTCCTTTCTCTCCTGGCAGCTACTTTCAAAACCAACTGAACTCAAACAGCTTTCAAAATAAACTGTTGTTTCTAGTTTCTTCTTCTGTGTGTCTGTGAGAGAGACCTGCCTGTCTGGACCCCTTTTGCCAGGCAACAGCCCAGTTTCTCTACTCTTGTTTAACTTAGCTGCAACAGTCATAAAATTCTCATTAGAAATGCAGGCACCTTTTAAAGTGAAACTAAAACTCAATTTGACCTTTTCTTAACACACAAATACAGAAATACAAATCAAACTTAAGCATTAAAGCTAAAACTCATTCCTAACACCCACAAATACAAATATAACTTACTTAAACTATTTCTATTTCCTAACTGCAGTTTGGTCTCCATACCTAAGGAACTTGTCTTAGAGATGGTACAGCAGAGGTTCACTAGGTTGATTCATGGTGTGAGGGTTATCCTAATTGAGGAAGGATTGAGTAGAATGGGGCTACATTCTCTGGAGTTTAGAAGAATGAGGGGTGATCTCATTGATTCTGAGCGAGCTAGATCTGAGAGGATGTTTCCCTTGGATAGGGTGTCTAGAGCTAGGGGGCATAGTCTCAGGAGGTTGAAAATTTAGGAGTGAGGGGAGAAGAAATTTCTTCATTCAGAGAGTTGTGAACCAGAGGACTGAATGTTCAGTCATTAAATATGTTCAAGAGTGAGATCAATAGAGTTTTGGACTTCAAGGGAATCAAAGTGGAGATAGGGAAATTGGAGTTGAATTAGAAGATCAGCCATGATCTTATTGAGTGGTTAAATGCCCTTGTTCAGAGGGCATTTAAGAGTCAACTACATTTCTGTGGATCTGAAGACACTATTTGGGCCAGACCAGGTAAGGACAGAAGATTTTCTTCCCTAAAGGACATTAGTGAATCAGACAGGTTTTTACAACAATCGGTTTCAAGTCATCACCAGACTTTTAATTCTGGATTTTTATTGAGTTCAAATTTAACCACTAAACTTTACAGCAAATGAGGTGGAAGTGCTGTGGTGATCATGAGGCCTGGCACTTCACCCTTCCACCAACCCAACAACACCCCAGCAAATGTGAAGCCAATAGCCTTGATGAAGGGATTTTGTGTTGCCTAATATCATTCAGTGCCCCTCTCACCTTCATGTAAATGAAAGAATGAGCTAATAAACTTAATTTTATATAGCTTCTTTCAAAACCTCTATGGTGTCCCAAAGCCCTGCACCATCATTGGAGTTCTTATTGAAGTGTAGTCACATGTTGAAATGTAGTAAAACACGACAGCCAATTTGCTGACTGCATCATCAAAATAATCAAACTGACAACTCAAATCTTCTTATAGTGTCCACGGACAGTCTATACATGGCCCAGCCAGAACTGG
This sequence comes from Cetorhinus maximus, assembly GCF_964194155.1. NCBI lineage: Eukaryota > Metazoa > Chordata > Chondrichthyes > Lamniformes > Cetorhinidae > Cetorhinus > Cetorhinus maximus. Next base: position 84,481,449 of record NC_135879.1, read on the forward strand.
ACACATTTTTGCACCTTGTTGTTGAAATCGGCAAGTTCTGCAACAGTGCAGGGTTCCTCTAGTGATAGGCATTGCAGGAGATGTTGCATAGTCTGTGGCTCAGTTCCACATTCACAAGTTGTTGGGCAGGTTGTATATCCCCGTTTGCTTAGCGACACCTTTGAAAGACCTACACAAGTCCTAAGTCTGTTAAGGCACTTCCAGGTTGCCCAGTTGCAATTAGCTCCTGGGAGAAGGCTTTCATCTGGTAGAATTTCCATCGCTGGGGGTTGTTCGAGACTGGCGAGCCGGTCTTTCCACAAAGCGATGCGGGCTTCAGATGGGGTTGATTGTAATGGAACAACACTGTTCATGAAGCTCTTCCTTGACTTTAGGCAGCTGGGTGTATGTGTATGACCATGTAGAGGGTGCCTCTCATCTGATGTTTGACGGAGTTGCTCTTTCTTGCTGGCTACCGTTCTTCTTATATCGGGGGGAGCGATACCCACCAGAGTATATAGGCTGTTGGTGTTTGTTGGTTTTAAACAACCTGTGATAAGTCGGCAGCCTGCATTCAGAACGGCATCCATCTTCTTAGCATGAGTAGATCTTTCCCATGCAGCGCAGGCGTATTCGGCAGTGGAATAGCAAAGAGCAAGTGCACTGCTTCGCATTGTTTTCGAGCTTGCTCCCCATTTTGTGTTAGTGAGCTTATTCAGGATGTTGTTTCGTGCACTCACTTTTGCCTTTGTCTTTTCGATGTGGTTCCTGAAGGTGAGGCATCTGTCAAGGGTGACTCCTAAGTAGATAGGGTACTTGCAATGCGTCAGTGTTGCTCCACACCAGGTTACTTTAAGCTGGTGTTTGGCTTCACGGTTTCTGAGGTGGAATGCACAAACTTGCGTCTTTGATGGGTTTGCGCGAAGGTGGTTTTCTTCATAGTAGGATGTTAGTCCCTCCAAGGCCTCAGAAAGCATTTTCTCCACGGTGTTCAAATCAGTGCTTTGGGCAGTGACATGTAAGCCATCAGCATATATAAAACAGCATGTGACACCGTCTATAGGTTGGTCATTCGTGTAGATGTTGTACAGCAGCAATGCAAGCATGCTTCCCTGAGGAAGACCATTCTTCTGAATACACCACCTGCTGCACTTCCCACCTAGTTCAACATAGAACCGGCAATTCATGCACAGCAAGTAGTGTATACAACTCAAATGAGATCCTTGCATATGTCAATGCACAGGAATGAACTTTGCTGATACATTGTCCAGAAAATAACAAATGAAAACAAAAGGCCATTTGGGTCATTAAACCTGCCCTTTACCCAAACCATATACCATTTGCTCTGTCATAGACCACTCAGCCCATTCCATATCTTGAAGGAAATAAATTTTGGTGACTGTCCATCCGCCCTCCACCCCTGTCCTGCCAAATCTTGAAGGTAATTTTGTGATACAGAGCAGGATTTCTGACTACCTTTTACCTGTGTCTCACTCTGCAGACCTGTTTCTCCATTTGTCTCTGGGCCACTTTGCTGCAGGATTTGTCAGTGGTCTTCATGGCTTCTCTTGGTATATAGTGAGAGGAAAGTTGCAGGATACTGACAGGAAGAAATCTCCCAGTTGCTGAAAAGCACGTGAAAAATTATAGATTTTAAATCATAAAGCTTATCATTTTAGCATTTGTTCGATGAGAATTTTTTCCTTATGTGGAGAGTTGACTAGCAGTTGACAACTGCTTATGGTAGCAACTTAGTAATCAGGCTTTCACTAGTCACAACCCTTCAGGCAGTGTTGTGTCTATCTGCTTTCTGTCGCCAAGACATTTTACTGTTCTATTGTTTCACACAGGAATGTTATTCAGTTTTTTTTTTAAATGTGCTCCATAAAGAATAAAAAGATTCATAGAAAGTTCCCAAAAAATAATTGTGTTGTAACTGAGGGCAGAACACTTGACCACTTTTAGAATTCTTTGCTTTTTTTTCTAAGTTTGCTCATTAAGGTGAGGGATGTCAGTGCCTAAGGATAGATTTGATGAATTTGCATTCCCAGTATAAAGCTTCACATGCCGAGAGTGCGTATTGGGAATTCAGCGCACGGATATTGCAGGCTCCGCAAGATTTTCCAACTATTTAAATTAATGGGCTGAAAATCCTGCAGGGCCCATTGACTTCCACAGCTAAATTCCCAATGCAGAGTCCCTGCTTGTGAAGCTCCATGCTGGGAGAATGAATTCATAAAATCTACACTCCAAACTCCATGTCAGGAAATCCCAGCTCAGTTGTAGCATAGGACAGGTAAGGTATAAAGGTCTGCTGTGTCCCAACATTGGGAAATAGCTGCATAAAATTGTACCAGTACGAACTGCTTTCCATTTCCCATGCTAGCATATCTTTAAACCCTTTCTGAGTGAGATTGCAAATATAGAGTTAGTATATGCCAATTTGCTGGTACTTTGGTGTTGCAAGCACATTGTTAACAATTAGGGGTTAAAGGTTAACCTGGGTCCAATCAGCAGAAAGGAGGTCAGAGCCGCCAGAAAATGGCTTACCGTCTTCTTTATACTGCCTTCCCCCAACTTCTGACCACCCCTTCAAACAGGACTACTGCAGGATAGGCCAAGGCACCCGCCTGTTTCAGGCAGTGGACCTGTTAATAGCAAAATCAAGGTCTTATGATAAATGTGCCATTTTAGGACAGACCTGAGCTGAGTGAGCACCATCCACACTTGCCCGCATTTAGCTTGTCACTGAGCTGAAGAGGAGACCAAAGATAATGCACCTCTGCCCTACACACAAATAACCTGGGCTGTCGCCTCACCAGGTCTGCTTCCTCCCACAAACAGTCCCCCTGCTGACCTACTTTGGTCACATCCTGCAATGCAGTTGCTTACTTTGTTGATAATGCTTGTTTCAACAGCATCACCCTCCGCTTGCATCCATCTCAAATACAAATATAACTTACTTAAACTATCTCACATGGTGGGCATTGGTGATGGTTTTTCAGAGCTCCGGCTTCAACAATTTCCAAGTCAGTGACAGATATAGCGGCAGGAGTCACTGGCATTATTTTTCAATCTAAAATGTACCTACTAAATTTGAGGGCATTCAAAAAAATAGATATATTTTTAAGCTTTAATCAGTACTTACTTCTGAGCCCCACAATTTGAATAGAAAACAAGGCAATTTTGAACAAGGTATTAGAGCTGAATTTTTACTTAGCTGAAGTGCTGGGAGCTGGCGCTGAGTGGGTGGTGAAGTGGGCATGGGGGAGGGGAGGTCTTGTCACTAAGGAAGACTAAGGGAACGCAGAAGTCTGGATTCCTTTCTGTGCGTATGATGTCACTGATCGGTTCCTTTCCCAGAGACCAAGTCTAATTGCCAAGTGGCCTGCCTCCAAGTGGTGAGCCGGGGGTTGGACAGGGAGGGGGCCATCTCAGTAGTGCCAAGGTGATCTCAGAGGATATTTGTCACCTGGTGGGGGAGAGAGAGAGGTGTTAATTTAGGGCGATTGTTGGGCAGGTGGGGGGGGGTTTCAATCGAGGAAGGAGGAGTGTTGATCAGGTGGGCTGCCAATCCCTCGGGGAAGGTGGAGGGAATTGAAGGCCCTGTGGTTCTGTGGGGGAGGGTAAAATTGAAGTCCTAGGGATAGAGGTGATTGTAGGTTTGGGGATGAGGGTTGAAGGCAGGGTATCATGTGTAAATTCCAGCAGGTGACCTTCCCGCTACCTAGCCGCCTGTCCCATACTGTCTCGAATTTCTGGGGGGTGCGAGAGAGGCATCAGGCAGCCTGCCTTCCCTTGGGCCTATTAATGTCCCCAAATGGCCAAATGGCTTCATTCTGCTCCCAGCAGCACTTTACCCGCGCATGGGAAGGCGCATGCTATATGAGAAGCCCAGCAGCTTTAGTTAGGCCGGTTGGAGTTAGGCAAGGCAAGGGGTAGGGAGATTGTCCTTTATTGGTCCCCTGGGCATTTCAGAGGTACACCATCCTTCCCTGCACCCCCCACCCCCCTTTAATCCTCTACCCCGGCCCTCATCCCCTTCACCATGAACCCCAACCCCACACTTAACTGGGCTCCTCGGCATGGTGGGACTGCCTGGTATCCTGGCAGTAGCCACCATTCCCGACTGGTGCCTTTGGGACTACAGATCTGCCCACCATCTGATTGGCCAGCAGCTCTCTAAGGTGGGAGAAAGGGGCAGAGAAAGGGGCAGATGTCTCATTTTAAAGCAAGTAACGCAGTTCCCAGTGTTAAATTGCTGCAGGGCACCCATTGGGATCGTGAGCCAGCTCCCCCTGACTTTTTAGCTGTGGGGGTTTGATGGGGGTGGTGGGGGCAAGAATCATGCCACCCCATACAGTTCCCCCTGTTTATTCAGTAATTTGGTCGAAGATTGGATCCAATAGGATGTGGTTATATATCCTCTATACTCCTGTAATAATATGTACAACTTTTAATAGCTTTTAGGATGTATTCAAAATCTACATGGTATAGTGTAGCAAATTATTTGAAGGGAAATTTTCTTTGAGACCTGATTATCTCTAGAGAGGGAGGAAACTAGAAGAGCCATGTGCTATTTTCATCACGATGATGTCAAAGACATGTGATGTGATGATATGTTTAATATGATTTACATCATTGTGGTATTTGTTTGAAAACAAGCTGAAAAGGAGTGTTGAACATTTTTTCATGAAGATTTTGCTACTCTTCCAATTGCTCTTGCCCATAACATACAGTCTCACCTTTCAAAATTGACATTATGGGAGTGAAGTTGGTCAATACCCATTGCACCAAATGGGCTGACAGTGAATTGACATCCAATTTCACACTGTGCCCGACTTACTTTCCAAAGCAAAATGGGAGCAACATAAATCAAACTGCTGATTCTCCGTCAGCTCGTTGTGCGACTGCTGTTGAACAATTTTGTCTCCCATGTCTAAAAATCAGGCTTGTCACTTTACATGTTTTTTAAGGGAATTGCATTATGTTCGCGGATTGCATGTGCCTATGTTTAAGGAAGGGAGTGACACTGATCAGGCAACAGGAGCTTCTCAGGCATGAAGCCCAGAAAATCATATCACAGGGATAACACCTATTATTACAAATACATCAGCATGTGGGGTGGGAGCTGCACAGCAATTATCACCTTGTTAAAAGGGTACCTACACTACTAATTACTAGCCTTTAATATCAGCGGTAGTTGTGGTTTGTATTTATTGTCTACATCTGAACCAGAGCGGGACTAACATCCTTGCGGGCGGGTTTGCAAGTGCTGTTGGGAGGAGTTTAAACTAATTCGGCAGGGGGAGGGGACACAGAATATTAGCAGAATAGGGACACATTAAAACAATCAAGTCAGATGGAGTGCAGCTGCATTAAGCTTCAAGGGAGTAAGGCAAGGCTGGATGGTCCCTACTTTAATGCCAGGGGTATTACAGGTAAAACGGATGAGTTAAGGGTGAGGATTGACACATGGAATTGTGATATAGTAGCCATCACTGAGATGTGGTTGAGGGAAGGGCAGGATTGGCAGCTCAGCATTCCGGGATATAGAATCTTCAGGCGAGACAGGGGAGGGGATAAAAGAGGAGAAGGCGTTGCATTATTAGTTAAGGAGTCAGTTACTGCAGTAAGGAGAGATGATATCTTGGAGGAGCCATCACATGAAGCTTTGTGGGTAGAGCTTAGGAATAAAAAAGAGGCAGCCACATTGTTAAGTGTCTATTATAGACCCTCAGATAGTCAGCAGGAAATTGAGGAGCAAATATGTGCACAATTTGTGGAGGTCTGTAAAAACAATAATAGGGTAATTATATTAAGTGATTTCGACTTTCTCAACATTAATTGGGATAGACATAGTATTAAGGGCTTGGATGGAGTGGATTTCTTGAAATGTGTACAGGAGAACTTTTTAGGTCAATATGTAGAGGGTCCAACAAGGGACGGCACAGTGCTGGACCTAATTCTGGGGAATGAAGCCGGACAGGTGGCTGAGGTGGTGGTGGGGAAGCATTTTAGTGATAGCGACCACAACATGGTACAGTTTAAAACAAAAACAAAAATACCTGGAAAAACTCAGCAGGTCTGACAGCATCTGCGGAGAGGAACACAGTTAACGTTTTGAGTCCGTATGACTCTTCAACAGAACTAAGGAAAAATAGTAAAGAGGTGAAATAGTACAATTTAAGTTTGTTATGGACAAAGAATCAACAAGTTGCAAAAAAATGTATTGGATTTGGGGAGAGTGGATTTTAGTAAAATAAGGCAGGATCTGGCCAAGGTAGACTGGGAACAGTTACTTGTGGGGAAATCTACAGAGGAACAGTGGGGGGTGTTCAAAAAGGAGGTAGGGTGTTCAAAAAGGGGAGGGTACAGGCTCAACATGTTCCCTCTAAGGTGATAGGAAGGAGTAACAAGCCCAGAGAATCATGGTTGACCAGAGATATTCAGGTTACAATGAAAAGGAAAAGAGAGGCTTTTAGAAGGTACAAAGGAAGAAAATCAGCAGAGGCATTAGTGGAGTACAGAAAGTGCAGGGTGGAGCTTAAGAAAGTAATTAGGAGAGCAAAGAGGGGATATGAGAAAGCTCTGGCTGGTAAAAGTAGGGAAAATCCCAAGGTATTCTATAAGTATATCAATGGGACGAGGATAACCAGGGAAAGAGTAGGGCCCTTAAGGGACCAAGGGGGAAATCTGTGGGTGGAGCCAGAGGATATTGCTAGAGTGTTGAATGAATACTTCACATCCGTCTTCACCCAAGAGAATGAGGATTAACGTATCGAACTCGGGGAGAGAGACTGCGAGGTTCTTAAGCAAATTGATATAGGGAGTGACAAGGTATTGGAGAGACTGCTGAAGGAGGCAAGGGAGGAGATCGCAGGGGCTCTGACCCAAATTTTTAATTTCTCTCTGGCCACGGGGGAGGTGCCAGAGGACTGGAGAACAGCTAATGTGGTTCTGCTATTTAAGAAGGGTTGTAGTGAGAAGCCAGGGAACTACAGGCCAGTGAGTCTGATGTCAGTGGTAGGGAAACTATTGGAGAAAATTCTGAAGGAGAGTATCTATCTCCACTTGGAGAGGCAAGGTATGATCAGGGATAGTCAGCATGGCTTTGTCAGAGGGAGGTCATGCCTAACAAATTTGATTGAATTTTTTGAGGAGGTGACCAAGTATATAGATGAGGGTAGTGTAGTTGATGTAGTTTATATGGATTTCAGCAAAGCCTTTGACAAGGTCCCACATGGGAGACTTATAAGGAAGGCAAATGCACATGGGATACAGGGTAATTTGATAAGGTGGATTCAAAATTGGCTTAGTTCTAGGAGACAGAGGGTGATGACAGAAGCCAGTGTCCAGTGGTGTACCACAGGGATCTGTGCTCAGTCCCCTATTATTTGTCATTTATATAAACAACATAGATGACTATGTGGGGAGTGGGATTAGTAAGTTTGCAGAAGACACAAAGATTGGCCGGGTGGTTAACAGTGAGGTTGAGTGTCTTGGGCTGCAGGAAGATATAGGCGGGATGGTCAAATGGGCAGATAAGTGGCAGATGGAATTTAACCCTGAAAAGTGTGAGATGATACACTTTGGAAGGAGTAATTTGACAAGGAAGTATTCAATGAATGGCATGACACTAGGAAGTTCTGAGGAACAAAGGGACCTTGGCGTGTGTGTCCATAGATCGCTGAAGGCAGAGGGGCATGTTAGTGGGGTGGTGAAAAAGGCATATGGGACACTTGCCTTTATCAATTGAGGCATAGATTACAAAAGTAGGGAGGTCATGTTGGAGTTGTACAGAACCTTAGTGAGGCCACAGCTGGAGTACTGTGTGCAGTTCTGGTTGCCACATTATAGGAAGGATGTGATTGCACTGGAGGGGGTGCAGAGGAGATTCACCAGGATGCTGCCTGGGATGAAACATTTAAGTTATGAAGAGAGATTGGATAGACATGGGTTGTTTTCGTTGGAGCAGAGAAGACTGAGGGGCGACCTGATCGAGGTGTACAAGATTATGAGGGGCATGTACAGGGTGGATAGGGAACAGCTGTTCCCCTTAGTTGAAGGGTCAGTCACAAGGGGACATGAGTTCAAGGTGAGGGGCAGGAGGTTTAGGGGGGATGTGAGGAAAAGCTTTTTTACCCAGAGGGTGGTGACGGTCTGGAATGCACTGCTTGGGAGGGTGGTGGAGGCAGGTTGCCTCACATCCTTTAAAAAGTACCTGGATGAGCACTTGGCACGTCATAACATTCAAGACTATGGGCCAAGTGCTGGTAAATGGGATTAGGTAGGTAGGTCAGGTGCTTCTCACGTGTCGGTGCAGACTCGATGGGCCGAAGGGCCTCTTCTGCACTGTGTGACTCTGATTTTGCAAATCCAGCAACTTCATGACATTTAACGCATGTAATAGTGTGGCAGACAATAAAATGTTTTTCTGAAACTAACGCTAAGCAGCAACATAACTCAAACAGCAACTTTTGGATATTGGTTTTAACTGCGTTTTTACCCTTCGCTTGAAGTTGCTATGTGATTTACATGTAAATAATGGCGAGTACCATTAGCCTCACCATTATTCTGACAAGAAAATTTGGATTAATATATTACAGAGGCGATTACTTTTGAAGGATGCGTAATGTTATCACATTTTTTGTAGATGTATTTTGTGGAGAATTTGAACTTTGGAGTAATTTCCAAACATTCTTGGCCATGTGATCACAAATTAATTATGATTTTTTTTGTTACAAGCTAGAGATTGAAATAAAGGGAATGTTTTAAAATTCAATTGTGACCTCCCAGGTTCTGGCTTGGCTTGAGAAATTTTTGTTTGCCTACCTTTGCTGATGGGACACACTCTCTCATATGCCTTCAACAAAGATCCATCTCCAGGATTTCGACCTCTGCTACTGATGTTCCTCTCCCCGGATCGCCACGTGCATTTCAAGCTTCATCTTCTGCGCACTCTCTCAGATACTTAGCCGTGCCAACAGAACACCATTGCTTCACAGACCCATAGTAAGGAGTTACCAACTTTGGCTGTCTCCTCAGATCTTCTGTCTTCTTGCAAGCCCACTTTGTTGCAAGTCTGCTGCCTGCAGCTCTATCTTTTAATTTGGAGCCTTTTCCTGTGCTCCTCACTCTTAACTTCACTTAACAGGACATTTTTCAGATTCCCGTTCTTTTCCTTTGACTAGAAAGTCTTCCTGGAACCCCCTTTCTGTCCCACTCCCTGGTTTTGGGACCTTCTTTGTTCTGAGGCTTTTCTGTCTTCACCCTGGGGCATTCACAAACCAGCTAAACTAAAACTGCTTTCTGTTTCTCCCTGTCTCTCTCTCTGGGTCTCTCTCTCTGGACCCCTGTTGCTGGGCAATAGCAGTTCTTTTCTACCTTGTTTGTTTTAACGTCCCTAAACTAATAACCCCCTTGGTAACAGGGCTCTTCACTTCGAGCGTCGTAAAACCTCATTAAAAATGCAGGCCATCGCGGCGGACCTTGACTGCGTTCAACAGGCACTCCAGTGAAGCTTCACTGAATTTGGGTGAGCTTGCTTTCTGCCTTTGGGAGTCGTGTCTTCACTGGAGCTGCTGCTGAGAGTGTGAATGCTGTGCAGGGGCGCTGTTTAAATATGGCGTCCAGAGTTAGGGAGCACTAAGGTCACGGCGGGACGGGCGAATCAGATGCTGCCTACCAGCAGAATGGCGTGTTCCTTGTGGATGAATAATTAGTCAACTGCGATGCGGACAATTGACTGCAAAAAGCCACCAATGCGGCCGATGGGAACGCCTTTTTCCCCGCCCAATAACGGAGTTTGCATATTTCAGGGAAAATCCCCGCCAGAGTGTTTCAGATCAGCAATTTTGATCAATCTGCTCAGCAATTTTGATCAATTTGCTATACATGAACAGAGGCTCTATCTTCTCTCTCAAGATAGATGCAAAAGATTCCATGGCACTAATTTGAAGACAATCGGGGGATTCTCCCCGGTGTCTTGGTCAATTATTATCCCTCAACCATCACCTAAACAGATTCAAAAGCAAAATACTGCAGCTACTGGAAATCTGAAATAAAAACAGTAAATTCTGGAAATACTTAATAATTCAGACAGCATCTGTCAAGAGAAAAGGGGAATTATTGTTTAAGGTCTATAGCCTTTCATCAGAACAGATCATTTGTCATTATCTCATTGCCATTTATAAAACGTTGGGTGGGATTTACCTAGATGCCTGGGAATGGTTTAGGAGACCGGGGCGGGGTTGCGGCTGTAGAATCTGGAGGGAAGGCAGGATGTGGAGTACCCATTGCTCCACCAATTAAGTTGGGACAGGGAAGGTTGAGGGCAGCCTCCCACCCTGAGACTAAGTTGTTTTTTTTATGTTTGTTCATGGGGTGTGGGCATCACTGGCATTTATTGCCCACCCCTAACTGCCCTTGTTCAGAGGGCATTTAAGAGTCAACCACATTGCTGTGGGTCTGGAGTCACAGGTAAGGATGGCAGATTTCCTTCCCTAAGGGACATTAGTGAACCAGATGGGTTTTAATGACAATCAGCATCATCAGACTTTTAATTGCAGATTTTCTGTGGTGGGATTCGAACCCAGGTCCACACAGCATTTTTCTGGGTCTCTGGAATACTAGTCAGTGACAATACTACTCTGCCACTGCCTCCCCGTGAGGCTGTTAAGAGGCCAGTAGAAGCTGGCGGCCTCCCTGCGGGCTCAAGCAGGGGCGAGGGGATTCCTGATTGGGCACCCTGTGGCCCAAAATGGCCCTTGCGACAGCAAAAGCCACGCCTGCTGAAAGACCCACCTCTTGATGAGGCCTGTCTGATTGTTCCCAGCAAACCCCGCATACTCACCTTAATTCCAGGGGCGGCCTCAATGGTGGCTGTCCAGAATCTGCTGCAATACCAGCAGCGGCCGTCCTTCCTAGAGCCACTGATTGAACTGAGGAGCTACTGGCCCTCTGATTGACTGGCAGCTCTTGGAGTCGGGACCTCCACCATTAATTGTACAGAAACCCCAATGGCAGACAGTCAACTGCTTGATTGCCGTTCAATTCCAATGAGGTTTCTCAGAATGGCCACAGTGGGGTTGTCCCCGGCTTTCTGGTGTCAGCACCACAGCTGTTAAAATTCAGCCCCTGTGTGCAAATTGGTTGTTTCCTACATTACAACAGTAAATATGTTTTACAATCAATTGAGTACTTCTGTTTTTAAAGTGCTTTGGCACATTGTGAGCTTGTGAAAGGCACTGTACAAATGTAAGTCTTTCTATTCTGGTGCTGCAATTTATGAGTGTCTTCTGACAGCTCAGTTGAAAAATGCACTAGTCAATGTAGAAATGAGTACTTTAGGTCAGGAAAGTCCCAGACTTAATACCTGGCCAATTCTCCACCGAGTTAATTGACCTCCTGTGATCCAACATTACCTCAGTTTGTTTAGGCAAACTTATTTGGCCCCAGTGCTCCTGAAGAGTGGGAATATCAGCCAGGGTTGCACTCCAGTGACCTCTACCGTATGGATGTTTGATAGTAAAGTTACCAAAGTTGACTATGACATCTACAGTCAGGTAGTCTGCTAACACTGGTTTAGTTGGAGAGAAATCCAACTCTCAGCCACCAAATTTCACGTTGTGATCTGTCGTGCCAGAATTGTGCCTGATTCTATCTTGACTTGGATAACTTTGGTCATCCAGGTTCCTGCCTGAAAGCTGGGACAAATTAATAATTACCTTGTAAATTGAGTCACTTCTTTTCTTCTGCTGTAACTGGACTCTTTACATATGGTGGAGATAATAACACAAGAAGCAGGAGCAGGAGTAGACCATATGGCCCATCAAGCCTGCTCTGCCATTCAATACAATCATGGCTAATCGTGAGCTTCAACTCCATTTTCCTGCCTGTTTGCTATATCCCTTAATTCCCTGAGAGAACAAAAATCTATCTATCCCAGCCTTAAATGTATTTGACAATGGAGCATCCACAACTCTCTGGGCCAGAGAATTCCAAAGATTCATAACCCGTTGAGTGAAGAAATTTCTTTGCATCTCGATCCTAAATGATTGGCCCCTTATCCTGAGACACTGCCCCCGTGTTTTAGATTCCCCAACCAATGGAAACAATCTCTGTTTCTACCTTATCAAGAGCCTTCAGAACTTTGTAGGTTTCAATGAGATTGCCTCCCATTCTTCTAAACTCCAGAGAACATAAGCCAATTTACTCAGCCATTCATCATAGGATGATCTCCCTCATCGGGGGAACCAATTTTTGCCTCCAATGCGTGTAAATCCTTTCTTAAATGTGGAGACCAAAACTGCACACACTACTCCGGATGCAGTCTCACCAAAACCCTATACAACTGTAGCAAGACTTCTTTATTCTTGTACTCAAGACCCCTTGTGATAAAGGGGAACAAGCCATTTGCCTTCTCAATTGTTTTTTCAACCTGCAGGCTAACTTTCTGCACTCCTTGTACAAGCACACCCAAGTCTCTTTGAACATCAACCCTTAGAAGTTTCGCACCTTTAAAAAAAAACGTTCTGCTTTTTCATTCTTATGACTTCACACTTCCCTATATTAAACTACATCTGCCATCTTATTGCCCACTCACCTAACCTGTCCATATCTCTTTGTAGCCTCTCTGTGTTCACCCCCGCAGCTTACCTTCCCACCTAGTTTGGTATCATCAGCAAACTTTGATACATTACTCTCTGTCTCTTCATCTAAGTCATTAATATAGATTGTAAAGAGTTGAGGCCCCAGCATTGATTCTTGTGGCACTCCACTATTCACTGCCTGCCAAAGTGAAAAATGCCTCTTTATGCCCACTTTCTGTCTTCTATCATTAACCAATCCTCTCTCCTTGATAATGTATGATCCCCAACTCCATGACCCCATATTTTGCCTATTAGCCTTTTGTGCGGCACCTTATCAAATGCCTTTTGGAAATCCAGGTATACTATATCTACTGGTTCTCCTTTATCTACCCTACTAGTATGTCCTTAAAAAACTCTTTGTTAAATAGGATTTCTCTTTAGTAAAAGCATGTTGACTTGTTCTAACCATACTATACTTTTCTAAGTGCATTGTTAAGACTTCCTTCATAATAGATTCCAGCATTGAACACAAGTTCAAGGTGAGGGGCAGGGGGTTTAGGGGGGATGTGAGGAAAATCTTTTTTACCCAGAGGGTGGTGATGGTCTGGAATGCGCTGCCTGGGAGAGTGGTGGAGGCGGGTTGCCTCACATCCTTTAAAAAGTACCTGGATGAGCACTTGGCACATCATAACATTCAAGACTATGAGCCAAGGGCTGGTAAATGGGATTAGGTAAGTAGGTCAGGTGTTTCTCACGTGTCGGTGCAGACTTGATGGGCCGAAGGGCCTCTTCTGCACTGTGTGATTCTATGATTCTGTGATTTTCCCAAGAACTGATGTTAAGCTAACTGGCCTGTTTTTCACTGTTTTCTCTTTCTCCCTCTTTACTTGAAAAGAGGTGTGACATTTGCCAACTTCCAATCTGGTAGGACCATTCCTGAATCTAAGGAATTTTGAAAAATCATACTAGCACATCCACTCTCTCTGCAACTATCTCTTTTTGAACCTTAGGCTGTAGGCCATCAGGTCTTGGGGATTTGTCACATTTTAGTCCCTAAAGTTTCTCCAATACTTTATCTCTGCTCATATTAATTTCCCTAATTTCTTCACTCTTTTTAGCCCCTAGGTGATTACTTATTTTGGTATGGAACTTGTGTCTTCTGCTGTGAAGGCAGACAAAGAAGAGAGGGACAAAGGTTTAGCTGTTAGCGGTGAGAGTTAGCAGAGACAGATGAATGGCAGCTTGAAGCGGCACCAGTTAATCATGCAGACTGTGAAAGACAGAGTCAGCGAAGTGTCTCTTCTGATCTTCCCTCTGCCCATTAGTTCCAATGCAGCCTCTTCCAATAGGCACCGTATGTGTACCAATGCTGGCCCTCCTTTTTTCCTCTAGTCTTTGATATCCTGTGCCACTATGGGTACAAGAAGAATGGCAATGTGTTAATGTGTGACCTGCTGAAATGTTGTGAAGATGTAAGTGTCAGAGTTGAATAGTGTGAATGGTGCAAGAAAGGTAACAACAGGGAAGTGAGGGGAGTAATTGTGAAGACAGTAGCAGGTACAGAGTGTGCCAATAACAACAGAGTGAAGGAGTAGAGTGAAGGGAATTGTGGCAGGGAGGGCCAAGTGGAGACTAAGTTATGTGAGTAGGGTCCTTACCTTAGAAGCTCTGGTCAGTTCATTGATCTTCTTGTGTTACTACAGCCAAGTTCTGCCATGCTATGTCACCTCTGACCACTGTCAGGGTACTTGCTTCAGCAAAATTCTCCCATTGGCTGGAATGAGCTGCTCCTGTTTCATGACAAATCTCCATAATGACTTCGTGAATGGTGTCTGAAAATCATGGCAACCTTGCAGAGCTAGCTGCTATCTGCAACAATAAATCGAAAGACTGATTCAAAACTACCAAAGCCAAAACAGCCCCTCTCCTTTAAAAGGTGCAGTGTGCCTTTAAAAGGTATCACTGCCAACTAGTTTCCTGCTCCAATCATAATTGAATAAGTCCAAAGCACCAATTTGGCTCAGGTCTTGTGCCAATGTCATCAGGGACCTAGAACAGCTGCTGTACACATCTTCAGCATTGTTGCCCATCCTTAGTTGCCCTTGGGAAGGTGGTGTTGAGCTGCCTTCTTGAACCGCTGCAGCCCATGTGGTGTAGGTATTCTCCAAGAACCAAAGTGATTCTTAGGACTGCATCTTCCGGTCAGCGAGCCGGGGGGCGGGACCCACTCACCAACACGTAAAATGACGCGGGGTGACATCAGGCGGGCATCCTGATGTCACCCCACGTAATATACGTTTTTAGGTCAGAGGCCGCACAGCTGACTTGGCTGCACGCCCGCCAATCTGTCAATGGCCACTTAAGGCCATTAATTAAGCAATTGGATCAATCAATGGACCTGCCCATCCAACCTTAATGTTGGCGGGCAAGCTGTAAGGCCAGGCGGGCTTCCGAAAAAACATGAAACGTCGTCCATGGGCAGGATGAGGTTTCATGAGGGGATTGAAATTTGTATGAAAAGTCTAAATAAAAGAAATTGACATGTCCTAGCTCATGTGACAGTGGCACAGAGGGGACATGTCAGTAATTTTTTTATCATCTTTATTCAATGTTTCAAACCTGAGCCGATCTCCCTGAGGCAGCACTTAGCCTCAGGGAGATCTGTGCGCTCTTTTGCGCACATGCGGGAAAGAGCGCACTCCCAGCTCAGGGAATCCCCCCCTCTCCGCCCACACAGGGAGCTCATAGCGCTTCCTGGTGGACGTCATGCTGGGTGGGCCTTAATTGGCCTGCCCACATAAAATGGCTGCGCACCCCCAAGCGGAGGGGCCGATCGGGAACCCGTCCACTCCCGGACAACCCCCCCGACAGGGGGAAATCCTGCCCTTAGTTCCTGAGGGGTTGCTTCCTTCATTTTGCTTTCTCGGCTGGGTAACTTCTAAACCCCAAAATGATTTTTACGGTGAGGGTCACTCTGAAAAATCAGCCCTCTAGCCAAAGCTAGGCAAATCTTCCAGCCTCATTTAAACTTCTCAAACTCGGCCTCTTCAATGCAAGCACGGCCCCCACCCGCATCCTAAATGGTGAACAATAGAGATGGCTGCCTCTATCTCTCAGCTCTTTCTCTCTCTCGCCCTCTCTTTCGGATTCTCACAGACTGAGACTGGCTGTGACGATCAGTGATATTTTAAGAAAACCCCCTGTAAATTGATCCAACAATGGCCTTCTATGGAGTCTCTCCCTCTCAAAGCCCATCTCCTTGGCAGCATGATTCACATAGGCCTTGTATACATGCAGAACACCTTATTCGCTATGCTTTAGACTCCCAGCTTCATTCTATCTTGAAACTAAATAAGCAGCTTAAAGTATAACAGTTCATAAAACCATCATTCCTAACAACCCCCTGGAATTTTGGAGACTGGCAGTCTACCCATCATCATCACAGATGGTTTGTTTATTAGTTAGAGATGTGAACACACCTTGAACCTTCTTTCCAGTAAAACAAACTGGTTTCCCCTTTAACCTTTAATACCCAAGCCATCTAGGCTTGGTGTCAGCAGGATTCAGAACAGGTCACATGACACCCTTAACACTACATGAAAGACATAGTCCTGAAATACTTATAAAACCTCATATTTGTAACATCAGTGGAGTTCAAAGTTCGCATAAAAATTGTTTTTTTTTGTTTAAGTCCTAACCTCGATTTTCAGTTAAAGAATTTTGGCCTTTTTCACATAGACACTGATTAGTTGGAATATTGAGTGTCTTTGAGGATGCACTAATTGAAGTTTTGTCAATTCATCTTCCTGCTTGCCAACCTTCTTCTCAAAATCTTCTAAAATGCATTATGTGGTGTTCTAAAACTTAAAAAATATAGACGAAGGATGCTTGACCTTAAATAGCTTAGGCTCCTAAAATTGAACAACAACTCAGGCAATTGGACAGACCATACTCATTGAATTCATTGTTTTCAGTCATTTTACGAGGTGATATGCTAATAAAGAGACATCCATGAAATTGTACATGCCAGAATTATTCAGACTTGGGCAGCATTTTACTGATCCTTCTGGTTTGTTTCAAGCACATTACTGTATTACTTCACTGTGTTATTGGTGATAAGACACAAGAGAATAAACCTCTTTTGTTTGGCTTCATAGAGCAAGATAGATATATGAAACTATCTATTGTATATGAGAAAAAGAACAAATCTCTTAGGGCAGGATCTTCCGGTTGGCGAGCAGGCTCCGCCCCGCTTACCGATGTGTAAAATGACGCAAGATGACATAGGGCGGAACACCCGACGTCACCCGACTTCATTTCCATTTTCAGGTCGGCGGGGGCACAGCCGAGTCAGCTGCACGCCCGCCAACCTGTCAGCGGCCTATTGAGGCCATTGAAAAACTAATTAAGATCATTAATGGACCTGCCCTCCCAACCTTAAGGTTGTCAGGCAGGCCGGGAGCCCTGGCGATCTTTGGAAAAAGCATGAAACCTCACCAACAGGCAGGATGAGGTTTCATGAGGGTGTTTAGATTTTTATCAAATCTTTCAGTGAAAATGGTAGACATGTCCCAATTCATGTGACAGTGTCACATGAGGGGACGTCAGGGAAACTTTTTTATCATTTTGATTAAAAATTTTAATTCCGAGCCGATCTCCCTGAGGCAGCACTTAACCTCAGGGAGATCTGTGCGCTCTTTCGTGCGCATGTGTGAAAGAGTGCAACCCCGGCTGACGGAATTGCCCCCCCCACTTAATTGGCCCTTGTAAAATGGCGTCGCACCCTCGGTCGGTGGGGTGCTGATCGAAGGCGCGTCCACCAGCGCCCGCTCCTGCACCTCCCCCGCCTCAATGGGGGGGAAATTTTTCCCTTAGTTTTGTTAAGTAAATATAGCACTGTAGTAGTATAATCATTTATTGATTTCAGTAGCAGAAGCCAAAATTCTTTTGTTTCAGTTTTTTTTTATTCATTCAAGGGATGAGCGTCACTGTCTAGGCCAGCATTTATTGCCCATTCCTAACTGCCCTTGAGAAGGTGGTGGTGAGCTGCCTTCTTGAACTGCAGCAGTCCATGTGGTGTAGGTATACCCACAGTGCTGTTAGGGAGGGAGTTCTAGGATATTGACCCAGGGACACTGAAGGAACGGTGATACATTCCCAAGTCAGGATGGTGAGTGACTTGGAGGGGAACTTCCAGGTGGTGGTGCTGCCCTTGTCCTTCTAGATGGTAGTGATTGTGGGTTTGGAAAGTGCTGTCAAAGGAGCCTTGGTGAGTTTCTGCAGTGCATCCTGTAGATGGTACACACTGCTGCTACTGTGCGTCGATGGTGCAGGGAGTGAATGTGTTTGGATGGGGTGCCAATCAAGCGATTTGCTTTGTCCTAGATGGTGTCAAGCTTCTTGAGTGTTGTTGGAGCTGCACTCATCTAGGCAAGTGGGGAGTATTCCATCACACTCCTGACTTATGCCTGGTGGATTGTGGGGAGACTTTGGGGAGTCAGGAGATGAGTTACTCGTCGCAGGATTCCAAGCCTCTGACCTGCTCTTGTAGCCACAGTGTTTATATGGCTAGTCCAGTTCAGTTTTTGGTCAATGGTAACCCTCAGGATGTTGATAGTGGGAGATTCAGTGATGGTAATGCCATTGAATGTCAAGGGGTGATGGTTAGATTCTCTCTTGTCGATGATAGTCATTGCCTGGCACTTGTGTGGCATGAATGTAACATGCCACTTGTCAGCCCAAGGCTGGATATTGTCCAGAGTTTTCTGCATTTGGACATGGACTGCTTCAGTATCTGAGGAGTCACAAATGGTGCTGAACATTGTGCAATCATCAGCAAACACCCCCACCTCTGACCTTATGTTGGAGCGGAGGTCATTGATGAACCAGTTGAAGATGGTTGGGCCTAGGACACTACCCTGAGGAACTCCTATTGTGATGTCCTGGAGCTGAGACAACTGACCTCTAACAAACACAATCATCTTCCATTGTGCTAGGTATGACTCCAACCAGCGGAATCCCATTGACTCCAGTTTTGTTAGGGCTCCTTGTTGCCACACTTGGTCAAATGTGGCCTTGTTGTCAAGGGCAGTCACTCTCATCTCACCTTTGGAGTTCAGCTCTTTCGTCCATGTTTGAACCAAGGCTGTAATGAGGTCAGGAGCTAAGTGGTTCTGGCGGAATCCAAACTGAGCATCAGTGAGCAGATTATTGCTAAGCAAGTGCCACTTGATAGCGCTGTTCATGACGCCTTCCGTCACTTTGCTGATGACCGAGAATGGACCGATGGGGTAGTAATTGGCCAAGTTGGATTTGTCCTGATTTTTGTGTACAGGATATATCTGGGCAATTTTCCACATTGCCGGGCAGATGCCAGTATTGTAGCTGCACTGGAACAGCTTGACTAGGGGTACGGCAAGTTCTGGAGTACAAGTCTTCAATACTATTGCTGGAATATTGTCAGGGCCCATAGCTTTTGCAGTATCCAATGCCTTCAGCCATTTCTTGATATCACGTGGAGTGAATCGAATTGGCTGAAGACTGGCAACTGTGATGCTAGGGACCTCTGGAGGAGGCCGAGATGGACCATCTACTTGTCAATTCTGGCTGAAGATTGTTGCAAATGCTTCAGCCTTATCTTTTGCACTGCTGTGATGGGCATTGAGGATGGGGATATTTGTGGAGCCTCCTCCTCCAGTGAGTTGTTTAATTGTTCACCACCATTCACGGTTGGATGTGGCAGGACTGCATAATTTAGACCTAATTCTTGGTTGTGGGATCACTTAGCTTACCTATGACTTGCTGCTTTTGCTGTTTGGCATGCAAGTAATCCTGTGTTGTAGCTTCACCAGGTTGACACCTCATTTGTAGGTATCCCTGGTGTTGCCCTGGCATGCCCTCCTGCACTCTTCATTGAACCAGGGTTGATCCCCTGGCTTGATGGTAATGGTACAATGGGGGATATGCCGGGCCATGAGGTTACAGGTTGTGGTTGAGTACAATTCTGCTGCTGCTGATGGACCACAGCACCTCATGGTTGCCCAGTCTTGAGTTGTTAGATCTTTTCGAAATATATCTCATTTAGCACGGTGGTAGTGCCGCAGTTATTTTCTTGTTCAGCATTCTGCACTCTGTCCTGTTGCCATCATTTGG
This sequence comes from Cetorhinus maximus, assembly GCF_964194155.1. Taxonomy (NCBI): domain Eukaryota; kingdom Metazoa; phylum Chordata; class Chondrichthyes; order Lamniformes; family Cetorhinidae; genus Cetorhinus; species Cetorhinus maximus. The sequence goes on from NC_135879.1 coordinate 84,501,173, forward strand.
CATTTTAAAAAGCTTGAATTTTACAATCCAAAGCAAAGATTGAAATCCAAAATCTGACTGATTGCAAAAGTTTATTCCAGCATCTATTTGGCACAAGTCCACTAGACTAAATCACCAATATTTATTGTTATCAAGTGAAGTAGCAGTTTAGTTTTAATTTAAAAAAAGGAAATATAACAATATTACACTTTGTTCTATCTGCAGTCACAGCAGCAGACATCAATACAGTGGGGTAACAGTTAGTCGTCATTGCCCGGGCAGTAAATTGGCAGAGTGTAACATCGATAGAGTGAGGCAAAGCATCTTTTAGAGGCTTTGCCTTGAAAAATATCTGAGCTAAATAAATTAATCAATTTAGCTGTATCCAACTTGATCAATTTAATTGAAAGTTTCAGACTGAAGTTTGACTGCACCACTGATCTAACAGCAGCTGTAGATCAGAATTACATAGTGAGCTGTGCCTGGTCATGTCTTATATTCTGCGCATGCAGAGCCCCAATCCCTTGCAGCATGCACTTTCACATAACAACAGAGGATTCAATGTTATAAAATGCTCAGGGGATCGAGCTGTGCTTGAATGTTTTTGAAACCCAGCTTTGCAACATTACATTATTCGAAATCCAAGTGAAGTGAGGTGCCCTCTGAAGGGAGAGGCACTGCCTTGGATGTAACCGAGGAGTCACATCAGAACCTGATTCCCAACAATTGCTACCACTTCCTTACTGATGTGCATTGGAAATGGTTTCACATTTTGGCACCACAAGTATAATTGCAGCCTAAGATTTTAATAAGAAGTGTGGTAGCTAATAATTTCAAAATCAGCTTGTACATACATCCATCCAGATTTTTATACTCTTTTTTTACAGCTGTAATAAAGAAATACAACCGTTCACCCATTCCACATCACAGTGCGCAGACGATTCATTTAAGTGCACAGGCCCTTGAATTTATTTTTGCACAGTTGCACAGGTGCAGTAATTTAAAAGGGAACTTTTCAGGCTGCTATATAGCCATGTGACTCTGCAGCTTAGAGGGAATATTGCTCCCCAGCTGTCCAGGATACATCGATGATCCTGGCCCCACAGTCTGGGACTGGATCTGCATCCATCAACAACGATAACTTCTATTTATGTAGAACCTTTAATGTAGTAAACAGGGGATCCATCAAACAAAATCTGACACCAAGCTACATAGGAAATATTGGGCCAGATGACAAAAAGCTTGGTCAAAGAGTTAGGTTTTTAAAGATCATCTTATAGGAAGAAAGAGTGGTCGAGAGGTAGAAAAGTTTAGAAAGGGAATTTTGGAGCATAGCACCTCAGCAGCTGAAGACACGGCTGCCAATGGCAGACCAATTAAAATCAGGATGCACAAGAGGCTAAAATTGGAGGATTGCAGATATCTCGGTGGGCACTCGAAATCGAGAACATTACAAAGATAGGGAGAGTAGGGTCATGGGGAAAATTGAAAGCAAGGATGCTAATGTTAAAATAGAGGCATTGCTCAACCAGGAGCCAATGTAGGACATGTGAGCACAGGGGTGACAGGTCAACATCTTGGTGTGAGTTAGGATAGGCAGCAGAGTTTTGGTTGAGCTCAAGTTTATGGAAGGTGGAAGATGAGAGACCAGCTGGGAGTAGTCCATCAGCAGCCAAATGTTCCTAATCTGACACACTTCTGCCAGTGGAGATAGGTGTCAAGAATTTCAATCACAACTTTGGAACCAAAACTTGTTCGCTATTTAATATCTCACTCATTTTTATTGATGTATTAGTAGTAAATACTTGCTGTACCATATGTAGATCTAACTTTTACATTTCCCATACATATCTGACTTTTAATACCCCTACAACAGTATTAAGCATCAATGGCAATTATAATAATGTGTAAGATTGAACAGCTCCTCTGCATGAATGCTTTTAGGGATTCCATTAAACTGATAATGAAAAATTCCAGATCCTATTTCTATTTGCTCACAGGGTATAAAACTAGAGTAAGAATGTGTTACATTTGCTGAGAGAAGGAAATAGGTTTGAGATTGGGATAGGATAAGAAGTAAATAGCTCCCTGTCCTTGTGGGGTAAGATATGATCCTGTCACACATCCTTCAAATTAAATTGGTGTTCACTGATCCATTTCATAAAGCCTCTCCCTTTGATCATTTCTCAGAATACTGTGAAGTTCTCAATTAAAAAGGAAATGGTTAACTCATCTTTCCAAGAGATGACTGACATGATTAAACAGTCTATGAAATTTACATATGAATTTTCTGGGGAGGATTTTGAGATAGTGGATTGGTTGCCATTTTGAAGGACATTGGCTGTGCCTTAAGGTGTTAGCTAATATGGTAATGAGTTTAATATTACTGACCACAGTAAAAGGTGTCTGCTGCATTTCTATGTTTAAAATATTTCATTGCACTGCTCATAGACGTATGAGAGAATGCTTCTGAGGTTAAGGAATATGAATGCATATTAGTGGTGACACATTTCTGAATGTCAGCAAAAACTTTTATGGTGCTGACATTGAAACTATATTTTTAAGAATACACATTATGAAAACAAACTTTAAAAGTTCCATTTTACATGGAAAGCCCTGCTTCATCAAAAATTCAAACTGGGACCTTTGAGTTAATTCATATGATGGTTCTACTTTTGATTGATTATCATATTAGCATCACTTACTCTTTGCACAAATTTATGAAAAGGATGGAGCTCCCAACTACTGAATGTTTTTTTTAACAAAACAAAGCTTCAAAGTGTACTTGCAAAATTCAGATGCCTAAGAAAAGGTAAAGCGGAGGAGCCCACAAAAGTAGAAAAAAATTTAAATTGTGGTGGATTTTTTCAAACATATAAACTATTTCATAGCTGCTTATTATTCAGCTGGTTTACACTGAGGATAACTATTATAGACTATGCACAGTCCACAAACCCAGATTAGCTTATTTACAAGCACGCCAAGTGCGCTGAGCCATACCAGTAGTCAGGGTTGTCCTTGTACAGATAAAATTTAAATAAAGTTTTCTAGTAGACGCAGAAGTTCGTGTGGTATCTAAAAGCCTTGAATGTATAAAGATTTTTTTTATTTTTCTTTAAGATTCTCTTAATAAGATAGCTGCAGAATTGAAAGCTTTTTACAATGTGTGTGTGTTTATTTTTAAGCTGCTTGTTGACATTTTTAATTGGAATTCAAATTAAAAATAAAGTTATTGCACCAGCTGGCTGATGATGATCATACGATTACAGCCAAGCATAACTGCGTGATCAGCATTGTGCAGTTGCTGCATCTGTTACTAAGCATGACAGCACACTTGCCCAGACCAAAGGACTCTTTGTAGATATAAAAATTAAATTAGAGGAGCCACCATAAACCATGTTGTTTCACAATAATGTAATAGGAAGAGTAGAAAAGCAGAATATTTTTTAAATGGAGAGAGACTGCAGAATGCTGCAAAATAGAGGTATCTAGGTGTCCTCGTATATGAATCACAGGAGTTAGCATGTAGGTACAGCAAGTATTAGGCAAAATGAATTTGGCCTTCATTCAAGTGTAAATGTAAGGATCTTACTACTACAGCTGTACAGGGCATTTGTGAAACCACAGTTTTTGTGAATAGGAGGGACACATTTACATCGGAAGCAGTTCAGAAAAGGTTCACTCAGCTGATTCCTGGGATGAAGGGGTTGTCTTATGACAAAAGGTTGGGCAGCTTGGGCCTATACTCATTCGGTGATCTTATTGAAACATAAGATTCTGAGGGGGCTTGACAGGATAGATGCTGGGAGAATGTTTCCTGTCATGGGGGAATCTGGAACTTGGGGGGTGGGGGGTACAGTTTAGAAATAAGGGATCTCCCATTTAAGATGGAGGGCAAGAGGAATTTCTTCTGTCAGAGGTTTTAAGTCTTTGGAATTAGCTTCCACAGAGAGCATGGAGGCTGGGCCATTGAATATATTCAACGCTGAGTTAGACAGATTTTTGATCAACGAAGAAGTTGAGGGTTATGGGGGCAGGCAGGAAAGTGGACTTCAGGCCACAATAAGATCAGCCATCATCTTATTGAATGGAGGAGCAGAATTGATGGGCCAAATGGCCTACTCCTGCTCCTAATTCTTACCATCTTATACTATCTACACAAGGCATTGTTCAGGCTTCACCGCTTTGACTAGAATTTGACGCAAGATTAAGTCGCACCTTATCATTGAGTTTTGTTTCGTAAGAAATCAAAGTAGATATTTTAAAATATTTCATCTGCTTGGAAAGTATTTTTTCTAGACAAGATTGATTTGCAGGAACAATCCATTTTGTTCCCTGATGTGAGGTATTTGTATTATAACAGATTCCTTTAATTGTCACAGCACTCGTTCTTGCATTCTAATTAATTTAAGGCAATTTAAACATTCATTTGATGCACTGGATCAGTCATTAAGGATGAGTGGGGATAATTTTCAGTTTCTCTGAGGGTGGAAAAGTGATTTAATAACAGGACCAATTTTTAGTGCAATAGTTGTTTCTCTTCTGGAGTGTCCCAGGCCATCCAAACACAGGCCAGAAAACTACACTGGCCACATTTCCACTCTTCCACGGTATTAATGGCAGCTTCTTGCTGGCTTCCAGTACATCCAGGAGAAAGGAGGCAGAGCAAAACATGACTTCTCGTGGAAGATGTTACCCTGCCAGTCCTGTCTCTTTTGTGGCATCAAGCTCCTATGACAAAGGTACCAAGTCCATCTGCCCACTACAAACCACCTCTGCCCCACTTCCACCACTGGAAAAAAATTTTGTCTCTTGTTACATTTTTAGCTCATGCTTGCTTCAGTTCATCCACCAAGAAAATCTAGGCCCTGAGGAAATTTGGGACTATATGCATTGTTCCTCATTCAATCCAGAATCCAGAAGTTACATCTGTTCATAGTGAGCCAACGGAAGGGCCTCCCATCTGATTTTCCTCCCGAACCCACACAATGACCACAGTGATAAATGTTTATCTGTCAGTTCCACTGCAGTCCACTAGCTGGCTCTACACAACTTAACATTTTGCAAAGAACTTCCAGCAATGATATGGGCAACTACCTGCATGGCCCATAGCAGCTTTGTTTCTTGATACCATCGAAGAACAACGTGACGGTCATGGCCTATGTGTCTGCCTGCCCCTGGGGGATCAATGTAGTCTGCATAGCACCAAGGTGCTAAGCGAATGAATTTCTCTGCCATTGGACTAGAATTTCCTATCAAAATAATGGTGTGGCTAAAGTGCCAACTTTTATTTATGCTAATAAGGTAAAGCAACTTAAGAAAAGGAACACATGTGCAGCTAAATTTCAAAGTCCAAAAGTTGCAATCTGAGTTGCACTGTTCACTGTCAGTTTCTTGAAAATTACATTTGACTGTCTTCCTTACCATTGAACTGCACTGAATGTTGTGGAGTTGCTGTATTTGCACAGTAGATACAAAATAGGTATTTAGAGCTAGTAATTAGTAGTGCAAATACCTTTTTAACAACATGATAATTGTTAGTTACTACCAATAATTCTCTCTGATATTGAAAATTATACCATTACAAGTCTAGAATTTCATTCCTTCAAGGTTTTGAACTTTTCAAGAAGATTTTAAAAACATCAAATTTTTACATCAAATGTTTTATCTTCCTTAGCCTTTCTGTATCTTAATCCATTTTTTTCTTCCCCTTTATTTCTCTTCTCATACCTGGTTTTATATGGAATTCATGCTCCTCAGTCCTTCCTTTATTTACTTCCCAACTCTTAAATCTGATTGGTTCAGACTGATTGAATGGAAACGTTTTATTCCTTTCTCCTTCGGTTGTATATCTTAAATGCACCTAAGCTTCCGCTAAAATGCTGGAGTTTCTTTCTATGACATTATGGGCATGAACTCCAAACTTGCAGACAACTTGATGACATCTCTTTTGCTGCTAAAAATCAGCTCTTACAATATATGTTCTTGGCTCATCACTATTATGCAGAGCAATTGCTAGCTTCCATGGATTTTGTTGGGTATATTCATTTTAATTATGTGTCCTGGCAGTAATCATTTTAAAAGGTGAAATCCTCATGGTGTTTCATTTGTTTAGTTTAGTTGTATTGAGATCATTGTGAACAGTTTGTGATTTGTGGTCATTCTGAGGTGTAAAGTGTTGTTATCATTCTACAGCACGTCAACCATTATGCTGGTGGCACTGCACCATTTCCAAGTGTGCCATGACCATCCAGTTTGGATAAATGTTTGTGATAACCTTCTGCTTTCTTTAACAAGTTTATCGAGATAGGCTTTTAACTTTCCCATTTGAGTGTGAGTGCTTTGATGACAATGTTACGTTTTTGAATCTGTATGCTTTGCCAAATGTTCAGCATTCCACACTTGTAAACTGGGAGAAACGGAAGCCACTTCATCTGCAATACTGTATCTAGCAAATTGTAGCTTGCTATGTGCAATCACGTTTGATTGGTATTGGTTAACTTACTGAGTTTTAATAGAAATTGTAGACCCGTCTATGATGACTGAATGTTGCTTTCAATGATTTTTTTTTTCATGATCTGCTTGGAAAGCCATATGCTTTAATTGACCCGACAGACTTTCTTTCTGTGAGTGTTACATGTTGGACATCAGTTACTCACATCTGCAATTTGTGCTGATTAAGCTCAATCAAAGATGTGATCAAAGCATGTGTGATAGCAGTACAAAACCCCTCTGTGAAACCTCCTAGATTTTTTAGCTCCTTGGCAGCTTTCCATTTGTTTTAATCAAGTTGGCAAACAAATGAACTTTGTGACTTTGAAGAGAAGCCCTCCTTCAACAGTCAAATCTCTTCAGAGTCTCTAAACCATTTTTAACTCAATGATCAATTTCAAATTCCATGTCTGAAAATCATTCCAAGATCAGGAGCTTCATTTTTGTGTAACGTGTTTCTTATTTTTTTGTTTCATTTTACTCAGTTTTGTCTTGTAGCATCAGAAGTTAGGACACCACATATAACTACAATAGAATACATGTTTTAAATTGGTAATAAAGCACATCTGTCCCCAGTTGAGGAATGATTAGGGAAGCATTGCAAGAGTATATAAACCAGTTCACTCTGGGTGTCTGGAAGGAACTGAGAGAGTCTGTGACTTTCTTTTGCTGTCTTGGAAATAAACCTGTTTTAAGGTTCAGGCTGGCTTTAAACTCATTCTTCCTCAACATACAATTATTGGAATTAACAATTTTCTCATATGTGATATTGTTACAATTATGAAGCTTATAAAGTTATTATAGTTTGGGACTGTAGCTTTAAATTTAGTACCATGTCCCAATTTATTCAGCACTTCAAACTAATTTTTATATTTTAGAACTGACAAAAGGCCACAAAAAGATGACTGCCTGATCCACCGACCTTTTTTTGTGGATTGAAGTCACCCCCTGTCTCAAAGAACAAAAGGGACATTTAAGACTCTGTTGACTCAACGCCCTTTCCTGAAACTAAATCAAAAGGGTAATTTCAAATTGCGTCATTCAAACACAATGACACTGGCTGTCACAAACTCTCAAGATGTGAAATCCACAACATAGGATGTATAATCAACCTAACTGCTGAGCTTTTTTGGAAAAGACTTTGGACTTGGAAAAAGGTCACATAATACAGCCACACTTTATGTTTGCTTTTAAAAATACAGCAGAAGCTGTTTTATAGAGAGTTCCATCGAACCTGCTGCAAGTCATCCAAGCAGCCAAGGTAATAAACAGCAATTACCGTGAAAGCAGGAGAAGGGCTCCCCACAACACCCCCCCAACCTCTTCAAACTTCAAAACAAAAACAGAATTACCTGGAAAAACTCAGCAGGTCTGGCAGCATCGGTGGAGAAGAAAACAGTTGACGTTTCGAGTCCTCATGACCCTTCGGCAGAACTGAAGTATAGTTAGGAGAGAGGTGAAATATAAGCTGGTCTAAGGTTGGGGGCGGGGGGAGAGAGAAGTTGAGGGTGGGGTGATTGTAGGGATAAGCAAGCAGTGATAGGAGCAGATAATCAAAAGATGTCACAGACAAAAGGATCAAAGAGGTGTTGAAGGTGGTGATATTATCTAAGAAAAGTGCTAATTAAGAATGGATGGCAGGATACTCAAGGTACAGCTCTAGTGGGGGTGGGGTGGAAAGACTAAAAAAGTATTAGTTGTAGATTTTAAAATAATGAAAATAGGTGGGAAAAGAAGAATCTATATAAATTATTGAAAAAAAAGGGAGGGGGAAGAAACGGGGTGGGGGAGGGGGAGTTTAAGATCTAAGGTTGTTGAAACTTCAAACTTCAAGTTCACCTGAGAACCAACCTCCTGGAAATTGTACTACAAGAAACCTCGCATCTTACTGAGAACCCTTTGCTTTACGAGACATTCATTTCAATTAAAGCATCAGTTTGATTTAAGAAATTACAAGCAAGAGACTGTGGATGGTGGTGGACAATTAAACACTAACAGGGGGAGGATGCTCCACAAATACCCCCATCCTCAATGATGGAGCAGCCCAGCATATCAGTGCAAAAGACAAGGCTGAAGCATATGCAACCATCTACAGCCAGACGTGCTGGGTGGATGATCAATTTCAGCCTCCTGCTGCAGTGTTCAGCATCACAGTTGACAGTCTTCAGCCAATTTGATTCACTCCACATAATATTAAGAAATGGCTGAAGGCACTGGATACTGCAAAGGCTATGGGCCCTGACAACATTCCAGCAATTGTACTGAAGACTTGTGCTCCAGAATTAGCCGTTCCCTAGCCAAACTGTTCCAGTTCAGCTACAACACTGACATCTATCTGGCAATGTGGAAAATTGCCCAGGTATGTCCTGTCCACAAAAAAAGCAGGACAAATCCAACCCGGCCATTTATTGCCCCATCAGTCTACTCTCAATCATCAGTATGGGAGGTGTCATCGACAGTGCTATCAAGCGACACTCACTCAGCAATAACCTCCTTACTGACATTCAGTTTGGGTTCTGGCAAGGCTGCTCAGCTCCTGATCTCATTACAGCCTTGGTCCAAACATGGACAAAACAGCTGAACTACAGAGGTGAGGTGAGAGGGAATGCCCTTGACATCAAGGCAGCATTTGACCAAGTATGGCACCGAAAAGCCCCAACAAAACTGGAGTCAATGGGAATCGGGGGGAGAGCACTACACTAGCTGGAGTCATGCCTAGCATGAAAGAAGATGGCTGTGGTTGTTGGAGATCAATCATCTCAGTCCCGGACATCACTGCAGGAGTTCCTCTGGGAAATGTCCTTGGCCCAACGATCTTCAGCTGCTTCATCAATGACCTTCGCTCCATCATAAGGTCATATGTGGGAATGTTTACTGTCACAATGTCCACAATGTTCACCATTCACAACTCCTCAGATACTCAAGCAGTCCATGTCCATATGCAGCAAGACTTAGATGATATTCAGGTTTGGGCAGATGTGTGGCACGAATGTTATTTGCCACTTAAGTGCCAGGCAATGCCCATCTTCAACAAGAAATAAAATAATATCTACCCTTGACATTCAATGGCATTACCATCACTGAATCCCCCACTATCAACATCCTGGGGGTTGCCATTGACAAGAAACTGAACTGGGACAACCATATAAATATTGTGGCTACAAAAGCAGGCCAGAGGTTAGGAATCTTGCAGCGGGTAACTCACCTCCTGACTCACCAAAGCCTGTTCACCATCTGCAAGGCACAAGACCAAAGTGCAATGGAATACACTCCAGTTGCCTAGATGAGTGCAGCTCCAACAACATTCAAAAAGCTCGACACTATTCAGGACAAAGCAGCCACCTGATGGGCATCCCATCCCCCACCTTCAAATTTCAAACCTTCCACACCAATGCACAATGGCAGCAGTATGTACTATCTACAAGATACAATGCAGCAACTCACCAAATCTCCTTCAACAGCACTTTCCAAACCCATGCCCTCTACCCTCTATGAAAATTGGTAGGGTGGTAAATAGTGAGGAGGATAGCCGTAAACTGCAGGAGGGAATCAATGGACTGGTCAGGTGGGCAGAACAGTGGCAAATGGAATTCAACCCGGAAAAGTGTGAGAAAAGCACTTGGGGTTGGCTAACAAGGTAAGGGATTACACTATGAATGGTGGGACCCTGGAAAGTACTGAAAATCAGAGGGACCTGGGTGTGCATTTCCATAGATCCCTGAGGGTAGCAGGGCATGTAGATAATGTGGTTAAGAAAGCATATGGGATACTTTCCTTTATTAGTCAAGGCATGGAATAAAAGAGTAGGGAGGTTATGCTGGAACGGTATAAAATGCTGGTTAGGCCACAACTGGAGTACTGCATGCAGTTCTGGTCACCACATTATGGGAAGGATGTGATTGCACTGGAGAGGGTGCAGAGGAGATTTACCAGGATGTTGCCTGGGCTAGAGGGTCTGAGCTATGAGGAAAGATTGGATAGGCTGGGGTTGTTTTCCTTGGAGCAGCGAAGGTTGAGGGGGGTACCTGATAAAGGTGTATAAGATTATGAGGGGCATAGATTGGGTGGATAGGAAGTCACTTTTTCCATTAGTTGAGAAGTCAATAACCAGGGGGCATAGATTTAAGGTAAGAGGTAGAAGGCTAAGAGGGGAGTTGAGGAGAAATATTTTCACCCAGAGGGTGCTAGGAATCTGGAAGGGTGGTTGAGTCAGAAACTCTCGTAACATTTAAGAAGCATTTAGATATGCACTTGTATTGCCACAACCTGCAAGGCTATGTGCCAAGTGCTGGAAAATGGGACTAGTGTTGTCAGATCTTTGTTGATCAGCATGGATATGATCAGCCGAATGGCCTCCTTCTGTGCTGTAAACATCTGAGTCTCTAGAAGGACAAGGGTAGCAGGTGCACCACTACCTGCAAGTTCCCCTTCAATCCACACACCATCCTGATTTGGAACTATCCCCTTGTAAGGTGGCTCATAACGCCTCTCCGCCATCCAAGAACAGAAGCTGAGCAGCGGTACAATAGGAGCCATGCCTTCACAAGGGCTGTGGTGGAGAGAGCCATTGGTCTTCTCAAGATGCGCTTCCGATGCCTGGACCACTCAGGGAACGCACTCCAGTACCCTCCAGGTCGTGTGTCGCTCATAGTGGTTACATGCTGCACTCTCCACAATCTTGCGCTGGAAAGGGGGGATGCAGTGGACGATGAAGTCATAGACGCATTAGCTGCGGCTGCACACGATGAGTCCAGCAGTGAGTCTGAGGATGAACACGCACAGGGAAATGCTGAGGGGGTAGATGCTGACCTGGGCATATTCGAGGGAGGCAGGGACACCCAGGAACCTTTAATTCAACGAACCATCAGCTAACACACCACATATGGACCTCCAGGACAAACACGGGCTGCAGGCTCCATATTCGAGACCTAAGTGCAAAATCCGCCAGGTTAGGAACATTAACTAAGGTCCTTGTTAATAAAGCTGAATGTGCCACAAATCACACATAACATTATTGGAAACCATCCACCTGCAAAACAAAAGAGGCAACCTCAGCCATGGTGACATGTCTGAATTTATTTTTGAAATCAAAGAAACTTAATGAAACAAAATAAAAAAAGGTATTAAAAATCGCACCAATTCATAAAGACCACATTGCGGGCCAACACAAAATCACGAATTATAAACCCGTGGTGTGCCTAAGGTGCCTTATGTTTACGTTTTCGGGTGCTATGTCTTGGTGCTGACACCTTGCTTGGAGTGGCATTTGAGACAGCCTGCTCACTCTACTGTCCTGTTGGCCTCGATGACCTTGGCGGTCATCCTCTGGCCCGTGGAGCCTGGGAGGGAGCTGCCAGTTCCACAGCTGGCATCTCCCAAGTCATCGCAGCCTCACCAGATGCAACGGTCACTGGCAGAGGGGCAGAGGAGCTGCCACCCTCATCCAGAGCACCCTGAGGGGAGCCCACAGAGAAGACAGGCAACTGCTGCGCCAATGTGAGGTCGGTTCGGACCTCCTTGCTCACCATAGATAAATGGGCAACGAGCTGGGAAACTTGGTGCCCAGACCATCTCCCACTCTGGCACTGACCAGCTGAGGTCCCCTGGAGGAGCTTCTTCACAAGAGTCACCACTCTCTCCATGGAGGACGCATGGCGCTTGGACATGAGGCTCATTGCTTCGGCGATAGTCCACGTAGACTCCTCCACCATGGACACCAAGCCAAGCATAGCCTCATATATCACCTGCAGATGCTCCCGCACTCCCCGCAACTCCTGCGCTTGCTGCATTGCCGGCGACTCCAGAGGTACGTCATCAGGCACTGACTGAGCATGTGCCTGGTTCCCTGCAGTCCTCCGACTGCTGACACCATGGGCATTCTCTGCCTCTGCCAGCTCCTCCAGTGATTGTGAAGTGCCCTCACCGCTGTGCCCCGGGACACTAGCTGATGTTCTAATTCCCACTGAGTTGCTAGTACTTGCACTGGTGCCTGCCTGGCAGAGATGGTGTGACGCTGGTGAAACTTCAGGCCCCTCAGGTGTGAGAGGGGGTCTCTGCTGCTACTCCTCCCGGTCCTGTTCCACTGATGCTGAAAGGAAGAACAAGGACATTGGATCAGTTAACGTGGAGACAATGTCAATGTGCATCTCCGTCCCCCAGATCATTATGCGCTCATCCTTCCATAAGCAATGGTCAAGCCATATTGCAAACTTCAATCACTGAACATTCAGCACTGCCATGGCTGTTGGGAGAACAATGGTGACCTCAGTGCTGGGCAAACATACCTGCTCGTGGCATCGCAGCCTCACCGACACCGATGGACCTGGGCGCATGGCGCCTCTCTGAATCTAAGGCCTCCTGCTCGAAACAGCTGAGAATCACTAACTGTGCCGGGCCGCTGTCAGTCCTCACCCACTCAGCAGCATTATGTGCATTCTTTCCCTGAAAAAGAGGGAAGAACATTGATTAGTGCTACTTGTACCTGGACTCTCTTTGCAGATGGCCCACCCCAACCAGAGTGGGACATTGCAGGGCTCCAGTGCTTCCTCACACCCCGTTGCTGCCAAACACTCACACAAAGATGCTAGGCCTGTTCCCCGGTGCACCCTACCCCACCCCCAACCCCCCACCCCCCACCCCCAACCCCCAATATCTCCTTGGCCAAATGCTGCCTGCATCACATTTGGCACCACATGGTCTAACCTTCCATAGCAAGGAGACGCAAGCACGTGGAATGCAATGGGCAGCAGATGGATCGGTGCCCCGCCACCTTGAAGCTCCCCTCCCAGCATGTCATCACCCTGACTTTGACATGTCCTGGAGTTCCAGCACTGCGCCCAGGTGCAGCTCCTCGAGACTGCCCCCACCACAGTCATGTGGGTCTCAGTGTACCACATGCTGCGGGTGCAGAACCCATCTCTTCACCACCCTCTCAGGGTGACCTCGGCATGGGCAATATCTGCTGGCCCACCCAGCGAAGGACACATGCCGTCAATGATTCAATGCAGTAACTACACTCAGACTTGGGGAGGAGCGGGGACACTATGGGGGGAAAGCCTACCTGCTGGGTTAAGTGACCAATGCCAACCTGGCACTCACTGTTCCTGAGCGCAACAGGTCATTGAAGCACTTGTGACACTGGATCCAGGTGCGCTGCACCTCATCGCGGGAGCTCACAATCTCCGCCACCTCCTCCCAGGCACGTTTGGTCATGTGGGGGGGCCTCCTCCTACCATCCTGGGGTACGAGGACCTCCCGCCGTGCGGCCACCTCCTTGAGGAGGGCAGCAAGACAATCATCCGAAAAACGAGGGGCATATTGCCCCCTACCCTACCCTCCTGCCTGGCTTGCTCACCAGCAGCGCTCTGGGGAGCCTTTCACTGGCCATGAGTCACAGCGTTTGAAAAGCTGCAGCAGTTTTTAAAACAGGCCCCCAGGTCGCCATTGGACCTGGTGGTCATTGCAGTCCCACCACCGCCCGCCCACTCGCTTAATTGGCCCACCCAATGTAAAATGCCCCCTCGTCAGCCAGAAAATTCAGCCCAATGAGTAGCACACACAGTATAGTCAGCAAAGAAAAGAGGTTGTTTGACTTTGTGAGCTATGATAATTTTAACATATCCTCATTGAATTGGTGTTTTTTCTGGAAGCCTCAGCAGAAATTTCTATCAACCTGATCATGGTCATGGTATTTCAGCACAAGATTTCAATCATTTTGTATTGCAGCTCCTGAACTACTTTTGTCTGCTTATCAATCCAATGCCATGCTATGTCTTTTTCAAATTGCTTTCATTGTAGCTTTGTGACAAATTAGGCATCAACTTGCCTAAATATTACAGACAATGAAGTACTTTTGAAGTGTAGTCACTATTGTAATGTAGGAAATGTAGCTAATTTGCGCATGGCAAACTTTCATAAACTGCAATGTGATTCCGACCGCATAATTTGTTTCTGTTGCGGTGTTGGTTGAGGGATAAATATTGGCAAGGACACTGGAATAACTCCCCTGCTCTTCTTCAAAATAGTGCAATGGGATCTTTTACATTCACCTGCCCTTTTGCTTGCTGCCAAAGATCCCCAATAGCAGTGCCAATTTCAAAGTGACATTGGAATAGAGGAAGTCTGCATTGCAGAGTCTTAAATCTATTTGGGCAGCTTTCTTCATGGTCAACAGCAAATGTCATTACTTTGAGTTAACATTTCGAGTCTTCAGAACTAACGTTAACTCTTTCTCTCCACAGATGCTGTCAGACCTGCTTGAGTTTTTCCAGCAATTTTTGCTTTTCTTTCAGATTTCCAGCATCTGCAGTATTTTGCTTTTGTCATTACTTTGACACTGACTGCAAAAATCTGAGCTGTTGAGTTGGGAAATTTCTGGAGCTGAAGTGATTCCAAAAGGTATTCTGGTGTACATCTAACTTCCAAGAGGACTATTATAGGTACAGAACTTTGACGGGTCTTAATCCAATTTTACTCGCTAGTCGCTACAATTTGCATTAAGTTAGAAAATATTTTGGCATTTGACAACAATGATATTACTTCTTCTATGGTGTACTTCCTCTATGGTGTCCACCACACTATGTCCCCTTTCTGTTCTTTTATATTTTCAAGGTCGAGGCACATTTAGGTCTGCATTTTCACCAAGTTGGGTTGACTCAGGAGCCCTTTAACAATGGCTGCATGTCCCGATTCCAGGATTCCTGACCCCATTCCTGGGCTGTGTGATTTTAGGGAGCATCTATAAAGGGTGTGGGCTGTTGCTTTTCAGAATCCCTGATCTGCCCAACTCCATTGTGGAGTTAGGTATCTCCTCCTCCGCAATTTTCATGGAGCCGGGCCTTCTTTTTAAAGATGCTTGGTTCACAGCCCCTTAGAGGAGTTGTGAACTCTAGTGTGCATGAGGGGACCTTTTAAAAGGGAAGTTCAAAAGGTCCCTCACGTGCTCCTTGTGCCAAGCTTTAGCACTTGCATGCCCTTTGGCCCACTGTACACTTTGTCGAACCAATGAACATGACGGTGTGAAATGGGATATGTTTAAAAAATGCTGTGTAAAAAAAATAATCCATTGACGTATTTCTCCTATGAAAAAAAGGTCTGGACTGAAAGCTAATAAAAATTTCAATCATCCAGGCCTTTTAAAGTTTCAAAAACCACAAACCACAAGCAATTGAAACCAACTGAACTATGTAAATAAGCACATGTACATTGGCTGAAAGCCCAGACAGCTGTTAGAATAACATAACACCTGCTCGCCAGTGCAAACATTGTTTGATTGACGGCTTAGGCTCACTGACCTTTTCACTATGTTTACAAAACTCAATTGGTTCAAGTGCTTGTGGTTTGTGGTTTTTGAAACTTCAATGGGCTTGGATGGCTGACACTTTTATTAGCTTTCAGTCCAGGCCTTTTTACATAAGAGAAATTTATCAATGGAGTACATTTTTCGGTGATTGTTTTTTTACATATACCACTTTACACCGTGGTGTTCATTGGTTCTAGAAATGTCCAGTGTGTCAATAGGCTTGCAAATGCCAAAGCTTGGCATGGGGGCATAAGGGGGTTGATGGAAGGGCAGAGCCTGGCATGGGGGGCATGAGGTAACTGCATGGGTGAGTGGCATGGATGGGGCATGGGAATGTTTGGAGGGTGAAGTGGATCTGATGGGTGAAAGCTGGAGGACCTTTGTGTTTTTATTTGCACTGCTGCACTGAGGCAGGCCTTTTAAACAGCCCAACTTGGCACCCAGTAGCCCCTGTGGCTGCCTCTGCACTTCCTTCCAGGTCGGCTGGCCTGGCTCCAGCCTTCCCCCAGCCTCCAGCAATGAAGATCCCGCCTTGGTAAGCACTTTCTCCTGAGATGGGAAGGCCAAGCTGGGAATTTTCCCAACTCCCCCTATCTGCCTGGAGGGTGAAAATCTAGGCCATAGTCTCTTTTGCTTCACCACTGTCTCTGCACTGCTGACCCAGTGTCATTATTTTCTATATCACATCATGTTTTGCCATCACATCTAAGTCCATCACAAATTTTATCCTAATTTACAACCTGGTAGATGTATCCCTGTTCGAGTGTTTGGCTTCCCTACAATGCATCCCAAGCACTTCAGTGCATTGGTATATTTCTCTGTCACTTTTAGGCATTTATTGTTGGCAACTACATTGATTATTTTGATCAATTCTAACTGTGGACATGCTCAGAATCTAAAGATTCACTGTATACAGTGTCCCAGTATTCAAAATTCTAGACTATGGTATTTGGCTTTATGTTCATACACCATGTTACAGTTTGATGTTATGGTCAGTCTGCATCACCAATTTGACATTAGACTTGCTCAAGATATATTTAGCTTCTTATAAACTATTTATCACATGACATTACATCCTGTATTTAATTTGAAACAAATAGTTCAGTTGTTTATTCTGAGGACAGTTGGACATTCAGCAGCAACCTTTGTGTGAACCATAGCCACAAAAAAATTCATTCTCGTTCTAAGTGTTCAACTCTGATTTTTTTTTTAAAGTTCTTTGCTTGTCTGGCAAGAATAGTTTTGCTTTTATTTAACACCTGTATTTGACGGTGTACTGGACATTTCTTTCCTCATGATTTACTGCAGTAATTATAATCCATTATCTCTTGCTGACGAACTGATTTGATTATTTTCATTGTATTATCCTTGCTTAATTCACAGTCTTAGCACAAATAATATTGCATCTGTGTTTCTGGCTACATTTTACTGATCTGTGCTACTCAACAAATATCAACTGCTTTCTGTAGGTCTCTTCTCTTATTTGTCCTGTCTCTAACTTAACCATCTATTGTATCAACCATGGGTTTGTCTTTAATGGAAATGCATACAAGGTATCTGTACTCACAAGACTTGGCCATTTCTGGCACATCTATTACATCTTAATCAACGCTTGGGTTTGGGACCTGTTGTGAAACACATCTTAACATGCAATATTATTCTGACTTGTAAAATATTCCTCAAGCTTGTCTCTTTAAAAACCCTAGTTTCCATTTATGCTCTCCTTCAGCATACGCAAATGTGTTTATATACCTCAATCTTTGCATATGGCAAAGTATTGGCTGTGCCATGTTATTTCAAAAATCAAAGTATTCATTACAATATATAGAGAGGATAAGAAGGAGACCTGTCTGTTATCCTCCAAAATTAAAAGCTGAAATTAAATAAATCTAATAAATCCAGAAACCCAAGTACTCTTGTTCTACATATTAATTGTTGTGATTGTATTCCATCCCAGATAGGTTCTCTTTTAGCCAGCAGTCACATAAGAATTGAGTTTATTGAAATCCAAAGATCGCAAAGTTGCTACAGATGAGAGAGGCTATTTAATCCCTCTCACATGTTTAAAAAAAGGTCTGTATTTTCCCCCTTGATTACAACATCCAGTTGTGTCTCAAGTTGTTTTCAGGTTTTGCTTCAACAACCCTACCTGGAAATGTATTCTCCATGTTAATTGTACTTTGTATGAAGAAGAGCTTCCTGACATTAGCTCTAAGTTAGCCTGTCATCAGTTTGAACAGTGCTCTCTTATCTTAAAATAATGTTTTGGATTTAATATTCCTACAGAGCTTTCACCATATTTACTTCTTTCAGGGTCATTCTCAGTTATTTCCTTTTCAAGAGCGAATAGATCAAGGACATGATTTTCCGGCCTGTCTGCTGCTGGAATCATCCGATCCCATCGAGAAGTGGATGGATTTTTGGCTGGGCCGCCGAATCTCCCACGACGGGTCCTGCCACGCCGGGTCCATAAAACTCCGGCCCATGTTTCTCAGTCTTTCCTTAAAACTCAGGCCTTTGACCTCATGGGTCCTCTGTGAACTTTTTGAACTGTTCAATTTGGTCACTGGGTGACCAAAACTGCACCACAATTCTTCAGCAAGCTTTTTTGGCAAAATTACGACCACATTCATCATAAGATTTATCTTTGGGAAAACCCAAGTCGGTTGTCAATTCGGATATAAATAATCCGAAGCATCAACTGATAACAACGTTTTCTCGACGGATGTTGCCTAACCTGCTGACTATCTGCAGTGTTTTTTTGCTTAGTTTCTGATTTATGCTTTTTGATTTTTTTTTGGAGATGAATTAGTCAGCAGATTAGTCAGAACATTATACTAGAGTGCAATATGACAACATTTATCAGAGCAACCTATACTTTGTTGAGTTGGCAATGCTTGCTTGAAACTTCTGACTCATGAGTAATCACTCTTTATACTAATATCTATATTAATAGGATAAGATATTAGAGTTTGAGAGCTACATATGGAATGGAAAAATGAATAGAATTAGTTTAACAAACATAGCTGAAACTAAAATTTGCTGATAACTTGACATTCTCAAAATGGATAAAAACAGTAATGTGTGGGAGGGATAACCATATTAATTAAGTGAGACTAGATATAATCAAAACAGTTGATTTAAATTTGTATTATAGAAATCTGAGTGGAAGTGTCTGCCAGCGCTGAAATGAAAGTAATAATTGGAAATTTGTAGACCACTAGGGCAAAGGGGGTATGAAATTATTTGAAAAATAGAGGAAAAGGGAGGGTAGCAATTATTTTAAAATGCAAGTGGAATTATGATGAGGATCTTTCAAAAAGAGGGAGGTAAACAGATGAGCTAGCATTGGACTGCAGTGATACAGCAAACTGAAAAAGAAATTGTGTAGTTTGCACTGAGCCTGAAATACTGGAAAATATGGGCCTTCGAGAGCCCTTATTAAATTTGATATTGTGACAGAGGCAGGAGGAACCAGATTTGATAGCATTAATTAAAGCTCCAACTTTTACAAAAGCTGATTCCAAAGCTGCAAGAATTGAAATGGGGATGATAAATTGAGCAATAAAAGCAAGAATGGGCAATATTTAACAAAAAATGAAAATCTCCAAGGTTAAGTTGAAAAAGCTGAAGATAGAATACACACATGCAACAATCAAAAACCATATGGCTAATCAGGAAAAGGAAGACCAACTTGCAATTTTTGGTGCCGTATGTCATCAGGTCATCTTAAAGTGCATTGCATCAATTAATTACTATGCAAGTACAGCGTATGGGGCTAATGAGGCAATTGTGATGGTGAGATCCGGCAAACAGCGAATGAAATGAATGACCAGTTAAGTTGCATTCTTTTGGTCATGTTGGGTGAGATGGGAATGCTGAAGTCAATGAAAAGAAACACTGGGCAGTGTGTATAATTAGTAGTCCTTCATTACTGCCCATTTTGTGATGATACTGAAGTTGAATTGTACCTTTGCAGACCCAAATGCTTGGGGCCAGATTTTTGCTCCCAAATCGGGAAGCAGGAGTTGGGAAATCTCCTGGTTCACCACCCCTGCCTCAGAAGAAACTCAATTGAATGTTGGAATCTTCTCTCCGGGGATGGAGGGTGCAGACTGGAATCGGGCCCACCGCCCTGGATGCAGATTGGTGGATCAGAGACACCAAGTGAAATAGCCCGCCTGAGTTCTCTGGGACTTGGTCTTGTGTTGCTAAATATTAGGCTCTCTAGTCCTTACCCCTCACACCCCATTCACCATCTACATGCCCCCCATGGTCCATCATACCCTCCATGCCAACACTTGACTCCAACCCACATTCAATGGTCCCTCACACCCTCCATGCCAACATAATGCCTGTTTTCGTAAAGGGCTGGGCATTTAAATAACTTCACAGCCTGACAGTTCTACAGACCTTATCAGCCCTTGAGAAACATTTACGACTACTCTGGAAATTAGTAATACAGCACTCTGGGTTTAGGCCCTTGCCACAGTGAAAATCAGGTCTGTTTGAACTATGCACTGAGTTCAAATAGCCCAGTTGAGTTTGGATTTTCCATGCATATGGGTGGGCACGGCCGCATGCACGCATGTGTGTGTCACTCCCCGGCGAAAATGGGATCAGTTGAAAATGGTGGCAGGACTTCTGGATCCAGGTCCCACCCGGCATTTTGGAAAGTCTCCATGACTCTTCAAAAATCCTGGCCTTGGAGAATACTATGTGATTCTGAATATTACCGTTGGATCTTTAAGTCAACCCAAAGCAGCAGTCAGGGTCTTGGCTCACTGCCTCATCTAAATGACATGTCACCCTGAACAATGTAGAGCTCCCTCAGCATTGTGTGCTTTCCGAAATGAAAGGCTTCATTTCTGGATTGGAGCTTAAACCTTGACCTTCAAGGTTGGCATTAATTTAAGAAGTGTCTTTTTTTAAGGAAATAGAAGTGGAAAGAAACAGTCAAATAATAAAAAGGAAAACAGAACTTCTTAAAGATAGACTTGATGGGCTGAATGGCCTCCATCTGCGCTATGGATGATTCTATGGGCTGGATTTTATACTCTTTTGCCAGTAATTTTGAAGGCTGGGGGGGCTTGTAAAATCCAGCGAGTGGCTTTCATGTCACCCATCCACTCACCCTCGATCTGTCTGAAATTTTACAGGGAGGCAAGGAAGGCATTAGGTGGCCCACCTCCCTTGGGCCTATTGAGGCCCTTAACTGGACAATTAATGGTCACTTAAATGCCTCATCCTGCCATCACTGGTATTTTGTCCATGGCAGGGGGCGTCTTATGCTATGTGGGAAGCTTGGCAGCTTTAGCTGCGCGGTCTGTTATCAGGCAAAAGGATGGAGACCTTCTTTGGGTGCACCTGGGCCCATCAGAGGCACCCTTCCAATCAGATCATTCCGCCCCACCCCCCAACCTTTACCCTCACCCCGATCTCTTGAACCCAGCCCCCTACCCCACCCTCGCAGAGGCCCCTGATCCCAGACTTTCTTGGGCTTGTCAACATGGTGGGACTGCCTGTAGTACCAGCAGTGGCCACTGCTCCCAGCTGGTGCTGCTGAGACAACAGAGCTGCTGGCCAAAACAAAAACAGAATTACCTGGAAAAACTCAGCAGGTCTGGCAGCATCGGCGGAGAAGAATAAAGTTGACGTTTCGAGTCCTCATGACCCTTCAACGGTCATGAGGACTCAAAACGTCAACTTTATTCTTCTCCGCCGAATTTGCCAGACCTGCTGAGTTTTTCCAGGTAATTCTGTTTTTGTTTTGGATTTCCAGCATCTGCAGCTTTTTGTTTTTATTTTAGAGCTGCTGGCCATCTGAATGGCTGGCAGTTCTCTAAGGCAGGACTTCCTCCCAAGCTAGTGGTGGAAGTCTGCCCTTAAAGCAATTAACACCTTTCCCAGTGTTAAATTGCTGCCGGCCAGATGTTGGGATTGTGTTCCCATGCATCTGCTGCCCTTGCACTTCTATTTGGTAGAGGTCCCTGGTTTGGAAGGTGCTGTCGGAGGAGTCTTGGTGAGTTGCTGCACTGCATATTGTAGATGGTACACATTGCTGCCACTGTGTGTCAATGATGGAGGGAGAGAATGTTAATGGTGGTGGGAACACTGAGGAAAGACAAAAAAGGGGTACAGGAGCAGATGAAACTGGGAATATATGTGCACAAATCATCGGCAGGGCAGGTTGAGAAAGCAGTTGATAAGGTGCACAGGTTCCTGGCCTTAATAAAAGAAGCATAGAGTATAAAGGCAAGGAGGTTATGGTGAACCTTTGTAAAACACCGGTTTGGCCTTGACTGGAGTATTGTGTCCAATTCAGGGATATGAAGGTATTAGGGAGGGTGCAGAAATGATTTAGGGGAATGGTTCCAGGGATGAGAGACTTCAGTTACGAGGATAGATTGGTGAAGTTAGGGCTGTACTCTTTCGGGAAGAGAAGATTAAGAAGAGATCTGATGGAGCAGTTTAAAATCATGCTGGTTCTGGATAGAGTACATGGGGAGAAATGGTTTCCACTGGCAGAAGAATTGAGTACCAGAGGACATTGATTTATGGCAAAAAAAATTCAGCGGCGACATGAGGCAAACGTGTTTCACGCAGCGTGGTTAGGATCCGGAATGCACTACCTGAGAGTGTGGTGGAGGCAGATTCAATCATGCTTGTCGAAAGGGAGTTGGACAATTATCTGAAGAGAAAAAAAATTACAGGGCTACAGGGAAAAGACAGGGAACTGGGACTAACTGAGTAGCTCTTACAGGTAGTTGCCACGGACACAACAGGGCAAATGGCATCCTTCTATTCCTTCTGTGTTATCATCATTCTGTGATTCTATAATGTGCACCCCCTACTGCAAAACAATATTTTTTTTTTCTTTTCTCACACCAGCCATCCTTGTGGTCTATCATTCTGTGCCGAATATTAGCAGTTTTGTGTTTTGGAACCATGGACATGATGAATTTTACAAAGAACCTTTGCAATTGGCAGACAAAAGAGACTTTCATCTCCACAGTCTGGATGCAAGCCTAAGGTCTCCATGTGCACGGGAGCTGATGCACTGAAAATATAAAAAAAGGGCAGTGTTATTGGAATTAATAATCTTTTTCCATTCTCAATAATTTTTATGATCCTACTTAGCATTAGGTAATTTTCAGGAGGGTATGTCTGCACACTTTTCAGTCATCTGAGTTGAGAAACAAACTCTAATAATCCCTCCTAATTTAATTGCCGACTTTTATTTCTTACCATCCAACTGTTTCTGATAAAATAACGACAAAACAATCAAGTCATTTGTTCACAGTTTGATTTGAGACAGAAAAAAAGTCTGAAACTAGCTCATGGGAAAGGATTTGCAACAGAACGGAAAGTTCACATCTCCAGAGAAAAAGCAAAAAATGACAACATACAATTTTTGTCTTAAGACCTGGAAACTGTTACTAATTTCAGACTGAAAATAGATTGTTGTTGCAAATTTATCGCGTGTATTATTTGTGATAAAATTTAAAGTGTCCAGCTTTTTTTTGCAATATTGCAAGGCTTTGAAATTCGCCTGGCTTTTTTTCAACTGTTAAGAAACCTCTGCAGATTTCAGTCTTATTATGTACATTAGAAATTAGATGTACTTGAAGAGGCTGCTCGACAGTGCCCTCTTGCTGTGCATCTGAACTATACATTGCTCTACAGCAATTTTAGTCAATCTTTAATACAAATTGGTATTGGTATGGGTTGGGTGCTAGTAACACAGGAGGGAATCAACAGATATAAACAGGCCAACAGAATGCAGGGTTTTATAAATAGGGACAAGGAGCATAAAATTCAAGAGATAATGGAGTAGATTTTACATCATCAGTGCAGTAATCTGGCAGAGCAGATCGCCAACCCTTTAGAGAATTTGTCTAATTTTGAGCACATAGATTTCAATGAAATGGAAATTAGTCAGCTTCTATAAAATTCCATTCTGCCAGATCCACTCTACCTGGCACTGAAGCCTCAAATCTACCCCAATGATATGTACAAAGCAATGGTTAGGCCACAACTGAATGGAGTTTGGGCACACCATTATAGAAAGCCTGAGAGAGTGTACCTTGTAGATTCACCAGCTTGATACCTGGGCTTGATTTTTTTTTAGCCTCCACTGGGGCTCAAATCAGAGGCAGGTGAGCGCTAAAAATGGCATCGCCTAGCAAGCATGCGAGTTCCCCTGCTCCATCCTGCCCCTGGGCCACTTTGGCAGAGGCGGGATAAGGAATTAGGGTTGCAGGGTTACGCACCTGCACACAGTGGGTAGCCGATCCAACTTGCTGATAGCCACTTAAGGCCAATTAAAGGAGGCCAACTGGGGTTTTGAGTTGATCTCCACATTCCCAGGAGGGGTACCAGTTTAGCTGCTTGCTTCTGCAGGCAGCAGCAGGGTGGGGACAGTGCTCCAAAATGGCTTAGAGGCCTTTCCTGCATTCATGATTGCTGCAACAGCCACAGGCTACACTGTAAAAGGACTCCCCGCTCCTCTCCCATGGTGGCCTGTCTTAAAAAGCCATTTTTCAATTTAAACTTTAAAGAAACTGAAGAGTGGATGCCTCCTTTTTGAAGCACCCTCCCCCTTACTTACACTCCATTACAGCCTGCTGCTCCTTCCAAGCTGGAAGGCCCGTGGCCCTCCAGCTTCGAGAGCCTGCCATTAATTCTGGCCATTAATTGGCCGCCCTGAAGGGAAAATCAAAATGAGTAACTATTTCCCTCACACACATTTCTAGCTGATGGTGGGGTTCAGAAGCCAAGGGGAAAATCCAGCCCTTGGTGTGGGAAACTATCATTATGCGAAGAGTCCTGAGATATTTTAACTCTATTCCAACGCCATGGGAAAAGACTAAGAGTAGGTTTAGTAGAGCTGTTTTGAGTCTAAGTGTTTTTTTTTGGGTAGCGAGTAGACTATTTCCTATAGTTGAACAGTCGCACATTTAAAATTGGAATTAAGAGTGAGGAAAGCAGTTAAAAGAAAGTTAATTACATGGAAGATTTGGCGGGCATAAAATGCTTTGCCACAAGGAGTAGTTAAACTAGAGGTAATTTGAGGGAAAAGCGGCTAAATATTTGTAGCAGAGGAAGATGCAAATCTATGGGGAGAAAGGGCAATGGGGCTAGTTTTGGATTGTTCTGGCAAGGAACAAGTACAGACTTAATAGCCCAAGTGGTGTCCTTATGTATTGTAAAACATTTAAGGCTCTGGCACTTCCAGAAAGAGTAGAAATTGTGTTGGAACAGGAATGGATATGAGGGAATTTAATTATAGCGATGCAGGTAGGTCTTCTAAAACCAGTTGTTTCCCAGTCAAGACTTGATAATCTAGACTAACCAATGCACCTCCAAGTGAGAGATGTATTGTCAAAGTTGCCATTTTAAGTAAGTAAGGCATTAAATTGTCTATGTATTCAAGTGATTTGGGTGAATGTGAAATATTCTATGGTGTTAGTTGAAAAAGAGCGGGAGTTTGTTTGGTGGCCTGACCAATGTTCTTCCCTCAATCAACACCAAAAAATAGAGAATAACTGGCCATTCATCTCATTTATTGTTTATGGAACCTTGCTGTGTATAACTTATCTACTGTGATACACTACGTTATAGTTACCACACTTGGAAAAACAATCAATGGGCAGCAAAATCTTGTGGCATGGCCTGATGACAAGATATAAATGTATATTATTTCTTTAGGATATTGCTGTCCACCTAATTCGATTTAAATTATCTGATGAACATTTTTCTATATTTTTCTCTTTTTAATGGCTAACTTATTAATAAATTCACATCACTGAATTATTTAGCAACAATGTGTTGTATAAAGTAAGTGAAAGTTTAAATAATGTTAACATGGTTAACATTTTTATTAATGTATATGAATAATTACTTAAATTGTACTAATTGTGTCATGTGCTAATATGTATCCTTAACTCTTCTTATATTGGGCCTGGTTGTCACAGTGGATTAGTAAAAAGCCTTTCTCTGGGACCCAGGTTTGAAACTAGCTAAGATTAGTAGATTGAAAGTCTTCTCTCTCTCATACCTGTAAGATTCCATGTGAAACAAATGGAGCTAGTTTTATACATTTCCTCATTATGTGTGTGATTAACACAATATTGGGTGGAATTCTCTCATGCCCCTGTTGATGGGTTCAATGGTGGGTGGGGGGTAGAATTTGGCGGGAGGTCCAAAATCAGTTTCAAGCCAGCATGAAAAGACAGTGGGACTTTCCTATACTGCACGCCATGGCGGGTCGGAATTCCTGCCAGAGGCCGGCGTAAAACCGATTTGCATCCCACGAATGGGATGCAGATGAAGGCCGACCAGAATATTCCCCACTTGCCCGATTCTCCTTGACACCAGTGTGAAAACATACTGGTTCAGAATACGCCTGGACCAACATGGTGTGCAAAGGTCGGGAATTACCTTAAGAAGGCCTTGGCCAGCTCGCAGACATCCGAGGAGAAGATGGAGGCCTCCTCTGCAAAGCAGCTTCTAGAAGGTAGGAGTTTTCCACGCAGCAACCCCTCGCTCAACCTTTGGGCCTTCTTCAAGGGACATCGCCATGGGGTCAGGTCTTCCAGTTGCAGGTTGAAGGCAGCGGGAGGTACTGTTGGGTGGCAGGGGTCTGTTGGAGAGCGGGAAGGTTAAAGAAGGTTAAGGGAGGACTGAAGAGGTAGTTATGGGGGTAGTGGAGGGCTAGAGAGGGGCGTGGTCAGTTGACGGTGCTGGAAAGGGTATTACAGAGGTGTTGCAAGGCAGCAGATGGAATGGAGGGGGAGGGTGATAAGGGCTGTGATGGGTGCAAGATGGGGGGTGGGGGTTTGTCCAGGTGTGAAGAGACATGGGGAGGTGTCCAGGCACAAAGGGCCTCACAGGGAAGGGTCGGTGGAGTCAATTGTGGACTCTTGGGGAGCGAACTGAGGGTAGATATGGTATGAAGGAACTGTCAGGGTCACAGGGGACAGGGGGAATCAGTTAGGATGGGAGGGTGAGGGTGCAATGGTGTCACATGAAGGGGTACCGAGGGTCATTGGTGTGGACTCGGAGGTCCACACGGACAAGAGGGCAGACAGGTCACTGATTACAGGGGTGGGATTCTTGGGGTGGAAGTGTCCATGGATGTTGACTTGGACATTGCCAAAGGAGAAGGGAGAAAGCTGGATGGTCATGGTTTGGAGGTGGAAAGTAATGCCAGGGGTTAATGGCAGTGGGGGAAAGTACATGGGTGACTGAGGGAGGTAATATGGTGCCAGAGCTCATAAAGAATGTGATTACCAGCATTGTTGGTCTGGTCGAAACTAAAAAGAGCCTTGTGGTGGAGAACCCGAGATGCTGCACGGGAGTAGGGTCAGTGGGTGGGCGGAGATGCAGGTCATCTCAGCTGGACAACTGAAAGGGAACCCCAGCAGGCAGTATTGACAATGCTGGGGACCTGGCACACATGAGACTTTGATGGATGGAAGCTCAGCATGTCAGGGAGAGTGCTCGCACATGGCTCACAAAGGACCCTGCCACATATTCTTGAGTCCCTGCAAAATCTGATCGGATGCATGAATCATCCAGGGTGCACTCGGTAAGCACCACTCTGAAACAAGACAGTGGATATTGTTGAATTGAAAGTGATTATATTTACATGCGATCCCTAGTGGCAACAATCAATTGTTCACCAGTGCAACCAGTTGTGATCAATATTTCTTTATTTCCCTTGGCCTGCTACTTCTTCTAGGCAGTCCCCAGACATCTGCAGCAGGGGTGGAGGCAGCCTGCTGACTAGTTGGCCCTGCTGCCTTTGATGACTTTGGCAGCTGTCCCCTGGACAGCTGAGGCCTGGAGGGCTCTGGCTCCCTTTGGCTATCCTCCTGTGGGCCAGCTGTTTCCTCTGCGGTGATAGAGGATCAGGTTGAAGGAGTCACAGAAGGGCCGGACAAGCTCTGAGCTTCCTGAGTGAATGCCCAGGGATGTTCAGCTGCCACTCCTCCTCTCTTTGTATGCCCGAAGGTCCCAGCCTGACTCCTTGAGGGGAAGGGGCACTTGGAGGGAGGTAGAGGTGCCCCGCCCTCCATCTTGCCTGCCAATTGCAGATGCTCCCCAATGGCTACCGTGGTCTGCCTGCATCTCCAGCAGGAGCTGCTGGATTAGGATCTCCATGGGGTCCACCAACCTCTCCATGGGGATCTCGATGTGCTCACAGGTGGGCACTGCTTCATCAGCCAGCAGACAGACAGACTCCTCCAACTCACGTGTCACCCTGTTAAGGGCATTCAACACTTTGGCCTGATGTTCCCCCACCTCCTGCTGACTCTCCACCATTAGTTGGAAAGTGAATTCCAGGGGCCCATCATCAGACTCGAACCTCGCAGGTGAACCCTTCCCCAGCAATCCGATTGCCGGTGAGCATGGCTGAACCTGCCTCTCATGCTGTGGACATGTATCCCTGCAGTGACCACCAGAGTGTGAGACCCTTCCTACGCTAGAGCTCATACCCACCAAGGTGTGTGTCTCTGGGCAGGTGGAGGGTGCAGGTGTCTGCTGTGATGCCTCTACAGGTGCACATCTTTCCTCTTGTCCTCCCTCCTGGCTCATCTCTGGGCTAAGCCTTCTGCTGAGACCTGACAGGGAGTTCTCTGCCTTGGTTGGGGGGGTGGTGGGTCATGGTATTGTTGCTTGGCTAGTAATCCAGAGACCCAGGGTAATGCTCAAATCCCACCACCATGGCAGATGGTGAAACTTGAATTCAATAAAATCTGGAATTGAAAGTCTAATGATGACCATGATTGTTGATTGTTGTAAGAGCGCATCTGGATCACTAATGCCCTTTAAGGAAGGAAATCTGTTGTCCTTACCTGGTCTGGCCTACATATGACTCCAGACCCAAGGCAATGTGATTGACTCTTAAAGGCCTAGCAAGCTAAAAAAAAAAGCCTCAAAGGAATGAAACCAGATGGATTACCCAACATCAACCTAGAAAATGGCAAACATAGCCCTGTCGACCCTGCAAAGTCCTCCTGAATAATATCTGGAGGATTGTGCCAAAATTGGGAGAGCTGTCTCACAGACTAATCAAGCTACATCCTGGCATACTCATTGTCACAGAATCATACCTTACAGACAATATCTCAGACGCCACCACCACCATCCCTAGGTATGCCCTGTCCCAACGGGAGTTGCCCTGGGAGTCCTCAACATCGACTCTGGACCCCATGAAGTCTCATGGCACCAGATCAAATATGGGCAAGGCAACATCCTGCCGATTATCAGTACTCCTCCATGTTGAACACTGCTTGGAGAAAGCACCGAGGGTGGCAAGGGCACAGAATGTACTCTGGTTGCGGGACTTCAATGTCCATCACCAAGGGTGGCTCAGTAGCACCACTACAAACCGAGCTAAAGGATATAGCTGCTAGACTGGGTCTGTGGCAGGTGGTGATGGAACCAACAAGAGGGAAAACACACTTGACTACAACCTTACCAACCTGCCTGCCGCAAGTGCATCTGTCCGTGACAGTGTTGGTAGGAGTGACCACCGCACAGCCCTTGTGGAAACGAAATCCCATCTTCACATTGAGACCACCCACTATGCTAAATGGGTTAGATTTAGAACAGATCTAGCAACTCAAGACTGGGTAACCATGAGGCGCTGTGGGCCATCAACAGCAGCAGAATTGTATTCAAACACAATCTGTAATCTCATGGCCTGTCATATCCCCGACTCTACCATTACCATCAAGCCAGGGGATCAACCCTGGTTCAATGAAGAATGCAGGAGGGCATGCCAGGAGCAGCACCAGGCAACCTGGTGAAGCTACAACATAGTACCACCTGCATGCCAAACAGCATAAGCAGCAAGTGATAGACAGAGCTAAGCGATTCCACAACGAACCGATCAGATCGAAGCTCTGCTGACCTGCCACATCTAGTCATGAATGGTGGTAGACAATTAAACAACTCACTGGATGAGGAGGCTCCACAAATATCCCCATCCTCAATGATGGGGGAGCCCAGCATATCAGTGCAAAAGATAAGGCTGAAGCATTTGCTACAATCTTCAGCCAGAAGTGCTGAGTGGATGATCCCTCTTGGCTTCCACCAGGGGTCCCCAGCATTATGGATGCCAGTCTTCGGCCAATTCGAGTCACTCCACGTGATATCAAGAAACAGCTGAAGGCACTGGATACTGCAAAGGCTATGGGCCCTGACAATATTCCAACAATAGTGCTGAAGACTTGTGCTCCAGAATTCGCCGCACCCCTAGCCAAGTTTTCCCAGTACAACTACAACACTCGCATCCACCCAGTAATGTGGAAAACTGCCCAGGTATGTCCTGTACACAAAAAGCAGGACAAATCCAACCCGGCCAATTACCACTCCATCAGTCAATTGTTGATCATCAGTAAAGTGGTGGAAGGGGTCATCAACAGTGACTGACCTTGACATCAAGGCCACATTTGACTGAGTGTGGCATCAAGGAGCCTTAGCAAAACTGGACTCAATGGGAATCGGGGGCAAACTCTCCGCTGGTTGGAGTCATACCAAGCAGAAAGAAAGATGGTTGTGGTTGTTGGAGGTCAGTCATCTCAGCTCCAGGACATTAATGTGGGAGTTCCTCAGGGTAGTGTCCTCGGCCCAACCATCTTCAGCTGCTTCATCAACGCCCTTCCTTCTATCATAAGGTCAGAAATGGGGATGTTTGCTGATGATTGCACAATGTTCAGCACCATTCACAACTTCTCAGATACTGAAGCAGTCCATGTCCAAATGCAGAAAGACCTGGGCAACATCCAGGCTTGGGCTGACAAATGGTAAGTAACATTCGCACCACACAAGTACCAGGCAATGGCCATCTCCAACAAGAGAGAATCTAACCATTGCCCCTTGATGTTCAATGTCATTACCATCACTGAATTCCACACTATCAACACCCTGGGGGTTACCATTGACCAGAAATTGAACTGGACTAGCCATATAAATACTGTGGCTACAAGAGCAGGTCAGATGCTTGGAATCCTGCGACGAGTAACTCACCTCCTGACTTCCCAAAGCCTGCCTACAATCTACAAGGCATAGGTCAGGATTGTGATGGAATACTCTCCCCTTGCCTGGATGAGTGCAGCTCCAATAGCACTCAAGAAGCTTGACACCATCCAGGACAAAGCAGTCCACTTGATTGGCACCCCATCCACAAACATTCAATCCCGCCACCACCAACGGACAGTGGCAGCTGTGTGTACCATCTATAAGTTGCACTGCAGAAACGCACAAAGGCTCCTTAGACAGCATCTTCCAAACTCACGACCACTACCGTCTAGAAGGACTAGGGCAGCAGATACATGGGTACACCACAACCTGGAAGATCCCCTCCAAGTCACTCACCATCCTGACTTGGAAATATATCGCCGTTTCTTCACTGTCGCTGGGTCAAAATCCTGGAACTACCTTCCTAACAGCACAGTGGGTGTACCTACACCACATAGACTGCAGTGGTTCAAGAAGGCAGCTCATCACCACCTTCTCAAGGGCAGTTAGGGATGGGCAATAAATTCTGGCTTAGACAGTGACAATCACATCCCTTGAATCAATTTTTAAAAAGTTCTTTGGCCTGTCCTGTTGGCACCTGTAAGTGAGGAAGGAGAGAAAGCGAGTGACAGGATTAGCTGCCTCCAAAATGAGGCACACTTGGCCCTCCGGTTTCTGTAGCCCCCCCCCTCCTCCTCCCCTGCTGCCTTCTCCTCCCGTTCTCATCGGTTGTGGCTTAACTCCTCCTGCTCACATGCAACAGAAAAGATGGGTTTGAGAGGTTTGTATGTTGCACACATTTGTACAAAACATTTTCACAGAATCGTAGAATTGTTACAGTGTAGAAGGAGGCCATTCGGCCCATCGTGTCTGCACCAGCTCTCTGAGCATTTTAACTTAGTGCCAATCTCCTGCCTTTTCCCCGTAACCCTGCACATTGTTTCCATTTAAATAATCATCCAATGCCCTCTTGAATGCCTCAATAGAACCTGCCTCCACCACACTTCCAGGCAGTGCATTCCAAACCCTAACTACTCGCTGTGTGAAAAAGTTTTTTCTCACCTCGCATTTGCTTCTTTTGCAAAACCCTTTGAAACTAAGCTCTCTGGTTATCGATCCATTTAGCAGTGGGAACAGTTTCTCCCCATCTACTCTGCCCAGACACTTCATGATTTTGAAAGCTTCTCTCAAGTCTCTTCTTGGCCTTCTCTTCTCCAAGGAAAACAATCCTAACTTCTCCAATTTTTCCTCATGACTGAAATGTCTCATCCCTGGAACCATTCTTGTAAACCTCTTCTGCACTCTCTCCAATGTGTTCACATCCTTCCTATAGTATGGCACCCAAAACTGTACACAATACTCCAGCTGAGGTCTAACCAGTGTCTAACATAATTTCATCATAACCTCCCTGCTCTTGTATCCTATGCCCCTATTAATGAAACCTAGAATACTGTATGCTTTAGAAATAGCTCTCTCTACCAGTCCTGCCACCTTTAATGACTTATGTACATGTACACCCAAGTCTCTCTGCTCTTGCACACCCTTTTAAATAGTATCCTTTATTTTATACTGTCTCTCTATCTTCTTTGTACCAAAGTGCATCACCTCACACTTCTCCACATTGAACTTCATCCGCTACTTATCTGCCCACTCCACCAATGTGTCAATGTATTTTTGAAGTTTTACACTGTCCTTCACATAGTTTACAATTCTCCCAAGTTTTGTGTCATCCACAAACTGAAATTGTCCCCTGCACGCCAAGATCTAGATAATTTATACACATCAGGAAAAGCAAGAGCCCCATTACCCATCCCTGGGGAACTCCATGACAAACCTTCTTCCAACCCGAAAAATACCAATTAACCATTACTCTGTTTCTTATCCCTCCGTCAATTCTGTATCCACGTTGCTACTGTCCCTTTTATTCATGACCTATAACTTACCTCACAAGTCTGTTGTGTAGCACTGTATCGAATGTCTTTTGGAAATCCATATACATCACATCAACAGCCTTGCCCTCATCAGCCATCTCTGTTACCTCTTCAAAAAACTCCAGCAAGTTAGTTCGACACAATTTTCCTTTAGCAAATCCATGCTGACTCTTCCAAATCAATCCACATTTTTCCACTTAACTATTAATTCTATCCTGGATAATTGTTTCTAGAAGTTTCCCCACCACCTAAGTTAAACTGACTGGTCTGTCATTGCGGGGTAGACCTTTACATCCTTTTTTGAACAAGGGCATAATGTTTGAAATTCTCCAGCCCTCCAGCACCTCCCCTGAATCCCGGGAACATAGAAAGATTATTGCCAGTGCCTCTGCAATTTCCACTCTTAATACCTTCAATATTCTTGGATGCATCTCATCCGATCCCGGTGCCTTATCAACTTTAAGTACCGACAGCTCATCCAATACCTCCTCCTTATCAATTTTAAACCCTTCTAGTGACTGAGTTTCCTCCGCTGTCACCATGGCCTGGGCAGCATCTGCCTCATAGGCAAAGACAGATGTAAAGTATTCATTTATCATCTCAGCCAAGCTCTTTCCTTTATGTGTAAATCCCCTTTTTGGTCCCTAATCAACCCTACTCCTCCTTTTACCACCCTTTCCCTATTGATGTGCTTATAGAATACTTTGGGATTTCCTTTTATATGAGCTGCCAGTCTTTTTCATAATCACTCCTTGCTTCTCGTATTTGCTTTTTCACATTCCTTCTGAACCTTCTGTACTCAATTGTATTTACTACCTGACACCTGTCATAAGCACACTTTTTCTTCTTTACCTTAACGAACTTCACGTTCATTTCTCACACTTCCACTCTTAGGGATTACCCACTGGATTGTGTGGCATGGCATTAATACTCTGCAAGTTGTCCAGAATGGTTGTGGGCCAGCTGAGTGCTGAGCCCATCCATATGCAAGGATAAAGCTCAGGGAGGCATCTAATTTGCGGAGGTTGCTGGCGCCCTCTATGCCTGAGCCCATTTTCACCACCCCGCACCCCGCCCCCCCGCCCCCCGCACCTTTCAATACAGCATTGATCTCGCAATGTGAAAAGGTGAAGGAGGCACAGTAGTTACTCCACTGCAGAGTGGATGCACTGCAGTGGGACTGAGTCACAACTTTATGCCGTTGCCACTGATACCCATGTACCCTGACATCCATTGGTTTCATTGTGGTTAGTGTGAGCAGGTGAAGCTTCACTTACCCTGGCGGAGTGGATGAGGTTGTTCATTCTTTACCAGCATTGGATGGCTGACCTGTGCTGGACAGCCTGGGCATTTACAGCATCTGCGACCTACACCCATGCAGGGTTGGTTTCCCTGCTCGACCTCCTCCTCCCAACAGCCAAGTAAAGAACATTCCTCCTGACTTCCACATGGTTGAGAAGTGTCACTGAGCTTAAGTGCTGTACCTCCCTCTCCCCTTCCTGCCATCTCTATAGGACTTGATAGTAAGTTGCATGTCTGGACACCTTTTAAATATGCTGCCAGGATATGACGGCAGAGTGTGTGCCATCCAGTCTTGCTAGATGTTGGGAAACCCCGACTGTATAATTAATGACGCCGGGGTTGCAAGATTTCCAGTCAGCCTCCGTAGCAGGAAACACCCCCCATCCCCACCCCCACCATGGGGCTTAGGGATGGGAGAATTCTGCCTGTTGACTTTAATTTAACACAAATTTTAGAAGCAGTAAGTATATCTGGAATAAATATATCTGGGGTTAATTTTCTGTCTTTACTTCCTGGGTGGTGATCTTGTAAAATAGATCTCCTGCCCACTGTGTAATTTCAGGACCATTATAATTATTTTGTTGTTTATTTAGTACCGCACAACGTGAAACTGCAACATTGCCGAATAAAATAGCAGTTATAAGGCAAATCAGTCCAATACAGAGGCTGACTGGAAATCTTGCAACCCCGGCGTCATTAATTATACAGCCGGGGTTTCCAAACCAACCAATTTTTATTTGATTGAAATCAATTACCCCCTTACTTATGATGATGAAAATTTGCCTTCTGGTGTGAAGAGTAGAACAAATTTATACTTGGGAGATTGTCTTTCTGAGGTTTTGACTCGAGTAGAATAGAGGGATTTTATTCTGCATGTAGCCAAGTTTACTTGACCGTAAATTGCTGGGTACTCAAAAGGGAAAAAGTCTTTCATTTGCTTTCAGCTTGTTCTCACGTTGTGCGAAATGCTGACAAGGCCACATCCTACCTATGGTTGCTCTGAGAAGATGGCCATGGGCCTTCTTTTTGAAATGCTGCCATCTTTGAGGTGGGTGCTCCCAGTGGTGGTGATGAAACTCGTATGTCCAAGTTAATGGTGTCCATGGTGTGAGGGAATCTTGGAGCTTATGATATCCAATCATTGCCATTACCTTAATGAACGTAAAATACATACAAATTCACCCACCCTATTAGCAAGGAACCAAGATAATATTAAATATTCTTTGAATATCGGGATAATATCAATCGAATGTGACTTCAACCAATGTGTAGGGAAAAGGTTAAATTCTGCAGCTGTTACATTGTTGTTAAAACAATTGGCAGGTGTTCTGTTACTTAGCTACAGAAAAAGTTCTTGTGATTCTTCTGTGGCTTCTATATTTTATACGCATGGGTAAATGAGGAGTCATATTAAATAATTTCTATTTCTTTGCCTGTATTTTCCAACTCATTTATTCTTGCTACCTGGTCAACTATTCATTTGTCTCATGCTATTATGATCATGCGTTGATATCACTGATAGAATGGTGTAATTTCCAGGAATATAACACAATTGATGAGTCTGTGGCAGAAGCTCTAACAGAACCATACAGGAAATGGCAGCACAGTGATGAGAGGCTTCCAGTAGTCATGATTATAGTAATCAACAATTTTGATACATTGGGCTGATTTGCCTTATAACTGCTATTTTATTCGGCAATGTTGCAGTTTCACGTTGTGCAGTACTAAATAAACAACAAAATAATTATAATGGTCCTGAAATTACACAGTGCATAGAGGACCAGAAGTTTTAACTTTTTCACTTTCAGTTAGAATAATATTAAATATATTTTGTACAAATGCATTAAATGTTAACATACTATTCACATTGGCTCAAATTTTCTGGTCTCCGAATTGTCAGACACTGGGCGTACAGCTGAAGATACATGTCAGGGCCCTGTGGAAGTCCTGATGCATGGACCTATGTGGGAATTGCCCGGAAAGTTTCAACTTCTGATGGGCGATTTCCCGGCTCCCCGGACCCTCTGCGAATGTCTCTGACTCTGAGTTAGTCTTGGAGACTGCGGACTGTTCCATGGGACTAATCTGAACAGTTACCCAGGATATGTTAGACAGTTTAAAACCTAATCTAACTCCTAGATAACTACCAAACTGATCCCCAATCACCCTCCCTGAACCACCAATTCCCCATGACTACACCCCATATCCGACTGCCACTTCACCAACATACTACCTCACCCACTGCCACCCTACCCACCTACATCACCCACCCTACCACTCTACCCACCTAACCAATCACTCATTCATCCACTCGCCTAGCCATTCACCCATTCACTAACATTCAACCTAGACATTTCAACTTGCCATAGATCGCTAGTGGCATAAAGAGGGGGCACGTCTTGTGTTCCCACCCGTGCACCCCGCAACCTTCTCAACCCCCCCATCGCCACTACTCCGCTGCGACGAAGCTCTCCGAGGGTTGCTGAGCTCTGCATTTCTGGGAAAGCCGGGCTCAGGAGGCCCCGGTGGAAGTGTGGAACAGTGTCGAGTCAGGGGAACATTCAAGCGGAGCGGTAATCGGACGATGATTGCCACTCCTCGGAAGATCCAAGGCGTGTCATTTTAAAGACTCTAAGTTTAAAGAACCTAAGTTTCAGTCAGTTATCAGGTTGGAAATTAGCTGCTATAGTTCTTTAAAAAAAGAAAGTAATTTCCACCATTGGATTTCATAGCAGCAATGGCTTTTGTTTTAAGTCAATAAATTGAAGTAGGCAGGAGCTTCATTAAAGGAATTGAAATCAGGGCTCTCTGATGTCAACAGGAACTTGATGCCAACATTATTCGAAAAATTGTTAGAACAACCATGAAATGGCATTTGGAACCTAGAGACATGAGAACCTAGGAATAGAAGGCGGCCACGCAACTCATCCAGCCTGTTCCTCCATTCAATCAGATCAAAGCTCAAAGGCTGAATTATACAAGATGCCAGATTCCCAGCACCCCGCAACCCCGGGTAAAAAGTCGGGGGGAGAGGTTGCTGAGGGCAACACCAACTGGCCCCCAACCATTGGGCATTAATAGCCTGGAGGCGGAATTCTCCCCCCGCAGGCATTAGAGATCCTGCCTCAGAGACCTGCCAACCAATCAGAGATCAGAATCTCTCCAGAACTTTGGGACGGAGGTGTGCAGTGTTTCATTGGGATTTGGGTAAGTGTTTGGGATTCTTGATGGGTGCTAAGCTGGCAGGCCCGGGCATGGGGTGGTGGAGTTTGAGGTGTCATTGGAGAGGGCAACCTGGAGGGACATAAGCTTTGAGGGAGTCCTTTCGCTGGGCTTGGGGGGGACCTGTGAAGGAGGGACCATCCCTGCCCACCACCAGCTCAGGCAGGGAAACCTGCTGGTCTGGGCGCTTGATGTGGGCTTCTCCCACCGCTGGTTAAATCCCAGCGGCAGTGGAATCAGGCCCTTAAGTGGGAATTAATTGCCCGCTTAAGGACCTCAATTGGCCTGCTGGCGGGCGGGCCGCCTGACCACTCCTGCTGTTGGCATGATTGTGATGGGGGCAGGTGCGGGCAAGCAAACCACCTAATGGACTTAATAAGCCCCCCTCCCCTCACTTCAAACCTGCAGCAGGGGAGTGTAACATCCAGATCCACATGTTTGGAAGCACTATTTAAAGTGGAAATCACCTGCAAGCACTCAGGCCATTAGAATATGTTTATAAATCACTTGGCTGTATTTCATCATTGGCACCTGCCTTGAAAATTGCTGTGCTGCTTTAATTTGTTTCAAACTTTTTAAGAGCTCTGGAAGTGACCATACAGTGTTCAATATGGAAGTTATCTACACTGACTGAAGAAAGAGCAGCAGTGACAGGAGGTCTGTGAACCTCAGGAAGATACAGGCCACTTAAGGTGGAGTGAAAGGCAGGGGAGATGCAGAGGCAAGAGTCACAGAAACAGAGAGTTCAGGGAGCAGGTTGTAAGAAGGTTACAGCTGTAGGGAAAGCCTAAGCTGTGAATCACTTTAAACACAGATGAGATTTTAAATTTGAGGTCTTGGGGACTGTGAGCCAATGTGGGTCAGTGAACACGGTGGTGCAGGTAGGGTATGAACAACATTATTTCAAAGGAGCTGACGTTTATGGAGGGTAGAGAATGAAGTGTCAGTCAGGAGATTATTGGAATAGTTACCTCTGGAGATGACAAAAGCATGGATGAAGGTTTCAGCAACTGATGAGCTGAGGCAGGGACAGAGGCAACTGATGTTCCAAAGGTGCAAGCAAATGATCTTTGTGGTCTGGATCAGCCTGAGGCAGTGGCCAG
Source organism: Cetorhinus maximus (assembly GCF_964194155.1). Lineage (NCBI taxonomy): Eukaryota > Metazoa > Chordata > Chondrichthyes > Lamniformes > Cetorhinidae > Cetorhinus > Cetorhinus maximus. Next base: position 84,539,536 of record NC_135879.1, read on the forward strand.
TTAGGGGAATTAAATTGGTCTCAAGAGTATGGAGTTTGTGGCAGGGGCTGAAGATTCAGTTTTCCGAATGTATAACTGGAGAAGTGACGCCGCATGCAAAATTAGATATCAGACAAGCAGCCTGACATCAGAGAGCCAGAAAAGAGGTCGAGTAAGATGGTTGAAATGCAGAACTGGGCATCATTAACTGATCCTGCATGTCTGCAGATAATGTGGCCAAGGGTCAACATGTTAATGAGGACGAGGAGGGACTAAGGACATCCAGAGATAACTGAGGACAGGAAGGGAGGCTATTACTGACATGCCCTGGCTATGACAAGATCGGTAAGAATGGAACCAAATAAGGGTTCGCATGATAACTGTATCTCCCACTGAAAATCTTTGAGCTTTGCTGTGAATATCATGATTCACTTCCTGATGACTCTGGTTCTTCTCTACCTTCCCCTCTATGTTTGGAAACACCAGACTTAACCTTGTACAAAGGCGACATTTCATCAGTAATTCAGATGGTGTTGAGCCCATAGTTGCATGAGGAATCATACGATAATTAAGAAGAAACGTGAAATTCGAGCTTTTAACGTTCCTTCGGATAACTTCATTCCTGATTTGAAAGTTTGCACTGCTCTTTCTGCTAACCCATTTGATGAGGGATGATATGGTGCAGTTTTAATATGTTTGATTCCATTTAAACTCATGAATCTCTGGAATTCCACGCTAGTGAAGACAGTACCATTATCCGAAACAATGGGTGGAATCGTCCCAGGTTTTCACTGAGTACGGTAGCGGACAGGAAAAATGACGTTTTACCTGCTGGCCACAATGGCTGCTTCTCTCACCGTATCATCTCAAACCTGCCGCATCAATTATACATTCGTGGGATACACGACGTTTCGCTGACAGGCGGGCTCTGATTCACCTGCCATGTCGTCACCTCGCCGCCTCATCACCCCAGACAGCACATTTAAAGTACAAAGATGAAAGCAAAATACTGTGGATGCTGGAAATCTGAAACAAAAACAAAAATAGCTGAAAAAACTCAGCAGGTCTGACAGCATCTGCGGAGAGGAATACAGTTAACATTTCGAGTCCTTATGACTCTTCATCAGAACTAAGGAAATATAGAAATGAGGTGAAATATAAGCTGGTTGAGGGGGGTGGGACAGGTAGGGCTGGATAAAGGGCCAGTGATAGGTGGAGGCAAAGAAGAGATTGCCAGTGACGTCCAGTGATGTCATAGACCACCTGGCCACCAGACATAGCTTTGCACAAACATCTTCATCTTCGAAATGCCTGGATGTGCAGTGTGAACTCTATCAAGAGTGGTTCTCTTCCTTTCGAAGGGACAATGACTCTTGATCCCCACAACAAGATTCCATCTTGACAACTTAACTCGTTTTTACGGGTATGGAATAGTCTTATCTCTTCAGAGACTGGTGCATTTGACCATCCTTGCAATACCTGGTCTCAGACTTTTGACAAAATGGCATCCTGGTTTGCCCAGTTCCTTGTTTGCTTCACACAGACCGGTGAAGAGTCCAAGAAATTCAACACAAGTACAACTTCTTGTGGCACTGGAGTATGTACAGTGCTATCTGGTAACGGAAGATGACTGAGTGCGTCTACATTTGCAATATGCATACCCAGATGGTGCATAAAGGTGTACTCATTCACTGACAAAATCAAAGCCTGCCATTGAATGCTTGCTAAGGCTATCAGTGGAATTGCTTTATTGTCACTAAATAAACCCATTAGTGGCTTATGATCCGACATTATGAAATGTCGACCGTACAGGTATTGATGGAATTTCTTGACTCCAAATATTATGGATAAACCTTACTTTTCATGTTGTGAATAACCCTTCTGGGCTACAGAAAGGGTTCTGGAGACATAGCCCATTAGCTTTTCGGAACCATCTTCCATCTTGTGTGACAACACAGCTCCCACACCGTAGGGAGATGCATAGCAGGTTAATATTAATTCTTTTGATGGGTCATAATGTAGACATGATGGATGTAATAGATTCTTGGCTTTTACAAAGGCTTCTTCTTGTTGCACCTTCCATGACCAACGATGGTTCTTTTTCAATAATAAGTGTAAAGGTGCTCACATTGTTGACAAATTTGGCAAGAAGTAACTGTAATAATTTATCACGCCCAAAAAAGACTTGAGTTCAGTGACACTAGTAGAAGAGGGCACCTCCTTGACTGCCCTAACTTTCTTGTCTACTGGATGGCACCCATGGGCATCCACTCACTGACCCAAGTGAGTGGCTTCAGTTGCTTGGAAAGTACACTTCTCTTTCTTCAATCGTACACTAGCGTCCAAAAATTATCTTAAAACCTCTTCTAGGTTGGCCAAATGATCAGCTTCCATTGATCCTGTAATCAGGATGTCATCCAGGTACACTACTACTTGGGGAAGTCTTTGCAATAGGCTTTCCATGGTCCTTTGGAAGATTGCACAGGCAGATAATACACCAAAGGGTAGGTGTGTATATTGGTACAGGCCCTTGTGTGTGTTGATTATCACATACCCTCTAGATGTGCTGTCCAGTTCTAGCTGTTAGTATGCATGGCTCATGTCCAGTTTGGTGTAGGATTTTCCTCCAGCTTGTCAGGAAGATATAATGATTTTCATAATGCTATTGGAATTTATTGTAAAGTAGAGTAATAGTTGTGTGTGTGTATGTGTTGAAATGTTAAGTAGGTAAACATAAGTATAAAGGGAACATTTGCACTTTTAAATAAACCAGACTAGCTTGATTTGAAAGGAGGAGTGAACTCTTTCACCTAGCCAGGAGAAGTTCAGAAACTGTGTTTATTTTTCCCAAATATTACTGGTCAAATTGGTACTTTGATGGATTTTATTATTAGAGAGGTAAAGGGTTTTCCCCTTGTCAGGCGGGCGTGGCAGGCAGGCCCTGGAACGGCTGCGAGACCGACTGTCGCCCGCGATCGGGCTCTGACCACAATTTCACCCTGGCTGGCCAATTAACGGCCGGCCAGCGTGAAACGCACGCTAAGAGGGCTCACTGAAAGCTCCCTGAAGGCACAGAGCTGCCAAGGGGAGCTGAAGATTTTTAAAAACAAAAATAAACTTTTCACAAATTATATAAACATGTCCCCAAAGGTGACTCACTCACATGAAGCAGGACATGCCGAGGAGTAACATGGCTAGTGAGTATACTTTTCTTTCCTTAAGAATTGATGTACTCACATTCACAAGGCGAGGTGTAGCGTCGGAGCTATTTATCTTCGTCACAAATTGTAATAAACTTGATGTACCAAACAGTTTTCTTAGTTGAAATAGATAACTTGAGTTACCTTGCTTAAACAGGTCCACCACTAGAAAGCTGCACCCCTAAGATTACTCACGCTTAGGGCTGATTCATCAGTACAATCATGTGACTCCTAAAGACAGTAAGAAAGGTTATACCCACAATCACTACAAAGACGTAATGATAATTTTCAAGGACATGGTGATCTTTGAGGTGGATGTGATAAAAATAATGGTTTTGAAAGCAAGGAGCGGAAACACTTGTGGAGAAGGAACCATTTCCACTGTCCCCTAGCATGAGACAATGAAGAGAAGTGGGTGGTTAGTAGTTCTATGGGAAAGAGGTCAAGGGAACAGAAGGTGAGTGTCATAGATGATCAGATGGAGAGGGTGGGAGGAAAGATCAGATAGAAACTAGAATAATAAAATGGTTCTTGACAAAGACAAAGGGATTCCAGGGAAGGTCAGGCATGATGGATAAGGAAAAGACGGGAAAGCCATAGAGGCAGCTCAAAAGATGATCCCACTCTTTGTAATGAAGAAATCTATGAGCCTTTCCATAGATGCTGTCAGACCTGCTGAGTTTTTCCAGCTATTTTTATTTTTGTTTCAGATTTCCAGCATTCGCAGTATTTTGCGTTTAGCTACTTAAACATGTTGCTAGAGGTGAGGGTGGAGGGGAGAGGGGAAAGGAGTTTAATATGAGTGTTGTTTGTTGAAGGTTATCTTTGCTTTTCAGGATTACCCTGGGGTAGTGTGTGGATTTGACAGAGGAGAGTGTGGCTTCATAACAATTGATTCCCCTCTCTATCTGACTGAAGGTTTTTATGGTAGCTGGTCTTGTCCCAGTTTGGGTCCTTTCCCAATTGTGAGCCACTTGGTCCTGCAAGAAGAGTTGGATTAAATTGGTGTGTGGCTCTTGTAAAAGAGGGTGCAGGCTTGTGAGGCAGCTTCGTATAGTGGGCACACTGAGATGGAGAGACAACAAGCTGTGAAATGATCAGGTCGAGGAAATTGACTCCAGTGTATAATCTGGGGGCTAATTGTAACAGTTCCCAATGGTCCCAAAGGGGTAGCAGCAGGTCTACCATTCATTTCACACACTGCTCAATTGTTCTCTCTGTTAACCTATAGATGCCTCTTTCCCACATGGTGGGAAGAGTTCAAATCAATCCCTTGAAAGAAGTCAGTAGAAGAATGAAATGCTTCCTAGTTGCTAATAGGTAAAAGCAAAAAATCTGTTTTGAGAGAAGGATCAACAGGTGTGTGACTAGAATGGGAAGAAAGGGTAATGCAATGACTCATTGTGATTGGAGAAACTTGGGAATGGAGGAGGAAAGTGTTGGTGTGAAAGAATGTGGCTGTGGGAAATGGGACGCAGGACAATTTTGAACATTGAAATATTTGTGGCACTGAAGCCACGAGGCGATGGCTCGGGCATTGGCCTCATCCCTGCAAACCTGTCACAGAACTGGGCACTTGCCTGCCATCTGAGCGGAAGAAGACCTGCTTGTGAGCCCATAACTGTTCCACAAGGGCCTCTGCTGTTGTGCTGCCCATGCGGGAGATATGTTACAGCCTAAATCTCTCAGCAGCAGTGATTAAAAATACACCTTGTTTTAAAAGGTGGAAGCACACTTTAAATATATGGCAGCTACCACTGGAAATCCTACCCCCACCAGCAAACCCCCCACCCCTTCCCCCAGGCTGTTAATCAGCTTCGGAAACATGTTGTCTATGCAGGCAGCCACCAATGAATGTTGAACGACCACCCAATAATCAGAATGGTTAAGGCTTCAGACAGGTGAAATCAGACAGGCAACCTGACCATCCCACCGATTGCCTGCCTAAAAACTAACCAAAGCAAAAATCTACCCAACGCTGTCCACGACATGGAATGAATTATGTGACAACTGTTGAAATTGTGGTTATAGAATCTCAGTTGCTGGACTTGTAGCAGAGTTACCATGCCCTCCATCCCTCCCCCACTCCCTCCATCCCAATGCAATTTAACAAATGGACATGGGGTGGGTGGTGAGGGAGAGCAAAATTTGAAAAATTATCCTTACTGCGAAATTGTGCTTACATTGAAATAGAATTTGTTCCCATTCTAAATTTGTCCATATAATTCCAGTCAATTGTTTCCTCTTCAGCTCACTCCACTTTTTATCGATGGGTGGGTGCCTTGGCCAAAGGTTATCTCCTGTCCACCACAGACTATACCAATACACAAGGCCAGCGCTGAATAAGCAAACTGTCCCCAGGTGCTTTCCTACCACCTCTATATGGATTCTAATTGATTTCTTTTTCTTATTTTAAATGTAGGTAGAGGATGATAGTTGTGCATTTTCTTCCTGGAATCGTCTTGTATCACAGCTGTTTGTGTTGAGATAAGTGAGCTCGTGAGTAGCTTGGCAAAGACTGAGGGTAAAATTAGATTGTTAGCAGATATAAAGAAAAGGAACACTGGAGAAGTGTGAAGTATTGATTTGTAGTCGGGTGCCCTGGGACATGATGAGTTGTTGGTTACCATGAGAGGGAACGTTATTTGATCGTCCTCTCCCAGTGGTTAGTTTGGTCCACCAGGACTGTGGTCTAGCACTCAGATCAGCTTAGAGTTTTGGGATTGAAAAGCCTTTCACAAGTTGCCTGTGCATAGTTCTGTGTTCTTCCGACGGCCGCACTCCTCATTATTTTGCAATCAACATGCTTTGGAATCTTCCACTCAGACTCAGATAACCCTTACCCACTTGTGAACTGTGTTTTCCTTTTCAAGAAACATAAAAATATGTATTATCTGACACTGCAGAGAATTGCGTTTTGGGAGATGTTAGTCCAGATTTTGGGGAGCTGGTTAGCTCAGTTGGCTAGATAGCTAGAATGTGGTAAAGAATAACATCAACGGCATGGGGTTTGGTCCGCATTCCAGCTGAGGTATGGGGCCTGCCTCCTCATCTGGTCCTGTGGTAAAATCACAGCAGAAGCCACTGTTCAGTAACCCTCAAATAATTGTTGGTGCTCCTGAAGAAGAATAAGTGTAGATTTTAGCCATCAGGTGGCCAACAGAGCTGGCAGGAGGCGGGGTCCATTTTGAGGCCAAGGCCTGATTATTATCCCTGCAACTCAGGGGTTCTTAGTCATTGCAATATTGGGTCCCAGAGATTGATCGTCAGCAGCCAGCTAGGTACAGGGGGACAATGGAGATCATGAGGAAGGGTATGGGGGTGGTTAACAACACATTATTTTTATGGAGCCCAGGGGACCGATTCTGCTCCTCTAGGGTTGACACACATAATCTTAAATTAAACTATTTTTGATCCTCTTCACCTGTGCCACTGAGTAAAACCAATCATTTCCAAAGCTGGCAATTGGAGTCTGATGTGAGCCATAGGACCACAATTTACATATTGAAAGGATCTACACCTGAAACAATACAGGAGCTCCAGCTGCCCAGAGATAGGCGGCAGGGTATTTTTTGCCTGAAAATGTCAGGGTGCTGCTACCCATTTTCCTCCTGGCGGAGGCAGTGAAGATCTCCCCATTCATTTTGTACATATTTATTTGTAGTTTAGGATTGCTACGTGGGCATCAAGAGACTGGCGGCAACCCCAGATTAAACATGCTTCAATCACCAAGGCCGACTGCTGGAAAGACCCATAAAAAGTCACTTTACAGCGCCCCCCGCCCTGAGAATCAATATAAAAACTGCTATAAAACGAAGTCAGGTACATTTCGATATTCTGAATGCTGCGTGACAAAATGTGGATTTCGGCACGCATCCTTCTGAGAAGGGATGCACATTTTATTTTGCTGTGAATCACTGCACTCTGACCCAGACAGCAGGTGGTGCACTGAAGCACACTGTGGGTGGTTACAGCAGGTCTTGACTGTAATGGCTGCTTGTATGTGCAGATGGTGTTTGTGACCACCTGCAGTGTTTAAAGCATGCTCAAAGGGCAGACTTTTGTTTATAACCAATTCCAGTCACCTGCCTAATGGACTTCTGTTGTTCCTTGACCCATGCAATTTGCCTCCAATCAGTAAGATGTTCAGAGCTAGTGGATGCAGTTCAGAGCCAAGTTGAAAAATGTTCATAGGATATAGGATTGCATATTGATAGAATATGAGACTCATGGAATAGGTGGGAGATGCACTTAGCAAACGGGAAGGGGAACTTTGAAAAAAAAAAGACTCAGCACAGGATGAGGCCTGGGCAATGGGAGAGGGATAAGAGATTTTGAGATTTTGGTGCTCATGAGGTAGGATGAGGCAGAAGAAGGTCAGGGGTATGGAAGGAGTTCATGGATCAACAAATGTCAATTATATAAGGGGCAATTTTCTCAGCCAACAGGAGAAAATTGAGCAGAGGCAGTATGGGTGGTGGGGTTGGGGGCGGGAGGTGGGGGGAGGGAGGGTGGTGGGGTGCGGAATCAGCATGGATAGAGGGAGCACAGTGGGGGAGTGACACCTCAGTAACCCCAATGACACCAAAAGGCAGTTTAATGCAATTTTTAGGTCAACATAAATGTGGAACAAGCCACCTGCCTAAGGCAGGTAGGCAGCTGCTTTATACTGGGGACCCAGGTTGGTTTTAAGACCTGATATTAATCTTCGCGTACAAAAGGGTATAGCGGGCACCACACACATTCCACCCATTTGTAACAAGCTTTCAACGGACTGATCAGTAGTCCTTAAAAGGACCACGTGAGGTTGCTCAGAAAATGTTTCATTATTTTTCTGGTGGAACCGGGAGTAAGGAAATGGATTTCCCCCCTCATGTGCATACTGCCTGCTGGCTGCTTGTAGGATACACCTGGCTTGATCTGCTGCTGCCTGTGAGATTTCATTCTGTCTAACAACTCTCAAGCTGCAGCGGGGACCCACTTGGTACCGGCAGCTCACCAGCACAAGTGCATGAGGCCTGGGCCACAAAATGCTTTGAGCTTCACAATTTGGCTTTTGAACCTTGATTTGTTTTTAAATGTAACGTTGCTTTTAATATGAGCAATTAGGTAGAAATTTTGCTCACAGTATTCTATCCCTTCTTTCTCTCCAGAAGATATTGATTCTTGTAGGCAGTGTGAATGCAAGAGGCTCTAGTACTTCATATCCATGTCAAACACTATAGACAGTCAACTTAAGCATGGGAAGAGTGAAGCAGCACAGGGAAGCCTAATTCTGTGCTCACCTAAGATCCCCACATGCACACTTCCTGCAAGCTTTCCAGTTTTGCTAAGGCTCCATTTAATCAAGTGTAGCATCAAGGAGCCCTAGCAAAACTGGAGTCAATGGGAATCAGGGGGAAAGCTCTCCACTGGTTAGAGTCATACCTAGCACGAAGGAGGATGGTTGTGGTTGTTGGAGGTCAATCATTCAGTCCCAGGACATCACTGCAGGAATTCCTCAGGGTAGTGTCCTCATCCCAACCATCTTCAGCTGCTTCATTAATGACCTTCCTTCCATCATAAGGTCAGAAGTGGGGATGTTCACTGATAATTTCACAATGTGCATCATTAATCATGATAATCTCCCTTCCTCTGATGCTGCATTCGGACACAAAATGTTTCAGTAAGACTTGGACGACGTTCAGGTTTGGGCTAAATTAAGTGCCAAGTAACACTCGCACCACACAAGTGCCAGGAAATAATGTCTCCAACAAGAGAGAATCGAACCCTCTGCTCTTGACATTCAATGGCATTACCATCACTGAATCCCCCAATATCAATATCCTGGGGGTGACCATTGACCACAAACTGAACTGGACCAGTCACATCAATAGTTTGGCTACATGAGCAGGTCAGAGGCTTGGAATCCTGTGGCAAGTAACTCTCCTCCTGACTCCCCAAAGCCTGTCCACCATTCACAAGGCACAAGTCAGGAGTGTGTTGGAATAGCCTCCATTTTCCTGGATGAGTGCAGCTCCCACAACACTCAAGCAGCTTGCCACCATTCAGGACAAAGCAACCTTGAACATTCACCACCTCCACCAGTGATGCACAGTAGCAGTAGTGTGTATCATCTGCAAGATGCCCAGCAGCAACTCACCAAGGATCCCTTGACAATACCTACCAAACCCGTGACCACTACCATTTAGAAGGACAGGACAGCAGAAACATGGGAACACCACGACCTGCAAGTTCCCCTCCAAGTCACTCACCATCCTGACTTGGAAATATATCGCCATTCCTTCACTGTCACTGGGTCAAAATCCTGGAACTCCCTTCCTAACAACACTGTGGGTGCACCTACACTACATGGACTGCAGCTGTTCAAGAAGGCAGCTCACCATCTCAAGGGCAATTAGGAATGGGCAATAAATGCTGGCCTAGCAATGGATGCCCACACCCTGTGAAAGGATGAACTTTAAATAAAGCATAATTGGGCATTAATCAGATGCAGGGGCTATAATCCAATTTTACTCTTCTTACCCAGAGACACTGAGATTAATTGTAGTTTTCTATCATCAGCTGGTGTCAGCTAATTCTCCATAGATTAGAGATTTAGTAAAACACTAACCAATGGTCTTATCCATTAGGGGACTCAATGGAAAGCCCTTGTCATTGCAGCCAATGGCTGCAGAATTGGGCTTCATAGCACACATTGGACAGAATACCACGGTCCCTTGCGGCAGGTTAGCAGGCGGGGTGGCCGTAAATTTACCTGGGTGACCTTCTCGCCATCCTCCTGCCTGCCCCCTACCTGTCCGCAAATTTTGAAGGATTGGTAGCTCCTCCCAACCATTAATTTTGATCCTGCTGCGATATGAGGAGGGTTCCTGAGTGCCTTTGAAGCATTTTCGTTGTACTCCTAAACACTCACAGCTGACCATGCGTACAGCAGCACAGAGAACTAGCGCTGTTTAACAGCATCATCAACTAGATTAATCGCTGACTAATCTCTACTGGCTATGTCTGGGTTTGTGGAAATACTTGTTGGTTTACAGAGCTGGTGAAGATGAGAGGAAGTGGCACTGCATGTGGAGAAGGCCTGGTTGTGACTTCAAGGGTTCTGGGCTGACCACTTACCCCCAGTAATGATTGCGGTAGTTACCATTCCCCTTTGGTTGCAGCATGAGAGGAAGAATGAACAGAGGCAGCACAGAGGAGGACTAACTGTTCACAGAAAGGGAGGAGAAGGAGGGGAGAAGATGGGCTCTCAGTAGGAGGCAGGCGAACCCACCATTGGCCGGCGTAAATCTTGACAGGCCGCTGTCTTTATCTCCACTATCAGGAAGTCAAAATTTCACACCCCACGTAATTCAGTCATCCTGCACACCATGTTTCCTGCTCTTGCATGCTCCATAAAATCCCCCCCTCCAACATGTGCAGATCCTACCTCTATGCTATTCTCGAAAATTTGCACAATGCCAGTATCTGACCTGGTGGCCGTAAGTATGAGATCAAAAGGCAATGTTTCTTCATTAGTCTTTTGTTCCTCTTGCACTTAAGGTTCCCATATCATTTTTTTGGCCAGGTGATATTTCTTGTACATCTGAAAGGAGAAAGGCACAAGAATAAATGTTATGGTGAGGCAAAGGGGAAAAAAGCAAGAGGTGTATGCTTGCACAATCTGGAGCTTGTAAATCAGAAGACATTGTGGGATGTGGAGGAAATGAGATGTTAGAATGCGGTTTAGGTGGTCTTGCATTTAAGAGTTGCAGGTTGGTTTTAATTAGTGCAGGCTAGCTTTAAGTGGTGCTACCCTTGGATGACTTGGGACCCCTGCTGCGCTGCATAGACTTGACCAGGCACAGGTTAGCCAGACTTGCAATCCTTGGTCCTGATTGCAGGCCAAATCCAATTTTTTCCCCCTTTTGTATCCCTATTTGACAGAGTATCCTGGGATCAAAAGAAAAGTAAATAATGGTCCCGAATAATCACAGAGCTGTTCTAATTCTGCCTTCGCAATACCACAAAAGAAACAACTAATGGATGTAAATAAAATAATTAACATGGCATAATAACAGCAGAAGGGTGAAAGGTGTTGTTAATCACTGTTATGTTACATGTCCACCACCGTGAGCTTTTTCTGAGCCAAAAGTGCAGGATAATTTGGGCCAGGAACTTTGTTGTTTGAAATTTGAACATGCTTACCTGTCAGATTCTGACTGATGGATGTATGTTATGTTCACCTGGAGCTTTCATACACACATAACGTACAGGTGTGCACTGAAGCACAGACATCTCCAATTGTTACCAGAGCTTGCTCTAAATTCAAAAGGATACCATTTTTGGAAAGGCAGTGCACCAACTACTTTTCTACTACAGCCAATGTCCATCCTTCCTGTCCACCTCGCCCAGCGATTTCTGACAGATAATTGTGTAAAAACACTTCCTACTATAGTCACTGGAAGATCTAAATTGGGTGCCGTAACAATCACAGGTGCAGCCACAGCATCAACAGCTCTTTTAGTTGTGTTGATCTTTTCATTAAAAGATGATGGTTGGACATGCAGAACACCTCCCTTTAGTATTTGCTTATAGTGTTGACAAGACTGCCATAGGCAGAAGGCGGGGGTGGGAAGGAGCAGGGTATGCCTTTTCCATCTCAATCAAGGAACAATGCAGTGGTCCTAAAGAAGGCGAGGAGATACTTTATAAAATGCTGCAAAAGCTCTGTGGAGTAAAGGAGAGAATATGCTGTGGCTCTGATTTTTTTCAAGGCAGTATATATCTTTTACAAATAAACTTACGGCTGGGCTTTTGAAACATAGAGCAACATAATAATTTGTCACCAGTTGAAATCTTTTACTAGCCAGTCACACATCAGGTAAAGTGCCAAGCTCGTCTTTTACCTTTTATGGTTTTATAAACTTGGTCTGCGCCTCTTCTTGTATATTAACAAAGTCATTATTCAACATTGATGTCAGACAACAGATAAAAGTGCCTTTAGCCTTCAGAGATTTATGGGTCCAGAGAAAACCAAGGGTAATGGTGTGTGCGCTTCCCCTGTTTAAGTGTCAACCGTACAAACAACCACTTAAAATAGATTTATGTTGACCACAAAATCTGACCTCTGTATAGTGTTAAATTGACAATTCAAAAACGCAGCCTTTATTGCATATCATTAATTTAAAAAGGCCGGTTATTTCCTATAGAACCGTAATCACTTTAATGCTTCCTGGTAATACAATGCATTTCTTCAAACAAGAATTCACAATTAGCAAGGAATCAATTTGCCATTTCTTTTCAATGTTTGCACATGGAGAGAAACTTAATGCATCCAATTAAATGTGCTAAAACTAGGAGTGAGTTAAGAAAGGAATGGGGCAAGAATGGGTTAGGAAACTAGTGGCCTAATATTAATTGGGACACAACAGCCTAAGTTAGCTTCTCATTCATCTAATTTCCAGGCAGTGTTTTAAAACTCAATAAACCCAACATTCTTCTACTTCAGAAGTGTTCATTACAATAAGAATCTACCGAAAAAGTCACAAACTTATATAATTTTGCTTTCTAAACAGGTAGAAGAATATAACATGTTTTATTTATGGATCAATTCATAGACCCTGTCCTGAGCAGTGACCCAAAACTTTACATCCCTTTCCCTTACTACTGTCTGAAGCAGAACCACTCTGTTCGCAATCTTGTCATCGCATTTGATCCCAAGAAGATCTTCCTCCCACACATCTGTGGCATCATTAAGAGCGCCTATTTCCACCTCTGTAACATTGCCCAATTCCACCCATGCCTCAGCCCATCTGATGCTGAAACCCTCATCCATGCTTTTGGTATCGCTAGACTGACGACTCCAACATGCTCCTGGCCAGCCTCCCATCTTCCACCCCCCAAAAACTTGAGGTCATTCCAGAAATATACTACCCCTACCGTAACTTGCATCAAGTTCCCGTTCACCCATTTATCCTTGTACTCATTACCCAGAAGAAGAAAAACAGTTTAAATTTTTCAAATCCCAGTAGAAATCAGTAATACTGGCACCAGTAATACTGGAGTTCCATTTTTAGGTCTACAAGACCAGTTCAGACAAGTTTTACTGTTTTTCCTTTTTGGACATGCATAAGCAAAAGCCAATATAAGTCAATGGGCGGAATTTTCTGTGCCCGCTGGCATCTGGCGTTATGGTGGGCGTGAGCAGAGAATATGGCGGGAAGGCCTCTACCTACCAGGCCAGCCGTAAGATGGGGGTGGCTTTTCAATGGCTGCAGGGCTATGGCTTGCTTGGGGAGGGGGGAGAAGTGGCCTCAGGCAAGGGAAGAGGCTGCAGGGCTAGGGGATTGCTGGGGAAGGGGGGTATCCCAGGGTGTGTGCGGGGACATATGTTGATCTGTTCAAGTGGCCTTAGGAGGGTGAGGGCTGAGGAGGCAGTTTCCAGAGGAGATGAGTCCAGATGAGGTGAGAGGGAGTGGTGATGTCTCTTGAGCTGGCAGTGAGTGAGATGCCAGTGAATGTGTGATGGGCTTGTGAGTCTGTGAGTTTAGAGTGATGAGATGGTTGACTTACCCTAGCAACATAGATGGGATCATTCATCCTCTTTCCACACTGGATGCTGAGCCTCTTCTGTGCAGTGTTGGTGCTAACCACCAGTGTCACTGCCTCCTAAGCCGGAGTGGTGTGACTGATGGCCTCCTGTGGCCAGAGTGTGGGTAGAGGACTTCACGGCAGGCCCCAACTGTGTCCAGAAGGCATCCCAGGGATGCGTCACTAAATTGAAGGCTGCAGTCTTCTTGCCTTTCGGGGCTATGTCTTCTATACAGCAGTCCTGGGCTGGAAGCACTGAGAGGTGTGCGCACGGCTGCACTTTAAATATGGTGCTCAGTGTGAGGAAGGGGCGAGGTGACGGCGTTGTGGGCGAATCGGAGGCCACCCACCAGCGAAATGGCGTGTTTCCCAGGAATGCATGAATAATGAGGCGGAATTGGGACGATACGGCGCGAAAACCTGCCATTGCGTCCAGTGGGTAAAACGCCCATTTTCCCACCCGCTACCCCACAATGCAAACCTGGGGTAATTTGGCTCAATGTCTCAACCTTAAAATTGTTATCCTTAATTTCAAACCCCTAAATGTCTCCTCATGGCTTGCTTTCTTCCTAGCTCTGTTGCATCCTTGAGCTTTACAGCCCTCTGTGGTACCTGATTCTTCCAATCCTGTCTTCTTATGCATCCCCAATTTTAATTGCTCTACCATTGGTGGCTGTGCTTTTAGTTGCTGAGGCTCTAAGCTCTGGATACCCCCTCTAAACCTCTCCACTTTTCTTTCCTCCTTTAAGATGCTCTTTACAACCTGGCCCTTTACCAAGTTTTGCCCTAATATTGCATTATATGCCTGAGTGTCAAATTTTGTTTGATAACAGGTCCTGGAACATTTTGCTACATTCACGGTGCTAAATAAATGCAAGTTTTTGCTGCTGTTTGTTTGCTTCGTGTGGGGGAGGAAATGTTTTATCTGTTGAACATTTCAACATCTGTCTTCAGTTTGATGTTCCTCATGTAAAATTATCTTTCACTGAATCTAGCCAGAACAGTGGGATCCTTTGGTCTCTAGGTGAGATGTAACTTCAGTTAAAGCAAAATTTGAATTTGTTTGGTCCTTTTGCTTTTGACAAGTTTGAACACGTACAGGTTACTTTAGAATTAAAAGATAAAGCTGTGTGTTTATCGGGCAGTGTTGTGCTGATGAATACAAAACATTTCCAGCATTAAAACCCCAGATGAAAAAGTAATCTATCTGATCCTTTTGTTTTTGGAATCTTCATGATTAATATGTATATGTCCCCTGGAAATATTACCCCATTTAAAATAAATGGTTTAATACCTCTGTTAAGATAATGGAGAGAGGAATTTAATATGCGTGTGTAAGTATTTGTACTAAAACATCATAGGCAGGATCGTCTAGTCTTGCCAAAAGTCAGTGGACTTCTGGCTGGCCTGCTGCACCCCCCGGGCAGGTCCACCATGGTCGGAAAATCCCGGCCCACATCTTTAATTTCTGTTCTTTAAACAGATTGCTAAACAGTATTCATTTTTGATGGCTGCACATTGCTTTTGTCTGTGGGTAACTGAGTCTGATACTTCAACCACTTGAATTTGTTGAGAAGAGATTACAGAGCCATCCATATTGTGATTGGACAACTGAAAAGGTTATTTATTGCACTTTAAGCTGATATATTAACCTGACAATTTATCAGTATTGATCTTGATAAAACCCCAGCTGTCTAAAAGCAGTGGATAGGTGCCTTGGCAATTGCTTCCAGGTACCAGCTCCACTAGCCCTATTAGTGACAGATTCAATATGGTGTAGCACTGCTCTGAATAGTAAAAATTTATCTTCAAATTAGGTAGCATTTTGTAAATGATAAAGAAATCTGAATTCATAGAAAGATGTAAACATTTGGCATATTACTTTCCTGTTAGTATAAAGGCACTACTCTGAAAAGTCCCTTGCGTGGTTACCACAAAGTGTTCTACGAATAAATAATTTACATGAGAAGCATTAGCATTTTCTATATACTAGTAATACAGCCATTACAGCAAAAAAAGAGGCCATTCAACCCATGATCCAAGTCCATGATCTTTCTTCACTGAAATCAACCTAATTCTCTTTCAGACTGTCATTCATTTTGTCTGCCCTTATCAAACATGGAGACAGGTTCAAGATTGAGTGCTGAGTTTCTCTCTGCACATTGAGAGGTTTTGATGGAGTAGATAGGGAGAAACTGGTTCCACTGGCAGGAGGGTCAGGTACCAAAAAACATAAATCTAAGACAATTGGCATAAAAGCTAGAGGGGAGATGAGGATATTTATTTTTAAACGCAGTAAGTAATAACCAGAATGCACTGTCTTAAAAGATGGTGGAGACATATGTAATAGTAATCTCTAAACGGGAAAGGGATACATTATTAGAAAAGAACTAGCTGCAGGGCTATAGGCAAAGAACAGGGAATTGGGAGTAATTGGATAACTCTTTTAGAGAGCTGACATACACACGATGTGTCAAATGGTTCCTTCTCTGCTGTATGATTTTTAGGATACAACAGTGGGCTGTATTTTATGTTCCCCTTTGAGTGGGCTTAAAAGTGTGGTTGGGGGGGGGGCACGTAAAATCCAATGGGTAGCCTTCCCACCGCCTCTGCGCACCCCCCTCCAGCCTGTCTGAAATTTTACAGAGTGAGGACAGCCCATCTGTTCTTGGGCCTATTGAGGCCCTCAAGTGGCAATACCACTTAAGGGCCATATCCTGCCACCGCTGGGATTTTAGTTGGGGTGGTGGGAGGCCCATGCCATACGGGAAGTCTGGCAACTCTAACTGTGCAGTCTGGTGTCAGGCAAGGGCAGGGCTATACCTCCTTTGGGGGACCTCTGGGCCAATCAGAGACAAAACCCCTCCTAAAGGTCACCCCTCCCATTACCCAGCCCCTGGTCTCTTGAACCTAGCTCCTGATGCACCTGCCCCACCACGGCGGGACAATTTGGCAGGCTTCGACGAGACCCCTGATCCCAGACTTACCTGGGCTCTTCTGAATGGTGGGATTGCCTGTAGTCCCGGCAGCGGCCGCCGCTCCCAGATGTTGGCTGTAAGTCTTGCTTTAAAGCAATTAATGCTGCTGCCAGCTTTTATTTGCCGTGGAGTAGGCACCAAGATCATGGGTGGGCTCCCCCCAACGTTTTAGCTGGGTCATGGCACTCCTTCAAATCCAGCCCATTTTGTGATGAACAAGGTAAGGAGGTAGTGGCTAGCACAGGGATTTGATTTTATATTCATTGTTGATGTCAAGCATTCCCAGGATAGGTGAAGCGCATGGAGATGCATGTTGAAACGACTTGGCCCAACCCAACATGACTAAATGTCAGGAAAGAAACCTTTACCAAATCAATATCATATTTTAGTTTCTTACATCATCCGCCCCTGTGGATTTTCTTAGTGATTATGCAAAATTATCACTTGTTTTTTGTGGTGGACTTACAGTAAGCAAGACAGCAGCAATGCTGTTAGAGGTGTCCGTATCCCACTGAAACAGGCTTTCAGGCTGCCTTCAACTACTGAAAAAGAAAGACTTGCATTTATTGAACACTTTTCATGACTCTGGGATGTCCCAAAGCACTTTACAGCCAATAAGGTACTTTAGTAATGTTGTAATGTAGGACACTTGTAGCCAATTTGGACACAGCAGGGTCCCACATACAACAATGAAATAAATGACCAGATAATATGTTTTTGGTGTTGGTTGAGAGATAAATCTTGGCTGTTATTGAATACTACCTTGGAATGTTTTACATCCAACTGAGAAGGCAGACGGGAGATCAATTTAACTTATCATCCGAAAGAATGTTACATGTTGAGGGAAATTTTGAAGCAGCACCCACAACAGGTGTGAAGCCAGCAGAGCGGCTCTATGAGCACCTATTCATGCCAGCATGAAGCCCAGGTTTCATTTTCATGCCACCAGTGAGTTGTGGGCACTAGCCAGGCACCCTGCTGTAGCTCGCTATTCATAAGAGGCCAGAATATCCCTGCCTCTCACATTGAGCAGACTGCACGGGCTTGAAGGAGATGGGGAAATGATCCGGTGTGGGGGAGGGGGTGTTGGTTGGGTGGGTGAAGGCCTCAAACAGGCCAATAGCAGGTCAGAGTTTCATTCAGGGCCAAGGAAGAGCAGCCCAGCTGCTTTTGGCCCCATCAAGGCAAAAATGGAAAGCTTCTTGGACTGTTTTGCAAGCATTTTCCTGCAGTTCCTTACTGGCTAGGCCATTCAAGATCTTGTACAACTGTACATTTATACCTGAAAAGTACATTAAGAAACTGGTATGTGACCCAAAATTGCATTTTAAGTAGCCTCCTCTCTGTCAGGTAGAAGTGTTACTTGCCCATTCTAGGCCTTACCTGAAAATCACATTGGCTGAGACATGGGCAGTCAGCTATTGGCTTCTGGTCAGTCTAAACTCCTAATGGTGAAATTATTACCTTTCAGTACAATTCTGTGTCCACAGGGACAACAATACTCGAAAGAATGCAATGAATAAGCAGCTCTCAATTAAAGGATACCTTTCACGAAAACATGAGTTGAATTATTGTTCAGAAAGATATAATTAAAATACAATCAACAGTCATGAATTAAATAAACTAACCGAAATCAACAAAGTAGTATAGTGGAGTACTAACTATTATCAAAGCTGCAGGACCATTGGGGATATATTTTTGTGATAAGTTGGTGTGCTTAAATTATGGGTCATTACTGATAGAAATCACTAACCGATTACTTATCTGTATTCAATGCTACACTGAGGATTCCTGTATTCAAAATGGATTTCAGGAAATTAGCAAAGATAGTAATGCCCCTTTGTTTTTCTGTTTAATGCCTTGTTAAAGACAAATCTTGAGAAGCTCATATAGAATTATATGTGGAGTGTTGGAATAAAATGGAGCATTGATACTAACCTCCAAGCTAGAACTGGTGTTAGTAAGCTGAACGAATGCAGATGTTTAAACCATCTACAGTACGGAGGAAAGTATACAGAGCAAATGAGGAATACAGTGACTTTTATTGCACAGAAGCAGAGAAAATGGGCACTCTGGAAGTTCAGAAGGTATAGGCGACATGCGACTTGTAGGGAACATGTTAACCTAGGAAACAGGTCAGCTGCAGTGGAATTAGTTATCTAGGATAGAGGTATGGGTTATGTGGCCAAGGCTGAGTGGACAGACTGTGACTGAGATGTGTCCGTTGTTCTACAGCGGCCTGCAGGCATTGGTCATCAATCCATCCATCTCTTGCCTGTGGGAGTGAACCTTCCTCCTGACTTCAACATTTACAATCTTTCTGCTCAATTAGCTTGGCAAAATATTGCTCATCCTTAACCAGATTCACAAACAGTTTGGCATTGATATCAGGCAAATAGTTGGAAAAGTGTTAAGAGGATTATTATTATAGATATCACCTAATTGACCGATTGTTTTAATTTGCAGTTACATTTAATAAGTTATGTTGTACAAAATTCATAGGGTGGATTTCTTGCTTTCTGGAAAATCGCATCATTCCCCTCGTTGTAATCGATGGATGGAATCAAAGGAATGAAAGTCTAATGGACTTCTAAAATGGACAGGTAATCACCCAGGCTATCACCCAGGCAGTGAAGATCCCCACTTTGCAAAAGTTGTGTGCACCTTTCGTTTTGTTGGTACGCTATGCATAACTATTTTTTATAAAAAGGTTAATCACACAATGAGAAAAATAACACCACAATGTATTATGTTTTTCATACTAGGCTAAACTCCAGGCCCTATAAGTGATTGACATTCAATCAATCAAGAAAGGAACAACCTAAAAATGGATTTGATGACACATACTGTTGAAGTGCAGTAATTGTTGTAGCATGGGGAAATGTGGTAACCAATCTGTGTACAGTAAGGCCCCACAAATAGCAATGAGATAAACGATAATCTGATTTTAGTGATGTTAGTTGAGGGATAAATATTGACCAGGACACTAGAGAAACTCCCCTTGCTCTTCTTTGATAAATGCCATAGGATCTTTTACTTCCATTAGAGAGGGCAGACAGGGTCTTGGTTTAATGTTTCCTTCCAAACATGGCACTTCCAACAGTCTCAGGGGAGACGGTGGTCTAGTGCTGATGCCACTGGACTGGTAATTAAAAGGACCAGGCTAATGTCCTGGGGACAAGGGCTTGAATCCCACCACAACAGCTGGTGGAATTTGAATTCAGGTAATGGAACAATTGATGATCATCGTAAAAACCAATCTAGTTCACTAATGTCCTTTAGGGAAGGACATCTCCCATCCTTACCAGGCCTGGCCACAGCAATGTCTGCAATAGTTTGGCAATCCACTCAGTTCAAGGGCAATTTGGGATGAGCAACCAATGTTGGCCTTTCCAGCAATGCCCCGTCCCATGAAAGAATTTAAAAAAATAAAGGTCTAAATTCCTATTACAGACTTTACATTAGCAAAAAAATTCATGAAAACCCATTCATAACTTTAAAAGCTCCTCAAGTGCATAATCCTGTAAGAAAGCAAACAGACTTGTATTCATAAACCCATGCCAAAAACAGCTAATCAGTTAATAACCCCTTTGAGCTGCCAAACCTCATTATGTATTCTTGACTTGAGAGCCAGGAATCCATTAGAGTGCTAAAACATTGCTTGATTGATAGCTCTGGCTCTCTGTCAATTTTACAATGTTTATTTACACAATGTTAAGAGGATTCAAGTGCTTGCAGTTTCTGTTACTGATACTTTTGATATTGATTGTAACATTTGCACTGAGATGATCACTGATATTCCTACAGGGTATAAGTTTAAATCTTTGCAATGTTCAGCAATTCTTCCAATTTGCAAGTTGTACTGCATAATGGTGAGCAAGGGCTGTATTTCCCTATAAATACCGGCATTAAGGTGATTGACTGTTTTATTGGGCTGTAGTGAAAGGACTTTTTAATATAGTGTAAAGTAAAAATGAATTACTGCTTTTTTAAACACATACTACTGTCATTATAAGATTCATTGATTCTATGCAGTGTATGGGGTCTATGGGTATGGAAGTGCCAGAGCTGGGCATGGGGACATGAGGGGCATGGGGGTGGATGGAAATGCATAGCTTGGCATAGGGGGAATGAGGGAGCATGGCTGGGTGACGGAGCATGGCTTGACATATGGGAAATGAGGGACTTGGGCGAGGGGATGGGGGGGGTGGGGGGTGTGGGTGCAGCTTGGCTTAGGGGGGAATGAGAGATTATGGGGCCGGGTGGGATGCAAAGCATTAATAGGGGGCATGAGGGGCCATGGGGTGGGGGCATAGCTTGACATGAGGGCATAAGGGGCCATGGGTTACAAGTATGTGCTTAGGGGAAAAAAGCACATTTTCTAATTCTCCTTTTACTGGCTGGATTTAAAATAACAATAAACTGGAATCCTGTTAAGACAATGGAGGACTGCTAGCTAGCCAGAATATACAACTTGCATTCCACCTGAGCAGAATGAAAAGGGAACAGACTTCCAAACCCCTCCTCGAGGATTGTGAAAGACCTCTTTCTCGGGTCAGCTGGCCAACTGCAGCCCGCCCTCTCTCCCACCTCTGCCCCTGTCCCTGCCCCTTGACAACGAAAATCCCGCCTTTGCAGACACATTCTCCCCAGATCGGCGGGCTGAGCAGGAAATTTTCCCAATTCCTGCAACCCACCTTGGTGATGAAAATCCAGGCCAGGGAGTCTATTTTTCTCATGTGTGAGTCACGCCCCATCCCTTTTCCCCTACCGGCGAAAATGAGACCTGTCGTAAATAAGAGTGGGACTTCCAAATCCAGGTCCCGCCCACTGTTTTTAAAGGTCCACGGAGTCGCCAAGACTCCGTGAATATCCAGCCTCATAAGAGGCTATAGAGATCCTATGATGCAGCTTTTATCTTTGTAATGATTAAATGGTTGGCCTCTGTGGTGTCAGCTGGTGCTGATTCGTCCTTTCCGTATATCTCAAGATTGGCATCGAAACCAGTATATAATAGTGATTTCTGGTTTCTTTGTTGGTCTGCTTTCTATCATGCCCATTGCAAATACCATCAGCATGAACACTGACCCATTGTAGGACTGAAAATAGCAGATCTCCAACAGAAAAACATTAATAATGAGAGCTTTAGTATCTCTTGCAAGACAGTTTTACTGTTTTGTTGCTGCGAGACTAGAGGTGGAAGTATTTTATCCTGAAAGTATTTCCCCTCCGTTTTTCTTATTTTAGCTACAACAAAAGTAATCTAATTATAAAGAGAGATGCTTCCTGAGAGGCATCAGAGAAAAAAGTTTCTTCATAGGCTGAAAAATGTTACATAGTGCCTTTTATGCTCTCAGAATGTGCAAGAGTATTTTACAGCCAAGTGTAGTCACTACTGTAACGACAAAACATGGCAGTCAATTTTCACACACAAATGGACAATAACAGCAATGAGATAATGACCAGATAATCTGTTTCAGTGATATTGGTTGAGGGATATGTATTGTCCAGGACATTGGGAGAATTCCTCAGCCCTTCTGTGAAAAACGCCATAGGATCTTTTATGTCCATCAAAGAGGGAAGATGGGCCATGGGTTAGCATTTCATCCTAAAGACGCCACCTCCAACAATACAACATTCCCTCAGTACTACACTGGAGTGTCAGGCTACATTGTGTGCTGTAGTCTGTGGAATGGAGCTTGAACCCACGATCGGCCACGAGTGGCAGAATTGGACAGAGTCAGCATGGATTTAAGAAAGGGAAATCATGCTTGACAAATCTACTGGAATTTTTCAAGGATGTAACTAGTAGAGTTGATGAGGGGGAGCCAGTGGATGTGGTTTATTTGGACTCAGAAGGCTTTTGACAAACTCCCACATAAGAGATTAGCATGTAAAATTAAAGTACATGGGATTGGGGATAGTGTATTGAGACGGATAGAAAACTGGTTGGCAGACAGGAAACAACGAGTAGGAATAAATGGGTCTTTTTCCAAATGGCAGGCAGTGACTAGTGGGGTACCGCAGGGATTGGTGCTGGGACCCCAGCTATTCACGATATATATTAATGATTTAGATGAGGGAACTAAATGTAATACCTCCAGATTTGCAGATGACACAAAGCTGGGTGGGAAGGTGAGCTGTGAGGAGGATGCAGAGATGCTTCAGTGTGATTTGGACAAGCTGAGTAAGTGGGCAAATGCATGGCAGATGCAGTATAATGTGGATAAATGTGAGGTTATCCACTTTGGTAGCAAAAACAGGAAGGCAGATTATTATCTGAAGGCTATAAATTGAGAGAAGGGAATATGCAACGAGACCTGGGTGTCCTCTTACACCAGTCGCTGAAGGTAAGCGTGCAGGTGCAGCAGGCGGTAAAGAAGGCAAATTGTATGTTGGCCTTCATAGCGAAAGGATTTGAGTACAGGAGCAAGGATGTCTTGCCGCAATTATACAGGGCCTTGGTGAGACCACACCTGGAATATTGTATGCAGTTTTGGTCTCCTTATCTGAGGAAGGATGTACTTGCTATAGAGGAGTGCAGCGAAGGTTTACCAGACTGATTCCTGGGATGGCGGAACTGACATATGAGGAGACATTGAGTCGGTTAGGATTATATTCGCTGGAGTTCAGAAGAATGAGGGGGGATCTCATAGAAACCTATAAAATTCTAACAGGACTAGACAGGATAGATGCAGGAAGAATGTTCCCGATGGTGGGGGAGTCCAGAAGTAGGGGTCACAGTCTGAGGATATGGGGTAGACCATTTAGGACTGAGATGAGGAGAAATTTCTTCACCCAGAGAGTGCTGAGTCTGTGGAATTTGCTACCACAGAAAGTAGTTGAAGCCAAAACATTGTATGTTTTCAAGAAGGAGTTAGATATAGCTCTTGGGGCTAAGGGGATCAAAGGATATGGGGAGAAAGCGGGAGCAGGCTATTGAGTTAGATGATCGGCCATGATCATGATGAATGGCGGAACAGGCTCGAAGCGCCGAATGGCCTACTGTTCCTATTTTCTATGTTTTCTATCTATTGACTTAGGTGTGAAGTGCTACCAGCTGGGCCACATTTGGCGCTATGAATTAGGACAATTTGAGACCAAAGGGTTCAAAGATGTCAATATTTTCTAATTTGATTAACAAGGGGGCATGAGATTGTGTCAAAAAAGGACAGTGGCAGTTTTGTTGTCAAGATTATTATTCTATGGAACTTTCTATGACATGACCTTAACGTCAAACAGAGTTTAAAGGTGCAGGTGAAGGAGGGGTGATAACTCTGGCAATGATCGTGACATTTGCACTGAGATGATCACTGATATTCCTACATGGTGTAAGTCTAAATCCTTGCAATGGTCAACAAATCTTCCAAATTGCAAGTTATACTACTTAATGGTGAGCAAGGGCTGTATTTCCCTATAAATACTGGCACTTAGGGATTCTGTTCCTTATTGTTGCACGCTATAGCACTCTGCAGAACTGTTTTCATTGCAGCAATCCAGATTTACCTGAGGGTTAGTGAAGGAAACCTCGAGAGAAAAACACTCCCACACCAATGTATCATATAATTTGATCCATCAGTGTGAGCAGTTGCAGTAATCATTTTTGATTAAAATAATTCCACCCAGAAGAGTAGGAGTTAAGAAGCTCACTTTACACATCTGTGGTTTGTATTTTCATCTGCCATTAGGGAACCTTACTTTTTGTGGTAATGTGTGGAATAGTGAGGAACATCAAGAAATTTTCCCACATTTATTTATTCTGAGCATTGGAAGGTGATTGGCTTGGAAGTAGATAGTAACAAGACATATTTTGCAAAGCCTTTTTGATATGAATATGTGATGTGGCTACTATGTTTGTGTTTGTAGGATTGTCTTTTGTCCAAGTTTTCCCCACCCCACCGCTCTTTGGGTGATCCAATGCAGCATAAATCAACATGCAGCTCTCACATGGCAGCAGATAAGCTCAGTGGCTGCAGAGTAATCTTGTTCTTGTGGTTTTATTGTTTTCTTTTCCCCCTTATTTTTTCTCCTTCCAGCTTTCCATCCAGGGCTGTGGTGACTAGCATTACCATGGTATGTACTGACTTAACTTGTACACAATATGACTCAAATGCAGGCACTCTCATTAATCAAAAAGCTACCTTATTTCAACCTTGTCAGGTTTGGAGTTTGAAGTTAGATACTTTGGTCTCAAAATTTGGTTGTGTAGCACTCATAGTTTTAGCACTACAAGTACCCTTTCAGGTCCAAAACGGTGTCTAGGCTGCACACTCACACTTAGGACCTGAGCAACACCAAATGTCATTTTTAGTAGGTTATTAGTACGGACACTGGGAGCACACATTAGAAGTACTCAGACCTGACAGATTGTGATGTCAGTCAAGTGATTTTCAGTAACAATTCCTCAGTTAATACCCTTTCTTAACCTTGCACAGCTGAAACTGTGTTCAGCAGCAGGAAAGACCCTTCATCAGTGCTGTTTCAACAATTCAGCAATCAGTTTTCGGTTAGATGCTGGTTGATTTCTGCTGCTTGTTGCTGAGTTAGTGAAGCCTACAGGGAGTGTTGTGGCATGTGGTGAAAGCTTTCATTCTCACCTCAAGGTGTCATTTTCTCCCAGTCATGAGTGCTACAGTTACCATCCCCCTTGGCCTGCAGCACAGCAGGGAGAATAAGCAGAGAGGAGGACAAACTGATTGAAGAAGAAGAGGAGAAAGAGAAGGGATTGCAGCAGGAGTCATATTCACCCAGGGTCTTCAGAGGCCAATTGTCCTACCTCAACCTAAGCCAGAAACAGTTTATGCAATGTTTCCATTTCACTAAGGATGTGTTGCTGAAATCCACCATCTCTTTCAGGTAGGCTCATGGACAGTATTGCCAATGCCTGTAAAGCTGACTGTGGCCATGAACTTCTTTGTGTCGTCCTTCTCCAAGACTGGAGCAGGTAACATCTCCAACAGCAAGCAGTTTGCTGCCTATTGTTGGATAAAGGTAGTGACTGACACCCTGTATGTGAAGAGCGAAGAAAACATCACATTCACTCTTACCAGAGAGAAGCAGGTGGAACATACACATAGGTTCGCCAGGATAGCGAGCATCCCTATGGCACAGGCAGCCATTGACTGCAATGCCCGCTTGCCAACACGAAAATGACGTGGGATGACGTTGGGGGGAACCCCCGGCGTCATCCCACTCCATTTAAATATTTAGGAAGGCTGATGGACAGCGAAATCAGCTGTCCGTCCGCTGACCTGTCAGTGGCCAATTGAGGCCATTGACAGGATAATTAAGCCAATTGAAGGCCCTGCCCATCCAACCTTAAGGCTGGCGGGCAGGCCAAGAGCCTCAGCGGGCTTCTGAAAAAACATGAAACCTCATCCACCGGCGGGATGAGGTTTCATGTCTGTTTTTAAAAAGTTTAATAAAGTTTTTGTGATATTTATTAACATGTCCCATCTCATGTAACATTATCACATGAGGGGGACATGTTAATTTTTTTATTTTTGAAATTTGAAACACTGCCACTAATCTCCCTGAGGCAGCACTTAGTCTGAGGGAGCAGTGCGCTCTTTCGCGCACATGCGCGAAAGAGCACACTTTGACAGTTGGGGAATCCCTCCCCCCCGGCACACAGGAAGCGCATAGTGTTTCCCGTCGGGCAGCCTGCCCACTTAAAATGGCGGCGGGGCCCAGTTCAGTGGCGGTAATCGGCTGCCCGGCCGCTGCCGAGCTGGTGGGGCCTTCCCGCCCATCAAGGGCAAAATTCTGCCCATTGCTTTGCAGGTACTGAATGTGAATTCTGAGATATGTGGTGAATGCAAAGGATTTCACTTCTTCAATGCCCATCTGGTGTCTAACCGTAATCAATGCATCTTGCTTATCAATGCCTGCTATCCTGGCAGTAGTCATGATGCTTTTATTCAGCACTAATCCATTGTACCATCAACATGTGACCCAGCATGAGAAACCAGAGGGTGGCTACTGGGCATGAAGAGGTATGAGCTGACCATTTGACTTTTGACTTTTTTTTTTATTCGTTCATGTGGTGTGGGCTTCGCTGGCTGGGCCAGCATTTATCGCCCATCCCTAATTGCCCTTAAGAAGATGGTAGTGAGCTGCCTTCTTGAACCGTTGCAGTCCATGTGGTGAAGGTACATCCACAATGCTGTTAGGTAGGAAGTTCCAGGATTTTGACCTAGAATCACAGAATTGTTATGGTGTAGAAGGAGACAATTCAGCCCATCGTGCCTGCACCAGCTCTCTGAGCATTTTAACATAGTGTCAATCTCCAGCCTCTTCCCTGTAACCCTGCACATTGTTTCTATTTCAATAATCATCCAATGCCCTCTTGAATGCCTCAATTGAACCTACCTCCACCACATTCCAGGCAGTGCATTCCAAACCCTAACTACTCGCTGTGTGAAAAAGTTTTTTCTCACCTCACATCTGCTTCTTTTGCAAAACACTTTAAAACTGTGCCCTCTGGTTCTTGATCCATTTACGATCAGGAACAGTTTTTCCCTGTCTACTCTGTCCAGACCCCTCATGATATTGAAATCTTCTATCAAGTCTCCTCTTAGCCTTCTCCCCTCCATGGGAAACAGTCTCAACTTCTCCAATCTTTCCTCATAACTGAAGTGTCTCATCCCTGGAACAATTCTCATAAACCTCTTCTGCACTCTCTGAATGCGTTCACATCCTTCCTATAGTGTGGCGCCCAGAACTGTACACCATACTCCAGCTGAGGTCTAACCAGTGTCTTATATAAGTTCATCATTACCTCCTTGCTCTTGCACTCTGTGCCCCTATTAATGAAGCCTAGAATACTGTGTGCTTTAGAAACAGCTCTCTCTACCTGTCCTGCCACCTTTACTGACTTATGTACAAATACACCTAGGTCTCTCTGCTCCTGCACACCCTTTAGAATATAATACAGAATATAGAATAGAATAGTTTCCTTTATTTTATACTGTCTCTCCGTGTTCTTTGTACCAAATCACACTTCTCCACATTGAACTTCATTTGCCACCTATCTGACCACTCCACCAATACGTCAATGTCCTTTTGAAGTTCTACATTGTCCTCCTCACAGTTTATAATTCCCCCAAGTTCTAAGTCATCTGCAAACTTTGAAATTGTCCTCTGTGCCCAAGATCTAGATAGTTTATACACATCAGGAAAAACAAGGGTCCCAATACCGACCTCTGGGGAACTCCATTACTAACCTTCTTCCAGCCGAAAAACACCCATTAACCATTACTCTCTGTCTCCTATCCTTCAGCCAATTTTGTATCCACGTTGCTACTGTCCCTTTTATTCCATGGCCTATAACTTCCCTCAGAAGTCCATTGTGTGGCACTGAATCGAACGCCTTTTGCAAGTCCATATACACCACATCACCGGCCTTTCCCTTATCAACCATCTCTGTTACCTCTTCAGAGAGCTCCAAGTTAGTTAGACACAATTTTCCTTTAACAAACCCATGCTGACTCTTCCAAGTGAATCCATATTTTCCCACGTGACTATTAATTCTATCCCTGCTAATTGTTTCTAGAAATTTCCCCACCACTGAAGTTAAACTGACTGGTCTGTATTTGCAGGGCAGATCTTTACATTTTTTGAACAAGGGAGTAATGTTTGCAATTCTGCAACCCTCCAACACCTCCCCGATATGGGGACTGCTGCACTACCTGCCTGTTTCTCTTAGACTGCCTGGTGGTCATCCATTCCCTATCTGCCTGCTTGCCCCTAACTGGCAGCGTGACCACCTCTCTGAACAGGCTATCCACGTTGTTTTCTGCCTCACGGATGC
Source organism: Cetorhinus maximus (assembly GCF_964194155.1). Lineage (NCBI taxonomy): Eukaryota > Metazoa > Chordata > Chondrichthyes > Lamniformes > Cetorhinidae > Cetorhinus > Cetorhinus maximus. The sequence continues at coordinate 84,568,080 of NC_135879.1, forward strand.
ACCTCAGTGACTCCAGCCGCTGCTCAAGTTCTGAAACACGGTGCTCAAGCTTGTGCAGCCGGTGACACTTCCCACACATGGGCTCATCTGTGTCACGAGAAGTGTCCACACGACAGTGAAGGGGCAGCGATATATTTCCAAGTCAGGATGGTGAGTGGCTTGGAAGGGAACTTCTGTGCACAACTCATGTATATGTGGGTAGCATGCAAATTATGAAAGCCATGCTGCCATAAGAAATGGTATCAAGCAAACCATTGATATGCTTAAGCAACGCTTCCACTGCCTGAACTGCTCTGAAGGAACCCTGCAGCATCCGCCTGAGTGCATGTCATGATTCAGCCTTTCTCCTGCATCCTGCTTAACTTTGTTTGGTTAAGCTATGAGAGCACAGCCCTTGCCTCCAATGACATGGCAGTCAGCTGAGGAGAAGAAGGAAGAGGAGGAGGAGAAGGAGGAAATGGGAGGAGGAAGGCTGGAGGAAACCAACATATCCCTGTTTCTGACAGACTGCCCGGCTCATCCAATTGCAATATCAGTGAATACAACTCTAATACTCCAGTCACCAACAGCCCCATACCACACCTTCCTTCTGGTACTGACCTTTACAGCATCTCCTTGGAAACAATACTGATAAAAAGCCATCACAAAACATTCCAGAGCAACTTTATCAATCAAACCATTAAATATTACATACAGCCATCCAATATTCTGTACAAAAGTAATTTAACCATCCTTGTGCATTCCTTTAGTGGTTTTCATGTGCTTTTACCCCAACGGTTGCAGCATTGCTGTTGGAAGACCATTGATTTTCAGTGAGGAGCACTGCAGATGGTCTTTTGGATGATCCGCTGTATTGCTGACCCTGGAAGAATTGGCTTTGGATGCACCACCTTGGCTGGGTTGGCTGGCTGTCAGGCGATCGCAAGGATACTGTCGGAGGGCAGTAGTGGGAGCATGAATGCTGTTGTACTGAGAGTGGACACCAGACTCCTGCTCCATAAAGCCATTGCCACTCCCCCAGTGGTGGGAGGGGGCCTCAGCAAATTATTACAGTTTTAGAGGACACACTGCTGGATTACTCTGAGACACTGCAAGCACCTTTGAGCACTGGTATCCATGAAGGCAGCAATCTGTGTGTGTGTGTGTGTTAGAAAGCTGTGCTTGCATGGCATAAAGCTGAACTTGCATGACTCCAGTCTAATCTTTCACCGAGGCACTCAGACATTGGATGGATTGTGTTTGTGTTGTGATGGATGTTTAGACATTGGCCATTGGATGCTGCATGATGATTGGATCTGAAAATATTGGCCATTACTTCCAAACTCCAAAGGATGGTCACTAAACTCTTCACAAAACCCTGTGCCAATTTGGTGCTGGACTCCTCTGTGTTCCTTAACAGTGACTGTCGGCATTTTGGCTTGCTTCTCAATGCACCATATCACTGTGCACACCCATCAGATTTTTTTTCATATATCACCCCATCAAAGTTCTCATCTGCATCCTCTGCAGCAGAATTTCTGTATGACCTCACCCCTCTTTCAAGCTGGCACCAATGTTACCCTTGTACCCTGTCCTGGTTGCAGGCGACTCAAGCCTAGTGTAACACAATATGCAGATCCTATCTCTAAGCTACCCTCTTAACAATATCTGAGTTGTTAATGTTAGAGCAAGTCAGTGTGTTCATTCATCATTTTTCTCTTCTTCTTTCACTTCTTGCCTGACCAGATTGAAGTTCTTGCATATCTGAAAGGGGAGAGGCACAAGGGTTGGATTGTGGTGAGAAAGGTGCAAGTAAAACAAGATGTGTATCCTTAAACCACCTAAAGTTTATAAATTGGGAATGACTATGGGATGAGGGCCATGGGCTGTGAGAATCATAGAATGCTTAAAGCGCAGAAGGAGATCTTTAAGCCCGTCATGTCCATGCAGCCTCTTTGAAGGAGGAACTTGCCAATTCCATTCCCCACCCTTTCCCTCTAGCCCTGTAATTTTTTTCTTTTCAGATAATTATCCAATTCTCTTTTTAAGGCCTTGATTGAATCTTCCTCCACTACACTCTCATGCAGTGCATTCCAGATCCCAACTACTCGCTGCATTAAAATAAGGGTTTTCCTCATATCACTGCTTCTTTTGCCAATCACGAGAAAGCGGTGTCATCTGGTTCTGAACCTACTGCCAATGACCCTTCATGATCTTGAACACCTCTTTACAATCTCCTCTCAACATTTTCTTCTCTAAGGAGAACAGTCCCAGCTTCTTCAATCTATCCATGTAACTGAACTCACTCACCCTTGTAAACATTCCTATAAATCTTCTCCGCGCCCTCTCTAATGCCTTCACATCCTTCCTAAAGTGTGATGCTCAGAAATGGACACAATACTCCAGTTGAGTCCAAACTATTGTTCTATAAATGTTCACCATAACATTTTCACTCTTTGCCTAAAGCACAGGATCCCGTATGCTTTATTAACTACTTTCTCAGCTTGCCCTGCCAACGTCAACAATTTGTGCACATACATCCCCAGGTGTCTCTGTTCCTGCACCACCTTTAGAATTGTGTTCTTTATGTGATATCGCTGTTCTTCATTCTTCCTACCAAAATATGGCACTTCACATTTCTCTGCATTCAATTTCATCTGCTGCATGTCCACCCATTTCACCAGCCTGTGTATGCCTTTTGAAAATCTATCAATTTCTTTCTCACAGTTCCCCATGTTTCCAAGCTTGATGTCATCAGCAAATTTTGAAATTGTGTCCTTTATATCCAAGCTTAAGTCTTTAATATATATTAAGAAAAGCAGTGATCCTAGAATCCCACTTTACCTTCCTGCAGTCTGACCTGTTAACCACTACTCTCTGTTCCCTGTCAGTCAGCCAACTTCATAACTATGCTGTTGTTGTCCCTTTTATTCCATGGGCTTCAAATTTGCTGATGAGCCTGTTAAGTTGCAATTTACCAAGCACCTTTTGGAGTTCCACATACATCGCATCAACTGCACTACCCTTATCAACAATCTCAGTTACCTCATCAAAAATCTCAGTCAAATTAGTTAAATACAATTTGCTTTTAGCAAATCCATGCTGGCTTTCTCTAATTAATCCATGGTTGTCCAAGTGACTGTTAATTTTGCCCTAAATTATCGTTTCTAAAAGCTTTCCCATCACCAAGGTTAAACACGTTGGTCTGTAGTTGCTGGGGGTTTATTCTTATGCCATATTTTGAAAAGGGTCTAACGTTTGTTATAAAAACAGAGAATGCTGGAAAAACTCAGCAGGTTGGGCAGCATCTGTGGAGAGAGAGAAAGTTAATGGTACAAGTCCATATGACTCTTCTTCATAGTCTTCACAGTCTTCTTTAGACTCTTCTTCATTTGTAATTGGATGGCCAGAACCTCCACAATTTCTACCCTCATTTCCCTCAGTATGGTCAATGCATCGCATCCAGTCCTGATGATTTAACTTTGAGTACAGTCAGCCCTTCTATTAAGCTTCAGCCCATCCAGCGTCTCAGCTACATCCTCTTTCACTCTGACTTTGGCATTGAAATGAACAGGTGCAAGTTAGCGAAGTACCATGACCCCCATGGTCATTTTCGGGGTTATCCAATTTTGCCGCCTTAGTCCATTAACGTTCATTTACAGATTGAATTACCATATCATGCTTTCAAAGGATTATAATGCCGTTATAGTAGAGCTTCACAGATAATTCTTAGTTCAATTAATAAAGCAGAATATGGAAGATGTTATCAATAATTTCTTATCAAAGAGGAGAAATTATAAGATCATACTTCAAAGCAAATAATTTCTTATTCGCTATCAATGAATTTAGTACTTTTTGCTGCAAAGAGATCTTTTACAGATTAAGGGTTTTTTTTTGTTGCATTGCAGTTGAAGTCCTTGCTACAGCCACTGTCATTGCTGCTCCTTGGCCTAAAAGTAAGTTTCTAGCTGCAGCCAGGAGCTGGCATCAAAACTTCAAATGCAAATGGAATGGAAAGATATCCAATAAATCCTATTTGAGGGATCAATCTTCAGTCTTATATTTTTCATTTGCCCTGAGCAATAGTAATGTAATGGCTATGATCCTGGAACAGTTCTATCATGGAAAATTGTTAAATTTAATTTAATAAATTTATCAGAATATGACTATAAAAACTGCTGGATTATCATGAAAACCCAAATGGTTCACTCATGTCCAACAGGAAAGAGATGACATCCCTACCTTATTTGATCTACACTCCAATCCCACGCGACAACATTGACTCTTAATGCTCTCAGTACAACTCAGCACATTCTCATACAAGTTGAATTTATTTTATGTATTGATCTTGGAATGTGGGCTGTATTAGCAAGGCAGTATTTAATGCCAATCTCAGTTGTACTGAGAGCATTAAGAGTTAATGTTGTCGCGTGGGATTGGAGTGTAGGTCAAATAAGGTAGGGATGTCATCTCTTTCCTGTTGGACATGAGTGAACCATTTGGGTTTTCACGATAATCCAGCAGTTTTTATAGTCATATTCTGATAAATTTATTAAATTAAATTTAACAACTTGCCATGATAGAGCTGTTCCAGGATCATAGCCATTACGTTACTGTTGCTCAGGGCAAATGAAAAAGATAAGACTGAAGATTGATCCCTCAAATAGGATTTATTGGATATCTTTCCATTCCATTTGCATTTGAAGTTTTGATTTTGGGAGTTTATGAATAAATATTTATTTCAAGGATCTTTAATTCTCTTAATCAGTGGAGTATTTATGTAAAATAATGAGGGGTAGAATCTTTGGCTCGGCGAGCGGGGGTGGGCCCCGCTCGCCAACGCATAAAATGATGCGCAGTGACGTCGGGCGTGCGTCCCGACATCACCGCACATCATTCTGATTTTCAGTTCAGCGGACACGCACCGGAGTCGGCTGTGCACGCACCGAACTGTCAAATGCCTATTAAGGTCATTTAAAAACTAATTAAGCCACTTAACATAGCTGCCGGTCCAACTTAAGATTGGTGGGCAGGTGAAGAGCCCAGGCGGCCTATGCATTTTTCATGGAACCTCATCCACAGGTGGGATGAGGCTTCATGATTAATTTATAAGTGAAATAAAGATTTTCATTAAAATTCAGCAACACGTCCCAGCTCATGGGACACTTTTACATGAGGGGACATGTCCTAATTTTTTTTTTCTTTATTAAAATTTTGGAAGCTCAAGCTGATCTCCCTGAGGTAGCTCTGTGCCTCAGGGAGATTTCTGCGCGCATGTGCGAAAGAATGTAGGCCCCAACTCAACCTACTTCCCCTGCCCGCACAGCGCTCAGTGCTTCTGGGTGTGTTTAATTGGCCCGCCCACGTAAAATGGCAGCACGCAGACAATCGCGGGCGCCGATCGGCTGCGCGCCCGCCCCTGCCCTCCCCAATGGGGAGAAAATTCTCCCCAAGGTTCTGTCGCAATCACAACTGCATTCATCCATAATTTTGCATATTCTGGAACATATGTATATAACTCAATTTTATTTAGTTATTTCTTTGTAATTAAAAGTAGCTTTCTTATTAGTGTGTTATTGTTACGTAATTTAATGTCAACTATGTATCTGAAGCTTAAAGGAGAAGGCAGTGTTGTTGAGAATACTTGTCAGTGCACAGGCCGCTAAAGTTTTGTGCAGCAAAGACAAAAATGAAAGTAGTTCAAAGATGCCTGTGCTCAAGGTGATATTACAGAGGCTTTCAATCAAATGGAATGAAAGTCTGGCATGTTTCTTTACAGACAGGCACACTGACTTAATTCAGTTTTCTATTATTCACTGAGCTCAAGTAATCTAGTAAATTTGGGCACAGATTCAGGAAATCTCTTTTCTTTCTCATTTCTAAGTTTATTTCCGAGTAAATTATTTAAAGGAAAGATTTCTTAAGAGTGCTCTGTATGACAAAATTGTTAACCAGTTTTTAAACAGCACAATTACTATTTGCATACAGCACATCGAAGAAATCTCCCGCCTGAATCTATTTACAGAGCAGAGATTAAAGTTACTATCCCTTCAAGGTTGAGCCCATGGCGTCAAAACACTCAAGTGTTTAAATTGTATTGAAGACATAACAAAAGTTATCAGTCAGAATGGTCTTGCATCAAGGCTACTCAATAACTCCAAGGGTGTTCTGTTAGAGGTTTATCACAAGTAAACATTGTTCAGCACTCTGATAGTGTTTCTAAAATTGCCACATATTATTAACTTTTTGTTGCTGTTTTTGCTTACCTTGTGAATGTGTATTTTATATATATATATATATATATATATATAGATAAAATATATACTGAAGGCAAATACAAGACTGGTAAAGGCCACTGCTGAAACTTTGCTCTCTCAGCTATACCAGTCCTGATAAATGGTCTAGCAGATTTATGCATGTCGTAAGACTGTGGCCAAACTATCACTGGTCTATTAATTCCACATTCATCTGCTGAATTTTAGGGACATGGATTAGATTTTAGGTACACTTTGAATTGAAAATTTTATTTCAAAGAAAACTTTGTTTTGGGTTTGCACCTGTCAAATTTTTATAGTTAGAAACTTTGATATTAGTGTTTACTTTTATTTTCACAGCTCAGTTTTGATCTTGTAGAAGCTTTCATGCATCCATTTTAATTCTTTGCATAAATAACTTTTGAGCGTTTTTTTTCCTGCTTCTTTAGAACATGATGTAACAGTAATGTTAAAATTTATTTGAAGTTACTTCTCACCTATGATTCATTTATGCACGTTCATGCAAGTAAACTTTTAGTTTTATTGAAAGAGAAATGAATACAAATTAAATAATTGGTTGGCAATGTTTAGATTGTAGTTTGTTCAAAGATAAATATGTTTATTTTGTTAAAAACAATAATTTGGCATTTCATAATTGCTATAAATCAAAGCTGAATTTAAAGATCAACATGAACTAGCTTGATCGAGCCAATAAATAAACATTTTCTCAAGAACATTGTTCCAATTTTAATTTGAATGCACCTATAAGGTTTAAAATGAAGAGATCTCATGCTGCAATGGGTAGTGATCTGCCTCTAAGCCAGAAGCTCTAGGTTCAAGATCCACCCCAGGACTAAGTAAGGAGTGTTCATATGGCAGCCAAAAAGGTTGACTATTAACCTACAAATCCTTCCAACACATGCCAATGGCAGGTGATAAGACTGGGAGAGATTCCTGGTCAGCCATGTGATGGGAAGAAAGTTGGCACCTCCATCACTATCCATGTAAAAATGCATGTTGCCACAGCAACTTCAACTCCCTGAATGATCTATAATACACCACCACCACCATATGGTTTAAAATAGCAGCAGGCAGATTATCCTCTCTTCAGTTGTTGTCCTGTTTTATTAACGTTTGTGTTTCTTTGAGGATGGTGACAGTCATGTTGTGACGATATGTCAGGGAAAGAGATTGGCTTTGCATTTTATATATTTTTAAAGTTTTGTTTTAAACTTCATATGGAGAACTTTCTCGGAGCAGTTCCCGCTCCACCACTGTAAGCTCACCAGGAGTGCCGCTAAAACCCCATTCGCATCTACCCTAGGGCTTTCCAGTCAAGCCGAGGTGGCAGAACAGAAATTCGAGGAAAATTCCTGTCTCGTGGGGAAAAAATGGTTTGCATCTGTTTTTTTGATGTTTCAACGTGGGGAAGGGACTGAATTATACAGTGTTCAATTATCTCTGTATATTTGCCTCTAATTTCAGTATGTACTGTAATACAGATTTACATTCAAGTGAAAGGTTTGGATAAACTTTTCTTACCCCTTTTAGTTTCTGTGACTTTGCAGTAAAGTTAAAAAGTTCTCACCATGCCATTTGCCATGCCATGCCAATATTTAAGTAATTGCCCATGACATACTTTTTAACAGTGCAAATTTACATGGATACTTTCAGAAACTTCATATATCTTCAGTTACAAATTTTTAAGTATACAAAATTTATGAAGTACTTTTCCTCTGTTCTGTAGAAAATATGTATTAATATTCATTTCATAAAAGCATTTTAAACATGATACATAGTGCAAAAGGAATTTTTTGAAGAGCTTAAATCTAAACTGAAATTTCAGTTCTCACACAAACTAGCATTAATATTTTTAAAGTAATTGTTGGAAATATTATTTCCCATGCAAGTCCTTTTGGTCTTTCATAATTGAATGAAAAATTATGTGCCCAGCCTCTTGACCATGAAATTTGATTTAACTGTATGAGATTGTTGTATTTTCTATTGCCTTAGCACAAAGCAGGATAGCCACTGGCTTTGTTAAGTATTTTATTAATTATGATCCTACAAGGGCTGGCTACAGATCTAACAGACCCTACAAACTGTGCTCGTTGTGGCTTTTTCAAATAAAATAAAGGTTTTCTTGTTTTTGACATCTTCAGTTCTCAGTAGCTGTAGTAACATGTGATATTTTACTCCTGTGCCTGTCATGAGCCTGATCCTGAAAGGATGGCACTTCCTTGCGCAAGTGCATTGTGGCAGATCTAAAGATCCTTCGGGAGTTTCCAATCAATCACTTGACTGTGAGTGGAATTCAGTAGAACACTGAATTAGCTCAGAACAGAATGTATTCATGTGTAACAACCCACTATCTGGATGACACCAAAATGGCTCCTAGTCCTTGAAGGTCTTTACAATGATTAGCTGGGAGAATTGGCTGTTTCTGTCAATCATACTGTTTTACAGCTATTTCCACTGACTTCCATGTAGCTGCGATAGACTTGCCTTAACTGAAGGAGAGATAACTGCAGTTGCTGTTCTTTCGTGATGAACTGGTCCTTGTTTTGCTGCAAAATGTGCCCTGCTATAATCCTTGTGTCAAAGAAGAGGTTGAAATGAACATAATCGTGAATAGAACACTAAATCATTCCAGCTGGGTGAGTCTTAAAGAGGGACGGTATAGAATGAGACTGAGTTAGCAAGCATCAAATCACTGGAGTTGTGGGATGTTAAGAGCTTTCTGTGTGCAGCTGTTTGAACAGAGAGCATAAAGTGGCAGTTTTGGTGTGAAATGTGGTGAGCTAAATTATTAAGTGTAAGGTTTAAATGCTTGGGGGTATTTCCTGAAGGCCTTGGAAACTGCTGTTGATCACTTATCTCAGCATCTAACAAAAGGAGAGCTCTGAATCTCTCAAACAGTGCAACTGTGCCTCAGCAATAGATGTCCTGGCTTATCTGAATTATTTATATTAAACATTTTCGTAAGTACTTTTCTTGATTTTTTTAATGTAATGCTGAAGCTGAAAGAAGGTAAAGGGAAATGAATGTTTTTAATATTTCATTAATACATTGTTTAATTTTTAATTTGCAATCCCAAATCCAGAATTTTTAAGTGTGTACAATTATGAATGATTACTTAAATTCTACCATGGTTTCAAGAATAAAACATAGTGCTACTCTTTTTGTGGGACTGTAGTTTTAAGTGGTGTAAAGTTCAAGACAATGGCCAGCTAGATTTTCAATTAGAAAGTATAGTGTGTTGAAAAATAAGTGCACGCCTGTTATTGTAGAAAGTGCAGTTTGCATATTTTTAACTGTTCAAAATGAAGTGATTAATGCTACTCAGTGTATCATTATTATCTCAGTGAATATGCACGGTGCTGAATTAGTTATTGCAGTTTGGACAAACAAACATCTTTTGTACCGAACTGCACTCTAAACATACTCTGTAACCTTCAAAGTACTTGTCACAGCATTTGATGTTCACCCGACTTCATTCGATTCCTGTTGATTCAGCAGGGGGAAATATTAAAATGACAGAAAGCATGCAAATCTTCATAATCCTCTTTGTATTGAAGCTTAGAAAAGATGATTTCAGGCAATGCAAAAATAATGTAAGATTAAAATCAGACTGTTCAAATCATTTCTTTGCTGAAGTGGAGCTATTGTAATATCCTATATAAGTAGGAGCTCCAGATATATTTTGAAATACATTCTCAAATGTACTTTAACAAAATAAACCTTATCTTAGTGCTTATCTCATGGAAAGTAGCAGATAATTATGGTCTCCACCTAATATTTTACAATCCTGATGATGGGTAACATGCATATTTGATACATAAAATTTGTCAACAATATTTAGGAGTTTTGTACCTGAAAGGCAGAATATTTTTGGGAGGCAGAGAGGGGCATCAGCCCAACAACAAAGCATAGATCACATAGACTGTATATGAATCATAACGCAGCTGAAATCCTCCCTGCAAAGGACCAGAGTCCAGATATTTATGAGGGTATTTAAAGAATAGTGACTGGACAGATGGTGAGTCAGGGTCCAGTTGCCCTTTCCTACTCCAACTCTAATATGGCTAAAACCTGTGCAACTGATTAATTTAAACTAGTGACAGGAATTACAACCCATCACCATTCCTATGGGAGCTCAGTGGAGAATACCATACCACAAGGTAATCAGTTGCCACCACCTGAAAGTCAGCAACTAAAGAGACAATATATTTTAAAATAGCTTCAATAGTCTTAATATACTATACTTAATATTCTGTTTAATAATTTTCTGTTTGGATTGTTACATCACTATACATTTAAAATTAACCTGGCTTTTCTTTGATAATTTTAAATGCGTTGCATCTAATGGGCACATATCATATCATCAAAAATGTTCTGGACCTTTTTGTCCTGCCCTTCTCGGTACGTTATGTGAGCTCTCATGGGACATTCCCATTTTTCACCCAAAACTGCATCAATGTGCCATTTTCATCATGATGACATGGATTGGCTTGTGACAGCTTTCAGTATCAATGATGTTATCATCAAACAAATGGCATCATTGCATGGCATGTAAAAAGCATGCAGGATATGCTTGCCTTGCATATTCTGGACAATAATGCCCATATGAAGCTGTGTGAACATTCCTTGAGATGTATGGAATGACAGCTTGTTCCCAGTTCCTCATTAATAATTTAGCCCTCCGCTCTTTGGAGGATGGGGAGCCATTCGTGCGCCAGTCCACACCCACTGTCTAAAATGTTATTTCATGACTTCAAGCAGCCAAGAAAAATAACAGTGAAACATTCAGCCAGTTGTGGTGAGTGCAAGCATCCAAAAGCATTCAGCTAGATCTGAATAAGATTTGTACCAAACCATATATTCTAAATGGCTGAGTAACCTTTAAGGCGCATATCACAGTATTCGGTGTGCCAACCACAATCATTTCTATTTGTAATATCTCTGTGCTAAGCCCATTGAAGCCGTTAACAATGGCAGACTACAATAAATTTCCATTAAAGCTTCAGCTTGATCCCTTTCCTTTCAAATTTGATGTCAAATGTTGATAATGCTGCTGGTGGGGTAGGGGGTGGGGTGGCTTGGAGAGAACAAGTTGGTCAAGGCTGTAAGGTTTGTTGCTTTTGAATATAGCATTCAACCTCCTTCTGGCGGAAACTGGATCGAGAATGCAGTTTTAAGTGGTAATTAAAAAGGGAGATAACTATATGTGGATCCCTTTCTTGTTTCTCTGGTTCTCTGGAGGCTTTTTACATCGGGGGTGGGGTGGTGGGTGTAAAAATCCTGCCCCCTCCCCGCACCCGCCCCCCCACCCCAAAGTGGGTAAACTCATTAATCCACCTCCATGGTCCATCGATAGAAATGCGTTTCAAAGGTGTGTTTTCTTCACACAAAAGAGCAGCAAATGTTTTGTTGACAAATGTAAGCTGCATCCAAAGTGAGACAGGGATTGCTTTTGCATGTCATTATGGGACAGTAATGACTCCCAGATCTGCTCCAACCAAGAACAAAATAAAACTTGCCAAAAATGTTGTCATGATTAGAGTGCCCTTTCAACTTGCTCCCATGAACCACCATTTCAACACAACATCATCTATTGCTATCAGCAGGCTCAGCATAGCATCCTTCACCACTCTCATTACTGAAACATTAAACCCTGAAATTAAAGTGTGGGAAACTTGAACTTGTCTATCTCAAATGATTTCCTCTGCCCTTTTAGGATAGCTGTTCACACATTTATTTTAAAAGCCTTAATGCCTGTGTTAAAATAGCAGAGAAAGGAATTTCTGATATTCAGCATTTATGCAAACACTTTGTATTACATTACTTATGGGTCTTTTTCAATAAAAAAAGTAGAACAAATTATAATTTTAAAAAATTATGGAAGGACCCGATCATATTTAATAGAACAAACCAGACAACAACAAAAAAATTACTGAATTGGATTTTCACATAAAATAAAAGTGGGGATGTACAGTACTTGCATGTGAATTGCATTAAAGTTGGCTTCAATACAACTTTAGTAGTGTTGGTATAGGGCTCTTTAGCTGTTATTCACAATAAGAATTACAGCCACTCTGCAGTTCCTTACAGTGGCTTTGTAGGCTGTGTGATGGACACTGTAAGTTACAAAACTGAAGAATATTAACCCTTTGATGTGAAAGGGTTACCTCTCCCAAACTAGATCTGTTAGTACACTGCTTCTATAAGAACAGAAATTACTTTGAAATTACTTTTGAACATTCCATTTAGAGCAACATGGTTAAGCAGAATTGGAGGCTAGAACAAATACCAATTTGTAGGATAGAATGTAATTTCTGACAAATACAAATCTATCAAGGGGTGCTTTGTTCCAGTATTCAAGGTTAAAAACTTGGCTCACTTGGTGACAGTTACATCTGTCAGAAGGTTGTGGGTTTAAACTGGACTCCAGGATCCAGGCCTCATAAGCATAGTCTTTTGCACATAACAAGGTCTGCATGGCCTGAATTTTTCATTCGGCAGGCGGGCTCGGCAGGAGCGGGTGGAGGCAGTCGTGCAGCCAATTGCTACCCGCGATCGGCTCCGCGCTGCCATTTTACGTGGGCCAATTAAAGCCCGCCTAGCATAAGACGTGAGCTGTAACGCTCAGCACTACCTATGCGTGCATTCACGTGAAAGAACGCTTCAATCTCCCCGAGGCACAGAGCTGTCTCAGGGAGATTGAATCGCTATTGAAATTATTAAATAAATGGATTAAAAATTTATTTCAACGTGTCCCCTCATGTGACTGTGTCACAAGAGATGGGACATGTTTTTATATTGCATTAAAAAAATTTATTTAATTAATAAAAGCTTTAGGAAACCTCATCCCACTCGTGGATGAGGTTTCGTAAAAAATGTGAAGGCCGCTTGGCCTTTTCGCCTGCCCGTCAACCTTAAGGTTCGATAGGCAGCATCAACAATGACTTTAATTACTTCCTTAATGTCCTTAATAGGCCGTTTAAATATCGGCGGGCGCGCAGTCGACTCCAGCGCGCGCCCGCTGAACGAAACATTGCAACTCAGCGCGATGACGTCGGGACGCACGCCTGACGTCCTTGCGCGTCATTTTATGCGTTGGCGCGCCAGGCCCGCCCCCGCCTGCCAACTGAAAAATTCAGGCCCAGGTTTCCTTCCAGGTTGCTGCACAGTACCTTGCAGATTGCTGCACGGTAGCTTCCCAGTTGCTGCATGATTCCTTCCAGGTTGCTGTACAATACCTTTCAGGATGCTGTGTGGTTTACTATAAACATTGTTCCTGGCCAACATTCATCCCCGGCCAACCACACTGACACAGATTATATGGTTCCTTTATTTCATTTTTAGTTAGCAGGACTTGGCTATGTGTAAAATGGCTGTTGTTTTTTGTCTATATAACAATAGTCACTGCATTTCAAAGTAAGAGATGTGATTAGGTGCAATGAAAATATAGATTTTTATCTCTACATAGTAATTTCAAGAGATTCAATGAATGCATAAGCATTTAGGTAAGGGTTAATTATTCAAGGAATATGAATATTTGTATAATATGAATAAAGTGATAACACATTTTATTAATTATATAGGTATGACATATACTTTTATGACAATGCAAGTCATATCTCTACATGCAAATGATTAGACATTGTTTATCCATATTATTCAGTGGCCTGAGTTAGAAATTGTTCAAGCAGCTTGTGTTGAACGTAAAAATGTTTACAAAATAAAGCTTAAAAGTAGCATTATCTCAAGGAATAAAAATGAGTATTGCCAGTGAACTGGATGACCATAGTGCAACACCCCTTCAGTTATCAGTAAGCATCAAAAAGAATCTTCAAAAATATGGAGGTTATTGTTTCAATAAAGCGACACTGATTTAGAACTTGATTTTATTTTATTTCCCAGTCATCTCTAGAGGTTGAAAGGGCACCTCTTTCTCTCTCTGTTGTGGTTACAAGCATTATTTTCTTTAGAGAACTTGTTCTAACATTAGGAGCAGTTGCCCTCTAGTGCTGAAAGAGAATATGACCCTATAGTCTGTGCAGGATCGAGGGTGTGTTAAACGTGAGTGAAGGGTTAATTCATCAACTCCACCATGCACTGAGTCACCCGTAATAACCATTGCAGCTTTCTCTGTTATTTCTTGAGGAATCCACAGAATGCTGTGTGCTCCATTCTTGCACCAGCTATTAACAAGTCTTGATACCACTGTCAGTAGAACTCGATGCACTTCAGTAATATCCTGACAATATTATTTTCTAATACATTTTAATTCTAACTTTGGAATATAACTTATAAAGTGTGAAGTTCAATGCTGAGATTTTGTGAGAGACCCTTGCATCATGATGGCTATGAGAGGAAGTTAAGGAAAGGGGGTCTTAACATAGGATGATGTACCTCTAAGTAATATTAGGACAGCCTTTGAAAAAGCTTTCCAAGTTTGTTGAAGAACCAATCCTATCAAATTAAAGGTAAAATCTCTAATGTAATTATTCCACTGATATTTGTCAGGCAAAATGCAGATTTTTTGTTTTACAAGTCATTTTTTAATCTATATAAACCAAAGATCATTGCATATGCCCACGAGGCCGACTATCTTGGAACTGGGCCAGTACATGAAGCCAACAGCCACAACTGTCCTTGACTGACACCTGATCCAGACAAATGTGCAAATCATTTGAAATTTTAAAAATACATATGAAAATTGCCTGCAGTTACTGACCACACTAAAAGTCTACAGATAAGAATGTGACCCCTGTAATGAGGAAAAGCAGTCAATTTAGTAAGTTATCGTGCAGAACAGTTAATTTAAACAGATATGGAAATGTCACATCCCCTTCCTAATCAACAACTTTTCCCGGACATTCATTCTTGAAGTAGCTAACAGACGGTGCTAACTCTGACAAAACTTTGGACATCCTGATTGTTGAATGCCAACCCTCAGGCCAGACTTTTACATTGTGACATCCGGACTTGTTAACAAGCCAATTGACCTGAATATTATGTTGCCCATGCCATAATGCAGTTGGTATAGACTGGGGGGCAGGAAGGAAGGGATGGTACATTCTTTAGGGGTACCCTGTGCACATTGGGGCACCTCCATCAAAGTAATACACCTCACTTTGTACCTCTCCACTTGGCCTCCAAAAACCGTGCCCTCCCACCTTGCTATGGACCCTGATCCCTCCCCATCCATAGATCTTCTTGAGACTCCCTTTTAGTCACAGCAGCAGACACTACTGTGTTCTGGCACTGCTGGGGATGCTCTGATTGGCTGGCAACTCCTCAAAGGCAGGACTTCCTGTCACTGAGGGATGGGAGTTCGATTGTCACCTTGTTAAGGCTGCCCCCCCCACCCCCCCCACTCCCCACTGTGTATTATCACCACAGGGCAGCTCTTTATACAACTGTCAACACAATTTGCTACTTGGGCAGGCGGGTAGGGGGTGCAGCCAACAACCTCATGGTTGTAGTGCCAGACAACACAATAGACGGTATCCTCATTGTGAAGATGGGATTTCATCTCCACAAGGATTGTGTGGTGGTCACTCTGACTAGTACTGTCATGGACAGATGCATATGCACAGGTAGACTGGTGAGGTTGAGGTCAGCAGATTTTTCCCTCTGGTTGGTTTCCTCATGACCTGCCGCAGGTTTAGTCTGGCAGATATGCCCTTCAGGACCCGGCCAGCTCAGTCAGTAGTGGTGCTACTGAGTCAATCTCGGTGATGGGCATTGAAGTCCCCACCCAGATTACATCGTGTGCCACTTTCAGTTCTCCCTCCAAGTGGTGTTCAATATGGAGGAGTACTGATTCATCAGTTGGGCAGGACAGTAGGTGGCAATCAACAGGAGGTTTCCTTGCCCATGTTTGACCTGCTGCCATGAGACTTCATGGGGTCCAGAATCAACGTTGAGGCCTCACAGTTCTCTAGTTCTCTCCTGAAGGTTCACTTTGTGCCTTATCAGGCAGATTCTGCGATCGAGGGCTCCCAGCAAGGAATGGTCTGCAAAGGGAAAACGGGCAAAGAAATTTTCAGTCAGTATTTCCAAACCTGCATTCCATGCCGGAAGCACTCTTTACTCAGATCGCTCAATTGCAGAATCAGTGCTTATATGTAACCTTATCTTAAGCCGGGTCTTTATAATAGATTTTATGGTTTAGTTACACAGGGCTCACAGAGGAAATTTTACCCAGTGACTCCTGAGCAAACAGGAATGACACAGTGATTTATTACATGGGTTTAATAGCCTTTGAACTGTTACTATATCTGGCCTGTCCTTCCTTAATGTTTTGTCTATTTCCCTCTAACTTACATTTATAAGGGAGATTATTGAATTTGATGCTTGATGACAGAAATGAATGCAAGTAGCAGAGAGCTCTTAAATAATTATCAGGAGAAATATTTAACTTAGTTGTCCAAGTCAGCTGAATGTTATTTTTAAATTATACAAAGACTTCCTTCAGGATGTGGAAATATTTGTAGTCTACTGAAACCTCTAATGGAAATTTGGAGATGGAGCAGATAGATATCTGCCTCAGTGCCTCACTCCACAATGGTGCATAAACCTCATATTTTGTAGAAATCTGAATTGTAGATTCTCCAAATTCTCATGATCCACCAAATAAACTTCTTATCCTTTTAACTGGCAGTCATGTTGAGATCACTTACAGTGTGGTTGCTATTGGGAATTTCATGCTTTCTGTCCTTTCTGCACAAAGAAAACATAAATATTTTTCATAGATCATACATCAAATGACAAAGAAACATATTCTCAAAAGTCTGTTTCCCATGGAATTTGCATAGAATCTGTAGCTCATTGTTTGCTCATTGCCTACAATATTTGAAATTGCTGCTTCCCTCTTTGTAAAGTTTGAGCTATATTTTGCCTTAATGGTATCGAATGATAGACATGGTGAGTAGAAGTAGTGATAGACTCTTCTTCAATATCAGTTTTACTCACAGTTTAAAATGTGTGAATTAAATAGCAAATACGAAACAACCCCCTACCTGCAGCCCACCAACATCTCCACACCCACCCCGCCCCACCAACAAATAACCTGCTAATTAAGTAGTAACTTTGTAGGCCATGATAAAGACTTAATGCTAAGAAACAAATATTAGTTTATGCAGGGCGGAAAAAAAAACACAAAAAAGAGATAAATTCTTATGGTGAATGCGGGAATGGTAACCATTCGAAAGAAGGGCAAGGTCAACACAGCTAGCAGCTATCCTTGAAATAATAAGCATTGGCGGATCTAAGAGGGATGTGACAAATATGGTCACAGCACCCCTATTAATCCTAGTCCTGATATCAGATTTTTCGTCTGATTTTATTTCCCAATATTAACTCCCCTCATGCAACTCATCTCCCATTGTCAGTCCTCCTTACTTGACTAAAGCCCCTTTGGAAACTTACAGCAGACTCAATGGGCTGAATGGCCTCCTTCTGTGCCATATAGAGTCTATGGGCGGAATCTTCCCCTCCCGTCAGCAGCGGGACTCATGACAGGCGGGGGAGCAAGATTTGGCGAGAGGCCAAAAATCAGAATCTTATTTCCATGGCAGCTTAATGGTGGGCTGAGTGTCCTGCAGAGCTAGTTGGAACTCCATTTGCATCTCATGAATGCTCATTAAAAAGCCAACACATCAGAATCTCGTTAAGTGCCCGGCTAGCAGGAATTTAGAGCATTCATTTTCATGACCGTACACAAGTAGTTGCACCTGGTGAGATAGATCTCTTCCTGGATTCTGAGGTCAGCAGATGCTTCTCTCACCTCCTTTTGCACTGTCACTGAGAAATGTTGGCTGTCTGTAGCATAAGCTGCGTCAAGGCTGAGCACAGGGGTGGGGTGAGATCAAGGCAGGACTGGGGAAGGTTGTCAAGCAGCAGGGTGGACGAGTGAATGGCTGTCCAGGTAGCTGTTTAAATATGGCACCCGGACCTTAGACCCTATACAGTAATGGCAGGGTAGGTTACATCCTCCCTGCCCCGCCATGAGATTTGATTCGCGGATGCATAATTAATGAGCTGAACAGCATAAGATCCCACGTCTTCAGTCAGCCCACTGTCCAGCAGAAGTCACTCTGACTTCTGCTCCCACCACTGGACTTAGTCTCCAGAACAGAAGATTCCTCCCTATGACTCTAATCTTTTTATATGAAGATATTAAGCATATGTAGGAGAAGCTGTAAGTACCAGAACCATCTTAGACAGAAATGGAATCAACTAAATTTAAACACTCTAATGAGTGAATTTGTATTGCACTTTTCCGTGTAACTTCATGCACTGTGTTTTCTATACTCTATTCATATTTAAAAAGTGCTGGCATGTGGGTCTATGCCTGATGTTGGAAAAAGTTGAGAAATAGGTTGTTTTTTTTTCTATGTATAAATCAGGACATTGTGTTGTTGAGAAATGTGTATGAAACACGTAAATATACTACGGGACAGACAATTTGAAAGGGACACACTGATGGAAATGCTTTCACCATCAACAAAGGCCATGTTCTTTTCCTTCCTTTCTAAATAAAAACTCTAATTGCGTGATTTTAGAAAACAGGTGGTCAAGTATAAAATGTAAAGTTAAATTGCCATTAAGAATAATCCCTTTGGCATATTGTGGAAGGAATAAGTATGTTTAATATTCTTTTGATGGTTCTTAATTGGCCTGTGCTGGGCAAAAATGTGGAATACTTGTACTTTATTAAAGTAGCTTGATCTGCCTAACATTTTTTTAATACTTTTTCTGCAGAGTGGATCTATCTAATGGGAATTCCTGGCAGACATTTTCAGCTGTGAAGGTAGTTCTGCCCATGTTTGGTACCACTTCAAACAAAGATGGAACAATGTTCAGATTCCGGTAAAAGTGATCAATGATCCTTCGTGTAATCAGCTGCAGAAACCCAGAAGAGAGTTGAGCCAAGTGCTTCATCCTGTCAGCTTTGATGAAGAACAACGGTAATTGTTTCTGCAATGGTTACATGAGCTGTGGTAACATACTGGCAGAAGTTGTTTACATTCTGTTCATTGTCGAATCATAGAAGGGAACGAAAGCAGGAAAAGGTGACAAAAAACAAAACATGAATTTTTTCATAAAGTTTCGTAGGCATTTGCGAAGGATGGTGATCTTACTAGCCGCCTTTTGCATGGTGAGTGTTATTATATCAGCTTATTACCTATATACTGGCTACAAACAAGAGCTGGAACTTTCTAAGCCAACTCCAGAACAAGACTGTGGAGATCCCAAGCTTCTACCATACAGATTGTTTGAAATGAAAACTGCAAAACCGATTGACACATCTAGAGCAGACCCCATGGTCCTAGTATTTGTCGAGAGTCAATATTCACAGCTGGGACAGGAGATTGTGGCAATTTTAGAGTCAAGCCATTTTAAACACCACACTGAAATTGCCCCTGGTAAAGGGGACATTCCTGCCCTAACAAACAAGGACCGGGGCAGATATGCACTTGTTATATATGAAAATATTTTAAAGTACGTGAATATGGACTCCTGGAATAGAGAGCTGCTGGATAAATATTGTATGGAGTACAATGTTGGCATTATAGCATTTCACAAAGCTAATGAGAATAGTTTACTGAGCTCACAGTTAAAGGGTTTTCCACTGAATCTGCACACCAACCTTGCCCTCAAAGATTGCTGTATCAACCCACGATCTCCTTTGCTGCATATCACCAAAGCTAAAGAAATTGAGAGAGGCCCACTACCAGGAGAGGACTGGACTGTCTTCCAGTCCAATCACTCCACCTATGAACCTGTGTTACTAGCCAAACCAAGATCTACTGAAAACATTCCACACCAGATCGCCGATGAGATTCTGCACACCACTGTGGTTCAGGATCTGGGGCTCCATGACGGCATTCAGCGAGTTCTCTTTGGAAACAACCTGAACTTTTGGCTGCACAAACTTATTTTCGTTGATGCAATCAGCTTCCTTTCAGGGAAAAAGTTGATACTGTCTTTGGAAAGGTGCATTCTGGTGGATGTTGATGACATATTTGTTGGGAAGGAAGGAACGAGGATGAATGTTAACGATGTAAAGGTAAGGCCAATACTTAAGTGCATGTAGGATTCTGCCCTTGAGATTTTTTTAAAAATTGTTTACATTGTCATCTGAGTAAAAAAATCAATGAAGCTATTCAATACATGCTGTATAAAATATATCTGTGAGTTCAACACAAAAGAAACCTTTTTAGAGTAGAATGGCAACTTTTACCTTGAATAAAAATTCCTCCCATCAATGAGTTTTGGCTGCTACAACCATTAACTGTTGCTGGAGGATCAATGGCTCATTGCTTACAATATTGATAATGAAAGAACCATATTTCCAGAATATTTTTCTTTTTACCTTAACATGTTTTGCTGACAGAAAGTGTTGCATAAAGCAAGATTCATGACAGTTCCTCACTGATGTAAAGGCTGTGGCTCACAATTATCCTTGGGACGTTGAACCATTTTAGTTTTTAGCTGTGTGGAGGTGGGAGTGAAATTGGAGCTTGTTGCACCAGTTTAATGAGGACCAATCGCCCACCTATTATAAAACCCATCTGACATTTATTGCATTGATATCACCTATGCAAGAAAGACAAAAACTTATCTCAAGGTGGCTGTTCGATTAAATCAGGTAATCTATGAAGGAAACTCGCCGAGCAGATAAAAGTGCCCCACATGCTGGTCTGGAAGAAGCCGGGTTCAACCCCTATGTCTGTCCTGAAGTAATTGATTTCAGTGCGAGTAGTGTTAAGGGTGCTGCAAATAGCCTTGTACATCTGGAAAGAGGAGGGTCAAAAATCAGGCAGAGGTCCCACTCCTGGGGCTGAATTTTACACAGTAAGAGCCAAGGGTGAGCCTGCCTGTGCTTGGTCGGCTCACCCCACAACCGTTTAAAAGGTCAGCAGGTCTTTAATTGGTTTGAGACGGGACTTACAAACCTATGAAATAGAAGCAGAAGTAGGCCATTTGGCCTTTCGAGCTTGCTCTGCCATTCAATAAAATCATGGCTGACCTGTCTGCGTTTCAAATTCCACTTTCCCGTCTACCTCCGATAACTTTTGATTCCCTTGCCTAACAAGAATCTATCTAACCCCGCCTTAAATATATTCAATGACCCCACCTTCTGAGGCAGAGAGTTCCAAAGTCGCACAACCCCCTGAGAGAAAAAAAATCTTCTCATCTCTGTCCTAAAAGGGCGACCTCTAGTTTTAAAACAGTGTCCCCTAGTTTAGGACTCACCCACAAGAGGAAACATCCTTTCCATGTTCACCTTCTCAAGACCGTTTAGGATCTTATATACTTCAATCAAGTCACCCCTCACTCTTCTAAACTCCAGTGGAAACAAGACCAGTCTGGCCAACCTATCCTCATAAGACAACCCACTCATTCCAGGTATAAATCTGGTAAACCTCCTCTGAACCGCCTCTAACGCATTTACATCCTTCCTTAAATTAAGAGACCAAAACTTGAAAACTGCAGTATTCAAGATGTGGTCTCACCAATGCACTGTATAACTGAAGCATAACATCCTTAATTTTATGTTCAATTCCTCTTGTAATAAAGGTTAGCATTCCATTAGCCTTCTTAATTACTTCTACCTGCATACTAACATTTTGTGACTCACGCATATGACTTATGCCCCCAACCGAGAGGAAGTTCCATCTCTGAGTGCTGCCAGCCAATCAAATAGCCAGCAGTTCTCTTGTCCAAGCAGGGCACCACCGCGATTGATGGTCACTGCTGGGATTGCAGGCAGTCTCCTGAAGAAGCCATGGACCCAGATAAAGGTAAGTCCATGGTCTTGACAGGGCCACAACTGGCACGACCTAGCAAGAGGGACTGTGCGGCTGGGATTGACAGATGGGGTTGGAGGGGGGAAAAGCTGGAAGGGAGAATACCTGGGGAGATGCCTCTGGTGAGCACCCCCCAGTGTGGCCACATTGTTGCCAGGTTTCACCTGGTGGCGTGGACAATTGGCGTCAGCTTCTCTCACTGTGGGCAAGATCCCAGCAGCGAAGGGAGGAGGCCTTTAAGTGGCCACTAATTTGTCACTTAAGGCCCTGAATTGGCCCAAGGGCAAGTGGGCCTCCCCATGTCTCTCCCACTGTGAGCAACATACCCTCAGGGGCCAGGAAGGGGCAGGAAATGGGTACGGTGCTGCTGCCATGGCGCCCAATTTTACACAACAGTGAGCTGCCAAACCCCCACCTGCCCTCCCAGAGAGAGTAAAATTCAGCCCCTGATGCTATCCAGAGAATTCTGCTTGAATATGTGTGGATGGTGACATCTGCAGATAATCCTGCATGTGCTGTCGTAGTAGTCAAATAGTTTGTCACAACCACTAACTGGACCCACGCACGAGAAATGATTGTTTGAGCCTTGTACTAGTGAATAACCAGCATTTTTAGAATATCTTCAGGGATGGAAGATGGATGAAAAATATATGAAGGAGGAGAAACAATCAGTGTGATAATAGTGCTCCAATGTCTTTGCAGCTTTAAAGTTTGATAAGACCCATAGACAGATCTTTAGGAGCTATTACATATTTTCTTTGTTATGTTCTCAGGTCATCATCATTCAGCCTTATTATTCCACGTGGAAAAAGGTCTTCTACTGCTATTCACCACTGAACTTGGTTTTGAGAAACCATTTCCAACTGACCCCATGTGTTGTCCACTATTTTCATTTAGACACCTAAAGTTCTGGTCTAACTGGTTTGTGGTCTAGCTCATCTTCCTTTTTCATTGGAGATTACATTTCAACAACTAGTTGCCACAGGTTTGTGGTTTGAGAGTATTCTCAGGTTTTTTTCAATCCAACCCATATTTCTCCATTTTGTTTACATATCTGTTATTTCCCAATTGGTTTGTCTCCATAGTTAGTCATTTATGATGGTCTTTGGTAGACATTTATTGTCATGTGTCTGTGACTCGTTTTTCACAGTTTTCATTTCTCTCCATGATTCTGCACTGTGCAAAAGCACCAATTTGACCTTAGTGTTAAAAAGTGAAATTTGAGCTTAGATTATAATTTACTTTGCCTGCCCAGGAGTCGGAGGATCAATTAGGGATGAGGTACCTGGAAGATGGGGAGAAATGAGTGATTGTGGCAGAGGGGCAAGACCCCCAGTGGTGGTGAGGGAATGACAGTCTGGGCAGATGGGAGTCAATCCTGGGGTTGGGGGGTAAGGCTTTAGGCTTTGGGAGGAGCATTCAGAAGCCTTGGACAGGAGATGGGGCAGCCTTAGGAAGTTGGACGTAAAAGGCCTTGAGAGGGAGAAGGCAGGATGTCAGAGGCTTCAAGAGGGAGGAGGCCTCAGGAGTGGGGAGGAGGTCAGTGGCCTCAGGGGAAGGGGTTGGGGGAGGTCAGTGGTTTCTGACAAGGAGTAAATTGGAGGCCTTGGTAGAGCCCAATTCTGAATGGTTGCTCAGGAGAGCAGGTCACATCTAACAAATAAGTAGGTGTAAAGTACTTACCTCCTGGAATGCCTTACCTGGCTGTCCGTAGTTAAATCAAAAAATTAAATAACAATCCCACTATAGTATTCAAAATGCCAGAACTACCTCCTCGGGTTGTTCACCCACCCACTACCCCGCTTTGTTTAAAGCCGGAAGTGGGCGGGTTAGAGTACATTGGTGTTGGGGTTCTGATTTTTCAAAATTTAAACCTCCACCCAATTTGACCCACTTGTATTTTATAGTTAAAATTTCCAATGTGATCTTTTCAGATAATGGACTGGATTTTCATCCTCGAGGTGGGTAGCCAGAAAGATGGGATTTTCATTGCTCAGGGGTGGGTGTGGGCTGCAGTTGGGCTACCTAAGCTGGAAAAAAATTCAAAGGAACCCATAGATGCTGCTGGGTGGTGAGGCAAGCTGTTTAAAAGGCCTGCCTTGGTGTTGTGAGGTTTCATCCTAGTTATAATGAAAGAAGTAAAGCTCTATAGCCCTCATTCCCAAACCCCCTCATCCCCTACACACTCATGTCCCATCCATGTCACCTCATGGGCCCTCCCACCCATCTCAATGGCTCCTCATGCCCCATGCCAAGCTATGGCCCTTCCATGCCCATTCACCCACTATACACCGTATATAACCAATGGACCCTAAAGTGACAATAGCATATGTAAAAGAGCTTTTTAAAAAAGTCATTCATTAATAACTTTCCAAATTCTTTAAAAAAACTCCTTTTGACTATAGCTCTCAACCATCCACTATCAGTAGCAGAAACTTTAAGCACTTGAAACCTCTTTATCTTGTGTAAATAAAACATTGTGCAATTGACAGAAGAGATCAGAGAGCCAGAGCTGTCAATCAAGCAATGTTTTCTCTGGGGGGGTCGGTGATTTCAGTATGCTAATGGATTTCTGGACTCTCATTATGCATTCTCGGCATAACTTCATCAGTTCCTCCATTTTTTGTTAATGATGTTTCCAAGGCAGATGAATTATCTATGTCCTCAGTGGGCTCTCCGTTTACCATAATCCTATCATTTTTAGTATTGCTGATGTGTATAACATTAGTTTTGTCTATATTGAAGCCTACATTTGCTGTTATTGCGGCTAGTGTCAGTCTTGTTCTGCATATGTTGTTACTTATATGGTAGAAGGGCAATGTAATCGATGAAGACTAAATTATCCAATTGGCTATGTCACTGTATGACAAGGCTTGTCCTTCACGTTATCCCATCCAACACTGAGAAAAACATCAAAGGCGGCAACAAGCATCCATGTCCTAATCCACTTTCCCCTAAAGGGTTCTTTGAGGGTTTCATTGTGTATTATGTTGCATGATGGATTTTGGTATGCTTTTTAGGTTATGGTAATATATGGCTCCATTATTCCATAGCATCACATCAACTTTCAGAAGATATTTTGATGTATACTATCAAATACCTTTTCAAAATGTATGATTGTGAGGCAGAGAAAGGAGTTCCTTTCAATTGATTGTTTCACTGTGGCAAAATGCACATATGGCCATTGCATGTTTTGTGTTTTTGGAAAGCAATCTGTTCGACTCTTTGACTCTTGTCAAATTTTGTCTTCGGTTTTACAAAAGGTAACTATGTTTAAAAGCTTTCCCTGATACAGAAAACAATATGATGTATCTCACTTACTTAGATCACTTTTCTTAGATAACGTTATGATATAGTCATGTTTCCATTCTCCAGCCATTTCTTCTGTTTCCCATATCTTCTTGAAATGCTGAAGCAGTATTTTAGTAGATGCTTCTACTTCTAGTAGATTACCATCTGGGCTTGGTAAGTGTCAGCTGTGTGGCTAAGTGGTGACACTTTTGTTTCTGAGACAAGGTTATGAGTTCAAGCCCCACTTGACCATATAATCTAGCTGGCACTGCTGGAGGTGTCAACTTTTGGATGAGATGTTAATTCAATGTGAATGTCAAAGATTTCATGGCATTATTTGAAGGAGAGCAGAGGAATTCTCCTGGTGCCCTGGCTAGCATTTATCACTCAACCAACACCTAAAATAGATGAATTGGCCATTTATTTTAGCACTGTACATGAGACCATGCTGTGCAGAAATTAGCTACTGCATTTCTTACATTACAACAGTGACTGCCCTTCAAAAGTAACTTGTTATAAAATACTTTGAGAGAATTTGAGGTTGTTAAAAGCACATAAATTTGAGCTGTTTCTTTCCCACTCTTCAGTTTCCTTGATTTCTTCTATTAGGTTTTTTTTGTATCTATCTGGAAAGAGGTTTCTGCTGATGGTATGTCTGGGGATCGGTTAGAGTAGGTCAACTTAACAGTTCCTTGAAATGTTCTGTCCATTTTTTGAGCAGATTGTTTTGTTTTATTCATGTGGTTCCACTTTGTTCTTCACTGACTTGTCTACTCTCTGACACATCCCAGCAAGCTTCCTTGCAAGATTGTACAGTTCTTTCATGTTTCCCTGTTTCTGATTGTTTGGTGAGATTTCCAAAGAACATTCTCTGATCGTGTATTTTGCTTCTTCCCAGTTCTTGGTCACCTTTGAACATAAATGTGCTTTTCCTTTAGTTGTTCTTGTTCAGCTTTATTGAAGGCTGTGTTTTTTTTTCTCTCTTCCAATTTCAATTTTTACAGCGTTTCTTTTGATATCCAATCTTTGTGCTATCTGTCTTTCTTTCCAGAGGTTTCCATGCATGTTTCTTTAGATGCCTTTGTCATTTGCTGTCTTGTTCGAGAGCTGGTTCCTCTGTTTCTTGCAGGTTTTAAAAATATTATTGGAAAGGATAAGTTCATATGTTTATAAAAACTAGGAGTGGGATTAGGCCATTCAGCCCTCAAGACTGCTGTGCTATTCAATAAGATTATGGCTGATCTGATTGTGACCTTAACTCCACTTTCCTGCCTACTCCAATAACCCTTGACTCCCTTACAGATCAAAAATCGGTTTAATTCAGCCTTCAATATATTCAATGACCCAGCCAAGACCCTCTGAAAGAAGAAACTTATCCTCACTTCCATCTTTAATGGGAGGCCCCTTTTTTTTAAACTTTAGCTCATGACTCTTCCCCCAATGGGAAACATCCTTTCAGCATCTAACCTGTCAAGCCCCCTCAGAATCTTGTGTTTAAATAAGATCACCCCATTCTTCTAAACTCTAATATGTATAATCCCAACCTGCTCAACCTTTCCTACACCTTCATCTTAGGAGTCAGCCTAGTGAACCTTCACTGAACAGCTTCAAATGCAAGTATTTCCCTCCTTAAGTAAGGAAGCCACAACTGTACACAGTACTCCAGATGTGGTCTCACCAATGACCTGTACAGATGTAGCAAGACTTCCCCTGCCCCTCCCCCCCACCCACTTTTATATTCCATCCTTCTTTCAATAAAGGTCAACGTTCCATTTGCCTTCCTAATTACCGGTTGTGCTTGCATGCTAACTATTTGTGGTCCATGTACTGGGACAACTCTGTACCACAGCATTTGTAGTCTCTCTCTGTTTAAATAATATTCTGTTTATCTATGCTTCATACCAAAGTGGACAACCTGAATTTTTCCTACATTATACTCCATCTGCCAAATTTTTTCCCACTCACTTAATCTACCTATATCTGTTTGCAGATCCTTTGTATCCTCCTCACAACCTGCTTTCCTACATACCTTTGTGTGGCCCACAAATCTGGCTTCAATACAGTCAGTCCCTTCATCCAAGTCATGAATATAGATTGTAAATAGTTGAGGCCCCAGCACTGATGCCTGTGACACTCCGCTAGTTACAGTTTGACAACCTGAAAAATACCCAGCCTCCACTGCTCTCTAGGAAAGAGAATTCCAAACACTAATAACCCTCTGAGAGAAGAAATTCCTCCTCATCTCCATCTTAAATGGCAGACCCCTTAATTTTAAGCTGTGCCCCCCGCCTCCCAGTTCTACATTCCACCATGAGGAAGAACATCCTCTCAGCATATAAAAGCAGTAAAGTCTTGCTACAATTGCACAGGACATTGATGAGACTACACCTAGAGTACTGTGTACAGTTTTTTGTTTCCTTATAACAAGAGGGCTATAGCTTGCATTCAAAGCCATTCAGAAAAGGTTCTCTAGGCTATCTCCTGGGATAAAGGGGTTATTTTATGAGGAAAGGTTGAACAGGTTAGGCCTATACTTATTGGCGTTTAGAAGAACTGGCTTATTTATTTGTTTCCTGTTAGTAAGCCAATCCTCTATCCATGCTAATATATCACCCCCAACAATAGGAGCTCTTATCCTGTGTAGTAACCGTTTTATATGACACCTTATCAAATGCTTTTTGGAAATTCAAAACACTACATCTACATGCTTGTTACATCCTCAAAGAATTCTAATAAATTTGTCCAAATCAATTCCCCTTTCATAGAACCATGTTGACTTGCTTGATTGTATTATGATTTTTTAAATGCCCTGCTACTATTTTGTTAATAATGGATTCCAGCATACTCCCAATGACCAATGTTAGGGTAAGTGGCCTATAGTTTCCAGCTTTCTGTCTCTGTCTGTCCTTTCTTGAATGGAGGTGTTACATTTGTGTCTTTCCATTCAATTGGGATCTTTCTAGAATCTAAAGAATTTTGGAAGTTAAGACCCTAGGATGCAAACCATGAGGTCTAGGGGATTTGCCAGCCCTTAGTCCCATGAGTTTTCCTAGCACTTTTCTCTGTATTGATTTTATTTGATTTAAGTTCCCCCTTCCCTTCTGCTTCTTGATTTTATACTATTATTGGGAGGCATTTTGTGTCTTTGACTGAGAGGATAAATACAAAGGGCAGAATTTTACAAGTCAGCGAGCGAGGTTGGGGCCCTCTCGCCAACGTGTAAAATGGTGCGTAGTGATATCAGGGGGAACTCCCGACGTCCACGGGCGGGATGAGGTTTCATGTAGACTTTTAAAAATTTTAATAAAGATTTTGTAAAAATTATGGACATGTCCCAACTCATGTAGATTTGTCATATGAAGGGACATGTAAGGGAAATGTAATTTTTCTATTTTTGTCTTTTTTACCATTTCAGATGATCTCCCTGAGGCTGCACTTAGCCTCAGAGAGATGGATGTGCTTGCTCTTGCACATGCGCGAAAGAGCGCACTCACGATTTTGGGATTCCCCCGCCCACACAGGAAGCGCATGGCGCTTCCGTGTGGACATCATGTAAAATGGTGGCGTGCCTCCGATCGGGAGCGCCGATCGGAAGCGCACCCATACACGCTCGCCCATCAACTTCCCCCCCAACGGGGGGAAAATTCAGCCCAAAATATCTGTTCAAATTCTCTGCCATTTCCTTGTTTCCCTTTATTAATTCCCCAGTCTCTCCAAGGGACCAACATTTTAGCTATTCTTATCCTGTGGAAGCTTTCACTGTCTGTTTTTATATGTCTTGCTAGTTTACTGACATACTTCAATTCCTTCCTCTTTATTATATTTTAATCATCTGAAATTTTCCCAATCTTCCAGCCTACCATTTATTTTCACAGCATTATGCGTCATTTCTTTCAATTTTATACCACCTTAACTTCTTTATTTAGCCATGGATGGTGCATCCATGACATAGCATCTTTCTTGTTCAATGGAATATATCTGTGTTGTAAATTATGCAAGATCTCCTTAAATTTCTGCCACAGCTTCTCTACAGTCTTTCATTCTAACCTATTTTCCCATTCCACTTTAGCCAACTTTATTTTCATGCCCTTGTATTCGCCTTTAGGTAAGTTTTTCTCACCCTCAAATTCAATGCGAAATTCTATCACATTATGATCACTCTTGCCTAGAGGATTTTCTACTCCAAGATCTTTAATCAATCCTCCCTCATTACACATTACTGGGTCTAAAATAGCCTGCTCCCTGATTTGGTTTCAGAATGTATTCTAAGAAATTATCACTAGTGGACTCTACGAACTAATCCTCCACATTATCTTTTCCAATCTGATTTGTCCAATCCATGTGAAGATTAAAATAACCAGGATCATTTTAGTACCCCTTCTTAAAAGCCTCCATTATTTCTTGATTCATACTATGTCCTGCAGTGTAGCTACTGTCATGGGGGCCTATAAATTACTCCCACCAGTGACTTCTTCCCTTTGCTATTTCTTACCTCCACCCAAACTGATTCCAGGCCAAGATCATTTCTCACTACTGTACTGATCTCATCTTTTATTAACAGACCTACCCCATCGCCTTCTCCTTTCTTCCTATCCTTCCAAAATTTCAAATATCCTTGAATATTCAGTTCCCACACATGGTCATTTTGTAACCATGGGCATGGGCATGGTTTCAATGGGTGGGGGGGCATATAAACTAGGGCAGTGCCCGCCCCACCACCTTCCCACCCACCCCTGAGCTCACCCCCATAATATTCAGGGTGGGCGGGTGCTGAAATTGGTAGCCTGCTTTCCATATAATAGATAACCAAGGGTTAACTAGTCTTGTTACTAAGCCAATTGACGCTGATAATACACTGCCTGTGCCATAAAATGTTTGGCATGGGCAGTTGGGCAGGAATGGCAGCCCAACTTTTAAAATAAATTCTTGAAAGGGGGAGGAGGAAGGCGGGTTCCATCTTCAGGGGCTGCCCTTTGCAGATCGGCAGAAGGAGACCTACCCGCCTGCTGTCTTAAACCCACCACCCGACACTCCCACCCCAAGCCCCTAAACTGCCCCAAACCTCCCTGCCTCAGAACCCATACTTACCCAATTCTGGGGATTAATGGGCCTTCTCTGTTTCCTTGTTGCAGTCCTGGCAACGCCCACTAATGCATTGCCAGGACTGATGGACCTGCGAGTCAGCCGGGCTGGCTGGCATGGTGCGGGTCAGGCCAGCTCCACACCGATTTTTGCTGCTGGGGGTGGTGAAGCATCTGTTCCCCCACCACGCCCCCAATCGTAATATTCAGCCTCATGCCTCTGTAACAGTTATCAATCATACATATTTATTTCTATTTGCACTATCAATTCACCCATATTGTTATAAATCCTGCACGCATAAAGAACTTTAATTCTGTCTTATTACCATTTTTGCTTACTCTGACCTTATTTACTGGTGTATTTTTATGTTTGTTTGCTCTGTCCCTTCCTGACACTCTGGTTATCATAACCCACATCCCTACCATTCATTATTGACTTGTCCTTCCTCTTTAACTTTCTAAATCTCCCATCATTGTGAACCCTCCTTCTCTCACACCTCTCCCACCCTGCCCTTAAAACCCTCACTGTAGCCTTAGTTATATGGTTCACCAGGACACAAGACAGTTCAACTGAAGACTGTCCCAGTGGTACAACTCCCTCTTTCCCCAGTACTGGTACCAGTGTCCCAAGAATTAAACCCTATTTCTCCCACACTAAACTTGGAGCCATGCATTCAACTCTCTGATCTTATTTACCCTATGCCAATTTGCTTGTGACACAGGCTGTAATCCAAAGCTTATTGCCTTTGTTGTCCTGCCTTTTAATTTAGCCCCTAGCTTTTCATACTCCTTTAACAGAACCTTTTTCTTGGTTCTACCTATGCTGTTGGCACCCACATGGACCTTGACAACTGAATCCTTCCCCACCCCCTCAATGTTCCTCTCCAGCCCCGGGAAGATATCTTTTAACCCTAGCACCGGATAGACAATACAGCTTTTGGGACTCAAGCTCTCTGCTGTGGAGAGTAGCATATATCCCACTAACTGTCCCATACTACAACTGCATTTCTTTGCACTCATCTACTTGAATGGCCCCCTCCACTATGATGCTTTGATCAGTTTTCTCATCCACTCTGCAGTGCATGCTGTCGTCCACACAAGCTGCAAGAACCTCAAACCTGTTGAACAAGTACAAGGGCTGAGGCTCCTCCATTGCTAGCTTCTGGGCCAACATACCCGCCTCACTTGTAGTCACACCCTCCTGTCCCTGACCAAGAAGCAGCTCTGAAGTATTTGGCCTAAGTGGTGTGACTGCCTCCTGGAACAAAGTGCTCAGATAACATTTTCGCTTCCTGATGCATCACTGTGTTTGAAGCTTGGACTCCAGCTGATCAGCTCTGAGCCGAAGTTCGTTGAGCTGCAGGCACTTACTGCAGATGTGGTTGCTGTAGATCGCACTGGTGTTCACCATGAGCTACATACTACAGCTGCAACACATCGCCTGCCCTGCCATCTTTATTATGTTTTATATAACTAATTAGGTTTTAAGTTTAGAAATATCATTCAATGATTATTTGAAGTTAATTAAGTAGCTTAACTAGTTAAGCTATAAATTTAATACAACAGCATCAATACCAGTTTAGATTCCTGCCTCAGTTTAGACAGCAAACCTTAAAACTCACCAACTAATCACCTACCTGCTCACCTAATAAATGCCTCTGGGCTTCGGCTCTTAGGTCTCATTGTCTACGGTTCCCCCTCTCAGATCATTCCTTGTTCTGTAAAAGACCAGAATAGCACATCCTCCTTCACTGCACCAATGCCAACTCATGACTCACCACCCTTTGACCTTACACCCTCCATGCCTACTCATCCTGAATTCACCATGGGAAGACCTCAAATGCCATGCTGAGATGAAATAAAGTAAAGTCATAAGAATCAATTCAAGACTTCACTATATATAAATAAAGACTCCCATTCATAAAAGTCCATTCAATACATTAAAATCCCTTCAAGTACTTACTCCCATATAGAAACAAACATTTGTATTCCTAGCCGCATATTAAAGACTACTAATCCCTTAATAACCTCTTGGAGCTGTTAATCAAACTGTGAGCTTACAGCCACACACCGCCCCTCCCCCCCCCCCCACCCCCCCCGCCCCACCCACCACCACCACAACACTGTGATAACGACAAGTGTTAGAACAGTCAAGCAGTACTAATGCTATAATGATATCAGTCAGGCTTAAGTCAATAGCTATTGAAACTGCAAGCGCCATTCTTTTTTTCAACTTACTGGCATAGCAGGCTGATTTTAAAAAATATTTAAAGAGCAGTGAACTAAAATAACTTGACAGCTTGACAGTTCCACTTTTTATGCACATTCACATCTACTGTTAAAAATCACAAATCTCACACTATGGGAAACAGACCTTGTTCCAGCAATAATTGGGTCTGTTTGAACGCTGCACTGAGGTCAAATGGTCCTGTTGGGTTCAAATTTCCCATACGTGAAAATCACATCCCTCCCCCTTACCCATACCGGTGAAAAGAGGATCTGGCAAAAATGGGGCGGGACTTCCAGATCCATGGTCCTGGCGCCATTTTAGCTAAGGCATGGATTCTCCATGCATCCGTGAAAATTTGAGCCAGAGTGCAACCCATGCACCCAAAACGGGGAGCAATCCAATTTTTAGCCCTTTTAAGTTTAAAGCTGCAATTATGGCCTGAATTTTCCCGTCAGCGATTTGGTGGCAGGGCCCGCTCACCGACGAGAAAATGACACGGGAGGATGTTGGGAGGAGCCCCTGACGTCATCCCGGTCCCTTTAAATTTTCAGGAAGGCGGGCGTGACAGCGAAATCAGCTGTCCGCCTGCCGACCTGTCAATGGCCAATTGAGGCCATTGACAAAGTAATTAAGATAATTAAAGACCTGCCCGTCCAACCTTAAGGCTGGCGGGCAGGCCAGGAACCCCAGCGGGCTTCTGATAACACATGAAACCTCATCCACTGGTGGGATGAGGTTTCATGTCTGTTTTTAAAATTTAATACATTTTATGTGATATTTATTAACATGTCCCATCTTGTGTGACATTGTCACACGAAGGGGACATGTTAATAATTTTTCAATTTTTCTATTTTTAAAGTTTTCTGGACTGTCAGTAATCTCCCTGAGACAGTACTTTGACAGCTGGGGATTCCCTCCCCACCCACACCCCCACACAGGAAGCAGGCCAATTAAGGCCTGTCCACTCAAAATGGCGGCGGGCCCCGTTTCTGTGGCAGGGGTCGGCTGTCCGTCTGCCGCCGAGCCGGTGGGGCCCACACGCCCGCCAAGGGCAAAATTCTGCCCTATATATAAGTAGTAGTTTGAGACTGACATCTATTAGTAATCTTCTAAATGTCCAATTGATACAGAGACAATCTATTTGATGCACAATGCTATGATTTGGTGATCTCCATGTAGCTTTGTGTGCCATTTTGTCAGGGAAAGACACTTGCACCAAAGACGAGGTTATTTAAGGTACATTGGTCACTGTAGTGTTCATTTCAACTACTCTTCCCTTCCCTATAATTAATTTGCAGCCAGTGCTGTCAAGCCCAATTGTTTGTCTGCTGATGCATTTATTTAAAACACTGTTTTAAGTAGCAGGAGCATTTTTATCTTCCTACTTCTGTATCTTTATCTTCCTACTTGTAAGATAGTCACAGGCCTTTGTTCAGCTATGGGAAGGCGAAATATGGCTAAGTTCACTCTATTGCTCTATCAGTGTAGTGCCATTTCTGAGCACTGACAAGTCTACTGTACCTCTGAGTCATTTACTTGGATAATTGATACCCAAGTGATGATAATCAAACTAAAAGATCCACACAACGTTGTAAACTATGGAACTTGAGATGAAATCTCAAACTGAATATACCTGACTTTTCTAACATGAAAACAAAAATGTTGGAAATACTCAACAGGTTAGGCAGCATTTGTGGAAAGAGAGACTAAGATGAAAATTTTTTTCTCTTCGAGGAACTTTAGCTTTGGGAACTCTCTTCTCCAGAGAGCAGTGGAGACAGGGTCATTGATTAATTTTAAGGCAGAGGTAGATAGATTCTTGACTAACAAGGGAATCAAGGGATATCTGAGATAGGCAGGAACGTGGAGTTGAGGCCACAGTTGGATCTGCCATGATCTTATTGAATGGCAGTGCAGGCTTGAGGGGCCAAATTGCCTACTCCGGCTCCTGATTCGTATGTTTGTAAGTAGTTAAAGCCTCAGGTCGATGACTTTTCATCAGACGAAAGGTCATCGACCTGTAATATTGGTGGTGAGTTTAACACTCAAAAATTGCTGGAATGGGGTCAGGTGAGATATAAAAATTATAAAATTCTCAAACCCAACCCTTCAAACTGCCTACTTCTGGCTGTAAGAGATGGGTTGGCAGCTAACCTGCCCCCAAGACATGGGTTGTCCATTTAACCACGAGAATGAGGTTGTGAATCTCATTTTTAACTTGTCTTGCAGACTTAACCCTGGCCAGTCGGGTTTCCCATGCCTAGGGATATCGGGCAGCTCAAGGGAGGCGAGGGCATCTTTGGGAAGAAAGACTTTTACATTGCTTGTGGACCTAGTGAAGAAGGCAAGCACCCCTCCCACGCCCAACCCCCCACCCCTGACAAATCCACCACATTCTAAGTTTACCTACTTCCCTGCCATCTGACCCCTCCACCTTCATTGGGCATCCCCTCCCCTGCCATCAGACCTCCTATCCATTCAATGCTCTTGGCCTGGGTTTGGAGGTTAGGGGGAGACAGTGGGCTTGAATGTTCTCAGAAACAGCATCCGAGCCCTTGGTGCAGGATGTGGACAGGAGGAAAGCTGTCCTCTCTACAGGGAAATAAGAGGCCCATTAGGCAGACATTGCAGAGGCAATAGGAGCAGAAAATGCTGGAAGCATTCAGCAGATCATACAAACATACGAATTAGGAGCAAGAGTAGGCCACTCCTTGAACCTGCTCCACCTTTCAATAAGATCATGGCTGATCTGATTTTTACCACAACTCCATATTCCCGCCTACCTCCGACAACCTTTCACCCCCTTGCTTATCAAGAATCTATCTGCAGCTGCCTTAAAAATATTCAAAGACTCCGCTTCCACTGCCTTTTGAGGAATAATTCCAAAGACTCACGGCCCTCAGATAGAAAACAATTTCTCCTCATCTCTGTCTTATATGGGTGACCCCTTATTTTTAAACAGCAATCCCTAGTTCTAGATTCTCCTAAAAGAGGAAACATCCTTTCCACATCCACCCTGTCAAAACCCCTCAGGATCTTAAACGTTTCAATCAAGTCACCTCTTACTCTTCGAAACTCTAACAGATACAAGCCTATCTTGTCCATCCTTTCCTTGTAAGGTAACCCTCCCATTCCAGATATTAGTCCAGTAAACTTTGGGTGGAATTTTCCAGTCTCCCCTGTGGAGGATTTAATGACGGGTGGGGGTGGGGGTGGGGGTGGGGAGACAATGCGGCAAGAGCTGAAAAGTTAGTTTCCCCGCCAACGTAAAATGACGATGACAACTTGTTCTCGCCCGCCATTCCCGCCAGAGGCCAGCGTGAAACCATTTTGCATCCTGTTAATGGGAGGCAGATGAAGGCCTGACCAAAGTCGTCCCCCCACCACCTAATTTTCCACACCGCCAGTACGATTCCACACCGATCCAGAACACGTCTGGACCGGTGAGGTGTGGAGACATCGGGTCTTACCTGAAGAAGGCCTAGAGCAGTCGGTGGAGATTGGGATTTTTTTTTTCTTTTATTCATTTTATGGGATGTGGGTTTCGCTGGCTGGGCCAGCATTTATTGCCCATCCCTAATTGCTGTTGAGAAGGTGGAGGCGAGCTGTCTTCTTGAACTGTTGCAGTCCATGTGGTGTAGGTACACCCACAGTGCTGTTAGGAAGAGAGTTCCAGGATTTTGACCTGGTGATAGTGAAGGAATGGTGATATAGTCCCAAGTCAGGATGGTGAGTGGCTTGGAGGGGAACATCTAGGTGGCAGTGATCCCGTGTGTCAGCTGCCCTTGCCCTTTTAGATGGTAGCGGTTGTGGGTTTGGGAGATGCTATTGGAGGAGCCTTGGTGAGTTCCAGCAGTGCATCTTGTAGATGCTACACACTGCTGCTACTGTGCGTCGGTAGTGGAGGGCGTGAATGTTTGTGAATGGGGTGTCAATCAAGCAGGTTGCATTGTTCTGGATGGTGTCAAGCTTCTTCAGTGTTGTTGGAGCTGCACTCATCAAGGCAAGGGAGAGTTTTCCATCACACTCCTGACTTGTGCCTTGTAGATAGTGGACAGGCTTTGGGGAGTCTGTAGATACCAGTGTTGTAGCTGTCCTGGAACAACTTAGCTAGGGCCGTGGCAAGTTCTGGAGCACCAATCTTCAGTACTATTGCTGGAATCTTGTCAGGGCTCATAGCCTTTTCAGTATCCAGTGCCTTCAGCTGTTTCTTGATATTACATGGAGTGAATTGAATTGGCTGAAGACTGGCATCTGTGATGCTGGGGGCCTCCGGAGGAGGCTGTGATGGATCATCCACTTGGCACTTCTGGCTGAAGATTGTTGCAAGTGCTTTAGCCTTAGCTTTTGCACTGATATGCTGGTCTCCCCCATCATTGAGAATGAGGATATTTGTGGAGCATCCTCCTCCTCCAGTGAGTTGTTTAATTGTCCACCACCATTCATGATTGGATTTGGCAGGACTGCAGAGCACAGGTCTGATCCATTGGTTGTGGAATCACTTGTCTATCACTTGCTGCTCCTGCTGTTTGGTATGCCAGCCGTCCTGTATTGTTGTCATGAAGCTATTAATGTATATAATATTTTGGAAAATATTTTTCTTTTAAAATAGAGTTTTAGTCTGTGAGTGTGTCTTAATTGGATTAAAGCCAGCTAGTCTGGGTGCTTTGATATGTCCTAGTTTTGAGATATAAACAGAGAGGTAGCATGCATTTGCATTTTTTTGAATAGAGCATTCAAGAAGTGGGGTAAAAACTGACACCTATCTAGCAAATGCCAAGCAATATGTTTATATTACTAATAAAATTGGTACTATGAAAGGGGTTTTATTGTTAGAGAGGTTTAGTTTAGAAGTTGGTGATGCAATGAGAATTTACATTCAATGAGTGGTGGTAGGTGTAACTTCAGCAGTTTTGTGTGTACAGAGCAGAGGCAATGTGAGATCAAAAGACAGCTGTAAACCTCCAACTGCCTCCACAGGAACCAAAGTGAAAAGAACCTCATTTTGAATTTGTAAGGTGAAAATGCTTTGCCTGGTGTTTGGTTAAGTCTATGGGTTGCTGTTGCCTTAATGGAGATTAGTTTGGGAATTTGTTAAAAGTTATGATAGTAATTTGTAGCCATGTGCATGTATATTTTAACCTGTGTAAATTAATAAAATGTTTCATTTAATTTAATGTAAAACCTCGAGAACTGGTGGTCTGATTCCTGAATTTAGAGTCGCATCTCTAACATAACACTTAAAATTATAGGTTATGACAGTTGTTTAAAGTTTCCATCTGGGATTTTTAAATAACTCAGCTTTACCAACTGCATCGGTCATAACAGTTGTAGCTTCACCAGGTTGACACCTCATTTTTATGTATGCTTGGTGCTGCTCCTGGCATACCCTCCTGCACTTTTCATTGATGGAGGCCTCCAGTGACCATGGATCCTGGAATATGCAGCAGTGAGTGGGTGGAGCATCCTCCAGGAGGTCCATCTTCTATGTTGAGGAGGTGCATCCTCTATCTTCAAAAGTGGGTCAGTTAATATCTAGGCGCCTTTTAAATATTGCACCCAGGGTTTGACTGAGGGGCGCGCAGCATCCAGCCCTCCCCGCTGTGCAAAACATCGAGAAACACCCAACTGCATAATTAATTAGGCCAACGTCGCATATTACAGCACGAATTCCCATCAGACTCCGCCGCAGGAAACATTCCCTGTTTTTGTCCCCACAGGGCTTATTCCCGGAATGGAAAATGCCACCCCTTCTCTGAACTGCATCCAACACATTTACATCTTTTCTTAAAAAGCAGACCAATACATTGCACGGTACTCTAGATGTGGTCTCATCAATACCCTGTATAACTGAAGCATAACCTCCCTACTTTTATATTAGATTCCCCTCACAATAAGCAATAACATTCTATGAGCTTTCCTAATGACCTGCTGTACCTAAATACTAACCTTTTGTGATTCATGCACTAGGATACCCAGATCCCTCTGCATCCCAGAGCTCTGCAATCTCTTGCCATTTAGATCATATGCTTCTTTTTATTCTTTCTGCCAAAATGGACAATTCCACATTTCCCCACATTATACTCCATTATACTTAACCTACCTATATCCCTTTGTAGCCTTCTTATGTCCTCTTCATATCTTACTTGCCTACCTATCTTTGTGTCATCAACAAATTTAGCAACCATACCTTCGGTCCCTTCATCCAAGTCATTTATATAAATTGTAAAAATTTGAGGCCCTGGCATTGATCCCTGTGGTACACCACTCTTCACATCTTGCCAACCAGAAAATGACCCATTTATACTTACTCTATGGACAGAATTGTATGGCCCCGTTTTGGCGGGGACAGGGCCGTAAAATGCGGCGAGCCATTATAACTCTAAGTACACTACATCCACCGGTTCCCCTTTATCCATAGCATGTGTTACTTCCTCAAGGAAGTCTAATAAGTTGGTTAAACATGATTTCCCTTTCACAAAACCATGCTGACTCTGCTTGATTATCTTGAATTTTTCCAAGTCTCCTGCTGTAACATATTTAATAATAGCTTCTAACATTTTCCTTATGATAGATGTTAAGCTAACTAGCCTGCAGTTTCCTGTTTTCTGTCTCTCTCCCTTTTTGAATAATGGAGTTATATTCACTATTTTCCAATCTAATGGGACCTTCTCCAAATCTAGTGAACATTGGAAAATTAAAAGTAATGCATCAGTTCTCTCACTAGCCACTTCTTTTAAGAGCCGGGGACTTGTCAGCCTGCAGTTCCAACAATTTATTCAGTACTACTTCCCTGGCGATTGTACTTTTCTTGAGTTCCTCCCTCTCTTCCATTCCTGATTTACAGATATTTCTGGGATGTTACTTGTACCGCCCATATTAAAGGCCATTGTAAAATACTTGTTCAATTAATCTACCACCTCCTTATTTTCCATGAATAATTCCTCAGACTCACTTTTTATAGGGTCAGTGCTCATTTTGTTAACTCCTTTCTTTTAAATATCCATGGAAACTTTCACTATCTGTCTTTATAGTTCTTGCCAGCTTTCTCTCGTACCCCAATGTTTCCCTCCATATCAATCTTTGAGTCATTCTTTGCTGTTTTTATATTCAGTCCAATCTTCTGACCTGCTACCAAACTTTGCACAATTAAATGTTTTTCCTTTAAGCTGATACCATCATTAATTTTTTTAGTTAACCATGAATAGTGGGTCCTCCCCTTGGAATTTTTATTTCACATTGGAATGTATCTATTCTGTGTATTCTAAAATATCCCCTTAAATTTCTGGCACTGGATCTCCATTGACCTATCCCGTAACCTAATTTGTCAGTTCACTTTAGCTAACTCTGCTTTAATGTCCTCAAAATTGCCCTTATTTAAGTTTAAAATACTATTGTTGGACCCACTCTTCCCTCCTTCAAACTCAATGTAAAATTTAATAATATGGTTGCTGCTACCTAGGGGCACCTTCACTATAAAGTCATCAATTAATCCTAGCTTGTTGCACAATACCAGGCCTAGTATAGTGTGCTCTCTGGTTGGATCCAAAATGTGTTGTTCTAAGAAACTATTCCGAAAACATTCTATGAATTCCTCATCTGGGCTACCTTTACCCATGTGATTTTTCCAGCCTATATGTAGATTAAAATCCCCCATGATTATCGCCATACCTTTTTGACAAACTCACATTATCTCCTCCTTTTACTCTGTCCTACTGTGTGGTTACTGTTAGGGGGCCTATACGCCACAAGTGAGTTTTTTTATCTTTATCATTTCTCATCATTTTTCACCTCCACCCAAAATGCTTCTACATCCTGGTTTCCTGAACTTAGGTCTAATGTGCTAATACCATCATTAATTAACAGAGCCATCCCTCCGCCTTTTTTCTAGCTTCCTGTCCATCCTAAATGTCATGTTTCCTTCAATATTCAGGTCCCAATTTATGTCATCCTGCAGACACATCTCTGTAAAGGCTATCAGTTCATACTTATTTATTTCTGAGAGCTATCAGTTCATCTGTTTTTTTTCGAATGCAACATTCATTCAGATACAGAGCCTTTAGCTTTGTCCTTTTATTATGTTTGTAACATCTATCTTTAACTGCTGATTTACTCTTAGATTTGTACTCTCTATCTCTTCCTGTCACATTCTGTTTATCATTCCCCATACTTTTACCTGTCTCTCTTGCCTTGTTTCTGTTCTTTGATCTACCACTTCTTCTCAAATTTGATCCTTTGCCCCCACTATTCAATTCAAAAACCCCCTCTATTTCCCTGGTTATGCAGCTCACTAGAACACCAGGCCCAGCATGGTTCAGGTGAAGACCATTGCAATGGTACAGCCCCCACTTTCCCCAGTACTGGTGCCAGTGCCCCACAAACTGGCACCTACTCCCACTTCTCCCTCACAAGCCCTTGAACCACGCATTCATTTCCCTAATCTGATTTGTCCTATGCCAATTTGCATGTGGCTCGGGTAATAAACCAGAGATTATTACCTTTGAGGTTCTGCTTCTTAATTTGGTGCCTAGCTCCTCATACTGACTATGCAGAACCTCCTTCCTCATCCTGCATATGTCAGGAAACATCTCTAGGAAGAGAAGATCGGGTTAACGCTTCACTTCGATGACTTTTTCTTGGAACTAGAAAATATTACAGATGAACAGTCTATACGGGAGAACAGATGGAAAAGAGGCCAGGGGAAAAAGGAGAGGTCTATGATTAGATGGAGATTAC
Organism: Cetorhinus maximus; assembly: GCF_964194155.1. Lineage (NCBI taxonomy): Eukaryota > Metazoa > Chordata > Chondrichthyes > Lamniformes > Cetorhinidae > Cetorhinus > Cetorhinus maximus. The sequence goes on from NC_135879.1 coordinate 84,609,478, forward strand.
GGGATGATGAAATGGCAGAAGTAATGATGGTGCATTACAGACGGGTGCGATTATGCAAGAAATTAAAATAACAAAAGACGTGTCTGGAAAATGTGAATTGTTATAGCAGAATAGTAGAGAGGAAGGGAAGCACAAATAAAACCGGGTAAACTAACTAGGTATCCTTGACTCAAGAATGTGCTGGGGGAAAAAAAGGCTGGTGGACCACCTCACCAACCATGCACAATGAGATCCCCATGTCAAGCCTCACCTCACACCCCACCTATTCTCAGAAACCTTGCTGCACTTATCCTACAGACAGCACTTGCTGTCCCAAAGAAAATAGGAGCAATGGTTATGGACTGAAATTGTTGAAATCAACATTAAGACCAGTAAAGTGCTTAGTAGAAAAATGAGATTATGTTCCTTAAACTAGTATTGAACTTCATTTGAGGCCAAGGACAGAGTGGTCAGAGTGGGATGGAGAGTTAAAGTGGCAGCTGACCAGAAGCTCAGGGTCACATGGAGACTGAATGGAGGGGTGTTCAGCAAAGCAATCATCTAAACTGCATTTAATCTCCCTTTTTGAAGGAGAGCACATTGTGAGCAGCAAATGCAGTATAATAAGTTGTCAGATGTACAAAAACTCTCATTCTCACACAGAGGTAGTGCTTGGACCACTAGAGGGAGGTAAGGAAGGAGGTGAAAATGTTAAGTGTTGCATCCTCTGCGCTTGCGAGGGAAGATGCTGGTGGAAGGGGAGCAAGAGTGAACCAGGCTGTCACAGATGGAACAGTCCCTTCAGGAAAGGAAAAGAAAGATATGTTAAGTTTCAGCATTACGTGGGGATGGAGAAAATAGCAATGGATCCTGTTGAGAGCAAAGGTTTTTGCAAAACTAGAGTATTGCTGAAAAACAGATATGTCTAGGCTTTTTGTCTTGCACTCATCAGGAAACTCACAAGAATACCGATATAAGGGGGAAAACAACAATTTATACTGTATGTGAAGAGAGTGATGATTGGTTGGCAAGTGGCATTGCCGTGGAGAATGCACCACTGATGGTGACTGACATTTAACTGCCAAGCATTGTTTGAAATTTAAACCAGGCAGCTTTTGACTCTGGTCAAGGCATTACCTTGAGGAATGAGTCTGCGAATGACTGTCACTTACTTTGTTTAGCTGAGACAGGCACAATGTGTGTACATGTTCTTTCTGTCTGCAAAGAACAGGGCCCTGTGTATTAATATATGTGGCTTCCAGTACACACAAATGCGCCACATTGCAAGCCCGACTGACAATCTTAAATTGGTTGTCAGCTTAATTCTTAGCATATTGAGGATTATTTAGCAAATCCTGTCCAATCGCGGAATCACATCTAATGTTGGACACTGTGTTTTGAGTTTTGCAAGCACGGGCTGATTGTGTAGTCTGAATCCTGCCCATAGTGAACAGAGGCTGGGACATGCTGTACGATACAATCCACCAGCCATTGTGATGTGCAGCCTACACACCTAGCATCACACTGGCACTGAAATTCATATACCACATTACTCATTTGTGTGATGGGCAGAACATCTTTTTGGCTTGACGACAGCATCCTATTAGTGGCGAATACCACTTGTGTTGCTACTGCATAATAGCAGTATGAAACAACTAGCTTCACCTTTTGCTCAAAATTTTGAGATACCTTGTCCTTCCAGGGTAGTCTGAAGTAGACTGGGCACTTTTCAGGGCCAAAAGTGATGGCCTTAGGCCCGTCCATGAGTTTGTAAACAATGCTTGGTAGTTAACTGTCAGTCACCATCAGTGACGCATTTTCCATGGCAATGCCACTTGCCGACCAATCATCACTCTTTTCACATACAGTATAAATTGTTGTTTTCCCCCTTATATTGGTATTCTTGTGAGTGTCCTGACGAGTGTAAGATGAAAAGCTTAACATGTCTCTTTTTTAAGCAATATGCAAAGGCTTTTCTAGTGATTATGACATAATTGACAACTATTTCTAAAAGCTATTTTTTAAAATTCCAGCCAGTGATTTTGAAAACCTTTTTTAAAAAAGCATTTATACCACATACCCTATGGCAATACTTATATTTTTAACCTTTTTAAACTATGCATTGCAAATGCATGGATGCACCATACCATTCAACGCTTCACATTATGTAGCTAGTCTATTTGAGAAGTCAGCATGTTTGTTTCTGTAATGGAGATAAAAAAGGTAGGAACAAAAAAACTGTGGATGAATTGTCATGTGAATTCTTCAGATAAACACTGTGTTCCCTTGACACAGTGGTTCAATGTTTTATTAACCCAGATTAAAGGATTTCTGTTGTTTGAAAATAAAACTGTTTAAAAAGATCAATAAAGTAATTATTTGTGAGTTAGGACTTCATTAACTCAACTAAATCTTAAACTGGTTAAATGTTCATTGTTAATTTTGCAACACATCAGGTTTTTTTTTCACTTTCCCTTTAGGTTTTTCTTTCCAGTAATTAATATCTTCCAGAACAATGCCTTCGGTCTTTCTGTTGAAAGTATCTTTAACTCAGACACATGTCTCTTGTGTTTTCCTTTGGCTTGTTTCAGCCGATTGCTTTCCACGGCAGTTTAACTTCTTCCCACTGAAAGCAGTCTGCAGATGTGTGTGCTTTGCGCAGTGCATTTGTGATTATTGGAAATAAAACTGAAACTGTGAGCAGATTTCACTTGAGACCTACTTATGGTGTCATGGTTCGGAGGCAGTAGTACTTGGAATGCATTTAATGAATGCAAGGAGTATGTAATTTAATGCAAGTATTTGTCAAATTCTCTGCTAAATCACATGCACTTCACACAAATTACAATCATGTTAGTACCCTGACCCAATCAGCACAATCTTTCATATTTGTTGTATCTACCACCAGGTTATTCCGCAGGTCATCAGCTAAAACCATGAATAATCACTGGGGACTGTAGAGAATCACTGGGAATGGAAAAACAAAACTGAATTTGAAATTCATATCAATTTGAATTGAGCTGATTTAGTACAGTGTGGTAGCACAGTTCTTGGGAACTAGGTTTCCAACAAAACCCCTGCTAACCTTTTATACTGCAAATGCTGGAAATCTCAACTATAAACAGAAAATGTTGGGAATACTCACCACGTCAGGCAACATCTGTGGAGAGAGAAAAGGAGTTAACAGGTAGAATCTTATGGTGTCTAGAATGAAATAACAGTAACAACTGGTCCGAAATTGTCTTATATCCTCAAACTTGAACACCAGTAAAAACTGGGAAATAAGATTACTGGTCCGAACTGTTTTCTCCATCTGGGTGATTGTTTATTTTAAGGAGTTGGAATCATTTCTGAGTCCAGCTCACGCATGGGTCTGTAGTGCACACTCCAGAGTGATCTTTTGGGAGGCAGCCTTCCAGTTAAGGGTGGCAGCTGGGTTTCTGAGCCTGCAGGCCCGTTAGAGGACCCACTGTTTTGGAAGGCCAGCAGGCACACCAGGAGATCAGGCAGAAAGGAAAGTGAGAGGGGGCCTGAAAATGGAGGCACCCTAGGAAATGCACAAAAGATTGCGATAATAATGAGTTGAGGCCGGTAGACCCATTAGAGTGAAGGGGGAAGCCCCTCCAGAGGAAATGTTTGGGTGCGGCCTTTCCTACCTGCTGCAGATGACTTCAATGACCACCTAGCCTGTGGACAGGAGACCACCTCCACAGAACTGCTGGCTTGGTACTCTGAAGTCAGGAAGATCTCAGCAGAGTCCTCCCTATTCCCTTTATTAGGTCCTAAATTGATGTTTATTGGCTACCTGCCACTGCCATTGTTCACCTGTTTCTGGTAAACTCACCCAGAGGTGGGAAGGTGCCCTAATCTCCAAGCTTGTTCCCTGTCTTGTCTTCAAACCCAGCTTTGTGGGACAAGGAAGACACTGCCCAGAATTTCAGATCGTGAATTTTCATCAATACCTGAAAATATTATAGATGTAACAGGTTTTAAGCAAGCACAGAGACAAGGAAAAAGGGAAGAAAGAAAATAAAGAAGGTCTGTAGCAGGGTGGAAGGCAAAAGTGATTCAATTACAGAAGGAATAAGAGTGCAAGGCAAAAGGGGGTGGGAATGGAACAAGTAAAGAAACACGAGATAGATCAGAAGTGTTGAAAATGACAAAAACAGAATCATTACCAGAATCTGCTGCCCACAGAACTGGGAGTGACGGTTGAGATCTGAAATTATTGAACTTGATGTTGAGTTCAGAAGAACAAAGAACAAAGAACAAAGAAAAGTACAGCACAGGAACAGGCCCTTCAGCCCTCCAAGCTTGCGCCGATCATATTGCCTGTCAACTAAAACATTTTGCACTTCCAGGGTCTGTATCCCTCTATTCCCATCCTATTCATGTATTTGTCAAGCTGCCTCTTAAACACCACTATCGTATCTGCTTCCACTACCTCCTCTGGCAGCGAGTTCTAGACACTCACTACCCTGTGCGTAAAAAACTTGCCCCACACATCTCCTCTAAAGTTTTCTCTTCTCACCTTAAATCTATGTCCCCTAGTAATTGATTCTTCCAGCCTGAGAGAAAGCTTCTGACTATCTACTCTGTCCATGCCACTCAAAATTTTGTAAACTTCTATCAAGTCGCCCCTCAATCTACGTCACTCTAGTGAGAACAATCTGAGTTTCTCCAACCTCTCCTTATAGCTAATAACGTCCAGACCAGGCAGCATCCTGGTAAACCTCCCCTGCACCCTCTCCATATCCTTCTGGTAATGTGGTGACTAGAATTGCACGCAATATTCCAAGTGTGGCCTAACCAAGGTTCTATACAGCTGCAGCATGACTTCCCAACTTTTATACTCAATACCCCTGCCGATGAAGGCAAGCATGCCATATGCCTTCCTGACTACCTTATCCACATACGTTGCCACTTTCAGTGACCTGTGGACCTGTACACACAGATCCCTCTGCCCATCGATGCACTTAAGGGTTCTGCCATTTACTGTATAATTCCTACCTGTATTAGACCTTCCAAAATGCATTACCTCGCATTTGTCCAGATTACTCCATCTGCCATTTCTCCGCCCAAGTCTCCAACCAATCTATATCCCGTTGTATCCTTTGACCATCCTCTTCACTATCTACAACTCCTCCAACCTTAGTGTCGTCTGCAAACTTACTAATTAGCCCAGTTACATTTTCCTCCAAATCATTTACGTATACTACAAACAGCAAAGGTCCCAGCACTGATGCCTGCGGAACACCACCAGTCACAGCTCTCCATTCAGAAAAGCACCCTACCACTACTACCCTCTGTCTTCTATGACCAAGCCAATTCTGTATCCATCTTGCCAGCTCACCTCTGATCCTGTGCGACTTTACCTTCTGTACCAGTCTGCCATGAGGGACCTTGTCAAAGGCCTTACTGAAATCCATGTAGATAACATCCACTGCCCTTCCATCGTCGATCATCTTTGTCACTTCCTCGAAAAACTCAATCAAGTCAGTGAGACACAACCTCCCCTTCACAAAACCATGCTGCCTCTCACTAATGTGCCCATTTGCTTCCAAACGGTAGTAAATCCTGTCACGAAGAATCTTCTCCAATAATTTCCCTACCACTGACGTAAGGCTCACCGGCCTGTAATTTTCTGGATTATCCCTGCTACCCTTCTTAAACAATGGAACAACATTGGCTATTCTCCAGTCCTCTGGGACCTAACCCGTAGCCAGTGAGGATACAAAGATTTCTGTCAAGGCCCCAGCAATCTCCTCCCTTGCCTCCCTCAGTACTCTGGGATAGATCCCATCTGGCCCTGGGGACTTATCCACCTTAATATTCTTCAAGATGCCTAGCACCTTCTCTTTTTTGATCTCAACATGATCCAGGCTATCTACATACTCTTCCCTAGACAAATCGACCACTAAGTCCTTCTCTTTGGTGAATACTGATGAGAAGTACTCATTTAGTATCTCTCCCATTTCTTCTGGCTCCATACGCAGATTCCCACCTCTGTCCCTGAATGGGCCTACCCTTTCCATGGCTACCCTCTTGCTTTTTACATATGTATAAAAGGCCTTGGGATTTTCCTTAATCCTGGTTGCCAATGACTTTTCATGACCCCTTTTAGCCCTCCTGACTCCTTGCTTAAGTTTCTTCCTACTTTCTTTATATTCTCCACAGGCTTCATTTGTTCCCAGCCTTCTAGCCCTTACGAATGCTTCCCATTTCTTTTTGACTAATCTCACAATATCCTTCATTATCCAAGGTCCCTGAAACTTGCCATACTTATCCTTCATCCTAGCAGGAACGTGCCGGTCCTGAATTCTTAACAACTGACGATTGAAAGCCCCCCACATGTCAGTTTTTGATTTGCCCTCAAACATCCGCCTCCAGTCTAGATTCCTCAGTTCCTGCCTAATATTGTTATAATTAGCCTTCCCCCAATTAAGCACCTTAACCAAAGGACTCCTGTTATCCTTATCCACCAGTACCTTGAAATTTACTGAATTATGGTCCCTTTTCCCGAAATGCTCCCCTACTGAAACTTCGACCACCTGGCCGGGTTCATTCCCTAATACCAGGTCCAGTATTGCCCCTTCCCTAGTTGGACTATCTACATATTGTCTCAGGAAGCCCTCCTGGATGCACCTTACAAATTCTGCATCATCCAAACCCATAGCACTGATTTCCAGTCAATATAGGGAAAGTTAAAATCACCCACCACAACAACCCTATTGCTTTTGCATCTTTCCAAAATCTGCCTACATAACTCTCCCTCAATCTCCAGCCGGCAATTGTGTAAATTGACTAATGTTATACCTTTGACATACTACCTTTCATGTTGTAAACATCCCAAGGCACTTCTTGGATGAGAAGCATTGAGTAGTAATAGCCCAAGAGTGTGATCAAAATATGTTTTCTGAGGGGACTTTTAAAAATAGAGAGTAAGTAGCAAGTCAAAAGATCAAAAGGATAGTATTCTGGGGATGAGGGCCAATATGATGGAATTTTTTAGGAACTGCAAGCACAATTCTCCATGTAACTATTTACACCATTTCAGTTCTGTTGTTATGGGGAATGCCAAGCAGAGGTTACAAAGATGGAAGGAAAATCAATGCAAAAATCACCAACAACTCTCTGCTGCTGACTTTCTAGCACACGATGCCAGAATGGAATTGACAAAGGCCAAGGTGAAGCCTGCCTCATTTCTCTTTTGGCTGATACATGGTAGACCCATTAGAGTAGGCCTATACAGACAAGAGAAACATAAAGGGGAGAAAGCAGAGAACAAATTGATGACTTATACGAAGAAGAGATTAAGGCAATATGAATTAATTACTGAGTGTTTCACTGTGGTCCAATAAAGGTGCCTGCGTGAGGGATAAATATTACAAGTATTCTCTGCTACATGCTGGCAACAAGCAAACTAACTTACACACTAGCTGCAAGACCTCAGACAATTTAGTGAAATTTGGAGAATTTTAGAAGAAAAAGCTCTGAAAATCTGAAATAGAATATTTTACTCTATGTGCATTTCTCTTACGTATACAGTGTTGTTTGCTTAAGGAAAACACACACCCTATGCTGTAAGACATTATAGTACATTCCTCTCTTCCTCAAATGTGCTTTTTAAAATTTTTCTTTAAATCATTCTTGGGATTTCTTTGTCGCTGGTTAGGCCAGCATTCATTGCCCATCCCTAATTGCCCCTGAGAAGTTGGTGGTGAGCTTCTGACCCAGATGTTGGCTTACTATGTAGTTTGAGTTGATCTGTGCATTAATCTATCAAAGAACACTTTTTGGAGGCTTTTGATTGAGGTTATTTGAATTTGAGAACATCTTAGGCAGGCGAAGGGATCGAGCAATTAAGGTCAGAGTTGTGTAAAAGGCCGGAACTGGAGGATCACAGAGATCTTGGAGGTTTGTAAGGCCAGAGGAGGTTGCTGAGATGGAGGAGGGTGGAGGTCACAACACCATGGAGAGATTTGAAAATACTGGAGAAGAATTTTAAAATTGAGGCTTTGCTAGCTGCAAGCATGGGGTCCACTGCCACACATATATTAATGACGCCAGATCTCCTCAACTCTCTGCCATCCTCGACCCCTCCGATCCACTTAGCTGTCAGCCTACTTGTCTGACACTCTGTCTTGGATGAGCCACATTTCTTTCAACTAAATGTGATGAAGGTATCAGCCATCATTTTTAACCCAGGCCACAAACTTGCTTGCCACCAAATGCAATGCCCTCCCCTGTCACTGTCTTAGGCTGAAGCTGACTTCACATCTGAGCTGAGATTCCAAATCTATATCCTCTCCTACAACCTTCTATCCATCATTACCTCCCATCATCCATGCCTCAGCTCATCTACTACCTTCATTCATCATTTTGTGGCTGTTCTAATTCTCTTCTGGCCAGCCTCCCATTCTCCATAAACTAAAATCTTGCTGCCTATATCCTATCCTGTACCAAGATGTACTCATCCTTTATCCCATTCTGAATGACTTGCATTGGATTCTCATTCCCACAGCCCCATAAATTAAAAATTATTAATCTTGTGCTCAAATCTTTTCATGACTTTGCCCCTGCCTTAACTCTACGAGCCATACAGTGCTCCTGAAACCCTTACTCCTCTGACTCCAGCCACTTGCGCATTATCCTCCACGACACCCACTCAACCCATAATTGGTGGCCATGCCTTTAAACACCATGACCAACACTCTGAAATCAATCCAACCCCCAACTTCTTATCTTTCTTCTTTCAAGACCCTTGTTAAATCTCTGATCATGAACCAAGGATAAATAGATTAAGAGAATAAACAACAAACAAATGTACAGAAAAATATACATTGAAATCATTAATCACAAAGAAGTGGATCCATAATTTCTGCTAAGTATCATTGATAAGTAAATCTAATTTAAGATCAGCAATCTCATGGCAACCAAATACCACATTTCCATCATATCTGATTTTTGGCAGAAGTTATTGAGGATTAGAATTTCTGCTCCAGATAAAGACAAGGAACTGAGAACTGAGGAGACGAGAAGTAATAGAAAACTGAAGAGAAGTGGCCATGGCATTGTGGGAAGATAAAGATAAACACATAATAGGAAGGAGAGCAGACAGGTTAAAAAAAAACAAGTTGAAGCGCTTCAGCAAAGGGGTAGAGAAAATTGGTAAAGAAACACCTGTTTTAGGGCATTCTCACTTGTGAATGTAACATAAAGTACAAAGGAAAACCACTAACGACATACAGGAAACAAATGTTTGCAAGAAAAGACAGAACATAGCCTGGGAACACACAGAAAGTAAAGTCCTGTGCGACAGCAGCCCATAGTATTTATCCTTGTGGACCCAGAGAATTTGTCCTTATTTTCCTAGCCCCATAAAAAAAATCATTCTGTACTTCCCTTCCTAGACCATTTTGGCTTCAGAATGCAGTACAGGTGAGTGGAGGATGTACAGTGCATGCAGGGTGAAAATCCTGAAACTTGAAATCCTGCCTCAAACCCACCACATTTGCTTCTGTCATATTACTAATGGTGACAATTTAGACCCTGAACAAGGCTCCCACTAAAAGCATGCATGGCCCTTCTTAGCATGCAGGGGCCATGACTTAATGACATCATCAGTGGTGTAACAGAAAACTAAGGTCAAGACAGAGGGAGTCCTGCACTGTCTCCTGGCCAGAAGCAAAAATAGGATGGAAGGAGCCAACTGGCTAGGTGCAAAAAAAAAAGGTCTGCTGCCATTGCTCTAGGCCCTGCTTCAAGGTCCATTAAAACCAATTCATTTCTTCCCAGATGATTCTGCTATCCCAAATTGTATATTATGATATGTTAGAAAACTAGCTTAAATAAAATTGTATGTGGTAGTGCGGCGTGAGGCGGATGTTTGTTTTGTACCACTATTACCTGCTTTGTTGCAGTATATTATACATGCTCAATATTTCCTTACTATATGCTGCTTCTAAGGCCAGAGTTTTACGTGCCTGGTGGCGCGGGCATGTTTGGTGATGTGAACAGACAATATGGTGTGATCGGTTTCACGACGGCATGAAATCAGCTTGTGATCAACTGCTCAGCCTGCTGATGGTGGGCCGCATTCTCCGCCATTGGAGATTGGAAACCTCATTGTAATACATCAACATGTCATTACTAGGCCAGCCCACCAGAATCGTCCCCCTGCTGGATCGTCCGCTCACATCAGCGGGAAAATATGCCGGCGTGTTTCACAACAGCACATAAACGATGTCCACTTGGCGGGCTGCTCTTCACTCGGGATTTCAAGGTTTGTTTGCCTACCTTGCTTCGGTCAGCACTCGCAGTCATCAGAGCCAGGCTTTATAGACAGCACCGCATCACGTTTAGGAAGCTCACTGGTAAGTCCCTACCTACTAGATCAGCCATATGTGGGTGGCGTTTCAATGGCTGCAGGGCTAGGGCTTACTTGGAGAAGTGGCCTTAGGCAAGGGAAGAGACTGCAGGATGAGGGCTGTATTGGGGAAGGAGGGTAAACCAGGGTCTGTGTGGGGGCACATGTTGGTTTGTGTGGGGGCACATGTTGCTCTATGCAAGTGGCCTCAAGATGGTGAGGCCTGAGGAGGCAGTCTCCAGAGGAGATGAGGCCAGATGGACATGTGAGGGTATGTGTGTGAGAATGGGTTGTGATGTTCCTTGAGTTGGCAGTGAGTGAGATGCCAGTGAATGTGTGATGTGCTTGAGTGTGTGAGTTTAGAGTGATAAGATGGTTGCCATACCGTGGCTGCACAGATGAGATCATTCATCCTCTATCTGCATTGGAAGACCAACCTCTTCTTTGCAGCATTGGCACTGATCACCACTGCCATTGCCTACCAAGCTGGAATGAAAATGTAGCTGCCCCTCCTACGGCCAGAGTGGGGTAGAGGACATCACAGAGAGCCTCGACAGTGTCCAAAGGGTGCTCAAGGGTTGCAGGCTTATTGCCTTTCGGGGCCATGTCTTGTTTGCTGCAGTCCTGGGCTGGAAGCACTGAGCATGGCTGTACTTTAAATGTGGTGCCTGGCATAATGAAATGGCGAGGTGATGGCGTGGCGGGTTTAGGATCAGGGATAGCTCCACTGTAGAGGGAATCAAGTGGCTATGTTCTTGCCAATGGTCTGCAACATGCTCAGGCAGTCAGGCAGCACTGCATAGAAGCTGCCTATGGGCTCATTCAAACAAATGAAAAGGATTAAAAAGAAACCATCGGGCCTTTGAATCAAATTCAGGAAAAACCCGGAAAACCTCTTGGATTATTGCAATCTCAATCTCACAATTTACCCCTTTTAACTAGTTATGCCCTCCTCTCTTATCAAATTCCCATTTAATGGACTGTGATAATCCCATGGTCAGCACATACCTCAACCCGTAGTTCCAAAAGCAATGATACTCTGCAATAAGAAATACTTCCTGACGTCTAACTGAATGCTTGGAGTCTCTAACTCCTGTTCGTAACATTGCATTTATCCAGGTTAAATTATATTTGTCAAGCAGGGGAATACTCACCTGATTTATCTAAATTAGCCTGAAACTTACCCATTTGTTCTGTACTATAACCCTCTTGCATATTGCTGTATCATACATGAATTTGAGAATGCTTCTCTTTAAACCACCCTTTTTATCATCAATAAAAATGATAAATGGTAACAAGACTAATAGAGAACCCTTAAGAATGTCATTTGTAACCAGACCACAGTCAGATGCATTCCCAATAATAGCATTAATAATGTTCTGAAATCCCAGGGTCAGGTTACTTTGAATATTAAAGGCAGCATTTTTCAGTGCTCTTGCACGGCTTACATATCTGCATGAGAAGAACTTTGGTACAATAAAAACCAGCCTTGCAGTGCGGAACTTTCCGTCACCATTTTAAGGGCATAAGTGAGATAAGTGCATTGTATAAAATATTTTCCTCAATTATATGCCATAATAATATACCTGCCCATATTTAGACAGGTGGATAGTGGGTCAGCCCCCCAAATTGGCCAAGATTTCTTATGCTGAAAAAAAGGGGTGGAATCCAGATCTATCTGGGTGGTGCCTCAAATTCTGTTGTTCACCCCTGGTTGGCATTCTGCTGCTCAACCCTGCTGTCCAATTGAATTGAATTTCAATACCTTTGTGTCCTTACTTTAAAGATTTTTTTTTTAAAGAAAGGAAAAACTTGCATATATGTAGCACCTTTCAGGATGTCACAAAATCCCAAAGTGCTTTGCAGCTAAAGAAGCACTTTTGAAGTGTAGTCACTGTTGTAACATGGCAGCAAATTTTAACACAGCAAGGCCCCACCATGTAAGATAATGACCAGGTAGTCTGTTTTTGTGATGTTGGTTGAAGAATAAATATTGGCTTGGACACTGGGGAGAACCTTCCCACTCTTCTTCGAAATAGTGCCTTGCAATCTTTTATGCCGCCTGAGAGGACAGACAGGGCCTTAGTTTAACATCTCATGTGCAAAACACCTCTGACAGAGTAGCACTTCCTTAGTGTCAACCTGTATTTTGTGTTCAAGTCTTTGAAGCGGGACTTTTGCCAAAACAGCAATGCTTTAAATTGGGGTGTCATGCAGACAGATGTGAGCTACGTACAGCATTAGATGCTTGGCTATCTCATGCATTTCCAAGAGTGTTATTTTAGGAATGTTTTAAGTTGTTTCTGAGGTAGCATTTCATCATTTTCACATCAAAGCCTGCAGAAGTCTAATGCATGAGACTTGACTAGTCTCTGCTGTGTAAATTGGAAGAACGATAAAATGAGCTAAAGATTTTTCTCTTTCCAAGGCATTTATTTCCCATCGTTTTGCATTATCTAGCTTCCATCTCACCACATAGAAAATCCCAGGAGAAACAAAGGACAGATGAATTGATTCTATGCCTTTCCAAGTACTGCTATGTAACTGAATCTCATCAGGTACATGAGAGAGGCCCAGGTTGACCGTCCCTCTGACTTTCCCTCCTGCCCTTCAAGGAGATGTCTGACTTTGTGCAACATTTCTCTTGGGATAAGAAAGCTGAAACAGGGAGCCCAACAAAGATGGAATTATTGATGCAAATCTCCATCGCATCAATTGATAACTACACATCACTGCTCCTATAAGTTGCAAGAGCTAAAATTGCTGCAGAATAATGATACAAAGCTGCAATATCTTTCTCACACAGGATTCTTATTAATCTTCCAAGTTCAAACAGGACTAGCTGTGGAATTGTGTTGTTGCTTGAACATAAATAGATTTAAAAAGATTTTAAAATAGCTTTGATGTTTTATATAACAGTTGAGGATGACAGTACAGCTGTAAGTTATCCCTTCAACCTTTATGAACTACACAAATTGGGGTAGATTTCTTCCCGGTGCAAACTTCTGAAGCGGCCAGGCCTCAGAACATGCCCAACAGAGTAGTCCTGCAGGAGGCCCAATCCTCTTCGCAATATCGCACTGTCCAGCCAGAAGAAGATAGGTCAGCGGGCCGGGGTCCAATCTTAGGGCCAGAATTTTTCTGTTGCCGATTTGGGGGCGGGGCCTGCTCGCCGTCGCGAAAATGACACGGGATGAATTCGGAGGGAACCCCCGACGTCATCCCGCCCCGTTTAAATATTAAGGAAAACGGGCAGACAGCAAAATCAGCTGTCTGCCCACCGACCTGTCAATGGCCAACTGAGGCCATTGACAGGGTAGTTAAACCAATTAAAGGCCCTGCCCGTCCAACCATAAGGCTGGCGGGCAGGCCAGGAGCCCCAGCGGGCTTCTGAAAACACATGAAACCGCATCCACCAGCGGGATGAGGTTTCATGTCGGTTTTAAAAAACTTTAATAAAGTTTATGTGACATTTATTAACATGTCCCATCTCGTGTGACATTGTCACATGAGGGGGACATGTTAATAATTTTTTTATTTTTCTATTTTTGAAGTTTATAAACCTTTCACCGATCTCCCTGAGACAGTGCTTAGTCTCAGGGAGCAGTGTGCTCTTTCGCGCGCATGCATGAAAGAGCGCACTTTGACAGTTGGGGAATCCCTCCCCCCCACCCCCCCCCCCCCCCCCCCGGCCCCCGCACAGGAAGCGCAAAGCGCTTCCCATCGGGCAGTCCGCTGAGTGGGCCTTAATTTCTCCACCCACTCAAAATGGTGGCGGGGCCCGTTTCGATGGCGGCGATCGGCTGCCCGCCCACTGCCGAGCCGTTGGGGCCTGCCTGCTCATCAAGGGCAAAATTCTGCCCTAGAAGTCTGGAGGGAATGACTTGGTGTGACAGTGACCCAAGTTTCTCAAAGAAACATCCCTACTCCTGCTGACCCAATAAAATTGCAGTTTAGGAGATTTTGAGTCCTTCCACCCAACAGATTCCAGAAAGTGCCACCTCGAAAATAGTGGCAATGCCTTACTGCTTTGTTCCTGCCGTTGCTGTGGCTGCTGCAGTCTGCTCCCTGATATACCTGGCTGTCTTTTAGAAGAGATAGACAAAATGGAAAAGGAGGGGAATTAGTGTCCTTGATAATAAAGGAGGGGATAAAGATAATAGAGAGCAAGCATCTTAGCATGGAAAATCAAGATGTAGAATCAGTTTCGGCAGAGCTAAGAAACAGCAAGGGGCAGAAACCATTGGTGGGAGTAGTTTATGGGCCCCCAAACAACAGTTGTTTTCGTAGGGCAGTGTATTAATCAGGAAATTAGAGGTGCAAATCATTAGGGTAATACAGTAATCATTAGAGGGATTTTAATTTTCATCTAGACTGGGCAAATAAAATGCGCAGTAATACTGTGGAGGACGAGTTCATGAAGTCTGTATAAGATAGCTTTCCAGATCAGTGACCAAGTAGAGAGCAGCCTATTTTAGTTCCAGTATCATGCAAAAAGAAAGGGTTAATTAGTAATCTTGTAGTAATGGAGTATCAAGGGACCAGTGATCATAACACAATAGAATCTTATGTTGCATTTGAGAGTGATTTGGGTAAGTCCAAAACTTAAATCTGACTAAAGAAAAATCCGTAGATTTGAGGGGTGATTGGTTTATAGCTTGGGAAACTAGATTAAAAGATAAGATGTTAGATAAACAAAGATTTAAATAATTAATTCATCATTTACAACAAATATACATCCCCTTAAAGAATAAAAGTCCCATTGGAAAAATTGTACAACCGTGTGTAACAAGAGGAGTTCAAGATAGTATTATGTTAAAGGAAGAGGCTTATAATTTTGCCAAAAAAGAGTGGTAAACCTAAGGATTGGGGGTATTTTAGAATTCAGCAAATGAAGACCAAGGGATTCATAGAGAGATGTCAGAACAGAGTCAGGGGTGGGAACAGATGACAGAGCAGAGCCAGTGGGGTGGAGGAAATGAATGAGCAGAACTGTAAGGAGGATGGAGGAAGAGCAGAGCTGAAGTATGGGGGAGGGGGCTGAGTAGAGTGGCAGTGGGGCTGAGCAGAGTGGGGGTGTGGGGAAGAGGACTGAGTAGAATGGGGGTTTTGGGGAAAAAAGACTGAGCAGAGTGGGGGTGTGGGAAGGGGGGCTGAGCAGCATGAGGGTGTGGGAAGGGAGGCTGAACAGCGTAGGGGTGGGGCTGAGCAGAGTGGGGGTGTGGGAAGGGGGGCTGAGCAGCATGGGGGTGTGGGAAGGGGGGCTGAGCAGAGTGGGGGTGTGGGAAGGGGGGCTGAGCAGAGTGGGGGTGTGGGAAGGGGGGCTGAGCAGCATGGGGGTGTGGGAAGGGGGGCTGAGCAGAGTGGGGGTGTGGGAAGGGGGGCTGAGCAAAGTGGGGGTGTGGGAAGGGGGGCTGAGCAGCGTAGGGGTGGGGCTGAGCAGAGTGGGGACGGGGCTGAGCAGAGTGGGGGTGTGGGAAGGGGGGCTGAGCAGCATGGGGGTGGGGCTGAGCAGAGTGGGGGTGTGGGAAGGGGGGCTGAGCAGCATGGGGGTGTGGGAAGGGGGGCTGAACAGCGTAGGGGTGGGGCTGAGCAGAGTGGGGGTGTGGGAAGGGGGGCTGAGCAGCATGGGGATGTGGGAAGGGGGGCTGAGCAGAGTGGGGATGTGGGAAGGGGGGCTGAGCAGCATAAGGGTGGGGCTGAGCAGAGTGGGGGTGGGGCTGAGCAGAGTGGGGGTGGGGCTGAGCAGAGTTGGGGTGGGGCTCTTCAGAGTGGGGGTGAGGGGATGGGGCTGAGCAGCATGAGGGTGTGGGAAGGGAGGCTGAACAACGTAGGGGTGGGGCTGAGCAGAGTGGGGGTGTGGGAAGGGGGGCTGAGCAGAGTGGGGGTGTGGGAAGGGGGGCTGAGCAGCGTAGGGGTGGGGCTGAGCAGAGTGGGGGTGGGGCTGAGCAGAGTTGGGGTGGGGCTCTTCAGAGTGGGGGTGAGGGGATGGGGCTGAGCAGAGTGGGGGTGTGGGAAGGGGGGCTGAGCAGCATGGGGGTGGGGCTGAGCAGAGTTGGGGTGGGGCTCTTCAGCGTGGGGGTGAGGGGATGGGGCTGAGCAGAGCAGGGGTGTAGGGAGGGGGGCTGAGCAGAGCGGGGGTGTGGGGAGGGGGGCTGAGCAGATCAGGGGTGTGGGGAGGGGGGCTGAGCAGAGCAGGGGTGTAGGGAGGGGGGCTGAGCAGAGCGGGGGTGTGGGGAGGTGGGCTGAGCAGAGCAGGGGTGTGGGGAGGGGGGCTGAGCAGAGCTGGTGAGGAAGAGCGGAGAGACCAGACCCCGGGGAGGGGTGGAGAGGATTGGGGTGAGCAGAGCTGGAGGGAGTGGGGTAAGGGGTGATCAGAGCAGGTGTGGGTGGTGGTGGCTTATTGGGACGGGTGTGAGCAGAGCTGGGTGGAGGTGGGAGTGGGGAAAAGATGAGTAGAGACAGGAAGGGGTGGACGGGGAAAGGAGCTGGGGGATTGGGATGCCAGGTCTGCCGGTGCTGGGGGGAGGGTGAATGGTACTAGGGTTGGGGAGTGAGCGTGGTGAGCAGAGCTGGGCCATGCTGCAGCGCTTTGGCACTCTCCTGGTTTAAAGGGCTGTGCTGCTGGAGCAGGCTTTACGCCTGCTAGGAGCATCCTTAAATAAATCAGTGTAAATAACTGGGTAAATATCGCACAATCAGCCCAAGTTTACACACTGACAGATCCTGATGCGGCAATCAATGTGAGCTCCCTTGGAGGCATTTCTGGTGAACCGCATGTTCAGTGTACCAGCGTAAGTTTACACCCCAGAACTTGTGGTGCTATTGCAACTCTTATTGAGGTAAACATCCCACTGTTTGCTACTATTGGGACCAGATGATCTGGGACATTATATTAGTAAAGAAATGGTACTGGCGAATTTAATGGGACTTGTATAGTTGACCTTGTGGCCGGCTTCCTTAGGGAATTAAAAGAGGTAGCTACAGAGTTAATGGATTCATTGTTTTTGATCTCCCAGAATTCCCTGGATTCTAGAACAGTCCCCAGATTGGAAGGTAGCAAGAGTAATTTCACGATTCGAGAAAGAATGAAGAGACAAAACGGAAAGAAAGCCCAGTAAACCTGGCATCAGTATAGGGAAAAATTACATGGTAACAGAGCAATTAGAGAAGCATAAGATGATTAGGTAGAGTCAACACAGACTTACGGAAAGGAAATTGTGACAAATGTGTTAGGTTTTTGAGAATGTAGCTAGGAGAGTAGATAAGGGGGAACCAGTGGATGTAGTATATTTGGATTTTCATAATGCTTCGATAAGGTGTCACACAAGAGGTTATTAGGCAAAATTAGGGCTCATGAAAGAAGAGATAGTATATAACATGGATTAAGGATTGGTTTAACGGAAGGAAAACAGTGAACAGAAATAAATCGGTAATTTTCGGGTTCACAAGCTGTAACTTGTGGGGCAAGGGTCAGTGCTTAGGCCTCAGCCATTTACAATCTATATCAATGATTCAGATGTGAGGACCGAGTGTAATGTTTGCTAAGATACAGGCCAAGATCTTTAGGTCGGCGAGCGGGGGGTGGGGCCCGCTTGCCAACGCGTAAAATGACGCAGGATGACATCGGGCGGAATTACCCAGAAGCCTATAGTTCACCATTGCTTTCCCCATGGCAACACCTCAGTCAATCAGAGTCGACTCACCAACTAATCAGCACCCTTTTTTCCTGTAGTATAATTTGTTGTGAGTGTTTGAAATTTGGTATTCTTGGGTTTGCCCTGATGAGTGCAAGACAAAAAGCTTGGTCAACATGTCTCTCTTTTCAGCAATATTCAAGCCCTGTACTATCAAGCGACCATATGTAAAATTCTTAAGGACTTAATGAGGTAGATGGCTAGGGAGTCTAGACCTAGGGATCACAGTTTCAGGATAAGGAATCAACCTTTTAGAGCTAAGATGAGAATTTTCTTTCACTCTACGGACCTTTGGAACTCTCTACCCCAGAAGGCTGTGAATGCTCAGTCAATGAATATATTCAAGACAGAGGTTGATATATTTTTGGGTACTAAAGGAATTATGGAATATGGAAGTTGTGGAAGGTGGGGTTGAGGTTGAAGATCAACCATGATCATATTGAATGGTAGAGCAGGCAAAAAGGGCCGAATGGCCTGGTCAAGCTCCTATTTCTTATGTTCTCATGTTTTACCACTGGGTGGCAGAAGTGCATGCCTGAAACAAGCAGTAGGTCCTTTTAATATGCAAATTGGAATCCTAAAAGATACAAAGGATTACGGTTGCCATTGTAGGACAGTATTGGACAAGGCAAGTCCTACGCACGCTCCACACGTCATCAACTAATGGTCAAGTGACAGCAGAACCCAAACTCTTCTAGGCTTCATAAAATGAGTCTGGGCACATCCTCTCTGTACATACATTCCTTCAGTACAGAGGACTAACTGGCCACCTGATAATATGGTGGCTGGGAGCCAACAGCTTGCCCAGGTATGCTCATTTTCCCTCAGTGCCGGGCCTTCTGCCATCATGCGGCCACAGAATGCACTTCACCACCATCTGGCTGCGCAAAGTTCATGCCTGGGGGTGGGGAGAGGGATGAAAATCTACCCCAGTAAGACTTAACAGTGGACTTCCACTGGCTGGAGAATCAGTAAAACTGGACTGAGCATGTGCGGCACATACTCCATCCAGTACTGTCCAAAAATGGCAAAATGGGGTTCTTAAGTATGCCTTCTGACCCTGATTTGCACATTGAAAGAGCTTACTGTCTGACACTGGTGCATTCTGGCAGCCCAGTGGTAGGTCCAGGGACAGAGTTGAGTGAACCTGGGGTGGTGGGGGGGAGCGGGGACACACAGCAATGGTGGGAACGTTGTGGTAAATCATTCTCCACCATTTCCACCAGGAGTGATGCCTCAAAATCTCCTCCTTTGCCATTGATTTGCTTTTAATCCAGCAGAAAGAGTGGCTAGCAAAGAAAAGGGATTTTATCATCCAGCATTCAGTCTGAAAGATAGAAATGTAATCTTAGGTCAATGATTTTTCATTATTGCATTGTATTTACTGATTCAAATGGATTTTGATTGATGAATTGCTATGAAAATGTTAAACGGATTTTAGCCTCAAAGGAAAGGATGTATGTGCATCTTGTAATTGTTATTCAGCTAAACTAATTTACTCAGTAAATGTAAAGCCCTCACTTAGATAATAAATCTTTGGTTGCAAATGTGGTTACTATGAAAACTAAAGAAGATTGATCTGCTATCTTGGTCCATAGAAAAAGACGAATAAAGAAGAGACAGAGCAAATATAAAGTGATAGACGCCCATTCAAACTAAAGTCTGTAGTTAGATAACAATTGTTTAAGCTGATATTCAGAATGTAAGAGCTAAAAAAAATGCAATTTAATTTTGAACCTAATACCTTAATGGAATTGGAAATTACTTTACGATATACTAAAACAGCTACAAAATAGCTAAGTAATTTGGTCCATTTTGTTTGCTCAGTTTGTATTTGCAAATAAAACCATAGATAAAACAAATTTCACATTAGACATCCATTAACTTGAAAGCTCTTGGCCTCCAAAGAAACATATACAAATCATTTTGGATTGTATAAGAACAAGGCCTCGTTTTGAATCCTAGGCGAAGATTTTCAATTTGGGCTCAAAATAGGCATTAATTGGGAATTGAGCCTGTGGTGCCCACACAAGACCACAGCGCTGAGGCCTAAATTATTTTCAGGTTCAGATCTCATTTAAATTTTACCGGCAAGCCATGGGTGCTCTGCTGCAGCTCTCGGCTTTGGTGTAGAGGGAAACCAAATGGCTGTAAAAGGCCCATCTGATAATTGAATCAAGCAGGCAAAGGCATTTCCGAGGTCTCCACAGATTTTGTTCTGCCAGTTGCCTGATTTTCAGGTGAAAAATGGGCAGCCAGCAGTAGCAAACCACTCCCCAACACTATCCCCATAGATTTTTTTCTACACATAATGGGGATAATTAAATAAAAGGATAGAAGGAAAAAACAATGAATAGGGTGGGAGGAGATGATTTGAACTAGCGTTGGTTCAATGAAGCAAATTATGTCCTATAGTTACTGCGATTCTATATACTTCCCTAAACTTGTCAGTAATGTTGTAAGGTTGTATGTTGTCTCATGAAGAGGTCTGGAAACTTGCATGGTTGAACGATAACTGTTTATTAATAACATATAACTATATACATATATACAGGATACAGTGCTGACTAGGTGCAAACTTCATGCCAACTTCTACCAGACTCACTCTACTACTCCCATGTGACTCTCTACATCATAATGTGGGTGGTACTGTTTCCCCAGTCCAACATTAACCCTTACAGTCCTGAACACCCTAATACTACAAGTAACCTACTCCGATATCTGACAAAACAGTTGGTTATGTGATTGAACAACCCATTTCTCAATCACCTTTCTTTCAGACCTATCAGGCAAACCTATGCAATTGCCATACAAGCCTAACACTTAATCTGATAGGCACCTTTCAGCACTACTCTCCCTAACTGTGGATGATTCAGTGTGTAAAAAGGAAAAACACTGTCACACAGTATTTTCTTGGACTACCAGTAGCACAAACCGAGCAAGAAGCATTTTCAACAAGGTAATACTAACAGGTCTGCCCTTATAAAGAGATTAGATAAACAGAATGAAAGCAAGAAATTAAAATTGAAGTTAAATATAAAAATAATAGAGAGAATGAAATTGGAGTTATAACATACTTTTCATGTCCTCAGGGTACCCTAAAATTGTTCATAGCCAATAAATTACTTTTGAAGCATGGTCACTGTTGTTTTGTCTCACAAATAAGAGTGTGACAAATGATCATTTGGTGGGCTGCTGGAGGGATAAATATTTACTGGGGGAACTCCATTGCTCTTCTTTGGATAGTGTATAAGAGCTATTACATACACCAGAGCAGGCAGATTAGACTTCATTTTAAGGTTTCACCTGAAAGACAGCATCTCCGCCAAGTGTCAGCCAAGATTACGTGTTGCACAACTTCAACAAACCCACAACCTCCTGACTCTAGTGGTGAGAGTGCTACTTTGATCCAGCTAACATTAAGAAGAAAAAGAATGATAGGTGTTTGCAAATCTCCCGTGGTGTTACTCACAGTGCAATCAGACGATAAATTATTTCATGTGAATAGGAGTGTTTTACTGTGCAACATGTAATGTATTTGTCTTATTATTATACAATATTGCTAAACTGGGGTTATATATTTTTAAGGCTACAAAGTCTAATTATTGTTATGGAAGAATTGACTAAAGGTCACCCACTGTTAATTCTTATATGGTTAATGATCTTTACCAAACTGGGAAGTGCATGAGAGTTTAAGACAATGAGTCACTTCCTTTCTCATCTCTTAAAGATTTTTTTCTCATTTGTAGCCATCTGTAATAACTCCTATGTGACTTGTGTATTATGCATTTGTTATGTGATGGGTGTGAATTGGGTGCAATGGCCCCAAAAATCCACGGCCTGAATTTTCAGGATGCCTGGGCGCCATCCAAGGAGTCAGCGGGGAACACCTCCCCACCGACTCCAGCAGGCCCACTGCTATTTCACTCGCTAACAAGCATTGACTGGCATAAGACGGGACTTTCACCCATCACCAGAAGGAAGTCCTGCCTCAGGGAGCTGCTAGCCAATCAGATTGGCCAGCAGCTCTCCAGTACCTCCAGGAACAGTGCTGCAGTAGCACTGCAGGGAGCTGCCTGGAACTAAGGATCAGGAACTGCTGGAGAGATAAATGGCAGGGGTCCCAGGGCGGGGAGGGTAGGGAAGGCCTGGGAGCTGTGAGGGGGTTGATCGGGGTCCTGGGAGATAGGCTGGGTCGGGAGGGAGGTCTGGAGGTCACTGGGCCTTCAGGGGAAGGCATCCCCAGTCAAAAGGGGGCTTCTGATGGAGGCACACCCCGAGATCAAATTCTGTTCATTTTCGGGTTTGCTCCCCTGATCTGTCATCCGCCCGCCAGCCTAAACATGGAGGCTGGGAGGAAAAAGGCCCTTGAGTGGCCACAAATGGGGCAAGAACAGAAAATACTGGAAAAGCTCATTGGGCAGAATTTTCTGCCTGTCGGGCGGGCAGGCCCGACCCAATCTCTGGCAGGCGGAGAGCTGATCCCCGACAGCGAAGCGGGTCACACCGCCATTTTACGTGGACAGGCCAGTTAAGGCCCGCCCAGCGTGACGTTCGGCGGGAAGAGCTAGGCACCTCCTATGCAGGCGGGGGATTCCCTAAAAGCGAGAGTGCACTCTTTAGCGCATGCACATGAAAGAGCGCACATCTCCCTGAGGCTAAGTGCAGCCTCAGGGAGATCGCTTCCACTTTGACAAATATTAAAATTAGAAAAAAAAAATCCCTAACGTGTCCCCCTCACATGAGATGGGACATGTTCATTATTTACTGGAAAACTTTATTAAAATTTGTAAAACCCTGCATGAAACCTCATCCTGCCGGTGGATGAGGTTTCATGTATTCTCTATTTGCCGTCAGGGCTCCTGGCCTCCCCACCAACCTTAAGATTGAATGGGCAGGTCCTTTAATTGTTTAAATGATCCTGTCAATGGCCTTAATTGGCCATTGACAGGTCGGCGGGCGTGCAGCTGATTTTGCTGTGGGCTTGCCTTCCTGAAAATTTAAATGGGGCAGGATGACATCGGGCATTCCACCCAACGTCATCCCGCGTCATTTTACACATAGGCGAGCGGGCCCTGCCCCCTGCTCGCCAAAGGCAAAATCCTGCCCAAGAGGTCTAGTGGCATCTGTGGAGAGAAAAACTGAGTTAATGTTTCGCGTCCGTATGACCTTTCTTCAGACCCTTCTTCAGAACTTCACAGCGGGTGTGAGTGGACAGTATTGCGAGAAGGCCAAAAATCGGTTTCACGTCGTCGTGAAACCAGTTTGTGATCGCCCGCTCTGCCCGTCAATGGCGGGCCGGTTTCCCACTGCTGCATGGCGGGAACCTAATTTCAATACTTTAGAGTCTCATTATAAACCCAGCTCACCGGAATCATCCCCCCACATTAAATTTACCACCCAAGTTGGCATGACTTCAGAATGGCGTGCAACATGACTGCCTTTAAAAAGGTGTGCACCTGGCAACCTGAACTCGGAGGTGAGTGTACAAAACATTGCACAGCGCTCACGAGCGTCACCTATAGGAGATCAAGGAAGAGGCGCCGCACATTCTGGGGAGGAGCAGGGCATCGGAGCGGGGTGGTGGGGGGGGGGCGGGGGTGGGGTGGGGGAAGGCAAGTCGCTTTGTCTTGGCCGGCTTTCAGTATGGCGCTGGGGCAAGGGCTCCAGCGTGGGTGACCTGGGCAAGTCAGCACAGACTGAAAGAAGTACACGATCACATGTTGGGGGGGTGGAGAGCAGGCGGGCAGGAGGGTGGGTGAAGGAAGTGGCCATGCACTTGGAAAACTTGTCAAAAATGAGCGTTCTTCCGCAGCTGAGCCATTGAGCAGCAGCTCCATTGACATGTTTGGAGCTGGGCCTCTGGATCTTTTCTCGCCGCTCAAGCAATGCAAAAGCACAAAAGTGCCACCAAGTGCTCCAGAACCTTTCATCAGACTGCAAATTAATGTGTGTTTTAGGGGGCAGCAGTACAATTGGCCGCCTGGGCAAGTTGTAGAATACCCTTATGGAAGGTGACCATGGGGTAGTCACTGACGGAGGCGCTCACAGCCCCCTGTAATGTCTTTATTAATGTTCAAGCTAACAGTGCAGCCTTGTAGTGCGGGTTAGGAGAACGCCTGCACCTGAGCTGAGAGCACAGCATGCAGTCCAGTGGCTGAAGCTGCCACCAGTCAGTCAAGTGAAGTAGGGCAGAGGCGGGTGGGGTTTCAGACAGCCATGAGAGACAGGTGAGGCATCCCCACCTCAAAGGTGTTGAGAGCACACAGATAGAATGATGGAACTCTATGATGTCTGCCCACGATATTCTGGCAGCAATGACAAGCACTGTGTCCAGTGAGTGTGAAGCCAGACCATTACTTGGTCTGAAGGTTAAACACTGCACTGGGAAGAGGCCCTGGACTGAGACACCTGATTTTATCTTGTGCAGGAACCAAGGTTTCATATCTGAGTGACACGAACACTGCTCATCAGAACAAGGAGCCATAGGCAATGAGATATTCTTGGGAGGTTATTTATAATTGTGAACATTATTAACACCCGTACCCAGGCCATGCAATTACATCTTCTTAACATTACTAACCCTGCCGCTATGCCTTGGTGCTCCCCCGACACCCACAGCAGAAATGGAGACAGCCTGCTGACTGCTGTCTGTAGTGTCCTTGGCAGGCGGACTCCGGAGGCTGAGACTTGGAGGGCCCCGGTCTGCTTTCGGGGTCCTGCTGTGGACCAGCTGCATCCTCCTTGCCTGTGGAGCTGGAGTTGTGGGGGCCACAGGCAGAGGGGATTTGGATTGGTCAGACATTCCCGGAGTCACCTGGATGGATGGACCCGGGATGTCGAGCTGCTGGTCCACCTCCCTATGGGTGCCCGACGGCCCCTGGATGACTCCTTAAGGAGAAGAGGAAGCTGGAATGAGATCAAGCTGCCCCACATCCCTCTCGCGTTGACACTGTTGGAGGCCAACTATGACGCCAGTGATGCAGTTCAGCCTGCACAGCAATGTCTTGGACCAAGGTCTCCATCCTGTCAGTGTTGACCTCGATGAGTCAGCATGCCAGTGCTATCAGCCCAGACTGAAGGCATTATGCCTTGCAATCTGAGGAATGCAGCACATATCCCTTCCTGATGTTTCTGTGATTGTCTTTGCAGCTCCAACAACTGATTGAGGACCGAGTCCAGAGGCTCATCATCTGACTTGGACTCAGCAGATTCCTCACCTCCAGCAGCCCTCCAAGTGCCAGGGACCAAGGATGTCCCTGCCTCCTCCTGCTGTGAACAGATTGTGTGCTGTGCTCACCAGATTGTGATCCTGAGGCTACTCTACATCTAGGCCCCACAGTGGTGTGTGTCACTGTGTTGGTGGAGGGTGTGGGTAAGCGTCGTGATGGGCCTTCAATGGTGCTGCCCACAGGGTCTTCATTGGAGGTGCTCTCAGCGCTGGGGTCAGGGTTATGGTTGCCTGAGGGGGACATGTCAGATGTGTCTAGGAGAGAAAGTGGAGATTTTTGTTCTTGGCAGCCATGTTGAACACACAACAATGGATTCAGAGTAGCGTTGAGAGAGGGATCATGTGGTGCAGAATCCCCACGTGGGTGTTCACCACCGATGTCGCCATCACCGCAGGAATGGTCCAGTTCTTTCCAGCCAGCTCCTACGCTTGACTCCCAAACAGAGTGAGGACTTTAACGCCTGGCACTCCACCCCGCCGTCTGGGACATCTCCCAGTGATTGTATGCAATCCTGTCCTGCATAAAGACAGATGGAGAGAGTATGAGCAAGGCACATGCCAGGCCAAATGAGAAGGATGCTAGGCATGTGTGTTTGCTGAGTGGAGCCATGGACAGGATAAGGAGGTGATCTCCAGAGGAGATAAGGTCAGATGGAGACGTGAGGGTGTCTGTGTGAGAGAGTGAGTGGTAATGTTCCTTGAGCTGGCAGTGAGTGAGATGCCAGCGAATGTGTGATGGGTTTGTGAGTGGGTGAGTTGAGTGATGAGATGGTTAACTTACAATAGTGGCACGGAAGAGATCATGCATCCATTTTCTGCACTGGAAGGCCAAACCTCTAGTATGCAGCATTGGCATTGACCACCTCTGCCACCACCTCCCAAGCCAGAGTCGTGAGACTGATGGGCCTCCTCCGGCCAGAGTGAGGGTAGAAGACATCGCGACAGGCCTCCACGGCATCCAGAAGGTGTCCCAGGGAAGCATCACTGAATCAAGGGGCTGCAATCTTTCTGGCTTTTGGGGCCATGTCTTCAGCAGAGCTGTCCTAGGCTGCAAACATCGAGAAGTGTGCGTTCTCCTGCATTTTAAATCTGGCGCCGATGTTAGGAAGTGGTAAGGTAATGGCGTGGCAGGCCAATCACCACCAGTGACACGGCGTTTTCCAGTGACTGCATAATTTATGAGGCAGGAAGGGGATGATACAGCATGAAAACCCGTCATTGCGGACGACAGGTAAAACATCTTTTTTCACACCCACTACCGCACTTAGTGAAAATCTGGGTCGATTCCACCCTTAGTGATTTAACTCCTTTAATATAGTCTTAGGCCAACCACACTACAATGCTGAACACTCTCTGATTTTGAATTCAATGCTTGACTGGTTTCTTTCTTTGGCCTCTCACTACTTCGATTGATGGATAGATTGATAGGTATAAAATCGTGATTTCAGAAGTTCCTTTCATGATTTAGGGTGTATATTATACTAGTACAGCTGTTCTTGAGTAATTGCTATAATCTATTATTGAAATAGCATTATTTTTAGCGCAATTCTACAAGAGCTAAAAGCTAAGTCTAATGATTCATTTGTGTTCCTTTGGGAGAAAGCTGTTCCAGGTTTCTCAACAATTTAACCCATTCCAAACAAATCTTTCAATTCACTGGCAAGGCCATTTTAAGAATTGATTTTTGCTTGTTTAACTAGGCCATCAGTGTTGACCTTGGTTTCAGAGGCTGTACTCATGTCTCTGAGTCAGAGATTTGTGGGTTCAAGCAGACTCTAGAGAATTGAGGCATAGTCTAGGTGGCTGATACTGCAGCATAACACTGCTGAGGTGCTGCACTGTACAGGTGTTGTCTTTCAGATGAACGTTAAACTGAGGCACCATCTGCCCTCTCAGCTGGACATAAAACCTCTCATGCCACTATCCGAGGAAGAGCAGGGTATTCTGGACAATATTTTTCTCTCAACAATATCTCTCTCTAAAACAAATGGTCTGGTCATTTAATTGTTGGTTTTGTGGAAATTTGCTGTGCACAAATTGGCTGTTATTTCTTACATTAAGACAGGGACTACACATTGCATTGGCTGTAAAACATCTTGGGATGGTCTGAAGTTATGGAAAGCATTCTATAAAAGCAAGTTCTTTCTTTTCTGATGAAACTTTAACTCTCTTTCTCTCTCCACAGATGATGCTCAACCTGCTGAGTATTTCCAGCATTTTCTGCTTTTATTTCAGTTTTCCAGGATCCACTATGTGCTACTTTTCTTTCTTTTCTTTCTCTTCGATAGCACATTCATGTGGACAACATTGCTGAAAGTTAGCTTTGTGAGTGTTTTTTCAATGCATTTGTACTTGCTAAACTTTTACCCTTTGACATCAAGCTCGCTGTCTTTGCTGAGTTGTCAGATGGAGCCACTGAGCAGAGGTCACCTGGTTACCCATGTGAGCAAAGGAAAGAAAATGGTTGAAAACTCTCCCTGAGCTATATTCATTTATCTCCTAACCACAGTTAGATCAAGAGCAGTGTTCATCTAGACAGGGAGAAAGTTAACTGCGTACTGTCCTCCTGGGTATGTAGCCTGTGGAGAACTAAAGGGAGTTGAAGGGGGTGTAAAAAGGAACTGTAAAAACTGGAGAGGTGGAACAAAATATTTTAGCACTTAAAGGGGTTAAAACATTTCTAAAATTGAGAACTTTAAATTAAATATTCCTTCCTCTGAACTCCAAAAAAATCCCCAATGCAGTGCCAGTGTCATTTTATCCCCCTCCTTTTCCCTCCCAACAGAGATTGGATACCTCAACATGTAGCTTTCGATCCAACAGCTCAGTTAGAATTGCTTACAATGATAGTTATGAATCATCTACAGTAAGCACATGGTGACACATTTTCCTCAATAAGAATAATGAGGAAAGGTTAAATCATGGCGAGCCGCTAACTTCAAGTGATTTTTTTTTGGTGAGATAAGTCTGAGCTTCAGTTATTTCACCATCTTTAGTTTGCAGTTACTTTTAGAACCTGCCAGACATGAATCAATACTGTGCCCAGTGAGTTGCACAGTATTGATTCATGGTGGGAACAGAATCAGGAACTGAAGACTTTATCTTCCATTTGAATCTGAATAAAAGCAGCACAGAAGCCCAAGTGGTAATTATGTTCTCGGCAGTTTTAAATTAAAACATACCCTAAGCTCTGGGCAGCTGCCAAGTGGCTAGGTCTACCCTGATTGCTCTTGAGATAATGCCATTCTGTGGCTTGTGATAACTACATATTTTTTGCTCTCAGCCCATGTCACATCAGTCAGCCTGTAGTGCTCAGATGCCCATTAAGAGATTAGAAAGTCACCTCTACTGTTTCCTGAAAATCCTCCACCATGTCATTGAGTAATGGTTTGTCCAAAACTTCACAGGAGCATTTGATAAATTGCTATGTGCATTTTGCTTCCTATTCCTTAGTAAAGTGTAGGGCGGTTAGTGACTCAAGTCGTTAAGCACTTATCTGCCATCCAGAAGAATGTGAGTGTGAGTTTCAAGGCTCACTGTTATTCATTCTCACTTGTGTCAGTTGACTGATTTAAGCAGTTTTCAGCTATGCTGCTAGATAGGGTGTTACTCGTTGAGGTATCCCATCTTGGAAGGGAAGGGGATAGAGCAAGGAAGTGTCTTATTAGTACAAATCTGTTTTTTTTGTGGAAGAGCATTGCGGACTGCCATGGAAACATCTAAAGCTGACATTTGGCTGCAAATGAGCAGAGAGGAAGAAAATTAGGAGACATCAAAATAAATTCTACTTCTGACAGGGGAATCTTTTCACAATTAAATATGATGCCATACATTGTAAAAATGTGTTAGTAGTATGAAGAATTAACAAATCAATTAACCTAATGTCGAAGTAAAATTGGTTAATTTTAAGCATTCATTCACAGATGTGGGCTTTGTTAGCAGGTCAACATTTATTGCCCATTACTAATTACCCTTGAGGAGGTGGTATGAGCTGACTTATTGAACTGCTGTAGTCTCTGTATTTTAAGTATGGTCACAGTGCTGTTAAGTAGGGAATTCCAAGATTTTGATCCAGTGCAACAAAGAAAATGTAATATATATCCAAGTCAGAACGGTGTGTGACTTGGAGGGGAACTTAAAAATGGTGGTGTTCCCATGTGTCTGCCACTCTTGTTTTTGGTGGTAGAGGTCATGGGTTTGGGAGTTGCTGTTGTAAAAGCCTTAGTGAACTGCTTGTACATGTAGATGGTACACGCTGTAGCCATGGTGGTGGTGGAGAGAGTGAATGTTTAAGGTGGTGAATGGTGTCAATCAAGTGGGCTGTATTGCCCTGGATGGTGTTGGAGATGCACTCATTCAGGTTTTTGTCTGGTAGATAGTGGAAAGGCTTTGGAGAGTTAGAAGGAAAGTTATTTACCATAGAATACCCAATCTCTGGTCTGATCTTGTAGCCACAATATTTATGTGGCTGATCCAGTTCTATTTCTGGTGAACAGTGACCTCTGAGGATGTTCATGTTGGGAGAATTGCTGTAGGTAATGCCATTAAATGTCAAGGGAAGATGGTTAGACTCTGCTGTTGGAGATGGTCATTACCTGGTATTTGTTTGGTGTGAATATTGCTTGGCACTAAACAGCCTAAGCCTAGATGTTGTCTAGGCTTTGCCACTTGATAGCACTGTCAATTACATCTTCTGTCGCCTTGCTAACAATTGAGAGTAGATTGATAGCGTGGTAATTAGCTGGAATGGATTTGTTCTGCTTTTTGTGGACAGGACATACCTTGGCAGTTTTCCACTTTGACTGGTAGATGCCAGTGTTGAAGCTGTATTGGAACAGTTTGGTTGAGGGTCCAGCTAGTTTCAGAGAACAAGCCTTCGTGACACAATGCTTCACTCTATGTGGAGTAAATCGCATTGCCTGAAGATTGACTTCTATGATGGTGGGACCCTTGGGAAGAGGCCAGATAGATCATCTACATGACATTTCTAGCTGACCATGTTTGGGAGTGTTACAGTCTTGTCTTTTGCACTTGTGCTGCGCTCCATCATCACTGACGGTTGGGATATACGTGGAGCGTCTATCCTACTATTAGCTGTTTAATTGTCCACTACCATTCATGACTGAATGTGGCAGAACTGATGAGCTTTGATCTGATCCATTGGTTGTGCTATTACTTAGTTATTTATAGAATGCTGTTTCTGCTATTTGGCTTGTATGTAGATCTGTGTTGTTGCTTCATCAGGTTGGCATCTCATTGTTGCCCCTGGCATGCTCTCCTACACTCCTTATTGAACACGGGTTGGTACCCTAGCTTGCTGGTAATGGTAGAGGCCATGAGGTTACAGATTTTGGTGGAATACAATTCTGCTGCTGCTGATGGCCTGTAGGGCCTCATAGATGCCCTGTTTTGAGGTGCTAGATCTGTTCTGAATCTATCCCACTTAGCATGGTGGTAGCCAACTCAATGGAAGGTGCCACAAGAATGATGCAGTGTTCAACCTTACCAATACTGTCATGGGCAGGTGCATTTGTGACAGGTAGCTTGATGAGTATGACACCAAGTAGGTTTTTCCCTCGTGCTGGTTCTCACCAACTGCCACAATCCAGTCTAATGCAGCATATTAAGAGGAAATCTTTCACTAGGACATAATGAACAACATGGGATGGATAATATTTTCTTGTATCTCTCAGAATCCAGTACCAAATGAAATGACAGCACCAAGGTCAGCATTACTTTCACCATGCCGGATAGCCTTACCAAAAGAATTACCGTTAGCATCATTAACACCACCAACCCTATGAACCTAGGCATCACCAACATCAGCAAAACTACTGCCAGACACTTGCTCACTCTCACTAAATTCATTGCATTTCCAGGAGGATTTTAGGAGTATGTAAACTATTTATGAAACAAATGCTAAATGAACTTCCAATAACACATCCTAACGACAATAGTACATGATGTTTTTCTGGTACTGCTCAAATCCTTCAATTTTCAGCATTTTGCATTTTTCTTGTGCAGTGCAGTTAGTTGCTGATCATAGTATTTGTTTCCTGAATTGTTGAGTCAGAAAGGATATAGTACACTGTTAACCAACAGGTGCTGAGGTTAATAAAAGCGTAAAATATATTGTTGACAGATAATAAAAACAAATGAAAAGATGCATCCTTCTGCATGGTTAAGTAACACAGTGTACCTCAGTTGTAGCTTTATATTAAAACAATATATTTTATTTCTTACTGTCTTCAGACTTTTGCCTTGTTTTGATGGCGGTGCTGGTGTGTTTATTAGAGGCTGTAAGCTTTGATGAATTGTTTTCGCTCTCGCATGGATCCTTTTTTGACATCTGTTGTATTGAGCTCAAGAAAATAATAGTCACTATTCTTTGTGCAAATGCTACTTAAAATGCTTTATTTTGCTTTCATAAAATGCAATTGTATTTATATTTCATCAAATATGGCCCCCGTCAAACAATCCATTTCAATTCATACTGACAATGAATTATGTCACTGATCTTTAAGAGAGAGGGGAGTGGTGAAGGTGGGTGGGGAGGAACGGAAAGAAGTTTACAGAAACTTTCTTCAGCAGTTAACATTGACCAGGTAGAGCCCATGGTTAAACAGTTTATACATAGTCCATAGCCTTTACAAGCCAAACAAATCCTTCTTGATTGTGAGCATAGGAGATTGAGAGGTGATATGATTGAGTCCTTTAAGATTATGAAGGGGTTTGATAGTGTAAATATAGAGAAGGAGGGCTGGAATCAATGGCTGCAGCAGTGGACCCGATCACTGGCTGGAAAACCAGTGGCAATTCTGCTGCAGCTATTCCCAGGTGCCTTGACGCAATTAAAAGCCAGTCAGGAACTTACCCAGTTGGCGTTGCGGTTCTCGGGCCCTGCAAGGTGGGTGTCTTGCCCCAATGAGCTGCGAATCAATCAGAGGCTGGCAGCTCTTCACTACCATCAGTGCCACCAGGAGTGATGGCCACTGCTAGTACTGCAGCAGACCCTGGGAGAAGGAGCAGTCATGGGGTCTTGAATATAGGTAACTGAGGGGACCTCGCTGAGGCGAAGTGGGGGAAGCTGTTGGATTATAGAGCAGTGGGTCATCCTCCAGGGTGACACAATGCCACCATGGGTCCCTCCATTTATGCACAGCAAGGTCTTTCCACACTCCCCTACTTGGGCCACGGGCAGGGCTGACCACATGGGCATGCTCACCTGGCCCCCCACCATTTCCTGTAGAATACCCTTGACAATACCTTCCAAACCCATGACTCTAGTGTCCAAAGGACAAGGGCAGCAGGCACAATGGAACAGCACCACCTGCAAGTTCCCCTCCAAGCCACCACACCAACCTGACTTGGAATTATATCACCTTTTCTTATCTGTCGCTGGGTCCAAATTCTGGGACTTCCTCCCTAACAGCACTGTGTATATGGACTGCAGCGGTTCACAAGGCAATTAGGGATGGGCAATAAATGCTGGCCTAGCCAGCAATGCCCACATCATGTGAATGAAAAAAAAAATTAGCCTGGGGCAATTGGCCCATCCTCGACCCTATCACTGGCCCTCTATCCAGCTTCACCTGCCCCACCCCCTTTAACAATATATATTTCACCACATTTCTACTTCTCTTTAGTTCTGAAGAAGAGTCATACTGACTCAAAACGTTAACTCTGTCTTTCTCTCCACAAATGCTGTCAGATCTGCTGAGTTTTTCCAGCAATTTGTGTTGTTGTAAAACTATTGAATGTGCTAATAGAAGGATATGCCAATGTGGTTGGATGAAAAGAGGGTGTCATGTGAAGTATAAAAACCGGCACAGACCAGTTGGGTAGAATGGCTTGCTTCTGTCCTGTAGCCTATATGTGTAACTATGAAACTCTATAAATGATCTGGAAACTGAACATGTGAGCACTTCATTTGTATACACCTCAATAGATTCAAAGCTAGTGAGTTCAATATCTTCAAAGCACCTTCTTGGATTTTCAACATGTTTTGCAAATGACTTTTTTTCAGCAGATGTTGGCTGCTTTCAATGATAAGGAACAGTAATGGTGATAGAAGGAATGGTTATTTCATGGATGAACTTAGAATTCACAAAATCAAAATCAAACTAACAGTTCCTCAGTTGGATAATATTAATTGCCTCTAGTACTTGAAAACAGGAAGCAAAATCCAGCAAAACTAAATCTAGTGGCACCAAATCAAGATGAAAGTAATCTTATCATACAAAATCCCAGTCCCTGTCTATAAATCTGACTAATGATATTTAGACAGCTTCCTTCAACATTAATTCATTATATCAATAATTGGAATTTCATGCTGAACATCCACCATATTTAATGGACAAATGCTGTCTTCGTTCCCTCACCCCTTGTCATTGTCAATGAGCATGTGGTGGGTGGAAGCGAGAAGAAACCTGGACATGTGTTGTCTTCAGCCTAATGGCCATGTTCTTGTGGCTGATTATTGAAGGGGGAACTGTGTCAGCCAACATGTCTGCAGGTTAGAGGGTAACACTTTGTGCGCAGTTTCACTATCTCAGTTTGTGGATATGATGTGTGAGAGCAAGTGATCCTGTTTCCTCCTCAGCACTGTCGTCCTGCTTTTCCAGTTCCTTCTCTTCCAGTACCGCCTGGCCATGTTGCAGTTCTTGGATTTCTGAAAGGAGAAAGGCACAATGTTTGGATTGTGATGAAGGGAGGGGTAGGGGGTATACTATAAGGGTCTAGAACATAAAAGGTTAATGTGGGACTGTGTACAGTACATTCCACACAGTGATGTAAGAGAACCCATGACCCGCACTTGGGGGTCAGTGTTGTGTTGGACAGAGCCGTGTGTAGAAGCATGCATGGAGAAAGATCCTAGCTTGCTCCTTTACTGTACCTATGTATATAGTTTGTAGTAGCTAATAAATACATACTGTTGAACTACATGAGACTATGAATACCTTAATGAGATCTACTGAACTATGCCCAACACCTTACAACATGGTGGCAGCAAATGGAACAACTCAAAACCTCGCAGAGACTGCAGAAGAAAATTAAAATCCTGGAAAACTGAAGGAAATATCAAAGAAGCATTCTAACCTGAAGAAGAGCTGAAGAAGTGAAGGCGCAGAAGGAAATCACCAGAGAAAAGCTCCAAAGAAAGGCTTGGAAGCTGAAGGCAGAAATTAAATTCCTCACTGCAGCAGGAGA
The DNA here is from genome assembly GCF_964194155.1 of Cetorhinus maximus. Taxonomy (NCBI): domain Eukaryota; kingdom Metazoa; phylum Chordata; class Chondrichthyes; order Lamniformes; family Cetorhinidae; genus Cetorhinus; species Cetorhinus maximus. The sequence goes on from NC_135879.1 coordinate 84,643,964, forward strand.
CTTCATTGAATTCTATGGAAGCTCAGCTTTAATACCCAGAGTGTGGAAGTCAGTAGAACTAGCAGGGGTGATCTAAAAATTTAAAATTCCTGGACAACACAAGTCTTGAACAAAAAGTAAAATACTGCAATAGTCAGAAATTGCCATTTAAATCGCAGTCCGAGAAACCTGATTCCCAAGCCGGCGCCTGAACACATGGCAGCCGAGCTTGCTCTGAGCAAAGAGAAAAAAAATTTAAAATTAATCACGACTGAGTAGGCAGCTTAAAAACCCAGAAAATGCTGGGATTCAATGCTTCCAAGACCTGAGGACATTGTGCTAAAGCAGGAAAGACTGTAACCAGTCAATCCAGGCAGCAATCGTTAAAAAAATTTAAACACTGAGACCACGAACAGCATTACCTTGAGAACCTGCCAAAACCAGCAGCAAGTGCGGGAAAACCCTTCGTGCAGAACCATGCAGTGGCACCATCTTGGATTTTTAGAAACCTCTTAAAGCTGGAACTGCAATTAAAAAATTTTAACCGTGGATCTGAAATCCACTCTCCCAGATCAGTTTGGACTTATCCAAGCCCCAAGTCAATCACAAAATTGGGGACTTTGGAGGAAAGGATTCCTTAGATAAATGACTGCTTCAGGTCTGGATAAAAAGATAGTTAACACGCTGTTTTATTTGGTGGACCCGATAGCCAGCGATATAATAGCTAAACAAGGAATCAACGAATCATCTGTAAAATTTGATGACGTTTTAAAATCATTCGCACTTACTTTAGCCTCAGAAGTAACAAAATCCTTGAAAGGGCTAAATTGAATAAACGTGGCCAGCAGCCAGGAGAGCCTGCTGACTCCTTCATTACTGAGTTGTACAGAATGGTTGAAGGCTGGGATTACGGTGACATGAAATCTGAACTAATCAGGGAACGAAAAGTTGTAAGACTGATGGACACCACACTCTCAGACATGCTTCCATCAGAGGAAGAACTAAGCCTTGAGAAAACCATCCAGTTTGTCAGGCAATCTAAAATCTGTTTACAGCACAGATCCATATTAAGGGGAGAAAGCAAACTGTGGTACAAAAGAAACCCCACTGTCCAGTTAGTGAAACAGCACTGAAACAAGGGGCAGGATTTTGAGTTCAGCATGCGGGATGCGTTCAGCGGGCCCAGGAGTGGCCGGGAAACGGGCCACTGCCTGCGATTGGCCGCTGACCGCGATTTCACGCTGGCCGGCCAGCCTGAAAGGTACACTGAAAGGCTCAGCGCTGCCAGGGCGGGGTCTGGGGCGGGGGCGGGAGGAGGGCAAGCGCTGAAGCCAGGGCGGACGCGGGGGAGCGCGCATAGAAAGCTCCCTGAAGGCAGAGAGTAGCCGAAGGGAGCTGAAGAATTCAAAAGCCATAAATAAAAATTTTCAAATGTCGAGGAACATGTCCACGCATTCACCTGAACATATGGCTGATGTAATTTCTGTCCAAACATTTTTTGATTTTTTAAAATTAATATCAAAAACCTCATCCTGCCATTGGATGAGGTTTCCTCAAAAAGGCAAAGACCACCTGGCCGATTCGCCCACCCACCAACCGTAACGTTGGATGGGCAATGAAAAATCACCATTGATTTCGACAATAATGGCCTTAATAGGCCTCTTAATTATCGGTGGGTGCGCTGCTGACCCTCATGGTGCCTGCCGACCGAAATATCGCGCAAATGCGCGATGATGTCGAGACGCTCGCCCGACACCATCATATTTCACACACGAGCAGATCGGCGTGCACCTGCACGCCGAGCAAATAATTTTGCCCAGGGACACTCCAGGACAAGGGAAGCAATACCCTAACTGACCAGTAGAGGGACCATGCCAGCACTGTGGGGCGCTCCCAGAGGCGCGATCAATGTCCAGCAATTTCAGCCCAACCGAATAGGACACTTCGAGAAGCCGTGCAAAGTGAAAACATCAAAACGCATGGAAGATCCCAAGAGAATTCATGAGGTTGAGGCAGCACAACCAGAGGACACACAACAATGCTCCTTGGGTGAAGTCAAAGGTCCTTGATTTTCATTCCGGCAGACATCTCGGTTAATGGCCATCTCACAAACTTTAAGTTGGACACAGGAGCCAGTGTTACGGTCCTATCGGACAAAGAACTGTGGCTGGGAGACCTCTGGCTATGAACAACAGACACACCACTTTGAGAGCCCAGAGGAATCCGACTTCCAATCATAGACATGATTCTGGAAACACTAAGGTCGGGTGGCAAACAAACCTTCCAGCTGATGTATGTCATCCATATCCAGTCATCTTTTCTCTTGAGCAGAGATACCTCTGTAGCTCTGAATCGCCTCAAGACAGCAGAACCACTGTCAAGAGAACCACTGTTATGAATTATACAGAACTGCAAGTTCCCAAGAACTCCAACGAGAAAGGTTCTCTTGACAAGGACTTCAGCTCTGAATTGTTTTCTCTCTTTGCAGACCAGGGTTGTCCACTTTTGTTACAGGTGCCCAAAGCCCCTCACTGGTCAGACCAGCCAACCACTCAGGTGGTTAGCACAACACCTCGAGTAGATGACAGTCAAGAGAGGAACCAGCAAACGAGAAGAGCCTCAACTTTTGGCTCTGATACCAGTTGGAGAGAGAAACCATGAGAGTGCAGAGCAGATGCTACAATCCTGAGCCAGCATAGCTGTGCTGCAAACAACGCTGGAACCGAGCAGCCAGCCAGCCAATGATGACAGCACACTACATAGCCAAATGCAAATGAGCTTACTACCAAGTCTCACACTCACAACAGGAAGAGCTATCTTCCATCCCAGTGTGCGTCATGGTGAACCACATGAAGGAAGAAGAGAAAATATTACCATAGAGACCAGGCCAGAGTTTGTCCACCCCGTAAAGAGCGGGGTTAAATAAAGCAACCGGCACTATCACTATAATTGGGGAAGCGACAGAGCGATTCAACACCAAAGAACAGAACAAGAGGGTGAAAAGACACCCAGATGTCAGAACAACTTCCAATTCAACAAATTTTACCTCCAGCTGTCACGACTCGCTGGGGATAGTGCGCTGCAATATCAAGCCCCACTGCTCCCTGAGCCGCGACATATGTGAAAATAGTTTGATCAACCCACCTATTTGTTTAATTTAGGTTAATCGAATACGAGCACCAGGTTTGTAAACTTAATAAGTAAATAACTGTTTATTGAACAAACTGTCGTTAACCAGTGGCAAAAGGAAGAAATATGAACTGCTAATTTCTAACGCTATAACCTAAACTCTACCCCTCCTTGAATCCCTATACACACACATACAAGACACATAAGACATACAAAAACATGGATTTTAAGAGTGGAATAAAACAGTTCAATAGCACCAATTCCGGAGTACAGTTGATTTCGATCGATGTCTTCCAAATTCTTTTCAGTTTTTTGTTGATGACAGAAGGTGGTCTTCCTGCACTTTCAGTATTTAGTTCACTGGTTGAACACTTGCCTTTCAATGTCTCTAACAGTGATTTTCCACTTTGCCTTTTGACAGGGGTTTTCAGAGAAAGAGAGCAGGTTATAGAGATATGAGAAGAAAAAGCCAGCTAGCTATTATTGTGGAATTACTGGAATCTTCCACATAGGAGAAAGAGGTTTTAGGTCTTGTTCCTTTCAGGCTAGAAGTTATTCTGCTCTGTTCTCACACAAAACTTGGTCACCTGGTTAGGAACTAATTAAACGTTGTTGCCAGGCAGCTCCTTTAGTCCAGGACTCCTTTCCAGCACCATCCTGTCTTTCATGGCATATTCTGTTCCAGGACTGCAACATTGTATATATCTCTCATCCTGTTCCAGTGGACATGTCCTTCAAACTGCAGCCATTGTAATTTTATAACAGCTCAACAGAAAATAAAAAGATATGTTCCTTGCAACAGCAACAGAGTCTTCCACTCCTCCAACCATAGCAGGAACAAGATATGAAAGGGTTATCAGGCCTCCACAGTGCCTGTGAATGTAGGAACTTGAGTGGGGGGGTGGTGGGCTAGTAGTAATACATGGGGAAAACTGGGATAACTTGTATATATGTTGGACAAAGACTTGGGGAAGGTGTAATATAAGGGTCTGGCACATAATATGGGTTAATGTGTGATTGAATATAGTACCACCCATACAGTGATGTAGGAGAACACATGACCCGCACTTAGGGATCAGTGTCACATTGGACAGAACCATGTGCAGAAGCAAGTATGGAGATGACCCCTAGCTTGGACCTTTACTGTCCCTGTGTATATAGTTTCTAGTAATTAATAAATACTTGCTGTTGAATTACCTAAGACTACAAATGCTTTAATAAGACCTACTGAACTACATCTAACACCTTACAACAGGGGGAAGCTTAACATTATTCCTCCCCTGCACTCCCTTAATTGAGGCCTCCAGTGCAGTGTTGGAAAATCTTGGAGCCCTCTCCCTTTTGGAGGTGCAGGCTGGTATTACATAGTGCAGGTTGGCTTCAAGTGCCAGCCTCTCACAATTTTGCATCCCCTGCTCAAGTGTGCAGCCACTCAACAGTGTGCTTAGTGCTGGATGCATGCAAAAATCATTTAAACAAGCAGGTTTATGTGTTGCCTGCATCAAAAGCAATGGGTGTGATTTAATCGCGCATCCTGGTCCTTGCGCCTGTTTTGGGCCTTATCAAATTTTGCTGCGATATCATTTGTGGTAGGGGCCAAAACGATGGCTTCAGTTTTTCCAGTGTTTACTGGAGGAAGGAACAATTCTCAAAAACTTGGGGGGGTTGAGGTGGGGGGAGGTTGTGGGGGGCGGAATGTATGGGTTAATTTTCACTGTCACCAACTGGATAATATTCTGGTGGAGCAGATTGCTTGCCTGTTATCCAATCTGTCTGACTTTCGTTCCATTGAAATGAATGAGATAAAAGTTGGGAGGGTTCTATAATGGTCAGGTGATCTGCTCTACCAGATCACCACCCAGACATTTAAATACAATGGGCTGAATTTAACTAACCTGCAGCAGGTTCTGGCTGTAGGTCCTGAAGTAACTGGAAAACTGACAAGGCCTGAGGAAAGATGGCGGCCGGCTTCTGCAATCACGCGGTGACTGGCCAATTAACGTGTGCATCCCACTGGATCACGGGGTGGGGGCGGCCTTAAGTTCGGGACGGCCATGTCACCTGACTGAAGAGCAGGGGCTGGCAGCATTTTTAAAAAGCAGCCAGTCCCTACAGTTAAGGCAGCGTTTCTTCCGCCTTGATAAATTGAAACTGATGCGCTGCAAATGACTTTAGGTGGCATTACCCAGTCTCTATCATCCCAGTGGATAGGAAAAGCAGTGGCAGCACAACAGAATTTAAGTGTGAATCCACAGTGCTAAATGTAAGGAGACACGGTCCCAAGGGTCACTGTCAATATCTTGTGAAGGGTTGTCGCAGGTGACCCACATGATTGGCCCATGCTTCAGTGAGGCCTCACTACGTGATTCCCCAAAACCGCCTGGGAGCTGCGAGGCATCCTGTTCCCTGCAGATGGGAATAAGATACCTATTTGCATGTCAAAGGAGGACGGACAAAGGTTGCAGCAATGGTGAGCAGTTGTGGGGCGCAGCCAAAAGGCTGGGCCCATTGCCGAAAGAGTGCTAATGACCTACTCCACTCAGAAAGGGTGAGTGTGATTAAAAGGTGGGCAAAATGTGCTTGAAAGGTGATGAGAGACAGAAGAATCGCTCACTTGGCATGTGCATGGACAGGCATTGATGTGTACACTGTGTCCCCTCCACAGATTCTTTAGCAGTATTGTGTGCGCGTGTGCGTGCATATGAGCGTGTGTGTGTATGCTATCTGTCATTTGCACTTTGCGACTCTCACCCATTATGAGAGCATATATGGACATGATAACCCTTCACGGGACCATGGGCATGCCAGCGTCATGGGAGGAGTTCTCCTGAGAATTGTTAGAAGCCTAACTCAATCTACTCTTATGCTTGCAGGAGAAAAGGGTCCAAGCAACCAGGAGAGGGCAAAGACTAGAGAAGGAGCGGCCGATATTCATCAGTTGACCAGCACCGAGGTGGAGGTGCTTGAGCTGGCAGGGGAGCAAGTAGGTACCGTTTAACATGGAGAGGACAGAGGAGCTGCAGCCTGACACACTTGAGGACTCCTCTCAAGGCATCCTGAGGGTTAACAGGAGCTCCCAGCCCCTCTGCCATTGACCTGGACCTCCAGTAGCAGCGGCCACAGAGGAGGTTTCTGCACTGGTGTAGGATCTTCCTAGGTCTGGCAGCACTCTAGACCTGGTGTTGGCAGAGGATGCCCACCGCAGTCATCAAAGGCCATGGGCCATCAGGCAACAGCCTGCACCCAACACATCTGCAGATACTGGGGACACAGCTCACTGTAGCACCTGTAAACTTCATCACAGTGGTGGGGCACTGGAGGTGACTTGATTGTTTGTGTAGACTATGGATTGTGTATCATTAAATAGTGTTTGTGCATTCAATGTGTTTAGCTTTTTTTATTGAAGGCTCCTTGATGCTGTCCATTCACAAAGTGTGGACACCCATCAGCATGTGTGCAGGACATTTTGTTATGTGGCTCACCATTGGAGAGGTGTGCATCAATTTATTATATGAGGCAGGCCAATGTGAGGGCTTCAGTGTGGGTAAACATGCCACCTCTGAACAGAGTGTTGGACCTGTGAGAAGGTCACTGGAATGGATTACCACCATAGTCCCTTGGGTCGTCCTGCATTATGATGCAGAGATTGGTCACTGGGTCTCTTGAGAGGCATAACCTCCTCAGACACTACCTTTCAGACATCTGCAGCTAGGTCATTCTGCTCCGGTACACTCTTGGATGCGCTACCTCCAAATGCCTTCCTCTCCCTTTATACCTGGTCTCCTGTCCTTGCATTTCCTCCAGTTGATGCTGTTACTGGGAGTAGGCGGGGAAGGGGTGCAGGGAAGAGGGATGGGGTGGGTGCCTGCACTGGTGGTCTTGCATCTCTTCAGCAGCATGAGGATGAAGAAACACTTGGTGTGTGATACCCAACTAATCCACAGTTGTCCCTTTTCACACAGGCTGCTTCTAGGTGTGCTCTCCTCAGGCCTGAGATGCCACTTGAAGAGATGCACCCTCTGCGCCTGAGTTGCACATAGTTCCTTTAAATATTTGTCATTCTGACTCAGTGCCATGAATTTCCTGCCAGAGGCTCCACCACTCAGCCAGTAAACTCTGCACATTACACAGCAGAAGCCTCCAAAATGTTGAAAGTTCCCTGAAACTCACAGCAGTGGTGGTGTGGTTACAGTTCACTCAGGGAGTCTGAATTGCTTTGCCAACATGCATGTTGTAGTCTGGAGCTATGGATACTGATTATAGTATGATATATACTATAATCAGTATCCATAGAGGCTCCAACTTTCTTTCCATCACATGGCTGATGAGGGATCTCTTCCACTCTTACCACCTGCCATTGGAGCATGTATGAATTATTTGCAGGTTGTTATTAACCTGTTTGGCCATGTTATGAACACACCTTCCTTAGTCACCAAGTCCTGGGCTGGGATTTGAACTTGGAGCTTCTGATTCAGAGGCAAGGACACTACTCACTATGCCACAAGACCTCTTGCAGCTCACAGTCTAAAGGACAGTCAAGGAAAGACAGGAAACTCACTTAGATCTGGACAGGTTTCACTGGTCGGGTTCATAAAGGCAGGGGAGACCCATGCGAGTATAATTAAATTGGGGGAGCAGCTTGTAATGTGGCCAAATTGCATGAAAATAAGCTTTAAGTGGTCCTTTATTCATGTTAATTAGTTTCCTGCTGTGAATGGATGAATTTCCTGCAGCAGGCCATCCCTGCTGTGATTTAACCTCCTTCAGTTGTCTCACTGGTGGAATCAGAGATGCAGCCTCCTGTGTGATTCTCCCGCTCATGCCCGCCATCATACCTGCACCAGCTGGCTGCACTAAATCCAGCTCAATCAAACCCGAATGTTCAACAAGCAGTCTGTCAGTACAGAGGCAATGGAGATATCAACCGCATACATGTGGAACTTCAGCCCATGCAGTCAAACTCTGTCGCCAAGGTACAGTATGCAGTTGAGGGAGAGGAAGGAACCAAAGATGGATCTTTGTGAGACTCAGGAGGTGCTGGTGTATATTGGGAAGAGAATCTATTGTTCAAGATACTCTGGCTATGAATAGAGAAATAAGAGTAAAACCAAGAAAGCACTGTCCTAAACAGCTGGGCAATGGAGGAGAAGCTTGGGAGAAAAAGGTTAGAGAGAGGTTGAGGACGGCAAGAAGGTATAAACACGCAGATTGCCATTTTTAACTTTGGCTATGGCGATTTTCATGCTATGACATGGGAAGAAATCTTGTGAGGACAGAGAGAATGAGAAAGGAATTTTAGAGAATGGATTTGATAACAGTGTTTTTGAAAGAATTAGTTCAATGTGTGAGGAGAGAGCATTATTTACAACTTTCGCTAAAATGGGACCAAGAAAGAGGCTGGATAATCAGCAGATCGATGGGAATGGAGAGGAGGGAAAGGGGTTTGGACTGATGGTTGAGGTGAGCTTAGAAAGCACAGAGAGAAGATATACAAGTGACTAATTCAGACATCACCCTCAATCTACCCATTTAGGGAAGACCCAGAAATTCAAGGGTTGCCTAGTGAGGATGGAAGTCTGAGGTAACGTTTCAATCCCCATTTTCTCTTTGTTGCACCACTTGCCCCTAAGAAAATGGAGAGAAAAAAATTATGAACACAAACTTTTGAAGATCCAGGTGAATAGGTTTGGCCATTTATGCTGTTGAAAGAATTTGAAAGCTGTAACATCATGTGCCTAGCTATGAACAAGCACCCAGTTACAAATATCTTCCATACTCACGGCTCCCACAATAACCAAGAAAGGCTGATGCCAGGAAGATGCTATGATCAACACAATACACATTGGATGAGTGTCGTTCACACACCACTGAAGGCCAATTGGATAATCCATGCCAGTTCCATCAATTGAATTATTCCTCTAGATATTAGCTGCCACAAGCTTCCTCCAAAATTTTAGTTGCCAGAATTCTTTAATCAGCAGAAACAACATAATTGAATCTTGTTTCACAGAGCTGGCTAGTGTTTGTGAAATAGCTGAAATTCAGTTGGTCCACTGCCTTACAGCAAATCCATATTAGTTTGCTACCCACACCATCCCTCATTTTTTATTCAATGTGATTTAATGCAATAAATTCTAATTGAAAGCCTAATGTAAAACTCTGTATGTACAAAGAAAACTGATGAAAGCAGTTTTCCTCTCCATTGTCTGTTTAGAAATTCAGCAATTATCTCACCTTTTTCGGTGGAGGGAATCATTTGGGCCTCATTATTTCATCTCTCAGAAAGATCTATAGCCTTTAATTAAATACCTTTTAAGTGAGAAGTAATGTCCTTTCTGACAGCGTCCTCATTAACAATGGTGCCCTTGTTTACCCATGTTCAGTAGTTAATCAGGATTTACTGAGTTGTTAATGATATCATAAAGCATAGGTTAATATACTGCTGTCATTATTTCTTGTTTATAAAGACAGCATTCTGTGGCAGATAAAGGTTTAGCACAGCGTTTCATTTATATCTTCAGCTTCCATTTATTGTAGGCAATAATTCTAGTGCTCATATAAAATGCAAAGGTGTGTCATGACTTGTAACGTTTGGTGCGCAATGTTTGTGTTTTTTTTGTTTTGAACATCCTGGGCTCACTTCTGAAGGTAGATGCCCCTGTCTTTGTTCACAAAATGGTGCCTAAATGGATTTGCTGGATGATTTAGGATTTTGTCGACAAGTTGTATATTGGCACCAAAATTATCTTGCGTTTGGTGTATTCTTCGCTTAGTATCTCAAAGTAAGGATTCAGACTTACGCAGGTAAAAGGACAAAGCAATAGCCCACCGCTCCATCCAAGTTATTTATTGGCGCCTAACTTCCAAGCTCCCCAGCGTAGGGTTTGTGGGGGTACCCCAGGGATGTGCTGGGGAATTCCTCTGGGAAGTTTTCAGGTAAGGATTTTCACCGCAATTGCCTAGAAGTGTACACTTCCTCTGGGCAATTGCACTGTGCTGGGAACCATCAAAAAATGTGATTTAAATCGGAAACTTCAGATGGTTTAGCCGGGGTTATACCAATAGTTACTCAGGAAAAGTTATAAGAATTAAAACCTCTTCTAACTTCTGAGTATCTATTGTAAAGGCCCAGACTGACCTCACAGGACTCCCCCCACACCACTGACCCCACCCCTCCCCCTCCCAGGGACTACCCTGACCCCACCCCCACGCTCCCTGACCTCCGACTCCCCTCAACCTCCCCCCCAAACTTTGATACCCCCTGCCCCGTCCTCGGATAACCCCCTGCACTTCTGACCCCCGTCACCCCCAACCCCCCAAACCTTCCACTGACCCCTACCCCAGGCCTCAGCAACCCCCCGCTCCCCAACACCAACTTTCCGTGGAGTTCTGATCTCCCCCACCACCACCCCCCCAACCTCAGACCCCCACACAAACACCCCCGGACTTCCGACCACACCCCCAAAGAACCCCCCCCCCCGACCTCCGACCGACATCTGCCTCCAACCCTGGAACCTCCTCCACCCCCTTACCTCGGACTCCCCTCCACCAGACATCCGACTGACCCACACACTGCCCACGCACCTCCGACCCACCCCCTTGAACTGCCCCTGGACACCCCCACCCCCCAAATCCTATCCACTTACCTTAGAAACTTACCTTCCCCTTGCCTGTCAATTTCCCTGCCCTTTATACTCACCTACTTTACGACAACAAGTGTCATAAAAAAGGGGGCGTTTTCTCCTCGAATCCGCTGGAGCTAGACTTCGCTGGGGCCTGCGAGGAGTCTTTCGATGAAGTCCCCAAGCTGCTCCTGCGAACAGAAGTGTCAACGTTATTTTCAAGACCAGGTAGGTGTGCATTTATTTCTTCTACTTCCTGCAGCCCAGCACTTTCTGATGCTAGTCAGAAGTTACGGACCAATACACTTTGCCATATAGATTTTATGATATTCCATTTTAAGAACACAGAGTGGTGTGAAAGGCAAAAATAAAAACACATAGACACGGCTTTTCCACAGCCGTAGGATTCCTAATGTGAAGATTTAAAGCCTTGAAATCATTGATGGCAATATCAGTGGCTCGGTGTTTGGCATATTCATTGGACAATCACAGTATAGAAAAGGGGGCAACCACAGAAGGAACAACCAAGAAGTGTAATACACCACAATGAAAGAAGTGGAAAGCCTTCAGGTTCACCCTTTAGTTTTGTATCCCCAAGTATCCAAGTTTGATCTTCCTCTCCCTTCCCACTGGAAGTTTGGCTACTTGCAGCCAAACATTACTTTGCTCCATAACCAGTCTATCTCACCTCCCTGCTACGCCATCACCAACGGAACATATCTTTCCAGTGCCGCCACAAGTGGCTGAAATCAAAACCAAAAATGTTAGATATGCTCAGCCATCAGATAGTATCTGTGGAGATAGAAGCAAATTAATAGATGGGAGTTTTAAAGGGAGGCAAAGAGGGTCTGTAAAGTCCTCAGCAATTGAGGGGGTGGGATTAGTGGGGTGGTGGGAGAGCTCAATAATTGTTGCTGGGGGTGAGATGCCCTGAAATTGGGAGGGAGTGAAGGCCTGCGTTTCATACATCTGGTGGGGAATGTGGGAGAAGGCTGGTGATTGGGCCTGGGGATGGAAGAAAGTTTCCTTGAGGGAGCTGCAAGGGAGCACTTCTGCTCCCCTTGTTCCACAAGGAGTGCTGAAAAAGGCATCTCACTTGGGAATCCAGGAGCTCCCATCTCTGTTGCATTGACGAGTGTCCCAATTCCTGGAAAACCCTAGCAGCAGCAGCAGTTAATTTTGAATATGTTAATTGAGCAAGCGAGACACTTGGATGCCCCAACATATGCTACAAGAAAATGTGCACATGTGCATGAGTTGGGGGTTGCATTTTACATATTTAAATTTTTAGCCTTCCCTCCCCCACCAGCCGACCCTCTCTCCCTCATCATAGGTGAGTTAATAGTAAATTGTTACAGCTATAATTAGCTGTACCTGCATAACTTCATCTACCCAGTGTGAATGTGACACTTAGGCCTGAATTTTTCCCGTGTCGGTCGGGCTCAGCGGGAGCGGACAGAGACGGTCAGGGAGCCGATCGCCGCCTGCAATCAGCTCCACACTGCAGCTTCACCTGGGTGGGCTGATTAAGGCATTCGTAGATCGTGAGCAGTAGCGTTGAGCACTAACTGTGCGGGTGGGGAGGGGAGGGAGTACAGGCCTGGTGTGCAGTTCGCGTGTACGCGCAAAAAAGCGCTTCAATCACCCTGAGGCACGGAGCTGTCTCAGGGAGATTGAAGCGCTTTTTGAGAAAATTAATAAATACAATAAAAATGAAATGAAACATGTCCCCTCATGTGACTGTGTCACATGAGATTGGACATGTTTTTAATTTCAGAAGAAAGGTTTAACTTAATTTGTAATAGCTTTAGGAAACCTCATCCTGCTCATGAATGAGGTTTCCTAAAAAATGTAAAGGCCGCTTGGCCTTTTCGCCTGTCTGCCAACCGTTAGGTTGGACAGGCAGCATAAACTTCAAGTTAATTAGGTCCTTAATGGCCTTATTAGGCCTTTCAATAATCGGTGGTCAGGCAGCTGACTCCAGCACGCATCCGCTGAACGAAATATCACGTGAGTGCGCGATGACGTCGGGATGCATGCCTGATGTCATCGCGCATCATATTACGTTCCGGCATGTCGGGCACGCGCCCGCACACCGAAGGTAAAATTCAGGCCTTAGGATACAATATTACCCTTCGTGTAGAAAATGTAAGTTAATGCACTCGCAGCAAGGTACAACTTCGTTCTGTATTTTCTAGAAGCATTCATGTATTAAGGTGATCAAAAAATAATGCCTGACTCAGTGACTAATCAAAAAGTGCCACTAGGATTTCTGCTTAACCAACTAGACTATGGGTGAAATGGAATCACTGGTGCACTGCGGCTCAGTCTAGCAGTAGTGTGTAATTTCTTGGGTAATAGAGAGAGTCAGGCAAAGATTTACACAGGTCAGTATCTATAGATCATAATGAATGGCCTGACAATGCTGCAAAGATTTTTCCTACAAAACCAAGGTGTAAGTTCTCAATGCTCAGGGACAGCAGCAAACATGCGATGTCATTCCAAAATAAGACATCACAGAGGACACAAAGCAGAAAATCCTGGGAGAATGGCTGGAAGAAGCTGTTAAACTTAAAAGAAAAGTGTCATATTGAGAAACGAGAACAAATGTAGGCCTAGAAATTCTGCCAACGTCACCCACTTTTCAAGTGCTCAGTGGTCTCCAGTGTGGTGAACAGGAAGTGCATACTCATTATGAACTGCAAGTGTGCCACCTGCTATATTGGTAAAAGGCAAAATAATTGGCATTCCATGTCCATGCCTGAAATAGGCACTAGGCCTTTTGCATATTCAAATGCTTGTGACCCCATGCCCCATTGCAAGTTTGATTTGCGCTGAACTCAGCAGCGTCATCTGCAGTTAGGAAAACCAGGTCCATAAGCCAAGGCCACAACCAACAAGCTAAGTTTTTTGGAAATATATTTACCTGACTAGGGAGCCAGAGGAACAGAAATCCTTCTCCTGATCCCTTAGTAAAAGAAATAAAAACAAAAAATATGCTGGAATTACTTAGCAGGTCTGGGAGTATCTAAGTTAATGTTTCAGGTTGTGACCTTTCATTAGTAAATTGATGCTGCCAGCCCGTGCCCTCGCTATTGCATTCTACCCCAGAGCCCACCATGGCCCCTACTTGGAGCCACCAATTCCCCATCTCCCCAGACCAGTCGCTGCTCTCCCCATCCCAACCCCTCACTAACATTACAAATCACCCTATCTTCTGTTTAACTTGCTGGTAGCCTGGCAGCTCAACAGAAATGAGGCCCAAGGTCCTCTTGGAGGGCGTCTCAGGCCTCACCCTTCATATGCAGATATTGCAAAAATGGGCACTGCTGAATTTCAGAATTAGTCTTGACATATATAGAAGCTGCCATACATGTAGCCACTCAGTTTAACCAAAGGAAAGCAATAGAAGAATTTAAATATTTTACTGCACTTAACCAGAATTGATCTTGTAGGCTGTTGTAAAAGCAAAAGGAAGGGAACTGATAAAATGTGATTGAAAACAAGCTCTATAGGGCAAAAAGAACCTAGAATGATGAACCTGAAAAAGATTAAAGACTTGACTGTAATTATTCATACGTATAATTCAAAAATTACAATTGCCGTAGTCTTCTCACGAATTTTCTAACCAATTTCCTATAGCCAAGATACTTCCTATCCAGGCTAGCTGTGAATAAAGCCATATGGTTGTACTGCTGTGTAAAATATTCAACGCAAAATGTTCACTCATTGATAGTGTATGTATCTTCTCCCCAACGAAAAAGCTGTCTTCAGCAACAACAACAATTTGTATTTATACAGCCCCCATACACAATAAAACAGCCAAAAGCAATTCACAGGAACCATTATTAAACAGAATTTGTACAGAAGCCAAATAAAGAGATATTTGGATAGGGGAGGTGAAAGAGTGTTAAGCGTATTTGGAAGCAGAGAGATTTAGGAAGGAATTCCAGAGCTTAGGTAGCTGAAGGCATGCCTGCCAATGGTGGAGCAAAGCAAACCAAAGGTGCACAAGATGCCAGTATTGGAGGAGTGCAGAGATCCCAGATGCTTTTTCTAAATTCTTTCGTTCGATGAGGATGTTGCTGGCAAGGCCTGCTCCAGTTGCCCATCCCTAATTATCCCTGAATTGAGTGGCTTGCTTGGCCATTTCAGAGGGCAATTAAGAGTCAACCAAATTGCTGTGGGTCTGAAGTCACATGTAGGCCAAACCAGGTAAGGATGGCAGTATTCCTTCCCTACAGGGCATTAGTGAACCAGATAGGTTTTTACAACAATCGGTGATAGTTTCATGGTCGCCATCACTGCAATTTATATTCCAGATTTTTTTAAAGTGAATTTAAATTCCACCAACCGCCATGGTGGGATTAGAACCCATGTCCCCAGTGCACTAGCTTGGGCCTCTGGATTGCTAGTCCAGCAACATTAACACTATGCCACTATCTCCCCTAAAACTGGAGGAGGTTGCAGAGGTATGGAGGGATGAGACCATGAAGGGATTTGGAAACAAGGATGAGAATTTCAAAATCAAGTTTTGATTTTATTCCCATAAACATGATGTTGGGAGCCTAATATTATTTTCAATAAAAATATAACATATCACCTTAAACTTTGCAGCTATTGTTGTCTGTAGAGATTAATGATTCACAATAAAACTGTGTCAATGAAAAATAGTTCCCTGTCAAAAAAAAATGCAATCCAGTGCAAAAACAGACTCAATGAAGGAATTGCTCAATCAGAACCTAGCAAATGCACATTACTACCTAGAGTAGCTGCTGAAATTTCCTAGCTCTTCATCTTTGTCGTCTACTCTCCCCTTCCCTTGTACTATGGCTTAGCTGTGCTGTGTGCACTGTTATTTCTGCAAGATCTCTCTAGGGCATGTGGTAGTATGCGTTTAAGCTTTAGAACTATTATTTGAGTATGCAAAATGCATGTTGAATGATGTCCTGTTTTTCAGATATGCTTTTGTTCTACACACGATGTTTGGAGTTAGAGAGGTTGTGTAGTATTGTTATGGTTGACATTTCAGGCAAGTAATCCTTATCTCGAAGGGGAATGTCATTGACATTTTCTTGACACTGGAATAAGTGGGGAAATCAAAATTCCCTTAAAACATGGGTGTGATGGAAACTCCCTGGAAACCATACAATCACAACTCTCTGGCAATGGTTTGAGACCTTTTGAGCACAAATCAAGTGGTATATACATCTATTGACAAGTGTCGTGGGATGTTGTATGATAGACAACTGAGTGCAACTAGTGTACACTGAGAATGCCACATTTTTCAGCAAACCAATTGCCTTCTCAAACTTCCCAACTTCCACTTGTCAGGGCTGAAATGATTAGGGGAGATTTTCTTGGCTCTGTGCCCATATGCTTTGGATTACCTCAGCGAACTGAGGAGGCAGAAGTGGATACCTGTAACGGCACCTGACAGATTCCCCTTCCATTGAAATCAGATGGCTTTATTTTAGGCTGTAGGCCCTGACCTACCAGAGTTCCCAATATTCACTGCATTCATTAAGCCCAATGCATCTGGATGCAAATCCAGGAAAATCACCCCTATTGTGTTCACAGTGTGTCAAAACAAGACTTCAGTAAATTAGATATTGCAGTAGTGAATTGGAATTTCATTATCAAGCCTTTTGCCATTGCTTGCAAAAAGCCTGTGGCAAAAAATATGAGTATCCAGAAAACAGCACAATGCAGTTTCATTCTCTGGTTGCAGTTCTGATTCTAGGAATTGGCACAATTTATCTATTGCTTTCTTGAAAAGTAAGCTTAGATTTTCTGAAATATGAACAGTTTTGACAGAAGCAATTAGGTTTTACATGGATCCAAGAGTAAGTGTCCTGTTCAGGAGGATCTTCTTTACCCAAACCCACAATCAATGGATCTGATCTAAGCTCTGTAGTCCTGCCGCATCCAGTCATGAATGGTGGTGAATAATTAAACAAATATCCCCATCCTCAATGATGGCAGATCCAGCACATCAGTGCAAAGACAAGGCTGAAGCATTTGCGACAATCTTCAGCCAGAAGTGCTGAGTGGATGATCTATCTTGGCCTCCTCCTGAGGTCCCCAGCATCACAGATGCCAGTATTCAGCCAATTTGAATCACTCAACATGATATCAAGAAATGGCTGAAGGCACTGGATATTGCAAAGGTTATGGGCCCTAACAACATTCCATCAATAGTACTGAAGAATTATGCTCCAGAACAATCTGCGCCCCTAGCCAAGTTGTTCCAGAATAGCTACAATACTGGCAATGTGGAAAATTGCCCAGGTATGTCCTGTCCACAAAAAGCAGGACAAATCCAAACCAGCCAATTACTGCCTCAGTCTACTCTTGAGCTTCAGCAAAGTGATGAAACGGGTCATCAACAATGCTATCAAGTGGCACTTACTGAGCAAGATGTTCAGTTTGGGTTCCAGCAGGGCCACTCGGCTCCTTGATACAGCCTTAATCCAAATATGGAGAAAAGAGCTGAACTCAAGAGATGAGATGAAAGTGACTGCCGTTTACATCAAGGCAGCATTTGACAGTATCAAGGAGCCCTAGCAAAACTGAAGTCAGTGGGAATCAGGGGGAAAACTCTCCACTTGTTGGAGTCATACCTAGCACAAAGGAAGATGGTGGGGTTTTGCAGGTCAATCATCTCAGTCCCAGGGCATCACTGCAGGAGTTCCTCAGGGTAGTGTCCTAGGACCAACCATCTTCAGTTGTTTCATCAATAACATTCCCACCATCATAAGGTCAGAAGTGGGTTTGCTGATTATTGCACAATGGTCAGCACCATTCATGAATCCTAAGATACTGAAAGCAAGACCTGGACAACATTCAGGCTCGGGGTAATAAGTGGCAAGTAACTCTTGTACCACACAAGTGCCAGGCAATGACCATCTCCAATAAGAGAGAATCTAACTATCTCCCCTTGACATTCAATGGCATTACCCTCGCTGAGGATTGTGTTGGAATAACCTCCACTTACCTGAATGCGTACAGCTCCAACAACACCCAAGAAGTTCGACACCATCCAAGACAAAGCCACCCGCTTGGCTGGCACCCCATCCGCCACCTTCAACATCCACTCCCTCCACCACTGAGGTACAGTGGCAGAAGTGTGTACCATCTACAAAATGCACCATAGCAACTCATCACTGCTTCTTCCACAGCACCATCCAAACCTGCAAACTCTATCACCTAGAAGGCTAAGGACAGTAGTAGCATGGGAACACCACCATCTGCAAGTTCTCCTCCAAGCTACACACCATCCTGACTTGTAACTATATTGCTGTTCCTTCACTGTCGCTGGGTCAAAATCCTGGAACTTCCCCCCCCCACTTAACAGCACTGTGGGTGTACCTGCACCACATGGGCTGCAGCGCTTCAAGAAGGCAGCTCACTACCATCTTCTCAAGGGCAATTAGGGATGGGCAATAAAAATGCTGACCTAGCCAACGATGCCCACATCCCATGCAAGAAGAAATAAAACCAAGAGAATGGTTAGAATACGGAACTAGCTATCACCTGGAGTAGTTGAGATGAATAGTATAGATGTATTTAAGGGAAGCTAATTATGTAAGTGAGAGAGAAAGGAATAGAAATTTATGCTGATAGGATTAAATGAAGTAGGATGGGAGAAGACTTGTGCGGAACTTTACGATAGAACAAATGGGCCAAATGCCCTGTTTCTGTGCTGTAAGTTCTATGTAATTCTGTGTTTACCCTCCAATTTTTCAAGGCTACCTGTTTACATAGCTTTTGGTGCAGGTTTAAATGTATGTAGGGAATATGTTGGGAGGGAGAAAAATGGAATTTAGATTTAAGGTACAATTAACGGTGAGTGTCAGCATAGGGGGACAAAAGTGCAGAATGTCTTTTGAAAAGATTTATAATGAATTCAATTCATTTGCAAATGTTCCCAAAACTAAGTGGGACGGGAAGCAAGAGGTGACAGCACAAACGAAAGAATAAGAAACCCAAGTTCAAGATATAATGGCCAGGACTTCCGATCTCTGGATAGTCAGGGACAGGATGTACCACCGCCCCATTAAGAGATGCTATGGGACTCCTTGGAAGTACGAATGCACTGACTACGTGACAACTGCCTGCGAAGTTTGAACTTCCAATGGGCAATTCCCCATCTTCCCAGAAACTTCTGGAAAAAGTCTTCAACTCTGAATTAGAGTCGGAGATTTTGGACAGTTCCGATTGCATATGTTAGACAGGTTAAATCCTAGTCTAACTCCAGGGTAACTACAAAACCGGCCACTGACACCAACCACCACCATGCCCCCCCACCCCCCCCCAATCCTCTGACTTACCCCAGGCTTCACCCTGACCCCAACCCTCCTGACTAAACCCCACACCCCCATCACCCAACTACCGCCCGACCCTCCAAATCCCCCCCCATATGACTTGACTAACTCTGCTCCTTTGACACCCCCCTTGACCTGACCTGACCAACCTCATCATCCTACCCATCTACCACCTACACCCTCACCCACCCTACCCCCTTACCCGCTCTACCCCTTCGCCCACCCTATCTCTCACTCACCCTAGCCTCTCATCCACCCTACCCCTTTACCCACTTGCCTTACCCCTTCCCCTTCCTAACCCTCATCTGCCCTATCCCTTCACCCATTCTAGGTGCTCACGCACCCGACCCTATACACTTACCTTCTCTCTGCAGTCTTTCAAAGAAGCTTTGGGACCTTTAAACTCTTATTTACCAGAATACAGCAGCTGGTGCCATAAAAAGGGGGTGCAGTTTCTGCGCAGACTCTCTCTGCTTCTCCCTCCGAGGCTTTCTGTGCTGATTGAATTCTGCAGGATCTCCCCTCGGAAGATTGCCCTGAGAAATCAGAGGAAGGAAAGTGTGTATTTTTTTGTCTGTTTAGGGTGGGAAATAGGGGTTCCAACTTAATTGGACGGGTCGGGCCAATAAGTCTGCAGATGATCGGGCACTTCCACACCTGCCTTCTGTTTCATAGCTGCTGAAGTTGGGTAGCGCTTCACTCAATGGCTCTAAGACAGGCAGCTCTCATTCCCCTCCACAGCACCAGGTCAGTGTTGCAGCATACTGATTTTCATGCAGATTTTTAGCCCTCTACTGCAGGTAGCTACAGGCCTATCCTTGCACCAGTTGGTACAGCTCAGCATCTGGCTCTCTGCTGATCAGCAGAGCCTGTAAAGATATTTCCCTGTCTTAGTGACAGGCAGGTATGTCCAGCCTGTATATATGGACAGGGCCAGCTGTAGCCAGTCAGTGTATCTCTTGATGACCCATAATTTCTTTCTTGCAGTGCCACAATGTTGAGATGTAATATGAAACATCTGAGTAACAAACATTGTTATTTCTGGCAGAATAGGATTAAGGGTTAGGAGTGAGGATCACTGGACACAGATTTCAAGCTTAGCATGAGTGTAGTTGAGCTGGATTCCAGTAAACAAGACCTTAGAAAGGGTTTGAGACTGACTTTCATTCCATTGGGCCATGAGATAGTTCAGAGAGAAATATAAGCAGATGTACAGGTGAAAATGGGAGATATCAAGCCACACATTACATATCTCTCCTGATCCTCATTTCCAGTGAAACTAATTTGAAGGAATTTGCAGAGATATGGGAAAATGGGATTAAATGGATAGCTCTTTCAAAGAGTTGGTACAGGCATAATGGGCCAAATAGCCTCCTCCTATGCTGTTAGATACTATCATTCTAAGTGAAGTCTCAATGGCCAAGGGTTGAGAAATGAAATGCAAGCCTTATCCTCTCCCTAGCAAGTTTATAATGTTTGAGGAGAGTTCTTACTGTGTCGCTGGTCTCCATCCACCAGATGCTATGGCATGGTGCAAAGTGAGCAGCGTATCAGTGGCACAGAACTCTTGCTACTACCATACTACCATTTAAACTGACCTGGCATATAAGACAACTCCGTTTGTTCAGCCCCAAAAATAATGCTTTTGCACACACTCAGCGTGTAAGTTGACCCTCCCCTTTTCCGCCACAGCATACGATACTCACATTAGTAGTCAGCCTTAATTTTTTCCCCCACAAATGGATATTTTACTTACCAGCACCTTATAACTGGGTGCAAGGGATCAAGCAGGCGATAGTGGTCGTTTTGTGAAGATGCAGAGCAGACCTCACGTGGAGGACAACAAAGATGCCAATGAACCGATGGTTCACTTCTATACTCGGTATATAAGTCAACCCTCTTTTTTGGAGGGATTTTCGAGGCTTTAAAGACCAATTTATATGCCGACATCTATGATAATTTCTATGAATGTCTACCTGACTGAATAAGGTTGAGGTAGCTCTGACTCTACAGTGATCCTTCTCCTATCGGTTTTAGGAACATTGGCCCTTCACTACCACTTGTCTTCAAACTCCTGAAATCTGCCCAACAAAGTAAGAATTGCTGATGCTGCTGGGTGGACTGAAAAGCTGAGTTTCTCTCTATAGTATTCCTTGGTCGGCTGCATTTTGGTCTGCCAGTTATCTCCACTAACTTAATAGCATCTTTAAAGGGAGTATAATCGTGCTGGAGACCAAGCATGAGCAAACTTACACACTTGTTGTATACTGTTTACTTAACAAGTTCTTAAATTAGAAAAACATAAATCTGCATGTTAAATTAGTCCAGTCCCAGGATTCATTTTAGGAACACAACTGTGCTAATGCAAAAATACTAAATTATCAACATTAACACATACTCAGTGAGTGTCTTACTCTGATGCCAAAGGGTAAATCTTGCTCCTTTGAGTAAAGTGAACCTGCTCTATGATTAATAACAAATGCCTTGTTCGGGGTATTTCACCTAAACAGCAGCTCTAATATTTGAATTTGATTAAATTTCACCCAGTAGATTTGAGACACAAAGAAAACAGAAAAATACCCACCAGCTCACTGGAGATGTTGGGATGGAAGTAAATAACTGAGGAGACTCATGACTGGATTGGTTTTGCCAGCATGCTTCTACAAAATATGGTATGGAATCAACTGAGTGCATGTTGTCAGCAATAACATTAATGCACTGACATTAATAATGCTGCAGACACTGCAGCCCCATCATGCATCCCATGCTACAATCTCTTTTCTTTTGTTCTGTTCTGGTAATTAGTGGGGCACGCTGAAGAAGAAAAAAAAAATTCACAGTGCCCCAATAACATCTCCAGATAAGGCCCGTAGTGCATTACTGCGCTTGTTTCCATTTGCATTGGCTTGACAATCTCTTTCTATCCCAACTATAATAGAGCACCAATTACTGCACCAAGTAGCATTTACATTCTTGACATTACAGTAGAGTTATCCAGAGTAAAGTGGACAAATGAAGTGTCACATTTAATTCAGGATAGCTTTACGCTGCAAACTAGCCTCCATTGGGAATTCAACTGAAATTGCTTAAACATATTTTATTTGTTACAGTGTGCAATTAGTCATTTTGCAAAGACATTTGCAGTCCTAATTATTTATACATTATTTTCCACTTGCTCATGTTAACTTTGCCTCATGAATAAAAACAAAGGTTTAATTTGTGATGTCATGTACATATACACATATATAATATATAAATATATATGCAGCATAATGTAAAGAACCCTATAGTGTACATATCAAATAAAATTGATTTCATCAATTCTGAATGATTTGTACAGTAATGCAAAAGCACCCTTGCAAGTTACGGCCACATCCTGTGGCTATTTCCTTTAGGGAAATGTTATTGTTCGTATGCCATCATTGCATTAACTAAATCTAGAATCTGATGCTCAATCCCATTTTTCGGTGGATGTAAAATGTCCATATGTTATGCTGGCAGCAGCACTGAACTGGCAGTTAAACTCGTTGCCATGGAAACCATTAAAAGTCATTCCCGCAGCATCCTTATGCCACAACTGAGCTGTAATTCACAATGGAATTGATTACATTTGCATCACCTCACAGACAAGAAATATGAGATTATTTTTGTTGGCCTCATTAATTTGGTACCTGCCCTATACATCCTATAATCATTCCCTCCCACTAACAACTAATCAGGCCCATAGCGATGTATGTGAAGGTATTGATCAGAGTGAGCTCTTGACTAATCACTTATTTGGCTCTGGATTTTCATGCCGCTTGAGAAATGCCACCATACATTTCTTCATGTTGCCCTTACTTATTGTAGAATTAGTGTAGCTGCCAGTGGAGATATCAGCATTTCTGCAGCCCAGGACAGAAAGTTAGTTGGAAAAATAACTCCGGGTAACACTGCTGATGGCAGCACCAATCACCCTCAAATGACAGAGCAGCAGTGCTTAATTTCCCTAGGGTTTAGTTAGCCCTTCAATTTTCTCGGCCTTCAGGTACTCTGACCTTTAATTAGAAGGAATTTATAATGCTTTTTTTTAAGTGCTAGCAAATAATGAACTCATTTAAATAAAGTTAGAAAGATTTAGACCTTATAGCTACATGCACCATAACCTAATTAGAGTCTAACGCTGCAGAACACAGCACATAAATACAGTTAATATGGCACAACAAATGCTTTGGTGCATTAAATGACCACAATCAAATGTTTACAGTTAACAGCGTTAAGCAGCATTGAAGTCTTGCTGCAGTTATGAGGAAAAGACATCTGTCAAAAATTATTTCTGAAAAATGATGCCCCATATCAGAACCAACAGCCCACAAACACATTCTGCAATTATACCTTGAACATTAAAACAAGTAATAAAAATAGCTCAACTAACTATCCTAATAATGTACACATAGTCTTGTATGGAAACAATCTGTCAAACTCTTAATGGGCAGTTAAAATAACATGGTACAGGTAATTAAGTGGGATGAGATGGTCTGGTGGCAATAATTGTGTAGAACTAAGTTTTCTTGCATTGAATTCTGGTTTGTGATGTGATGCGACACCTTATCATTCAACCTCTTACCAAACTTCCACTAAAGTTGGCCCCTGCCGTATACCCGAATTCACATCTTTCTCGAGCCTCTCTCCTTTCTCCCCTCAGGCCTTCTCCAAATTCATCATTTAAATAAGAACCACCTTCTGATCCCTTGACCCTATTCCCACTAAACTGCTGACCACCCAACTTCCCCTCTTCACCAATGCTAATGATTCCCTCCCTTCAAGTTTTGTTCCTCTCCCCTTTAAATCTATTGTCATCACCCCTCTCCTCAAAAAGCCAACCCTACCGCCCCATCTCCAAACTCTCTTTCCTCTCAAAAGTCCTCGAACATGTTGTCACATCCCAAAGCCGTGCCCATCTTTCCCGGAACTCCATGTTTGACTCCCACCAGTTAGGTTTTCACCTCTGCCACAGTACTGAAATGTTTCTTATCAAAGTCACAAATGACATCCTTTGGACGGAATCTTCCAGTCCCACCAGCAGTGGGAAGCTTGGCAGGCAGGTGAACTTAATATGACATGAGGCCAAAAATTAGTTTCCCAGTGACAGGGATGAAGTTCAGCAATTATGTTCTCAGGACTTAAAACATGGGCCGTGTTTCACGATGAACAATGTCGGAAGTTTGAAGTTTGGTCTGGTGGGCTAGTGGAAGGGAGGGGCATGGCAGAGGCCACTGACTGGATATCTTGATGTTAGTGACAAAGATGTCCATGAGCTCCTTGTGCTTAATCTTAGAAATGAGGATGAAGGGGACAAGGAAGAGAGGCTGAAGGAGACGGGCTGCAGTAGAGATTTCAATTAAACGTTTGTTGTGCCATATTAGCTTCCCTTTTGCAAGCATTAGCATGCATGTTCATCAAAAGTGGTAATGTCACTGAACTAGTAATCCAGTGGCCCAAGCAGATGGTCTGGCGATCTGGGTTCAAATCTCATCATGGCAGCTGGTGGAATTTGAACTCAATTAATAAATCTGGAATTAAAAGCTAGTCTCGGTAACAGTGGCCATGAAACCATTGTCATAAAAACCCACCTGGTTCACTAGTGTCCTTTGGGGAGGAAATCTGCCTTCCTTACCTGGCCTGGCCTACAAGTGACTTCAGAGCCCAGCAATGTGGTTGACTCTTAAATGCCCTCTGAAGTGGCCTAGCAAGCCACTCAGTTGTATCAAACTGCCATGAAGCCTAAAAGTAATGAAACTGGACAGACCACCCAGCATTGAAGCAGGCACCAGAATTACAGCCCCGTCAAGCCCGTAAAGTCCTCCTTACTAACACCTGGGGGGCCAGTGCCGTAACTTGGAGAGCTGTCCCACAGACTAGTCAAGCAACAGCCTGACATAGTCATACTCACTGAATCATACCTTACATATAATATCCGAGACATCACCATCACCATCCCTGGGTATGCCTGTCCCACGGGTGTAGTGGTGTAGTGTCTGGAGGGACTTACTCTGGAACTCCTCATTGACTCTGGATCCCATGATGGAAAATTTCTGCTCATTACCACGTATTGTCACCCATCCCACACTTCCTGGCCTCCAGCTGATGAATCAGCACCCCTCCACGTTGAGCACCAATTGGGGCATGCCATAAACAGCACCAGGCATATCTAAAAATGAGGTATCAACCTGCTGAAGCTACAACACGGGTCTACTTGCATGCCAAACAGTGGAAGCAGCACATGATAGACAGAGCTAAGCAATCCCACAACCAACGGATCAGATCTAAGCCCTGCAGACCTGCCAGTCATGACTGTTGGAGGACAATTAAACAACTAACAGGAGGAGGAGGAGATGCCACAAATATGCCCACCCTCAATGATGGGGGAGCCTATTGCAGCAATGCCAAAGACAAGGTAACCATCTTTGCAATGAAAACAGAAAATGCTGGAAAAACTCAACAGGTCTGGTGGCATCTGTGGAGAGAGAAACATAGTTAATGTTTCGAGTCCATATGACTCCATCTTTGCAATCATCTTCAGCCAGAAGTGGCAAGTGGATGATCAATTGCAGCCTCCTCCTGAGGTCCCCAGCATCACAGATGCCAATCTTCAGCCATTCAATTCACTCCATGTGATATTAAGAAATGGCTGAAGGCACTGGATACTTTCAAAGGCTATGGGCCCTGACAATATTCCGATGACAAAAGAACTGAAGACTTGTGCTCCAGAACTTGCTGCACCACTCGCCAAACTATTCCAGTACAGCTACAACACTGGCATCTACCCAGCAATGTGAAAATGTACAGAAAATGCAGGACAAATCCAACCTGGCCAATTACCACCCCATCAGTCTACTCTTAATCATCAGCAAAGTGATGGAAGGGGTCATCAACACTGCTATCAAGTGGCACTTAATCAGCAATATCCTGCTCACTGAGGTGCAGTTTTGGTTCCACCAGGGCCACTAAGTTCCTGACCTCATTGCAGCTTTGGTCCAAACATGGAAAAAGAGCTAAACTCAAGAGATGGGCTGAGAGTGACTGCCCTTGACATCAAGGCAGCATTTGGCCGAGTGTGGCATCAAGGAGCCCTCGCAAATATGGAGTCAATGGTTATGAGGGGGAAATCTCTCCACTGGCTGGAGTCATACTTAGCACAAAGGAAGATGGTTGTGGTTGTTGGAGGTCTATCATCTCAGTCCCAGGACATCACTGCAGGAGTTCCTCAGGGTAGTGTCCTAGACCTAACCATCTTCAGCTGCTTCATCAATGACCTTCACTCCATAATAAGGTCAGAAGTGGGGATGCTCATGGATGATTACACAGTGTTCAGCACCATTCACAACTCCTTAGATTCTGAAACAGTCCGTGTCCATATGCAGCAAGACTGGACAACATTCAGACCAGGGCTGATCAGAGGCAAGTAACATATACATCAAACAATTGCCAGGCAATGACCATCTCCAACTTGGCAGAAGTTAACAATGTCCCATTGACATTCAATGACATTACCATCGCTGAATACCCCACCATCAACATCCTGGGGATCAGAAGTGACAGCAGTGTGTACCATCTGCAAAATACACTACAGCAGCTCACAATGCTCCTTCAATAACACCTTCCAAACCATGTCCTCTACCATCTAGAAGGACAAGGACATGGGAACACCAGCACCTGCAAATTCCCCTCCAAGCCACACCATCCTTCACTGTCGCTGGGTCAAAACCCTTGAACTCCCTTCCTAACAGCACTGTGGATGTACCTACACCACATGGACTGCAGTATTTCAGTAAGGCAGCTCAGCAACACTTTCTCGAGGTTAATTAGGGATGGGCAATAAATGCTGGCCTAGCCAGTGATGCCCACATCCCGTGAATGAATAACTATTTCAAAAATGCTGCTGTTGTAAAGTATAAATAAGCCTTTGTCGGTAAAAAGCATCTGTTGAGTTATAATGCAGAACCATTAAAATTGGACATAGCATCTAATTATCGACATAATTGCAGCATAGTTTAAACACTTATTGAGAACTCAAAGTACCTCCCAGGCCAGGATGGCTGCACAAGCAGAGGTGGCAACTTTTGTTTTATTCTTTCATGGGATGTGGACATCACTGATAAAGCCAACATTTGTTGCTCATCCCTAACTGCATTTAAGAAGATGGTGGTGAACCAACTTCTGGAGTTGCTGCAGTCCATTTGGTGTAGGTGCACCCACAGTGCTGTTAGGAAGGGAGTTCCAGGATTTGATCCAGCGAGAGTGAACGGGCGGTGATATAGTTCCAAGTCAGAATGGTGTGTGGCTTGGAGGGGAACTTGCTGCTGCCCTTATCCTCCAAGATGGTGGAAGCTGCATATTTGGAAGATGCTGTCAACGAAGCCTTGGTGGATTGCTGCAGTGCACCTTGCATATGATATACACCGTGTCAATGGTAGAGGAAATAAATGTTTAAGGTGGTGGATCGGGTGCCGATCAAGCGGGCTGCTTTGTCCTGGACTGATCAGATAATAGTCTTTTGGTCTTAAGCCTAAAATGAATGAATGAAAAATCAGGGCTTCACACCAGCAATTACTTGAGATGTACTCCTGGGAGAGTTATTGGGAGTGCCAGATATTGGTAACAAATATAAGAACATGTTTTAGGCTGTTTCCTTTGTGGTATTTTTGAAAAGATTGTAAATTTTATTGAAACATCACTTGAGCTTTCATACTCTGATACTCAATACACCAAACATTACCCTGCGGAAGGTCACGCCCATCATGAATCTGAATCAGTAAACTTGCTATTTATTTCCTTGTTTTGAGGCACTTCTTGTCCGACTGTTTTCAGAGTAATCATTCGGCATTAGTAGCCCACTGAAAACACCAGTTTAAGATTAGAAAACGCTAGTAGTTATTATAAACGATGGTTAGAGCACACAGTTATGGAACTTAATTTCAGATCTTGAAACAGCATTATCCAGCGTACATTTTAGGTCAAATTTCCACTTCGAATACAATTGGTGATCCCAGTGCAAATTGCACCCATTTTGAAAAGCGATTCTTTACCCTCCTCCCCAAGCTTCCACTGAAACTTGTTTGCATATCACCTGGAACTTAGTCCAATGCTCTTCATGAACTAGAACAATTGGGCAGCTTTTTTATTTCAATTTTGATTTTAAAAATATTCTTTGGTATATTTAAAAGATGTAATTTAGTAAAATTTGATTAATACAAAAAGAACGAAAAGAAAAAAATGCATTTATATAGTGCTTCTCGTGACCACTTTAAAGATAACAAAGTACTTTACAACAGTGACTACACTTTCTAAATGAAGTAGGAAGTAAGAAGTTTTGAGGTGCAGAGGGATCTGAGTTTCCTAGTGCATGAATCACAAAAGGCTAATATTCAAGTACAGCAAGTAATTAGGAAAACTAATAGAATGTTGTCACTTATTACGAGAGGTATTGAATACTAAAGTAGGGAGGTTATGCTTCAATTGTACAGGGCACTAGTGAGACCACTTTGCAGTACTGTACACGGTATTGGTCAACTTACTTAAGGAAGGATGTAAATGTATTAGAAGCAGTTCAGAGAAGGTTTACCAGACCAATACCTGGAATGGGTGTTTTGTCTTATGAGGAAAGGTTGGATAGACTAGGCTTGTATCCACTGCAGTTTATAAGAGTAAAAGGCGACTTGATTGAAACATATAAGATCCTGAGGGGTCTTGACAGGTTGGAGGTGGAGAGGATGTTTCCTCTTGTGGAAGAATCTAGAACTAGGGGGTCACTGTTTAAAAATAAGGGGTCGCCCATTTAAAACAGAGGTGAGGTGAAAGTTTTTCACTCAGAAGGTCGTGAGTCTTTGGAACTCTCTTCCTAAAAAGGTGGTGGAAGCAGAGTCTTTGAATATTTTTAAGGCAGAGATGGATAGATTCTTGGTAAGCAAGGGGGTGATAGGTTATCGGTGGTAGGTGGGATGCAGATTTCAGGTTACTATCAGATCAGCAATGATCTTATTAAATGGCGGAGCAGGCTCGCCGGGCTGAATGGCCTACTCCTGCTCCTTTTTTGTATGTAAGTACAGCTGAAAAAGATTTTATTACAAAAACTATACATTGTAAATCAGTGTCAATCCACCGGCTGTGAGTAACTTGATTTTAAATTACTGAAACTGACTTTTAAAAAAATATACAGAGCTATTTTCAAGCTAGATAGAGGTGCAATAGTCAGTTACTGAATAAGTTAAAATAAAAATTCACGGTCTTTCAAAACCTACCAACCGAGCACTGTTGGCAGAAACACCCAATGGTGTCTAATTCACTATGAGGGCTTGGCCAATGTTGAGGGCAGGACTTGCTTTTAACATGATGCTTTTAAAATTAGTGAAAAGATTGTGGAAACTTGAGTTGCACTGAACAAAATTTGTGCTTCAAATTCCACAATCTTCTGTGCCAGTTACATCAATACCGGGCAAATTATACGTTGAAAGTCGAGAGGAATCGAGAGGTATCTCCAGACCTAAGATTTTTATATTTTGTGCACTGAATGGAGCATATTTTTTTCAAATTTACAGTTCTGATGGAGAAACATTGGGCTAGATTTTGCTTTCAAAATAACAGTGAGGCTAATGGCATTCACCATTATTTATGAGCAAATGGTGCAACAACTTCAGCAAGGGCAGATGCTGGTTAAATGTGCATATCCATAAGTTGCTGTCCAAGTTGCTGCTGCTCCATCATTAGCTCAAGGCTATTTTAGACCCAGTAATGTGTAAAGGAACAGGATTCATTAATAACCCGTTGGTAAAGTACCCTCTAGGTAAAAGTGATCATAACATGATAGAATTTCACATTCAAATTGAGAGTGAGAAAGGTGTTTCTGAAACTAGATTCTTAAACTTAAATAAAGGCAATTACAAGGATATGAGGACCCAGTTGGCTAATGTGGACTGGGAAAATAAGTTAAAAAGGTAAGAAGGTAGAGAAGCAGGGGCAGAAATTTAAGAAGATACTTCATAACTCTCAACAAAGATATACTGGGAAATTAATAGTGGGAAACAAAAAAACGGAAGAGACTTTGAACAAGTATTTTGTATCTGTCTTCACAGCAAAGGACACAAAATACATCCGAAGAATATTCAAAAATCAAGAGGCCAAAGGGAGGGAGGAACTTAAATCATGATCCCAAGAGAAAAAGTATAGCGAAAACTAACAGAACTTGTGGCTGACAAGTCCCTTGGACCTGATGACCTGCATCAGTGCAAAACATAAGGCTGAAGCATTCACAACAACCTCCAGCCAGAAGTGCCGAGTGGATGATCCATCTCGGCCTCCTCTGGAGGTCACCAGCATCACAGATGCCAGTCTTCAGCCAATTTGATTCACTCCACATGATGTTAAAAAATGGCTGAAGGCACAGGATACTGCAAAGGCTATGGGCCCTGACAACATTCCAACAATAGTACTGAAGACATGTGCTCTGAACTTGCCACGCCCCTAGCCAAGCTGTTCCAGTACAGCTACAACACAGGCATCTACCCGGCAATGTGGAAAATTGCCCAGGTATGTCCCATACACAAAAAGCAGGACAAATCCAACCAGGGCAATTACCATACCATTAGTCCACTCTCGATCATCAGTAAAGTGATGGTAGGGATCGTCAACAGTGCTATCAAGTGGCACTTGCTTAGCAATAACTTGCTCACTGATGTTCAGTTCAGGTTCCACTGGGGTCATTCAGCTCCTGACCTCATTGCAGCCTTGGTTCATACATGGACAGAAGAGCTGAACTCCTGAGGTGAGGTAAGAGTAACTGCCCTTGACACCAAGGCAGCACTTGACCAAACATGGCATCAAGGAGCCCCAGCAAAACTGGAGTCAATTAGAATCGGGGGAAAACTCTACACTGGCTGGAGTCATGCCTAGCACAAAGGAAGATGGTTGTGGCTGTTGTCACCTCCTGACTCCCCAAAGTCTGTTCACCATCTACAAGAGATAAGTCAGGAGTGTGATGGAATCCTCCCCACTTGCCTGGGTGAGCATAGCTCCAACAACACTCAAGAAGCTTTACACCATCCAGGACAATGCAGCCCACTTGATTGGCACCCTTCCATAAGCATTCACTCCCTCCAACACCAGTGCATAAACATTCACTCCCTCCAACACCAACACACAGTAGCAGCAGTGTGTACCACCTACAAGATGCATTGCAGAAATTCATCAAGGCTCCTTAGGCAGCACCTACCAAACCCAAGACCATTACCATCTAGAAGGACAAGGATAGCAGATAGATGGGAACACCACCACCTGAAAGTTCCCCTCCTAGTCACTCACCATCCTGACTTGGAATATATATTGCCGTTCCTTCACTGTTGCTGAGTCAAAATCCCGGAATTCCGTCCCTAACAGCACTGTGGGTGTACCTACACCACATGGATTACAGCAGTTCAAGAAGGCAGCTCACCGCCACTTTCTCAAGGGCAACTAGGGATGGGCAATAAGTGCTAGCCCAGCCAGCGAAACTCACATCCCGTAAATGAATAAAAAAGAAACCTAGGCCAGGATTTTGCCCTTGTTGGGCGGGCTCAGCGGGAGCAAGCGGGAGGGGTCGGGAAGGCGACTGCAGGCAGCAATTGGAGCCCAACGGCGAATTCACGCTGGCTAGCCAATTAAGGACCGCCCAGCATGAAATGCGTGCTGCAGCACTCAGCGCTACTTGTGCAGGGGATGGGGGAAGAGGGTGAGTGGGCAATTAAAGCTCCCTCAGGCACAGAGCTGCCTCAGGGAGATGAAGATTTTGAAAAATAAAAAAGAAAGAATTTAAAAATGTTAAAAACGTCCCCTCATGTGACTCTGCCACATCAGCAGGGACATGTTAGAAATTAGTTTGAAACTTTTTTTCTAACGGCAATCGAAAGCTGATTTACCTCCGCCCCCATCACCCCCCACCCCCCACCCCCACAGTGGATGAGGTTTTGCAAAAAAATCCAAAGGCTACTTGGCCTTAATTTAAAATTTAATTCAATTAGATTTTTAATGGCCTTAATAGGCCTGTTAATTGTCAGTGGGCGCGCTGCCGACTCTCGTGTGCGCCTGCCAACCAAAATATCGTCTGACGTCATCGTGTGTCAGTTTAAGCTCAAGCGGGTCAGGTGCGCACGCCCAATGGGCAAAAAATTCTGCCCCTAGGATCTTAAAAGAGGTGACTGCAGAGATAGCGGATGCATTGGTTGTAATCTTCCAAAATTCCCTAGATTCTGGAAAGATCCCAATGGATTGGAAAACTGAAAATGTAAAACTTCAATTCAAGAAAGGAGCGAGACAAAAAGCAGGAAACTATAGGCCAGTTAGCTTAATATCTGTCATTGGGAAAATGCTAGAATCCATTATCATGTAGGTACTGTCAGGACATTTAGAAAAGCATAATAAAAATCAGGCAGAGTCAACATGGTTTTATGAAAGAGAAATCATGTTTGACAAATTTATTAGATTCCTCTTGAGGAAATAACAAATAGGGTGGGTAAATGGAAACCAGTAGATGTATCGTATTTGGATTCCCAAAGATTTTCAATGAGATGCACATCAAAGGTTACTGCACAAGATAAGATTTCATGATGTTGGGGGTGATAGATTCACATGGATAGAGTATTGCCTAACTAACAGGAAAGAGAGGGTTGGGATAAATTGGTCGTTATCAGGTTGATAATCTGTAACAAGCGGAGTGCCATAGGGATCAGTGCTGGGGCCTCAACTACTTATGATCTATATTAGCGACTTGGATGAAGGGACCAACTGTATTGTAGCCAAATTTGCTGATGATACAAAGATAGGTAGGAAAGCAAGTTGTGAGAAGGATACAAAGAGGCTACAAAGGGATATAGATTGGTTAAGTGAATGGGCAAAAATTTGGTAGATGGAATATAATCTGGGAAAATGTGAGATTTTCCATTTTGGCAGGAAGAATAGACAAACAACATTATTTAAATGGAGAAAGACTACAGAATGCTCTGGCACAGAGGGATATGGTTGCCTTGGTGCATGAATCACAGAAAGTTAGCATGCAGGCACAGCAAATTATTAGGAAGGCAAATGGAATGTTGGCTTTTACTTTATAAGGGGGCTGGAGTATTAAAGTAAGGAAGTCTTGCTACAACTGTATAGAGCATTGGTGAGACTGCACATTGAGTGCTGTGTACAGTTCTGGTCTCCTTACTTAAGGTGGGTTATACTTGCATTGGAAGCAGTTCAGAGAAGGTTCACTAGGCTGATTCGTGGGATGAAGAGGTTGTCCTGTGAGGAAATGTTGAGCAGTTTGGGCCAATACTCATTGACATTCAGAAGACCAAGAGGTGAAACGTGTAAGGTTCTGAGTTGGCTTCACAAGGTGGCTGCTGACGGGATGTTTCCCCTTGTAGGGTAATCTATAACTAAGGGACACAGTTTAAAAATAAAGGGTCTGCCATTTAAGACTGAAATGAGGAGGAATTTCTTCTCTAAGAAGGTTGTTAATCTTTGAATTCTCTTCCGCAGGGAGCAGTGCAGTCTAGGTCATTGAATGTATTCAAGGCTGTAGGCAGATTTTTGATTTACAAATGAGTCAAGGGTAATGGGGGGAAGGCAGGAAAATAGAGTCAAGGCCACAATCAGATCAGCCATGATCTTATTGAATGGCAGAGCATGCCCAAATGTCACACTCCTGCTCCTATTTCTTATGATCTTATAAATAACTATTATGTAAACCCATTCCTTCAGTTATATATGTACAATTTAATGACATAAAATGACATCTGACCACGCAAAAATGATCTTTCAGGCTTGACTGCACCCCTGCCAAACAAAGTAATGTTCATTAAACACAGGGAAGATTTTCTTTACTTGTGTGCTCGTTGTTTTGCAAACACAATGAGAAGATTTCCTCTATCTAGGAAAATCTAAAATGTATTGTTTTGAAATTCTTTTGCAATTCCACTGCTGGAAATCTTCCATGTGTGTTTGCCATTTTGCTGACAAATATTGCCGAGAAGGAATCTTTCCCTAACCGTAGTTACTGATCTGTTTCTAAACACAATTAACTGTTAACTGTTAAGCTGTGACATTTCTGACAGCTCAATCGATTGCTCTATAATGTGACAGTTCTATTACATGGTGGTGTGGTATTATTTTTCCCTATGTTCTATAAGTTAAGAGAAGCCCAAAGCTGTTTTTCTGCAGTTGGTGCCAACATGCAACTTTCATCAAAAACCTATCAGTATAAACTCCACACCTCCAATGCCAGAAGCTGACTGTTCCTGGTTATGGGAGTACTGGGCAGAGTATGAAATGTTGGTTTCTTAATTTCTCCTTCTAACAAGCCAATAGAGACTGGTGGCATTCTGCACCAGAACTCCACAGAACAGTGTTCATATTGTGAGACTTCACAGGCCCTTCCTGGTGCCATAGCCTGCAATATAAAGCACTATAATGTTGTTGCTTCAACTTTTATTGAAAAACGTTTCTTTCGCTGCAGTGCAGGAGTTATTGCTGATGACTTATTACAATGTAAATTTCAAAGAAAGACTAGAATGTGGTCAAGTTTAATAACACAGGGACTTGCAAATGAATTCTTCTTGTCAGACCATATAACTCCACTGCTACAATGATGCATGTCATAATCAAGAATGGAACTGGAAGGTAACAGTTTTTAGCTTGTCACATATAAACCCAAAAATATGATATTCAATATTAATTTATGAACACATAGCACACTTGTATGATGTTATTGTGCCCCTTATTTTAATGGGTTAACATCTCTGTTAATCAATTTCATCTGACTTGATTTAGTGACTTTAGATTCTGGAAACTTACATTGTAGGGTCAGGACAAGAATGTGAGAGAAAACATGTCCCTATCACAACTGTGTTCCCGCAACAGGATTATGTGCAACCTCCTGGTATCCTTCACACTCACTCCAAATAGATGGAGGCTGTTTGACAGGCTGAATGGCTTTTTCTCACTTAGGATTTTTTTTTGTTCTTCAAATCAGTGATTTCCGGGATGACCTTTTGAATAGCGTCAAAGGCCTTTAATACCTATGTTTCACCTTCAATTTTGCTCTGCTATCTTTTAGTATAGGGTATTATTTTGACATTGACATGATTTTCTTAGTCTAGCAGCTGCAAGAGAAACGCTGTGAACAAAGGAGAACACTATATATTGCCTTCATTGATCTCACCAAGGCTTTCAACCATGTGAGCAGAGGCAGTCTGTTTAAGCTGCTGGAGAAAACTGGCTGCCCGCCAAAGCTGCTCAGTGTGATCTCCTCTTTCCATAACAATGTGGTGGGTATAAAGTCAGCTGTGACAGGGCAACATTGGAACTCTTTGAGTGGGGTCAAACAGGGCTGCATTCTGGTACCAACACTCTTTGGCATATCCTTCTCTTTGCTGCTGTCAAATGCCTTCTACAGTGGGTGTCTACCTACATACCAGACTGACAGAAAGCTGTTCAATTGTGCTCACCTGAGATCCAAGACAAAGATGTGCCAAGTCATCATCATGGAATTTCTCTACACCGACAATGCTGCACTAACTTAACAAAGAACACCTTCAGCGGCAGATGGACAGACTCTCTCATGCCTGTAAAGAGTTTGGTTTGATCATCAGCATCAGGAAAACAAATGCAATGGCCAAGGATGTTGCCATACCGCCACCCATCAGAATTGACAATGTGACGCTAGAGGTTGTTGATAGTTCCACATATCTAGGCTCCACAATCACCAGCAATCTGTCACTTGATGCTGAAATCAGCATATGCATCAGAAAAGCTGCAGTTATGTCCAAGAGAGTGTGGAACAACAGCAACCTGACTGACAACAAAAACTGCCTATCTACCAAGCCTGCATCCTCAGCATATTCCTCTACAGTGGTGAGACCTGGACAAATTATGCTAGGCAGGAGAAAAAGCTGAAAAGTTTCCACCTTTGCTGTCTCAGATGTATCCTCGGCATCTATTAGCAGGAGAATTTCACCAGTTCAGAGGTCCTGAAGCACGTTGATTCCATCAGCATAAACTCATTGCTAAACCAATGATGTCTGCACTGGCTCAGCCATGTTCATTGGATGGATGACAGCTGTAAACTCAAAGATCTTCTGTATGCTGAACTGGGCACTGGATCACAACTTCCTGGCACCCATACCTCCACTACAAGGACACTTGCAAATGAGATATGAAGATGGTGAACGTTGGTACTAATAACTGAGAGACAGTTACTGACGCCTTGACCTCTGGAGCTAATTGTTTGGAAGGGCTTTGGAAGACGTGAACAGAAGTGAAAGGCTCAGCTGGTCAAGCAGAGAGTCCAGAGAAAACAGAGACCAATGAATTGTGCAGCTTCTCAGCCCACTGTCTTCCCCTGCAGCCGATGCAGTGGAGACTGCCATGCCAGAGTGGAGCCCCTGAGTCACACCAGGCGATGCTTAACACAGAGTTGACCACAACAGAACAAACCATCATCCTACTGCCACTGAATAGTTTGCCTTTGCAGCAAAACTGAGGAGCTTAGCCTTCTGGAAATCCATATTGGAAATTGGGTGTGTTCACGCATCATCTTCCAATTTTTAATTTGTTTTATGGATTTCCAACATGTGTAACCAGCGATTAAACCTAATCACCAATGGTGTGAAGTTGGAAAATTATGCCTAATGTGCCATCCTGTTACCCAAGCACACAAATAGTGTTGAACATTTGCTATTTTGGATGTTGCAGGCAATAAGGGATGGAAATTTATCGGCACCTGATTTCTGCATTAATAAATTTTGGGCTGCCTACTTCACCTGGCAATGGAGGAGGGAACTAATCGCAAATGGCAGCCGGCATAGGGAGTACTCCTAAACCTCCTGGCTGCAAATATATATTTTTTAAATACTAAAGCTCACCTATTTAGTGGTGACCGGTTCTCAGACAATAGCCACAACGTGAAAATAATCAGAGCCAGTGTATGTCAGGCATTTCCAGAGAAGTCCTAAAAGAGGTCACTGGAGTCTAATGCTAGCTTTTGGTAGCTGCTAGAAACTACCTGAAAAAAACACCTGACCAAATGTACTTTGCATTGCCTGACATTTGTCCACATAACTTCAGGCAGCATAATTTTCAAGTCATTGACATCAATGGATCGAAAATCTTATGCGGGCCATGAATTGGACCACAGCACCCAAATTCCTGATGTACACTCACATGGCACACAGCTCCGCATCAAGGGCACAAAATCATAAAATGTGCACTTATGTTTTATAATTCTGCCTGATTTTATAAATAAATTTGGTCAATGAGTGTTGGTCTGCCAAATCATCCACTGGTATTTAATGATTTTCACCTATTTGGAGTGAGTGTGGATGAATTATAAGAGGTTGCTTATAATCCTGATACGGTAATGCAGTTGTGATAATTGTTAATCACTAGATCAGATAGTGATAAGATTTGGATTTCATATCTAAGTGTTGTTATTCATTTACAGAAACTGTAGTCAGCCACTGAGAAAACTACAATATTATGTAACATAAACTAAATAGCACTACAGGAATAACATTTTCTAATTTGGACAGAAGAACCATTCTGAGAAATCACTGGCATATAATTAGAAGTCCCAGATGGATTTTCTCTCCTCCAATTGGTTTTCAGAAATATGTTGCTTTAAAAAGTTCATGTACAGCTTTTAACCTTGACATGATTGTCATCTTGCCATTGATTTGAAGAAGAAGGATTTTAGTTTTCCACATGCAAATTTTGTTTTAGTGGAGTCATACTGTACATTAGTCATATTCCAGTGGAAGTCGACATTTTAATATTTATGATAAGTTTTACAAATATAAAGTGAGACAGTAATATTATGTTACTTTATAAAGCAAACTTAGGTAAAGAGGGTAATATTTATTACTAAATATACAGTACTCAGACTGCATCACTTTGCAAGTGACATTAAATAACAAATTTTGTGATAGCTACTCAGTCTATGAAGTCTGTATGCAAGCTCTTTGTGTAAGATGTAAGAAACATATTTATTGAAAGTACTGAAGAAATATACTAGAAAGCATGAGGCCAAAAATCTCCAGTCTTTCTGGTGTCAAAAACTCCAGTGGAATAATACCCAGAGTCAAAATCTAAGTTGGGACCTAAATATACCTAATATTGTAGTTCCTGCATGACTTGTAAGAGGTGCACCTCTGGCATGGACTCCCAATGTTAAAAATTCTCATGTCCTTAGCCCTCAAAGGGACCATCTGTACATTTGGCGAGAATACATCTAGTGAGAAGTAACAGCTACTGAATGGTGGCCATTATATCCAATTTAGGGTTTCAAAAAAAAGAGATATTTTAGCTATTTATCATCCCCTATATAAAACAGAGTACTAGGGACAGGACAGAACCCTTTTGGGGAGAGTGTTGGGTGTTGGTGGTAAAGGGGCTATGGCCAAGCCACTTGGGGTATGCAATACATCTAATGATGTTACTGTCCATCCATGGTATGCTAATGGGGTGATCTGTCCTACGTACTCCGGCAGGGTCAGCAGTGGATGTAAGTGCTGCAGGGCACAACCCTGTCATAATTATCAGGATTGCTGTATGAGTTTTACACAATAGAGGTATTGCTTGCAGAATTAGTCAACTACATAACACAGCACAGCACCATATCAACTCAGCAAATTCAATTCTAATCCCTTATTTTACTTACAGTCGAAAGTGCAAGGCCAGATTCCCCAGGCAACTCTTACGAAAATTAATAGCACACTGTATTATGTTACAACAATTTTTAACTGTCTAGAAAATCCAAATCCATCCAAAATTTGTCGGCTACCATAGCTGAAGGCGATCTTGCATTCTGGATAAAAGACATGAAAAAGCTTGCTGCCTAAAAGTGATTCTCTAATTTGTAGCCTCTGATCTGGCACTCTATATCTGTAACAATGGGAGAAATTTTATGGAGTTTGCAAGAGCGGGAAACATGGCATATGGAGTAACTTAATTAGGTAGGATTCAAAATCTCGATTTCCTGATGGCGGGTTGAGATGCAGACAGCATATCGAACCTCACACCGGTCTGTGGAAGACTCATACTTGTTATACATTTGCATGCCATATAGTCATTAGCGTAAAACTTTTTAAAATTATGTTCCACCTCTAAGTTAAAAGTTGGCAGTGTACGAGAATCTTGTGGCACGTTTGTTTAAAGGTAGCATGGATCAGTCGGCTTTGTGCAGTTGTGTAAGGTCAGCGGTTTTCCTTGGTTAACTTGATGGCACAGGGGAAGGGAACAGGAGAATGATAGCTTGCATGGAGACTTGTGACTGGCAAGGGTGGTTGGGGGGGTGATGGAGTGGGATCAAGGACATGGAAGAATAGAAGAGGGATTTGAGGATGACAGGAGGTGGGGTCAGGGGCAAGGAGGAGTGAAGTGGGAAGGGCCAGGTGTCCTGGTGTGATGGGGGGGACAGGTGGGGACAGTCAGTCAAGGTAAGAAAATGAGGAGTCTAAAGGGCAGAGTCAGCACTGGCCAAATGTGGGTCCATCTCAGATTGTTGGCTGGCAAAGTCCTTACAGGGCTTTGAGTTCACCTACAACATTTCAGTTATCCCCACTGCGAGTGACCTTGGACAATGTCCTTTACAATGCATAGAAGGGACAGCTGAGCTTGTAAGTTCAGCCATGTCTCTCAGAGTGATGAGTACAACACTGAACACTACCATGAACATTCAGTAAAGAGCTACCAAAAAAAAAATCACAGCATTGTTTCTTCCACCACCAAGGAAATGCCCCTTTCTTCCTCAATAATGGGATTGTCCCTAACTCCCCTGTAACCAGTGCTACATGCAAACCATGAGACGTGCCAGTACATTTAGCTCTCTGACTAAGCTAGTCTCAATAAGAATGGTGCACAAATGAATAAAGCGAAACCAATGTAATTTGAAATATTTACAAGTGAAATTTAATTTTGAATAACACCTGTGCCACCTTTTTGCTCTCAAGTCTTATGTTAATGGCAATGTAGTTGGGTTGTAAAGTTGAGGCCACAATACAGAGCCTCCCTGTTTGACCATGAGGCTGTTTAGTAGCCCACCTGTAGCTGTAGCATTGTCAGCTGACAGCAGGTTCCACCAGTGAAAAGCATCTGCTGCCAGGTAATTGTATGTGTCTTCTGTGCACCCTGCTGGCACTTTCAATTTTAGTTGCCATCGTGTGGGAAACAGGAAAAAGTTGTTAACGATCTCAGTGGTGTCCTGCAACTTGAACCTTTTGCTGAAGCTTCCCAATAAAATACGACCAACAATAATACTCAGTAACATAAAGCAAGTTGATATAAGCTCCATACTAGTCTGTATAAAAACTCAAGGAAATTGTGTGCAAGATTATCCTAAATTTCAGTCATTGCTATTAATTGCTGCTTCCCAACTGACATGAAGATTACTGGGGTACTTCGACCACAGTCAAATAATGTATTGTGCCGCTCGCTGTAATTAGGTACATGCAGTTTTTCAGGAGCTGAATGGACTGGGAAGGTTTTTTTTTAAGTTGTACCAGCCAAATGCAATTTACATAGTAATTCAAAATTTGAGATGCTATTTTCTATGTCCTCATGCATACAAAGCATTTTGATGGCATGAATATTACTTCATTGATAACAAAAAATGGCTTTGCACATGTTTCTTTTATGTAAACACATGCAACTGAAGAACAGTAATGTTTTTTAATGGCCTCAATTTACAGGTCTCAAGCTGTGTAGAACTAGCTTTTGTGCAAGCTCGTTTGACACATTATCCCACTTTATTTCAATTTGATGATTTATTTGGCACTTTTCTCGTGGCATATTAGCAATTTAGCAAGCTGTTTTGACATAGCACAAATAAAACCTGATGTTGAAGATAACTGGCCAAATATATGTTTATGATATGGCTAACGGCAATATGAATGAAAACAGATATTGTTAAAATGTCCTCTATTTGGTTTTAATTCATTGTAAGTGCTATAACTTATAGCCAAATCTTGAATTTGGAACTGCCCTTGAGGTGGCAATAATTAGACTTACCATATTGGATGTTATATTTTGAGAAATATGGGAGTTACAAAGCAAATCTTATTTCCATTAGCCTGATGGAGCTGCAATGGAAACAGTGACCAATGTTAGACTAAAAGTGACCAACCTAACAGCGCTTTGCCCAGCGGCCAAGAGCACCTGAAAAACATGCAACATCTTATTGGCCTCATATCAGGGACCTCGGGCAGCTACATAAAACAAGCACTGGGGCTGTTGCATACGTCAATATATGAGAGGCTGTGACTGATACATGTTTTCAGACCTTCCAAAAAATTGGGCTGCCCTTAGCTGAGTCAATGCTTGGGCTTTCCTGCCATCCTATAAGACCCTCTATCAAGGTGAGTTTTGATTTTTTTTTAAAATTCTGATCAATTCATGCAAAAAGTACAGGATTTTATAAAGTGTAAAACAGTTGACAGGGTACTAGTATAAGGAGTAAAATATAAATTAATGGTTTGGATCTTCTGGGGAGAGGCAATCGTTGTCGACTGCCACTCTGCTCCTACTTTTGCCCACCCCGACACTGCTCCACATTTCTGACTCGGTCTTCTGAGCCTTGTTTGTTCAGGAACATGATGCGCAGCTTCCATCCAAGAGCTCTATCAGAGTAGTGTCGGGGGAGGACTGGACATGCCCTCCTTTTAACGGCACTAGCTGCCATAAGGTAAGCTTAAATGTCCAGTGCGCATGTTAGTGAATGGGTGAGGGAATGAATGAGTGAATGGGTAGGGTGGGATAGGTAAGTGGATATGTGGTTGGGGTAGTAGGTGGGTGGGGTTGTAGGTGGGTAGGGTGGCAGGCGGGTAGGGGTTGTAGGTGAGAACATGTTTGGTTAAAGTCAGGCACAACCTGCCAACATAAGAACATTTTATTTATTTACAGGGTGTGGGCGTTGCTGGCTAGGCCAGCATTTAGTGCCCATCCCTAGTTGTCCTTGAGAAGGTGGTGGTGAGCTGTCTTCTTGAACTGCTGCAGCCCCACGGTGCTGTTAGGGAGGGAGTTCCAGGATTTTGACCCAGCGACTGTGAAGGAATGGCTATATACTTCCAGATCAGGATGGTGAGTGACTTGGAGGGGAATTTCCTCCTCTCCAGGTGGTGGTGTTCCCATAACATAAGAACACAAAAACATACAAAATAGGAAGAGGAGTAAGTCATTTGGCATTTCAACCCTGCACTGACATTCAATACAATCATGGGTGACCCTGTACTTTAATTCCACCTTTCTGGATTATCGCCATATCCCTTAATTTCCCTGTCTTGATTATTCAGCAACTGAGCATCCATAGCTCTCTAGGTTAAAAAATTCCCAAAGATTCACAAACCTTTGAGTGAAGAATTTCACCTCATTTCAGCCCTAAATGACCTGCCTCCTTATTCTAAGGCTGTGATCTTGTGTTCTAGACTCCCCAGCCAAGGGAAACATTTTCTCAGCATCTAACCTGTCAATCCCCCTAAGAATGTAGCATGTTTCAATGGGATCACCTCTCATTCTTCTAAATTCCAGGGAATATAGGCCTAGTCTACTCAATCTGTGCTCAGAGGACAATCCCCTCATTCCAGGAATCAATCTTCTGAACTTTTATTGCACTCCCACCAAGGCTAGTATACCATTCCTTATGTGAGGAGATCAAGACTCTGCACAGTACTCCAGGTATAGTCTTACCAAGGCCCTATACGATTGCAGCAAGATTTCTCCACTCTTATACTCCAATGCCTTTCTAATAAAGACTAACATATCAGTTGCTTTCCATATTGCTTGCTGTACTTGGATGTTAACTTCCTGTGATTTACATAAGCAGGCACCCACACCTCTCTGAATACAAACATTTCTCAGCCCTCTCACCATTTAAAAAATATTTTGCTTTTCTATTTTTCCTTCCAAAGTGGATAACTTCACACTTCCCTACATTATATTCCACTTGCATGTCCTGACCCGCTCACTTCACCTATCTAAATCCTTTTGCAGCCTCTTTGCATCCTCCTCACAGCTTACTTTCCCACCTAACTTTGTGTCATTAGCAAGTGTAAATATGATACATGCAGTGTTCTTATCTAAATCATTGACATAGATTTTAAATGCCTGTGAACAAGTACCTATCCTTGCGATACTCTGCTAAGTTCAACCTATCAACCTGAAAATGACACGTTTGTTCCAATCTGTTTTCTGTCCATTCACCATTCACTTAATCGATGAGTATTGCTGCAAAAAGAGAGATGGCAACGCCGCTACCAATCGGAGTCCATTTGCCAGCCAATCAGCACTCTCTTCACATACAGTATAAATTGTTGTTTTCCCCTTATATTGGTTTTCTTGCGAAGTGTCCTGATGAGTGCAAGATGAAAAGTTTCAACATGTCTCTTTTTTTAGCAATATTCAAGTTCTAAACTACCAAACAACTATCCCTCAATATATGCTAATATATTACCCATCATCCCATTTACCAGGGTTCAGGGTGATTGATCTTGAATGGTATTGTGGTAACACATGCCCAGGATATTCCAAGATCAGGCATATAACTTTAAAAAAAAACCTTATTCCTAACCCTCAGATCACGGGATCTTCTTTGTCCCTCTCTATTAACCTTCTGTTCTATTGCCTCATCCAAGATAACATCCAGTAACTGAATCCCCATGCCTCCCTAAAACCTTTATAAAACATAAGATAACAAGAATAAAAGAATGTTCCCACAGTGCACCAAGGACAACCTTGAGTGGAGTAGGTTTCATTCTTCAGCTGCCTTATTAAACTACAATGGTTACTTACAAAGCCTTATTCTAAGCCAGAAGATTTGTTCTGAAGTGCAAACGTTATTCTGAAATGTAAACCTGCAAAAGCACTTCGCTTACAGCAGTGCAGTGTTTCTTCCAAATTTAGGCTTCTTCTGGGACTACTCATTCATTCACATGAGAACATGCATTCACCTCACAAAATGTTTCACATCGGGTCAAACTATTAAAGTCATTGGGCAAAATGTAATGCCCCCACTCCCCCAGAGTTAAGATCAGAAACGAGGGGAAGGGCTGTGTTGGGGAACCCATGCTTCCCGCCTCCCTCCGATTAAATCCAGGGCAGGAAGGCTTGTAGATGGCCTTCCTGACTGGAGACCAATTGAGGTCTTTAAGTTGCCACTTAAGAGGCACTTAAGCGCCTAATCCTGCCGCCACTGGAATTCTACCAGTGGCAGGTGGGGAACTTGTCATCCGGGAAGGCAGCATTGCACACCCTATCGCGTTTGCCTGCTGCCTTCCTTGGAGGGGTCCCTTGTTCTCAGGCAATCAATGCCCCATCGAAGGACCCAGGCATCAGGAAGGGGAAGCCCTGCAGGAAGCCACCCACGCCCTTGCTATCGACCTCCTCGCCCCCGATCTTGTCAGGGGCCCGCTCTCTGGTACCTCATCCCATTCATTCATCTGACTTCAGAAGATTCATTGGTCCTCTGCATAGGCCCTCGTGCAATACCATCAGTGTCACTAGCCCCAGTGGCGCTGCCGATATTAGAGAGCCACGTGCCTTGGATCGGCTGGCAGCTCTTGGGGGTAGGATATCTGCCCCAGACATGGCAGTGCAGCAATTAAATGACTCTGGGGGAGCCAGGAGCCCCAGTGCCAGGGTTCTGGCTGCCAATAAGAAACTTTACTCTATTGAGGTTCCGAGAGATCGGGACAAAGGAGGCACCACCAGGTTTTGTTGCAGAGGTTGGGATACCTGCTGCCCATGTTAAATTCTGCCCATTATGGGCTTCATGCTTCT
Organism: Cetorhinus maximus; assembly: GCF_964194155.1. Classification (NCBI taxonomy): domain Eukaryota; kingdom Metazoa; phylum Chordata; class Chondrichthyes; order Lamniformes; family Cetorhinidae; genus Cetorhinus; species Cetorhinus maximus. Next base: position 84,688,839 of record NC_135879.1, read on the forward strand.
TCTGTCTGTCATGGGATCCAGGAGCATTGCAAATGCTTCTTATTCTATTTCAAGGCCACAACATGAGAGAGAGAAATGTGACAGACAGTGCCTAAATCTTGAACATTGGAGTCCATGTGCAGTGCCAGACTGGATTTGCAGCACCGAAGGGAATTGTGGAGTTCATGGCAGCTTGAGGGTACTTGAAACAGACAGATCTATGACAAAAGCCCTAGAGGCAGTCTGTACTATCTATCCAGATGCTTGGACTGCTGCCATAGAGACATGTGGTGCCAGATTGGAGAGGATTGTCTCTCCCTGCTTCCAAAAAGCTGGGACTGGATTGGAGACAAACACCCTACAGGGCTTCATTGTTCTCATTGGTGCCATTAAACTTGTTTTTCTGCTGCTTAGTAGTCGTGCACAAGCAATAACCAGTTATAATAACATGGCAGGAATCGGCACACTTGATGCCACCATCTTTCAGGGAGGCAGCTTATTTGGTCCCTTCTGCCAGTCTCTTCCAATGCATTATTCTCTTCCAATTCCATTATGACTGAAAGGACGGAGGGCCAGGCTAACCAAGCAGCACATCCCAGAGCTGTGAACTTCAACAGGTCCAGCTCAAGACTTGGCTGCTGTGACAGAAGAGCCATACCGGCCCCAAGAGGCTAGTTTTAAGGGTTTACAAATCACATACTTGCACTAAAGGAAAATCTGGGGCAGAATTTTCCCTCGTCAGGCAGGTGCGTGCCCAACCAGAACGGGAGTAAAATAGTGCGCGATGACATTGGGCGAGTGCCCGACATCATTGCGCACTCGCGCGATATTTCGGCCGGCGGGCACACACAAGAGATGGCAACAAGCCCGCTGACAATTAAGAGGCCGATTAAGGCCCTTAAGAAATTAATTAATTTGTATTTTTCGCTGCCCGTTCAACCATTCGGTTGGCAGGCGGGTGAATAGGCCAGACAGCCTTTACATTTTTTACAATAAAAATAAAAAAACAATTAAAAAATTTTAACATAACTTTTAAACATGTCCCTCTTCATGTGATTGAGCCACATGTGGGGACATGTCCATATCATTTGTAAACGTTTACTTCTCATTTTAAAATTCTTCAGCTCCCTGAGGCAGCTCTGTGCCTTCTGGGAGCTTTCAGTGCACGCTCCCCTGCGCATGCACAGGCTTCAGCACTCGTGCTCCCCCTGCACCCATCCCGGCAGCGCTGAGGCTCTCAGCACATGTTTCACGCTGGCTGGTCATTAATTGGCCAGCCAGTGTGAAATCGCGGTGAGAGCCCGATTGCGGGTGGCGGTCCGTCTAGTGGCCGTTCCCAGATCCGCCTGGCCCGGCCTTTCCTAGGCTGCCGCACGCCTGTCCGACGAGGCGAAAATCCTGCTCATATACTCAATCGCACAAACCAATTCGCAGTGTGTTTTTTTTTTGTAGAAAGGTTTGACATTTGTGATCAGGATGAATGTATGGAAAATGCATGAGCCTGCACTGAGAGAGGTCTGTGGATGACGGCGTATTTGTGATGGAAAAGGTGAAGATATAAACATTAATGAAGTGACCAGAAATTGTTCAACAAAGACAGCATTTATATAGCATAACAAAGCATCCCAAAGTGCTTCACAAGTGCGATATCAAACAAAATTTGACATTGAAAGACATAGCAGTACAGATAACCAAAAGTTTTGTGAAAAAGGTGTATTTTAAGGAGTATCTTAAAGGAAGAGAAAGAAGCCAAGAGGTGAAGAGGTTTATAGAGGAAATTCTAGAGTTTAGGGTCAAGGCAATTGTATGCATTGTTGACAATGGTGGACGGATTATCGGGGGATACACAGGGTCCCAGAATTGGAGGAGTGCAGAGATTTTGAAGGCTTGCAGGGCTGGAGGAGATGACAGAGATAATGAGTGATGAGACAATGGGGGGATTTCAAAACAAGGATTAGACTTTTCAAGTTGAGATGGTGTGGGCTGGAAGCCAACGTAGGTCAACAAGCACAGGGGTAATGGGTGAATGGGCCTTGGTACAAGTTAGGATGCTGGCTGCAAAGGTTTGGATGAACATAAGTTTATGTAGGGTGGAAGTTAGGATTGTCAAGTCCTGAGGTAACATGGGTTACCGTGTTTAGAGTTCAAGTACAGGTAAGTTGAGACAGGGTTGAAGCTGGGCGGTGATACAGAAGTGAAAGCAGACACACTTAGTAATGGTGCAGATATGTGGTCAGAAACCCTACTCAAGGTCAAATGCAACACCAAGGGCAGAATTTCACGTCCCGCGGGCGGGCGCATGCCCTACCCGATCGGGCGGAAAATAGTACGTGATGATATTGGGCATGCGTCCCGTCGTCATCGCGCACTCACGTGATATTTCGGTTGGCGGGTGCTCTCAAGAGTCAGCAGCGCACTTGCCGACAATTAAGAGGCCTATTAAGGCCATTAAAGTATTAATTAACAGTGATTTTTCGCTGTCTGTCCAACTTTACAGTTGGCGGGTGGGCGAATTGTGAGGTGGTCTTTGGATTTTTGAGGAAACCTCATCCAAGGGCGGGATGAGGTTTCAGACATTTATTTTAAAAAATGTTTTGACATAATTTTTATTATGGGCAGAATTTTCCCGTTGGCATGCGGGGGTGTACGTCCGCGCGTAAAATGATGCGCAAAGTTGGGCGAATGTCCTGACATCACCGCGCGCCATCACGATGATATACGATGTGTTCCCGCCATTAATTAACGGGCCACTTAAGGCCCTTGACTCACCAATCAACACCGATTTTTCGGTGCTCGTGCGATCTTCGGGTTCGTGCACGGGCACAGTGAGCAGGCAGGTTGGACACATTTGTATAAACCTCATCCACGGGCGGGATAAGAGGGCTTACTGGGGTTGCGAGTGTGCACATTCAAGTATTTATTTTTCAAAGTTATTGAAACCTGCCTGTGTGATCTGCAATACTTCAAAACGCATACCAGTTACTTTGCCTGAACTCTTATCCTTCGGGTCAGCAGTCTGCAGTGAGGAATCTTTTTTGGACCTGCAGGTTTCAGGAAGCCTAGGAATGGGAGCTGAACTGTCCACCGGAGGCAACTCCTCTGAGGAGGGAAGGATGGCTAGAAGGGGGAGGAGGCCAGGAGTCCACATTCAGCCTCCAGGGGAGCCACCTTTGGGAGGACAAGCGCAGGCACAAGGAGCACAGGGCCAAGAGGTAGACCAAGGCGGAAGGGGCCGCAGAAGACGCCACTATCCTGCTGCCAGGGTATACGGGCGGCGAAGCAACTACCTCAATATGTCTGAGGTGCAGTGCCGAAGGAGGCTCCGTCTCTCAAGGGAGGCAGTCAACTATATCTGTCAGATGATTGGGCCTGAGATCTCCGTTAACTGTGTGGGTGGACACCCCATGCCAGTGGCTCTGAAGATCGCAGCTGCCCTCAACTTCTATGCCTCTGGTTCCTTCCAGGGCTCGGTAGGTGATCTTTGCGGTGTCTCCCAATCAGCTGTTCACACTTGCGTCCAGCAGGTTACAGGCACTCTGTTCAGGCGTGCATTGACCTCCATCCACTTCCGTTGGGACCAGGCAAGCCAGGCACAGCAAGCTAGAGGCTTCGCGGCCATTGCTGGCTTCCCCCGTGTCCAGGGTGCAATAGACTGTACACATGTGGCCATCAAGGTGCCAGCAGGTGAGCCCGGTGCCTTCGTCAACAGGAAGGGCTTCCACTCCATGAACGTGCAGATAGTGTGTGACCACAGGATGCTGATTCTACAAGTCTGTGCAAGGTACCCAGGCAGCTCCCACGACGCCTACATCCTCAGACATTCCCAGGTGCCGGGGCTCTTCAGTGCTCCAGCCTGGCTGGATGGATGGCTGCTGGGTGACAAGGGCTATCCCCTCAGAAGGTGGCTCATGATGCCTCTCCGCTATCCAAGAACAGAGGCTGAGCAGCGGTACAATAGGAGCCAGGGCACCACAAGGGCTGTGGTGGAGAGAGCCATTGGTCTTCTCAAGATGCGCTTACGATGCCTGGACCGCTCAGGGGATGCACTCCAGTACCCCCCAGATCACGTCTCTGTGATAGTGGTTGTATGCTGCACTCTGCACAATCTTGCACTGGAAAGGGGGGACGCAGTGCACGTTGAAGACGTCGACGCAGTGGCTGCAGCTGCACACGATAAGTCCAGCAGTGAGACCGAGGATGAGCACACACGGGGAAATGCTGAGGGGGTAGACACTGACCCAGGCATACTCCAGGGAGTCAGGGATGCCCGGGAGGCTTTAATCCAATGAACCTTCAGCTAGAACACCACAGATGGACCTCCAGGACAAGCCTGGGGGCAGGCTCCATACTCAATACTTAAGTGCAAAATCTGCGAGGTTAGGAACAGGAAATAGCGGCCTTATTAATAAAGCTGAATGTCCCACAAAGCACTCCTAACATTTTTGGAAACCATACACATGCAGAAGAAAAGAGGCACCCTCAGCCATGGTGACATGTCTGAATTTAATATCACAAGCAAAGAAACTTAAGCCAAAAAAATGACAATGGTGTTCCAATTTGAAGCAAATCATAAAGACCTCATCTCGGGCCAACACAAAAGCACCAGTGATGAACCCGTAGTGTGCCTAAGGCGCCTTGTATTTACGTTTGCTGTCCTGTTTGCCTCGATAACCTTGGCGGCCGTCCTCTGGCCCGTGGAGCCTGTGCCGGCCCTGCCTGGTAGGAATCTTCCAGTTCCACAGCTGGCATCTCCCCAGTCGTCGCAGCCTCACTGGATGCTACGGTCACTAGCAGAGGGGCGGAGGAGCTGCTGCCCTCATCAAGAGCACCCTGAGAGAAGCCCGCAGAGATGACAGGCAGCTGCTGTGCCAACGTGAGGTCGCTTCGGACCTCCCTGTTCACCGTGAATGGATGGACACCGAGCTGGAAACTTGGTGCCTAGACTATCTCCCACACTGGCACTGACCAGCTGAGGTCAATGCCGATGTGAGGGCTTGCTGGTCAGATCGCATCCCCAGGAAGCCCTGATGGGTCTCCTGGAGGAGCCTGTCCACGAGAATCGCCACTCTCTCCATGGAGGATGCATGGCGCTCGGACATGTCGCTCATTGCTTCAGCGATCGTCTGTGTAGCCTCCTCCACCATGGACAGCAAGCCAAGCATAGCCTCATGTATCTCCACCAAATGCTCCCGCACACTCGGCTGCATTTCCTGTATTTGCTGCGCCATGGACGACTCCATAGGCACATCATCAGGCACCGACTGAGCATGTGCCTGGTCCTCTGCGGTCCTCCGACAGCTGGCGCCATGGGCACTCTCTTACTCTGCCAGCTCCTCCAGCGACTGTGAATTGCCCTCACTGCTGTGCATCGGGATACTAGCCAATGATCTAATTCCCACTGAGGTGCTAGTATCTGTGCTGGTGCCTGCCTGGCAGAGATGGTGTGACGCTGGTGAGACTTCAGGACCCTCAGGTGTGAGAGGGGGCCTCTGCTGCTCTTCCTCCCAGCCCTGCTCCGCTGATGCTAAAAGGAAGAACAAAGACATTGGATCAGTTAATGTGGAGACAATGTCAATGTGCATCCCTGTCCCCCGGATCATTTTACGCTCATCCTTCCATAAGCAATGGTCAAGCCATGTTGCAAAATTAAATCACTGAACATTCAGCACTGCCATGGCTGCTGAGAGAACAATGCTGACCTCTCTGCTGGGCAAACACAGCAGCCTGTGGCACCCCAGCCTCACTGACACCGGTGGACCTGGGCGCATGGCGCCTCTCCAACTCTAGGGCCTCCTGCTCAAATGGGCTGAGAATGGCTAACTGCGCCTGGCCGCTGCCAGTCCTCACCTGCTCTCCAGCATTATGCGCATTCTTCTCCTGAAAAGGAGAGAAGAGCATTGATTAGTGTTAATTGTACCTGGATTCTCTTCGCGGACGGCCCACCCTAACCAGAGTGGGACATATCAGGGCTCAAATGCCTCCTCACCCCGCTGCTGCCGACCACTCACACAAAGATGCTAGGCCTGTTCCCTACCCCGCCTTGGACACAAGCTACCTACATCACATTAGGCACCACACGGTATATCCTTCCATAACAAGGAGGTGCAAACACGTGGAGCGCAGGGGGCAGCAGATGGTTCATTGCCTCGCCACCTTGAAGCTCCCCTCCCAGCATGTCATCACCCTGACTTTGACATGTCCTGGAGTTCCAGCACTGCGCCTAGGTGCAGCTCCCCCAGGTTGGTCCCAAACCAGTCATGTGGGTCTCAGTGTAACACATGCTGTGGGTGCAGAACCCATCTCTTCACCACCCTCTCAGGGTGGCCTCAGCATGGGCAATATCTGCTGGCCCACCCAGCGAAGGACACATGCCATCAATGATTCAGTGCAGTAACTACACTCAGACTTGGGCGGTGGGGTCAGCAGGGGGGGAAAGCCAACCTACTGGGTTAAGTGACCAATGCCAACAATGTCCTCACCCTTCCAGAACGCAACAAGTCGTTGAAGCGCTTGCAACACTGGATCCAGGTGCGTCGCACCATGTTGCGGGAGCTCACCACCTCCACCCCCTCCTCCCAGGCGTGTTTCGTCACGTGGGGGGGCCTCCTCCTCGCATCCTGGTGAACCAGCACCTCCCGTCGTGTTGCCACCTCCTCAAGGAGGGCAGCAAGGCAATCACCCGAAAAACGAGGGGCACAGTGGTCCTACACTCCGGACATGCGTCACCTCCATTGCCCCTCTGCAGAGCCCTTCACCTAGCTATTGCGAGCAGCTGCCAGGCCTTCCTTTATACAGGCCGCTTGGTTGCCATTGGACCCGGCGGGCTGAGCGCGCCCGCCGCCACCTGCCCACTCCCAATATGCATGGGAGTCTTGAAGGATGCTGTTAAGGCCCACCCGCGTAAAATGGTGGCACGGGCCCGATCGCAAGCGGCGATCGGGACTGCTCCCGCTCTCACTCTGACCCCCTCGCCAGCCAGAAAATTCTGCCCTATGTTTCTGTTCATGTGAGTGAGCCCTGTGCGGGGACATTTTTTTCAGATTCTCAAAATCTTTATTTTTCATTTTAAAATTCTCCAGCTCCCTGAGGCAGCTCCTTGCCTTCAGGGAGCTTTCAGTGTGTGCTCTCCCACGCATGCGCAGACTTTTGCACTCGTCCTCCTCCCACCCCCACCCCTGCAGCGCTAAGCTTCTTAGCACGCCTATCACACTGGCTGGCTGTTAATTGGCCAGCCAGCGTGAAGTTGTGGCCGGGGTCCGATCAGGGGAGGTGGGCCGTTTCCCGGCTGCTCCCGGGCCCGCCCACCATGCCCACCCGACGACCAGAAAACCCTTTCCCATGTTTTCAATCGGTCTGACTCAGCTGGTGACAGTTGAGAATGGGTTTGTCTTCCCGACATTTAGTTTGGCGCGATTTCTGTACATCCAATACTAGATGTCAGACAAGCAGTGTGACAAATCAGAGACAGCGGAGACCTCAAAATAGGTGGTCGTGAGATAGACCTGAGTGTTGTCAGCATACATGTAGAACCTAATGTAATTTTCCTGGATAATATCATCGTGGGGCAATATACAGTTGAAAAATAGTAGAGAGCTAAGAGAAGTTTCTTGGGAAATCCAGAAGTAACAGTGGGCGAATGGGAAAATAAGTCATTGAGAGTGACTCTCTGGCTACAATTTGATAGATAAGAGGGTAGTCACAAAAACATTTCTGATATCAATGTTCCATGAAGTCTTTTGCAGACAGCAACAGGTTATTTTCCTGTTCAGCGTGTTATTCCCCTAATTGACCCCTCAGCTTCCCTGGACCCTTTTATCATGCAAGACCTCCATGGACACATTTTAGCGAGGCAAAGTTATACAGTAGTCAGCACACCACCACTAGCCTTGAGGTCCCTGACCAGACAATATTGCAGAACATCCTGACATCAAGTCACCCATCTGAAGCTTGCCTTCAGTTTGTAGATAATCTTAACGATAGCTCTACTGACCTCATAGCAGCGCTTGGTTGGAGTCCTAGGAAAGCACACAGGTGTCACCAGTCATGTCTGTAGAAAGTAAACCTTTTCTAGTAGAAGCTTTGAGACCTATCTTTCTGGCTCTTGAACAGTGGAGTTACTCAAAAAAAGTAGGCAGTGTGGCAAAGGAAGTAAAATTTTGCTGGAATAATTGGTGCTCCACCTATTGTAAATGTGCTACAGATTGAAACAATGGAATCCCTTTATGTTTTTGTGTGAATAAGCATTGATCAACGAAGCATATGCAATGTGGCTATTATCATTGGTTCCTATGCCCTTAGAGAATCCTGCAAGAAAAATTGTAGTGTCTGACTACTAAGTGGACACTAATAAAATTATTGTCGCTATGAAGCAATAAATCTCTGGGCTGGATTTTATTGCCCCTTGCTGATCATGTTTTCAGAAGGGCTGGGCATGTCAAATATGTCAGGTGCCCAGACCATCTCCCTAATGCCCACTCTAACCTGTTCCCCATAACATGGGGGATGGGTAAGACGTCCATTATGCCTCTCACGAAGCTATGAATGTATATAATATTATTGGAAAATATTTTTTCATTTAAAACAGAGGTTTGGTCTGTGGGTGTGTCTTAATTGGATATAAAGCCAGCTAGTCTGGGTGCTTTAATGTGTACTAGTTTTGATATGTAAGAGAGATAGAGCGTTTTTGCATTTTTTGAATAGAGCATTCAAGAAGTGGGGTGAAAACTGACACCTATCTAGCAGATACCAAGCAATATGTTCATATTACTAATAAAATTAAATATGAAAGATATTTTATTTGTTAGAGGTTGAGTTCAGAGTTGGTGATACAATGAGAATTTACATTCAATGAATGGTGCTAGGTATAACTTCAGCAGTATTGTGTGTACTGGGCAGAAACAATGTGAGATCAACAGCAGCTGTAAGTCTCCAACTGTCTCCACAGGAACCAAAGTGAAAAGAACCTCATTTTGAATTCATACGGTGAAAATGCTTTGCCTGGTGCATGGTTAAGTCAATGGGTTGCGGTTGCCTTAATGGAGATTAGTTTGGGAATTTAAGTTATGATAGAATCATTTGTAGCCCTGTGTATATATATTTTAACCTGTTTAAATTAATGAAATATTTCATTTAGTTTAATGTAAAACCTCGAGAACTGATGGTCAGATTCCTGAATTTAGAGTCGCAGCTCAAACATAATACTTAAAATGATAAGTTATGACAATTGTTTAAAGTTTCCTCTGGGATTTTTAAATAACTCAGCACCACCAACTGCATCGGTCATACATTGCCACCCAACCTTAAGCCTATTGAGGCCTTAACTGCCCAATTAAAGACCTCAATCCACCTCCACTGCCTAAAACATTGCGCAGTTCCAGGCAGGCCAGAGTGCAAAGGCTGTTTTTGAAATGGCTTCTTGAAAAGGCAGGAAGTAAGAGGAGGCTCATCAACTGGGCTGTTGCCCTGTGTGCATCAGGGACACACCACCAACCACCCCCCGCAACTTTGCTCCTTCCCACCTGCCTTCCTAAACCCCACCCCCCGGTTCTCTGATCCCTCCCCACCATAAAACCCAGGTTTACCTCACCCAGGCTGCCACCACTCTTCCTCCCAGAGATGCTTGCATTCCCAGCAGCCAATCAGATTGGCCAGCAGCTCCCAAGGAAATTGCTGTCCAGAGAGGGGTGGAAATCCAACCCTCAGCTAGTTTAGCTCTCTGGCAGTGTGTTATCGCTGTGGGACGAGTTATTTAAAGTCGGTCTGTCCGGGACCCGTTTGCCTCACCCCGAGCCCACCATGACATCCAGCCCCATGACTTGCATGAAGCATTTATGCACTGCTGTGTGACTAATGCTGCTAATGAACCCAATAGCAGGCTGGAATAATCCTTGGTATAGAAGTTAAGGCCAATTGTGATCTTAAGAACTACTGACAGAGCAGTGTCTGTGATGGAGGTGGCTGTGTGCCCACTTGCAAATGTGACAGCATGTGACATAACTGTGATGGCTTCCTTTGGAAGGTTAAGCTTCTACAAGTGCTGCTCCTCAGTCAAGTGCAAGATCATTTCCACCTGTATACGCTTGCATGAACATACCACCCTGTGGGTGCCATGCACCTCTAGTGAAGCATTACCAGCTGGCACTCTGCCATTACTCTTCCTCTTCTTCCAAGAAGAGAAGCTAGTACATAATGGGAAAACAATTGTGTGCTGCATGAGGAGGTGATAGTAGGCACTCAGCAAATGGTACAAAGGCTTCAGCAAAAATAACTGAAATATAAACTGCACCTCTTCACATTGAGCTTAAGGTCTTTAAATACTCATCTGCATTTCTGTGATGCCTTGCCAATGTGGATGCAAGCATGAAATGGGTGTGACTATAAATCAGTGCAAATGAGATAGAAATGACAGAAACTAGGATGTGTGGCATCATCGCAACATTACCTCCTCAGTTGTGTGCACTTCCCCAGAAACAGGCAGGTGCTTCTGCTGACTGCAGGAAATATTATGGGATGGACAACCAATGTTACAAGATTAGCATCCCATTTTCCACAGCTACCTCCTAATTGGTGCCACAAAGTCATGTGATGGCCAACAAAAAATCTAGGCTCTCCATTCCTATAGGTGTGCAGTTTACATCAAACCATTGATGTTTACATCAAACCATCCCTATAATTAGCTCTTACCCATGTGCTCATTGTAAATCTAGGTTTTCTTGCTTTTAGTTAGGGTAGACCTAGTCAATCAACTGTAAAAAAAAATGGCATTTAGTCATTTTTTAAAATCTAAACAGTCAAAATCAACATATATTTTTGTGCTGTTTTATTTTTGGAGCTCATTATTTTAATTAATATCTCTCAAATGAAATATAAAAATTGTGGTGTTGCGTGACTTTCATTAAACTGAACTACAAATATGAATTGCATTTTATTGGTCTTCCATCCATTAATAAGTGAGAAAAATGCATGTGGCAGTTACTTTTATAATTATGTTCAAGTATATTATATCAAAAGACCATATCCTACAGCAATCATGGTGCATTTTGCTTTTTTTTAGGCATTACTTGAAACTCAAAACCTCTTGCGAACCCAGGTTCCCAACTTTACCTTCAACCTTGGATACTCTGGAAAATTCTATCACACAGGTGAGAATGTAGATCAAAAATCAATTCAATTCCTATTTTGTCACAACATTAAAATGTCCTTGTACTCGGGTAAAATATCTTGCATTGACATAGTGCCTTTAATACAGAGAAACTTGCAAGCCACGTACTACACAGGAAGTATGATATGAGGGAAGTAAAAGAAATATTGATTAAACAGATAAAGTAATGGACAGCAGGCCATGGTTGGAGAGGTATGAGAGGTGAATGATAATTGTTGATAAAGATCAGTTCTGAGAAAGTTTTGAAAAATGGAGAGAGAAGTGGAGCAATGGAGAGAATTTGGAAGATATTCCCGATGGAAGGGCAGAAACAACTCTCATGACACCCAAGTGAAGGAGCATCAGGGGTTGGATAGACAGGGAATTGAGGGAGCATATGGTGAGATGGGGAGTTTTTATGGGAGAAGTTGAACAGAGAGATGATGTCAGGGTTAGGATGGAGGGAAAGGCTGAGGTGACAAGGGAGGGTTGGCAGATGGGGAAAAAAAAGGCAGCATAGGTAGCTAAGACATTTGAAAGGCTCTTTCCTCTGGGCTTTGGAGATAAAGATGGAGGATAAGGGGCAGGGGTCAGGGGAGTTTATTGATCATTGAGGAAAGGAGCTTGGGATTGTCCTTCTCTTTGTGAATGACCATATGACGATTTGCTGTGGAGGAAGAGATGCAATATTACTCGACCTGGTCAAGCTAGGGACCACCAAATATATCAAATTAATACAACAGAGCTGGGACTAAATAAAATGGCTTATGAACAGAGTGGCAACAGAAATTTAGTGAGAGTGGAAATTCTGTGCACAGGGAGAAGGTGGTACTGCATGCTTTAAGCTGAGCTGCAATATTAAAGTATAAGTAATTAGTATAATTAATTCAAACTAAGGGGTTTTGTTTTAAGCAAAATGATGGGACAGCTGCAGCCCATTGCCTGCAATTCCTGTGTCACGTGCAAACTCCAGGTCATTTCATGTGTCCTCAACCATTATGCAGGGAGTGTCGCTAGTTGCTCGATCTCCAACTCAGAGTTTTTGAACCCGTACAGGATGCAGAGAATTTCCTAGATTGCACATTCCTGGAGGTTGTCATCCTGCATCTACAGACAGGGGCACAGCAAAGTGTAGAAATACAGTGGTCATTAGAGGTTTGATAGACAGACATTTCTGTAATGAGCAGCATCTGCATGGCGTTTTACCTCCCCGGTGCCAAAGAAATGGACATCACTGAGAGGGTGCTGAACATTTTTGAGTGGGGTAGGGGAGGAAGGGGAAGAGCTAGAAGTCATGGTCCATCTGGAAACTAATGATATGGAAGGAGTTGAGGTCCTGCAGTCAGGGTTTCAAGGGCTAGAGATAAGGCTAAGGACCTCAAAAGGTAGTAATCTCTGGATTATTCCCAGTACATCATAGGGAGTATAGGAATGGCAGGATAAAAGAAGTTGGGTATGGCTGGAAAAATGGTGCACAAAATAAGTCTTCACATTTCTGGGGCATTGGGACCAGTTCTTGGGCAGAAGAAACCTAGTCAAGATGGACAGGTTGCACCTCAACAGAGCTGGAACCAATATTCTCAAAGGAAGGCTAACTCATGCCATGGGGGAGGGTTTAGATTAATTTGGCAAGGAGATGAAAGCCAAGATGAAACAGAGTGCAGAAACAAGGTGCACAGAGGACCTAAATAGCACTGGAGTGATAAATAGTTCAGAAATATGGAGAGATCAGACTTGAAGCAAACATGAGGCAGTCTAAGGTATGTTTGAGAGCATGATTGTAAATGCATGGAATGTCGTAAGGTATTCAGGAAAGAAAGGGAAGGAAAAATAAGAGAGAGGATGGCAGTATTGATCAAATAAACTGTTATAGCACTGGAGAGGGATGATGAGGGTTGAAAGATGGATTCTAATTAATTAGGCTTAAGGAACAATAGAAAAGTTATTAAGTCACTGGGTGTATGCTATAGGCCACCAAATAGTGGGAATTAGATCAAGATGACAGAGAGAGAGAAGCCAATTTTCAGGCAAATTATATAAAAATGTGAGAATTAGAGGGAAGTGATAATGTAGGACCTCAATAATCTCTGTATAACTGAGAAAGTAACAGTGTAAGGGGCGAAGAATGTGAGGGTGGGTGGGGGAATTCCCAAAAAGTGTACAGCAAACATTCTTGATGTGTATGTTTCCAGCCCAATTAGGAAGGAAGCAATGCTGGTAGGAATGAAGTGGGACAAGTGGAGCATGTTTCAATGGGACTGCATTTAAGGAACAGTGATCACAATATCATCAGGCCTAGAATAGTTGTGATAAAGGAAGATACACAATCAAGTGTAAAACTATTTAGCTGGGGGAAGACTAACTTCACTGAATTATAAAGGGATCTGGCCCAGGTGGATTGGAATCAAAAATTGGTGGACAAAATAGTAATTGAACAATGGGAGGCCTTCATAGAGGAGATGGTTCGGCCATAGACTAGACAATGGGTTAAAGAAAGGGCATCCACAGCTATAGCTTGCTGGATGACAAAATATATAGAGGTTAAAATGAGACAGTTGTGAGGTTAATAATGCAATAGAGAGCCAACCTGAATATAGAAAGTACAGAAGAGATCTAAAACAGAGAATAAGAGGAGCAAAGATAAAGTATGAGAATAGATAATTGCTAACACAAAAGTGAACCTGAAAGTCTTTTATAAACAGAAATAATAAAAGGGTAGTCAAAGGACTTCCTTTGTAAAATTGGGGCTGATTTGAGACCAAAAAGGAAATCTTGTGGAGCCAAAGGGCATGGCTGAAATCCTAAATGAATACCTTGCATCTGTTTTCATTAGGGAAGAAGATACTGCCGATGCAGCAGTAATGGAGGAAACAGTGGTGATATTGGATAGGATAAAAAATAGATAAAGAACAGACACAAGTGCTCAAAGTGGGAAAAATCATCTAGTCCAGAAAGGATGTTCCCTAGATTACTGAAGAAAGTAAGAGTGATATTTGCAGAGGCTGTGGCCACAATCTTCTAAGACTTATTTGGATATTTGGGTGGTGCCAGAGGACTGGAGGATTGCCATTGTTACTGCAGACCTGTTAAAAAAAAGTGGGCATGGATAAACCTGGCAACAACAGGCCAGTCTACATAACAACAGTGGTGGGAAAACTAATAAGATAAGACAAAATTAATTGTCATTTAGAAAAGCATGCATTAATAATCACATCCAGCATTTATTGTTAAAATCAAATCATAGTTGACTAACTTGGTTGAGTTTTTTGTTGAAGCGACAGAGAGCATTGTTGAGGCTAGTGAGGTTCAGGACTTTCAAAAGGTGTTTGTTGATGTACCAATCATAGACTTGTGAGCAAAATTAAAGGTCATGGGTTAAAAGGGACAATGGCAGCATGGACACAATGTTGGCTAAGGGACAGACAGCAGAGAATGGTTGTTTTTCAGACCAGAGGGAAGTGTGCAGTGGTGTCCCACTGGGGTCAATATTAGGACCACAGCTCTTTTTGATAAGTACTGTTGTATCGTTCTATGATTCAATGAATGCAAACAACTCCTTTAAAAATGGAGCAAAATATAATTGACCAAGATTTTATAATTAACATGTTACAAACATACATTCTGGTTTCCAAGAGTGGAATCTTCCCTTTTCAACGGATGTCTCGCGCGCTACCTGAACAAGCAGTGAGACACCCATGCTGTCTCTTAGAAAGAAGGTCCGCCATATCTTCTGCCCATCAGGCAGTTAAGAGGACAGTGGTGGATCTTCCTCCCAACTGAGGAACTCAGGAAACAACATCCCGCCTATCACGAGCTTCCGGCCAATCAGATTAGATTGGCCTAGGCCAGCAGCTCTTGCACTCAGCAGCACCAGAGAGGAAGCCATGGCTGCTGCCAGAGCAACACCACCCCCCGGGATTCCCAGGATCGCGGGGTAACCCAGGAAAAAGGTAAGTGCTGCTCGGGGGTGTCTCGCGGGGTGGGTAGGGAGTTGGCAGCAAGGGCAAGAGGGTGGCTGTCACCAGGGACACCCCCACTCTCCAATTAACATACAGCCCACACAGTTTTACCAGTCGTGCAGGCTGCATGTCGGGAGGCCTGCCTGGAGCTGGGAAGATTGCAGCGAATGTGGGAAAAGGCTCTTATGTGGTCATTAATTGGTCACTTAAGGGTCTCAAGTGGAGGGAAGATCGACCATGGGCC
Organism: Cetorhinus maximus; assembly: GCF_964194155.1. Lineage (NCBI taxonomy): Eukaryota > Metazoa > Chordata > Chondrichthyes > Lamniformes > Cetorhinidae > Cetorhinus > Cetorhinus maximus. The sequence goes on from NC_135879.1 coordinate 84,704,161, forward strand.
TTCCCACCTAGAAATTGCTTCTGGTGGAAGCAGAAAGGCATTGGGTATCGGTTCCAATGCCAACCCGCCAAATTTTCAGGTCCTCCTGTCTCATTCCTCGCCGCTTGTGGAGGCAGAAGACTCTGGCCCAAGTAATTTTTTTTTGCTGGTAATAGCTATTCCCGATTAAAACAATTTCACAGGCAGGAATAGCCACAACAGCAGCAGTGAACTGTCTGAACATTGAAATGTTCTAACCAGATTTACAGAACTCAATTCTTCTCAAGCTTCAGATGATTTATATAGCCAACAATAGTTACAGAAAGACAAGCAGTACTTGTACATGTGTGACATAAAACTAAATAAAGCAGCCATAAAATTCAGGCACAGGTGGAGGTGTGACCTTAAGAACATAGAAACCAAAGAAATACAGGCGGGAATACACCATATGGCCCCTCGAACCTGTACTGGTATTCAATAAAATCATGGTTCATCTTCTGCCTCAACTCAACCTTCCTGCCCATTCCCAACATCCCTTGATTCCCTGAGAGACCAAAAGTCCGTCTACCTCAATTTTTTTTTATTATTTGCTCTTTGGATGTGACTGTTGCTGGCAAGGCCAGCATTAGTTGCCCATTTCTAACCGTCCTTGAGAACATAGTGGTGAGTCGCCTTCTTGAACCAGTGCATTACATCTAGAGAAGGTGCACCCACAGTGCTGATATATTGGGAGTTCAAGAATTTTGACCCAGCAACAGTGAAGTAACAGCAATACAGTTCTAAGTCAGGATGGGCTTAGAGGGGAGCTTGCAGGTGCTGGTGTTCCTATGAAACTTTTGCCCTTGTCTTAGGTGGTAGAGGTCCCAGGTTTGGAAGTTGCTGTCAAAGGAACCTTGACATTGCTGCAGTGTATCTTGTATATGATACATGCTTATGCCACTGTGTGCCAGTGATAGAGGGAGTGAATGTTTAAGGTGGTCGATGGGTGCTGATCAAGAGGGTTGCCTTGTCTTGAGCTAAGATAAGTGGCCTTCAACAACCACAACCATCTTTCTTTGTGTGAGGTATGACTCTAACCAGTGGAGAGTTTCCCCCCCGATTCCCATTGACTTTAATTTTGTTGAAGTTCCTTAATCCCACACAAATGCTGCCTTGATGTCGAGGGCAGTCACTGTCACCTGTACCCTTGAGTTCAGTTGTTTTGTCCGCATTCGCACCAAGGCTGTATGAGGTCAGGAGCCAAGCAACCCTAGCTGAACTTAAATTAAACACTGGCGAGCAGGTTATTGCTGTGTAAGTTCTACTTGATAGCACTGTTGACAACACTTTCCATCACTTTGCTGATGATTAAGAATAGAATGATGTTAGCAGTAATTGTCTGCATTGCATTTGCCCTGCCTTTTGTGGACAGGACATACCTGGGTAATTTTCCACATTTTCAGATAGATGCCAGTGTTGTAATTGTATTTGAACAGTTTGGCTAAGGATGCAGCTAGGGCGCAGAATGTACTGAACCACAAACTTCTGTGGTAGAGAATTTCAAAGATTAGCAACCCTCTGAATGAAGAAATTTTCATCAAAATAATCTATCAAGCTCTTAACATGGCTCATTATGCTTGCTAGCACCAACATACATTCATATACATGGATCCATTGTCTGCAATCAAAAGGAATATGTTCAAGCCTTGCACTTTTTTTGAATTACCTATTGGGGAAACCTATAGATCTTTGTTGCTTTTTCCATAGCGATACTGCAGCCAATCAGAGTTGACTCACCAACCAATCAGTACCCTTGTCTTAAGTAGTATAAATTGTAGTAATCATTTAAAATTTGGCATTCTTGCATTTGTCTTGATGAGTGCAAGACAAAAAGCTTCAGCAACATGTCTCTCTTTTCAGCAATATTCAATGGAATTTTTCCTCATCTCAGCCCTAAATGATTGACCCCATATCCTGAGACTTTGACCCATATTCTCGATTCCATAGCCAGGGGAGTCAACCTCTGTGTCTGTCCTGTCAAGCCTTTTCAGAATCTTGTTTTTCAATGTGATCACCTCTTATTCTTCTTAAGCCCAGAGAATATAGACCCAACCTACTCAGACAGGCTTCCTCCCTAAAATCTTGCAGATTTCATGAAGAAGCACCTGCTGTATTACTGGCAGAGGTATATAAATTGCAGAGTAGTATAGGATGGTGGCGTCAATCCTACATTCTGTCACTTATCATCTTCTCCTACAACCTTATAATTATGTGACTCTATTAATCAGCTGCAGTTGGTGAGACCAGCTAATCAAGGCAGAGTTGGTTGTTTACAGAAAAGCTGCTGAAGATAATCTTGTTTTTCTAGATGGCTGGTAATTACTCAAAATCGCCTACAGACTTCTGCCTATTTCCAGTGTTGTTTCACTCAGAAAATCTCCACATACATTCCTCATTACCCAGGAAAAGACCTGTATTCAGAGGGAATTCAGCAGAATGTACCCAAAATAGGCAAAGTGAGCTTTCCAATGGGGAATTTCACTTTACATGGTATACATACAAGGTGAAGAGGTGCAACTGGGAAGCCAAATAAATTAAGCAACACCAAAGGAGAGCCAAACCGTGCTAACAGGATGTATTGACTGAGATGAACCTTCCTAATGCTTTCTCATGAGCTGTATAAGTGTAGGCTAGGTAAATAGCCCACAGTAGGATGGCACGGACTGCAGCAGAGAAAATAATCAGATCGCTGATATTTTACGCTGCTAGTTCATTTCAAGGAGCCACAGGAGAGTTTTGCCAAATTAGCAAGTTCACTGTATATTAACCAATTCCTCCTTTCCCATTGATCCCAATCCCAAAGGGCAATGATTTTTTTTTCAGACCCCAGGAATGTGATGCTCTTGTTTGCATGCATGTGGCATTCCATGTTTCAAATGTAAATCTCCATGTTTCTATCAACTAAATCTTCATTTCCCTAAATGTGCAGGTCATTTGTGACCATAAGTAACTGGGAACTTACACAGTGGCCCGGAACTTCTGTTCTCCCAATAGGGAAGGGGAGAAGGAGGGGGAGTCATAGCCCAGAGGTACCCCAGAAGATGCGCTGGGGGACCCCTTGGAAGTCCGCATGCAAAGGCTGCATGGGAATTGCCTAGGAAGTTTAACCTTCAGATAGGCAATTATCCTGAACCTGGAACCATACGATACTCCGATTTAATTCAGAGACTTTGGATGGTTCTGGCTCTCTTAGCATAATAGTTACCCAGGAAAGATTAACAGGATTAAAACCACTTTTAACTCTTGGGTAACTGTGGTACTGATCCTCCCGAACCCCCATTGGACACCCCCGCCAACCTCTGCCCCCCCGACTACTCGCCCTATCCCCCGACAATCAGGTCCGTGTAAGAAGTCCGGGTGAGAAATGTGTAATTCCCGACCTGAGTAAGTAAATAGGAGCGGAGTGGCAATTCGACTGTGATTTCCACTCCACAGAAGTGCTGGGCGAATACTTTGCTACTTTCCCAGTCCAGTACCCCTGTTGTATTACAACAGCAGGATCAAGGGGCACAATGGCTGCTGCATGACAAAGGTTCCCTGCTACTCCAATGTGGTATTTTTAACGCCAGTTTAACACTGTAAGAGACTCATAGTTTTTCCTCTTAATTCCAGAAACTGTTTAGGGCCAATTATCATGACCTGAATTTGTACTGTTTCTCAAAACTGACACAAGTGTAACAATTTCAGGGACACTTGCTGAGGATGAAGGTGATGACCTGCTACTAAAGTACGTGAATGAATTCTGGTGGTTCCCCCACATGTGGAGTCACATGCAACCTCATCTCTTCCACAATGAGTCAGTGCTGGCTGAGCAAATGATTCTCAACAAGGAGTTTGCATTAGTGAGTATCAGTTGGTTTGATAATATTATTAAGAAACTGACTTGAAGTGGATTCCAAAAGACTAATAATAATGGTATTCTTAAAAATACATTTCATTATGGATAAAATCAAAGTGACTTCTTTACATAAATTCAAATTTCAGTGTTAGAATTCAAGTGAAGCAAATATGTGTATGTACATATAACAAATAACTTATCTCCAAGGGACTTCCACTCATTCACCCTCCAACACTCATGCAAGCACATGTATTTTTTAAATTCTTTCATGGATGTGGCAAGGCGAGCATGTGTTGCGCACCCTTAATTGCTACAACTAAGCACAAAACCAGAAACAATCCCTGTAACTTTCTGTTCTCCACCAGACCCTCAGTGCCCCTGTAACTCTCACTGTTCTCCAGCAGATCCTTAGTGTCCCTGTAACTCTCACTGTTCTCCAGCAGATCCTTAGTGTCCCTGTAACTCTCACAGTTCTCTGGGAAACCTGGCAGGCATTAGAAAAGCAATGCTAACAATATAAAAGTGCTTACAGCAATAATTTAATATCAACAATGAATTCCAAGGAGTGTATTTATTTGGAAAGAGCCCATTTTTGTGGTGATATTGATTGATTTTGCTTGAACTTTGATCTGCTATGTTGCAAAGTCATGAGAATTACTGTTTGGCCACATTGAACAGTAATAATTAAGCAAGCTTTATGTTGAGATCAAATAGATTTTAAAAGTTTAAACAACATGGATAAGCTGTAGCTAGTCCAGAATACTAATCATTTGAACGCTCCAGCTGTTGAATTTCCTCATTGCTTTTCAGAGTGTGCAATTTTGTCATATATTTATGTAGGATGATTGCATATGCATTTCTGGCACAGATTATTATAAAACATATCCCTGGAAATGGAGAGACTACAGGACACAACCCCAATCATATTATACTTTAGACATGTAAATGGATGAGAACGAAGTGATTCACAAAGAGAAAGAATTGGGAATGAAATGGGGCATTTTAAGGGTCTTACCTTTTAAATTCTTGTAGAATCCCAAAGATAAACACTCACTGGGCTGGATTTTATGCTCCCCACCAGTGTGTTTGAATATGGGGTGGTGGGGCATGTAAAATCCAGAGGGTGGCCTTCCTGCCACCTAACAGCCCACCCTATACCTGACTGAAATTTTACAGGGGGTGGAGGAGACGTCAAGTGTCCTGCCTGCCCTTGGACCTGATAGCCACTTAAGCACCTCATCCCGACACTGCTGCCATTTTAACAGAATGGGGGGAGGCCCACGCCTTGCGGGAATCATGTCAGCTTTAGTTGCACGAGATGGTATGGGGAAAGGGGTGGACCTCTTTTGAGGGTCACCTGGGCCCATCCCCAAAGGTCATCCTCCCCCCTTTAACTCTCCCCCCGGCCTCTTGAACCCAGCCCCCAACCCCCTCACTCTCGTTCGCCGAAACCCCTGACCCTGGACTTGCCTGGGCTCCTCAGTGTGGTTGGACTGCCTGTTAGCCTCAGCTGTAGCCACCACTCCCGTCTGATGCTGATGGGGCTACAGAGATGCCAGCCAATCCGATTGGCCAGCACTGCCTACGGCGGGACTTTCTACCGAGATAGCGGTGGAAGTCTTGCCTTAAAGCAATTAACACTGCTCCAATATTAAGTTGCTGCGGAGCAGCCTTTGGGATTGCAGGCAGGCTCCCTCCGACTCTTTAGCTGGGGGGGCAACAAGGACTGCAGTGCCCCATAAAATCCAGTCCATTAAAAAAAATTGATAGTATAAAATGAAATCACAATAAATGTGTCATTTGCAAATAAGAGTTTTATATTGACTACCGTTATTCAGAATGGCCTGAAAATTCAATGAGGGTTCTCATGGTGTCCCACAGCTGGAGAACTCACTCCCCCCAGGCTCTCCCCACCGCCCCCCCCCCCACCTCCCCCCACCCCACCCCCCAGAAAAACTGTGTTAGCAGAAGTTACGGTGGGAGGTCAGCAAAATCTCCATGGAATTTCAGAAAATGGTATTCTTGCTTGCAGCCAGAAAACATCATTGCGGATCACTAAGTAAATACTAATTCAATAAATTTAATCATTTTCTATCTTGTTTTTTCATGACAAGTGGAATTATTTGAGTGTGAAAATAGTGTAATATGATGAATAAGAGTTGTATGGTTATTTCCTCTTCAGATTTGAAAAATACTTTATCAATAAAAAAAAAATTGACTGCCATTAAGACCTTTAACAATGAGGAAAGTGATTATCTATTTTGGAAAAGTAGCAAACATAACTGTTTATCACCTATATTTGCCCTCCAACTGAATTGGCTGGAGGTGGAGTTGGAGGTTGCAGGAGCTAAAAATTTACAATAGAATAATCATGGCACTGTCTCAGCTGGGATAACAAGATAGTTCTACTGCCAGCTTCTTCAGGGCTTGGCAAGCCTTGTGTGCTGCCACTAATACAGCTGAGAATACACTGCACTGTGTATTCTCTGACTGTACTTGTACACCAGTGTTAATTGTATGGCTGCATTTGTAAACCAGTGACTACTTTCCTAGATAGCTGATGAAATATCTATAAAAGAGCTTCAGGTTATCATTAATCTTCATCATTCATATTTTTCATCTTTGATGGGGTTCTATGGATTTTTCTAAAGCATTCAATAAGGTACCATGTAAGAAACATATTGTAAAGATAATGGTTCATGGAATTAAAGGGAAAATTGTCACATTGATAGCAAGATTGGCAGAAGGTAAGAAATAAAGCGTATGGAAGTTTTTCAGACTAGAAAGCTGTGGAGAGTGCTGTTCCAGAGGAATCTATTTTAGGGCTATTCTTATTTACAATATACATTAATAATCTGGACTGGAATAATATTGAAATTTATTGATTTCTAATTGGATGTGGCTATTGTGAATTGTGATGGACATTGTGAAAGACTGCAGGAGGACTTATTTCAGCTCAAAAAGTGGGCAGGTCGATAGAAAATGCAGTTCAACAACATAAAAGGGTGATATTGGAAAAAAAATCTTTACACAGTGGTTAGAATGTGGCATCCTCTAGTAGTTTTGAAGCAAACTCATAAATGCTTTTTGAAAGGGCGTAGATAGTTGCTTGAAAATAACATTAAGAGTATGGGGAACAAATAGGACAGTGGTTTTATACTAGATTGCTGATGCAGAAAAGAACAGTAGTGCAAGCTTGACAAGCTGAATAATGGCCTATTTCTGTATTGTAGAATTCTATGGCCTTATGCTATGAAGAAAAGAGACTTGAAACTTTGATTTATTTTTACCAGAGCTGAGAAGTTTTGAGTTTGCCTAATACTTGATTATGAAGGGCTAGGGATAATTTAAATAGTGAAAGATATTGACCACTAATCGGTAAGTCGATGCTCAGCCCCCTTTTTAAACCTGTCTGCCCAATGAGAACAAGCAGGCAAGTGGTTAAAATAGCAGTGGGGCACTTAACCAGTGCAATCTCGATGCATTCCCACATGCCACCATTTTAACTACAGACCTAGAGGAGGGGTTGAGGCGGCTGCCAAATACAGGCAGAGACCTTATCAATATGTTACATTCAGATCCCTATGATAAGAAGACTAGCTAGCTAACAGGAAACAGAGGGGAGCCATAAATGGGTCTTTTTCTGGTTGATAGGATGTAATGAGTGATGTGCCACAAGGATCAGTGCTGGGGCCTCAACTTTTTAACAATTTATATAAATGACTTGGATGAAGGGACAGATGGTATGGTTGCTAAATTTGCTGATGACACAAAGATAGGAAAGTAAGTTGTGAGGAGGATGTAAGGCGGTTACAAAGAGACAAAGATAGGTTAAGTGAGTGGGCAAAGACCTGGCAAATGGAGTATAATGTGTGCAAATGTGAAATTGTCCATTTTGGCAGGAGGAATAAAAAATAAGTATATTATCTAAATGGTGAGAGATTGCAGAGCTCTGAGATTCAGAGGGATCTGGGTGTCCTAGTGCATGAATCACAAAAGGCAGGTACAGCAAGTAATTAGGAATGTTAATAGGATGCCATCCTTTACTGCGAGGGGAATTGAATACTAAAGTAGGGAGGTTATGCTTCAGTTGTACAGAGCACTGGTCAGACCACATCTGGAGTACTGTGTGCAGCATTGGTCTCCTTGTTTAAGGAAAGATGTAAATGTGTTGGAAGCAGTTCAGAGAAGGTTTACTCGTCAACACCAAGAATGGGCGGGTTGTCTTACTGAGGAAAGGTTGGACATGTTAGGCTTGTATACATTCGAGTTTAGAAGAGTAAGAGGTGACTTGATCAAAACCTTTAAGATCCTGAGCTGTCTTGACAGAGTGGATGTGGAGAGGATGCTTCCTCTTGTGGGAGAATCTAGAACTGGGGGTCACAGTTTAAAAATAAGGGTTGCTCATTTAAGACAGAGGTGAGGAGAATTTTTTTCTCTCAAAGGTTAGTGATCTTTGGAACTCTCTTCCTCAAAAGGCAGTGGAAGCATGGTCTTTGAACATTTTTAAGGCAGAGCTAGATAGATTATTGATTAACTAGGGGGTGAAAGGTTATCGGGGGTAGTCAGGAGGTTACAATCAGATCAGCCATGATCTTATTGAATGGTAGAGCAGGCTTGAAGGGCCGAATGGCCTACTCCTGCTCCTTGTTCGTAAAAGTTGCAGCAATCCCACACGGTGACAGACCCACGAGTAAAATTGGTAGTAAGCAGATCTGGCAACAGAAAAGGGCAATAAAATTAGGTAATTTCAAAATATTTTTATTACTTTTTTGGTCAGGAATGCATATCCAGGGCTCACAAAGAAACTATGGACCTCCAGTGCTCTGGGAATCCCTCCCCATACCCTGACCAAATGTTGCCCAGGAGGGAAAATCCTCCAGAAAACAACACCCCCAGCCAAAAAGCTGACTGCCAGTGGGCTCCTCGGTCTGAAATCATGGCCAGGATTTTCCCCTTGGCGATTTGAGGGTGGAGCCCGGTCGCCGAGGGGAAAATAATGCGGGATGACGCTGGGAGGAATCCCCAACGTCATCCCGGTCCATTTAAATATTTAGGAAGGCGGGCGGACAGCTGATTTCGCTGTCCGCCCGCCGACCTGTCAATGGCCAATTGAGGCCACTGACAGGATCATTAAAGTAATTAAAGACCTGCCCGTCCAAGCTTAAGGCTGGCAGGCAGGCCAGGAACCCCAGCGGGCTCCAGATTATTGATAAAACTTCATCCACTGGCGGGATGAAGTTTCATGTCCGTATTTTGAAAAATTAAAAAAGTTTATGTGATATTTATTAACATGTCCCATCTCATATGACATTGTCACATGAGGGGGACATGTTAATAATTTTTTAATTTTTGTATTTTTAAAGTTTTTCGGACTGTCACTGGTCTCCCTGAGACAGGACTTTGTCTCAGGGAGAAGTGCGCTTTTTCGCGAATCCCTCCCCACCCCCTGCACAGGAAGCACATATCGGGGATACCGCTGGGCGGGCCTTAATTGGCCCGTCCACTCAAAATGGCGGCGGGCCCCATTTCAGTGGTGGGGGTCAGCTGCCCGCCCGCCGCCAAACCAGTGAGGCCTGCCCACCATCCGAGGGCAAAATTCTGCCCCATATTCCCACTCACTGGCCAGCTAGTACTTCCAACCAGATTCAGTCAGATGAGATCCTGGGTTAAAATCTTCCAGGCCTCACCATCAAGACTCATGGACGAATTGGCACCTCACCTGGTGCTCACCCAAACAATTCCCAACAAGAGTTAATTTTTAAAAGTTCTTTCACAGGATGTGGGTGTTGTTGGCTAGGCCAGCATTTACTGTCCATCCCTAACTGCCCTTGAGAAGGTGGTGGTGAGCTGCCTTCTTGATGCTGCAGTCCATGTGGTGTCTTCTGGGCTGAGAATAGACAAATTTTAAACAGTCACAAAAATTATTAAAAGGGAGTTTAGGAAAAAAGCCTTTACATAGAAGGTGGTTAGAATGAGGACTTCTCACTGCAAACCGTGAAATGCCCATGAATTTCTTAACACGGAATTGGACAGTTGCTTGAAAAAGAGTAACTTTGAAAGATATGGGGAATGAGCAGGAACCTAGGATTACACCAAGTTGCTCAGGTGGAGAATACACCAGTTCAGACTTGACTAGCCACATGGCTTCTTTCTGTACTGTTACATTCCACGAAAAGTGAATATTACACTGCCTTCAAGGAGCTTATTGCTCAAAGGTAACAAATCTGTCACACAGAAGTGAGCTGAACTGTGTGGCATCTGCAAAGGTCATGGACCTAAAGATTCTCTGTGTTAGTGAAAAAACAGAAAAATGCCTGTTTTTCTCCATTTCAGTAACCTGGTAGTAAAATTGCAAGAACGGAGATAGTTATATTTTAAAAACATGTTTGCAGAATTTTATTAATGTGTTAATAGTTATGGTAAAAGACAGGAATTCTTCCAATGATTGTTAAAAATTGCATTTTAGCTGCAATGTAATTGAAACAGAAGTATTAATTTTAGAACTAGGTTCCTGGATACCTTGCCACCCCACTCACTTGACCTTATTTTGCAGTCCATGTTAATTTAATTACCATTTCCTTGCACAGACTATCTTAGAAATATCTTGTGCAGTGTGCTTCCGCCTCTAATGAATAGATTTAATTGTACCATAAGATTGTTGAAACCAGGTAGATAAAATCATCAGTGAGACATAGCTGCAGTATTTTAGAGATGAAGTTCAAATTCAGTTTACATCTGAAGAATCTAATATTTGTCATGATTAAATTTTCAATTGTTGTTTTTTCCATTATTAACTTCTATTTTTGGTGTGTCCTTCTTTTGCCTAGAATGCAATTTGACACTTTTTTTCTATACTTCTCTGTTTCATATTTTCAGTTTCCTTTCCTGTGCTGTTTCCTATGCTGTTTGATCCCACTTTATTTCCAGTGTTCTTTCTCATTTGTGTCTGAGATTCAGGCAACATTGAGAAGGCCAGTTTGCCTCAGAGGTGGTGGTGAATCTCCTTTAACTACTGCAGTCACTGCTGTGGTGATGGCACTGACAAATAGTATTAAGTTAGGAATGGCATGATTTTAGCTCGATGACAACGAAGTAATGAGGATATATGCGTAAGTCAGCATGGTGTATGACTTGGAGGGAAACTTGGAGGTGTTTTCACGATATTAATGCTTTGGTCCTTCGTGGTGGTAAAAGTCACGGCGCTGCTAGGTGCTTTGAAGCAAACTTGGTGAATTGCTCTTGTGCACTCTGTGGATAGAACATACTGAAGCTGCAGTAGTGAAGGAAGTGAATACTGAGTCCAGTACTAGAATCACTGGCCAAGCAAACTGCTCAATCTGGATAATCTTGAGCATCTTGATTATTGTTGCAGCCATATATTCAGGTGAATGGTAAGCATTTGATGGTACTCCTGACTTGTGCCTTGTAGGTAATGGTGAGGCTTTGAGGTATGGGGAGATAAGCCACTCATTGCAAAATACCCAGACTCTGCTCTGCTTTTCTATCAGTGTTAGTGATATGACTGGGCCAGTTCAGCGTCTGCTCAGTGGATGTTGATGGTAGGAGATTAGCAATGGTAATGCAATTAAAGATAAGACGACAAGAACAAGACCTTTTCTTGTTGAGATGGCACTTACATAGAGCAAGGTGAGGTAAAGGTGGCATAGTGGTAATGTTACGGGACTAATAATTCAGAAATGCAGGCTAATGTGCTGGGAACACAGGTTCAAATCCCACTATGGCAGCTGGTGGATTTTAAATTCAATTAATTAATAATCCTGGAATTGAAAGCTAGTCCCAATAATGGTGACCATGAAACTATCATTGAATGTCATAAAAATCCATCTGGTTCATTAATGTCCTTTAGGGAAGGAAATCTGCTGTCGTTACCTGGACTGCCCTACATGTAACTCCATACTCACACGTGACTCCATACCTACACAATGTGGTTGACTCTTAGCTACCTTCCGAAATAGCCTAGTCAAGCCACTCAGTTCAAGGGCAATTAGGGATAGGCAACAGATGCTGGCTTTCCCAGTGATGTTTACATTCCATGAAAGAATTAAGAAAAAAATTTACTTGGCACTTGCCAGCTCGAACTTGGATGCTGTCCAAGTCCTGCTGCAGTTTGGCATGTGCTGCTTCATTATCAGAAAAGTTGTAAAATTTACTAATCACTATAGAACCTCCAGCACACAGCTGAACATGTGGCTTTGTGCTTTTTTAAAAAATCTAAATTCAGTTTCTTTCTTATTCCAGTCTGTTCCCATTTCTGTTTTGCATCCACTGGGCCTGAAATTCTTGGAGCCATAGAGGTTGGAATGTGAACAATGAACTTTCTTCTCATTTGAGTTGCACCCTAAATGTCAGTGAGTGGAAGTGTGTGTCTTCCACCCATCCCCTTCCTTAAAGGCACGTTCGGAGGAGTTCCTGGGTGACTTCCTTAGAAGGTTTCTATGGATATTGTCACCAGCCGAGAGCCAATGGGAGTTCCATTGAAGCCCTTGGAAAAGTTGCAGACATTTCCAAGACAAAAGTAACTGGTCCTGCAGAGGATGGATAACCTTTATTAAAATATCTAATAGTTCCATAGCATCACAGCAGCCCTAAGATGAGTGGGAAAATATAATACTGCAGATGCTGGAAATCTGAAATCTAAACAGAAGATGCTGGAAATACTCAACAGGTCAGGCAGCATCAGTGGAGAAAGAAATGCAGTTAACGTTTCAGCTTGAAGGGTCACCATGACCTGAAATGTGAACTCTATTTATGTCCACAGGTGCAGACTGACCTGCTAAGTTTCAATGTTTTCTGTTTTCACTCAGGTAAGTGAGTCTGGGATGGGGGTTGAAAACTTGGCCAGGGGTCAGACTAGGAGGTAAGATTGTGTGTTGTTAGGGGAGGCTGTATTTCTTGGATTGAGGGCGGTGGGTGGACCAGGAGAGGGAGGTCAGGGAGATGAGGGAGAATAGTCGAGGGTCCGGGGTAGCAGTGATCAGAAGATGAGTTAAATATAGGTTTGGGAGGGTCAGGAGTGCTTACGTTTAGGTAGATTCTGAAGCTTCTGTACACAATGGAGCAGGCTACCTCAGGCCAAATAAACTTGGGGAAGCTACCACCACTTAGCATTATATTCTGTATTTGTATATGCAAAAGGCCTTATGCCTGCTTCTTACGTGAATAAAGGCCACTTGTAGTTTGTTCTTACAAAATATGTAGGGGGCACACTTCTGGTTGGAAATCTGCACATGGTTTCTGCCTGCCAGAATGGGGCCTTACTGATTTGAATAACGCCCCAAATTGGACACTTGTTTGGACAGTTTCTAAGGCAACATGTCCAATGGAGATATTGATAAAGTAGAAATAAGCCTTCTTGTAACTCGTTGTTGCAGAGCCCAATGTTTGAATGCAAGTCCATAGCTTAGTACTGTTCGGAAATACTTCCCCTCTTCCTCGGAACTGACATTCCCTTTTAATATATCTTAAGAAAATAAATATGTCAAAAATGTAATCGTGCATTTTAAGTTGTAAATCCAAACATTGTAACAAAATCCTTGTTTATCTTAATATAGGTGCTATCTGTTAAATCAGAAATCTGACATCAAGATTGGAAATGAATATGTGAATGATAAAACGACTGGAGATTGTTAATTAAAACCCTAAAGGGAATAAATCAAATTAAAATATCATGAAGAGTGTTTTTTTAGTTGAAAGCCTGTAAGTCTCTATCATTGACTGTGTGATGTGTGACCTTGGTGCTTCTTGTTTTAATACTGCATTTAATCAGTGTTAGGTTTCTTTTTGGGGAATCAAGCTCAAACAGTTCTGCTTCACACTTTAGCTGGTGACTGGCATTCACTAATCATGTCTTAATGTGTAATTATTGCTGTTTGTTACTTCCAGCAGAAGGAATAATTAAAATTTAAACAGTGTGCCACTTCAGTGCTTTTTCCAAACGTATTCCTCCACAACCCAGCACTCTTTGATCTCTGATCACACCGTAATAATCATTTTAATGGGGTCTTATCTATTAACCTTGCAAAACATCCAGAAGGTATGGCCCATGCTAATGGAGGTAGGAAGAGCAGAAAACATTCAGTTGCAAAAACAAAATGTGAGATCTGGGGGAAGATTTCTCCCCTGTCTTCAGTAAAACTTGTGTTGGCTTTGCATCGTTTAATGTCCAGCTGTTAGGTTTCTGGTGAAATTAGATTTTTAATCATTCTATGCCCCCGAGAGTATTTCTAGATGAGCTGACAGATGCTGCTCTGTTTACAGAAACATGGCATTCCCATTGACATGGGCTATGCCGTGGCACCACATCACTCTGGAGTCTACCCAGTCCATGTGCAGCTCTACGAGGCTTGGAAGAAGGTATGGGGCATCAAAGTGACCAGCACTGAAGAGTATCCACATTTGAAACCCGCACGATACAGGCATGGCTTCATTCACAGTGGCATCATGGTAAGACAAGTTTGATTATCTTTACGGAAATATTAGAATACTGTATTGTAAACTATTTGATCAAACTGCCATACCATTTCCATCAGTGTAAACCTTCAATTCTAACAATAAAATGCAACCATGCATTCGCCTGAAAAAAATTAAGACAATTTCTCGAGTTGTGTACATTTTATTCTTTAGTTATACACGTATGTTAGCTTGGACTTCCAATTTGTTTACTGAATTTGGGTCAAAAACAGTGAAATCAGCTGTGAGCAAATATGTGCTTTTTTGGATAAAATTGTTTGCAAAATATAATCAGAATGCCAAGTTTATCTGAGTTTTATCATCAAAATTATGTTGGAAAGTTCAGCAAAACAGTTTTAGAACGGACAAATGAACTACTTCAAATCAATAATAAACACTCAGAACTGTTGTCACAAAACATAACACTAACGGGAAGTGACATAAATCATCAGCCACATTCTCAACATTTCTTCCTTCACCCAACTTCATCCAGCCATTGTTCTAAGGCATAGGTGGCTGAAAGGTTCATTCCACATTAATACTGTCAATCAGTACAAAGAGAAAACAAATATTAATAAAAGCAAAATACTGCAGATGCTGGAAATCTGAAATAAAACCTGAAAGTGCTGGAAATATTCAGCAAATCTGGCGCAGCATCCATGGGGGTAGAAACAGAGTTAACGTATCGAGTTGAATATGACTTTTCTTCAGAACTGAAAGAAGGCAAAAAGGTGATGGGAGAGGGGGAGGAAGAACAAAAGAGAAGGTCTGGGATAGGGCTAGGGGTGGGAGAAATTAAACGAGAAAGACGTCATGGAACATAAGGCAAAGCGAGAGGTAATGGTTGCAGTAAAGAAACAAAGCATTTGTACAGAGTGAGTGTGAATGAATAGATCTGTCCAAAAGCAAAAACAGGAAAAACAAATTAAGACCAACACATGGCAAAAAACCAGAATGGAAATGGGGGACAGAGACCATGCTCTGAAATTGTTGAACTCAAAGCTGAGTCCAGAAGGCTGTAAAGTGCCTAATCGGAAGGTGAGATCCTGTTCACCGAGCTTGCATTGGGCTTCACTGGAGCATTGAAGCTGTCCGAAGACAGAAATGTGAGCTTTTACCTTTGACCCTTTCAAACCTGACTCTACAAATTGTGAAGGAAAGCTCAAGACCTTTATAGCCTTCTAGTCATGCATCATTCATTATATCTTGATAAAAGTTGTTGTGAACGAGATCCTCAACACCCAAGACAAGAGGTTGTTCTAGAAAACCTCCAGCTATCAAGTTATTTACCATCCAATCGTGCAACTCATCATCTCAGCCCTATTGCCTCACCTCCTGTCGCTACCTTGGGCCCATCTCACTTCACAGTGTATTGGCAAAGTTTAGTCGAAAAGGCAAGAGTCACGCATCCTGCACTTTCAGCAGCAGCAAAACGGCACAGTCAGCTAAATTGCACTCTACACATTAAACCCTAAAGCATCTGGAAAGAAGCAAATTTAATGATTTAATTGCTTTTAGCTGCAGTATAAATCCACAATACATTTATAAAATAAAAAGAAGCAAAAGCCTTAATCATATGTAATTAAACCAAATCCTAATCGTTTATTTTTATGTATACTCAACAATGGTATCTTAGACTACTCCACATAACTATACTATGTGATTGATTTTTATGTGCTTGTTTATCTTTGTAAAATAAATTTGCTCAATCTTTTTAACTTAAATCAAAATATAAAGTGACTGGAAGTGGGTGTGTTGGAATCAGAATTCAGACTTTTAATAACTTAACCCCACCCCCACCTGACACAAACCTGCCCATTTGGGAGGTTAAGATTCCTACCTTAATATTTCTGGTTACAGTGTGGTCAGGAAAAATAGGGTAGGCTAAAAAAAAAGAACAGCGGGTGGCAGTATTGATCAAAGATACTGTTAGAGCCCTGGAAAGGGATGATGTGTTTGAGGGTTCAAAGGCAGAGGCTGTGAATTTCAGCTCCTTAGCACCAGGTTTTTCAGGGCTTTGAGTTCTGTTTTGGCTCCAAAACAATGATTGTGACATCTGCACGTCACTTCTGGTGTGAGCCATCTCTGCTCTTTTGCTGAGGGTGTTGGTGTGTACAGGGAGTGTCTGCCTGAAGAATGCAGAGTGGACAGATTGTAAGGTCAATCAGCATGTAATGCTTATTTGATACCAGTGTTGCTATTTTGGAACTTAACATTGTACAGCTGAGCATGTATTCAGCAGCATGAAGGAGCCCCCACCAGCCGTATTTAAAGGGATCGTCAACTACTTTCAGCGTGGTTGCTGATTGATTTCTATTGGCTGCTGCTGCAATTGTAAAGTGCTTGGTTGTTTCTAGAGTTGCTTAAAATTGCTAAGCCTACAGGGAACGCGACACAGCTGAAGGAATTTATTCTAAATTCAAGGGTTCTGCACAAACTACATTTCCCCAGACATGGGTGCAGTAGTATGCATTCCTTTTGACTACAGTACGACAGTAAGGATAAGCAGAGATGACACAGAATATGGCAAACTGTTGGAAGAAGGAAGGAGGACAAGTAGGATATGGGCTCTTAGCAGGATGCTATATCTGCCCAGGTTGTTTGGAGAACAACTCCCTATCAACAAGGAACAGTGTTTGAAATGCCTCTGCTTCACTAAGGAAGTCCTCATTGAAATCTGCCATGCGCTGCAGCCACAACTGCAACTTCAGAGTAGGGTGCGAACAACATTGCTAATGGCTCGAAGGTGACCATGACAATGAACTAGTGTGCATCAGGTTTCTTTCAGGCTGGAGCAGGTGGTATTTGTAAGATCTCCCAATTTGCCATCCATTGTTACATAAGGGATATCATTGAAGCTCTGCATTTCTTGAAAACTGAATACACTTGATTCCCTCCGGCCAGAAAGAAGTAGATGGAGCAACCACATGATGTTGTGAGGATTGCAGGCTTACCAATGGCACAGCTAGCCATTGACTGTAAACATGTCACTTTGTGGGCAAGTGTCAACAACTGAAAGGAATTCCATTCCCTCAATATCCAGCTGGCGTGTGATCTCACACACAACGAATCATGCAGGTCAATGCCCAGTATCTTGGCAGTAGTCATGGTGCCTTCATCCTGCAGCAGCCTGTTGTCAACTGTATTTGAGCTACCAAGAAAAAACAAAGGGTGACTAATGAGTGATGAGGGCTATCCTTTGACAACATGGCTCATGACTCCGGTGTGAACCCCACAACAAGTGAAGAGCAAGTATACAATGAAGACCATGCTGCAAATTGCAATATGATAGAGCAGAACATTGGGGTCCTTCAACAATGCCTCCACCACTGGAACTGCTCTTTAGGGGTTCTGCAGTACTCACCAGACAGCATGTCAAGATTCGTGGTGCTGTGCTGCATGCTGCACAACTTTGCCATCATGAAAGCACAGCCCTTGTCACCAGGTATACAGTGAACAGCATGAGGAGGAGGAGGAGAAACAGAGAAGGAAGAAAGGAGGAGGCAGCCAACACACTGCCTTTCAGGACTGGCTGTCAATTTTCACAGCCTGAGCATGGGCCTCACTTGCAATTTCAGCATAGTGACTCCAAATCAGAAACACTCTGGTTCCTGAAGGCTTCTTGTCCTGGCTGTTGGCAGATCCGCTTTCTGCCTTCTCCAAGCTGCTGCCAGACAAAAGCTGCCTTCCAGACTGACTGCTTCCAGGTTGATTGCCTCACGGACTGGTGAAAACCTTCCTTTGTTTTGGGAGGCGATAGTGTAGTGGTATTGTTGCGGGAGTAGTAATCCAGAGACCCAGGATAATGCTCTGGGGACCTGGATTTGAATCCCACCACAGCAGGAATTTGAATTCAATAAAAATCTGGAATTAAAAGTCTAATGATGACCATGAAACCATTGTCAATTGTTGTAAAAACCCATCTGGTTCACTGAAATCTGCTGTTCTTACCTGGTCCAGACTCCAGGCCCTCAGCAATGTGGTTGATGCTTAAATGCCCTCTGAACAAGGGCAATTAGGGATGGGCAATAAATGCAGGCCTAGCCAACGATGCCCACATCCCATGAATGAATAATAAAAAAAATCCCCCACAGCCCATCACCATGGCAATGTGATATTCCCAGATAGAAATGTGAATTAATTATCTTTAACTTTAAACCTATCTTGAATCTGAAAGTTACAAGAATAGTTTAAAACCTTTCATTGTTTAATTTGCCTTCAAACATTCTTTTAACTGGGGAAATTACATGAATAATTTAACTTGCCTTTCACCGCACCCCCCAGCCGGTTTACACCTTAACTTCAAACCTTCTCCCTAGAGACAGTCCATCTCCTCAAGAGCTTTTCAGAGAGGCCCCTATAATTCTCGGTGTGAATACCTCTTACAACCATCCCAGCAACACAACAAGATTTCCGCTTTGATCTATAATTCTAGGCCTTTCTGATAAGCTATCCAGACCAATCTTTCTTACCCCACATTTAAAATCACAGTCTCCCAAACCAGAATAATGCCCTATAAACCATAAGTTATAATCTTAAAACATATTAATCTTAAAATTATGCATTTGTAACAAGTGCTACACCAGTGTCTGCAGCATTGTATCAATGGCTTCAGTTGTGGAGACTACAGATAGTCTTGCAGTGTGACCTTGAACAGCTCTAGCCCTTGAAGGTCCAGCTTCAAACTGCACCACCTCAGCATGGATGGAAACAGTCTCTGCTGACTGGTTGACAGGCAACAGCAAGGGCATTGCAGAGCTGTAGTGGTGGGTGTACAAATGTCATCATCCTGAGAGATGACAGCTGCATGAGGCCTGTGTGGCACCTCAGCAATCCTAGTAAAGTTGAAGGACAGATTGCTGCACTGCTGTGACACCCTACAAACCTGGGCCTCCAGCAGGTGGTGGTGATAGTGGGGGAGAGCACTGAGCAGAAGAGTTGGTCGACACCTTTGGGGCCCTCCCTGCAGGGAGCAGTGCCTTTAGCAAGCTAAGGGGTGGAGGCAGATGCCATGAGGAAAGGGAGAAAGCAGCAAGTACAAGTCCAGGACTTGTGAGTGGCAGCATGGTGAGCAACAAGGCCATGTATAGGGCACTCCTGAGGGTGGCTCAAGAGCCAGAAAGGGGAATTGAAGACTTAGTCAGACTGATTGGCGGCACCTCCACATCTGAGAAGCCTCATAGAGAGAGAGAGAGAGAGAGAAAGCAGGGCAACAGCAAGGATCTGGAACATCAACCGTGAATATTCACTGTAAATATCTTGTTCCTTTAAGTTAAGCTTTCCCTTGAGAGTTTATATGGCTTTGATGCCAGTGGAATGAAGGAACCCTGTTTTTTTTTTAACCTTCATGCAGTCCATGTCCTTAAATTGCATGTTACATTTTGGTGTCAGGAGTGGGATTCCACAACACAGGCATCGAACCATGGCGAATGAAATTGAAAGATGCCTGGCTGAGTTCAAACAGATGGTGAAAGAACTGAAGCTGGCCTGTCAGTGAGGGAGGCTGAAGTAGCTGCAGCCCTAGAAGAGGCGCAGGCTTCACACTTTGAAGCTGAGAACTGAAGTAATGACCAAGACGCAATTTGCAGTGTGCTATCCTTTAACATAACAAAGGAAGGATGGAATGTCCTTTCATGGATATTTTACCTGCTGATTGTAGGGAGCTGGACAGATTTGGGGGAAGACCAGAGATGTCCAAAGACCTGGTGACCAAGGGCTGGATCGAGGACGCACAGCTAGTCATGGCATCCAGGGGCCTCAGCGAGAGGGAGCAAGCAGCGTGTGTGATGGAACACCTGTGCGGGAAAGCACGCTGGAAAATACTGGGGAGAAGTGCAGATGTTCAAAGAAGTCCTCAGTGGCTCTTTGAGGTCCTGGCATGGGTTGTTGGGGACAGTAGTAGCCTGTCATAGCTGAGGTTTTATGAGTACAAGCAAGTTGAGAGGGGACCCGGTCTCCATATCCCTGGAGTTGGTGAATTTCAATGACATCCTCCTCCTGGATCCCATCTTCAAATTGACCAGGGACATGCAGCTGAAAAAACGCCTAGCTAAAGAGGTGAGGGACGAAGACACTCAAAGGGAGTTGAGGAGATTTAACAGTGACTAACTCCAATTGTCCTTTGATGCAGGAGATTACCTCATCCACATTGTGGGAGAGGACTGGTCTCCTCAGACCAGGACAGAGGCCACCATCGGGGAGGTGTCAGCATGGACGGGGGTGTAGACCTCAGGCTGAAGAGGCAGGTGAAACAGATTGCTGCACAGTAAGCACAAATTCAATCCTTGCTGTCCTATGTCTACAGTAAGCCTCGCAACCAAGCAAGCCTAAGGGATACCCCAAATAGGTGCAGGAATTGTAACAGGGTTGAGCACTTGCAACAAGACTGCCCTCAACAACCACGTACATCATAGACGTCAGGCATGGTGACCGTAAGCAGCACAACTCCAGTCCTCCTCCCTCACCAGAGACGACACAGGCCTGGCAAAGGAAATGGAAATGCTGCAGCCCTCAGCTGGAAGCCTGACCATGAAAGGGAACCCACTTTTGCCAGTTTAGCGAGGATTACGGCAGATGCCATGCCCATGCCTCAAGCAAATGGCAGCATTCGCACCCCAATCCTCTGCAGAATCTGAGCAGGGAGTTGGCAAAGTATCACCGATGTGCTTATGAGGGAGATCCAAACCCAATCCAGAGGGATAGAGTCATGTACAGTCTTACCTTTGCCATCCATCTCGAAGAAGGATTGCTTCGACTGCTTGATGAAGACATCAGTAGATTTCACTTCTACAGGAAGACTAAACATCCACTAGCCTGACACTGCCTAACGAAGGAGTCCAAATAAGCATGTAAACTACAGAGGAGCTGGAAGAGGACCAAGGAGGAGGGCACTTTACTCTACTGACTGGTTCATGACAACTGGAGAGAAGTGAAGCAACTCATCCTGCCCAGCAGTCTCAAGTGACAAACGTTGACCATTGTTTATGGTCAGGTGGGATACCAAGCATCAGAGAAAATAGCTGTGCTGACAAGAAGGTGATGTTACTCGCCAGGGATGGCTGCTGATTACTGCCAGAACTGCGAAAGGTGTACTTTGGCCAAAGCGGGGAAGTGGCTCAACACGAGTGGTCATACCCATGATGTTGAACCTGTATCTGGAGGGTAACCTCTGAAGACCAAAGGGAAGTTGCACAGTGCCCAAAGTCTGGTGGATGATGTGAGGGCAAGCAGCCAACTTAACAGCTTAGTGGAACCTGAATAGGAGCCAGCAGTGGCCTGAGTGAAAAGGAGTTGGATAGTGACAGGGAATCCTGGAATGTATGTCATGAAGGGAATGCTGACACCAATGTGGACTCAAATATGCGAGCTGAGGTAGCTCAATCAAATCCACTGTTTATGTGATTGCACAGTAAACAGTCACCATGTGACATGTTTACTCTCAAGCAGGGACATGTGTAGCAGGGCCTCTGGCAACAGGTGGCGATGGTGAGGGAGAGCACCAAGCAGGAGAACTGGTTGCCCCCTCCCTGCAGGGAGTAGTGTCTTTAGCAAGCTGAGGGGTGAAGGCAGATGTCATGAGGTGAGGGAGAAAGCAGCAAGGACAAGTTTAGGACTTGAGTGGCAGCGTGGTGAGTGACAAGACCATGAATGAGGCAGCTTGAAACCCCTGAGGGTGGCTAAAGAGCCAGGAAGGGGAATTGGAGACCCAGTCAGACCAACCGGCAGCATTCCTGAGTCTGAGAAGCCTTGTGGAGAGAGAGAGGGAAAAGGGCAGCAGCAGGATCTGGAGCATTGGCCATGAATATTCACTGTGAATAGATTGTTCCTTTAAGTTAAGCTTTCCCTTCAGACTTTATATGGCTTTGATGCCAGTGGAACAAAGGAGCCCTGTTTTTTTTAACCTTTGTGCAGTCCACGTGCTTAAACCACATGTTACATAACAGTGGTGTTTACAGCCATAATGGCAGCAGTCTACGTTTGCATGGCAGCAAACTGAGCTTGCATGACCTCTGTCTTAGCTTCCACTGCAGCACTCAGATGTTGTGTGACTTCTTAGGCTGCAATAGAAGTGGAGACATTGGACATCAGGTGCGGCATCATGGTTGGGTCTGTGAGTGTGCAAATGGAATTGGCCGCCATTTCCTCACCGGAAAGGGTGATCTCCAAGCTCTGTGTAGAAACCTGTGCCAAGTTGGTGCCAATCTCCTCATGCTCCTTGGCACTGAACACAGGCTTTCTGGCAGACTTCCCAATACATCAAACATTTCTGTGTACACACCCCGTCAACCTCCTTCTGTAGGCCGACTCATTGATGTGCCCATCCAAATCCTCTGCACCTAAACTCATGTGCAGCCTCACCCTTCGGTGAGCTGGCACCTGCACTGCCCTTGTCTCTTGCTCTTGCTGCCGGCTGTTCCTTGTTGCCTCACTACGTCTAAGCAACTTTCTGATTAATACAAGCTGTCAGTATCTGAGCCTGTGGTTTGGAGTGTGAGAGCGAGTGAGGGTATTTCTTCATCGTCACTGTCTTCCTGCTCTTCCACCGCTGCTTGGCCAGGTAGCAGCTCTTGGGTATCTGAACGGTAAAAGACTCAAGGTTAGAGTTGTGGTGAGGGAAGAGAGGAAAGCAAGAGGTGCATGGTTACATCATTTGTAGCTTGTCAACCAGACGAGATTATGGGATGAAGGGGGAAGTGGCATTCGAGGAGGAGGATTAGGTGTGAGAATACTGTTTCTTCAATGACTGCAGCCCCGCTGCTGGCCATGGCCTCAGCAGCACGATGGGTTGAATGACCTTCTTCTGTGTTGGAGTAGTTCATCAATTGCTTATCTAAATCTCGAGAATACCTGGATTTGCACTGCTATGCGTTTATTTCTTTATAATGTTACAATAATATGTAGAAAAACATATCACAATTTACCGAAATTCAGAAAGTAAAAGATAAGCAATAATTAATGGACAGAAAGAAAGCGCTAAATTTTGATTTTGCGCAAAGTGTAAAATGGTTGGACAGTGAATTGGCAGTCAATTCTGAGAGACATGTAAAAGTCCAGTGATTGGCTATCACCCATTTTACACCATTACATAATGTCAAAGTTATCCCCAGGCTGTCTACATCGTTAACTTAGGCTAAAGCAATATAACATGGCTGACTCAAACAGAAGTGATAGGATGTTTATAAATTGCCTGAAGGTAAAAAGATTTATACAACACAGAACACAACTACTGTAGCTTCACATTATTAAAAGCTACAGATTTTGTTCTGAATTACTTCTGAAGTATTTTCTTCATATTAATGATCAAAAAAAAATCACAAATTGAGGAATATCTGAAATAAAACAGAAGATGCTGGAAATGTAGGGCAGGTCTATGAGCATCTGAAAAAGAAAGATAGATTTCAGATTGAACAATTCAGATGTAACCCTGCATCAGAATTTCACATCAGTTATAAATGGAACTGCCAGTCACTGTCTTCCTGCTCTTCCACTGCTGTTTGGCCAGTTAGCAGCTCTTGGGTATCTGAACAGTAAAAGACTTAAGGTTAGGGTTGTGGTGAGGGGAGAGAGGAAAGCAAGAGATGCATGGTTACATCATTTGTAGCTTGTCAACCAGACGAGATTATGGATTGAAGGGGGAAGTGGCATTTGGGTCAGGGATATGTATTTTGGACATTTTTGATTCTGATAAGGATCTGTTTTGTGTATCTGTAATGTCAATGATGCTAGAATGTAAAAATCATCAGTGGTTTTAACACAGAGACAGATAAATTGATGGAATATGTCAAAGGTTTCACCAGCCTCGGGACATTATATCAACCTCAACTAGACCATTGCATCCAGTTCTGAGAAGCACACTTTAGGAAAGATGTGAAGGCTTTAGAGGGAGTGCAGAAAAGATTTATGAAAATGGCTCCATGCATGAGGAATTTAAGCTAAGTAGATAAGATTGGAGAAGCTGGGACTGTTCTCCTTGGAGAGGAGAAGGAGATTTGATAGATATATTCAAAATCATGAGGGATGTGGACAGAGTAGATGGAGAGAAAACTTCCCATTGATGGAACGATTGAGAATTGGAGAACACAGATTTAAGGTAATTGGCAAAAGAAGCAATAGCTACATGAGGAAAAGCTTTTTTACACAGTGAGTGGTTAGAATTTGGAACGTACTACCTGAGACTGTGGTGGAGGCAGGGTCAACTGATGGTTTCAAAAGGGAATTGGATCATTATCTGAAAAAGGAAAAAATGCTCGGCTATAGAGAAAAGACTAGGGGACTGGAGAACAGCTAATGTGGTTCCGCTATTTAAGAAGGGTTGTAGAGATAAGCCAGGGAGCTACAGGCCAGTGAGTCTCATGTCAGTGGTAGGGAAACTATTGGAGAAATATCTGAAGGAGAGTATCTATCTCCACTTGGAGAGGCAAGGTTTGATCAGGCATAGTCAGCATGGCTTTTCAGAGGGAGGTCATGCCTAACAAATTTGATTGAATTTTTTGAGGAGGTGACCAGGTGTGAAGATGAGGGTGGTGCAGTTGATGTAGTTTATATGGATTTCAGCAAAGCCTTTGACAAGGTCCCACATGGGAGACTTATAAAGAAGGCAAAGGCACATGCGATACAAGGTAATTTGATAAGGTGGATTCAAAATTGGCTTAGTTGTAGGAGGCAGAGGGTGATGACAGGAGGATGCTTTAGTGACTGGGAGCCAGTGTCCAGTTGTGTACCGCAGGGATCTGCGCTGGGTCCCCTATTATTTGTCATTTATACAAACGACATAGATGACTATGTGGGGGGTAGGATTAGTAAGCTTGCGGATGACACAAAGATTGGCCGGATGGTTAGCAGTGAGGTTGAGTGTCTTGGGCTACAGGAAGATATAGACAGGATAGTCAAATGGGC
This sequence comes from Cetorhinus maximus, assembly GCF_964194155.1. NCBI lineage: Eukaryota > Metazoa > Chordata > Chondrichthyes > Lamniformes > Cetorhinidae > Cetorhinus > Cetorhinus maximus. Next base: position 84,729,386 of record NC_135879.1, read on the forward strand.
AGATAAGTGGCAGATGGAATTTAACCCAGAAAAGTGTGAGGTGATTCACTTTGGAAGGAGTAATTTGACAAGGAAGTATTCAATGAATGGCATGGCACTAGGAAGTTCTGAGGAACAAAGGGACCTTGGCGTGTGTGTCCATTGATCTCTGAAGGCGGAGGGGCATATTAGTGGGGTGGTGAAAAAAGCATATGGGACACTTGCCTTTATCAATCGAGGTATAGATTACAAAAGTAGGGAGGTCATGTTGGAGTTGTATAGAACCAGGCCACTGCTGGAGTACTGTGTGCAGTTCTGGTCGCCACATTATAGGAAGGATGTGATTGCACTGGAGGGGGTGCAGAGGAGATTCACCAGGATGTTGCCTGGGATGAAACATTTAAGTTATGAAGAGAGGTTGGATAGACTTGGGTTGTTTTCGTTGGAGCAGAGAAGACTGAGGGGTGACCTGATTGAGGTGTACAAGATTATGAGGGGCACGGACAGGGTGGATAGGGAACAACCGTTCCCCTTAGTTGAAGGGTCAGTCACAAGGGGCCATAAGTTCAAGGTGAGGGGCAGGAGGTTTAGGGGGGATGTGAGGAAAAACTTTTTTACCCAGAGGGTGGTGACGGTCTGGAATGCACTGCCTGGGAGGGTGGTGGAGACAGGTTGCCACATATCCTTTAAAAAGTACCTGGATGAGCACTTGGCATGTCATAACATTCAAGACTATGGGCCAAATGCTGGTAAATGGGATTAGGTAGGTAGGTCAGGTGTTTCTCGTGTGTCGGTTCAGACTCGATGGGCCGAAGGGCCTCTTCTGCACTGTGTGATTCTGTGAGTGGCACTAAGCAAATTGCTCCTTCGGAGGGTCAGCACAGACAAGATGGACCAAATGGCCTCCTTCTGCATTGTAACTATTCTATAATTCTGTGGTACAAAAATTTAAATGGGTCAGGTCTAAGAACACAATCTAAATAGTAAGTCAAGTCAGTGAATGCTGCCAATATAGGTCAATCCACAAAGTTGTGCATAATCCGCCCATTAACCTGGATAAAATCTTCATAAGTGTGGAAGCTAATGCTGCTTGTGGGTATCCCATTTATATTATCACTCTCACCAGCCCATGCCACATAAACTTGGTACTCCAATCCTCAGTAAGTTAGAAGAGGGAAAAACCCTCTTGGCAATGGCTGTGTTTGAATTAGTTTAATTATCTATTCCAATTTGGCTTGTGATGGGGGTTGGGGCAGGGTTGTTGGAGGACAAAAATCATTTAATTTATTTGGCTTTTTTAAAATCAGTTTAACAAAACCAGATAAGCATCAGAATGGGATGTAGCATGTTAGAAAAAAAATCATTGCTGAAATAAATTAGGGATCTGGGCGTTAATTAAAGGTCCCGGGAGTGAAATTGGCCTTCACCAGTACAGTGAAATGCTCAAATGATGAATTGGCAGCCTGTTTTATACCACTCTCAATTTTCTTTTCCATTGAAGTCTCTTTACTAACAGCGTTCTCAACGTGGGAGTTAATTTTACACATTCAAAAGTAAGCAATGCATTTTATGGAGAAGTGGTATGACTCCCAGGAAATTAAGTTGGAGTGGAATTTATCTGAATAGCACGTCCTCCATTTTCACTTTTATGCAGTTCCTGCACATGCTTGCTGGCATGTCCACCCTCCTTCCCCTCTCTGGTCTCCCTGACCTCTTGCTGCCCAATGAGGTTCAGTTTGACACATCCAGATGTAGTAAAATTCCATTTCTAATTGAAATAAAAATCTAATCTTAATTCATACAGCATCTTACGAAATGGAATGATGCTTTTGTTACAATGAAAAGTTGGGTGGTTTATTCCTATTTAATCAACATGAAAAAATGGGCTGTCTGATAGATCATCGAATACCAAATTCTCTGATCATGAGCTACCGTGTTTTATTCTGGACACCAACTGACCCTTGTAAAAACATGAACTAGGGAGCTCCATCAGGAGTTCAATTAGTAAATGCCCTTCCTACTATGGGAAAGAGCCATGCAGATCAGTGAAGTCCTAGGTTTGATCCATAGTACATGCTGAATTAGTGAGTCTCAGCTGTACAATGGCTCTGAGTTGAGGGAGAAAATCAGCCATACATGGATGCTCTTGTTCACTTTTCAATGCTTAAAGCTATCCCTTGTTTAGCATTCCTAATGGGTTCCTAAACGAAAATGTGCCAAACGAAAACCACTTTTCCATAAGAAAGCATGTATTGAGGGTTGGTTACATCCTGACCTCTAATTTTTATATTAATAATTTACAGTGTTGGCTGTCTTGAACCTAACTGGCCCAAAAATCCTTTTTATTTACTGGTTGCTTCCTGACTTCCGGCCTCTCACTGGCCTTCCTGACCTCGTCTTGCTCAGGTGTTCTTCTCGCTCCCTAGCACCCACTGCCCCTCTTTCAAGCCTTTACTGTGACCAAGGGTTTACGAGAGGGGTGGTGTGAAGTGTGACGAGCGGGAAGCAACAAGGGGGTCAGTGAGGTGAGCAGCGGGGAAGGCCAGCTTGCATGCGCAGGAACTGCAAAAAATGGAGGCCCCACTATTCAGGCCCCTAACTGAACAACATACTATGAGAATGTCATCTGACCCGACTGTCTGCCCCCCTTCTGCGGCTATGTTCGCGGCTGGGTGTCCCTGGAGAGGGAGCATGTGGTGTCTGCTGGCACCGTTGAGGCCTTCCATGCTTGTTGGACACCGTGGGGACTGGAGTATTTTATTGGCCCCCTTAATCACATTTTGGTTTAATTTGGTATCTCAGTCTTCCTAATTTAGGGGCTGTGTTTATTTTGTCCCTCATTTTGTTAATTTAGCTTATTTGGTTGACTCCAAACGAGTTAAACAGAAGATGCCTGTACTGCTAGAAAGTGTGGACACTTCCCATTATTATTGGCAGAGGCGAAGAGGATTGAACTTGGCTTTGATGGCATCATGGTTAACCAACCTGCCTGTACTCACTATTCAAATCTACACACGGGACTGCGTATTATGCACCCCTGTTGCCCTGTTTGAAGGTGGGGTGGGGAGAACAAGTGGAATCCAGTGGGTGGCCTGTCTGAAATTTTACAGGGGACGGTGGAGGTGTCGAGCAGTCTGCTCACCCTTGGGCTTATTGAGGCCCTTAAGTGGCCAATTAATGGCCAATTAAGGATCTTATTCCACCACACCAGTATTTAACCCACCTTGGGGGAGGCCCACAATATACACAAAGCCCAGCAGTTTTAGCTAAGCACGTTGGTGTTGGGTAAGGGGGGACCCCCTTTGCGGGTCCCCGAGCCCGTCGGAGGCATTATCCTGTTGCTCTCCTCTAGGTCATTGCCCCTTTAACCCTCCCCCAGCCTCTTGAACCCTGTCCCCCACCCACCTCACCCCTCTCTCTGAGACCCCTGACCCTAGAATTAACAGATCTCCTCGACGTGGCGGGACTGCCTGTGGTCCCAGCAGTGGCCACTGCTCCTGGCTGACACTGCTGGGACTACAGTTTCCAGTCTTCCAAATGACCAGCTTCTCTCTAAGTCAGACATTCTCCTGAGGAAGGGGCGGAAGTCTCGCCTTAAAGCAATTAACGCTGCTCTAAGCGTTAAATTGCCGAGGGGCAGTCATCGGGATTATGGGCAAGCTCGCCCCCAACTTTTTAGCTGGGACGGATGGTGGGGCAAGGCAAGCACCATGCCACCCTGTAAAACCATAGAGTCAGACAGTGTAGATTGAGGCCATTCAGCCCATTGTGCCTGTGCTTTTTCTGTCATCCCACTCCAAGGCTTTTTCCTCATAATCAAGCAAAATTTTCCCTTTCGAGTTAATTATCCAATTCCCTTATGAAAGGTACAATTACTGCGAAGTTTTAGGTTGAAATTTCAGGCTGTAAAGTAAAAAATGTAGAAACTTTGTTTTTTTAGGCAGCTTTGGAATCCATATTGAAAATATACAAACATTTCAGCTGAGCTAGTTGTTTAATACAGCTGAACTTGATCTGCCTGCTTTTTCCATTTGACAAAACTGTCAGTCAGTTGAACGTTTTAGTCAGAAATTGTTGTTCAAGTAAGAAAAACTTCACAAACAATTCATTGTGTTACAATAAGAACTTCATGATGTTATTAGAATGAAATAATTGAAATAAGCTCATTTGTAACAAACTGTCAGTGTTTTTCTTTAAAAGACCCAGGGGCCTATATAAGAAATTACTATTTCTCTAGCAGTTCCAGAAGCAGGTAAAGAGGACTAAATATCAAAACGATTACTTGACCTTTTCCACTGCTTTCTAAAGAACTTTTCAAATTGAATTCTCAGTAGTTCATTATCTGTTTTCCTCCAATTTATTCTGCTTTGTGTAACATGTTGCTTTGAGGAAAACCTGCTCAAATATATCCTTTTGTATATCTTATTCTTCAGGTACTTCCACGACAGACCTGTGGCCTTTTTACCCATACCATATTCTACAAGGAGTACCCTGGAGGTCCAAGAGAACTGGATAAAAGCATCAGAGGAGGAGAACTTTTCCTCACTGTTCTCCTTAATCCAGTAAGTATTTAAACTATCTGTAGTTGTGAGCATTTGTGGTGGCAAAGAGAATCTTGATTTTCTCGAAAGCTTCCCCCCACCCCCAGTCCTGAACTCATCTTCCTCTAGTTTCTCTCCTAAAAGTCTAGTTTTTGATTAATCTTTTAATCACCTGTCCTAATATCTCTCTCTTTGGCTCCGTGTCAGCTTTTGTCTTATTTTGCTTCTGTGAAAAATTTTGTTTTGGCATGTCAAAGACAATTCGCAAATGCACATTTTTTTGATGTAGACTGTAGAATAAATAATGTCCTGGAAATTAAGTGCCCAGGAAGGGGGTTGGAAACTATTATGGTAAGTCTGGGATTTTGAATGGACCTGGCTGGCAGATCCCAGCGAAGGGGTGAAGGGGTTGGGGGGCTGGGCTGGAGAGGCCAGGGGTGGAGGGTTAAAGGGAGGGTGGTACAATCTTGGGAGCAGGTGCCTCCAATGGGTACAGGGCACCCCTAAAAGGAGGTAACCCCCCTTGTCTGACAGTCGCGAATGGTGCTGAACATTGTGCATTCTTCAGTGAACATCCCCACTTCTGACCTTATGATGGAAGGAAGGTCATTGATGAAGCAGCTGAAGATGGTTGGGCCTAGGGCCCGACCCTGAGGAATTCCTGCTGTGGTGTCCTGTATTGAGATGACTGACCTCCAGCAACCACAACCTTTTTCATTTGTGCTAGGTATGACTCCAACCAGCGGAAAGTTTTCCCCCTGACTTTCCCATTGACTCCAGGTTTGCTAGGGCTCCTTGATGCCACACTTGGGTAAATGCTGCTTTGATGTCAAAGGCAGTCACTTTTACCTCTCCTCAGGAGTTCAGCTCTTTTGTCCATGTTTGGTCCAAGGCTGTAATGAGGTCAGGAGCTGAGTGGCCGTGGCAGAACCCAAACTGGGCATCAGTGAGCAGGTTATTGCTAAGCAAGTGCTGCTTGATAGCACTGTTGATGACCCCTTTCATTACTTTGGTGACGATGGAGAGTAGACTGATGGAGCGGTAATTGGCCGGGTTGGATTTGTCCTGCTTTTTGTGGGTAGAACATAACCTGGGCAATTTTCCACATAGCTGGGTAGATGCCAGCATTGTAGCTGTACTGGAACAGCTTGGCTAGGGACGCGGCAAGTTTTGGAACACAAGTCTTCAGTACTATTGCCGGAATATTATCAGGACCCATAGCCTTTGCAGTATCCAGTGCCTTCAGCTATTTCTTGATATCACGTGGAGTGAATCGAATTGGCTGAAGACTGGCATCTGTGATGCTGTCGATCTCCGGAGGAGGCTGAGATGGATCATCCACTCGGCACTTCTGGCTGTAGATTGTTGTGAATGCTTCAGCTTTATCTTTTGCACTGATGTGCTGGGCCCCTCCATCATTGAGGATGGTGATATTTGTGGAGCCTTCCCCTCCAGTGAGTTGTTTAATTGTCTACCAGCATTCAAGACTGGATGTGGCAGAACTGCAGAGCTTAGGTCTGATCTGTTGGTTGTGGGATCGCTTAGCCCTGTCTAACACTTGCTGTCTGGCACACAAGTAGTCCTGTGTTGTAGCTTCACCAGGTCTACACCTCATTTTTAGGTATGCCTGGTGCTGCTCCTGACATGCCCTCTTGCACTCTTCATTGAACCAGGATTGATCCCCTGGCTTGATAGAGTGGGGAATATGCCAGATTATATTCAAGTACAATTCTGCTGCTGCTGATTGCCCACAGCGCCTCATGGATGCCCAGTCTTGAGCTGCTAGATCTGTTCGAAAGCTATCTCATTTAGCACAGTGGTAGTGCCACACAACATGATGGAGGGTATCCTCAGTGTGAAGCCGGGACTTCGTCTCCACAACGACTGTGTGGTTGTCACTCCTACCGTACTGTCATGAACAGTTGCATTTGCGGCAGGTAGGTTGGTGAAGATGATGTCAAATATGTTTTTCCCCCTTGTTGGTTCTTCACCACCTTCCCCAGACCCAGTCTAGCTGCTATGTCCTTATTCCTTGGGTGGAAAGCACCCCCCAGTCTCTCCATCAAGGACCCCACTCACCTCCCCTCCCTGCTGTGAGACCCACCGTGCTTACCCTGGTCCTGGACTCCAGAACTTTTAATCTGGGGGCTACTTGTAGTCCCAGGTTTGGCCACTGGTGTCACTGGGAGGACAGAACTGCTGGCCATTCAAAGAAGCCGGGAGCTCTCTGAGGCGGGAAGTGCACCTCAGTGAGGTGCAGAAGTCCTGTCTCCAGCCAACTAATGCTCCTTAAATGGCTGTTGGGCTGCTGTGATTGGAGGGGATGTGTTCTCCATCAGCTCTTCAGTTGTGGGACAGGCAACCCCACCATCCAAAATATTCTGCCCTTTGTATTTTACAGTTGTCTGATTGCATTGAGCAGCTATGCCATGCTGTCTTATAGGAAGAGAGATGGAAGTGGGGACCATAGTCTCGAACACAACTACAGGAGGAAGCATCCCTGTGATGCAGATCCTTGGGTTACAACAACTGGCAACATTATACGTTGATGCAATTTCATCTAACTCTTCCTTCATACAGAAGGAATTTTAATTTTTATAGCTCCTTCCATGACCTCAGGGTGCTCTAGAGTACTTCACAGCCAAGAATTACTTTTAAAGCATAGTCATTGTTATGTAGCCACATGTAGCAGCAGATTTGCACACCATATGGCCCAACAAACAACAATGAGATGAACAATATTTGATGATGTCAGTTAAGGGATAAATGTTGACTAGGATACAGGGAGAGCTTCCCCCTCTTCTTTGAAGCATCGATAAGGGATCTTCGTCCAAAAAAAAATCCCTCTGAACTGTCAAATAGATCACATGCTCATGTCCTATATTGGAGATCAGACTCACAGGCTATTGACTCAAAGGTGAGAGTATCCCCACTTAATCAAACAGATACTCAGTAAGCTGGAAACATCAGAGGCACATGAGGGGACATGTTTTATAACATTTTTCTAATTCTTTTTTGAAAACTCTTCACCTCCCTGAGGCAGCTCTGTGCCTCAGGGAGATTCCCAAGGGTGCACTCGTGCACATGCGTGAGGTTCGCGCTCGCCCTCCTCACCCCCCACCCGCCCGCTAGTTAAGGCAGCGCTGAGCACTGCATCTCGTATTTAAGGCTGGGCAGGCCTTGAAATCACCTTCTGACCTCGATCGCAGGCGGCGGTCAGCTTCCTAACTGCCCCTGCCCACCCCTGCCGACAATGGCTAAATTCTGCCCTATCTCTACACTGACTGCTGAGGTAGATATTCTCCTATTGGTTATTACAGATCATGTGATATTCCTTAACTAGTATTATTCTTAAAAGCACATTACACACTAAATAAAACCATAATTACTGCATTCCTACCCCTTTAATTTGGCTATAGATATTATATTTACAAGTACATATTTTTCAAGACAACATATCATCTACTCTGGGTAAGGAATTCACAATTTCAGTCTTTCAGGTGGTTTCCTGGTACATGTGGAATGTCGCAGCTTCACAACTTCAGATGCTTTGTCAGGGACCTCCTTTTCTGGAGTTGCCTAAACACCAGATGCTTCAGTGGGTACTTGCAGTTCTGTATCCTCAACTCTTACAGGAACATCAGACATGTCAGTCCTGGGTTGAGTATTCTCAACAGGGAACACAGACCCGGTCATGGTCACTGGTGGAACCAAATCTTGGTGATTTGTCTCTCTCTTCCTTAAATGGTCCACATGTTTACGAATGATCTGGCCTTCCACCTCCAGACAGTAAGATAAAGGTACAGTCACCTCACTTATTTCAACCGGTAACCACTGTGATCCTTCTCTGAATTTCTTCACATATACCGGATCTCCCACGGTAAATTTTCACTCACGACTGTGCCAATCGGGTCTAGTTTTCTGGCTTCCCTGACTCCTTTCCACCTTCCCCTCTAAATTCGGCATTATTAAGCTCAATCTTTTCCTGCGACGGTATTTCAACAATAACTCTGCAGGTGTGACACCTGTTGTCGTATGAGGGGCAATCCTGTAATGAAAAAGAAAGTGTGCCAGCTTGGTTGCCAAGGAATCACCAGTTAGCTTTCTCATGCCTGCCTTGAACATTTGAACCACCCTTTTGGCCAGTGCATTTGAGGAAGGGTGGTACAGTGCAGTATATTTGTGGGTGATACCATTGAGGCTGATAAATTGTTGAAATTCAGCACTCATAAATGCCGTGCTGTTATCAGAAACGACTACTTCTGGTGGTCTGTGAATGAAAAACTCTGATGTAGTTTCTTAATTGTAGCGCCCGATGTTGGTGACTTTACCTCATATATGTCCAACCATTTTGAATGGGCATCGACAATGAGCAGAAACAATGAGCAGGAAAGGCCCAATGTAGTCAATGTGTAACCACACCCAAGGCCCATCTGGCCACATGGGTGTAATGGAGCTGTCACTGTATCCCATTGACCAATCAAGGTTGATTTCCCTTAGCCAATTTCACCCTAGAAAACTTGGTCCTCTGTCTCTCAATACCAACATTGGTAGCTTTGCTGATTGGCTTCCATAATGGACAGTTACTCTGCTTATGCCTTTTACTTGAATGTCTTCACCTGTATATGTTTTTAGCTTGGCAGCTGTTTCTTTTAAAGTTAATTGATTTCACCATTATTCAAATATTTGAAGGTATGTTCCCCAATTACTGTAGTGGAAGCTCTCGTGTCCATTTGCATTCTCACAGGTTTGCCATTACCTTCACTGTGACAGATATTGGTTCTGTCTTTCCAACTTTCAGATTAAACAATGAATAAGAGTCTGAATTTGTTGTTTCAGGCTCTTCTAGATTATAGATTTCATTGGGCTTCTTTTGTTTACAAGCCTGCTTGATTCTTTCCTTGCACTGCCTCATCATATATCCATTTCTCTGACAATAATAGCCTTCAATTTTTTTAAACTGTCAATCGCTAAAAGACTGTTTCTTTCCATCTCTATTAAAATTATTCTTTTATTTCGCTGCTAAGTTATTTTCCTTTATTCATCAGCTAGCGGAGGCTATTTCCTGCTTCTTGGCAGAGTCTTGCATTTTTGTGCCCTTTTTTGCTGGGGTTTCCAGCCCGATGTGGAGGACGACGCCATTTTGCGCACCCTTTATTGCTTTTGAACCTCTTACTGTGCTTTCCATGACCAGTGCTATCTCTAGTGCCTTTGTGAAATCCAAATTCACTTTGGACAATGATCTTTTCTGAATAGTGTCCTCGTTCACACCACACACTAACCGATCTCTGAGCATGGCGTTTAGAGTCGTACGGAACTCACAATGTTTCATTAACTGCTTTAAATCAGACTGTAGGCTTTGCCCCCACAAGTACTCAAGAGGATCATGGGTTCAAGTCTCATTCCACATCTGATCATTTAGCTGGATTTAAAAGATCTGAAGGTACTAGTTGAAGAAGAGGAAGGTGGGTCTCCCTGGTGTCCTGACAATACTTATTCCTTAAGCAACATCACTGAAAACAGACCATCTGGCTATTATCACATTGCTGTTTGTGTGATCTTGCTCTGTGCAAATTGGCTGCTTTATTTCCTACATCACAACAGTCCCTCTTTAAAAGAAGCACTTCATGGGTTGCAAAGTGCTTTGAGATGTCCTGAAATTTTTAAATGTGCAAATCTTCCTTTCTTTACTAAATAGTTCTGAAATAAATGAGCAAAAGAGGTCAAGTCATGTAGTTGTTTCAACTTTGGTGAAAAAATATCTGTTAATATTATTAGGCAGCACGACTGCCTAATAAATGGAGTGCTGGCTCTATTACTCAGCAGGAAGCTATATCCCTTAAGGTAGAGAAAGACTCTGGTGAGGCAAAAAAGTGAAGAGAATTAAGATCAAGGAGCAGGGAGACTCACCTCAGGCACAGAGCTACCCTTAATCGCAAGCAACATGTTGATTTGTTTTTTAGTTTCTTCCATCATGCTACAAAGGCAGCATTTGCAATTTTGAAGTCTTGTTTCTTTAATTAGTCTGCTATATTAAAAGGTTGATGTCCTGTTGCCTACGAGGACAAGGAGTTACAGAAGCAAGTACAAAATAAGTCTGTCCAAAAATGCACCCTGGCTGTTTCGGGATGCTGTGTGCATTAGTGATTGAATTAGATTTGGCACGATCAAGATCCCAGAGTACAGGAGATAGGGAGCGTGCCAGGGTTGAATGCCAGTTAATCTGCCATTTACTGCCACTAGAGGACAAAAATTTTTAGTATCTTCCATAGCTATTAATCAAAAGATTCCAACCAAATCTCATCAATGGTATAGTATGGCAATTCATCAATCAACAGTAACTGCAGAATGTAAGAGTAGAACCATTAACAAATACAGCCATTCTCTCTTGACACAAGCTGCAGAATTGCACACATGCACCTGTGCTGGAGCAATAAAGTCATAATTTCTCCCAAAATACCTTACAGATACTGAAAGAAAGTTGACGGTTAACTTTTTACTGGTAATTCTTCCAGTGGAAAACCCTCTTCAATTAAAGATAATGGGAGAAAAAAAGGATAAAGGGGTACCTTTAATTGTTTTTGGGGAGGGGAAAATTAAAACAAATTTCCACTGTTAATTGTATAATCATTGAGTATTTAATTTTATTCATTTGTTGGGAATTGAAATAGACATTCACTTGGTCTCCTACAGTTAGGAGCAGAATGAAACTGGTTAGGAGGTGCATGTTTGTGATGTGTATCTGTAAATAAAAGCTTGTAAGTATGTAATGATTGGTCCAGTTCTATCTTTCACCTGGATATCTGAAATAGAACATGGTAGCAGAGGATGGTTGCCTAAAAGTGAAGTTTTCAAATTATGAAAACAATTTTCAGACATAAAATAAAAATCCTAATGGCCATTGTGAAAAATGGCAGAAAGCAAGTTTAAACTATCGGGGTATGATGACTGTCTGATGATATCTACAAAAAAGATGACCTGTTAAATGCCTATGAGGCATGGTCTGAAACTGATAGCTTTCAGAAAACGTATGGGGAAGAATTTTGCCCTTGGCGGGGGTGCTCAGCGATGGCAGGTGAAGGCGGGCAGGAAGCAAACCACCGCCCGCAATCGGCACCGGACCGCGAATTCACGCTGGCGGGCCAATTAAAGCCTGTCCAGCGTCAAACACGAGAGGCAGCGCTGAGCGCTGCCTGTGTAGCGTTGGGGCGGAGAGGAGGGCAAGCGGGGCTGAGTGTGAACTTCACGCATGCACGTGAGTGAGCGCTGAATAATCTCTCTGAGGCACAGAGCTGCCTCAGGGAGATGAAGAGATATTTTTTTAAAATAAAAAAATAAAAATGTAATGAAACATGTCCCCTCCAGTGACTCTGTCACGTGAGCAGGGATATGTTATTAATGAAAAATTAAAGTTTTTATTTTATTTTTATTTGCTTTTGGAAACCTCATCCCGCCCATGGATGAGATTTTGAAAAAAATGCAAAGGCCGCTCAGCCTTTTTGCCTGCCCGCCAACCGTTAGGTTGGATGGGCTGCGAAAATTTTAATTTAATTGATTACTTAATGGCCTTAACAGGCCTTTTAATTGTCGGTAGGCACGCTGCTAACTCTGGCACGTCCCCACCAATAGAACTATCGCGCGATTGCGTGTTGACGTTGGCACGCTCGGCCGATGTGAACGCACGTCATTTCACACTCGAGCGGGTCGGGCACGCGCCCGCCTGCCAAGCGAAAATTTCTGCCCATGGTTATTCAATGTAAGAATATATCATGGACTTTAACAGATTGAATAGGGTCCCTTGGTGGGCACTGTAGTTTAAGTTACTGGATTGTGCTAAGGTGTCTCATATAGACAGGCAACAGGTTCTAACTTGTGTTTGGTTCTTGGAGAGGAAGAACGTTGGATTAAATGCCTTGAAAATATTCTTGGACATTGTCATTTCCTTCAGCCTTAATGGAACTAATGAGACATTCTCTGTGGCACAAAGAATAGAAGATTCAATGATTACCAGATTTCAAAATTGTCCAATGTTGGATATAGATGTCAATACACAGGAAGGATTAAAGACAGGCAGAATGAGGATGAAAGCACCTTTCGGAGATCTGGCTATTACAACAGAGGACAGAATTGGAATTGCAATGATGGGCAAATGAAACCCAGGAATGCTGAGGTACAGTTAATAGATCCTTTAGGTGTGACTTGAAGTATCATATGCAGTGAACTGCCCAAAGCAGAGAGGCAGAGTCTTTAAAATGTCATATGCTAAAGAGAATTCTGAGAAAAAGAATGAAGGTAATAATGAATCCAAACAAATTATATTGATCACAAGGAGTTTTAGCTCTTTGAATACAATATACATGCACTCCTTTAACTGTGCTGTATTGGATAGTACTTGTACTTCAATAGTCCGTGGGACAGATTGATCAAAATGTTATCATGATTCATCAAATAGTGAAGATTGATGCAAGGTTAAGGAATATAAAAATATTACTTGCTTTAGGTTTGGCAATGACACTTTGAGGTAACTAAAGAAAGCTGTAATTCCCTGTAAGATAATTGGAGTAAGCCATTTTATAAATACTGATGTAGTCTCTAGTGAGATACCTGTGTTGTTGAGTGAACATTCTATGAAAAAGATGAAACTTGACATAGTGTATGATAAAGCAATTATTTTTGGAATTACAGCTGAACTGGAGTTTACCCAGTCAGAGCATGACTCTTTGCTCTTAAAAAAACTTGATGATGATTGGTTGAGAAAGTAGTTAAAAAGGCATATGGGATCCTGAACTTTATAAACAGAGACATTGAATACAAAATCAAAGAAATTATGACAATTATTTGTAAAATGCTGGTTCAGCCTTAAATGGAGTATTGTGTCCAATTCTGGGTATCACGTTTTAGGAAGGATGTGAAGGCCTTAGAGAGGTTGTGGAAAAGATTTACAAGATTGGTTGCAGGGATGAGGGATTTTAATTACGCGGATAGAATAGAGAAACTGGACTTCTTCTTAGTGAAGGGAAAGTTGAGTGGAGATTTGCTAAAGGTGTTAAAAATCCTGGAGTCTAGTCAAAGTAGAAAGAGAGAGAAACTCTTCTGTTGGCAGAAGGATCGAGAACCAGAGGACATAGATTTAACATGATTGGCAAAAGAGCTAATGGCAAAATGAGAGAGAACTTTTTATGCTACTAGGGGGAATGCACTGCCTGAAAGGGTGGTGGAGGCAGATTCAATCATGGCATTCAAAAGAAAATTGGTTGAGCACCTGAATAGAAAAAAATTGCAGGGCCCACTGTGGAATTGGCTAAATTGCTCTTGCTGAGAGCCAGCATCAACTTGATAGATTGAAAGGCCTCCTTCTGGTTTGTAACCATACAATGATTCTGGGTATTAGACAAGCATTAATGGCGTAAGGTGATAAGAATATTACATAGACAATTTGCACATGCTTCTTGTCAATGGTTAAAAATCCTGCTAAATAATGCAGGGGTAGTTGATGAGAAGTATGCAATGCTAATCAAAGTGATTAGTGAGAATTATGAAATCTGTAAAAAGTATCAAAGGATGCTGTCATGTCCAATTATAAGCCTTCTATTGGCACTTGACTTTAATGAGACAGTTGCCATGGATCTAAAGTAATGGAACAGAGAAATATTTTCACCCTACATTTTATTGACCTGGCAAACAGATTTAGTATTTCTACACTAATATATAGCAAGGAAAAGAGGGTTATTATAGAAAAAAATTATGGAGAAATGGATAGTGACTGTGACTTGGAACACCAGCAAGGTTTCTGACTGACAATGGGGGTTAATTTTAACTAGTAGTTCAGAGACATGTGTGAAAGCATGAATATCAATGTCATGAATACAGCAGCTGCATGTCCTTTTAGCAATAGTTTTTTTGAAAGGAAGCATACTGTGATCAATAAAATAGTGCATAAAATTTTAGCTGATCAACTAAGCTACAAATTGACAATCACCGTGGCATTGACAGCTCATGCAAAGAATTGTTTCCAAATGGTTGCAGGGTATCATTCTTATCAATTAGTCTATGGGTGAAACCCCTAATTGTCATTGGTTCTTTGTAATAGTCTTCCTTCTCTAGCAAGTATTACAATTGGTTCCATTTTTACTGCGCATTTGAAATGCTTACATGCAGGGAGTATGGGCTTTTATTAATGCTGAGGTCTCAAAGAAAATTCATAGGATGCTGAGGCATTATATTAGACCATCTGAATTTAATTCAGGAGATTTGATGTATGAGGGTCATGATTGTGAAGTGATGGCTGCCAATAAACTTGAAGACAAATTAATAAAAGAGACAAAGCAAAGGAAATTAGATGGTTGGAGAAAGTTGGAGCTTATTGTTCAGAGGTACCAGATAAGGGTTGACCAGCTTTGTCACATAGATGGCTTTGTACTGTAACAATCCTTGTGGATGAGATTTTTAAGAATAAAGCAAGGTAACTGCTAGGGATTTGGAAGAGTTAAGGGTGACACAGATGTTGAAATGGATTCTCACACAGCTGGAAAGCAGATCTTAAAAATCTTTTAGCTCTTTTGGTCACATGGCAGATGTAAAAGAAAAACTGCACAAACTGAACAAATGTTTCAATAGCCTGAATAATGATTCCAAGGTATGGTATCTTTTGGTGAGACCTGTTTTGCTGAAAATAGGTTGTGTTCAACTAAAAGCAGATTCTGCAATGCCTTATTGGTATCATATTGGAAAATCTTCAGGCATGTTCATGAGGCATGTTCATGATGCATGTTGACAATTTCATATGGGGTGGTTCTGTGGAATTCGAGAAATGTGATATTAAAATTAGAGAAAAATTTAAAATTGAGAGTCAAACTTTTGGGAATTTTAAATATATTGATTTAGATGTTAAGTAAAGTAGGCCTGGTATAACTTTGGAACAGCAATCAGCAATTCTATTCAGAGAGAGTTATTCCCAACCCAGTTAATCATTCTAGATCATCACAGAAAGATAATTTTTTTTTAAAAGAGACAGAGCAGTTGTGAAGCTTTATTGTTCAGTTGAACTGGTTGTGCACTAGATGAGATGCTACTTTTGATGTATTGGAATTAAGTATTCCAATGAAACACCCCAAAGTAGAGAATGCTTACGGGGAAATAATACATTAGAAAAATTAAATCCAGATAAATGTGTACTTAGTTCCTATCCTTAGGTCACCCGAGGAACATGAAACTCATCATTTTTAGTGGTGCTTCACATTCTAATCTTCCTGATGGCTGTTCAAGTGCAAGTGGTTTTGTAGTTTTTTTTATGAGTGCAAATGGGAAGTTGTTGTCCTTTAGCTTGTGAAAGTAAGAAAATAAAAAAGGGTTTTAAAAGTGATCTGGTTGCTGGAACGCTGGCTGTTGTGGAGGCACTGAATATAGGATTCTATTTGTCAAATATTTTAATTGAGACTCTCTTCAGTCAAGTGTCCTGAAGATACTATAGCTATTGAAGGCTATGTAGATAATTGTTCATTGTGGGTTCATGTACACTTTACGAACAGTGAGTGAGAAAAGGTTACAGATTGACCTTGCCAGCTTGAAACAAATGCTAGAGAGCTATCAACTGTCACATTGTTTCACTAAAAGAAATACATTTATGACAATACTGTTAGGGCGAGAGGAGAGGGTCTCTCAATGCGATTCTTTCTATACAATATGGAAACTTTGGATTTAACTTTTTAAAATTTTTTCTTGTAAACTTTTTTATTGAAAGAAAGAGAAGGGAATGTACTAATTGTTTAGTAATTGAGCTTACATTGTATTCAGATGGTGAGCATCACCTGGGGATTCACTTAGGGCTGAATCTTCCGGTCGGTGTGCAGGGGCGGGCCTGACACACCGGCGCATAAAATGACGTGCGATGATGTCAGGTGTGCATCTCGACATCATTGCATGTCATCTCGATATTTTGTTCGGTGGGCGTGAGCCAGAGGTGGCTGCACACCTGCTGAAATGTCAATGGCCTATTAAGGCCATTAAGGAAGTAATTAAAGTAGTTCTGAATGTTGCCCGTCCAACGTTAAGGTTGGCGGGCAGGCGAAAAGCCCAAGTGGCCTTCACGTTTTTCAGGAAACCTCATCCACGGGCGGGATGAGGTTTCCTGAAACTTTTATAAAATAAATACATAAATTTTCCCACCTTTATAAACATGTCCCAACTCATGTGAACAGTCACATGAGGGGACATACTTGAATAAATTTTTTAATCTATTCTTTATTAATTCTCATAACCATTCAATCTCCCTGAGGCAGCTCTGTGGCTCAGGGAGATTGCTGCGCTCTTTCGCATGCATGCACGAAAGAGCGCAGACCCCGACTCTCCCTCCTCCCCCCGCCCGCATAGGTAGCGCTCCGGCCGCACGTTAAGCTTGCGGGCTTTAATTGGCCCACCCGCGTAAAATGGTGGCGCGCAGCCAATTGCAGGCGGCAATCGGCTCTGAGCCTGCCTCCGCCAGTCCGTCCAGTCGGCCCACCGTAGGAAAAATCCAGGCCTTAGGCTCTTACATATCGGAGCAGACTGAAACTGTGGTCGTAGGGTCGGGAGGTACATGTTTGCAATATGCATCTTTTAATTTTATTTGTGCAAGAGATGTGAGCATTGCTGGCAAGGCAATCATTTGTTGCCTGTCCATGATAGTCTTTCAGACGTTGGTGGCCAGCTGCCTTCTTGACCCACTCATGGACTGTTAGGAAGGGGGCTCCAGGTTTATGAACTTTCTGACCTGTCCTTGTAGTCACAATAGTTATATGGTTGGTCCAGTTAAATTCCTGATCAATGGTAACCCCAACAGGATGTTGATAATGGGGAATTCAGTGATGGTAATGCCTTGAATATCAAGGGGCGATGTTTAGATACTCTTAAGTTGGTGGTGCTCATTGGACTGATCAGTGGCAAGTAACATACATGCCACACAAGTGCTAGGCAATGACCACCTCCAACAAGAGGGAATCTAACCATCTCCCCTTGACACGCAGGTCAGGTCCTGTGAATTCTTAGGCAAGTAACTCACTCCCTGACTCCCCAAAACTTGCCCACCATCTACAAGGCGCAAGTCAAGAGTATGATAGAATACATTTCACTTGCCTGGATGAGTACAGCTCCAAGAACACTTAAGAGCTCGACACCATCCTGGACAAAGTAGTCCACATGATCGGTACCCTTTCCACCATCTTAAATGTCCACACTCTCTGGTGTACAGTAGGAGCAGTGTGTACCATTTACAAGAAGCACTGCAGCAACTAACCAAGACTCCTTCACAGCAACCTCCAACCTCTGCCACCTAAAAGGACACGGGCAGCAGATTCATGGGAACACCAGCACTTGCAAATTCCTTTCCAAGCCATACACCATCCTGACTTGGAAATACTTTACTGTCTCTGAATAAAATCCTGGGATTTGTTTCCTAACTTCCACCACGTGGAGCAGTTCAAGGAGGTGAACTCACCACCAACTTCTCAAGCATAGTTAGGGATGGACAATAAATGCTGGTCTTGTTAGCGATCCTCAATTTCCACGAATCAATAAATAGAAAGGCACCTTTTGATCCGCAATCAAAAGGGTGAAGCTAGATTTTGCAGCATATGTTGAACAGGCAGAAATGTCCCTATGGAAGTTCCTGCTCAGAGAGCAAAGTTACAGGCAGACCTTGCAAGGAATTTCTAGCCTTTAAAATGATGAAGGAGTCATGTTCATCCCCTGGGGAGTATGTGCCTGCTTCTCACCTGCCAATAGCACTTGCTGCTCTTCATCTGTGCACTGGTGCTACTTCCTCAAGCTCATTAACTACATCCTCCAGAGTGTGTGCCTGTTTAGGCGCTTGCTGTGAAAGAGTGCTGTGAGGTACTGGGACACATCCTGAGCTGTCAATGTGTACTTTTTATCAAGTTCTTTTAAGATTTCAGAGTAAAAGCTTTAAGATTTCAGTAAGTTGCTGCTTATATTTGTCTCATTCATGATCAACATTCAGTGGGCAGTCTCTTGAGAGGACTGCATGGGAAATAATTATGAATGTTTAGGGAGGGGACGTTAGTCTCAGATATGAGGGTACATTTTGTAGTAAACATACTTTGGGCATGTTCATGACATCAAAGACAAATTCCCACAACACTATTGCACCTGTGCATTCAACCTCTTTTGGAATTCTCATCCATATTTTTATATCTCTTCATGGACTCACCCCTCCCCATCTCTGTAACTTCGTCCAGCTCTACAACCCTCCGAGATCTCTCCAATCCTCAAATTCTCAGTTCCACCATTGGCTGCCATGCCTTCAGTGGGCAGTGGGCTATTTAATCAAATTGCATATCAGTAACATCATGGGAAGGACACCAATGCATGGTCGGCCTAGTAAGCTGAAGAACTAAGGTGCACCTAATAGTTCACTGAAGTTCCTTATTGTAATAGTTTCAGTGCCAACCTTCCTTTCCTGAATGTTGCTTGGCTCCAATTACACCGAGCAAGGAAAGAGAACATTTATTGCTGGTAGGGCCCATTCTTGACTAGCCTCTAACACAGTTGACCACACCATCCTCCTCCAACCCCGCTCCTTCATCTGACAGCTGGGTGCAGATTCACTCAACTGGTTCCATTCTTATCGATCCAGTAGTAGGCAGATAATCACTTGCATGGGTTCCACTTCCCACTCCTGCAAAGTTACTTTTAGAGTGCCCTCCTATTTCTTACCTATATTCTGTTCCCTAGTGACATCATCTGAAAACAATGTTAAGTTCCACATTTATGCTGACGACATCCTACTCCAACTCACCACCATCTCTCTCGATCCCTACACTATCTCTAATATATCACACTGGATGGCTGACATCCAGTATTGGATCAGCAGAAATTTCTTCCAATTAAATTTTGGCAGGACAAAGCCATTGTCTTTGGCCCCCATCACAAACTCTTCCCTAGACACCAATTCCATCCCTACTCCTGGTAACTGTCTGATACTGAACCGCTTGCAACCTTGGAGTCATATTTAACCAAAGATGAGCTTCCGACTATAGATAGCTCCATCACCAGGACCACCGACTTCCACCTTCATAATATCACCTGCCCACATCCCTGCCTCAGCTCATCTGTTGCTGAAATCTTTATCCATGCCTTTGTTACCTCTGAACTTGGCTACCTCTCTTGGCTGACCTCCCATCCTCTATAAATCTAAAGTCATCCAAAACTCTGCTGCCCATATCCTAACTATCACCAAGCTCTGTCTGTCCATCATCCCTCAGTTTACTGACCTACTCCCAATCTAGCAAAATTTCAACTTTAAAATTATCACCCATATTTAAATCTCTTCATGTCTTCGCCCCTCTCCATCTCTGTAACGTCCTCCAGCTCTACAACTCTCAAAGATCTCTGCAGCCCTCAAATTCTCAGCTCCACCATTGTCTACCATTCCTCAGCTGCTTAGACCCTAAGCTCTGGAATTCCCTCCTGAACCTGTCTGCCTCGCTTACCTAGCTTTCCTTCAAGAAGCTCTTTAAAACCTACCTCCTTGACCAAACGTTTGGTCACCTGCTCTAATATGACCTCTGAACCTCAATGTCATATTGTATTTGATAATGTTCCTGTGGAACACCTTGAGACATTTAACGACATTCAAGGTGCTATATAGGTACATGGTATACACAAGCTACTTTTTCATAAAATCCAACTTGTTCAAACCCCCATGATTTTGTGCCCTGTTTCTCTATAAAGTGTCTAGGAATATGTTGCACGTTAAAGTTACTATGTAACTGGAAGTTACTGTTGTTGATTTAAATAGCTGATAAATAATTTAAACACTGCTTTGCTGCTTTATATGTGCAAATGCTTGATTGATCAAGTGGGCTGGAACTCGATCACAATTGAAACGTGATTGAGTTAGCAGATAAGCAAGTATCCTGAAATCCTGCAGTAATGTACTGTTGACCCCAATTTAGCACAATCACATCAATTTCCAGACCATAGGATATGTATCAGGATTAATTTTGGATCAGTGCATCTAAATAGAGAGGGCAAGTCGGAATAACAGTCTTTGTCTGGATGCAGCATGTATTTATCCTGGATTTGTTGTTTTAAACTGGTAAACATTTAAAAAAAACATGGAGAAAACCCCTTTTATACTTGATGCATATGATCTAAAGAAACCAGTTTATTAATGCTGGCTCTTGAAACCATTAAGCAAAACATGTAAAATTATCAAATATATGTAATTTGGGAAATGTAAACATTTTCAAGAATAGAGAAAAGTGTACATTGTGTAAAGGGTAAAGAAAATATATGGTGCAAATAGCAGTCAGAATGAAACTTCTTTATTCTCAAGTGTTTCAGGGCAGTTTTCTTTTTCAAAATAATGCAACAGGATTATTTGTCTCGGGGGTTCTGCTGCACTTTGTAGAACACAGTATTAGATTAATTATTCATTGGACTTGGGACATTTATATACGTTGTAAAAAACTGTTACAGTAAATAATGAATTGTGGTATTGTTTCCAGTTGGATCTGAAGCTGGTAGAGCTACGGAATTCCAATGCAGGTGTACTGCCAACAGTGTTGGAATAAATGGTTATGCAGTGTTGCTGACTCTTGATACATATTCGTTTGTTTTTGAGGTGGGGGGTGGTGGATTTTGCTTCTTATTCTGTGTGGGTTATGAGCAACAGGGTGCTGAAACAATCTTTAATGAGACTGGCAGATCAAACTGTAAATGAACTGCTATGTTACACATGGTCTACCAAACTGTAATGACCCATAACTAACGAGAGCTACAGGCATGAATGAGTCCTAAAGGTCTTCTGTGGAAATGAAATACAATTACTAATAGGCCATTAATATTACACTGCTTGCATCAATGTGAAGTAGCTTTGACTTCTAAATAAGTGACACAGACTAGGAGTGTGGTCAGATTGAACTCTTAGCAAAAGGGTTTTGAAATCCACTGGGAGGAACTGTAATCATACTGCATCTTTTTGCGCTGGTTGGTAAAAGTGCTCCAAGTGCAAACCAAAATTTTTTTAACTCCATTCTTCAACTGCAAAAAATGCTGTTCATTATCATCAAAAATAAAATTTTGCTTCAGACCCGAGTGAATGTAATTCTGTGCATGTTTGTAAAGATGCTTTGCACATGTTTGTCTCCACGTGGACAGAGAAACCTACTTTCCCTGTCAGGGAGCGACATGATATTGACAATTTAGCTTAATCATTCAAAGCAACATTGATCCAAACAAGAGCTTTTCTCAAACCACTGCATCTAACATAATTTCACCCAACAGATTATAATGCAGTGTGATATTTTGTATGTTCTATGTGCTATGCTGGCTAGAGGTAGGGACATTTAGTTTCCATTTTGAATTGTTTGAGGATACATTCAATGCAGCAGTCAAGATTACATTAGGGTAAATGTTCTACTTTTGCATATTGTATGCTGGGAGCCCTTCTTGGAATTGAAATTAATAGATGAAAAATCAGATGGCCCACTTAACAGGCATGTCATCAACCATACTCAATATTCTGAGATGCAATTCTGGTGTGTAATGCTCTACACAGGGAATGTGAAAATGGAAAATGACCCCAATAATGCTCTCAATATTAAGAGTTACTTTAATATCACAGGCACGCATTAAAAAAAATCCATGTTTTAAATACTCTACTCAGCTATTAAGAAAAATATTAAGCACTCCCGTGAACTGAATGTTCATTGTTACGATCCCCATAGAGACCGATAACTGGAAGTTCAAGTTTTTAAGAAGTTAATAGCTGAAAGAATGACGCATCAAGATTTCACGTTTTTAAGACGTTTACTATAACACATGACTTAAAGCGCTTTTAAATAAATATCATTTTTTAAAGGCAACTTATACTTTAAACCATAAAATAGAATGCCCCCCTTATTCTTAGCCCAACCAAGAAAACAGGCTTCATGGATATACTTTACACTGTCCTTCACATAGACCTTCAATTTTCCCAGTATCAATCCAAAATTATTCTTAGCTCCTGAGGATTTATTCCTGTTCTTTCCTTTTCTCAGCCTGGTAACTTCCAATCTTAGAACTGTCTTGTACAATAAAGTTTTCTTTTCCCAGAGACTCACCCTGTAGCCCAAGTTAAATGACTCTTGTAGTAAAAATGGAGTCTTTTCACTCCAAGTGCAAGCTTCCACCCACATTCCTGTACAGCAAACCATTGGACTCTAGTTTCTCCCTCTCTCCTGGATCCAGGCAGACTAAAAACACTGTCTGCGATATTCAGTGATATTCTACAATGGCTTTACAGTGATCTTTACAATGGCTTCTTCTACATCTTTCCCCATGACTATGTGAAACACAGGGGCCTTGTATCTAGGTAGAAATGCTAATTAACTATCCTTGAGAGCCCAACTGTCTTTCATCTTGGAATTAAATTGACAGTTTAAAGCATAGCTGTTTACAGCCCAATATTCTCACCACTTCTGGATCTTTGGATACTCTCAGTCTCTTTTGTTAACACACAGGCTGCTGCCATTTGTCATTGTCTCCAAGCATAAATACCTTGCACCTTCTTCCCAGTAAAATCTAAGCCTTCCTTTGATCTCTAACAATTAAACCACCCAGCTTTACTGTCAGGAAGACTTCAGAACATGTCAAATGACCCCCTTCATTTTGCTTTAAATTTAAGACACAGTCCCAAAACATCATAATCCCATAAACCTCATAATTGTAACACCATAAACTGTTCAGATCAGTGTAATGGAAACATGCTGGTAAGAATAAAAATAACACTGAGGCACAATAGCACAAACTACAATGTTCCTTAGAGTTAAATGAAAAACGAGTGGATGTCCCAAACTAGGACCTGTTCACTGGGTTTAACTAATCAAGTGACCGTGATTTTACAAAAGGTGGCTTCGTTAAATGAAAGCAAAATACTGCAGATGCTAGGGATCTGCAATAAAAACACAAAGTGCTGGAAAAACCCAGCTGGTTTGACAGCATCTGTGGAGAGAGAAAGAGTTGGCATTTTGAGTAATATATGATTCTTCTTCGGAACTGAAGAGAGGTAAGGATGTATGCTGTTGAAAAGGGTGGGAGGAGCAGATGGAGCTAAAGAGAAGGTCAGGGATATGTTAGAGGGTGGAGGGAGATTAAATGACAAAGTTGTCATGGAACACAAAGCAAAGGGAGTGGTGTTGACAGGATTAAAGACACAAAGCACTGGTCCAGAGTAGGTGTTAATAGCAGAACAAAGGTCAGCACTATCTGAAAACAAAAACATGAGAACAAGATACAGACTGGCACTTGAGAAGAAAAAATTCAAATCAGAGGGCAGAGTTCATGTTCTGAAATTGTTGAACTCAATTATGAGTCCAGAAGGCTGTAATGTGCCTAATTGGAAGAGGAAGTGATATTCCTCTAGCTCTCATTGGGCTTCACTGGAATATTGCAGCATACCGAGGACAGAAATGCGAGCATAAGAGCAATATAATGAATTAAAATGGCAAGTGACTTGAAAGTCAGGGTCACACTTGTGGACTGTGTTTCACAAAGGGATCGCCCAGTCTGTGTTTGGCCTCCCCAACATAGAGGAGACCACATTGTGAGCAGCGAATACAGTAGACTAAATTGGAAGAAGTACAAGTAAATCACTGCTTCACTTGGAAGGAATGTTTGGGGCCTTGGGCTGTGAAGAGAGGGCAGGTAAAGAGGCAGGTGTTACACCTCCTGTGATTGCTTGGGAAGGGGATGATGTGTTGGGGCTGATAGGGGAGTGGGCCAGGGGTATCCCGGGGGCACGGCTCCTTCGGAATGCTGATGGGGAGGGGGGCAGGAAGATGTGTTTGGTTGTGGCATCATGCTGGAGTTGACAGAAATGGCAGAGGATAATCCTTTGAATACGGAGGCTGGTGGGGTGGAACATGAGGACAAGGGGAACCCTATCATGGTTCTGAGAGGGAGCGGAAGGTACAAGGGCAGAAGTGAGTCGGACACGGTTCGGGGCCCTTTCAACCACAGTGGGGGAGAATTCTTGGCTGAGGAAAAAGGAAGACATGTCAGAAGCACCTTTGTGGAAGGTAGCGACATCAGAATAGATACGACGGAGACAAAGAAACTGGGAGAATGAAATTGAGTACTTACAGGGAGCAGGGTGTGAGGAGGTGTAGTCGAGGTATCTGTGGGAGTCGGTGGGTTTGTGATGAATATCAGAATACAGTCTATCCCCAGAAATAAACACCAGAGAAGTCAAGGAAGGGAGGGGAAGTGTTGGAGATGGACCATGTGAACGTGGGAGAGGGGTGGAAATTGGAAGCAATATTGATTAATTTTTCCAGTTCCAGGTGAGAGCATGAAGTGGCACTGATACAGTCACCAGTGTACCAGAAAAAGAGTTGTGCGAAGGGACCTGAGTAGGACTGGAACACATAATATTCCAAATACCCCATAAAAAGATAGGCATAACTAGGGCCCATATGGTTACCCATAGCCACACCTTTCTCTTTTGAAGACCTTGATTGAAACTGCCACCACCACACCCAGTTGTAACATTCCAGATTCCAACCATGTACTGCATTTACAAAAAATAAGTTTTTCCTCACATCACTGTTTTTTTTGTCAATCACCTTAAATCAGTGTCCTCTGGGCCTCAACCCTACCACCAATGACTCCTCATGATTCTGAAAACCTCTGCCCACTCGCCTCTTAATCTTCTCTTCTCCAAGGTGTACAGCCCCAATATCTCCAATCTATCCACATAATAGTACGTAAGAACACTGGAATGTATACCAAGACCCAGGAGTATTTATCAAAGGCACCAAATAAATTCTTAACCCTACACCTTAACTTGTCCAGCTGGCTTTTGACATGAGAGTGGGCCTAGAACCAATGGGTCATTAGAGTCCAGACATGTTGTCATAAAGAAAGGTAAGATAATGTCCCAGTTCCATTACACAAATGGCCATGTACCAGTCTGCAGTTCAACAATCCTGTTGATCTGTGGGAGAGCAAATTATAGGACCTGAAGCCTCAGCCCATTGAATTCCCTCAGCCTATCCAAGAAAGAAATGGCGGAGCCCTGAGCCTTCCTGCCCCTAGTGAGAGCATCCCTGAGAGAAGCTGTTACTGGAGCCACAAGCTTCTGCAAGGAGGGACCAGCTGCAGTATCCATTGAGGCGACCATGTGCTCCACAGTTGACTGCAGAGTGTTAATGCATTGCATCAGAACCCTCTACATTGACAGTGGACTCCGACATACAATCAAACATGTTTTGCAAGCTAAAATAAAAACAAGATACTGTGGATGCTGGAAATCTGAAACAACGGGATGAGGTGTAGGGGGTGATGGAGGAGTGGACCAGGGTGTCCCAGAGGGAATGGTTGCTATGGAATGCCGACGGGGACAGTGAGGGGAAGATGTATTTGGTGGTGGCATCATGCTGGAGTTGGAGGAAATGATGGAGGATGATCCTTTGAGTGCGGAGACTGGTGGGGTGAAAAGTGAGGACAAGGGGGACCCTATCATGGTCCTGGGAGGGAGAAGAAGGTATGAGGGCAGACGGGTGGGAGATGGGTTGGACACGGTTGAGGGCCCTGTCAACCACCATGGGTGGAAAACCTCAGTTAAGGAAGAAGGAAGACAAGTCAAAAGTGTAGTTTTGGAAAGTGGCATCATCGGAACAGATGTGATAGAGAGAGAATGGGATGGAATCCTTACAGGAAGCGGGGTGTGAGGAGCTGTAGTCGAGGTAACTGTAGGAGTCAGCGGGCTTATAATGAATATTGGTGGACAGTCTATCACCAGAATGGAGACAGAGCGGTCAAGGAAGGGAAGGGATGTGTTGGAGATGGAGGGGTGATGGAGG
Source organism: Cetorhinus maximus (assembly GCF_964194155.1). Lineage (NCBI taxonomy): Eukaryota > Metazoa > Chordata > Chondrichthyes > Lamniformes > Cetorhinidae > Cetorhinus > Cetorhinus maximus. The sequence continues at coordinate 84,755,748 of NC_135879.1, forward strand.
GGTGGAAATTGGAAGCAAAATTGATAAAATTTTCCAGGTCCAGACGAGAGCACGAAGCGGCACCAAAGCAGTCATCGATGTACCGCAAAAAGAATTGTGGGACGGGGCCTGAGTAGGACTGAAACAAAGAGTGTTCCACATACCCCATAAAGAGACAGGCATAACTGGGGCCCATGTGGGTACCCATAGCCACCTTTTATTTGGAGGAAGTGAGACAAGTTGAAGAGAAATGGTTGTGAGAGAACAAATTCAGCCAGACGGAGGAGAGTAGTGGTGGATGGGGATTGTTCGGGCCTCTGTTCGAGGAAGAAGCAGGGAGCCCTCAGACTATCCTGGTGGGGGATGGAGGTGTAGAGGGATTGGACGTCCTTGGTGAAGAGGAGGTGGTTAGGACCAGGGAACCAGAAATTGCTGAAATGACGTAGGGCATCAGAGGAATCATTGATGTAGATGGGAAGAGGAGAGAGAACGGAGACCAGATAAGAAGAAATTAGTTCTGTTGGGGGGGGGGGGGGGGGGGGAACGTTGTTAAATCTATGTGTGATAATTTACTGTCATTAACAAAGATTATTCGAGTGGAAGAAGATGTTCTATTTCAGCATTCCATTCATGTCGGCCATTATGTCAAATTTTTGAATGCTATTCACAGTTAACAAGTCATATGCACTATTGTATGAAGAAACAGCACATGTGCAAGCCAAGTGTCATATCCTCTTATAGTATATCTGGTATGTAGTGAAATATTGTCAAATACCTAAAAGCAATAATTGCCTAGCTGCAGAATACAGAAAGCATGTGAAATACATGCACAGTTTTTCATTAACAGTTAAAACATTCAACTTTGCATAGAAAAGGGCTTGACAGGTTGACAGGTGGAAGTATACATATGTGGTAAAGCAGGTTGCCATAGGCTCTCTTCTTAAATCCATTTTTAACTTCCAGTAGCTTTAGTTTTTTCACATTTATGGAAAGTTGCCTATACTTTTGTCAGCTAAGACCACATATTATGAAAAAATGATGTGGAAGTGGTGAAATTCTGTTCATTAGGGTGAGGAAAATGAATAACTTTTGTACTTTATACTTGCAGTGATCCAGATGATGTAATGACCCTGTCCCCATAATGGACCTTCATACCAACTTTAGAATGGAGCACCTATTGGATCAGTCGGTCATTTCTAGTTACCACATTGGCCATTCTTCCTGAAAGAAAGCCTTAATTAGTATTAAACCATGGGCAGTTTTGTAGTATGGAGACTGCCCTATCGTATTAAACTTAGGATCCTTAGTGTAGACATTATAGCCCAGTGTCCAGCCTGGATGTGAACCAGACCTGGAGGTGAAAATACAGCAGTGATTCTATAATCTAACATTGCAGCTTGAGAAATTGAAAGCATGCAGCTTCATAACTTGCAATTTACAAAAGCTAATAGGAAATATAAATTGCCATATATTTTAGTTGCTTCAAAAAACCCAGACTGAGGCAGCAGCAAGACAATAAGCAGAAAAATTCAGTCTTGTAGTTAGGGTGCTGTCAATTGAAGATTAATACCTGACTCCTCACATTACAGGTGGTGTAAGTGCTCCTTGCTGAGACTGGCTAACCTGTAATAATGGTTCTTCACAAAGTCAATGCTTCCTTGCTAGGTACAGCAATAAAAATAACCATAATAATTATTTTAAACTGTAATAAAATTCTTGACTCTTGTTTTGATTGCTTGAAAGCCGTTGATAGTTATTGAGAATGTAATTCTCTGCTCATTTCAAAAATTGCTGCTCATAAATTAACTCGTAGACCTGCATTGGCTCCTGGTCAAGCAATATCTTGATTTTAAAATTCAAATCCCTCCATAACCTTGCCTCCTCCCTATTTCTGTAATCTCCAGCCCCACAACCCTAAGGTATTTATGGTCATCTAATTCTGGACTCTTGGGCATCCCCGATTTTAATCCACCATTGGTGGCCATTCCTACAATTGCCTAGGCCTTAAACTCCGGTGTACCATCCCTCATCTCTCCACTTTTCTACCTCACTTTCCTCCTTTAAGACACCCCTTAAAACCTACCTCTTTGACCAAGTTTTTGGTCATCTGATCTAATATCTCCCTGGGTGACTCAATGTCATAAGTTGTTTTGTAATGATTCTGTGAATTTTCCAAATTGGTGCTCCCAGCTTGGAGCTTCCCACACTGGGTGGACACATCAGGAATTTGGATGCTCTCCACCATGCTCTGCCCCAATTTTAATGAATGTAAAATCCGAAAATTGCCCCTCAGAACTGTTGTTCATACATATTTTGCAACCCTGTTAAGGAAAAAAATGTTCTCCGATGTTTCAAAAATTGTTTCAGGCTGAATTCCTGAGTGGCATTTCCCATGAGGAATGGTGCTCATGAGGAGCAGCATCAGCACCTGATTTAAATGGATATAAAATGAAGCATTGAGTCCTTGATATCCCACAACACTCACTGTCAGGAGAACCCAGTTGGGGAATTGACCCTTTTATTTTCCTGTCTCTGATATCTACTTTGTAAGAGTGTTTGATTTGTAATCTCATCACTTTTCAAGGCCTCACTTTTTTCTTGTACCTGTCAGCTTCACTCATCTAGAAGGTAGCTGTGGCATCATTTTGATTTTGACTAATAGTGTAAAATGGCCAATAATAACTCAACCCTCTGTTATGCATCTCTCCAGATCGTCATTTGCATCCATGGCTGAACCGATATTGCTAGCTGTGCAATATCCTGCAAAGTCAAATTTGCATCCCTGGTGGCTGAGGGCAAGTGAATTGGTATTTCAATTGTGACCCAACCCAGACCTCAGCAGATCAGGAACAGAAGCCACCATTACCTTCCCTGCTGTACTTCTGCAAACCAAGGATTTGCAGTCTCATAATTTAAACCAACACTTGTGTCCGGTATTGAAAGAGGTGTCATTTTTTTTTAGAATGATGTTAATTAATCCCTCTGGGATTAAATACTTATGTTGATTTACACATTTAAGGATACTGTAGGCCCACAATACAGCACACACCTACACCTAACTGAAATGGCTAATTATAGAAAGGTAAACTTGGGGCAGGATTTTTATCTTGTCAGGCGGGCGGGCCCAGGAGCGGTTGTGAAGCCACAAGCCGCCCGCGATCGGGCCCCGACAGCAATTTCACTCTGGCTAGCCAATCAACGGCCAGCCAGCGTGAAAGGCTCACTGCAACACTGAGCGCTGCCGGGGTGGGGGGCGGGAGGAGGGCGAGCGCGGAAGTTTGTGCATGCGCGGGGGGTGGAAGCACTGAAAGCTCCCTGAAGCCACAGAGCTGCCTCAGGGAGCTGAAGAATTTTAAAAACACAAATAAAGATTTTACAAATGTTAAAAATATGTCCCCTCGTATGACTCTGTCACATGAGCAGGGAAATGTTATAAATGATATTTCAACATTTTTATTTTGTTTTTAATTCCTGTTGGAAACCACATCCCCGCCCGTGGATGCAGTTTCATAAAAAATCCAAAGGCTGCCCAGCCAATGCCCCTTTCCGCCAACCGTGAGGTTGGGTGGGCAGCGAAACGTTGCATTCAATTATGTCTTTAATGGCTTTAATAGGCCTGTTAATTGTTGGCGGGCGTGCTGATGACTCCCGCATGGGCCCACCAACTGAAATATCGCGCAAGTGCACGATGACGTCGGGACTCTTGCCCAATGTCATCGCGCAACATTTTACACCCGAGCGGGTCAGGCGCATGGCCACCTGCTCAGCGAAAAATCTTGCCTTCGGTGAAATTTCTGGGGGAGCCCAGGAATATAGTGAGGATATGCCATCAGATTGTTAAGTAATATATAAGAGATTAAACGATAGCAACTTGTGTTTAAATCGTTCCTTTACCTTAGGAAAAATATTCCAAGGTGCTTCGCTGGAGCATCAGAAAACATTTGACGCCAAGGATGTATTGGGATCTGGATTTTCACTCCTGAGGTGGGCATGCAGAGCCGGGTCTCCCAGCTCACTGCACCTGTCTTGGGAAAAAGTGCCCCAAATTGGGAGAGGAGGTGTTGAGGTGGGAGGAGTGGAATGAGTCAGGCCTGCCACCCCTAGATGAAGATCAGAGGTGTCCACAGGGGCTGACGAGTGCTGAGGCAGGTTGGTTTAAAAGCTTGCCTCGGTTCCCTGGGACTTTGTCCCAGCTGTCTTGTTAAATATTAGGCACTCTAACCCTGATCCTTCACAACCCTTCACCCACTCCCTATGTCTATACATGCTAATTCATGACCCCCACCATGCCAGTGGCCCTTATAGCTCTTATGGTAACGTAGCACCAACTCATGTCCCCCCCCAACTATGAAGTTTAGCCCTTACACCAACCACTCACCCAGTATCCACCTTGGACAGACCTCAGGAGCCATGCTGAGATGAAATAAAATACAGTTCAAAACATCTATTATAGACTTCACTATATGTAAAAAAAAATGACGCTCTCATTCATGGAGGTCCATTCAACACATTTAAATCCCCTCGAGCAATTAATCCATTTTAAAAACAAACATTAGTATTCATAACCCCATATCTAAGGCATCTAATCCTTTAATAACCTCTTTGAGCTGTGAATCAAACTGTGAATTTACAATTCCCCACTATGATAATGATAGTTGCAGGAAGAAGTCAAGCAGTAATAATGCTATAATGATAGCACTTAAGGTTATGTCAACAAACAGCTATTGAAATGGCCAGAACAGATTTTTTTCCAACTTTCACAGACACAGGTAGACAGTTTATTTTTAAATAACTTGACAGCTTGCTACTTCCACAGACCTTATCTGTCCTTCACACACATGTATTTATATTCTAAAAATCCATAAATTCACACTGGGATAATGCCCAGGCTCCAGGGAAAATGTGGTCTGTTTGAACTCAGCACTGAGTTCAGATGGCCCTGCTGAGTCCTGGTTTCCTCATGTGAATCATACCCACTCACCCACCATCCCCACCCCCACTCCCCCTCACCCACCCCAGGTCCAGCCTGATATTTTTAATCATTCCTGGAGTCCCCATGACTCTGCAAAGATTCAGGCCTAGGACAGGGCCAATGAGGTAGATTTTAAAGAGCGACTTAAAGGAGGAAAGAGGGGTGGAGAGATTTAGGAAAGGAATTCCTAGGTAGCTAAAGGCATGGTCGTCAATGGTGGAGTGATGAAAATTGGGAATACGCAAGAAGTCAGAATTGGAGGAGTACAGAGATCTCAGGGGGTTGAGGGCAGGGCAGAGCAGAAGCCGCTATCTCCACTCCATGAACCAGAACTTTAAACTTTAAGTGAATTGGGTGGAAACTTGATGGGGCATAACCCCATGAGATTGGTCCTTTTTGCCCCTGAATTCCATCCGCAAAATAGGCTTAATATTCAATTTTACCCCATTGTTTAATAAACATTGAAGATAAGGATCTTTTTCCTGTGTAATGTTGGTCTAGTACTGTGATCATGATTTATTGGCATGCCTTAAATAAAAAGTCAGGAGGTTTTCCTGCCTCATGCAGTTCCAGGCATAAAACCTATTTGTGGCATCAAATGATCAAATTACAGCAGTGCCAAAAATTACTTGTATTCTAACAATTTATCAATATGTTTTTTAAACCATCCGAATTAAATTCCTATTTTTGGAATTAGGGAGAATTTCTGAAAAGAACCAATCATTTTTAAGCCTCTTCAGGGCATCTTTAAAAGACATTCCTAATTATTTCTTACATTTAAGATTTTCCATGTTATCTCTCTGAGCCAGAGCAACAATCCCACAGGCAAGAGTCATGAGTGTAGAATTTTGTATTAATGGAAATGAAAAAATATTTTCAGGATATTTGAGATTATATTGTTGCGTGTAACTTATAATAAAATCAGTTGTGAAGTTATTACACCAAGTCATAGAAAAATATATGTTTTATTCCACATGGTTGGGTGTAATTTTTAATATATCTTTGCATCACCTCCCTTCAAAGAAAGACTGAAACAAATGCCTCATAAATATACCTCGGTTGGTATCCTATTGATGAGATAGGACCTGAGAAAATCTTAAATGGTCTAGTGGCCAAGACATCTACTGTGGATGCACTGACCGGTAAAACCTACCAGAGCTAAAGTGGAGGTCCCATAGGATAAGTATAAAGTTAAGTTTAGCGGGCTCCACAAGGAATGCTTGAACACTAGAAAAGGGTGGGTGCTTGTAGCACAGTGCCAGACCAACAGCCAATTAACAAATCTACCCCAGTGTTGAAGTGTTAGGCTTATGTGTATTGATATATGCTATGTCCAGTAGATATCAAAGAGTAATACCAAATTAATTTGTTTTGATTAAATGATAATTTTACACTTTCTTGTTTGTGTGTGCGGTGACAGTGGTGGGAAAAACATTCATTTTCTTAGTATCTTCCTTCATTCCTCCAATGGACAGAATAGTACAAGAATCAAATTGTCTCCATTATGAGCCTGTGATATTTTCTAATCAAGGGATATGGGTGTTGCTGGCTAGGCCAAATTACCTACCCCTAATTGCCCTTGTGTGGTGAGCTTCCTTCTTGATCCGCTGCAGTCCATGTGGTGTGGGTACACCCGCAGTGCTGTTAAGGCATTCAAGGATTTTGACCCAGTGACAGTGGAGGAACGGCAGTACAGTTCCAAGTCAGGATGGCGTGTGGCTTAGAGGAGAACTTGCAGGTGGAGATGTTCCCATGTGGCTGCTGCCCTTGTTCTTCAAGATGGTAGTGGTCATGGGTTTAGAAGGTGTTATCTAAAGAGCCTTGATGAGTTGCTGCAGAGATCACCTAATGGTCTCTGCCACCGCTGGGATTGAACTAACAGTGGCTGGGGTCTCCACCACATGGGGAGACCACCAGGTATACCCTGGCATCAACCTTGTGGGCTCAGGGAGGATCTCCTAATTGGGTACACTGTGGCCCACGAAGGATCCCCTCCCACCACCCCACCTCCCTCCCCAACAGCAAGGATCACCCCACGCCCTCTCCAACCATCCCCACTGACCTCACCAGGGCCAACCTGACCAACTCCAATGACCCCAACCCCATTAACCTCATTCTGGGAGGCCTGCTCCATCGCTGCTGCTGCTACCTGGTTGCAGTCCCAGAAGTGGCCACCACTCCCCATGAAGTTATTTGGACTGAAGAGCTGCCAGCCCTCCGATTGACTGGAAGGTCTTGGGGCTGAAACCTGGTCCTTTCAAGAAACGGAGCCCCAATGCTAGACAGTTAGTTGCCTGATGAACGTAAAATTATGTCGGTGTTCCCATAACAGATGAAAGCAAGGTTTCCTCTGATCTTCCAGATGGTGGAAGGGGCCTCCATCACCCCATAAAATCCCGGTACATAACTACTTTTAAATACTTTTAAAAGGGAACCCATTATTTAACAAAGACAACTAAAAGGATAAAGGAAAGGGGAGGGGGTCAAACATTTTATCCTTGGCCTTTTTCATTCTCACCCATATGCTACCCTTTGCTGACAGCATTGCACAGGCATGGGATCAACTTAAAAAGACATGCTGATGAGAAGCAGCTCTACTCTTTCCCCATCTTACTCAACAGCAGTATGAGTTCAATGCTGTAAAACTGCCTGTCTGACATTAAGGGAAGAATTTTGCCCCCATCGGGGGTGGGAAGGGATGTTCAGGAGCGGGCACGTGTGGGTGCAACTCCGATTGGCACCCCCGATCGGCGCTGCGCCGCCATTTTACGTGGGCAAGCCAATTAAGACCCGCCCAGTGTGACTGCCACCAGGAAGCGCTATGTGCTCCCTGTGGGGGGGGGTGGTGGGGGGGGGGGTGGATTCCCTAAGCTGGGAGTGCATGCGCATGAAAGAGCACACTCATCTCCCTGAGGCTAAGTGCTGCTTCAGGGAGATCTGCACCAAATTTAAAAATGGTACCTGTAGAGAAATGAAATTTCCCTGACGTCCCTCATGTGACCTTGGGACATGTCCATCACTTTTAAGTAAACTTTTATTAAATTTTTAAAAACCTACATGAAATCTCATCCCCCCCGTGGATGGGGTTTCATGCTTTTTCTGAAGCCTGCCAGGGCTCCCGGCCTACCCGCCAATCTTAAGGTCGAGCAGGTCCATTAACCAGCCTAATTACTTTTTAAATGGCCTCAATAGACCATTGACAGGTCAGCGAGTGCACAGCTGATTCGGCTGTGCCCCCACAGACCTGAAAATTTAAATGGGATGGGGTGATGTCGGGACTTCCGCCTGACGTCATCCCATGTCATTTTACGAGTCGGCGAGCAGGCCCCGCCCCCCGCTCACCGACCTCAATATCCTGCCCCAAGTGATCAGTGAATGACAGCTCATTGTGAAGTTATTGTGTTGGAAGTCCAAATCCATCATTTTCAGCCCTTACCATAACTTCCACTCTGTTATTACTGATTCTAGCTGCTTCCTTGGGCAATCACTGAAGCTGGACCAGACTGTGCTCTGTTAGACCCAGACCCAGAGTTCCCCTCACTTCATTTCCATCACTGAGACTATGTAATCTGCTTATGCAATGTTACAAGATAATAACATATCAGCCAAGGCAATTCAACTCAGCTTATTTCACCTATCCAGAGATAATTTACAGAACTCCCATTCAATATCATCCAGTTGGTTCTTAAAGAATTCTTGCACTTTGACCTACACTATTCTATCTCAGAGTTTATTCCCTGTGTTGATCACTTCACATGAAGATTACCTTTGTGATGTAAGTCCTAAATCTGCCCTTTACTAGCCTGACCTGTAACCCCCTGTCCCATTCATTTACATTGAAGCATTTTCATACCATTTTCTATCTTGTACATCTCTATAAAATCACCTTTTAGACATCTCCATTCAAGGCTGAAGAGTCTGAACCTCTGAATTGGACTTCCCTGCACTGCCTCTAATGCTTGAATCTTTTCCTTGTATCTTGATGACCAAACTGGTGCATTACTCAAGGTGGAGTCCTTTTGAATCCTGCTCCATAGCTGACTGAAACCCCTACCATATTGCCTTCTGCAGTTTCCCCGTGTGCAGTTCCAGAGGTGAAGCAGTAGTGGAAAAGGAAAACTGTTGCAGAACAAAAATGAATAAGGTGAAAGAAGGCAAGTTCAAAGTAAGAGAGGTAATCGAGTGGGCAAAGAGACAAAATAGAAGCTCAATAGAGAAGAGCGAGACCAAAAGTGGAAGATAACAAGAGTATTGTTTTGCAAACTTGTCACTATAGTGTCCTAACTACCACACCTGCCACAGAGTGAGTTTACTATTTATTTGGCATGGAGATATCTTCTACAGGATGGCATTTATGTTTATAGGTGTAATAAAGTTGCTTTTATCTGGCTGGAATTAGTTAATGCATTACGGTGACTCCTTTTCAATGATGTGATAATAGTTTAATCTATATGAAAAATGCACCATTCTCCAGACTAAAGGATGGCTAAGTTTCACTTCTCATGCCACACCAATGATTTGGTGTGTGAGAGCACCTTTGATTAATTTGGCCTTTGACCTCCCTTTCCAGGAGTGACAAAGCTCACTGCTACTCAGTGCACATGGCCCACTATGTCACATCCCTCTTATATGATCCATGTCATAGATAATTGCAATATTAACACATTGCAGCTTTGTTATACACAACTGGTCAAAGTTAACAGTTTGTTTATAACCCACCTTAAGTATAACAGGAGAATTATATTAGTACACGGGTTGAGAAAATATCGGTTGAAACTTTCTGGATCTCAATTATGCAGAAATTGAGTAGAAATGTACGCAGATTCTGGCTCTGATCACGTTAGTGGGAACTTGAACCCAAGTTTCCTGGGAACAGTGGCAGTATTTGCCTTGCTAGGGCCCCATGCAAAAGTTTGGCTTGAAACCTGGAGATGCTTGGGGGCCTCAGACTGCAATTGCACAGCACTAGCGCCAGCCCTGAATCTTCTTATAATTGAATCAGGAAATACAGATAAATGCTCAGCAGGCCTTTTACCTGAAACATTGAAACATGGGATGGGGGGGTATCACCCGCAACTTTGAGGTGAGTGCAACACAAGTGGTCTACCTCTTATAGCGCTGTGCCCATCTCATTGAGATGCCAGTGAAATGCCACACTTCAGGGGCTGGAGAATTTCTCTCCTCCTGGTGCTTGCCTCCATGGTCACAAGGACACCATTGTGCAGCTGTATTCAGACAGGGTTCAACGTTTGAAAACCAGCATATCAACCGGGGAAGGGGTGTGGGTGGGGAAGGGTGACCACACAGGGGGCAATGGGAAGGAAGGCTATGCAAGGGGTTGGGGAGGGGTGTGGTGGGGAAGCTTGAACACACAGGGGGCAATGGGGAAAGAAGACTATGAAGGGGTTTGGAGGAAGGTGGTACGATGGAAGGCAAGAGGGGCAGGAAGGCTTTGCAAGGTAGTGTAGGAGGAGGGGGAACAATGGGAGGCAGAGAGAAGTCTAAGGGGGCAAGAATCTGGAGCCTGATAAGGCTAACAAACACTAACAAACAATGGGGTGAAAGGGAGCTCCAGGGAGGGGCAAGGGCTGCGTGCTCAGTAGGAATAAAGCATAGGTTGGTGTGCAGGGCAGCCTCACAGTTGCTGTCCATGGGCTTGTCTGTCTTTACTGTGCTGCAGATGGTATGGTGATTGTAATGGGAGGTATCTGCAACCTGTATTTGGGGAACACACAATAAAGGGGGGTTATGTGAAGCTGTCATGAGGTGGGGAAGCGGGGGTGGTGGTTTCATCTCGTTAGATGACTGTGCACAGCGTCTATATGAGGAGGGTAGAGGTCGAGCTGGGTCATGAGCACTTCAGTAGTGATGGGCTCAGGTGGGAGGGTAGGAATGTCCACCATAACAGCTATGGGATTTGGTATTATTGGGCGAGGCTGGAGAATAACAGGAGGGAGCTCTACCTTCACATTGTGAGGTTCCAGGTAAATATCAGGTACACAGTCAGAGAGGGAGCATCGAAGCTCATTCCAAAATAGTTTGCGGTAACTACCATCTTGCTCTGCTGGAGTTATTGCACAGTTTTAATTCGAAAGTGGAAGCGATTCTGAAGAGGAGGGGTGTGAGGCTATGTGGGAGGAGAACACTGCAGCACTTTCTGGGCATGCCCTTGAACTTGTTGGTGCTGCAAGGGTGACCTGGAGTCTTATTCTACAGAAAGGAGGCAGTCCTCCAAGCGCAAAAAGCCATTGGAAACCAATGCATTTATCAGTGCTGCAAGAAGGATACTCATTACTCAGTCGCTTCACATCAAGTTTGCTGAATAACAGCATTAAGACAGCTGAATGCATACTTTGGGAATGCAGGCTTCAGGGAGGAGCACAGGGCAGTATATATGTCATTCCATTTATGGAGGCCAGTTGGATGCTCTCCAGAATTGGCATTCCCAACAGGCCAAAGGGTATCCAGTCATTAATTAGAAGCAATGTGTTGTTAATTGGAATGCCAGATCATAGATTGGAACACGGAACCAGGTTAGGTAGTGCTTGCCATTCAAACCTTCTCACACCAATCAGGGATTGAGAAGTCACGTTCCTGGGATGGCATCTTGGTGACCTCAGTGTGGGTGGTAGCGCCTCAAAGACAAGGCAGCATCAGCAACAATGCAAGTAGGATTGAAACCACTGTAGACCATTACAGTTCCTGTAGGGCGCAGATTGTGAGCTTCACAATCTAGAACTGTTCCTCATTACTGCCTTTAATGTTGCATTTCAGAGATAAGGTCAAAGAAGAAATGGATCCAGGGCTCAATGCTGCCTTCCTGAAGGTCCTAATGCAATGGAGGAGGCAAAGCAGGGTGAGGCGATGCACAGTACAGCTCCCCCAGGAGGCCCTGCCTGATGTCCAGGGTCAAGGGTAACCAGAGCAAGAACAAGAGGGTCAGGAGGAGAGACCCAGACAATGGAGGCAAACTGCCAGACCAAGGGTGTACCAAAGAAGACCCTCCTGTTTACAAATGAGTGAGAGACAATGCCAGGCACATCTACATTTGTCCCAAGCACTGGTTGTTCACATATGCCACATTCTTTGTGAAGACCTGGCACCATATAGAGTTTAAGGGTATCCCCTGCCACTGGCTTTAAAGGTGACCGCAGCGCTCAATTTCTTTGCCTCTGGATCTTTCCAGGAGACCTGTGTGGCATCTCGCGCTCAGCAACACATCGAAGATTAAAGGATTTCACAGGTGCCTTTACAGGAAGACACATCAATATGTGAGGTTTGTCCTGGATGAAGGCCTCCTGGGGGAGTTGTGCTCTGCATCACCTCTCCCTCCTTTGCCTCCTCCATTGCATTCAGACCTTCAGGAAAGCAGCATTAGGCCCTGGATCCATTTCTTCTTTGACCTTGTCTCTGAAATGCAACATTGGAGGCAGTAATGAGGAACAGTTCTAGATAGTGAAGCTCCTACAGGAGCTGTAATGGTCTACTGTGGTTTCAGCCCTACTTGCATTGCTGCTGATGCTGCCTTGTCTTTATCTTTGCTCTGGATGAAGATAGCCAGGCTGCGAGATTCACCGGCTTCATTCACCACCATCTCAGGCTTCCCAAGAGTGCAGGGTGCAATCAACTGTACCCATGTGGCTTTGAGGCCTCCATGGCAGCAGCCCCTAATGTTTATAAAACGCAAAGGCTACAATTCCATAAATGTTCAACTGGTGTGTGATCACCGGAAGCACATACTGCACATTTGTGCGCGGTACCCTGGAAGTTGCCATGACTCCTACATCCTGAGTCACTCCCAGGTGGCTAAGATTTTCGAAGGGCCTGAATGTCTGCAGGGATGGCTGCTTGGGGATAAAGGTTCCCACTGTAATATTGGCTCATGACACCGGCATGAAGTCCCCAGAGTCATTCCGAGGAGAGGTACAACGCTGCTCACAGCTCCATGTACTCCCTAATAGAGCAGACCATAGGGATTCTGAAGATGCATTTCAGATGCTTGGACCACTCAGTTGGCACACGACAGTACACTCCAGATAGGCTTTCATGCATCATTGCTTTGTGTTGTGCTGGCAATGCAAAGAGATCCCTTGTCAGAGGGTAAAATGGAGGAGGATGAGAGCTCATTAGAGGATGAAGATCCAGAGGCCCAGGAACCTCATGATGGTGCTGAGGTGTCGTGGAGGAAGCAAGACATGGGAAACATGCCTGTGACACTTTAATCACTGACAGGTTCCAGGAGGAGTAAAGTTAAGACAAGGGGAGATGGTCACATTTCACCAAGCCCTCAATGCCATTCACCTTCATCTCAGGGGATGTCCAACCATGTGCATTAAAAATGAGCCCAGCATTCACACTTGCACTTTCAGGCCTCATGATTTACCAGGCCATGACCTGTATAAAGGTCCGCGGTGCCCTGTGCATGCGCTCATTCTGTGAAGTGAGAGTCCAGTAAACAATGATAGTGATGCGAGAACTGACTTGAAGCAGTCACCACCAGATAATGTTGAAATCACAGCAGCCAGTGAGGTGTGGACATGACTGGGAACCTCCTCCTTCCGTAAATGTCTTGCCTTTTGCCGCTACCACTGAGAAGACACAACTGTCCTTCGTCAATCAAGACTGATGAGCTGCCCTCACACAGTGGTCTTTCATGAGGAAGAAGGATTAGAAGCGCATACGTCACACACTTAAACACACCTCCCTGACATCACACAAAGGTGCAGAGACTGTCTTCAGGGAGGTTGATATCACATGAATGTTAATCTCACAGTGGGAGGCTATAACTGAGTGGGAGGATGGATAAACCTCGAAATAAGAGGATTCATATGTAAATAATCACAATGCCTTCAGTTGACCAAGCCATTCACAGAAACATCGAATGTATTAACAAAAGTGCAATATTTTTACAGTGGTTGCACAGCTGTGACCCAAAAGTGTATTCAAAATTTCTTAATTTTTCTAACCCTACCGCTACGCCTGGGTGCAGCACCGACATCCACAGCGGAGGTGGAGGCAGCCTGCTGACTGCTATGTCCTGATATCTGCGATGACCTTGGCAGATGTCTTCTCGTGGCACAAGGCCTGCTCAGGGACAGATGCACCCTCCTCAGGCTGAGTAACTGAAGTGGATGGGGTCACAGACAGTGGGGAACTGGAGCAGCTCGACATCCTTGGAGTGTCCTGAAAGGAGGCCCCTGGGTGTCTGGCTGATGCTCATCTCCCCTGTGGGCACCTGAGGGCCCTGCCCTGACTACTTGAGGAGATGCTGCACATGGAAGAAGGTCAAGGTGCCTCGTCCCCCTGTCACCCACATCTTGATGATGCCCACCAGTGTGTTTGGTCATGGAGTCCAGGGCAGAATGCAAATTTGGCAAAACCTGTTGAACCAAGGTGTCCATAGTGATTACCGACATTCCCATGGTGAGCTTGAGGCACTCGAATGTTGGAGCCACAAGATCAGACAGAATGGAAATGGAGTCCTCTATCCTTTGCCCCAGTCTGCTGAGTGGCTGCTGAATTTCTGCCTGATGTTCCTTTGCCTATTGTTGCATCTCCAGCATTGAGTTGGTGGCCACTCACAGAGGCTCATCATGTGACTCGAACTTAGCGGGTGGCTGGTCTCCAGCAGCCCTCCAGGTGCTGGAGGCCTTGGTTGTCCCTGCCTCTGACTGCTGCAGGGACGTGTCAGTGAGGTGTTCTCCAGTGGGTGAGCCTGAGCCTAATCTAGAACTACACCCCACTGAGGTGTGTATTTCTGCGCTAGTGGAGGATGCGGGTGAGCACAGTGATGGTTCTTCCTTAGTTTCCTCTTCGGACATGGTCTGGGACCTGGGACTTATGGTGGGCACCCTTGTGTGCCTCAATCTGCTGGTGCCTATAAGATAGATAATAGTGTTTCAGTCAATGAGCATGGGAAGATAAGACTGCATGTCACTCACTGTGATTGTCAGGGTGTGATGAACTGATGGAGGTGTGATCTGTACTAGGTTACTAGGGATAATCCAATCTCCCCTTCCCCACAGGAGCAATCCTGTTCCTCCCAGTGATCTCAGCAGCATCCTCCTCGAATTGTCTGAGGGCATTGATGTCAGCCATCTCTCCCTTGGTCTGCGATCTTTCCTGCTTCTTGTGGGTAAGCTTGCCCTGAATGAAGATAAAGAAAAGCATGCGCTGGCAAGGGATGGAGCATAGGTTGGGGAAGATGCATGTCCCCTGTGTGTGGTGAAGCGGCTGAGGATGGAGTGTGTGCAGATGATAGATGTGCAAGTTTTCATGAGACAATCACCAGGGACACATGTTCCCTGCTAATAGTTGTGTGAGATCCCCAAAGAAAGTAGCCCTTTGAGCACAAGATGAGAGTTTGATATTGGAGGGAGCTAAAGGATGACTTACCCTGAGGGAGTGGATGAGATCGTTCATCCTCTTCCTGCACTGGATGGTGTTTCGGGCACTGTTGCCAGCTGCGCTGACATCCTTGTGATGGCCTCTCAGGCCAGAGAGGTGAGGCTGGTGTGCTTCCCGGACCCATCCGTAGGGTACAGGATATGCCTGTGCGCTTACATTCCTCTGATCAAGGCCTCGAGGGCCTGTTTGGTGAAGCAGGGTGCTGCTGCCTTCTTGAGGCTTACAGCCTTCTTCTGTCTTGACAACATCTCTGTGCGTGTCCTGAAGACAGGTGGGCTGGAGAGAATGAGATGTATGTGTTTGGAAGGCATTTTAATATGGCGCCTGAAGCTTCGACCCTGCCTGGCGGGCAGGTGACTCAGCTTCCAACTGGCTAGGTCATTTGGCTCGATATCTGCCTGTGTATAATTAATGAGCTTCTGAGCACGTAATCGGGCGCAAATTCCCACCATTCTGAGCAGTGGGGTAGGTGCTACCAAACCTGCCTGTCACCGCATTAGTCTCAAAAATGGACAATTCCGCCCGGACTCTTAGTTGTCCGCCTTCTGGAAGATTGAACCGGAAGACGCATTGCTGCTGCAAGCAGGATCAGGACCTGAAAATAGTCCTGACAGCTGAAAATGATCTAAGTTCAAGAATTTCTGACCATTGATTCTGTTTTTCTCTCCACAGATGCTACCTGACCTGTTGTGTTTTCCAGCACTCCTTGTTTGTATTTCAGGTTTGCAGCATCTGCAGTATTTTGTTTCTGCTTCTTCCTGTGTTTATCTTTCTCGACTTGTCGGTCTCTTTTATTCACTTTTAAATTCCTGGTCTTTTCCTGTCCTTGCGTCACTCAACTATCTTTCCTGAATAGTTGAGGAATACCTATAGCTTCACCTTGGCAGATTCCTATATTTCTGTTATGCCAACAAAACTTAAACAGGACAATAACCCTGAAGCCATATACATTGCCCACATCCCACCGGTCAGTCATGGCTTGCTCTAGAGCTGCGATGACACACAGACCAGAAAAGTCATGCAGAAATGGAATACATTAGGCTGAGAGTTGAGCCTGTCCGGATTGACCATGGCTGCCAGTGGTGGGTGGTTACTGGATCAATTTGAGGTCACTGACTGGGACCTTGTGCCAGTGCATGACTGCAAAGTCTTAAAGTAGCCCTCACTTGCCGAGATAATTTGCCTAAAAAACTAGCAGAAAAAGAGCACAAATACAGGGCCGCCAACAGGCAAAATATATTGGGCTGCTGCCTTTTGCCCTGGTGCCTCACTCTTGGAGACTTCTGCCTCTGTTGGCCCTTTTTCCCTTCCATTATTGCGCAGAACAGGAGTATAAGATCATAAGAAATGAGAGCAGGAGTAGGCCATTCAGCCCACTGAGCCTGGTCTGTCATTCAGTAAGCTCATGGGTGTGCTGATTGTGGCCTGAACGCCACTTTCTTGCCTGTCCCCCACAAGCCTTGACGTCCCTGTCCATCAAAAATCCGGCTGACTCAGCCTTGAATATATGCTTATTAGGAAGGGCATTCCAGCTATTTAGTCCTGCTGCACATGTGGGGTTGACAGGTATCCAATATATTCCAGGCTCCTGAAACTAACAACGTATTTGTTAAGCAGTGCAGGCCTCAGTAAGAAGTTTCTTTTATAAACCGCACAAAAAGTTGTTGTCAAATTCTGTAAATCATGGTTACGGAGATATCAGGTGACTTTGAGACATGCTGTGTCTGTTGTGAGGCCATCCCGGAGCATTACTTGCATAAATCCAGAAAACTCCCACCAGCTGGTCTTTTGCATGGGGATGGGGCTATATAAATGAGTGGCAGAGGATGTTGGCAGATGTTCCTTGAAAGCAGTGAATGTTTGAGAATCCACGCATAACAATGTTTCAGCATAATTCGGTGGTGAAGGGATTTCCTTGGAAACTGCAACACTGCTCATGTTCCACAGTTATGCCAAAACGATCCACAAGTCTTCACACCAACCTGACAGGTAATCATATCGAAAAATAACCTGATTCTGGCGCAGGACAGTTTCTGTTGCCACATATTATCTACGTGTAATGAATTCTGGTGATTTGTGCTTGATTTTATGTCAGCATTGCTTCCATCATATATACTGTCTAAATCAATTTGAGGAATCTAACATTTTCAAACATAATTCAAAATGCTTTGTTCAAGAATAATGTCTGACTCGAGTAAAAACTTGTCAAATCAACCTCCTTCCTGGATAATGCAGCATTAAAACAAAAATGTGTTTGATAGTGTTGTGAGTGGTGGCCAGGTTGGTACTATTGATAGAGTTGACCCGCAGACACTTTTTGGATGGAAACTTTGAGTTTATTTACAAAGTACTCAGCAGCTACTACACATTTGCTGTCCAACTCTATCTCTATACAACTAACTACTGAAGTAGCCCACGCTACTCTCCTATTGGTTACTATAGATCATATGATCTCCCTTATCAAGCATTATTCTTAAAAGTATATTATACCTAAATAAAACCATAATTACTACATTCTTCCCCCTTTAACTCGGATATATATATATATATATTATATTTACAAGTACATATTTTTCAAGACAACATAATATTTACACCGGGTAAGGAATTTACAAGTTCAGTCTTTCAGGTGGTTTTCTGGTACGTGTGGAATGTCTTTGTGTGGAACGTGTGGAACAGCTTCTTTGTCAGGAACTTTCTTTTCCAGAGTTGCCTGAACATTAGGTGCTTCAATGGGCACCTGAGGTCCTATATCTTCAACTCTTAAAGGAACATCGACATGTCTGACCTGGGTTGAGTACTCTCAGCAGGAAATGCAGACCCGGTCATGATCACTAGTCGAAACAAGCCTTGGTGGTTTGTCTTCCACCTCCACGTGGTAAGAAAGAGATTCAGTCACTGTACTTATTTCACCCTGTAACCACTTTGGTCCTTCACCGGAGTTCTTCACATATACCGTCTCTCCCACAGTAAATTTCCTCTCACAACTATGCCAGTCATGTCTAGTTTTCTGGCTTCCCTGACTCCTTTCCACCTTCCCATCTAAATTTAGCAATATTAAGCTCAATCTCGTCTTGAGACGGCATTTTAACAATAACTCTGCATGTGTGACACCTGTTGTTGTGTGAGTGGTAGTCCTGTAATGAAAAAGAGAGCGTGCTATCTTGGTTGCTAAGGAATCACCCATTAGCTTTTTCATGATTGCCCTGAACGTTTGAACTACCCTATCAACCAGTCCAGGAAGGGTGGTACGGTGCAGCTTTTACATGAGTGTTACCGTTGAGGCTGATAAATCACTGAAGCTCAGCACTTGTAAATGCCGTGCCGTTATCTGATACGACTACTTCTGGTAGTCCGCGAATGGCAAAACTCTGACATAGCTTCTCAATTGTAGCAGTCAGCATTGGTGACTTCACCTCATATACGCCCAACCATTTTGGGTGGGCATCAACAATGAGCAGAAACATTGTTCCCATGGAAGGTCCCACATAGTCAATGTGTAACCGCACCCATGGTCTTCCTGGCCACTCCCAAGGGTGTAACGGAGCTGTTGGTGGCAACTTTGGCAGTTCCTGACATTGCACACAATTCTTCACGAAATTATCTATTTCGCCATCCATCCCAGCCACCATAGATAGCTGCAAGCTATGGTATTCATTCGGAAAATTCCTGGATGTGCGCTGAGTGGTTCAATTAAAAGTGGCTCCCTTACCTTTGGAGGAACTATCACTCGTGCTCTCCACAATAAGATGCCATCCTGGCTGGTTATTTCATGTCTTCTGTTGAAGAATGGTTTCATTTCATCAAATACAGGCTCTTGTGGCCAACCATGAAGCACGTATTCTCATACTTGAGATAGGACTGGGTCCCGACTTATCCAGTCTCTGATCTGTCGAGCACATACCAGAAAGAAATCTAAGAAATTTAACAGTAAAACAAGTTCCTGTGGTGCTCATCATTTTCTTGTAAAGGCAAACGACTAAGGGCATTGACGTTGCGAATTGATTACCAGGCCTATGTTCGAAAGTGTATTCGTATACTGCCAAAATTAAAGCCCATCGTTGTATTCTTGCTGAGGCCAAGGGTGGTACAGCCTTGTCCTCATTAAACGATCCTAGCAATGGTTTGTGGTCTGAAACTATTGTAAAGCGATGGCCGTGTATGTACTGGTGAAATTTCTTGACACCAAAGATGATGGACAGGCCCTCTTTTTCTATCTGCGAGTATCCCTTTTCTGCTGTGGTGAGCATTCTTGATACATAACCTATCGGCCTTCCGTGCCATTGTCCATCCGATGAGAGAGAACTGCTCCCGTTCCGTAGGGAGATGCATCACACGTCAGCACCAAATTTTGTGTCTGGTATTAATGTACTAATAGGTTAGACAAGTGCAATAATTGTTTCACCTTTATGAAAGCTTCTTTCTGGGGCACCTCCCAAGACCAATGTTGGTTCTTTTACAGTAGAAAATGCAGTGGGGCCAGCACTATAGACAAATTGGGTAAGAACCGCCCATAATAGTTGATCATTCCCAGGAATGTTTTGAGCTCTGAGGCATCCTTTGGCACAAGTGCCTCTCTTATGACTCTCACTTTCTCCTCAACCAGGTGGAGACCCTGTGAATCTACCCGTGACACAAATAAGGCTACCTCCCTCGCTTGGAACATGCACCTCTCTTTTCTTAAACGCACTCAAGCTTACAAGAAATATTTTAAGACTTCCTCTAAGTTTGCCAAATGCACTTTTTCAGTGAATCCTGTCACCAGTACATCATCTAAATATGCTACAACCTGGGGCAGTCCATGCAGTAAGCTCTCCATTGTTCCCTGAAAGATGGCACAAGCTGAGGAGATGCCGAAAGGTAATCGAGTATATTGGTACAGCCCATTGTGGGTATTAATTGTGACAAATTCCTGGGAGGCATTATCTAACTCTAGTTGTTGATAAGCATGACTCATATCAAGCTTGGAATTCAGGTCTTGGACTTTTGGTATGGGGTGTCTCTCTAGTTTAGCTACTTTATTAACTGTCAATTTGTAGTCTGCACAAATTCGGATGCGATGGTCAGATTTAAGGAGGGGGACTATGGGTGTTGCCCATTCTAAGAACTGCATAGGTTGTATAAAGCGCAGTTTCTCTAGTCTGTCCAGTTCAGTATTGACTTTTTCTCGCATTGCGAATGGCACCAGTCTTGCCTTCATGAACTGAGGGATTGCTTCCGGGTCCACATGAATTTTTGCCTACAGCCCTTGGATTTTCCCAAGTTCGTTCTTGAAGACTGTGATGACTTTTGAAGTAGCTCTGGTAGCCTACTTGCTCTCAACTGGAAAATTTCAGCCATTTCTGACTTAATCTCCTTTAACTGGTAGCTCCCCAGGAGGCTTGACCCCTTGCCTGCTACCACTATCAAGGGTAGCTTTGCCGATTGACTTCCATAAGGGACGGTTACTCTGCTTGTGCCTTTTACTTGAATGTCTTCACCAGCATATGTTCTTAGCGTGGTCGCTGTTTCTTCCAAATTTAATTGATGTTCACCATTATTCAGATATCTGAAGGTATTTTCCCCAATTACTGTAGTGGATCCTCCTGTGGACTCTTCCATTCTAACAGGTCTGCCATTTGCTTTCACTGTAACAAATATTGGTTATGTCTTTCCAACTTACAGGTTAAACAATGAGTAAATGTCTGATTTGTTGTTTCAGGCTCTTCTACATTGTAGATTTCATTGAGCTTCTTTTGTTTACAAGCCTGTTTGAATCTTTATTAAAACTGTCTCATTATATGCCCACTTCTGTGACAATAATAGCATTCAATTTTTTAAAATTGTCAATCATTAAAAGGCTGCTTGTTTCCACCTCTATTGAAATTATTCTGTGATTTTGCTGCTAGATTGTTTTTCCTTACTCTTCAGCTAGCGGGGGCTGTTTCTCCCGCTTCTCCGCAGAGTCTTGCATTTCCGTGCCCTTTTTGGCTGGGGTTTCTCACCCGATGTGGAGGACGGCGCCATTTTGTGTGCCCTGTATTGCTTTTGAGTCTCTTACTGCGCTTTCCATGGCCAGTGCTATCTCTAGCACCTTCTTGAAATCCAAATTCACTTCAGACAATAACCTTTTCTGAATAGTGTCCTCATTCACACCACACACTAGACGATCTCTGAGCATGTTGTTTAAAGATGTACCAAACTTACAATGTTCCGTTAGCTGCTTCAAATTTGCCATGTAGCATGCTACTGTATCACCCAGGGCTCTATTTCTCAAATTAAACTTGAACCTCTGCATCATACTGAGGGCTTTGGTTGATAATGAGCCTTCATGAGGTCCACAAATTCATCAAAATGTTTTGAATCTGGGACACCGGGTGCCGTCAAACCTTGAATCAAACCGTAGGTTTTATTCCCACATGTACTTAAGAGGATCGCTCACCTCTTCTCTTCCCCCTAATCTTGTTCGCTTGATAAAAGAACATAAGACGTTCTATGTAATGAGACCAATTGTGTGTGGCTGGATCAAAAGGATCAATTCCTTGGAATTGCGGCATTTTGAGAGAAGTTATCTTCTTCAATTTTACCGGAGCTTTCCACTTACAATCACTGGTCGAGGTACAGTGCCAATTTCTTTTCAGCTTGATTTCTTCTGTTTAATCTTATTTTATCCTCGTCGCCAGTTTGTTGTGAGTGGCAGCCGAGTAGGTACTATTGATAGAGTTGATCCGCGACACTTCTTGGGTGGAAACTTTCAGTTTATTTACAAAGTACTCAGCAGCAACTACATGTGTGCTTTCAACTCCAACTCTATCTCTACACTACTAACTCCTGAGGTAGCCTGCACTATACTCATATTGGTTATGATAGATCATGTGATCTTCCTTAACAAGAATTATTCTTAAAGGTACATTACGCCTAAATAAAACCATCATTGCTACAGATAGTTTAGATGAAAAGGTAGCATTACTCAGGTGATGCTTAAAACCACAAGCACAGTTGTTTGTGGGATTCCCAGATGGGCTTTTTTATACCCTTTTGTGCTCCAGAACCTAGCTAAGCTGTTCCAGTCCAGCTACAACACTGGCATCTACCCAGCAATATTGAAAATTGCCCAGGTATGTCCTGTACACAAAAAGCAGGACAAAACCAACCCGGCCAATTACTGCCCTATCAGTCTACTCTAGAACATCAGTAAAATGATGGAAGGAGTCATCAACAGTGTTATCAAGCAGCACTTGCTTAGCAATAACCTGCTCAATAATGCTCAGTTTGGGGTCCACCAGGGCCACTCAGCTCCTGACCTCATTACAGTCTTGGTTCAAACATGGACAAAAGAGCTGAACTCCAGAGGTGTGATGAGAGTGACTGCCCTTGACATCAAGGCAGTATTTGACCAAGTGTGGAATCAAGGAGCCATCGCAAAGCAGGAGTCAATGGGAATCAGGGGGAAAACACTCCACTGAGTCATGCCTAGCACAAAGAAAGATGTTTTTCTTGTTGGAGGTCAATCTTCTCAGTTCCAGGACATTACTGTAGGAGTTCCTCAGGGTAGTGTACTGGCCCAACCATCTTCAACTGCTTCATCAATTACCTTCCTTCCATCATAAGGTCAGTAGTGGGTATGTTTGCTGATGATTGCACAATGTTCAGCACAATTCGCAACTCCTCAGATACTGAAGCAGGCCATGTCCAAATGCAGCAAGACCTGGACAATATCCAGGCTTGGGCTGACAAGTGGCAAGTAACATTCGCGCCACACAAGTGCCAGGCAATGGCCATCTCCAACAAGAGAGAATCTAACCATTTCCTCCCCCGACATTCAATGGCATTACCATTACTGAATTCCCCAATATCAACATCCTGGGGGTTACGACTGACCAGAAACTGAACTGGACTAGCCATATAAATACTCCAGCTATAAGAGCAGGTAAGAGGCTTGGAATCCTGTGGGGAGTAACTCACCTCCTGACTCTCCAAAGTCTGTCCTCCATCTACAAGGCACAGGTCAGGAGTGTGTTGGAATACACTCCACTTGCCTGGATGAGCACAGGTCTAACAACACTCAAGAAGCTCGACACCAACCAGGACAAAGCAGCCCGCTTGATTGGTACCCCATCAACTAACGTTCACTCCCTCTGCCACCAACACACAGTAGCAGCAGTGTGTACCATCTACAAGATGCACTGCAGGAATTCACCAAGCCTTCTTAGACAGCACCTTTCAAACCCACGACCGCTGCCATCTAGAAGGATAAGAGCAGCAGACACATGGGAACACCACCAGCCCCCCTCCAAGCCACTCACCATCCTGACTTGGAAATATATCGCCGTTCCTCCACTGTGGTTGGGTCAAAATCCTGGAACTCCCTCCCTAACAGCACTGTGGGTGTACCTACAACACAGGGACTACCACAGTTCAAGAAGGTGGCTTCCCACCACCTATTCCAGGCCAATTAGGAATGGGCAATAGATGCTTGCCTAGCCAGCGACACCCACATCCCATGAATAATTTTTTTTAAAATACAGAACACAGTGGATTAGCAGTCCATCACCTAAACCTCTTGGCCACCTTAGCCCCTGTACAATGTCTTTCAGAACAGGCATGCTGGCCAATATGGGGATGGAACCCACAACCTTGGAGTTATTAGGACCATGCTTGAACTATCTGAGTTAACCAGCCACCAAACAACATAGCCACTAATTAAGTGAATGTCAATCTCCTAGGCAAGGGGAACTGACCATATACATCTCGCTAATGGACCTTTTTATATGAGCTCTAGCCAATTAAAAGTGGATGAAGCGCCACAAGCTATAAGTCGCCTCTCTCCGAATAGTTTAAGTGTATCAGGTAAAGAACTCCAGTCAAAAATTAACCAGATAGTAGGACAAAATTGCCTATAATCATTTACATATGACAAACCCTGATAGTTCCAGCGTAGTTCTTTATGTTAATTATTTTACATTGTAATGCCCAAGTGCAAAACCAGAACAAGCTGAATAGTGGTTAGTTTTTCATGCAAATTACACCAGCAAAACCCCCAGTGCAATGATATATCTGTAATTGTGGAGTGGGAATGCGTATGTATGTATGCTCATATGGGTGGTGGAAGGGAACTATCATCCATATCTAGATTAATAATTACTTGGCCTAAAACTCAGAGGTTTCTTCAGTCACTTCTAAATATATTTGTATGGATTTGTTTTCAAAATCTAATAGCTGTGAAC
Organism: Cetorhinus maximus; assembly: GCF_964194155.1. Taxonomy (NCBI): domain Eukaryota; kingdom Metazoa; phylum Chordata; class Chondrichthyes; order Lamniformes; family Cetorhinidae; genus Cetorhinus; species Cetorhinus maximus. The sequence goes on from NC_135879.1 coordinate 84,780,312, forward strand.
TTTACTGTTTTTGTTATGTAAAGTGGTACCTTGCAACTGTTGAGGCTTAAATAGTCAGAGAACACTTAGTACCCTCTAGTGGCTTGCTGTAATAATACTTTTGGACCATAGCTACCTTCTACTCCTTGTGCTCCGTTGTGTTTAGATCATCCTTCCCCAACACTGGAGGAATACTAAGCTTGAACTAAGGATAGTGTGTGGCAGGAGCCTCATATCTCAAATACCCACAATAGAAGCAAGGCCAAAAATTTTATGGTTGACGTTCTGTTGTATTGTAATCGTATAAAAGGCAATATCAATGACCTGGACTGATAAACAAAACTGTCAGCATGTTTTTAGCCTGCCTTGGCATTGACCCGAGATACACAAAGGTATCATCTTTTGTTTAATCTAAGCTTAGTAATGCCCAAACATTTTGATGAGATTGCACAGACCATACATTCTGCAATACAGACAGAATATTTTGAGGTACAGACAGAATATTCTGAGATACAGACAGAATATTTTGAGATACTGACAGGATATTCTAAGATACTGGCAGAATAATTTGAGATACAGACAATATTCTGAGAAACAGACAGAATTTTCTGAGACACTGACAGAATATTTTGAGATACAGACAGAATATTCTGAAATCAATTAAAATTACTGCTTGGCTCCGCATAGAAGTAAAATGAAAGGAGCAGTTTGTTTGTCTTTACAACTTACAGGTGTTTATTGAATTGAAGTTAATGATATTTGGGCTGCATCTTGATATAAAATTGATTTATTCTGCTTAGTTTTACGTTACAAACCCCCTGCTGTTCATTAAGCACTGGCTTATTATTTATCCAAAAGGAAAGTGCTGTTGATGCTGGAAATCAGAAATCAAAAGAGAAAATGCTGAAAATACTGAGGTATCGTCTGCAGAGAAACACACAGAGCTAATGGGCTGGACATTAATTTGGAGGTGTGGAGTGAGCCTGATCTTCTTTGAGGTCGGGACAACAGATTTCCCACAGGTTCTGCCGAATTTAACAACAGGATCTGATTAGCATTTTTATCCCTGTATCCCAGCCACAGCCAGCCAGATCGAGAGGAGGCCGGCTGGCTGTCGGACAGGTAAAACATGAAGCCAAAGCTATGGAACAGAGAGGAGCAAGAGATGGGTCAGAAATGCTGGGGCAGTGGGGGGTGTTGGGGGTAATTGGAGGTCAGAGGGAAAACTGGAGATCGGAGTTGGAGGAAGATCAGAGGCCTTACAGGGGAGATCTAAAGGGTTGGGGGAAATTGAAAGCATCAGCAGGGAGATTGGAAAGGTCAGGGGGCATTTCCAGTTGAGGGGGTGGGGGCTATTTGATGAAGCAGGTAAACCGCATGCAGCTCTAGGTCAAGCAATATCTTGTTTGTAAAATTCTCATCCTTGTTTTCAAAATCCCTCCATGGCCTGCCCCTCCCTATCTCTGCACTATAATCTCTTTCACCTGCACAACCCTCTGAGCTATCTGCACTCCTCTAATTCTGGCCTATTTCCGATTTCAATGGCTCCACCATTGGTAGCCATGCCTTCAGCTGCTTAGACCCTAAACTCTGGAATTCCATCCCTAAACCTCCCTGCCTCTTTACCTTACTTTTCTCCTTTAAGACTGTCATGTTCAATTGTTCTGTGTTAGAATATGTGAGTCTGTTTACTATTGATGTTCACTGTGCTTGATATGTTAAGCTGGAGCATGGACTCATAAAAAAGTAAATACAGCTGTAGAAAAAGCTGGAAGCCAGAGCTAAAGCATGGAGTAGACATTTTGGAGCATTGTATACAGCTCTTGCAAATGAAGTTCCTGCACACATAGAGCTGATGTATTATCTCTATATAGATCCAAGATATAAAGTATACAAAAAAGACACATCTTAAAACCTAAGCTTCCGGCCATCTGCCCTGATATCTCCTTATTAGGCTTGGAACCAAATTTTGCTTTATAATGGTTCCTGTGCAGCACCATGGGAAATTTATGTTAAAAGCATTTACAGGTACAAGTTGTTGTTCTGATGCTCGATGCCTAACAATTAGTCATGATGTACAGTACCTCACTTAAGTGTCCATCATTCATGGGGGTGTACTGAGGTGGGAAATTTAAATTGGCTGCTCTCCAGATAAGAACCTCTGATTCCAGAAAACTCCCAGTCATTCGGGGATGTTTGGGAACCTCATTGCTGCTGCCTTTATGGGATTCGTCCCACTTCCCCACCTACAGCTGAGTCAAAATTACCTCCTGCAAACCACCACTGAAACAAATGTTGGTCCTCAAGTTGCCAACCCTCCAGGATTTAAGACTAATTTCCTGAAGACTGCGGCAAGTAAACCAGGAGAAAAGCCATAGGGGCTTTAAGAAATTTTGTGGGCTTTTTTCTCATTTTCTTTCAGCACTTTCGTTTATTAATGGAGATGTGGGAAGAAAGGCTGTTTGACTGAATGGGCAGTTGGAGGCTGGAGATCATTGGTAGATCCTCTAATGGAGGAGTGGGGGAGTTGCAAATCTAGCTGAACCCTATTCTGCCCTCCTCCACTTGTTCCTAATTCTTTCTTTTGCCATTCCTATCTCTTCTCTGTTCCTCTGCTCCAATAATACCCCATCCTCTAACTGTCTTTCATCTGAACACTGCACACGGGGGACAATTTTCTCAATGTTGGGCGGGAGTGGGCAATAGGCGCGCAGTCAATCACCGTCCGCGATCGGCTGCGCGCTGCATTTTACGTGGGCGAGCCAATTAAGGCCCGCCCTGCATGACGCGCACCTGGAAGCATTCAGCGTTACCTGTGCGGGTAGGGGGAGAAGGGAGAGTCGGGGCCTGCTCTCTTTCACGCATGCGTGCGAAGGAGTGCAGAAATCTCCCTGAGGCACAGCGCTGTCTCAGGGAGATTAGTTTGATTATGAAAATTTGAAAAAAGGATGAAAAAAATTATTTGGATATGTCCCCACATGTGACAGAATCACATGAGCTGAGACATGTCTATGAATTTTCATTAAAAATTTTATTAAAGTTATAAACCCTTCATGAAACCTCATTCTGGTTGGACGGGCAGCTCTGTTAATTCCTTTAATTGGTTTTTAAATAGCTTTCATAGGCCTTTGACAGTTCGGTGGGTGCGCAGCCGACTCCGGTGCTCGCCCGCTGAACTGAAGATCACAATGACGTGCGGTGACGTCGGGGACGCATGCTTTACGCATCAGCGTGCAGGGCCCGCCCCCTCACACCAAACGGAAGATTCAGGCCACAATCTTCACTCCTCTTGTGACACGATCCTGTGAAATGCTTTGGGACATTTCATTTTGTTAAAGGTGCTAAATAAATATAAGTTGTTGTTGAAACACCATGCAAGATTAACTAGTATGTGTGCGACAAAGAGTGACATCCCAGTTGATAACTCACCTTTTCTCTTTATAGATAGTGACTGGCCTGCTGCAGTTTTCCAACATTTCTGTTTTGTTTTTAAACAAGATAGTATGTCCTTTGCCATTAACAAATGGCAATGTGATTTTTCATCTAAATAAATACCCAGCTTGTTAATGAATTATGACAACTTGGGTGATGGGTGTTATGATCCTTGACCAGACCTCCAGGTTTTTGTTAAGATTTGGTTAGGGATCAGTAACGTTTTGTTTAAAGTAGACAAAGTTTGAGATTCAAGACAGTTGCTCAGTGAATAAATCCACAAGAGTCCGTGAGTTTTGAACAAACAAAAATAAACTTTACTACACAAGGTCAGAAAGATAAAACAGTTTACAATATCTGTCTTATCCTCTAGTATTCAGGGTTAACATGAGGTACATGTGAATTAACAGGCAAACTGTGGTCAAACTGTGGCACAATAAATAGCAAATGTGACCAAAACAGTCCAAGGATTTCTCAACAACCCACCCAGACATCAGTAACACTATATCAGTATCAGTAACAACCAATCTCACTGAAACTCTGCCTCTCTTACAAGAGATTCCCGTCTTTACCTTTGAAGATCTAACCTTAGAGTTCTCTCCACAAGCCACTTCAGCTCGGATGACATCAGCGATGGCCCATCTCGCAGGGGTTCAATCTTGTCTCCCAAGATTCCGTTCCCCTGGATTCCCAAGTCTGCACTCAAGCACCAACTCAGAAACATAATTTCAGTTCTTCAGCTGTGCTGAGCAGAACCCTACTGTTTTAAAGGGGTACCTTCACCCCAACAGCCCGCAGCACGGAGTCGCCAACCTTCTGCTACCTTCTTGGATCTTCAGGGCTTTCCCTGAGCCTTTTTCAATTACCAGGGCTTCCCTTGAGCCCCTGCCAACTTTTTTAACTTAACTGGGATCTCTTCCCTGTCCCCTGTTTGGGACTCTTCTTTTGGGACCTTTCCCTGTCCTCTGCCTGGAACTCTGCTCTTTAATGGTGCTCCGCTCCCAGCCACCTGATGTGGGATTTCGTGCCATTCTCTTACTGCACAGGCACACTGGACCCAGGGACCTTAGAAATGCAAAACTGCTCATGTGCAGCCCGCTCCCGGTCTGTGCATGTGCAGAAACTCCGAGGTCTGTTGGCACTTTGAGTTCCCAACCTCCCGCTTCCGATGAGATAAGTGTGGGTTTCATAACATGGGACCTAAGGGCATTTCTTACCCCTGAAACCTTAATCCAAAATGAGGCAGTGGCTGGAATCACTGGCGGGACTGGAAATTCCCGCTGAGTGTCAATGGACTTCTTGCCCGTCTGCCAAATTTTCCATCCTGCCCGCGACAGGTCCTGCCCGGCAGGGCCGGAAAATCCCGATCAATGTCTGTAAGCAATGAGGTGAGAACATTTTAGTTCTCAAGCTATATGATCCACAGGAGGGGGGAAAGAAAAAGCTAGCCTGACCACTCTGGATTATAAATGAAGTCTCTTTAATGAAGAAATTCTTTAATTAAGTCTCTTTAATTAAGGAGCTCCCTGAACTGTGACCTGTTTCTCTTTTTTCTTTCAGATCAGCATCTTCATGACACATTTATCCAACTATGGGAATGATCGACTGGGACTCTATACGTTTGTGAACCTGGCGAATTTTGTCCATTGCTGGACCAACCTGAAGCTGCAAACTATGCCCCCTGTGCAGCTGGCACACAAATACTTTGAGCTCTTTCCAGAACAAAAGGACCCACTCTGGCAGGTGTGCTTCCAGTCCTTCTTAGAACAAGTGCACTGTTAACTCTGCAGATAACAGTTCCATAACCATTCCCCCCAGCCGCCCTTGCTTTGTGTATAAATCTCCTTTGAACTGACTGCACTTCCAGGGTTCTCTTCATCTTGCTGATAACTTTACCTGGTTTTGGAATGTGGGGTGATTTTAACAGCAGGAGGCGGCAAGCAAGAACATGACTGCCATCAAACTGATCACCTAACCACCGCCCCCCCATTATATATTTTTCTAAATCTTTTCCTTTAATTCAAAACTTCTATGATTGCTGAAGAACACTTGCATTGGTAAACAAATTGTCACGATGCCAGTATGGCAGGAATGGATGCTGAAGCTGAAGTATAACTCTAAATCAGTCTGAATCAGGGGAAAGTTCAAATGTTAAATAGCATTTGAGATTGGGCCATTTCAGAAACTGGGGGGGATAAACAGCAAAGTGTTTTTTTGCCATATCCCTTCTACATGGGTGCAATTGTTGTGGATTGTTGTGGATGTGATTAGTGTCAGAAAATGGTTATTTGTTTGACATTGTATTTAATTTTCTGTCCAGGAACCATGGTGGTGTCAGTAAAGCTTGTGGTTGAGAGGGAGGGACAGGGGTTTATGCCTCAATTTCCATAGCAGATTTAAACATATATTTGGATATTTGTATTTATATAGAGCCTCATCACAACAAACTATCTCAAAACATTCTGTTCCCTTGGTCATATCTTTCTCTTGCTGGAGAAAATGACTTATTATCTAGATGGGTGTATGGGAAGCAATCCATGGTGATGTCGAGGACATCTCCTTTCTGTTGCACTATTGTTTGGATTTTAGATTCAGACCATCCCCACCTCTAACTGGACACAGCTTGGAAAATTTTATCTAGTTATTGGACACTGTTGTGATTTCAGGTGGAAATTTCTTTCCATAGGGAGGCACAGATTAATTTCCATGCAACAATTAAATCACACATACAGGCTTTCACCCATTGTACTGACTAACCTGCAAAATTACAGAGTTCCGTGTCTATTCCTTTAAGAAAAATTACCATTCATGCTGCGTTAAACTCCAAGGAGCACTGCTGTTTTAATACGGTGTACAATTTCCTCTTTTTCTGGCAGAATCCATGTGATGATAAACGACATAAGGATATCTGGTCTAAAGAGAAAACCTGTGATCGTTTACCAAAATTTCTGGTTATTGGACCTCAAAAAACAGGTGAGCTTTTATTGCAAGATTATAAATGATTTGCATGGAGAACATTTAATTATACAAACTGCTCTAATAAGCATCTTCTAATGCTACATTTGCAGGTGATATCAAATCTCCTGTAGCTCTGCATTAATTTATTTAACTTACCGATGACCTTTGACCTGGAAGCTGTATAGTAAGGAAAATTTATAATCTTTTTAAAAGTCTGTGGCGTCTGTAATTGGTTTTAAGAATGGTTGTAAAGGACTTTTTAAGAGTTTGCATCAATTGTAAAGGGCTCAATTGTAATTTTCTTGGAATAATAAGAAATACTGGTCCATGTGATCTGTTGACAATTGACCTGGGAGCAAAACCAACAGGAAGGAAGTTAAGAAAGAAGCAGTGTGGCTAGCAGACACAAAGGTGAGCTGCAGATACAAGAAGAGAAGTACAAGCAGAGGAGTCGGAGTGTGACTGTGATCAGCACATAGCTGCACACATAAAGGACAGCTGCAGACAACAAGCAGAGGTGCTGGAGGGTGAAGGTGATAAGCACACATATGCAGACACAAAGATAAAGCAGAAAGAGATGGAAATAGAAACAGAGATAATTCTTGTGAGGAGAAGGAGTAAATCACTCTCAAGAAAATGTCAGTTTATTTCTGTTTGGCAGAAAAAAGGACAGGAACTCTAGTACTGTGTGAGCTGACTAAAAGAGTCTAAAATCTAGAAAGCTGTGTGAATAGCTCAGGGGCACTAAAGAGCTGGTTGTTTTCCTAGAAGTGGCAAAACCGTGAACCGGGTGGCTGGCCAGTTGAGAAGGAACTCTGGAAAGCTACACCATCAGGACTGTCATGACCTGAGGGAGAGGCGGTTCATAGAAATGTGCCTTGCTGAGGATAATCGTACCCATGACCTAAAGGTGAAAGCTGTCGTTGAATAGGACTCCTGGCCTACCTTGCATGAATAAAAACAGCATATTATAGAGCTGTGTAGCTACGTAGTGCCACATTTGTTTGGGGAGTGATGAGAATGCTTGTGGTTGCCTAAGATGTATCCTTGCTGTATTGCACCCTGCCCCCCCACCCCCTGCCCCAAGCCAGACCCCCAAGCTCCCTAGCCATCAGCACACATCTTAGACACAATAATCCCCCTACCCCAGGTTCCATGATTGGGGATGGAACATCTCCTGGGATTGACCCCCAACCCATCCCAGGATTGAACGTACCCCCTCACCCTTCAGCAGCACCCCACCCCCTCCCCAGCCTCTGTAAGAATCAGACATCCCCCAGCCCTTGGGGTCAGATATTGGGCCCCCATTATGATCAGACCCCATGCTGTAGAGTCAGGATTTGACCTGGTCCTGTGACCTTCTCTGGAGTGTTCACTGCCTGACTGGAATCCAAGCCTGTTGATCAGGTTGGCCATTGGGTTATAAACCTATCAATGACCAAAGACACATGCTGTGGAGTTAGAACCAAGACTTCCGGGTTTTTTTTTTCCAGGTTAAACTTTTACAAAATGTATCACCAGGTGCATCAGTACAAACAATATTACAGTCATTTACAGCCTTTCATTTTGATCTGTACAGCCCGAAACTGATAAGAACAGATTTTTTTTTTTTTGTAAAAATATACTTTATTCATAAAAAATCTTCAATCACATTCAAAACCATTTCAAAAACAACATTACAAGGGTACAATCCAGGTTAAACTTTTACAAAATGTATCACCAGGTGCATCAGTACAAACAATATTACAATCATTTACAGCCTTTCATTTTGATCTGTACAGCCCGAGGGGCTCTAAACAGTTCCCAGTCTCTCGGTGCGCTGTGGTAGAAAGGTCTTAGACAGCGACCCTTCCCCATTGCGCCTTTGCGGCAGCTGCCCCAAGCTTTAGTGCGTCCCTCAGCACGTAGTCCTGGACTTTGGATTGTGCCAGTCCGCAACAATCGGTCGGGGACAACTCTTTGTGCTGGAAGACCAACAAGTTTCGGGCAGACCAAAGCGCGTCTTTCACCGAGTTGATGATCCTCCAGCTGCAGTCGATGTTTGTCTCGGTGTGTGTCCCTGGGAACAGCCCGTAGAGCACAGAGTCCTGTGTCACAGAACTGCTCGGGATGAACCTCGACAGCAACCACTGCATCTCTCTCCAGACTTTCTTTGCAAAGGCACAATCCACAAGGAGGTGAACAACGGTCTCTTCCCCACCACAGCCACCTCGAGGGCATCGTGCAGAGGGGGTGAGACTCCTGGCGTGTAGGAAGGATCTGACGGGGAGGGCCTTTCTCACCACCAGCCAAGCTACGTCTTGGTGCTTGTTGGAAAGTTCTGGCGATGAGGCATTCTGCCAAATGACTTTGACAGTCTGCTCGGGGAACCATCCCACAGGGTCCACCCTCTCCTTATCCCTCAGGGCCTCTAGGACGTTACGTGCTGACCACTGCCTGATGGACTTGTGGTCAAAGGTGTTTTTCTGCATAAATTTTTCCACCAGGGACAGGTGGTACGGCACGGTCCAACTACTTGGAGCGTTCCGCGGCAGCGTGGCCAGACCCATCCTTCGCAACACCGGGGACAGGTAGAACCTCAGCACGTAGTGACACTTGGTGTTTGCGTACTGAGGGTCTACGCACCGCTTGATGCAGCCGCACACAAAGGTGGCCATCAGTATGAGGGCGATGTTGGGCACGTTTTTTCCCCCTTTATCTAGAGGCTTGTACATCGCGTCCCTGCAGACACGATCCATTTTCGACCTCCAGATAAAGCGGAAGATGGCTCGAGTGATCGCCATCGCGCAGGAGTGTGGAATGGGCCAGACCTGCGCCACGTACAGCAACAGCGAGAGTACCTCACACCTGATGACCAGGTTCTTACCCGCAATGGAGAGGGAGCGTTGCTCCCACATGCCCAGTTTCCTTTTCACCATAGCCACTCGCTCCTTCCAGTTTCTAACGCATGCCCCGGTCCCTCCGAACCATATCCCCAGCACCTTCAGGCCGTCAGCCCTGACAGTGAAGGGGACAAAGGATCGGTCAGCCCAGTTCCCAAAGAACATGGCCTCGCTCTTCCCACGATTTACCTTGGCTCCCGAGGCCAGTTCGAACTGGTCGCAGACGTGCATCAGTCTGCGCACCGACAGCGGATCCGAGCAGAAGACGGCGACGTCGTCCATGTACAGGGAGGCTTTTACCTGAGTGCCTCCACTGCCTGGGATCGTCACTCCTCTTATGCCCGGATCCTTCCTGATGGACTCGGCAAAGGGTTCTATGCAGCACACGAAAAGGACAGGTGAGAGAGGACAGCCCTGCCTGACTCCAGATTTAATCGGAAAGCTATCTGTTTCCCACCCATTGATTGAGACTGCGCTACTGATGTTAGTGTAGAGCAGTTGGATCCAATTTCGAATTCCCTCCCCAAAGCCCATTTTGGAGAGCACATCCCCCATGTAGGTGTGCGATATTCTGTCAAAGGCCTTCTCCTGATCCAAACTGATGAGGCAGGTATCCACACCCCTGTCCTGTACATAGGCAATCGTATCCCTGAGCAGCGCCAGGCTGTCAGAGATCTTCCTGCCTGGCACAGAGCAGGTCTGGTCAGGGTGAATCACCAATTCCAGAGCGGATTTGACCCGATTGGCGATGACCTTGGACAGAATCTTATAGTCCATATTCAACAGTGAAATGGGTCGCCAATTTCTAATTTCCTCCCTTTCCCCCTTGTGCTTATAGATGAGGGTGATGATGCCTTTCCTCATGGATTCTGACATACTACCGGCCAGGAGCATACTCTCGTACACCCCTAGCAGGTCTGGGCCGATCAAGTCCCACAGAGCCGAATACAACTCCGCCGGCACGCCGTCGCTTCCGGGAGTTTTACTCTTCTCGAAGGACTCGAGGGCCTTAGTCAGTTCGTCAGGAGTTAGCGGTTTGTCTAGGCTCTCCCGCGTACTGTGGTCTAAGACCTCCGTGATAGAGGACAGGAAGGACTGGGAGGCCGTGCTGTCCGTGGGCTTCACGTCATACAGTCCGGCATAAAAGGATTTGCTGATCCTCAGAATGTCGGACCGTGATGACTTTACTGAGCCGTCTTCTTCCTTCAGGCTGATGATCACAGAGCGCTCTCTGTGTACCTTTTGGAAGAAGAAACGTGAGCACGTCTCATCCTGCTCCACGGAGCGGACTCTGGAACGGAAGATGATCTTGGAGGCCTCCGAGGCAAAGTGCGAGGCTTGCTGGCCCTTCACCTCTTGGAGCTCCTCCTTGACATCGACCCCCATCGACCGCAGCCGGAGCAGATTCTGCATCTTTTCCTGGAGTCGGGACATTTCCCTCTGTTCCTTTCTAGCTTTCTGGGTGCCTTTGCGGATGAAAAACCTCTTGATGCTTCCCTTGATCACTTCCCACCAGTGTGTCAGGGACTCAAAGAGGGGTTTCACGGTTCTCCAACCTTTGTAATCCCTCTTGAGCTCCTCAATGTTCTCTGGGGTCAGCAGTTGCACATTTAGCTTCCATGCCCCCCTGCCCACCCTCAGGTCTTCCTCCAAGTGGCAGTCCGCCAGTAGGAGGCAGTGGTCAGAGAAGAACACCGGCTTGACCTCAGTGGATCTGACTGTGAATGCACGGGACACAAACAGGAAGTCTATCCTGGAACGAATGGACCCGTCTGGCCGCGACCAGGTGTATCTACGCTGCGCTCCGTCTGCAGGGTTGCTGAAGACGTCGTGCAGCTTGGCATCCTTAACTGTTTCCATCAGGGATCTGGACGTAGCGTCCAATCTGCTTCCGGCCCTGCCGGATCGTCCAGCCGCATCGATGATGCAGTTGAAGTCCCCGCCCAGAATGACCGGCCTGGAGGTCGCCAGCAGCAGTGGGAGCTGCTGAAAAACCTCCAGCCGCTCAGCCCCTTGTGCCGGGCCGTACACGTTAATTAACCGGAGTGGAGCGTTCTTGTACATTACGTCTGCTACCAGGAGTCGCCCGCCCACCACCTCCTTGACCTCGGAGACGGTGAAGTTGCCTCCCCGCAGCAGAATACCCAGGCCGGAGGAACGAGAGTCGTTTCCGCCCGACCAGATCGATGGCCCGTGGGACCACCATCGTGACCATTGCCTGTAGGAGCTGAGGTGCGGTATCGCACACTCCTGCAGAAACAACAGGTCAGCTTTGACCTTGGCTAGGTAGTCCAAGGTCGCAACACATCGCGTAGTAGATTTAATGCTACGCACATTTATGGATACAATCTTTAAACCCATATTAAAGCATTTATTCTCCTACCAAACCCACTGTCTCTGAGAGTCCCAGACCTTTAGTCTGCTCCTTCATACCCGTAGTGAGCTCAAATTCCTTCACTTTGGATGGGCTGAGGTAGATCTCCTTGGCCGTGTTCTGCTCCAGTGGCATCTGGAGGTTCACGTAGTGAGCGGGTTTTGAGATGACCTTTGCTGGAGAAGCTTCTCCAAAACTCACCCCCTCTGGGGGGTTGCTGTTCCCGGCTTCCTGGAGCTGGGGTGCGATGATTGCCTCACTGCTCCCAGATTCCAGGGGCTGTGGTGCACTGGCCTCCTCAGGTTGCAGGCCAAGTTGGGGTGCGCTGGGCTCCTTGTTGTCTCCAATTTTCTGGAGCTCGGGTGTCTCGTCCTCCAACGCCCTGGAGCTTTGCCGCCTCTTCTGTCGGTGCCGCTCTGGCACTTCATCATCCGAAGAGCTGCTGCCCTTGTCATCCGTGTCGGATGGGAGACGCCTCTTGCCGCTTCTCTGGGAAACGCCTTTGCTTCTTCTTCGCTCCCTCTTACTTTTCTTGTTCTTCACCGTCCGCCACTCCCCCTGCTGCTTTTCCACTGCTGCCTCCTCCTCCATTGATTCGCTGTCCTGAGGGCTGGAAGGTTCAGGGGGTAGTGCTGTTGATTGGCTCTCTGTTGCCTCAATCTCTTTCTCCACCTTGTCTCTCTCTGTGTCCTCCTTTGTCCCGTTGAGCTCCCTGGGGGCCTTGGTGGTTGGAGTGACACGGAACCTTTCTTCTGCTTCCCCCTGGTCGGCTTTGGCTGCCTGTGCGTAAGTACGGCAGCGTTTGGGGCAGGTCCTGTAGAGGTGACTTGCCTCGCCACACAGGTTGCAGCACTTGGCCTGTTTGCAGTCTTTTGTCTGGTGCCCTTCCTGTTTGCAGATCTTGCAGAGGGAGGCGCTGCAGTTGGCCGCCACATGACCAGCCTTGCCGCATGAGCGACAATGCTTGGGTTGCCCAGCGTAGACCAGGTAGCCACGGTTTCCCCCGATAGCGAAACTGGAAGGAGGGTGGAAAATGGCTCCCTTACCATCGGTCTTTAGCGTGACCTTAAACAGGCGTTTGCCTGTCCAGATCCCCAAGTCGTCTCGAATCTCAGTGCCGCTCCCCACCTTATCGAAGTACCTGGTGAGGAAGGTGACCACGTCGGCGACAGGGACGAAGGGGTTGTACACATGCACCATCACCTCACGTTCCCGTTGCAACGGCAGAGAAAAGTGCGGCTCCGCCGTCAGGATCTTCATCTCCGGCAGGTCTCTCTTCTCCTCGAACACCCTCAGGAGCCGGACGCAGTCTGCCACTTGCTTGAACGTCACGTCAAAATAACCACCTTTGCGGGAGTCGTGCAGGGTGAAGATCTCCGTAGCTTGGAAGCCGCACGCCTTCAACAGGATCCTCCTGGTGAAGAAGCCCCGATCCATAGGTGATCCTCCTTCATCGCTGTGGTTCACCGTGACTCGGACGGTGATAGGTAACCCACGGTATGGATTTGGATTGCGATTGGTTATCGCCCTTCCATCCCGACCTTGCCATGGCAGGACCATGGTGTCGCCCCTGCAACACTTGATCTTAGCCAAAAGGCCGAGAAGCGATCTAGAACCAAGACTTCCGGGTTTCCCTCAACCACCAGGCCCTCCTAATCCCAGCACATCAGAATGTTATAACTCCCCTGCTAGGTTTCTGTGCTGGATACCACATTATGGAAACTGTGACTGCGGTGGGGTTGGATGGGGCAGTGGATTTGAGCTATTCAAGACTTGACATCGTGAAATAGTCAGGAGCAATGGGGCAGCATCGTAAGACCATAAGACGTAGGAGCAGAAGTAGGCCTCGGCCCATTGAGTCTGTTCCACCATTCAATGAGATCCTGGCTGACCTGATAATCCTCAACTCCACTTTCCTGCCTTTTTCCCAGAACCCTTGATTCCCTTACTGATTAAAAATCTGTCTATCTCAGCCTTGAATATACTTAACGACCCAACCTCTATAGCCCACTGCGATAAAGAATTCCATAGATTGACTACACTCTGAGAGAAGAAAGTCTCCCCATATCTGTTTTAAATGGGCGACCCCTTACTCTGAGATTATGTCCTTTGGACCTAACTCTCCCACAAGGGGAAACAACCTCTCAGTATCTACCCTGCCAAGCCCCCTAAGAACATTATATGTTTCAATAAGGTCGCCTCTCATTCTTCTAAACTCCAGTGAGTAAAGGCCCAACCTACTTAACCTCTCCTCGTAAAAAAATCCCTCCATCCCCGGGATCAACCTAGTGAATCTTCTCTGGACTGCCTCCAATGCCAGTATATCTTTCCTTAGATAAGGGGACCAGAACTGTTCACAGTATTCTAGGTGTGGTCTAACTAGTGTCTTATATAGTTTTAGCAAGACTTCCCTATTTTTATACTCCATTCCCTTTGAAATAAAGGCCAACATTCCATTTGCCTTATCTATTACCTGCTGAACTTGTATGCTAGCTTTTTGGGATTCATGCACGAGGACCCTCAAATCTCTCTGTACTGCAGCTTTCTTCATTCTTTCTCTATTTAAGTAATATTCAGCTCCTCTATTCTTCCTGCCAAAATGCATAACCTCACGCTTTCCCACATTATATTCCATCTGCCACGTTTTTTCCCATTCACTTAACCAGTCTATTCCCCTCTGTCGACTCTTTGTGTCATCCCCACCACTTCCCTTCCTGCCTATTTTTGTGTCACCTACAAACTTGGTGATAGTACATTCATTTCCCTCATCCATGTCATTAGTATATATTGTAAATAATTGTGGCCCCAGCACTGATCCCTGTGACACTCCACTAGTTACAGGTTGCCATCCTGAAAACGCCCTCTGTATCCCAACTCTCTGTCTTCTATTAGCCAGTCCTCTATTCATGCTAATATACTACCCCCAACACCATGGGTTCTTATCTTATTAAGTGGCCTTATGTGTGGTACCTTATCGAATGCCTTTTGGAATCCAAATATACTACATCTATTGGTTCCATTTTATCTATCCTGCTTGTTACCTCCTCAAAGAATTCTAATAAATTTGCCAGGCATGATTTCTCCTTCATGAAGCCATGCTGACTCTGCTTGATTATATTATGGATTTCTAAATGCTGTGCTATTACATCCTTTATAATAATACTCCAATATTTTCCCAATGACACATGTTAAGCTAACTGGCCTATAGTTACCTGTTTTTTGTCTCCCTCCCTTTTTGAATAAGGGTGTTACATTTTCAGTTTTCCAACCCTCTGGGACTTTTCCAGAATGCAAGGATTCTTGTGAGATTACTACCAGTGCATCCACTATCTCTGCAGCTATTTCCTTTAATATCCTAGGATGCAACCAATCAGGTCCAGGTGACTCATCGACCTTTAGCCCCATTAGTTTCCTAGTACTTTTTCTCTAGTGATAGTTATTGTATTTATTTCCTCCCCCCACTTTTGCCACATGATTATTTAGTATTTTTGGTATGTTATTAATGTCTTCCACCGTGAAGACTGATGCAAAGTATTTATTCAACTCCTCTGCCATTTCCTGGTTCCCCATTATTATTTTCTCAGTCTCATTCTCTATATTGACTTTGGCCTCTCTCTTCCTTTTTATTTACTTAAAGAAGGGATTCGTGCTGCTTCATGAGTGACTTCAATTCTGGCAAAATTTTGATGTACAGGTCAATGGAAGAAGTGTGTGTGCATACATGGCACTGACCTGGAACATTCCAGAGCAGATTGCCAACCTGAGCAGTGGAACAAGACACTTGAATCGATTGCAAGAAGGAATTAGACCAGTTCTTGATGACAAATTGGATTCATGGTTATTAGAAATATGTTAAGGCAATACTGGATGGGTGGGCTAGATGGACTGAAGGCCTTCTGCATAACACTGTTAGCATTATAGGCCGTCAAAATGAAATCACCCCTCTTTTTAAGAGTGTTGATCTCCACAGAAATGCAATGTTCAGCAGATTCCACCAGCATTTTCCCCATGCAGCTGTCAAGTGTTGCATTTTACAATCACTCAAGACCTGCTTGTAGGTGTCCAAGGAACACCTGATACAGACCATTGCTTATTTACTTTAATGGAAAGTAGAATCATTTTTGTGTAAAATCGGCTGTTGATCCAACCTTGTCAATTTCTCACCAAGTAGGTTAAGTTAAAATCGCTCCTCATGCTTGATAAGACAGTTTGGCCTTTGAGATAGTTCCTGTGACAATGAAGAACTCATTTTCTATTAAGGTCTTGCACTTATTTCCCATATTTCTCATTAATCATATAAAGCATTTAACTGAAGAGTTTTCTATAGCTTTAACAATGCTGGACCATTACCAACAAATGCGTGTCAGTTTCTATTTGTGAATAATTTATTTCCAAACAATACGTTTATTCATTTATCAGAAGCAACACTGCAAATCATTAGTAATTGTTTTGTATGGCGCAATATGTTAGAAGTTTTTAATTACAATAGAAGGCTGTCAAAAATGTGTTAGACTTAGTATACAACTGACTGTGTCCAATTTTTAAAGGACCAAAGAAGAGTAGACAGCAGTAGTACAGGACTAAGATTATTTAGTTAGTAGTGTTAAATACAATGAATATAGATTGTTTTAATTTTTAATTTCTATTCTAGTGCAAATATCCATTAATAGCCATTCATTTAAATGTGTCGACTATATTAGCAATGTCTGTGACAGTCTAAAATGGTAAATAATGATGTATTTTAATTAGTCACTGCAAATTATTTTATTCTGTTCTACCATGCATATGATAAAAATAGTGATAATTGACTTATGCTAATATTCTGTAATTGTTATGTCCTAATTAAGCTATCTAGTATTTAACAGAACAGTGTTTTTGCAGTTCTTTCAAAAAATAAATGCTTGCAGAAAGAAGCTCCACTGACAAAATGCCACGGGTAGAAGGGCAGTAATTTCTGCAAAAACACATCAATAAGTTTTCTAATATTTTCTATTCTCAGGCACCACAGCTTTGTACTTGTTCCTAATTATGCATCCAGCCATCACCAGTAATTTCCCCAACCCAAAGACCTTTGAAGAAGTGCAGTTCTTCAATGGGAATGCCTATCACAAGGGAATTGATTGGTAAGATAAGAGAACAAGCAAAGTGCATATTTTATAAACAAGAAGATCTTTATTAAAGTTAGGAACCCAGCGTTCATAATGTGTGGAGAAATTAATTATTCGCTTTGAAAGTCTGAATGCTGCATAGGGTCTCAGTGATGACAGAAATTTTCTGTGGATCCCAAAGGTTTTCAAATTAATTTGCAAAGGTACATTAACATGTAACTTTAAGATTATGCAGTTCTGTTATATGACTAAACAGTTAGACAGCAAAACAAATGTATTGGCATGCTAATGTGTAGAGACTTAGACCAGTAAGTCAACGGTTCTGCCTGTGATTTCCCTAGGTCAGTTTTTGAATGTAACCAGGAAAGCACTGTAGACCAGCAAGCCGATCAATGTGCAATTTAGCAGCCAATTTAAAAGTGACATTGTCACAGATATGAAGTATTGGGAAATACAGATATAGAAAGGAAGATAAAGAAAAAAACTTGCATCTACATAGTGCTATTTACACTCTTGGAATACCCCAAAGTGTTTTACAATCGTTTTTATGTTAATTTTGAAGTGGAGTCACTGTTGCAATGTAGGGAACACCATAGCCAAATTGTACACTGCAAGTTTCCATGAACAGCAATGTGACAATGACAGATAATCTGTCTATTTCAGTGATATTGGTTGAGGGATAAATATTGGCCAGGACATCAGGGAGAACTCCCCTACTCCTCTTTGAATAATGCCATGGGATATTTTACATCCATCTGAGAGGGCAGATGGGGCCTTGTTTTACTGTCTCATCCAAAAGACAGCACCTCTGCCAGTGTAGCACTCCATCAGTACCATACTGTAGTGTCAACCAAGATTACATTCTCAAATTTCTGGAACGGAACTTGAACCCATGATCTCCTGACTCAAGAAACAAGAGTACTGCCCATAAACCAGGACTCTGCAGTCCGTCAAACTGATCCCATAAATGAATAGCTCTAAAATGCCCATTCTTTAAAATATTTTACAAGTTCTCTCTAAAATTGCCCCAGGCTATGATTCAATTTTTACTTTTATTCAGCAATAGCGGGGCAGTAATTGTCTCAAAATGGGGTTGGTTGTCTTACTGCCTCATTAACACTGATAAAGAAGCCAGACATATTTTGAATGCCTAACACTAGCTGTCCAATGCTCCAGTCTGCCTCACACAATGGGCACCTTTTAACATGCAAATTTGAGTCTGAGGACCTTGATTGCCCTTTTAGAGCTAAACTGGTTAGAGTGTACACACACTCCAACCAGTTCTGTGGGCAATGGAGCCAAAGAGGCTTAGACAAGGGAAGTTTGGAATTATTTTTGTGAAGGACTGTTCTTCCCAATTCCTAAAAAAATAATCGGGGCCACTGTTGCCGGGGTACTTCACTCAATTTGCTGCTGGCCAGTATTGACCGATATTGGGAGGCCTCAATCTAGCCAGCTTCTTCGCTGTGCTTGATGTAATAAGGCCGGTGATTCAAAATTGTGCCTACCATTTTGTTGTGAGTACTAGGCAATCAGCAAGTGCATTCTGCTGGTCAGCCATCCAGAAGTTAAAATTCAATGGGCCGATTGGCCTCCTCTGTGCTATATCAATCTATAACTCCTATCTGCCTCCACTGTCTACTTGAGCCAGTCCATTCCTGGTGTTCAACAAATTCTGGGTAAAAGTAACTCAGTCTGAACTGTCTGCACACCAGCTCTTTGCTAAGCTTGAGTCTGTCTTCCCTAGCTCTAGAATTTGTAGCAATTCAGACACACCATTAGATTTCAATTCATCAAATTTCCTTAAGGATCTTGAATATTATAATAATATCCTACATGACACTGCTCTTCTCCAGGGTAAATAATCTAAGACTATCCTATTTATCCTCAAAGCTCATGTCTTACGCTATGTGTCAGCTGTGCTGCCTCCCAAGCCTGTAGTTCTCCTTTCTTATACAATGATGACAATGTACAATACTCTAGTAAACAGATTCATTGCCAGATGTTGGCCTTGGAATGACGAGGTTGATTCCAGAGAGAGTCCATCTCAGGAAATGTCAGCCGTACAACCCATTTGTTAAGACTAGTGGACTGTGCAATCATGATTTCTTAGAGTGGAATTGTTGGATCAGAGAACTTGATCTGTGAGAGAGGCAAAAAATGGGGGAGATGAAATACGATTCCATAATATGTAATTTTAAGGCATTATTATTTGCCAGATTTTCAAAGTGGGATCTGAAACCTAAAGCCTGGATAATTTATGAGTCCCAACCCTGCATCACAGCTGTGTCACTCATGCGACACTATTTTGAAATGTAAAGGCCCTAATTGGGCCAAAGGCAAGCTCAGCACCCAATTAGTGGTGCTGAGCATCTCCAGAAGGCAGGAGTTGCCTGCAGAGTGTGAGTAACAAAGGCAGATGGCAGCCATGATGGGGCCTGCCCTGCTTTGCTGAAGAGAAGAGGCAGCACCTCAGAGGGTCAGCGGCATAAACACTCATGAAAATGGCCACATAGCCAAACAGAACTTTCAGAAGCAAAATCAACTCAATCTCCTTAAAATGAGTTGAAAGCATCTTAACATGATTCTTATATTTGGAGTATTATGTGCAGTTTTGGACACCTGGGGTGGGATTTTCAACTGCTGGTGGGTTTGGGAATGGGTGCGGGCATGACTTAAGGAGCACATTGCAGAAAAGCATCTTTGCATTCTGACGCCTCCAGGATGGGCTCTGATTTTCAAAAGGATGGTTTAAGTGGGCACCCTCTTGGATCTAATTAAAGGCCCATTAAGCTCCTCGAAGAACTTATTAATGGGCCGGGGAGGGAGAGAATGCAATTTTCAAATGTGAACTCGACAAACCTGAACAGTCTGGTGCACATTAGTACACAGCTCTTAAGTTCAAAGCGGAGAGAAGTGAAAGTTGTTTTCATGAAAAGTATTGAGACCTGGAGAATCTTGCACCGGATCATGCGCATTACCTTCCATTTGGCCACGCGGCCACTTTCAGCAGTGTTTATGCTGCTGACCCCCTGAGGCTGTCTCTTCTCTTCAGCAAGGCAGTGGCAAGCCCCATTATGGCTGCCATCTGCCTTTGCAACTCATACCCTGCAGGCAGTTCCTGCCTTCTGGAGACGTTCAGCACCACTAATTGGGTGCCGAGCTCACCTTTACATTTTAAAGAGCTACACAGTTGTGATACAGGGTTGGGACTCATAAATTATCCAGTCTTCAGGTTCCAGATCCCACTTTGAAAATCTGGCCCCTGAGCCTTCAAGGTAATATTGCTGCATTTGTGAGGAGTCAGAGAAAAACAACAAAAGTGATGCTAAGTCTCAGGAGTGGAAATATTTCGGAGAGACTCAGATTAACTTATTTCCATTAGGGAAAATTGACTGGAAGGGAATGTAACAAAAAGTTTGAGGCATAACTAGTGAAGATTTATCCAAGCTATTTAAATTTGACTGTGACCTCAGAACTAGAGGGTTCATACAAAATTAATAAGCCTCAAATAAGACTTGGTATTGTGAGTAAAAGGAATCCTTTCAGAGTAGTGGAATGGACTTACAGCAAAATGAGTTGGCCCTGTGTCAACTAATCCCCCCTCAGAAAAGAAATGGAAAAATATGTGGTTAGACTGGGATTGATGGCTTTAGGGATAAGAACAGATAGAGATAATCAAATAGTACATGAAATGCAATGGTAGATGTAGATGTGGTCAGGGTTGAATGACATAAACATGGAATGAAAAGATAGTCCAGCATTTCATTTATTAATGTTGGGGTCATCAAAAAAACTATGTAGGATGTTTTCTCAATAGATTAAAATAGGTTTGGTAAATTCTATGTTGGGGTAGGCTGTACTTTTTAAGTGTATTCTTTATGCTGTACTTTTTAAGTGTATCCTTTATGCTCTTCTGGATGTTTCAAGAAAGTACTTGGTGACAGCCTATTTCTATAACTTAATTTTAAGCAGATATTCTTTAAAGAGGGTCACCAGTAATGTTCAACTGTGATACTGCCGATTATTTACTATAGCTGTGACAGAAGATCAGCAGAAAACTCAGGGGAATGACACCAACCTTATTTCTCTGCAGTTTTCGTGGATCTTCTGCCAAAGTTTTCATGGACAATCAAGAGAAAGCCTATGAAAATTCAGCCAGTTTCTGCATCCCCTGAAGTGGGTTTGTTAACCCTACCCATCTAAATTGAAACTTGTCATATTGGGGGTAACATTGACTTTGGACAGTAGTGTAAAATAGGCAATAGTGAATGGTCAGCCTGTTTTACATCTTTCCTGATTTTCAACTGTATTGACTTGAATGATGTCCACTCATGACATCAATGAGGTTGGCAGGAGGCCTGATCAATTTTCATGGTTGGACCTAACTTAAATCAAATAGGTACCAATGCTGATCATGCTCCTTATAGGCAGCTCGCCAATTAGAAGGGTAGACAAATCAAAAGGGAAGTCAACTTACATTGAGCCATCGAATGAAGAGCATGGTAGTTAGACAGGGCAGTGGTTTTACCGTCAGGGAAATATTTGTAGCAACTATAGTAGCCTTTAAGGTTCAAAGCACACAAGCAGCTCCACTAATAATGAACTTCAGCCCTGTTGCCAGCTTACCCTGACTGCAACTAAGGATTCTTTTTAATAGCATGAGAAATGGCTATACCCCAGCCCAAGGTTTGTGGGTGGGGTGAGAAACCGACGGTAGCTACATGGGTAGAGAGGAAAATGATGTCAGGGACCTGACGGGGCCATTTGAAACCCAACTTACATATATAACTCCAACAGGAGTTCTCACCACCAAAACTGAGGTGTGCCTCAAGATCAAAACAGGAGAACCTCCAGTGATAAATCAGGGACTAATTCCAGAACTAAGGACATTTGTGGTGAGGGATGTTCCATCCCTTGACTCCACCTCCTCTGATGTAATAGGATATGGATGGGATGGACATAGATGGGACGGACAGAGTTCTCACTCACTCCAGGTCTACATCAGGAACTGGCTGTATGGATTGGGATCCAGCATATCTGGGTCCCACTCCAATTTTCTTTCCTTAGGCTGCAGCTCAGCTGACAAACCCTGGCTCTGTGCCTATGTTCCCAAGGAAATTCAGGATTACATTATCCTCAGAGTACATTACCATTCATACAGGCATTTATTGAGCAAACAACTATAATTTTACCTTTATAATTTTAGATCTGATGAAGAGTCATTCGGACTCGAAACGTTAACTGTATCTCTCTCCGCAGATGCTGTCAGACCTGCTGAGTTTTTCCAGGTATTTTTGTTTTTGTTCTAGAGTTCCAGCATCTGCAGTATTTTGCTTTTATTATAATTTTACCTTCCTTATTAGAACGCCATCCTCACTTTACTCCTCTTTGGAGTTTAATCACTGGGTACTCAGCTTCCTCCTCGCTGTTGTCACCAAAATTTTATGCTAAATTCTCAATCATTTGAAATCAGACTTGCAATTGACAGAAGTAATTTTTAAATGTAGTTTTTCCAACCAGTTGAAGAACCATTAGTCCATTCAAGAACAATCATATTATGCCCAAAACCTTAAAGAAGATACATGCATATTTTTATATTTATTTTAATACTTCCCCTGCCTTTCCCATTTCCTACCTTATAACAGTGACTGCACTTCAAAAGTAATATAGAATGTAAAGTACTTTGAGATGCCCACTGGTCATGAAAAGCACTATATAAATTCAAGTCTTCCTTTTCTTTATACAACATTTCTGGATATGATGAAGGGTGGGCAGTTCAGCTAACCAATTGGCACAGTAGAGATTAAAGAACTTATTGGCTTAGCGATTTCAGGACAAAGCATTGCAGTTCTAGCCTGCTGTGTTGCATCTTCTAGATTATGCTTTCAAAATAATGAAAATTTACTCCTAATTTCGTAGGTACATGAATTTTTTCCCTATCCCTTCCAATGTGACCACAGACTTTTTGTTTGAGAAAAGTGCAAATTACTTTCACTCTGAGGATGCTCCGAAGCGAGCTGCAGCCCTCTTACCAAAGGTGAAAATAATCACCATTCTCATCAACCCTTCAGATCGGGCCTACTCCTGGTACCAGGTAACCATGACTATTCTGCTTCCTTGGGCTTATGTTTAACTCCCTCTCTTTAACTAATACAAGAACACTTTTGAATTTTCCATTTCTTCTGATGTCCGCAGCACCAGCGAGCGCATGAAGATCCTGCTGCTCTTCGGTATAGTTTTTATGAGGTGATCACAGCAGGTCGGCGGGCTGTTCCTGAGCTTAGGGCCCTTCATAATCGGTGTCTGGTGCCTGGCTGGTATGCAGCTCATATCGAAAGGTGGCTAACATACTACCCAACTAGACAGGTGAGCACTTAAACAGGCAAGAAGCAGCTGTTTTAATTGCATGTGATATATTATATATATCCAAATAATATTTTATTCAGCAAAGTAGTTTTCAATTTCCTTGCGGTATCCTGTATTCTCCTGGCTGTCAGGAAGGATGTGACAGTTAGACCACAAAAGTGCTTATGATGCCCATCCAAAAAGCCCCATGTTTATTTAAGTACAAAGTATGATTAAAAGCAGTCTGAATGAGGATCATTTTTCCTTATCCCCATTGCTTTCCCAGCCTCCTTGGTAGAACTATACCGAGCGCACCATCTGAGAACTGATGGGAAGTATGCATGTTGAGTAACAGGCAGCCCTAGAACCCAACCATATGATTTTCTGCTTGAGAGTCAAACACGTGACAACTTGCGATACCACTGCCTTCACCTATGTAAGGAATTTGCAGTAGATTTTTCTATGCAGCCTCAGAGTAATACATCTTCTAGACTCAGAATAAGAACTGGGACTTTTTACTATATTGTGGAGTCTATGGTTTCAATATTTACAGGACATAAGGGAAGGTGCAAGGAGGCCAGAAACAGCAGGAGAAACTGGCGTTACCTGGGAGGCAGAGTTAGCCAAACCTCATTATTAAATTTTTTGTTCCTGCCAGGCAGCCTGACCTACAGGTGGGAAGGAATGTCAGTGGCAGGAGGTCGCAGCTGAGGAGCCTTGGACAGACACCCTGGCAATTGGGAGGGGCAAAGATCCTACAATCAGAATGGGAGACAGAGGCTGCGATTGGGTAGGGGGAGAGTCTATGATCTTTTTAGGGAGGGAGATCAACAATCAGGAAGGGGGGGGCGGGGGGGATGGGCAAGGCTGGCAACCAGGGCTGGAGGAGATCAAAGGCTTCCTCGAGGACTGGGAGGAGTATATTGGCTGTCCTGCCTCTCCAGGATGGGATACTTGGATGCCCTAATATCTACCCCCATAAAAACAGGTAGCGGGCGAGTGTGGTTTTGCAAAGTGTTCAGAACACACTTCCTGTGTTTAACTCCTTAGACCCCTCCGATCCTCATTGGTCCATGGTTGGGGGTTAATATTGAGGCCTTTATTTCTGCTGACTGCCAGGCAGTATCTGTTCTTGCAAACGATTTGCTCTGGTTATGTATCCTGGCTAATATATGTGGGTAGAAATTGTTAATTATTCCTTCTTTATGGGTGTAAAATGGTGCACAAAGTCTAATTTTGGCCACCAATGTTCTGTGGCCCAAGGCTCAAATATATTGGTTCAAGCCATTTTTCAGATGTTCCTGGTGACCACCTAAAACAGGTGTTGGGTCCCTTACATCTGCAAAAAAGGGGCCTACCAGCTGTTCTCAACCCCATCTATCAAATTGGCTTGTGATGAGCAGAACAGAACTTAGGCCTCTGTTGCCTAAGGAAAAAGCACCTCCAAAAGGCCTAAGGGGGGGAAAAAAACATTTGAAGAAATGTTCCTCTGCAGCCAGGAGGTACTGTGGTACATCTCCAACTCTACAAAACACACAGTTGGCCCCTCCCCCATTACCACTTCACCCCTTTCTTTCAGCACTTACCTTAGAGTCACTGGCATTCATCCTAGTTTTGAGAGCTACCTCTTAAGAATTCTGTCTCACTAATAAGTACTACTGGGGAAGTTACCATTGCAGACTGAGAAAGAAGTTGAGCTCACCTATAAAGGAGCAATCAGCATTCACAATGTCACACTACTTGACCCTTTCCTTTGTCTGTACTAAGAGAGGCAGGACAAATTGATGTTGATCTTATGCTTCGGTATGTGGAGAACTTGCAATGAATCTCACCCTCTTTATCGCACAAGTTACAAAACAGGGAGGAATTTACACCTGTATGATTTTGATAGCTGGTGCAAAAGAAGGCCAAGCAAGGATGTGTACTTACATAATCGCGCCACTCTCCAATCAAGGAAATCAGACCACTAGCCATGTGTGCTCAAGTGGAGCTCTGCTCACAAACCTGTGATCTTCCTGATATTGAGAAAGTGCTGTCTTGAAGTTTAAAAAAGGTTCAGGTTAATCTGGTGGATCCCCTTAGTATTTTATAAGTTTTGATTGTAAAATTTGAAAACTTTGCCTCCCACCCCTGCACCTGGTATGAAGTGTCATGGCAACATCTTCTCACGCCTGCCTTTTGCTACTGGGTTTGGCTGCAATCAAGTTTCAATTTTTGCCTTGGGAAGCAAAGCCTGTTTTACATCAATGGAAAACATGCAATATAACTGTACTTGGCAAGGAAACAATGCACTTGTCACCTTAGTAGCTTTCAAGTCCTTTTACCAATTATTATGAAGCAATTAAAAAGTTACACCAGAATTAATTATAACTTTTGGACAGCCAGGCCTATTTTTTTGCCAGTCCACACACAGTTGCAACATCAAATCATGTCTGCTGCTCAGGAATTAACAAATTGAAGTTAGCTATTCCTGGCCATCTGGTAAAGGTTGTGCATTTGAGAGCAGCTGATTTTTTTTTCTCTGTCAAACTGGTGGCAGTAAATTCACTACTGCCTGCCAAGTGAAGTCTAACCTAAGATAGCAAATCAGCTCATGTCTTATAGCCACACTGTATCACTTCCCCCTCACCACAAGTGTGAAACAGTCATCTAAATCAGTATGTTGCCAAATGACAACCAGACAGATGTTGATAGTTATATTTTATTTATGTTCTTACTTTGAACTTGTGTTTGTATTTGAATGATTGATTGTCCAGAAACATTATCTGACTGAAACTGGTTTTAGTTACACATTATAGATGGGCACAAGCTGAGGACTGACCCTGCTGCAGTAATAGATGGTGTGCAGAAATTCCTTGGAGTTTCCCAGTACTACAATTATTCTCAGGCCCTCACGTAAGTTTATATATATTTATATGTATATAACTTTAGTGATGGGGTAAAATGTTACTCTTGTACTGTAGTTCTGATTTTGCACAGGACTCCACTGCCATGACAATGATGAATGTGCATATCAAAATCAGGGGTGCAGGTCCAATCACCCAATTCTCAGTGAACTGCATTCTGCAGCATAGTAAAATGGCAGCAAAAAGATGTATAATTTTAACTTTATCATTGGGTCCCATGTTCGGGAAAAAAAAATCACGCTCCCAAGGCAAGCTTCCCCATTCCCCTCCAGAAGTAATGCCTCACCCATAAAAAAAATAATTGTGTGACTAGTCCATGGGCCTGCCTGGCTGAAATTAGATTCTTAAAGCTAAGTTTCTATAACAAATGTTCAGACTAATGTTGGCGTGTTTTTTTTGTTCAGCAAGCGTTGACCTTGAACTACCTTTTGTCTCTTTGCAGTGGTTTCTTTCACTCTATAAGACCATTTTTCAAAAGTTATCCTGACGTAGTTACTTGACATTTTGTAATTGAAGTTACAGCAAACAAATTGCAGAGAATGGGACTTTCTTTTGGGGACCTCCGGTATTCCCAATTTAGAATCATAGAATGGTTACAGCACAGAAGGAGGCCTTTCAGCCCGTCGTGTGTGTGCCAGCTCTCTGCAAGAACAATTCGCCTCATACCACTCCCCTCCTTTTCCCTATTTCCTGCAATTTTTCCCTTTTCACATAATGATCCAATTCCCTTCTGAATACCATGATTGAAACTGCCTCCACCACACTCTTGGGCAGTATATTGCAGATCCTATCCACTTGCAGTGTAAAAAACTCTCATGTCACCATTGCTCCTTTTGCCGACTGCCTTAAATTTGTGCCCTCTGTTTCTCCATCCTTCCACAAATGGGAACAGTAGTCACTAAACAACTGAAGTTCCTCTTCCCTGGAACCATTCTCATAAACTTTTTCTGCATATGCCTTCACATCCTTCTAAAAGTGTGATGTCCAGAACTGGGCGCAGTACTTCAGTTAAGGCCAAACCAGAGTTTTATACAGGTTTATCATAACTTGCTTGCTTTTATACTCTATGCCCCTATTTACAAAGAACTGGGTCCCATAAGCTTTATTAATCATGCTTTCAAGCCATCTTGATGTCATCTTCAATGATTTGTGCACATATACCCCCAAGTTCCTCTGCTCCTGCACCCCCTTTAGAATTGTACTATGCATTTTATTTTGCCTCTCCACGTTCTTCCTACCAAAATGAATCACTTCACACTTCACTGCATTAAATTTCATCTGCCACTTGTCCGCCCATTCCACAAGTCTGTCCATGTCCTTTTGAAGGTCTAACGCTATCTTCCTCACAATTCACAATACTTCCAAGTTTCATGTCATCCACAAATCTTGAAATTGTGCCCTGTACACCAAAGCCTAGATCAATACATAGACAGGTCAAGTATCCTTTATCCGAAACCCTCAGGGCTGATCGCATTTCGGAATCCAGATAATTTCAGTTTTCAGATACCGCATAGAGGCCTAGGCTTACTTAGATTACAATGTCCGAATTAGGCTAGCTATAGTCCA
The DNA here is from genome assembly GCF_964194155.1 of Cetorhinus maximus. Taxonomy (NCBI): domain Eukaryota; kingdom Metazoa; phylum Chordata; class Chondrichthyes; order Lamniformes; family Cetorhinidae; genus Cetorhinus; species Cetorhinus maximus. The sequence goes on from NC_135879.1 coordinate 84,807,865, forward strand.
AAGTAAGTAAAATGGCTAGAAAAGTAAGATGTACCACTGAATAATAAATACAGGGTATCAGTAATAAGTTCTCACCCCTGGCGCCATCTGCAATTCAGCTTGTAGGGGAGAGTTCGCAAGGTAAACAGTGCAGCCAAAAATCGAAAGGTAAACAGTGCAGACAGATAATTACACTTCCCACGCTAAAGGTGGGGAGTTGTCAGCTGGTTTCGTGTTGGCTCAGGTCAGAGACATCCTGCGCTGAAGGTCGGGTGCAGTGGCAATGTTCGTGTTGGCTCAGGTTCAAGACTTCCCGCGCTAAAGGTCGAGTGTGTATGTCATATACTATATATCAGTAAGATCAGGGGTCCTAACATCGACCCATGGGGAACTCCACTATAAACTTTCCTCCAGTCTGAAAAACAACCATTCACCACTACTCTCTGTTTCCTATCGCTCAACCAATTTTGTATCCATGTTACTACTGTCCCTTTTATTACATGAGCTCTAACTTTGCTCACAAGTCTGTTGTGCGTGAAGACTTGCTCATGAAGTACAAAAAATAGAGGCGTGCACCTGAAGTGTGATGACCACACCAATTATACTGCAGGATCTGTAATTGAAAACATCAGCATTCCTAATAAATCTAATAGGGGTCTTTAAAATTAGGAAAGGTTTTGATAGAATGGATACAGAGAGAATGTTTCCTCAGAGAATGGGGAAGAGCACAACTAGAGGCCATCAATATATGATAGCCACCAAGAAATCCAATAGGGAATTCTTTACCCAAGGAGTGGTAAGTATGTAGAACCTGTAACCATAGAGAGTGGTTGAAGTAAATAATATGGATGCATTTAAGCAGAAGCTAGTCTGGCATATGAGAGAGAAGGGAATAGAAGGTGATGGGGGATGTGAGGGAAGATGGGTGGAGGCACAAGTGGAGCATTAACACCAGCATGGACTTCTTGGGTTGAATGGCCTGTTTGGCTGTATACCCTGTGTATCCTAGTTGAGCATGTTAGAGGGCCCCTATCTTCACCCATTTGATTTCACTAGAAAGGCTGCTGCTGACCTACACCACTTACTCCATGAAGATCTGCATATAACTTTCACACAAAAACAACTCTTCGCCTAGGTCACCACAGCGTTAACAGACTGTTCATTTCTTCTTGTTACCTTAATTGCCATCTTACACTACCCTAACATTGATTGATATGTTTCATAGCCTTTTAACAAAACTCCTTGCAAAGGAGAAATAATGCACCCAAACTGTAATATGCTATAGCTGAAAAAAGAGACATGTTGTTAAAGTTTTTCATCTTGTACCCGGTAGGACAGATGTAAGAATATCAAATTTCAAAGAGAACAACTAATTATACTGCAAGAACAAATGGTTCTGATTGGTTGGCAAGTGGACTCTGATTGGTTGAGACATTGCCATGGAGAATACACCAGGGAACAGTTATTCCCCCAAGCTTTTTTTTCAATTCAAATAAGGCAAATTGATTGAAGCATTGTCATGGGGTATGCACCACAGAACCGTTGCCCTCCATGCTTTTGTTCAATCATATAAAGAAGAATGCCTGGACATACTCTCTGTTTAGAGAGGACAGATCACTGCACATGAATACATGTAACTTCTAGTGTAAGTGAGTCACGTTGCGAGCCTGACTGATAATCTTAAATTATTTGTTGTTGTAATTCTTGGCACGCTTGGGATCATTCAGAAAGTGCTGTCTAATCATGGAATCACATCTAATGTTGGATACTATAAGAAGAATTTTTGGGTCGGTGCAGGGCCCACTCGCCGACGCATAAAATGATGCGCGGTGACGTCGGGCAGGCGTCCTGACGTCACTGCGCGTTAGTTAGGTTGTCAGTTCGGCAGACGTGCAGCCGACTTGCGCACCCACTGAACTGTCAAAGGCCTATTAAGGCCATCAAGAAAGTAATTAAAGTAATTAAGAATGTTGCCCATGCAACCTTAAGGTTGACGGGCAGGCGAAGAGCCCAGGCGGCCTTCACATTTTTCATAAAATCTCATCCACGGGCGAGATGAGGTTTCACGAAGGGTTTATTAATTAAATAAAAAAATTTATAAAAATTCATTGACATGTCCCAGCTCATGTAACACGCATGCACAAAAGAGCACAGGCCCCAACTCAGGGAATCCCCCCCGCCCACACAGGGAGCGCTCAGCGCTTCCGGGTGCATGTTATGCTGGGCGGGCCTTAATTGGCCCGCCCACGTAAAATGGCGGTGTGGCCTGATCGGGGGCGCCAATCGGGTTCGCGCCCACCCCCGCCCCCGCACAAGCCCCCCCGATTGGGGGGGGGGGTAATTTCTGCCCTATGTTCTGAGTTTTGCAAGCACAAGCTGACTGAGTATGGTCAGTACTCTGCCTGTTGCGAACAGCTATTTCATGTTGCTTCAATGCAGTAGCAACATGAGTGGTATCCCCCAATAAGAGGGTAGGAACATGGGCCAGAATTTAATTTTGCTGTGCAGGTGCGTGTCAGGCCCAATGCTTTGTGAAATGGGCCGTGATGATGTCGGGGGGGCTTCCTGATGTCATCGTGCCGCTTCATGATATATTGGTTGGTGGGCACACGTGGAAATCAGAAGCGCAGCCACCAACAATTAAAGGGCCGACTAAGGCCATTAAAACCTCAATTCATTGCAATTTCGAGTGGCCCGTGCACTTTTACGTTGGACGCACAGGCCAATCGGCCGGGCGGCCTTCACGTTTTTCATTCATTCTACATCCAAAGTGGGATAAAAGGCCCAGAAGATGTTAGATAGGTGAGGGGTTAGGAGTTTTGAAGTGAGTTGTTTGTTGGTGGATTATAGATCATTTTGCAACATTTTGGATGATTTGGATAACATGAGGAGAGTTAAACATTTGCAGAGGCTTTTTGTGGAAAGGCCCCATCAGTGCTGAAACCTGTGCAACCATTGGGTCTAATGTGGGGATTCTGTTTTTAGCTGGAAGGACTTCCAGGCCAGAAGTTGCCTGAAGGTACCATCCCAGAGTCTGTCCTATGGACCGAGAGGTGCAATCAGAGGAGGTGGACGGCCAGCAAGCTTTGCAGCACAGAAGGGTCAGAGAAGGTGCCAATACCCAGCAGGCAGAGTGTACAGGCAGTGAGCATGCTACCTGGACATGACAGAGGTTCAGTGCTGAAGAAGGCTCTGCTTCTCCAGGGAAACAGTTACCTCTATCTGTGAGATGATCAGCCCTGAAAAGACCTCCAACTGTGTAGATGGCCACCCCAATGCCAGTGGTTCTGAAGGTGACAGTGGACCTGAACTTCTATGCCTCAGGATCAAGCCAAGGGTCAGTGGGAGATCTTTGCGGAGTCCTGCAATCTGCTGCACACAGCTGCATCAAGTTGATCACAGGTGCATTGTTCCAAAGGGTCAACATTTTCATTTACTTCAGGACAGAAGAGGACAGCCAGGCACAGCGAGCAAGTGGACTCGCTGCAATAGCAGAATTTCCCTGAATTCAGGGAGCCATTGACTGCACACATGTACCCATCAAGGCTTCAGCAGGGGAGCCAGGTGCCTTTGTGAATAAAAAGCGCTTCCACTTTCTAAACATCCAGACTGTGTGTGATCACAAGAATGAGATCCTACAGTTTTGTGCCAGGTTTCCTGGAAGCTGCCATGATGCCTACCTCCTGTGCCACTCCCAGGTGTCAAGGCTCTTCATTGCATCAGCACAATTTGATGGCTGGCTACTGGAGACAAAGGCCAACTGCTAAAAAGGTGGCTGATGCCCTGCTAAGACAACCAAGGAGGCCTGCTGAGGACAGAGACAACCGCAGTCACGCCTCCACAAGGGCAATCATTGAGAGGACAAAAGGCCTACTCAAAATGAGGTTCCACTGCTTGGACCACTCAGGGGGATCACTGCAATATGACCTAGAATGTATCTCCCTTATCGTAGTAGTCTGCTGTGCCCTACGCAATCCGCCTCTCTCCGGTGGGGGGGGGGGGGCGGGGGGGGGCTGCTGAACCCTTTGGAGAATGAAGACATCGATGCTGTTGCAGAGGCTGCAGACGATGAACCCAATGCTGATTCTGAGGAGGACTCTATTCAACCCCAGGGTGAGGAGCAGATGCAGCATGTTTATGGGGGCAGGGAGACCAGGGAGGCCCTGATTCAGAGGACTTTCAATTAAGACTCCAAAGCCAGGAGTCCAAATGATAGCAAGACCTTACTGCTTGGTGCTGATGAGGCCCTCCTGTCACCCCCCACTCATGTGCCTCCCTCTGAAATAAACTTTGCAGCCCAGTCTATGTATTACACACAATTCCCAGGTCTCCTCCAGAATAATTGCATGAAGCACACTAAGACTGTTGGGCAGGATCTCACATTTTAAGAGTAAAGTGTAAGATATATAAACACCATTACACACGTGTCAGTGAAAAATGATTCACCCTTGAAACCCCTTATCTGATCATACTGACTTAAATTTCCGCCTGTGAGTGCTACATCGAGGTGCTTCCCCCTTGTGGCAGCTGCATTGGAGGAAAGCTGCTTACTGATACTCCATCGGCCTTGATGACTTTGGTGGGCGTCCTCTAGTCGTCGGGACCTTGTGGGCTCTGGCTGTGCGGGAGAGTCCTACGCGATGGTTGGGCATTCCTCAGCCGTTGCGGTGTCCTCAGACGCAACGCTCATTGGCAGAGGGGTAGAGGAGTTCCTGCCATCATCCGGAGCACCCTGAGAGGAAGCCCCAGATGCATGAAGCTGCAGGTCGTCCGCAGCATGAGGTTGGTTTAAACCTCCCTACTCACCATAAATGTACAGGCAGCAAGCAGAGTCACTAAATGCCTCATCCATCTCTCACATTGGCTGTGACCTGCTGAGGCCACTACCAGTGTGTGAGCTCACAGGTCTGAATGCAACCCCAGAAACCACTGATTGAGTTCCTGGAGCTGTCGCTGTATGAGAGTCGCCACTCACTCTGTGGAGGATGCTGTTCATTCAGAGCTCTGGGCTAAAGCGGCACTTACGCTCATATGGACATAAGGACCAACACAGAGACCATGGCATGCAGACCCTCAGGGATCTCTGCCAGATCTTCATGTACATCCCACTGGACATCCAGCATTTGCTGCCTAATAGACGGCTGCAGAGGCTTATCAGCTGCCTCGGGCTCTGCATTGTCCTGGTCTCCAGCAATCCTTAACTGTCAGCGCCCTGGGGACTCTGGCTCCACCAGCTCCCCAAGCAAATGTGATGTACCTTCCCCAGTGTACACTACCATCTGATCCAAAACGCTTAAGCCTGATGATGTGCCTGTATCTGCGCTGGTGCATGGTGCAGAGGGAGAATGTGTCGCAGGTGCATCTGGCTGTAGATCATCCGCTGATGTCCAGGGAGGGTCTTTGGAGTCCTTCTGCGCTCTAGAGGATTTCATCTGAAGGACAAGAAAAATATGTAAGTCTCGAGCAGCAGAGAGTGCATGCAGTCTGATAGCTTCTCAGATTGGACGTCTGGCTGAGCAAAGACTTCTGAATGAATGAGCAATGGGGATTAGTGGACTTCACCTGTCAGTCTTACAACCACTGCCCTACATCTCTCATACCTTCGTCCAATCTCTTCCTTATCCACTGGACTCTTACCCTCCTCTGAGACCCCTGCCTCTCCACGACCAGTGGACCTGGCTCCACGTTCACCAGCCATCCCAGGACCTGCTGCACCACCTGATTTAGCAACAACAGATTAGGGACACCCCCACCCGGTCATCCTCGCTCCTGTGCATTGTGACTCCTTTTCTCCTACAGGGACAAAAGTGCTTTCATTAGTCCTGCCTCTGCATGTCAGAACACACCAAAGACACAGGTTCGGCTGTCCATCATATTGCCGCATATCACCCTTACTCACATGCCAGCCATCCTGTCCACTCACATGCAGTCTTTATCGGCACAGGAAAATGTGCCAATTTTAGCTTGGAATTTCACACCCGTGAGCCCCAACAACTGCTTTCGCACACAAACACATCTCTCCATGGTTACATCTGGAATCAGTACTCACCCTGGCAAAATACAGCAGTCATTGAACATGCACTGCATCCAGGTCCTTCAGACTACATCATGTCTGCCCCCTCTGTCCCTGTCTTCTTAGTTAAGTGTGGCACGGCACACAATATCTCCCAACATGCACTCATAACCTCCAGTAGAAATGGCAGGCACTCACCCAAAAAGCGGGGGAGTCGACTGGCTCCAGCCATTCTGTCCCACCTGGCATGGGTTCCAGGTGCAAAAGACATATTCCGGCCACACTTTACAGCACAGGATCACAAAGCAATAGTCTGACCCTTGGAAAATCTCAGCAGCTCCCTTGAAGGAGTTCCACAATGATTATCAGCCTTCAGGAAGCTCCTTTCAAACCCACCCGCCTGCACCTTCATTGTCCTGGTGCCCTCCCCGGCAATACTGAGCATCTTTCAGCACGTGTTTCACACTGGCTGGCAGCTAATTGGTCAGCCAGCATGAAATCGCTGTCGGAAGCCGATCACAGGTGGGAGCAGATTTCATGTCCGCCTACAGTCCTGCCGACCATGCTCACCCGACAAGCCTAAAATTCAGGCACCAGGAAAATATGAAAAGGAGTAGGCCATTCATGGCTGCTCATCTACCTCTTACACCATTTCCACACACCCCCCCCACCCACCCCATATCTTGTGATATCATTAGCATCCAGAAATCTATCAATTTTATGTCCTGAACATGCTGAATGATGAAGCTTCCACAGCCCTCTGGGGTAGAGAATTCCAGTGCCAGAGTGATGCCAGGGTATAGGCCCCATGTCTCATTGACTGTATCAAACAGCATGTCCCTCTAATGGCTACTGCTGTACTTCCCCTTGGTGATGCTTTGATACACAAAATGCCTCATCTTCCTAGGTTCACATCTAAAACACTCTCTTAGTAGGAGAAGCAGTGAGAAGACATGGCCATGGACACTGATTTTCTGGCATACACTAGTATAGCGGGAGATGAAATTCCAACTGGCAATCAGTATGCACTTCCTTCCCGCCATACTGGATGTTTAGGAGAAACGCAACATCTGCAAAACAGGTGCTGCACAGCCAAATTTCCAGGACCATAGCTCTCTAGTCTTTTCTCAGAACTCAGACCTCTAACACAACTAATTAGCCTTATGGTTTCTTCTCTGCGCTGTCAATGCTTCACAATCTCCCTCAGTTCCTGGTGACCAGAAATAGACATTGTACTCAAAGTGCATTGTGATCCAAGCACCACACAGTTTGATCACCTCTTTCTCTGACTTGTCTCTGTAGTTCGATATTTCAATTGATCTTTTGATTGCTATAAGAACTATAAAAAATAGGAGCAGGGGTAGGCTATATGCCCCCGCAAGCTGCTCCACTATTCAGTAAGATCTCAAATCCACTTTCCTGCCCGTTCCCCAATTCTCTTAGAGCCTAATTGCTGCCTGAATTGACTGGACATGTTAAACATTGAGTTGTCTAAGACCCCCAGGTCTCTTCGGCATCATATTTAGCTGTTTCAACACCAATCATGAAGTATGTATGTGACTCATTTTTTTCCTGCGTGCCACACTTTACACTCTTTGACATTAAATTTAATCTGCAGTTCTTTGAACCACTTGCATTTTGTTTAAATCATTCTCTAATTCAGGAACTGCCTCCTTTGAATCTACAGCCCTTCTTTTGAAGTCACTGGAAAATTTTCCCCGTATTCCCACTTCCAGACATTTGATACACACACCTCCTCCAGGCTACTTTGCCTATATTTGTAACAGTTTTTATCCAACAAGCAGAACTTGCAGTAGAACGAAAAATTTGATCCTCTTCAATGGTGATCAACCTGCCAGAATTCTGTTTCCCCCCCACCCCATCCCATATGTGTACACTCCCCATGGAAGTGCTGGCAGATTCACTTCACCGATTTTTCATACACAGGGTGTATCATCATCAAATTCATCATCATCATCATGTGGGCTCTGTTCCAAGGCTCACAGTGGCCTTTCCATATCTCTTTATCCTGCGCACTGGCAACATATTAAAATGAAAAAAAATACTAACTAACCTTGCAAAGTTTGGCAAGGCCAGTCTTCCTTGATATTAGTACAGGTTTGCCCACTCTTTGTCCAGGTACAGCCTTGGCTTTGCAGACATTGAAAGAGCAGGACTTACATCTCACACATTGAGACTAGCCTACTGAATCTGGCTTAGTTCCCCATCACTGATTAATGAAATTGCTTGCTTGAAAGGCGTACACATCAACAATTACTCCATCCAAATGATGCTAATGGAGCCTCAACACCAGCTAAGTCCCTCAAGCTGCTCATCACAATGTACTGCTTTCAACATAGTTACAATCTTCGGACCCCTCTGGCTTTTAGCCAATGAAACTGGGCCTCAGGGATGCATTCAAGCAGAGAAAATCTTTGTCTAAAGGAGAGTTATTTAATAGGACCATTGATTTCAGGTTTATCGGCAAGATTTTCTAAAGAATAATCACCCTATTTTGGGCAACCTTCAAACAGGTGTGGAAAATTGGTGAGTGAGCCATTACACCAGCTCCCTGCTGGTGCTGGACAATTCTGGGATTTTCCACCAGAAATGACATCAGTTGTTGAAATTAGCTGCCTCAAAACACGCCGTCATATTCAAATAAGGCAGCGATGATATATCGATATCGTGGGTTACATCTTCTCCCATTACCTCGTTAGCAATGCGTGGCCTTATTGAGACCAGCATTCAGCATTGCTAGAGCTGTCAGAGAACATTTAATAACTAAATGGTCCACCCTGGTGAGTGTAATCAATCATGGTAAAGTCAATTCACTCTATCCTATTGGCAGATGTTGCTCTTTGCGTCACAGGAGCACTACTAAGAAATATCATTTCAAAAAAGATCGATGTCAGGAAATATGACAGGGTCAATGGTGGTCAGTAATAGTAGAACCAAAGAAGATTCCAGTACACTTATGGTCCTAAAGGCTTCATGCAGTAAATCCAAGTGTCACATAATTATAAAAAAACTTCAAAACTTCTGTTGTAATGTAATAATTACATTATTATTTTGTTACATAAATATTATAAAATAAATTCTAAGCCAGCTATTGGAATAATAGTCTAAAAATTTGAAAAAGAGATGAGAAAGTTTGAAGGGCAAATTTGAAGGGAGGAAAATGTATTGAAAAACTCAAATTAATGATTAGTAGTAATTTATCACAGAAACATTACAATAAGAATTAAAGGTCCATGGAGAGGGTTCATCCATAGGAAAGCAGTCCATGTTTACTGCCATTCCTTCACTTCTACAAGATTCATCATTACAATACTGGCATTAGCTTGCCCTGAATAAGAACTGCATATCTTCAAGTCTTGGATTATGATACAGTAGTAGTTAACCAATAAAATGCCTGGAGATTAAACCCATTACACTGAACTCTGCTCCCTTTTAAACAGCTAAATAAACTTTATGGACAAGGCATTTCCTAAGCTGATTTTGTCATATATTTTCTTCCTGTTATTGCTAAGATAAATATGAAATATGAGTATGAAATAAGGAGTAATAAGATACTCTAACTGAGGATTTGATGCAATTGCCTGCTGTGCCAAAGCAGATTTATTTGCTTTTTCTTTCCCATTAGCTTTTAGTGTAAGAATAATCCCTGGAGGGATTCTATAAATGTAGCTAATGTTAGTCACAAATGGTTGAGAGGGTGTCTTATGAATTTCAGGTTTGATCCTCAGAAGGGCTTCTGGTGCCAGTTGCTTGAAGGAGGGAAGACAAAGTGTTTGGGGAAAAGCAAAGGCAGAAGGTATCCAGCGATGGATTTAGAGGTATTACTGTTTAATAAAAACAGCAGCCTAATCCTAATACAAATGTAATGCAATGCTTTCTTGATTTACATCACAGACCCCTGGGAATCCCAGGAAACTGCACAGGAAGATTTTCTAAGTCCTTTCACACCGTGAGATATCTCGCGTGCCTCAAATGCACTTCTGAAAATCATAGGCAGCAGACCAAAACATGTGTAACGCTTGACACTGGCACAGCTGTAGGATTATAAAATTCTCAAACTAATTTTATTGGACAGTGGCCAGTCTAACAGGTAGCGCCGGGGTAAATCATAATGTCCTGTCATTAATGGGATAGGTCAGGTTCCCATGCTGGTATTCCCGATGTATGGTTGTGACACAATATTCACCTCCTCATCTTGTATGCTGAATGCATACAAGTTCATGCAGGAATATGCAATGTTTTCCTTTGTTTACCATCAGATGCAGTTGGGTCCCTCCCTATCCCAGGTGAACCCACACCTGAGGCCACACTTTTAGTTATGTCAAACAAGCAGACAAAGGCATTCCCCTCCCGGAACACATACATTTAGGTCGAGGCTAGCCAAGTAATCCCATCTACTTGTGGCACATACTTTGGGTGTTGGTCATATCATGACAAATGACCCTGACCTACTCTGCTGATGTTCTCAGTTCTGAGATGGGGCTTGGACTTCTCCTTCTCCCTCAAAGTAGGATGGTACAGAATCAATTATATTAAATTTGTATCAATATTTCCCAGATAAGACTCATGTTTCACTGGGGATACCTATGCTAGTAAGTCCCCTGATCTTGAAAGCATTAATGGTAAGTTGGTAGATAGACATATCCCTGAGATATTTGTCAGTTATCCAAGAGGGTAATTTTCCTGCTGAAATTTTCTGAAAGTGTTCTTGGACCTATTCCACCAACCAAAAACCATACATTACACATACATCATTTTCAGCAGCTTCCACAGAAACATTTTGCTTCTTTCACAGTCTCATTCATTTGATGAAGATGTCTTTCCAATTCTCCCACCACATGTTGTGAATAAACAGCCCATAGCCCCATCTTCCTCTAATTCTCCCTGTTCTGTATCACTCACTTTGTATATTATTTCCCTTAATCTATTTCTAACAGTTTTTATCGACTGGCCTAAATTAGCTAATCTGAACTATTTACAAGTGACTTCCCAGTATTTAATACAGTTTTCAAACCTCGTGGTACCCACCCTGGGGCCTGGACTCTCATACAAACTAATAATCCATCCTCATCCACTGCTATTGTTTCTTTCCCAGAATTCTCATTAAACTTAATACAACATCTCATGCTGACTCATCATATGGTAAACCCACCCCCAACCTCATTGGATGGGGAGGCATACTATGTTACAAAAATGGAATCCCCCATCTACTCCCATTCTCCTTTTGACCAGAAACCAAACTGCATTTCTTCTAGAAACATCACAAATTATGCAAGCCCTTATCAAAACACAATTAATTGTGTAATGCGTCTTCTATCCTTCCAGTTCCCTTGCTCTCCTCCAGTAGCTTTACCATCCAAAACACTGTTCCCATCTATTTCCAAACAGAAATCAAATATTCCCATTTGATTCCAGGCATTGACATATTCTAGTTGTTTGTTCCTTATTTTAGATGACACTTTTTACTTAAGAGTAGTCTACAAAGTCACTGATACTTTCTTCAAAATTATTTCAAATTTGAATAACAGTATTGTAGGGCTGACAGACGTGTTTAGTTTTTTTTTCCCTAAAAGAAACTTTGGGCTGGATTTTACATGCCCCTGACGGGCGTGTTTTCAGCAGGGGCTGGGGGCACATAAAAAAGGGCGGGTTCCAACCCTGCCACCTTCCTGCCCACCTCCGATCTCACCCCCCAACAGAGTAGGTGGGAAGGCACCAAAATCGAAAGCCCACCTGCCATATTTAAATAACTATTCAAGGGTCAATTGAGCTTGTTAATACGCTGCTCATGCCATCATATAGTTGGCGTGGGCAGCTGGGCAGGAGTGGGTAGACAATTTTTGTTAGTAAGTTTTTTAAAGGGCAGGAAGGAAGGAGGGCTGCTATCTTTGGGGGTTGTCCTTTACACATGGTGGGGGGGGGAGGCAGTCCCCCCTAAGATAGTACCTCCCCTTACCTCCTACCCGCCTTCTCTCCAAATCCCAGTACCCCTCCCATCCCACCCTCCCCCCTGAACCTTCCCTAAGCTGGCCAAACCCTCTCCGCCAAATACCTCGGACTTACGCCAGGATCTATAGGGCCGCCTTCTTGGCGCAGTCCTGGCAGTGGCCACAAATGCACTCTTGGCGCTGCTAGGACTGCTGGAGCTGCCATCCAATCCATGAGGGGTGGAAGTCCACTATCAAACAATTTAGTGCGCCCGCAGCGTGTTATGTCTGGAGGAGGGAGGGGTGCAGTGTTAGCGTAGAGAGTCGGCTTCCCACCAACTTTGCTTCCTGGGATGGGGGGGGAAGGGGAGTGGAAATGAGCCGTCCACACCACCCACCCCCCTACCAATAATATGTAGTCCTTTATCTCATAATATTCCCATAAACCACCTAGACTGTTTCTTTTTTTAAAAAAAAGCCCTTTAAATTTCTAGTAAATTTTCCAAAAAATGTTCAATGCCAACTCATCAGAATTGAATTCATCGATTCCAACTTACTGGTCCCAGACTTGGTTGTTTTGAAATACCTGATACCAATGGGTTAGTGTGTTTATACCAGACCTTATAAATGAGTTAGGGGCAATTTATTTTAAAAGGCAAAGCCTTCAGTCCATATGATGCTGTGCCATTAAAAGTCTGCAGATAAATTCTTGAAGCTGCTGTAAAACATACTGTACCTGCAGTTAGCTATAAACAAAGAAAAAACACAAAAAGTCCATTCTGCTTGGGGCGGAATAGGTTAATTTGACCATACATGCCTGACAATTCAGAAACTTAAAATTTCCTAATGCCCAATATGTATAACATAATAATAATATAATATAATGCCCAATATATACAATATAATGCCCAAGCTTTTAGCTTGCTGAATGAAAATTTGTGTGGTGAGCTAAGCTGCTAGCAGAGAAGGTTATCTTCTCAGCTAGTTTAAAAAGGGGCAGAGCAAACCTCTCTGATTGACATGATGACATCATCACCTCTCTTTCTCCCACGTCTCCCTTGTTTTAACCAAGAAACGAAAACATTCCACGGATACCAGTGAACCAGTTTAAACTGTTTTCTTCTGGACAAAGAAAGACTTTTTTCCAAATTCTTTTTCTCAAATTTGCCCAACTTTCAGAACATTAACTTCAATTGTTCTAACTTTCGAAAAAAAAATTCTCACCCAAGATCAAACCAACTCAGGATTAATCATAATCACCTCAAACATCTCAAAACCCAACTTACACAATCAAACGTTTAAAAACTACTCTGTTCTCATGTGTAAATTTGTATCTGGATTAAAATCCCCACGTGTTTATCATAATATACTCGAATTGTGACCTTGACCAGTAATCACAACTTCAGCCTTATAACTTGAAGTTTTACTTTATTTCCGTAGGCACACTCAATAATAACATTCACACTTTCAAATTTCCCTGCACCCTCGAAATACAAACTCATAATGAGTTATAAACACAAAGTTTTTTTATTCTTTCACGGGATGTTGGAGTCACAGGCTAGGCCAGCATTTCTTTTGCCAATCCCTACCCAGTGACAGTGAAGGAACAGCGAAATAGTCCCAAATCAAGATGTTGTATAGCTTTGAGGGCAACTTGCAGGTGGTGGTGTTCCCATGCATCTGCTGCCCTTGTCCTTCTAGATGGTGGAGGTAGTGGTTTGGGAGGTGCTGTCGAAGGAGCCTTGGTGAGTAGTGTGGTGCATCATGTAGATGGTACACACCACTGTCACTGTTCTTCGGTGGCAGAGGCAGTGAATGTTTAAGATGGTATATGGGGTGCCAGTCAAGCATTTGCTTTGTCCTGGAATGTGTCAAGCTTCTAGAATGTTGTTAGAGCTGCGCTCATCCAGGCAAGTGGAAAGTATTCCATCACACTCCTGACTTAAGCCTTGCAGATGGTGAGTGAGGAGGAGTGAGTTTGGGGAGTGAGGAGGTGAGTTATTCACCGCAGAATTCCTAGCCTTTGACCTGCTATTGTAGCTACAGTTTTACATGGCTGGTCCAGTTCAGTTTCTGGTCAATGGTAAACTCTGGAATGTTGATAGTGGGGGATTCAGTGATGGTAATGCCATTGAATGTCATGGAGCAATGATTGGATTCTCTTTTGTTGGAGATTGTCATTGCCTAGCACTTGCCACTTATCAGCCGAAGCCTGAATGTTGTCCAGGTCTTGCTGCATATGGACACGGAATGCTTCAGTACCTGAAGAGTTGCGATGGTGCTGAACATTGTGTAATCATCAACGAACATCCCCACTTCTGATCCCTTGATGGAGGGAAGGTCATTGATGAAGCAGCTGAAGATGGTTGGGCCTAGGACACTACCCTGAGGAACTCCTGCAGTGATGTCCCAGGACTAAGAGGTAGACCTCCAACAACCACAACCATATTCCTTTGTACCAGGTATGACTCCAACCAGTGGAGTATTTTCCCCACACCGGATTTCCATTGACTTGAGCTTTGCTAGGGCCCTTTGATGCCACACTCTGGTCAAATGCTGCCTTGATGTCAAGGGCAGTCACTCTCATCTCACCTCTTGAGTTCATTTCTTTTATCCATGTTTAGACCAAGGCTATAATGAGATCATGAGCTGGGTGGCCTGGCAGACCCTAAACTGAATGTCAGTGACCAGATTGTGGCAGAGTAAGCAGCACTTGATAGCATTGTCAACAGTACCTTCCATTTCTTTGCTGTTGATCAAGAGTAGACTGATGGGACAGTAATTGGCCAGGTTGGATTTGTCATGCTTTTTGTGGACAGGACATATCTGTACAATTTTCCAGTGATTATTTTAATTTCTTTTTCCTCTGACTTCTGTCTAGACACCTTTTCACTGCTGGCATCAATTCCCCAATATCCAAACACTGCTTCACTAAACTCAGGTTCACGACACACCACCTTCCTCTCACTTTCTCATAGCTTACTCTATCCCTCTGCCAATCTCTCTCTTTGAGCTTATTCTTTCCACACTCCTCATTCCTCTGAGCCACTTTCCACGTAACGGACTTCATGACCACACCATCTATACTTCAGCCTTCCATTATTTATTTTGCAGGTCCCTATTCGGGTGCCAAACTCTGTAATACTTGAACTGTTACGAGGATTTGGACTTGAATAAAATAAATAACAATAATCTCAAAAGGTATAGGATCATAAAATTCTCAAACTAATTTTATTGAACAATGTTTCAAGATCACAAGGATATGAATAGCACACTGATAGCTGACAACCTGACGAATAACACCATGCAGGACCTATCAAAATTTACAAACTGATTTCTTTCAATTCAGTTGTGTCCTCATTTTATAAATACCCCACAGAAGCTGAATCCTTCCAATCCACAGCTGGTCTTTAAACTTTGAGATCAAAAGTTTACATATCCAGTTATCTGGATGATATCCACAAAGCTGAATCTACCTCACAGTCCCCAGCCTTGCCCTTCAATCTTTTTATTTTAACCCACAGAAAAACTGGACTCTTTCAGCCAGGCCTCCTGCCTTTAACACAATCACAGAAAAAATGGCACTCCCCCTCCAGCTTTCTGCTTTAAATCAACCAGGAACCTAAAAGGTTACATGTCCCCTGAATGATACTCACAAGCTTTCATCTTACCTAGCCCAGCTGGTCCCTCTGGTCCTGGTTCACACCTGGAGCGATGATCAGACACCCAGGGGAAAAGATGTAATTTCTGACACAATAGTCAACGTTTGGCTATACAGTGAGGAACAAAGGAAGGTACGCCTTTCTTATACCTCTCTGTACATATGTTCAAAATCTGTGGCGATCAGGAATTGGTTACTCCCTTCATGATCAGCTCTGTTAGTGATCAAAGATAATGTGACCCCTGATTGACAAAGTATCTATGATCTGTTTCAAAATGCCTTTTTTGACCGTTACAGGACTCCCAAAGAGGCCTAGCATTCCACATGGTTGATAAGCATCACCCAGGTATATCTTCACACTGTTTCAAGGGCCCTCACTCCCCTGACCACAATGATAACCAATGAGGTCAGAAGAAGTTTCAAGATTCCCTTAATGAGGTTCTTCCTGCAAGTGTTTTGATAACCATTAGAATGTTTGCAATAAGGACAACCCCCTTACCTGACTTTTTAACTCTTTCAGAGTCAAACAATTAAACTAAATTAACAAAATGAGGGATAAAGTAAACACAACCCCTAAGTTAGGTTAGCTGTAAAACCAAAGATAAAGTTTACCTGACTTTTTATAAGCACAGGCTTTAGGTCAATTTATTGCCTATATCCTATCCTTAAAATGCAGCTCGTACATGACACAAGATTTCTGCATTTCTGTTTAACTGTTTGTTTGGATTGACCATTACTATATTCCACTCACTTAACCCTTAGGTTCACACAAAGATCAAGTTAGCAAGTGCAATCGTAGCCAATCTGACTTAATATATCATGCCTTATTTACTATCTCAGAGCATAACAGACATAATTGTAGTCATAATATGCAGCTGAAAATTGATCAATTACATTGTTATTTGAGTTATTTCAATCCATATTACACATATGAGGACTCAGAAAATCTACCCTCTGAGTACTGAATATATCTGCGGCTTTCAAAATGCCCAATTTTAGCATGTCTGGCCATACCAGGAGCTGACTTTGAAACAGCAGAAAATTGTGAAACATGTTTTAGCACATGTTTATATCTATACATTGTAAGAAATTTGTTGCTGCAAAACTGTATCTGCCATACTCTCCTTTTTGAGATCTGTCAATCAGTTTACTCATATAAGCTCATTCAGCATTGCAGGTTGACTGATGAGTATATTCATTTTACAGACCTCTTCCTAGTTTAAACTATGTATGCATCCATTCACCACATCATTCCTCCAAGTGCAGGAATTCAATTAGCTGAAAAAAGTGTTCTTTGAGACCCACTTTAAGAACATAATAAATAGGAGCAGGAGAAGGCCATACAGCGTGTTGAGCCTTCTCAGCCATTTAATATGATCATGGCTAATCTTGGGTTTCAATTTCACTTTCCTGCCCACTCCCCATATCCCCTGAGTTCCTGAGAGACCAAAAATCTGTCTGTCACAGCCTTAAGTATATTCAGTGATAGTGCATCCACAACTGTCTAGGGTAGAGAATTCAACAACAAAAACACAGCTTTTCCAAGTTTCCGGCCATTTCCATGGAACGAGATTAGAAAAAGTTGAATAGGTTATGTTTGGGATTGAAATGCAATCATGTACTAAAGGTCCTACCTTGCTTTATGTAGTGTCATGTGGCCTCTGCCATGAGGCACAGGCTGGGGGCAGCCATGTTACATTGAGTTCTAATAAAGACATTGCAGTAGAAGCACTGTACTCTTTGAGCTCGTAACATGGTGTCAGAAGTGTAGCTGAGATTGAGTTTTGAAGAGCTGGAGAGAAACCACAGCCACAAAAAGAGGAAGACAGGAATGTTCAGAGCTGCAGAAAGCTGCTAAAAAAAGCCACTGAAAGTCACTAAAAAGGAAAGCAAACAAACTAGGTGCATCAAAATAGCTGTTAATTTTCCTCTTCCAGCTCCTGTCAAAATGAAAGGTAATATGCAGCAGAACTGGCAGTTTCCGCTTGCAATGGCAAAACTATGAGATTGCAACAGATTTAATTAACAAGCCAGAGCCAAGAGGAGTAGTAACCCTTTTTATACTGTTGAGGAGAGACTGCTACAAATTGTATTCCACTCTAAACCCCTCCAAAGAACAGAGAAAACAGACTGCAGAAATTTTGAAAGCCTTGAAAGCATGCTCTGAACCCCAAGTGAACACAATGCTATGTGTTCAACATTAGGGTTCAAGGTGAAAAAGAGTCCATTGATCAGTATGTGACTGCAGTAACACAACTCACAAAATCCTGTGAATTTGAGCAGCTAAAGGATGATCTCATTAAAGATTGGATTGTCTTAGGCATAACAAATCCTGCAGTAAGAGCAAGTTTACTGACAGAGGAGAAACTTACTCTTAAGAAAGCCAAACACGTGCAGAAGCACAGAGGTTGCAAAACATCAGTTTGAGCAAATGTATGGCAGAACAGACTAGGCTTTGCATTATGCTGATAGACATTCCAGGCCAAAAGAACAGAACGCTTATGGACAAGGGTGGGATGCAAATACTGCGGAGGACATCACACAAAAGGAAAGAAGGCTTGTCCAGCGTGAGGAAAGCAGCATTCTAACAGCAAGAAGCCAAATCGTTTTGCACACCAGTGTTTGGCTAGAAAGAAATGAAACAATTCTATACAGATGGCCACTGGAGAGATATCAGCCAAAAAGCCTGACAAATCACTATACACCATACAACAGGGTGACTCCAACAAGTCTATAGGCGATAAATCGTTTGTGACTGTGGGAATGATGGCCACAGCAGGAGAGCATCAAGTAAACTAAATGAAGTGCTGAAGAGATCTCACCATGCCAACAATCAAAGGAATTTAGCCACAACTTGCCAAAACAAAGATCTTTACTACCCTAGATGTGAAGGATGGTTACTGGCAAATGAAGCTGGATGAAAGCAGCAGTTTTCTAAGGACATTCTGAGTGCTGTTCAGGAGATACAGATTGCTGCACATGCTGTTTGGCATTTTCATGGCTCCAGGAGAGTATCAACGCAGAAAGCATGAGATTGTCAGTGATCTTCCCGGAGTGAAATTGATAGTTAATGATCTGTTAGTCTATGCATGTGGACGTTCAATGGAAGAACCCATTGCTGATGACGATCAGAATCTAGTGTGACTGTTAGAGAGAACTCGCCAGATGAACCTGAAGCTGAACAAGAAAAAATTACAATTGAAGATGCCTGAAGTCAAGTACATAGGCCATGTGCTGATAGCAAAAGGTCTTTGTCCGGGTCCTGAAAAGATGAGACCAACAGATGTGAAAACAGTGCAATGATTTGTTGGATTTGTGAACTATTTGGTGAAATTTTTGCTTAACTTGTTGTCGGAGTGCAAACCATTACGCCATCTCACTGCCAAGGATGTGCAGTAGTATTGGGGCACAGAACAAGAAGCAGTGTTCACTAAAATCAAACAGCTAGTGACAACAATGCCAGTGCTGAAGTACTATGACATCAATGATGTTGTCACTTTGTAGTGTGACACCAGTGAAACGGGTCTTGGAGGAACCGTAATGGGGCAAGGACAACCAGTTGCATTTGCATCCAGAGTGTTAATGCAAACTGAATGATGCTACATTTAGATCAAGAAAGAGTGCCTAGCTATTGTCTTTGTTTGTGAGCATTTTCACCAATATCTGCTTGGGAGAGACAAAGTGACAGTGGAGTCTGACTACCACTTCAAAGCATTTTCCTCAAACCACTACTATCTGCTCCAAAGCGTCTACAAAGAATGTTACTTCACTTACAGAGATATCATCTGGATGTGACACAGGGGAAACAGATGTATATCACTGACATGCTGTCAAGAGCAGCACTCCCAATGAAGAAAGTTGGGGATGCTGAAACAGAGTGTGAAATCTTCCAGATTCAATGTGAGGCATCAGCTTGACAAATCATTAGTCCTGTAGAGACATTGAATCTGACAGACAAGTGCCTTGTTCAAATCAAGCAACTACCCAACAAGATGCAACTCTCCAAGTGCTGCAAGAAGTAATGATGAAAGGATGGCCTGAAAGCATCAAGGGCACACTTGTGGTCACAAGAGCACATTGGGCATACAGAGATGAATTGACAGCCCAAGATGGCATATTGTACAAAGGAAATAGAGTCATTATCCCTAAGGAGATGAGAGGAGAGATGCTGAAGTGCATCCATGTAAGCTATCTAGGAATTGAGTCAAGTCTGAGGGAGGCAAGAGAAGTGCTCTGCTGGCCAAACATGAGCAATGAAATTAAGGACTACATCAGCCAGTGTGGTTCTTGTAACGAGTACCAAGCTCAGCAAACTAGAGAGCTGCTGATGACACATGACATCCCAAACAGACCATTGGTGAAGCTGGGAGTAGACCTCTTCACTCTAACAGGAACTGATTATCTTATCACCGTAGGCTACTATTCTGACTACTGGGAGTTAGACCAGCTGACTTCAATGACTACTGGTGAGATTGTAGAATGTCTGAAAGCACACTTCAGTTTTTATGGTATTCCAGATATTGTGATGAGCAACAATGGCCCTCAGTTCATAAGTTAAGAATTCAGCTGCTTCACAAAGGATTGGGAAATTCAACACTATACATCATTTCCACACTATGACCAGTCGAATGGAAAGGCTGAGGAGGCAGTGAAAATTGTCAAAGGAACCATCAAGAAATTGAACAAATCTAGCACAGATGTATACAAGACAATCCTCCAGTGGAGAAACACACTGACTGAAAGCATGGAAAGAGTCCAGTCCAAAGACTAATGTCACACTACACCCAAACTACTCTTCCAATAGCAAAAAAGCTAGTGAAGCCAGAAGTAGTAACAGGTGTGAGTGAAAAAATCAAAGTGAAATGGCAGAAAACCAAACTTCATTTTGACAAAACTGCTAAACCATTGCCAGAGTTGAGCATTGGAGAGCCAATCAGGGTACAACTTTCAATGCTCAAAACAGGAATCAGCCCATGTGGAAACTTGGGACATGCGTAGAGCAGTTGTCACTTGATTTTGCGTGGTGGACGTGAACGACCAAATATGCCAGCACAGCCGCAGGTATTTACAAACAACTAGAGAAGCTGTTCCTTCACTGCTGGTAGTTGATCACGAAGATGGAATCTCACCAGCTGCACAGAGCACAGAATGACCATCACTCCCAGAGGCCCACCAGTCACCAACAACGAAAATGGAACAACAAACAGTTACCAAGGCAACAACAAATGCCACGGGCGTGACACTCCCCGGGGAGGGAACATTAGCAGACGAACAGCCAATGGCAACATGCACGCATACCATTAAGTGACCTGATTTAAAGACTATGTATGCAATGCATGTGCAGCTCTAAATGGTGTACAGTGGGTAACTTGGGTAACTCACATGATTGTGAATACACATTTGTCTTTTGTTCATTATGAAAAGGGGGATGTTTGGGATTGAAATGCAATCATGTACTAAAGGTCCTACCTGGCTTGCCATAGTCATGTGACCTCTGCCATGAGGCATGGGTTGGGGGCAACCATGTTACATTGAGTTCTAATAAAGATGTTGTACTAGAAGCACTGTACTCTTTGAGCTCGTAACAGGTTAGATTAGCTAAAAGAACATAACATTATAAACAAATAAAAATAAAACAGAAAATGGTAAAGATGTGGGAAAAGTGGGAAACATAGGAATCTCAGAGTGAGCACAATTAGTATCCTCCTGGTATAAAAACAGTAAAATACTGGAATTACTCAGCAGGTCCATTCAGGCTTGTGACCATCTAGATGAAAGGCCACAGAGCTGAAACATTATATCTGTTTCTCTCTCCACAGATAGTGCCAGACCTGCTGAGTATTTCCAGTATTTTCTTTTTATTTACTTCCAATATCTGCAGTATTTTGTTTTTGTATTAGTATATCGGTGTTTGTTTTAGTTGTTTTTTCTTATTATTATTCATTCTCCGGATGTGGAGGTTGCCTGCAAGGCTGACAATTATTGCCCATGTCTAGCTGCCCTGAAAAGGTAATAATACAACTATACAGGTGTAAGACTGGAACCACTTTTGGTGAGACAGGGTAAGGAAGGCAGGTTTCCTTCCCTAAAAGACATTAGTCAGCCAATTGGATTTTCATGACAATCCAACAGCTTCGTTGTCACTTTTTGCTGGTACAATTTTTAATATTTCCTGATGTTTTTTACACTGAATTTGAATGCTCAAACTGCTATGATGGGATAGATTGTAACTCATGTTTTTTTTGGATATTTGATCCATGCCTTTGAATTTCTTAAGCCAGTAACATAACCACCGATACATAGCCCATACCCTATATTACAGTAAATAAAGCTGCACCTGATATTATCATAACAATGGTATTAATTTCAGCGTGACAATCCAGGAATAGAGAAATTGATCCAGGAATACGGGAACTTTCTTTGATCTTACAGGAGTCTAAGTGTTAACATCCTGAAGAGGAAGCTGAAAGGCCTTGAAACCGCTCTGCTGCTGAGAGTGTAGTAAGGAGGTCACCAGTGACCTTTCAACCTGAATTTCAACAGTGAATTTAGGTCATTTCATACAGAAGCCAGTAGGAGCCGCCTGTGCCCCTACTAGCATCATCTTGGATCTCCACCAGTGGAGGGAGGGGGGAAGGGAAGCCAATGCCACTTACGAGCTGTGGGCAGTTTAAAAACAGGTGATCCTTGAAAGGGCCTCTGGGAGTGTCACCTAAAAAAGAATAAATGAAAGCTTTTTTTTTCCGCCTGATCATGGAGCCAGAGTGAGCACTCCTCCTTAATCCATATTGAAACTGCACGCTACCAAACATAACAGTTCCTGATCTCCTACTACCCTGACCACCCACCACTCCACCTCAGCCTGGTGCTGGTGTCCCCACTGCAGTTTCTTCCCAACTGGCGTGCTGTCCCCTGGGCCTCTTGTGCAGCAGTCAATCTCGCCAATTTCTAGACCCACACTTGTAAATCTAAAAGTAAAGCAAAATCTTCACATGGTGCATTAAAATTGCATATATTCACTTACTGGAAGTTGATGCCCTTAGTAGCTTTTGCTGGGAAAAAGTGAGTGCTTGATAATATGAATAAATCAATCATATATTCATACAACTCCTGTTTTTAGGTATGAGAAATGTATATTTGGATGATCTGAAACATGAGCTGCTTCTTTTGTTTTAATGATGCATTTCTTTTTGTTCTTTTTTTCCCCTTTGTAGTCTAGAACATTCCTCTCACGATACTACAAGGACCACAATGTTGAACTGTCCAAGCTGTTCTACAGACTGGGTCTGCCATTGCCATCTTGGCTGAGGGAAGAACTACAAAAAGTGATGAGATAGTTGTTGTTGGAAAACTGGAAGCAAATAGCAATTGCCCTATTATCAGTCCCAACACACAGCACCCCCACCAACTCCCTCTCCTAAGCTAGGAGTGACTGCCAAAAAAAAACATCTTTCTACTATACCTCTACAAACAGAAAGTATTCTTTAATCTTTCCATATGCTGGCATGTGGTATTGTGAAGCTGACAGCAGTGGAGGAAATGTGGGTCAACAGCCTATGGCTGAGTTACACGTTTAACTGGTGACATTAAGTCAGGGTTCAGTCTGCACACACCCACCCCCCCCCCACCCATCCCCACCCCACTAACTCTCCCTTTCTGAGGATTGAATGACTTATTGTAAAGACAGAAAAATGTGACTTTTTTTGTAAATGAAACCAGTGCAGTGCTGGTTAACTGTCTGGTATCTGCAGTGAAAAGAAAATTGCACTATGTTACTTTTACTGCCATGCATTTAAATTAATCCAAAATCCTAATCCCGCCATTACAAATTTATGTTCAAAATCACTGGAGTTTCCAATCATTTTGGTTTGGTTATTAAGTAATGACAATTTAAACCGATTACCAACTACCCTCTACATAATTTGCCTGTGAAATAAGTATCCTTTCCCTAGGTTTACTGTTGATGCAACAGACTCCTTAGAAGCTAACCTGCTAACTCACATGTAAACACGTCTGAGAGAGAAGTGTGGTTGAACTGACCATCATTAAAGATTCTTTATGTCTCATTTGGGAATAGTATTTGGCGATACAGTCATCGATAAAAATTGCTCCATCCAAAATAAAATCCCAACAAAAAAATACAAATGGCACAAAATAAGAACAAGCTTAAAAAACCATTTCCCTCTCTGTCAGGACAGAAATGTCAGTAAACACACGAAGTACGCTGAATTTACAGTACAGCATTTACACAATTGTACTTTCTCTGAACTATATGTGATTGTGTTGAATGACCAGTGTGTCCCTCTCTCCCTTTCTCTCTCAGACATACACATAACTGAATTATACAAGTAGCAAGTTGTCCATTCATTTGACTCAATGATGTCTCTTTCCAGAAGGACAGGACTTGAGTGTGAATATTGCAGCAAAGAGAAAGATTTGTGCACACTACACTACAACATGTAGATCTGGACTGTGGGAACTTATGATTCATTCAGACACTGAAAAAATGAACAGACATATCTCTTTAGCCTCTCTAGACTCTTGTGTGGTGAGCTTGGTAGCTTCGATGAGGAGTTATTTAACTAAGAGCTGATATTGTGCATTGAATGCTATTGGGGGTTGCTTTTTGTCTGCATGTGATAAATGGGCAGAAGGTGTGCACTTCAGCTGTCCTGAGGAGCCAGCACAGAGTTGCCTCTTGTTATCATGTAGCCCCCAAGCTGGTAGAGCAAAACATGCTTACAATAGGCAACTTGCTGACCTAGAGGTAAGATACTGGATAGTACAGCCGCTTGCCAAGGGACCGCAACAGCAGATTAAATAGAAAGTATATTTTTCATTGGGAGCAGAAAGACGGTGGAGCAACATGAACTTGAGTGCTGAACCTACAGTGAGTACATGAACTTTAAAACCCGTTAAGGTCAAAAGCCCGCAAGGGACTGCCAGGTAAATTATTCTAAAGCTCAACCCAGCTGTACCTGACAGCAGCTAAGGATTACTTTCAGGATTGCTGGAAATGGACACCTTTCAACTTGTACCATCCATGGTTGGCAGACTAGAGCAATAATTAGGGGTACACAGGCGGGCAGAGACAAAAGTGGACTTGGAGTCTAAATGGCACTGCTTGCCCTTATTTATATGTAGACATGAAGCTCCTACCTGTTTCTGATGGGAGCTCTGGCCATTGGAATTCAAGTCCATCTGAAAATTGAAACATTATAACAGTGGTAAGTTGAGGTGGATTAGCAGCTACTGCCTTTTGGTCCTGCTGTAGCCTGGTTCTTAAGCACAAATGGGACAGGAGCAAGATGAAAAACACCCCCATTATTTCTTAAATGCCCTTCAAAGCATCTGTGTTCAAAGGAGGTTCCAAAACTTTCATCTGTGATTGCAGATAAAGGCTGTGATGTTGTCTTTCACTTTTCCTCCCCAACCTTTCCTCATTTAGCCTAACAACACTTGCAAGCAAAAGCATAGAGCCTTGCATTGATCTGTGATCAGTCTTTCAAAGTGCATATCCCTTAACTGACGTGAACATCTCCAGATTCCTATTGTATTCCAGGACATCACTGCAGGAGTTCCTGAAGGTAGTCCTAGGCCCAACCATCTTCAGCTGCTTCATTAAAGACCTTCCTTCCATTATAAGGGCAGAATTAGGGATGTTCGCTGATGATTTCACGATGTTTAGCACCATTCGCAACTATCTGAGCAGTCCATGTCCAAATGCAGCAAGACCTGGACAGTATCCAGGCTTAGGGAGACAAGTGGCAAGTAACATCCATGCCACAACAGTGCCAGGTAATGACCATCTCCAACAGAAGAGAATCTAACCATCATCTCTTGACATTCAGTGGCATTACCATCACTGAATCCCCCACAATCAACATCCTGGGGGTTACCATTGGCCAGAAACTGAACTGGACTAGCCATATAATCATCTACAAGATGCACTGCAAAACTTCACCAAGGCTCCTTAGGCAGCACCTTCCAAAATCATGACCTCTACCTTCTAGAAGGACAAGGGCAGTAGACACTTGGGAAAACCAGCAGCTGGAAGTTCCCTTCAAAGCCACTCACCATCCTGACTTGGAAATATATTGTCGTTCCTTCACTGTCGCTGGGTTAAAATCCTGGAACAGCCTTTCTAACAGCACTGTGGGTGAACTCACACCACAGGGACTGCAGCGGTTCAAGAAGGCAGCTCACCTCCACCTTCTCATGGGCAATTGGGGATGGGTAATAAACGCAGGCCTAGCCAACGAAGTTCACATCCCAAAAATGAATTTTTTAAATAAATAAATAATCCATGTACCTGTATGAGTTTCTTGTTGCAAGCAGCAAGTAATCCAACAGCAGTCACGCAACAATGTTTCTCCCACAAATGCCCATGTATGTGAACCCAGCAGCGGAAACTCATCCAAAAGTTATTTGAACTTCAATCCTCAAAGATGAAATGGCCTCTTATTATCTGCCACAAAATCTGTAGTCCTAGAGTAACAAATTCTCAGATAAGCAACTGCAAAACAAAACCTAAGCAGTTGCATTACCTTTGCTTAGTTACTTTGTTCCTGGTCATAGAGTGTTAGAGGTCTACAGCACAGATAAATGCCCTTCAGCCCATCGAGGCTGCACTGGTCAAACAAGTACCTAACTATTCTAATCCCATTTTCCAGCACTAGGCCTGTAGCCTTGTATGCCATGGCATCGCTCTGTCATAAACATCAATATAACAACCAATAGTCCTAGGCACAGGAATAATCTTCAGCAATCACAATAGCTCTATATTGTGAACTATAGGCACTGGTTGTCATTGTTATAATGTGTGGGGTTATTTTGCTTCAGGTATGTACATAATTGATGAATAAGAGATGTCAAGTCTTGAATATTGATACAGTTTGTTGCCCTCAGGAAGATAGCTGCTAAATTAATCTGGTTCAGTCTCTTAAATTCTCTTATAAAATGCAATATTGAATAGCACAGGAAGCAAATAAAATTATATCCTTTTCAATTCACACAAATATGTTTGGACAGTAACAAAGTTAGAGCTACAAACTATGTTTAAACATGGATGAGTCAAAAATGGTTTGACCAATAATATTTATCTCATTGAAATTAGCGATCATATTATATATATTTTTACACCATCCCAACACGTTCTACATCAGTTACTGGTACAAATGTAATTTTGCTGACCCACAATTTTGTTCTGTTGCTATTTAAGGTAGTTTTGTGTCACTGGGGCAGAGTTTTACGATGATACACTTTTGGTTGTCAAAGGAAGGTGTACTGAAATTACCAGAAGTGATATTTTACACAGGTAAGATGGGTGCAAGATTCCCTAAAGAAGATTTAAAAGGCAGTCATGGAGCCAGCACTGCAAACATTCTAGATTTGTTTTATTACTCTTCCCAATATCTCCTGTACCAAAAGGAAAAAGTGACTGTTTCCCAATATAAACAAATAGATTTTACATTGAAAACAATTTTAAAAAGCAGGCTTTGGGGACAGTACCATAGTGGTAATGTTACTTGGGTAGTAATCCAGAGGCCTGCACCAATGCTCTGGAGTTATGAGTTCAAATCTTGCCACCATGGCAGCTAATTAAATTTAAATTCAATTAATAAATCTGGGAAAAAATACTAGTCTCATTAATAATGATGATGAAACTACATAATTGTTGTAAAAACTCGCCTTGTTCGCTTATGTCCTTCAGGAAAGGAAATCTGCCATCCTTACCTGGTCTGGCCTACATGTGACTCCAGATCCATGATGCAACTGAATTTTAACTGCCCTCTAAAACGGTTTAGCAAACCACTCAGTTGTATCAAACACTTATGGAAAAAATCGCCATGGGGTGACCACATGGAGTGCAGCAGTTCAAGCAGGCGGCCCATCACCACCCCCTCAAGGGCATTTGGGGATTGTCCATAAATGCTGGCCTTGCTAGCGATGCTCACATCCCAAGAATGAAAAAAAGTGGCATCTTTGACCAGTCCTCTATTCCTCCAACAGTGCACCAATCAAAGGATAGTGTTGGCCACTTGTTAGTGGAAAAGTTACATTATCATATGTTGGGTTATTTTTCAAATATGCATTGGCAGTGGGGAGTTTCACCTGTCAAAATACATATCAGAATAGCACAGGCGCGCTGCATGCAATTTTCCAATGTTCAGTGCCAGTGGCTGATTCCCCCAAACACCAGAACAGAGCCAGAATCTTGTGCTCTCACTGGTGGCGAGTTCGGAGGCGGGACAGACATTCACTTAGGCAGGATGGTGGCATATCAGATCCCGCTGCCTTCTCGTCTCTGCCAGAATTAATTTTTGGGTGGGGAGGTCCACAGTCAACCTTCCTGCCCCATGGCCAATTGAGGCCCCTTAAGTGGCCAATTAGTGAGCACTCAAGGGCCTCATCCCACCATCACTGGTATTAACCCAGCTGCAGGCATGCCTGCCACTATGCGGCATGCATGACAGGAAAATTGTGCAGCCAGCTTGTCACCTCCGGGGGGGTGGTTGGGGGAGGGGGGATTCCCTCGATCGAAGGCACTCAGTGTCGCTGAGAGCCACCCCCCTGCCCTTGCTGTCAACCCTCCTGCACCTCCTCTTCCCATGACCAACCCAGTGAAAGGGCCCCCGACCCCCACACCCCGCATTACTTACCCGTGGCCTGGGTCGCTCTGTGATCCTGGGCCTCCAGTTGCTGTCCTTCCGGAAGCATTTACGGTCTCCCCGGTGACGCTGCTGAGCACAAGAGCTGCTGGCCTCTGACTGGCCGGCAGCTCTTGGTAGGTGGGATTTCTGCCCCTGGGGTCTTGATTCCAGGGGAAGGCCCACCGCTGGCCTCACCACTACATGGCTGGCGTATGGTTTGGCATTTGGTTCAGCTCTCCATCTGACAGGCGAGACCCCTAACGCCTCAACAAGATCCCCTCAAATAGAAACAACTCCTATGAAATCAAGCCCAAACAAGCCCATCACACAGTGGGATGCTTACAGACTGACATTACTGTCTTAGGAGTAGTTTTATTTTGCTGCCTGTAAACTGAGCCTTCCAACATTCATTCAGTCATTATTTTTTACAGCATTAACCTTAATTGTTTGATATTAATTTATTGTCTCATTCACATTGAATGAAATAAAAGCTGGAAAATTTTTCTCAAAATTTGAAAAATGGCAGTTGATAGTTTTGCTGACTCAAAGTCGGATGCATCAGCCAGATTGAGACTGCCGATTCGTAGAAAGCACTTTTTAAAAATATGATTTCACCAAGCAGTGAAAATTTAGCAATGATATAGTCGATCAAAATATACAAAGCCTTTGTGAATGGTAACTGAGTGAAGGTTGTACAGATTTAATGCCAGCAACAACAGCTTGCATTTTTATAGAATCTTTGATGTAAAATAAATCTACATCTTTCTTACCTGACGCACATTCGGGTAATTTTAATATTCTGCATTCCTGGTGAGGGCCCATGCTCATAGACAGTGCAGATTATAGAATTGGTGCACCCTGTCACTGACCCATACTCCTTGGGGGTCCAGCTCCCTACATGGGGTGCTGTGTCACAGAAAGAGTCATATTGTCCCTACTCATGGGGTTATCAATCAAAAAAAAATAGCAATTTTAGAAGTGGATACAATGCACATCATGCACAATTATATTGGTGAATTATCAAAATTATTAAAATAATATACTTGATTTTTGACTCTTATTTCAAGGTCCTTCTTGCTATAGCACTTTCTTCAGCTGAGAAAGTAATGTTATATTAGCAAATGAAAGAAATTCCTTTATCTGCAGTTTTGGCTTAAGTATTCATCCATTTATTTTAAACCAGTTTGCATGTGTATTAATGTCATGTACACATGGCATACAAATGTGCTAAATATTTGTCTGCTAACAGAAACAACAGTATTTTGTAGGTTTTGTCCTCAAAATAAATTACTTATAATGTTGTTGTATAAAAATAACTCTTTATTGCAGTAACTATCTTCCTACAATCTCCTCCAGAAGATGGCTGCCCACCCCACCACAACCCTGTGTCATCTGTTGTATTGTGTTTTTAGCGAGGATCTGAGCAGCTTCTTTAGACTCCTTAAGGGAAGATGTGCCCCATTCAGGTTCAGAACATGCCGTGCTTGAGATTATAAAGTTCATGTTATCATGTTATCATTTCTCTTAATACATTCATCATATCACAATTATTCCACGCCAGTTTTAACATGTAAGTACCTCTTGGAATTTGTGTTCAACCAAAATGAAACATATTCAATCATCTCATTGAATGTTGTTTGGAAGAAAACCTTAAATCGGAGTCTCACCTGCCAACCAAAAATTATACAACCAAAGGTGAGATGGCAGATTTCAGCATTACATGGGAATAAATTAATTTATGTGCGTGGAACATATATTGGTGAGGACCAAGCATACGATTCTATATTTAAATATAATTTGCACCTTTCCCTGCAGAACAAAAAGTTGGTATGAGCCAGAATACCTAGAAACAGGAGTAAGCCATTTGGCACTTTGAGCCTGTTCCACCATTCAGTGAGATCAGGGCTAATCTGTACCTCAGCGCCATTTACCCACCCTTGCTCCATATCCCTTGATATCTACATCTAACAAAAACCTATCAATCTTACTCCTAAAAAAACTCAGTCGACCTAGTGCCCAAAGCCTTTTGTGGAAAAGAATCCAGATTTCCACTGCCCTTTGCATGGAAATATGCTTCCTGCTTTCACTCCTAAATAGCCTGCCTCTAATTATTAAATTATGCCCTCTTGTTCTGGATTTCCCTACCAACAGAAATACTTTATCTACCTTTCAAATCCGTTTATCAATTCAAGCACCTTGATGAGATCAACCCTCAATCTTAAAGGAATACAAACTAGATCAATGCATAGGTAACATATAAAATACTGGAAATACTTAGCAGGTCATGCAGAAGAAGCCTGACACGTTGAGAATTTCCAGCCTTTTCTACTTAAATAACCTTCCTGAGGTTCAGTACCCCAAAATGAAAGCAGTACGCCATGTGGGGTCTGAACCATGCTCTGTACAACTGAGACATCACTTCCATATTTCTGAATAGCCTTCACAACCTCAGAGGTAATCCTGTAAACTTGGATAAATGGTTCAGGGGAAATAAAACATTATCACTCTTTTCATAGACAAATGTTGGTGCAGAGTCCAGGTCCCTGTGCTGGACTTTATTCTTGAAAAGGGTGGGTTTGGGAATATGAGGTAAATCAGGGAGTTTCAAGTCAATAACCCCAAATTGTATTTCAAGCCTGAAGGTTGTGGGAGGCGAGAGAGGGACAGAGCATGAGAGATACAAATCTCCAAGGTCTTGAGACTCCAAGGAAGAATGGTTTACGGCAGAAAGACTGATCAATGTTTCTTGAGGAGCGATTCCCCAACTTGCCACTCCCTGTAGGGAACAGCAATTGTGGGGATTTCCCAAGAGCAATTCTTGCATTAGAATCCTATAATATGTATGTTAACGCTGCACAAGATATGAATATTGATATTGCTAAGAATTCACTGCTAAGTATTATCCTAATGTCCAATATTTTGTTAATGTTTTGCAAAACATTGATACTTTTTCTATTATTGATTTTTGTCAGGGGCTGACATTTTTTAAATGTAGCAAATCTGGCTCCTGTGATAGGTTGCAGTTTTAAAATTGCTGTAGGAATGAAAAAGTGTGGGATGACTTTTTGGGTGTCTTTCTGCTCGTAACAGATCAGAGCCACACTGCGCTGATTCAGTTTGTTCTATTATTGCCAATAGTTGAGCAGCAATGTTATTGGCACCAACATGGCACATTGGTGGAACTATGAAGTCGTTTGCAAGCAACAAACAACAGAATCAAACATAAAAGTGGCTATGATATGAATAAAAGGGGAAGTAGCACTCTTTGATGAGAAAGTGGATCTCCACTACAATTCATTCTAACTCTGACATCAGTGCATAAATGTTGAGTAAAAATCCATGTATTGGAGCTGTCAATCACTTTGTACATTCCATTGTATTGCATATATGACTTGCTGCAGGATATCTAAGTGGAAGTTGTTTTCAATTGATCTTGAAAGCAGGTAGAGGTGTTGTGATAATTTATTTTTTGTAATGGTTGTGCATTTTTTAATATTTAGTTTAATCTTTATCTCTATCCCTTTTCAATCCAGCGTTATTTTAATCTGAAGTAAATACAAATAAAGTTCCAAATGATTTTGCTTTATAAACAGTTTTTTACAGTTCCTTATGTCTTATTCTGTTGCTGTTATTTACTAAAATTAAAACCATATGAGCATAATTGTTGAATTTTAAATCAAGGAAGTTAATTAATTACATTAGCTTTATTCCCTTAAACCTAAAGAATCCTAAATTCTACACTTTGCCATGACTCCTTTTTGGTTGAAACTTCTAGTTTTGAGCTTCAATGCCCTTTCAAGGCAGTTAGATATTCTGGCATAAGGTCTGATGTACACAAATGTGCTATATATAAAAATGTATATTTGCAGTCATGTCTGTGTGCTGGAGGAGTTGGGATCAAATCAACATGTACTATTGAGACCATCAGTGTAGCGCAAATAGGTGTGTATGTACATTAGACTATCTGGAAGTCAATTCTGGTAATCTATTGGTTTGTGTACGACAGTTTAATAACCTGTATCTAGTTTGATGATAAAAAGCCTGTGTAAAATAAATAAATCAACTGTTTCATTTGATTCATTGCCTCTCATTTTTTTCTTTAACTCTTAAAATATTGCATTGAATGCTGTTTAAATTACAGTAACCTTTCACATTGTTATATTTGTTTGGCTGATTTGTTCAGTCTACAAAAGATCTACAAAGTACATCTCTCCTTTAGTGGGTTAATTCTCTAAGTAGCTGAACCATGCAGAGCAGGAAGGTTCAATCACCAATCTCAGCAACCCTTGGATCAGGAGACAAATATCAGTCGAGTTCCCCAAGGGTGCTTCCTCCATGTTTGCAGTCAATTTGGTGAGACTAACATTAGGCTCACATGTGAGGCCCTATGTAGTCAACAAAACAGGAAAGGAGAGCATAGGACAGATTAAACTAAGAGAGGACATAAATGGCCAAATAGATCAAGTTATAGAACAGGAGTGTAAAAAGATGGTACAAATAAACTGAGAGGGGCTGCTATTAGAAATGAGTTAAACAGTCTGTACAGCAATAAAACAGGGGAGGTGGAAGCAATGATATGCTGTAAGGAAGCAGATAGAGCCGGGTTACTGAGACATGGCAACTGAAAAATCAATGGTTAAGATATTTAACGGATTTTAAAAAGATAGAGAGGGAATTAAGAGGAGGTGGAGTAACTACTTATTAGAGATGACATAATGGCAGTAGAAAACAGAAGTTACAATCCTACTATAAGTAAGACACAAATAGAATCCAGGTAGATAGTGGTAAAGGATCAATCACACTAAAGGGGGTCGTTTATAGAGTGCCTAATAGTGGAAGGGAAATGAAGGAAAAGTATGAAAACAAATTGGAGAAATGAGTAAAAGACATAGAATAATAATCATGGGGGATTTCAACTACCCTGAAATTAATTGACCAGAAGGGGTAGATAAAGGGGATAAAGGAATGGAAATCTCCTTTCTAATCCAGTATGTAATGAAGTCCAACAAGGGAGGATTTACGCCAGAATCCAGCAATCAGGAATGGACCAAAGCAAATCAGAGAAACAAAACTAGGGAAACATTGAGACAATAATGATCATAATATGGCATAAAATAATTCAAAGGACATAACATAACAAAGATCAGGGTAACAGATTGGAGAAAATTTGATTTTGAGGACCTGAAAGTATAACTGGAGAAAATAAAATGGACAACAATATTGGGAAACAAGGATGTAAAACAGCAATGGGAAAACATTTAAAACAGTGTTCAACAGCTTCCAGGAAAATATATATTCTGCTAAAAAATAGGACATGTTAAACACTAATGACTATGGATAAATAAGAAAAAAATGAGGGTAAGGCAAGAGGGGGACATTAAGTACATGGAGAGCAGGGAAGATCATGACAAGGAAGAATGCTAAGAGAGAAGGAGGGGAGTCAAAAAACATTTAGGAAGGCAAAGAGGAACTACAAAATTAAAGGGCAGAATATTGCCATCGGCAAGCAGGGGCAGACCCAACACGCCGACGCGTAAAATGACGCAAGATGATGTTGGGCGTGCGTCCCAACGTCATAGTGCGTCATTTTGATATTTCATTTGGCGGGCGTGCACTGGAGGCTGCAGGCCCGCGGAACTGTCAACAGCCTATTAAGGCCATTAAAAAAGTAATCTACCTTATTAACAACGCTGCCCATCCAACCTTAAGGTTGGCGGGCAGACGAAGAGCCCAAGCGGCCTTTGCATTTTTCAGAAAACCTCATCCACGGGCGGGATGAAGTTTCCTGAAGGTTTTATAAAATAATTAAATAAATTTTGCTAAAATCACAAACATGTCCCAGCTCGTGTGACACGGTCACATGAGGGGACATGCTTAAATAATTTTTTACTTTATTTTAAAAAAAAGTTTTATTATCAACTTAATCTCCCTGAGGCAGCTTCGTGCCTCAGGGAGATTGCTGCGCTCTTTCACGCGCATGCACGAAAAAGTGTAGGCCCCAACTCTCCCTCCTCCCCCCGCCCGCACAGTTAGCGCTGAGCACTACTGGCCGTATGTTATTGCTGGGTGGGCCTTAATTGGTCCGCCTGTATAAAATGGCGGCGCACAGCTGATCGCAGGCGGCGACCGGCTTCATGCCCACCCGTGCCCGCTCCCGAACAGCCTGCCCACCACAGGAAAGATTCTACCCAAAGTATCAAGGAACATAAAACAAAAAAAGAGTAAAATATTTTACTGGCACAGAAATAACAGTCAGAATGGAAATAAAGGTGATTAAAGTCAGAAGCAGCAATAGTGAAAAAGCTGAAACATTAAATAATTATTTTGCTTCAGAATTTACCAGGGAGACAGATCAAGTGGGCATGGTATCGGAAAATGAACCATATTTAAAATAAAAAGAGGAGAAATATTTTAAATAAGTTAATCAAACTCAAGAGAGATAAAATGCCTGATCTGGACAGAGTGCATCCACACATTTTGAATAAATCTAGGGATGAGATAGCAGAGGCACTATTACACATACTTAATAATTTGGTAGAATAAAAGAAGAATAGTGCCAGGTGACTGCCACATAGCTAACATAGTTTTTGTATTTAAGAGAGTCCAATTGTCGTGGCCACATAGGAACCAACAACATAGGTAGAATTAGGAATGATGCTCTGCTGAGAGAGTTTGAGGAGGTAGAGTACAAATTAAAATGCAGAACCTCAAATATAATAATCTCTGGATTGTTACTTGCACCAATTTGGCATATGGTCAAGCAGATTAGAGAACTAAATGGGTGGCTCAGAGACTGGTGTGGGAAGAGGGGCTTTGATTCATGGGTCAGTGGTACCAGTAATGGGGAAAGAGGGAGCTGCTCCAATGGGCTTAAACTGGGCTAGGATCCTTATCTTGACAAATCAAACAATTCGGGCAATGGATAGGGCTTTAAACTAAAAGGAAGGGAAAGGGTTAAGGTGAAGGGAAATTTGGAAATCTACAGAGAAAAGTACAGACAATAGAATGATGTAAGGACTTGGGTAAAGAAAAACAGAGTGGGACAGGTGGGACAAAGAGTTTAACAGTAATAGCACATCAATGAATAAGGCCTATGCAAATAATAGTAGTAAAAATTAAAAATAAAGGTTCTTTATCTGAATGCACAAAGTATTCGCAATAAGATAGATGAACTGGGGTGGAGTTTTGCGGCACTTTCTGGCCCAGTCCCAGCCACGTTGGGGCTGTAAAATTCCACCCCTAGTGGCAGAAATTGGGCTGGATTTTTACCTCATTGGGCGAGTGTGGTGGGCGGGCCTGGGAGCGATCGCAAAACCAACTGCTGCCCGCAATCGGGCCCTAACATTGATTTCGTGCTGGCTGACAGTTAATGGCCAGCCAGCGTGAAAGGCTCACTGCAACCTGAGCACTGCCAGGGTGGGAGGGAGGAGGGGGGCGAGCACGGAAGTTTGCGCATGTGTGCACTGAAAGCTCCCTGAGGTGCAGAGCTGCCTC
Organism: Cetorhinus maximus; assembly: GCF_964194155.1. Lineage (NCBI taxonomy): Eukaryota > Metazoa > Chordata > Chondrichthyes > Lamniformes > Cetorhinidae > Cetorhinus > Cetorhinus maximus. The sequence goes on from NC_135879.1 coordinate 84,843,613, forward strand.
AAGGAGTTGAAGATTTTTAAAATCAAAAATAACAAACTTACAAATGTTAAAAACATGTCCCCTCATATGACTCTGTCACATGAGCAGGGACATGTTATAAATGACATCTCAACATTGTTTTTTTATTTTTAATTCCTGTTGGAAACCTCATCCTGCCCGTGGATGAGGTTTCATAAAAATCCAAAGGCCGCCTGACCAATTTGCCCGCCCGCCAACCATATGCTTGTACCTGCTCTGAGTAGGAAGAGAGGGGCAAATGAGAGAGGAGGCCAGCTGTCCCTGTGCAGCTTCCAGGGTAGGGATCTGTGGGAGGAGAGGTGCAGGCACAAAGGACGGAGGGTCACCAGGCCATCCAAGCAGAAGGGGCCACAGAAGATACCACTATCCTGCTGCCAGGGTTTACAGGCGGTGATGCAGCCACCTCAACATGTCCGAAGTGCAGTGCCGAAGGAGGCGCCGCCTCTCCAGGGAGAGCATGACCTCCATTTGCCAGGTGATTGGGCCTGAGATCAGCTCAGACTGTGTGAGTGGACATCCGATGCCAATGTTTCTGAAGGTCACAGTGGCCCTCAACATCTATGTCTCCAGCTCTTTCCAGGGGTCAGTGGGGGATCTGTGTGGAGTCTCCCAATCAGCTGTCCACAGTTGCATCAAGCTGGTGTCAGAAGCTCTGTTCAGGCAGGTCAGGTACTGACCTTTATTCTTTACCTTAAGGGTGAGGCCAGCCAGGCTGAGTGAGCCAGAGATTTTGCAGTGATTGCTGGGATCCCCCCCATCCAGGGTGCTATCGACTGCACACATGTGGCCATCAAGGCACCAGCGGGTCAGCCCGGTGCCTTCGTCAACAGGAAGGGCTTCCACTCCATAAACATGAAGATAGTGTGTGACCATAGGATGCAGATTCTGCAAATCTGTGCGTGGTACCCTGGTAGCTCCCATGATGCTTACATCCTGAGACACTTCCAGATGCCGGGGCTTTTCAGTGCTCCAGCCCAATTGGATGGGTGGCTGATATGACACAGCACTTGATAAAGGCTGAGTTATTTAAAATCCTGGAGGGAAATTTTAAACTACTGTCATAACCTATATTTTCAATTGGTATGTTTTGAGTTGCAGCTCTAAATTCAGGAGTAAGACCACCAGTTCTAGCGAGGTTTTTATATCAAACTAAATGAAACATTTATTATAGAATTATAGAGTTCTACAGCACAGAAAAAAGCTCTTCGGCCCATCGAACTTGCGCCAGTCAAACAAGTGCCTAACTATTCTAATCCCATTTTCCAGCACTAGGCCCACAGTCTTGTATGCCATGGCATCGCAAGTGCACATCCAAATACTTATTAGATGTTATGAGGGTTTCTGCCTCTACCACCCTTTCAGGCCGTGAGTTCCAGATTCCCAACACCCTGTGGGTGAAAAAATTCTTCCTCACATCCCCTCTAAACCTTCTGCCCCTTACCTTAAATCTATTCCCCCTGGTTATTGATCCCTTCACCAAGGGAAAAAGTTCCTTCCTGTCTACCCTATTTATGCCCCTCATAATTTTATATACCTCAATCATGACACCCCCTCAATCCCCTCTGCTCCAAGGAAAATAACCGCAGCCTATCCAATCTCTCCTCATAACTAAAACTCTCCATATGCTTTCTTAATCACCTTATCTGCCTGTCCCGCTATCTTAAGGGACCGGTGGACATACACACCAAGGATCCTACCATTCATCGTGTATTCCATGCCTTGTTTGTCCTGCCCAAGTGCATCACCTCACACTCATCCAGATTAAATTCTCTTTGCCACTGATCAGCCCATCTGACCAGCCCGTCGATATTCTCCTGTAATCTAAGGCTATCCTCATCACTATTTACCATCCCACCAATTTTCATGTCATCCGCCATCTTACTGATCAACCCTCCTACATTCAAGTCTAAATCGCTTATATATACCACAAACAGCAAGGGAGCCAACTCTGATCCCTGTGGCACCCCACTGAACACAGGCATCCAATCACAAAAACACCCCTCGGCCATCACCCTCTGCTCCCTGCCACTCAGCCAATCCTGGATCCAATTTGCCAAATTGCCTTGGATCCCATGGGCTCTTACCTTCGTTATCAGTCTCCCATTCGGGATCTTATCAAAAGTCTTGCTGAAGTCCAAGTACACTTCGTCAAATGCATTGCCCTCATCTACACACCTGGTCACCTCTTCGAAAAATTCAATCAAATTGGTCAGACATGACCTCCCCTTAACAAAACCATGCTGACTGTCCTTGATTAATCCCTGCCTCTCCAAGTGTAGATTAATTCTGTCCCTCAGAATTCCTTCCAATAGTTTCCCCACCACTGAGGTTAGACTGACTGGCCTGTTGTTCCCTAATTTATCCCTTCCTCCCTTCTTGAATAATGGTACCACATTGGTTATCCCCCAGTCCTCTGGCACCTCTCCTGTGGCCAGAGAGGTATTGAAAATTATTGCCAGCCCCCCTGCTATCCCCTCCCTTGCCTCACTTAACAGCCTGGGATACATTTCATCCAGGCCTGGAGATTTATCTATTTTTAAGCCTGCAAGACCACTTAGAACTTCCTCCCTTTCTATGCTAATCTCTTTAATTATATCACAGTCCTTCTGCCTGATTTCCATATCCACATTGTCCCTCTCACTTGTGAACACCGACACAAAGTATTCATTTAGAACCCTACCTACGTCTTCCGGCTCCACACACAAATTACCACTATGGTCCTTAATGAGCCCTATTCTTTCCCTAACTATCCTCTTAGTCTTAATATACTTGTAAAATAACTTTGGATTTTCCTTTATTTTACCTGCCAATATTTTTTCATGCCCCTTTTTTGCTCTCCTAATTTCCTTTTTAAGTTCTCCCTACACATTCTATACTCCTCTAGGGCTTCCACTGTTTTGAGCCCTTGGTATCTGCCATAAGCCTCCCATTTTCTCTGTATCCAATCCTGTATATCCCTCGACATCCAGCATTCCCTGGATTTGTTGGTCCTGCCCTTTGTCTTTACTGGAATATGTTGGCCCTGTACTCTCGCTATTTCCTTCTTGAATGAGTCCCACTGCTCTGATACAGATTTACCTAAAAATAGCTGCTCCCAGTCCACTCTGGCCAAATCATATCTGATCTTATTAAAATCAGCCTTCCCACAATTTAGATTTCTGATTTCTGGCCCATGCTTGTCCTTTTCCATAACAACCTTGAATCTGACCGTGTTATCACAGAATCACAGAATCACACAGTGCAGAAGAGGCCCTTCAGCCCATCGAGTCTGCACCAACACGTAAGAAACACCTGACCTACCTAATCCCATTTACCAGCACTTGGTCCATAGCCTTGAATGTTATGATGTGCCAAATGCTCATCCAGGTACCGCCTCCACTACCTTCCCAGGCAGCGCATTCCAGACTGTCACCACCCTCTAGGTAAAAAAGCTTTTCCTCACATCCGCCCTAAACTTCCTGCCCCTTACGTTGAACTTATGTCCCCTCGTGACTGGCCCTTCAACTAAGGGGAACAGCTGCCCTCTATCCACCCTGTCTATGCCCCTCATAATCTTGTACACCTCGATCACGTTGCCCCTCAATCTTCTCTGCTCCAACGAAAACAACCCAAGTCTATCCACCCTCTCTTCATAACTTAAATGTTTCATCCCAGGCAACATCCTGGTGAATCTCCTCTGCACCCCCTCCAGTGCAATCACATCCTTCCTATAATGTAGCGACCAAAACTTCACACAGTGCTCCAGCTGTGGCCTCACCAAGGTTCTATACAACTCCACCATGATCTCCCTACTTTTGTAATCTATGCCTCGATTGATAAAGGCAAGTGTCCCATGTACCTTTTTCATCATCCCACTAACATGCCCCTCCGCCTTCAGAGATCTATGGACACACACGCCAAGGTCACTTTGTTCCTCAGGACTTCCTAGTGTCATGCCATTCATTGAATACTTGCTTGTCAAATTACTCCTTCCAAAGTGTATCACCTCACACTTTTCAGGGTTAAATTCCATCTGCCACTTATCTGCCCATTTGACCATCCCGTCTATATCTTCCTGTAGCCCAAGACACTCAACATCCAGTGTTAACCACTCGGCCAATCTTTGTATCATCTGCAAACTTACTAATCTTACCCCCCATATAGTCATCTATGTCATTTATATAAATGACAAATTATAGGGGACCCAGCACAGATCCCTGTGGTACGCCACTGGACACTGGCTTCCAGTCACTAAAGCATCCTTCTGTCATCACACTCTGTCTCCTACAACTAAGCCAATTTTGAATCCACCTTATCAAATTACCCTGTATCCCATGTGCATTTGCCTTCTTTATAAGTCTCCCATGTGGGACCTTGTCAAAGGCTTTGCTGAGATCCATATAAACTACATCAACTGCACTACCCTTACCCGCACATTTGGTCACTTCCTCAAAAAATTCAATCAAATTTGTTAGGCATGACCTCCCTCTGACAAAGCCATGCTGACTATCCCTGGTCAAACCTTGCCTCTCCAAGTGGAGATAGATTCTCTCCTTTGAATTTTCTCCAATAGTTTCCCTACCACTGACGTAAGATTCACTGACTTATCTCTACAAACCATCTTAAATAGCGGAACCACATTAGCTGGTCTCCAGTCCTATGGCATCTCCCCTGTGGCCAGAGAGGAATTAAAAATTTGGGTCAGAGCCCATTCAATCTCCTCCCTTGCCTCCCTCAGCAGTCTGGGACACAAATCGTCCGGACCTGGAGATTTGTCCACTTTTAAGCCTGCCAACACCTCCAATACCTTGCCGTTCCCTATATCATAGTTATGATCACTATTTGCGAAATGTTCTCCCACTGATACCTCTACCACTTGCCTGGCTTCATTCCCTAAAATTAAGTCCAGGACCACCCCCTCTCTGGTAGGACCTTCTACATACTGGCTTAAAAAGCTCTCCTGGCTGCATTTTAAGAATTCCGCTCCCTCTACACCTATCACACTATGACTAACCCAGTTAATGTTGGGGAAGTTGAAATCCCCCACTATTACTACACTATTATTTTTATACTTCTCCATATCTGCTCTTCAATTTCTGATTGTTCGGGGGCCTATAGTACACTCCCAGCAATGTGATTGCTCCTTTTTGTTTTTAAATTCTATCCATGTGGCTTAATTTGAGGAGCCTTCTAAGGTGTCATCCCTCCTTACTGCTATAATTGATTCCTTGATCAATATTGCGAAACACCCTCCTCTTTTACCTCCTTCCCTGTCTCGCCTGAAGACCCTATACCCTGTAATATGGAGCTGCCAATCCTGCCCCTCTCTTAACAACAAATTAAACACATACACATGGATACAAATTACTACTATCATAACTTTTTAACCCCACTAAGGCAACAGTAACCAATAGACTTAGACACCAGGCAAAGCATTTTCACCTTACAAATTCAAAATGAGATTCCTTTCAAGTTGTTCCTTCGCAGACACAGTGGTAGGCTTATAGGCTTACATCTTACATGCCTCTAACCTGCACACAGAAACTCATCTCTGTTATGCCCAGCCTTTCTCTTTGGATGTAAATTCTCATTGTATCACCAAGCCCCTTGAACCCCTTTCATAGTGACAATTTAATTAGTAATATAAACATTGCTTGGTATCTCCTAGCTAGGTGCAAGATTTCACTCCCACTCAACAAAATGCAAATAGACTCTTTACTTTACTGTTTACATCTCAAAACTACTATACATCAAAGCACACAGACCAGCTGGCTTTAATCCAATTAACACACACAAAGGCTACACTTCTATTTAAAAAAAAATAATTTCCAATAACATTATATACATTAATATCTCTTCATGACATGGCTGCTGGGTGACAAGGGCTGTATGTTGAAGAGGTAGCTCATGACGCCTCTCTGTCATCCAAGAACAGAGGCAGAGAAGCATTACAATATGAGCCATGCCTCCACAAGGGGGTGGTGGTAGAGAGGACCATAGGTCTTCTCAAGATGTACACCTGGTGCATGGACCTTTCAGGGGGAGCACTACAATACCCCCAAGGGGGGTGTCACTGATAGTGGTTGCATGCTGCGCTCTCCACAATCTGGCACTGGCAAGGGGGTACCTACTGGAGGAAGAGGATCTTGACAAAGCTGCACAGGCCACAGATGATGAGTCCAGGAGTGAGTCAGAAGACGAGCACTGTGAGGAGAGTGCTGAGGGCATGGAGGCAGACCTCGGTAACCTGAAGGGAGGCAAGGACACAGGGACACCTTGATCCAATGCTCCTTCAGCTAGGCCACCAAATGTCAGCTTCAACTGCATGTCAAGGCTGCCGCCTCCATCCTGGATGTCTGAAAGGGCCCTTTCATTTAAACCCAAAGAACACCCACTGCCTGTTCAATAAAATTCAGAGCCACCTTCATCCAGCACTACATACTGGTGTTCCCCGCACCAATGAAATAAAAAGGTGAAGCATAGTCAGGTAATGACGACAAAAACATAATTTATGTCATTCTGACAGTTCAGTAACCTTAACCAAAATATTTCTGATATTCAACATCGGTCCAGTGTACATAAAGTTAACAAAAATGAACATGAAATCACTCATGACCTGTCCCCTTTGTGCTCAAGGTGCCTTTAGCTTATGTTTCCGAGTGCTATGTCTAGGTGCTCCCCCATCGCTGGCACCAACATTGGAGGCAGCCTGCTGACTCTACTGTTTTGTTGGCCTTGATGACCTTGGCAGTCATCCTCTGGCCAGTGGAGCCTATGCTGGCCCTGCCTAGGAGGGAGTGGCCAGTGCCACGGCTGGCATCTCCCCCATCGCCACAGCCTCATCAGAAGCCACAGTCAATGGCGGAGGGGCAGAGGAGCTGCTGCCATCATCCAGAGTGGCCTGAGGGGAGCCTGAAATATGACAGGCAGCTCGTGTGCCAACGTGAATTCGCTCTGGACCTCCCTGCACACCATTGATGGACAGGCACCTGGTTGGGATACTGGGTACCTCATCCATCTCCCATGCTGACACTGACCACCTGAAGTTATTGCCTGTGTTAGGGCTTGCAGGTCCGAGCGAAACCCTAGGAACCCCTCATTCTGTCCCTGGAGGAGGCAGTGTGCTCGGCCATGATGGTCAACACAGTGCTCAAACTCCGCATGGACTCCTCCATAACAGACACCATGGCACGCACACCGTCATGGATCTCCGCCAGATCTTCCCGCACATCTCACTGTGCATCCAGCGTCTGCTGCCTAATGGACGACTCCAGAGGCTCATCATCAGCCTTTGACAGAGCACCTTCCTGGTCCCCAGCAGTCCTCCAACTGCTGGCACCCTGGACACTCTCTGCCTCCACCTGCACCTCAAGCGAGTGTGAAGTGCCCTCATCCATGTGCACCGAGATACTAGCCACTGCTCTAATGCCCACCAAGGTGCTGGTATCAGCGCTGGTGGCTGCTTCAGAGAGTGAGTGTGACGCAGGTGCAAATGACGCCTGGTGGTCGTCTGGCGTCAGGGTGGCCCTTCGGGGTCCGGAGAGCGAACGCCTGCTGGCGAACCTAAAAGGGAGAAGAAGGACATGTCATTAGTTAAAGTCATCACACTGCCACTGTGCGTGCCAGGCACCCTGGTGAGACAATGGAGATCTGCATCATGTTGCCCTTATCTTCCAATGATCAATGGGGATTCCAAGTTCGAGGCTCACACCAATGACGAGACTACACTAGAATGGTTGCACAAGCCAAAATTCTCACCTCTATGCACTGCACTCTTACCTTCATCTGGGACCCTAGCCTCTCCATGCCCGGTTGCACATGAGGTGTGCCAGCTCCAGAGCTCTGGGGAATTTTGCTCATTCCTTGAGAGGATTAGGAGGTTTGGGGGATTCGCCTGTCCACGACCTCTCAACACTGTTATGGGTCGTCTTCTTCTGAAACATCAGAGGATCATTGATTAGTCCACTCTGTACATGCAGTGCCATTGCAACCTGGCCAATTCCAGTCAAGGAGCACCTGGCAGGGCGCATCCAAATCTCGAGCTGCAAAGCAATCAGCCCAAGCAGCCAGGGCTCTCCCCCTTGGCCAGCTCCAGCATGATCGACAGTTGGCACTCAGACTCTAGCATCCCTGATGTCCGTGGGGGGCATGGCCAGACCTTAACACATCTGCACACTGACCCATACCACACTGATTCATACTTGCGCTTCCTGAGTGCAGCAGGTCATTGAAGCGCTTCCAGCACTGCACCCTGGAGCGTCGCACCACGTCATGGCTGCTGACCAGCTGTGCTATCTCCTCCCATGCCCTCTTAGTGAGGTGCAGTGGCCTCCTCCTCCCATCTCTGGGGACAAGGATGTCCCTCCTGGCAGCCACCTCCTCCAGGAGGACAGCGAGGCACTCATCAGAGAAGCAGGGGGACCAAGTGCCCACACGACTTGCCCTCCCGCCTGTCGTGTCCAACTGCACTCGGGTCCATAGTGCTGGCTCAGGGAACATCCTCCATCGCAGCCTCCAAAGGGCTGCCTGGGCCGCTTTTAAAATAGCCGCTGGGTCGCCATTGGACACAGCGGCCGACAGGCCCCCACCCCCATTTGGCCCTTCACGGCCAGTACGGAGCCGCGTGTCACCCTGGGTGGGCCTTAATTGGCCCCCCCAAGCATAAAATCACAGTCGGGGCCTGATCACGGGCAGAGGCCCATTTCGCAGCTGCTTCCAGGCCCACCCACCCAACAAAGGGAAAATCCTGCCCATGGGCCAGAATTTTTTGCGGAGATGGTGGTCTCACCTACCGGCTTAAAAGTTGCATTAGTCCACCTCCATTGGCCACGGTTGTATTTTGCAGTGATCAGGCAGTTAGCTGCCTGAGGTCATGGCTTCTGTGGAATGGAAAAGGAGGAGTAGCCCTGATGCTAAAGGATGACACAAGGGCAGTAGTGAGAAAGGATTGTAACTCAGAAGTTAGGAAGTAGAATTAGTACTTGTGGAGGTTATGAATAACAGCGGTCAGAAAATGCTGGTGGGAGGAGTTTACAGACCCCCTAATAATAGTTATACCGTTGGACAGAGCATTAAGTAAGAAACAGTTGTAGCTTGTAACAAAAGCAATGCAATAACTGTGGGGGACATTAACCTTCATGTAATTGGACGAATCAAATTGGCAAAGGTGGCCTGGATGATGAATTTGTAGAATGCTTTTGTGACAGTTTCCTGGAACAATACATTGTGGAACAAATAATAGATAAAGCAATTTTCGATCTAGAATTACGTAATGAGGTGATCATAATACAATTGAATTCCATATTAAGTTTGACATTATTCCGTCCCAAACAAGAGTCTTAAATTTAAACAAACCCGATTACATAGGTACAAATGAAACCTGGGTGGCTCAGGATGAATGGGTAAATAGACTGAAAGGTATTGTGGTAAACAAACAGTGGGAAATATTTTAAGAGACAATTCAAAAATGTTCAACAAAAATATAATCCATTAGCAAACAAAAACTGAGCAAGGATGATCCATCGTTCACTCACTAAGGATCTTAAGGGTAGTACTAGATTAAAAGAAGAGGCTAAAAACATTGTAAAGAGTATTAGTAAGCCTGAGGATTGGGAGCATTTTAGAAATAGTAAAAGGCCACCAAAAAGGTTGATAAAAGGAGAAAAAATAAAATGCGAGCGATCAAGCCAGGAATATAAAAACAGATTGGAAGGGTTTTTGGAAGTATATAAAAAGGCGAATATCTAAGGTAGAGGCAGAAACAGGAGAAATTGTCATGGAAAATGAGAAAACGGCAAAGACATTGAACAAATATTTTGGCCTGGATTTTTGCTATCAATGTGGGTAGCTCAAGTCGGGAAATTTCCTGACTCATCAGACCCGCCTCGTCAGAAAGGCCCACAAACGGTGGCGGGGCAGGTGCAGGATATGGTCGGAAGCAGATGGGGGGAGGCCACTGGGGCAGCCAAGACGGACTAGGTAAGAGGCCCATATCTGTGTCTTCGTCTGAGTTGTTTGGTTACATTTTAGGCCCTTTAGTCCTCATTCCTCACACCCCATCCCCCCCCTCCACTCCACTTGCCACCTCCATGTCCCCATGCCAACTCAATGTCCACTCATGTCACCACCCATCCCCAATGTCCCTTCATAACCCCGTGCTAACTCAATGTAAACCCATGCCCCCTATGCATCCTCAATGGCTCCTCATACCCTCCTGGCCAACAATGGCCTTTCCATGCTCTTTCAAGCAGTGTGCACTATGTACAGAATCAATGAATCTTATAGTAATAATTGCATGTGTGAAAGTGCTTATAAAAAATCCATTCATAATTCTTCGGAAAAAATCTGGTGTGCCTACAACCCTATAAAGAAGAACAAAGAAAAGTACAGCACAGGAACAGGCCCTTCGGCCCTCCAAGCCTGCGCTGATCATATTGCCTATCAAACTAAAACATTTTGCACTTCCGGAGTCCGTATCCCTCTATTCCCATCCTATTCATGTATTTGTCAATCTGCCTCTTAAACACCACTATTGTACCTGCTTCCACCACCTCCTCTGGCAGCGAATTCCAGACACTCACTACCCTCTGTGTAAAAAACTTGCCCCGCACATCTCCTCTAAAGTTTTCTCCTCTCACCTTAAATCTATGTCCCCTAGTAATTGACTCTTCCACCCTGGGAAAAAGCTTCTGACTATCTACTCTGTCCATGCCACTCATAATTTTGTCAACTTCTATCAAGTCGCCCCTCAATCTCCGTCGCTCTAGCGAGAACAATTCGAGGTTCTCCAGCCTCTCCTCATAGCTAATAACCTCCAGACCAGGCAGCATCCTGGTAAACCTCTGCACCCTCTCCAACGCCTCCATATCCTTCTGGTAATGTGGCGACCAGAATTGCACGCAATATTCCAAGTGTGGCCCAACCAAGGTTCTATACAGCTGCAGCATGACTTCCCAGCTTTTATACTCAGTACCCCTGCCGATGAAGGTAAGCATGCCATATGCCTTCCTGACTACCTTATCCACCTGCGTTGCCACTTTCAGTGACCTATGGACCTGTACACCCAGATCCCTCTGCCCGTCGATGCATTTAAGGGTTCTGCCATTTACTGTATAATTCCTACCTGTATTAGACCTTCCAAAATGCATTACCTTGCATTTGTCCAGATTAAACTCCATCTGCCATTTCTCCGCCCAAGTCTCCAACCGATCTATGTCCCATTGTATCCTTTGACAATCCTCTTCACTATCTGCAATTCCTCCAACCTTAGTGTCATCTACAAACTTACTAATTAGCCCAGTTACATTTTCCTCCAAATCATTTATGTATACTACAGACAGCAAAAGTCCCAGCACTGATCCCTGTGGAACACCACTAGTCACAGCTCTCCATTCAGAAAAGCACCCTTCCACTGCTACCCTCTGTCTTCTATGGCCAGGCCAATTCTGTATCCATCTTGCCAGCTCACCTCTGATCCCGTGCGACTTTACCTTCTGTACCAGTTTGCCATGAGGGCCCTTGTCAAAAGCCTTACTGAAATCCAAGTAGATAACATCCACTGCCCTTCCATCGTCAATCATCTTTGTCACTTCCTCGAAAAACTCGATTAAGTTAGTGAGACACGACCTCCCCTTCACAAAACCATGCTGCCTCTCACTAATGCACCCATTTGCTTCCAAATGGTAGTAAATCCTGTCACGAAGAATCTTCTCCAATAATTTCCCTACCACTGACATAAAGCTCACCGGTCTGTAATTTCCTGGATTATCCCTGCTACCCTTCTTAAACAATGGAACAACATTGGCCATTCTCCAGTCCTCTGGGACCTCACCTGTAGCCAGTGAGGATACAAAGATTTTTGTCAAGGCCCCAGCAATCTCCTTAGTTAAATAAGTAAAACAAACCATTAAATGATAAAGAACAGAAGCTTAAAGCATGTCAAACCTCATTCTTTTGTCAATTTCTCAAGGTTTATTTGCACAAGAGATCACAGAAAAACTTATTATAGACTCATAGAGATGTCAATCAAGCAAAGTCAACATTTGTTTAAGAGAGCCTAGATTCTTTAAAGAATTATCTATGTGGGAATCCTGTTTACACAGCTGAAGAAAACTGGTACATTGAGCAAAAGTTAGCAAAAGTAACATTGAAGAAAGGGAGGAGAGTGATAACAGGGAAGCACAGGCCAGTTACCCTAACAGCAGCCATAGGGAAAATGATTGGATCTATTCTTAAGGAAGTCTTAATTAACAATGTACTTAGAAATCATAGTGTGATCAGGCAAAGTTAGCATGGTTTTATGAAATGAAAATTGTGTTTGACAAATTTATTAGCTTTTTGAAGATGTAACTATTAGGGTAGATAAAGGGGAATCTGTAGATGTAGTATACGTGGATTTCCAAGATGCATATAATAAGATGCTACACCAAGATACACAAGATAAGTGCTCATGTAATTGAGGGTACCAAAATAGCATGGGTAGAGGATTGGTTAATGAACAGGAAGCAAAGAGTAGTAATAAATGGGCATTTTCACAGAATCACATAATTGTTACAGCACAGAAGGAGGCCATTGGACCCATCCAGTCTGCACCAGTTCTCCGAATAAGCAACTCACCTAGTACCATTCCCCTGCCTTCTGTCCATAACCATACACATTCTTCCTTTTCAGAGAACAGTCTAATTCCCTTTGGAATTCTTCAGTTGATCCTGCCTTATCACACTCTCAGGCAGTGCATTCCAAACACTAACCACGAGCTGCATAAAAAAGTCTTCAAGTTGGCAGTTTGTGACTAGTGGAGTGCCACAAGGATCAGTGCTGGGTCCTTGGCTATTTACAATCTATATTAATGACTTAGACAAAGAGGCAGAGAGCAATGTATCTAAATTTGATGATGATGCAAAGCTAGGTGGGAATATAAGCTCTGAGGAGGACAGAAAGAGGCTGCAAAGAGATAGACAAATTAAGTGATTGAGCAACAATATGGGTTGTGGAGCATAATGTGGGGAAGTGTGAGATTATTCACTTTGGCAGTAAGAGTAGAAAAACAATATATTTTTCAAAAGGAGTGAAGCTTGTAAATGTTTATATTCACAGGGACTTGGATGTACAATACAAGGAGCACAGAAAGATAGCATGCAGGTACAGCAAGTTATTTGGTAGGCAAATGGCATATTGGGCTTTATTGCAAGGAGATTGGAGTACAAGAATAAGGAGAATTACTACAATTGTGCAGGACTTTGGAGAGACCACACCTGGACTGGGATTTTCCAGTCCTGCCAGTGACAGATATCATAGCAGGTGGGACAGGAAAATTTGGCTGGTCTTCAAATTTTCTCATCCTGCCCATGATGATGCCCACCATTGGCGGGGCTGGAAAATCCCACCCCTGGGGCACTGTATGGAGCTTTGATCTCTATATTTAAGGAAGGATTTATTTGTATTGGATGAGATACAGGGAGGGTTTACTGGATTGGTTCCCTGGATGAAATAGTTGTCTTGTGATGAGAGGCTGGGTAAATTGAGCTTATCCTCCCTGGAGTTTAGAAGAATGTGAGGTGATCTCATTGAAACATACAAGATTCTGATGGGACTTGACAGGGAAGATACATAGAGGTTGTTTCCCCTACCTGGGATTTCAGGATAAGGGGCCGATCATTTAGGACTGAGATGAGGAGAAATTTATCCACTCAAAGGCTTGTGAATCTTTGGAATTTTCTACCCCAGGTGTTGTGGATACTTCATTGTTGAATATATTTAAGGCAGAGATAGATAGATTTTTGGTCTTTCAGGAAATCAAGGGAATTGGGCAGTAGCCAGGAAAGCGGAGTTGAGGCTGAAGATCAGCCATGACTGTATTAAATGACAAAACAGGCTAGAGAGGCCTTATGATCTATTCCTAGCTGCTCCTATTTCTTGTGTTCTTAAAAGAGGTAGAACAGACCCAGGGATCTATAAACTAGTCAACTGACCATTGATGGTCAGTAAGATGATGGTGTCCCAACCAAAGCAAAAAAATCAAAAAAATATACATATAATAATGAATAGTCAACATGAATTTCAAAAGGGGAAGTTTTGCTTGCCCAGCTTCCTTAAATTATTTGAAGAGGTAGCAGAAAGTGTAGACAAGGGTAGGTACGTTATAACAGTCTATTGAATATGATCAGAGCATGCAGAGGCAGGAGACAAGTAGCAGAACAGGTAGCTAGCTGGCTACATGACTGAAAACAAAGAGTAGAGAATAGCTATGCAGAAAGAAGCAGGCAGAATATGTACATTGCTGCACCAGGATATTTGGCTTCCCCACGATGCAGGGTAAGTACTGATTGCTCAAATGTTGCTTTGTAGGTACCGCACCTGAATTCAGAGATGTCCTGCAACTGCAAAAGGCCCAACTCCATCAATTTGCAGTTGGTATGCACCTCATACTCAGCACATCATGCAGGACAAAACCCACATAGCAGCAATCATGATGTCTTCACTCTACGCTAGTCCACTGTACAATCCCTATCATCTCGCTATCTGTCTCTAGATTCTGGTGGGCGATCCACATGCCTGTGGAAAACACGTGTGTAACAAGAGCCAAGTTGTCATACAAAATGTCACTGAGCAGACCATTAAAGTGCTTAAGCAACACTTCTGTTGCCTGCATCACTCTAGTGGAGCCTTGCACTGTCTTTAGAATGCATGTCAAAGTTTATTGTGCTCTGCTGCATCCTGAACAACCTTATCATCATGAAGCCACAGCCCTTGATGCCAAGCATATGGCAAGCAGCCGAGAAAGAGGAGAAAGAGGAGGAGGAGGAGGTCAAAGGGAGGAGGCAACCAACATATCCCAGAATTCTGTCAGGATGGCAGTGCCCCTAACAACAAGCCAGAACGCCAGTGGCCCTGCCACACCCATTTGGAGAAGTCCAGGCTGGATTGTATGTCCAACAGGGCCCCCATCATTTCAAGGGATGAGATCCACCAAGAGCTTAGAGCCAATTGGGGGGGGTGGCAGCTCTTCAGTCTCAGCAGCACCACTGAGAGCAGTAGCCAATATAAGGACTGCACCCAACGGGGAGAGCCAGCATGGAAGCCACCCTCAAAATAAGGTAACAAGGGGGTTGGAGGTCACTGGGGCCAGTCAGGCAGGCCTGGATGAGGGGAATGAAGGCGGTAGGGTGGATGGTTGGTGAGGGCATGAGGCGGTGTTACCATTGGGCTAACTATTTCCACGGTGGAGCTGACAAATCAGGTTTTCTTTTATGCATTCATGGGATGTGGGCTTCACTGGCTAGACCAGCATTTATTTCCCATTCCTAATTGCCATTGAGAAGGTGGTGGTGAGCTGCCTTCTTGAACTGCCGCAGTCCCTGTAGTATAGGTACACCTGCGGTGCTGTTAGGGAGGGAATTCCAGGATTTCGATCTAGCGAAGGAGAAGGAACAGCGATACATTTCCAAGTCAGGGTGGTGAGTGGCTTGGAGGGGTATTTCCAGGTGGTGGTGTTACCGTGTGTCTGCTGCCCTTGTCCTTCTAGATGGTAGTGGTTGTGGGTTTGGAAGGCGCTGTCTAAGGAGGCTTGGTGAATTCCTGCAGTGCATCTTGTAGATGGTATACACTGCTGTCATTGTACGTCAGTGGCAGAGGGAGTGAATGTTTGTGGATGGGGTACCAATCAAGTGGGCTGCTTTGTCTTGGATGGTGTCGAGCTTCTTGAGTGTTGTTGGAGCTGCACACATCCAGGCATGTGGAGAGTATTCCATCACATTCCTGACTTGTGCCTTGTAGAGGTGGACAGGTTTTGGGGAGTCAGGAGGTGAGTTACTCGTCGCACTATTCCTAGCATCTGACCTGCTCCTATAGCCACAGTATCTATATGGCTAGTCCAGTCCAATTTCTGGTCAATGGTATTCCCCAGGATTTTGATAGTGGGGGATTCACCGATGTAATGCCATTGAATGTCAAGGGATGATGGTTAGATTCTCTCTTGTTGGAGATGGTCATTGCCTGGCACTTGTGTGGCGCGAATGTTACTTGCCACTTGTTGGCACAAGCCTGGACATTGTGTAGATTTTTATGCATTTGGACATGGACTGCCTCAGTATCTGAGGAATCACGAATGATGCTGAACATTGTGCAATCATCATCGAACATACCCACTTCTGACCTCATGATGGAAGGAAGGTCATTGATGAAGCAGCTGAAGATGGTTGGGCTGAGGACACTACCCTGAGGAACACCTGCAGTGATGTCCTGGAGTTGAGATGACTGACCTCCAACAACCACAACTATCTTCTTCTGTGCGAGGTATGATTCCATCCGGTGGAGCGTTTTTTCCCTGATTCCCATTGACTCCAGTTTTGCTAGGGCTCCTTGATGCCACACTCGGTCAAATGCTGCCTTGATGTCAAGGGAAGTCACTCTCACCTCACCTCTGGAGTTCAGCTCTTTTGTCCATGTTTGAGCCAAGGCTGTAATGAGGTCAGGTGTGGATTGAACAGGTTATTGCTAAGCAAGTGCCACTTGATAGCACCGTTGATGATCCTTTCCATCACTTTACTGATGATCGAGAGTAGACTGATGGGTGATAATTGGCAGGGTTGGATTTGTCCTGCTTTTTGTGTACAGGGCATACCTGGGCAATTTTCCACATTGCTGGGTAGATGCCAGTGTTGCAGCTGTACTGGAATGTCTTGGCTAGGGGTGCAAGTTCTGGAGCACAAGTCTTCAGTACTATTGCCGGAATATTTTCAGGGCCCATAGCCTTTGCAGTATCCAGTGTCTTCAACTGTTTCTTGATATCACGTGTACTGAATCGAATTGGCTGAAGACTGGCATTTGTGATGCTGAGGACCCCTGAAGGAGGCCAACATGAACCATCCACTCAGCACTTCTGGCTGAAGATTGTTGCAAATGCTTCAACCTTATCTTTTACACTGATGTGCTGGGCTCCCCCATCATTGAGGATGAGGATTTGTGGAGCCTAGCTCCTCTAGTGAGTTGTTTAATTCTCCAAAACCATTCATAATTTAAAGTGGCAGTACTGACGAGCTTAGATCTGATCCATTGGTTGTGGGATCGCTTAGGCCTGTCTATCACTTGCTGCTTAAGCTGTTTGGCACACAAGAACTCCTGTGTTGTAGCTTCACCAGGTTGACACCTCGATTTTTAGGTATGCCTGGTGCTGCTCCTGGCATGCTGTCCTACATTCTTTATTGAACCAGGGTTGATCCCTGGCTTGATGGTAATGGTAGAGTTGGGGATATGCTCTGCCATGAGGTTACAGATTGTGGTTGAGAACAATTCTGCTGCTGCTGATGGTTCACAGCGCCTTACGGTTGCCCAGTCTTGAGTTGTTAGATCTGTTCTAAACCTAACCCATTTAGCACGGTGTTTGTGCCACACAACATGGAGGGTGTTAGCAATGTGAAGATGGGACTGCGTCTCCACAATGACTATGCAGTGGTCACTCCTACCGGCACTGTCATGGACAGGTGCATCTGCAGCAGTCAGGTTGGTGAGGATAAGGTCAAGTATGTTTTTCCCTCTTGTTGGTTCCCTTACTTATTGCTACAGGTCCAGGAAAGCAGCTATGTCCTTTGGGACTCAGCCAGCTCGAGTGGTGCTACTGAACCACTCTTGGTGATGAACATTGAAGTCTCCACCCCCTCCCCCAGAATACATTCTGTGCCCTTGCCACGCTCAGTGCTTCCTCCAAGTGATGTTCAACATGGAGGAGCACTGATTCATCAGCTGAGGGGGCGGGGGGCCGGTACGTGGTAATCAACAGGAGGTCAGGGACAAAGCAGCCCAGCTTGATTGGCCCCTCATCCACAAACATTCACGCCCTCCACCACTGACGCACAGCAGCATCAGTGTGTACTATCTACAAGATGCACTGCAGGAATTCACCAAGGCTCCTTCAACAGCACCTTCCAAACTCACAACCATTACCATCTAGAAGGACAAGGGCGGCAGATAGTTTGGAACATCACCACCTGGAACTTCCCCTTCAAATCACTCACCACCCTGACTTGGAAATATATCACCATTCCTTCACTGTCACTGGGTCAAAATCCTGGAACTCACTTCCTAACAGCACTGTGGGTGTACCTATACTGCATGGACTGCAACAGTTCAAGAAGGCAGCTCACTACCACCTTCTCAAGGGCAACTAGGGGTGGGCAATAAATATTGGCCCAGCCAGCAAAGCCCACACCCCGTGAATGAATAAAAAAAAAGGCTTCCTTGCCCATGTCTGACCTGATGCCATGAGACTTCATGGGGTCTGGAGTCGATGTTGAGGACTCCCAGGTCAACTCCCTCCCAACTGTATACCACTGTGCTGCCATCTCTGCTGGTTCTGTCCTGTCAGTGGGACAGGGAAAACCCAGGGATGGCGATGATGGTGTCTGGGACATTATCTGTAAGGTATGATTCCGTGATGATGACTATGTCGGGCTGTTCCTTCACTAGTCTGTGAGGCAGCTTTCCCAATTTTGGCACTAGCCCCCAGATGTTAGTAAGGAGGACTTTGCAGGGTTGACAGGGCTGAGTTTGCCGTTGTCGTTTCCACTGCCTAGGTTGATGCCGGGTGGTCCGTTCAATTCCACTCCCTATTGACTTCTTAGCAGTTTAATACAACTGAGTGGTTGGCTAGGCCATTTCAGAGGCCATTTATGAGTCAACAACATTGCTGTGGGTCTGGAGTCACCTGTAGACCAGACCAGGGAAGGGCGGCAGATTTCCAACCCTAAAGGACATTTTGAAATCAGAACAGAGCCCACTCTGGAGGATTTAAAGGCACCTCCTTGTACCACTCAGTTCCTGGGTAATTTGTCAAACTCCTTTTAAAAATCAAAGAAGTATTGCTGTTCTTTTGGAGACATCAACTGTTACATTTTGAACCATGATATCCTTATTTGAACAGTGAAAGGATAAGCAATTATGAGAGAGTGAATAGTGGTGCTCAATCAGCTGCATATAAAAGCAATCTTCCTTGAAAGTGTAAGTAGCAGAAAATCATTAATCAATGATTTGACCGAGCACTACATATAATTGAAGGGCTGAATTACTCTAACCATTGCAAACTGCCTTATCATTTTTGCCCCAAATTTTAAACCATAATTTTACAACTTAAAAGACGCATTTCAATTTCACTAACCAGCAATAACTTGCCATCCCAATTTTGTCCCATTGACTACTCCCAGAACAAGCCCAAGGCTGCACTTGCAACTGTCTGAGGCTAAAATAGAATATTGGCACCTTTGGTTTTGTATTCGTTTCGAGATGAGCTTCCAAATACATATCGTTTCCATTACTAAGACAACTTATTTCCAGCTCCATGACATTAACCGATTTGTCCCCTGCCTCAGCTCATCTGCTGCTGAAACTCTCATCCATGTCTTTGTTCGCTCTAGACTTCACTGTTTCAATGCACTTCTGGCCGACCTCCCATCGTCCACCCTCCATAAACTTGAGCTCATCCAAGATCCTGCTGCCCCTGTCCTAACTTGCAACAAGTCCATTTTCCCTATCGGCCCTGTCCTCACTGACCAACATTAGCTCCTGACCAGGCAACGTCTTGATTTTAAATTTCTGATCCTTGCTTTCATGTAAGATGTAGGAGCAGAAGCAGGCCATTCGGCCCATCGAGTCTGCTCCGCCATTCAATTAGATCATGGCTGATCTGATAATCCTCAATTCCACTTCCCTGCTTTTTCCCCATAACCCTTGATTCCCTTACTGATTAAAAATCTGTCTACTCAGCCTTGAATATACTTAACGACCCAGCCTCCATAGGCCTCTGTAGTAAAGAATTCCACAGATTAACTACCCTCTGAGAGAAAAGATTCCTCCTCATCTCTGTTTTAAATTGGCATCCCCTTACTCTGAGATTATGCCCTCTGGTCCTAGACTCTCCCACAAGGGGAAACAACTTCTCAGCATTTACCCTGTCAAGCCCCCTAAGAACGGTATGAGCAGAAATTTTGCCCCCCTTTAGGGGGGTTGTATGGGGGTGGGCGCGAACCTGATTGGCGCCCCGATTAGGACCGCGCCACCATTTTACGTGGGCCAATTAAGGCCCGCCCAGCTTTACGCATGCCCGGAAGTGCTGAGTGCTCCCTGTGTGGGCGGGGAACAGGGAGGTGGGGAGGGTGTGGAATTCCCTGAGTCAGAGGCCCGCGCTCTTTCATGCATGTGCGTGAAAGAGCGCAGAAATCTCCGAGGCATGGAGCTGCCTCAGGGAGGTTAAGTTTAGAGTGAAAGCTTTTATTAAAGACAGAAAAAAATTATTTAGACATGTCCCCTCATGTGACAGCATCACATGAGCTGGGACATGTTTACCAAATGTTTGAAAATTTATTTAATTAATAAACCCTTCATGAAACCTCATCCCACCCGTGGATGAGGTTTCATGAAAAATGTAAAGGCTGCCTGGGCTCTTCGCTTGCCCGCCAACCTTAGGGTTGGACAGGCAGCATTCTTAACTACTTTAATTACATTCTTAATGGCCTTAATAGGCCTTTGACAGTTCGGCTGGTGCGCAGCTGACTAGGCTATGCGCCCGCCAAACTGAAAATCTAAATGACGCGCGGTGACATCGGGACGCCCGCCCAACGTCACCACACAGCATTTTACGCGTCAGCGAACGGGCCCCGCCCCCGCTTGCTGACCTGAAAATTCTTCCCCATGTTTTAATAAGGTTGCCTCTCATTCTTCTGAACTCCAATGAGTACAGGCCCAATCTACTCAACGTCTCCTCATAAGAAAATCCCTCCATACCCGGAATCAGCCTAGTGAACCTTCTCTGGGCTGCCTCCATATCTTTCCTTAGATAAGGGGACCAAAACTGTTCACAGCATACTAGATGTGGTATAACTAGTGCCTTGTATAGTCTTAGCAAGACTTCCCTATTTTTATACTCAATTCCCTTTGAAATAAAGGCCAACATTCCATTTGCCTTCCCTATTACCTGTTCAACTTGTATGATAGCTTTTTGGGATTAATGCACAAGGACTCCCAAATCACTCTGTGCTACAGCCTTCTGCAGTCTTTCTCTTTAAATATAACCTATTTCTTTGAACAAGCTTTTGGTTAACTGTCATAATATCCTCTTACATGGCTCAGTATCAAATTTTGCTTGTTTGCTGTCCTGTGAAGCACCTTGGAACATTTTACTACATTGAAGGTGCTGTATGAATGCAACTACTGTTATTGTTGTCTAATGCTCGCTCAGGCCTCAACTGAGTCTGGGTCTCTTTCAAGACTCCCTCCCTCCTTTCATCCTGCAGTTTCTGACTCCTCATTCCCATCCTTTGTGCCTTCAGTCAATATTGCCATTCCGCTTGCCCTGTGTCTTCTGAATTCACCGCCATCCTGTCCTAGGTGACCTCCCTAATGCAGCATTTGGCTGAAAGCGAGGAGACATTGTAGATACCAACTGCTGCAGTCTGGAAGAAGCCTGCTACATGAAATGTGTGTGTCACAGTAACCTTGGCAGCCATAGGCGGTGCTGCCCATGCCCTGGCTTGAGACTCAAGTTGTGGCTGCTGTAAGTGAAATAGCTCAATGATGGACTCCTTTGTGAAGTGAAGGTGCCTGAGACATTGCTCCTAGGTGAAGCTCAAGTAGGAGAAATGCTCCCTGAAGACCTACTGACAGTATAGCAGCTTGCATAATACTCTCCTTCTCCCTCTTCTCCTCGCTCCTCCTGCTTTCTCCTATATTCTTGGCTGGACCCACTTATAAGCCACCAAAGATAGCTCTGCCAAACCACCCATGACTGCAGATAAACTGTCTTGAAGGTGGCTGAAAGCAGTTCAGCAGCAGTATATACTCCTTAAAAGTCAGAATTAAGTTTCAGAAGTCAGATTACAGGCCCAAAAGTGTTCCACTGCAAATTATCTGCAACAGAAGTGCAAACATGTAATACGCAGAAGCAATCTTCCCACACTATTATGATACTATCATAAAGAGTGCCAGGCAATAGCCACTGCTTCTTTTAAAAATAAACACATTTCACATTGACTAATGGACACGTTAGCAGGAATGTTAATGCAGAATTAGAATTTCTAATCCTATAGATAGAGGTGTAAAGTGTGAAGGCTTCCACATCTGTTGATCTAGAGCGACATACTGTGGTGTCTGCCTGTTAATAACTTACAATGCATACTATTTTTTCATATTTTTTGTTACGCTGTAACCTTAAAAAAATGCACATCCTTTTGACAGCTACGGGCCAATGTTCCATTGCCAAATGGATCATTTGTCATATTGCTGGTGATGTGAAGATGACAGCTAACAGATGATGACAGTTGTCATGTTGTCAACTGAGGAGGAGGCTCAAAAGTGCAAGGAGTGCAGAATTCCAATTCTCTGTGTTGAATCACACTCTTTGCAGTGATTGAACTGGGTAAGTGGCGTAATTTATGAAAGCTATTTTTAGAAAGCAGCAGCAATGAAGCTGTACAGAGAAAAATCACCTTCTTGCGGTTCTTCCCACTCTTACTAATTGATTAAAAGCCATGTTCAAAGGAGCCAAATTAAGCTATTGCTTTCTTTTATTTGTAAATTCTTAAAATCATTTATAAAGCAGTTAGCCAGCTTTATTAAAGAAATTGTAGATATAGCTAAGCACATAGCTATATATCTTTAACATTTCATATAAGTAAGGTTATACATCACAATTGTCACTTTTTAACAAAAAGTCAATTTTTACAGGCCTTTTTCAAGAAATATGGTTATGGATTAATAGCTAAACAGCAGAAAATTGTAGACAGCCATCATGTATCATTGGTACAGTGCTACTGGAAGTAAGTTTGTTTAGAAGATAAGAACAGCTTATTCTTCTCAGAACCAAACTTAATTGCAGGACCTCAGTATCATCTTCAGATCTGCTTCCTGCCCAACAGCTGGTCAATTTGACAGCCAGGCTGACAGCTGGAAGGAACAATCAGCAGCAGGAGGCCACAGATGGGGACCATTAGTTAGCAACAAGGGCAGGAAGGGGGTAAGGTTGCCGGGTGTAGCTTGGGGCTTAGAGGGAGGACAGCACAACAGTGAGGGGAGCAGAGAGATTACAAATTGGGAAGTGGAGAGGGAGGCTGAGGAGATGCTGAATTCTTTCTTGAGAGGCCAGGGGGAACAAGAAGTGCTGGAAAAGGCACTTACCTTGTGAAGTTGACAGACCCTCCCCCGCTTTCACTATTGTTTTTGAAGCCCCTAGAAAATCTTTAGCTCTCCATGGTAGGATACTCAGACACCGTGAAACTTGCCACCATACACAATGGGAGTGGGGTAGTGTCACGTTTCACACATTCTACAGCTTAACACCAGCCCCTTGTGAATATTCAAATGTGTTACAGTTCTGAGCTCAGTATCCAGACTGCAGACTTTGAAATTCTATATTTCCAACATCCAATTTTCCATAATTTTATTTTACCTTCCAGATGACAACTTACTCATTTCTGTATTACCTAATACATTCCATATAAGGTGAATTTTAGTGAGCATATCAAATATCAATAACTTTAGGTTGACCAAGTTACGTTTCCTAAAATGGTGCAATTCCTCAGATTTTGTTATCTCATCGATAGTTTCGCACTTGTTGCATCAAGTGAAACTTCTAATTATAAATCTCTACCATTCTATGCCAATCTCTGACTTCTGAAAAATATGACATATTCACCAATCCTTCTGCAGAACTAACCAAGTTCTCTATCAAATGCACGAAAATGTTTTATAATTAGGTTTATTATCTAAATGAACTATTGCTTTAAGATCAATCTTAATTGAACTGTTCGGTTGGAATTTTGTCTAATTTGACTTATATTTCCTTACTTAACAGGCAGAACAAAAAGTTAATATTACCACAATGTAATATTAGCAGACCCCCAGGCAGACTGATTAGACCTTTCTTTACACTGGGAAGTGGGTGGAGCAGCAATGCAAAGGGTTACTGTGGAGTTAGGGGAGTACTCCTGCACTTCCTAACTCCGTAGCAGCGTTTCCAACTCTGGTTGAAGGCATTCCTAGAGGATTGATCAGGACATCAAACCCTTGACCTTTAATGACATAATGTTTATGTGATGGCCAATAATATTATTTTGTTTACCTTATAGAGGCCAGGTAGCCTATGATTGAATATCTTTGCTCATGATTTCATGCCAGCAAATGCATGAAGTTCAGTGAACGAGGAGGTCACCTGCGGGCAGGCAAAGAGGGAAAACCGAGGTCAGGGAAGAGGGGAACAGAAGGTGGGACTGGGATTCACATCAGGATGACTGAGGGAAGCTCGCTTGCGCTTTGTGATCAGGGTCATATCATGGAGACACAGCCGTGAAACTTTAAACGCACCTGATCCTTTGTCTGCCTTCAGCACCTGACCCCTTCAGGAGCACAGCATCACTGGTCACAGATGCTGATGAGATGGGGGCCAGCGTCACCTTAAAGGTGCTGAGAGCACACAGAGAGAATGATGGAACTCTGACGCCTGCCCACGACATTCTGGCAGCAATGACAAGCACCATCGAGGTGTAGGCATCACTAATGTGTCCAGTGAATGTTAAGCTGGACCACCACTTTGGTCTGAAGGTTACACACTGCACAGGGAACAGGCCGTGGACTGAGACACCTGCCTTTATCTTGTGCAGGAACCACCGTTTGACATCTGATTGGCACAAACGCTGCTCATCATAACAAGGAGCCATAGGCAAGGAGACATTCTTGGGAGTTTATTTACAATAGTGAAGATTAAGTACAAGTGATTAATACCCATGTCCTAGCTGTGCAACTACATCTGAACCTTCCTAACCCTGCCCGGACATGCACAGCAGAGGTGGAGGCAGCCTGCTGACTGCTACATCTGTGATGATCTTGGCAGGAGTCCTCTGGAGGGCTGAGACCTGGAGGGGGTCCAGCCTGCTTTCGGGGTCCTGCTGTGGGTCAGTGGCACCCTCCTCAGCCTGTGGAGCTGGAGCTGCTGGGGTCACAGGAAGAGGGGATTCAGATGGGCCAGACACTCCTGGAGTCACCTGGATGGATGGCCCTGGGATGCGCACCTGCTGCTCCTCCTCCCTATGGGTGCCCGAGGACCCTTTGCTGACTTCTTAAGGAGAAGGGGAAGCTGTAGTGAGATTGAATTGCCCCGCACCCCTCTCATGTTGACACTGTTGGAGGCCATCAGCGATGGAGTTCAGCCCACTCAGCAGTGATGTCCTGGATCAAGATCTCCATGGCAGCCGCCATCCTGCCAGTGTTGACCTCAGTGCATTGGCATGCTGGTGATATCACCTCAGACTGAAGGTGGACTCCTCCATCATGCCTTGCAATCTGAGGAGTGCAGCGGACACCCCATCCTGATGTTCCTGAGCTTGCCTTTGCAGCACCAGCAGCTGAGGTATGACTGAGTCCAGGGGCTCCTCATCTGACTCGGTGTAGTAACTATGGATTTTTTTAGTGTGTAATGTACCTTTAAGAATAATGCTTGTTAGGCAAGATCACATGATCTGTAGCAACCAATAGGAGAGTAGCACGAGCCACTTCAGCAGTCAGTGTAGAGATAGAGTTGGAGTTGAAAGCCCACGTGGAATTGCTGTTTAGTATATTACCCAAGAAGTGTCTGCAGAACAACTCTATCATTAATAGCACAACTCAGCCACCCTATAACAAATCAGCGATGAGGATAAAACAGGATTGAACAGATTAAATCAAGTTAAAAAGAAATCGGCACATACCTCGCCCAGTGATTGTAAGCAGCAAGCTCCATTAGAATTGAAGAAGTTGTCCCCTTTCAAAATACCACAATTTGGGAGAATTTCTCATTTTGAACCAGCCACAGATGATTGGTCTCAATACATAGAACGCCTCATGTTCTTTCTTCAAGCAAAAGAGATTACAAGGGAAGAGAAGAGGTGAGTGATTCTCTTGACAACTTGTGGGAGGAAAACCTACAGCCTGATTCAAAGTTTGACGGCACCTAGTGCCCCAGATTCAAAGAATTTCGATGAATTGGTGGACCTCGTGAAGGGTCATTTTCAACCAATGCCCTCAGTAACAATGCAAAAGTCCAGGATTCATTCGCAAAATAGAGCCCTCGGTGAGGCAATTGCATACTTTGTTGCAAATTTCAAGCAGTTAATGGAACATTGTGAGTTCGGTTCACTCAGAGATCACTTATATTGTTCAAAGTGAACCTGGATTTCAAGAAGGCGCTAGAGATAGCACTGATCATGGAAAGTGCAGTAAGAGATTCAAAAGCAATACAAGATGTGCAAAATGGCACCATTCTCTACATTGGGTGGGAAACCGCAGCCGAAAGAGGCAAGAAAAAGCGAGACTCTGCCGAGAAGCGGGAAACAGCCCCCACTAGCCGAAGAATAAAGAAAAATAACTTAGCTGTGAAATCGAAGAATAATTTTAGAGGTGGAAACAATCAGTCCTTTAGTGATTGGCAGTTAAAAAAAATTGAATGCTATTATTGTCACAGAAATGGACACATAATGAGGCAGTGCAAGGAAAAATTCAAACAGGCTTGTAAACAAAAGAAGACCAATGAAATCTACAATGTAAAAGAGCCTGAAACAACAAATTCAGACACTTACTCGTTGTTTAATCTGAAAATTGGAAAGAAGAACCAATATTCGTCACAGTGAATGTAAATGGCACACCTGTTAGAATGGAAATGGACATGGGAGCTTCCACTACAGTAATTGTGGAACGTACCTTCAGATATTTGAATAATGGGAAACATCAATGAAGTTTAGAAGAAACAGACGCCATACTAAAAACATATACAGGTGAAGACATTCAAGTAAAAGGCATAAACAGAGTAACTGTCCATTATGGAAGCCAATCAGCAAAGCTACCCTTGATGGTGGTAGCAGGTGAAAGGCCAAGCCTCTTGGGGCGAAATCAGTTAAAGGAGAATAAGTTAGAATGGGCTGAAATTTTCCAGTTGAGAGCAAGTGGGCTACCAGAGCTAATTAGAAAATACGCCACTGTCTTCAAGGATGAACTAGGGAAAATCCAGGGCCTGCAGGCCAAGATTCACGTGGTTCCAAAAGCAACCCCTTGCTTCATGAAGGCAAGACCGGTGCCATATGCCCTGTGAGAAAAAGTCGACATTGAACTGAACAGACTAGAGAAACTGGGCATTTTACAACCTGCTCAGTTCTCAGAATGGGCAGCACCCATAGTCCCTGTCCTTAAACCCGTCCAAAGTGTCCGAATTTGTGGAGACTATAAACTGATGGTTAATAAAGTAGCCAAGCTATACAGGCACACCATTCCAAAAATCAAAGAACTGTATGCCAAGCTGGCAGGAGGGACAATATACACAAAGCTTGACATGAGTCATGCATATCAACAACAGTTGGATAATGTCTCTTGGGAATTTTTCACAAATAATACCCACAAAGCGTTGTACCAGTATACACGATTGCTTTTGGTGTCTCCTCTGCTTGTGCCATTTTTCAGACAACAATGGAAAGCTTACTGCAGGGACTGCCCCAGGTTGTAGCTTATTTAGACAATGTATTGGTGACAGGATTCACTGAAAAAGAGCATTTGGCAAACTTAGAAGTCTTAAAACGTTTCTTGCAGGCTGGAGTTTAAAAAAAGAAAAGTGCATGTTCCAAGCGAGGGAGATAATCTATTTGGGTCACCGGGTAGATTCACAGGGCCTCCACCCGGTTGAGGAGAAAGTGAGAGTCAAAGCGCCTCAGAGCTCAAATCATTCCAAGGAATGGTCAACTATTATGGGCGGTTCTTATCCAATTCGTACACAGTGCTGGTCCCCCGCACTCTCTACTCAAAAGAGAATGTCTTGGGAGATCCCCCAGAAAGAAGCTTTCATGAGGGTGAAACAATTGTTGCACTTGTCCAATCTATTAGTGTATTATGACCAGACGGAAGAATTGGTGCTGACACATGGCACATTTCCCTACAGAGTGGGAGCAGTGCTCTTTCATCAGGTGGACGACAGCACAGAACGGCCAATAGGTTACGTATCAAGAACACTCACCACAGCAGAAAAGGGATACTCACAGATAGAAAAAGAGGGCCTGTCCATCATCTTTGGTGCCAAGAAATTTCACCAGTATGTACACAGCTGCCATTTTACAATCGTTTCAGACCACAAACCATTGCTAGGATTGTTTAGTGAGGAAAAGGCCATACCACCCATAGCCTCAGCAAGACTACAACGATGGGCTTTAATTCTGGCAGCACACGAATACACTTTGGTACATAGGCCTGGTAATCAAATCGCAAACACTGATGCCCTCTGTCATTTGCCTTTACAAGAAAACACTGAGCAGGAACTTGTTTTACTGTTAAATTTCTTAGATTTCTCGCCGGTATGTGCTCGACAAATCAGAGACTGGACAAGTCGGGAAACAGTCCTATTTCAGGTACAAGATCAAGTGCTACATGGTTGGTCACAGGAGCCCTTTTCTGATGAAACGAAACCATTCTTCAACAGAAGACATGAAGTAACCAGCCAAGATGGCATCTTATTGTGGGGAGCATGAGTGATAGTTCCTCCAAAGGGAAAGGAGCCACTTTTAATTGAATTACACAGTACCCATCCAGGAATTTCCCAAATGAAGACCATAGAATGCAACTATCTATGGTGGCCTGGGATGGATTGTGAAATAGAGAGTTCCCATGGGAGTGGCCAGGTAGACCCTGGGTACAGTTACACATTGACTACATTGGACCTTTCTTGGGAACAATGTTTCTGCTCATTGTTGGTGCCCATTCAAAATGGTTGGATGTACATGAGGCGAAGTCACCAATGTCGGCTGCTACAATTGAGAAACTACATCAGAGTTTTGCCGTTCACGGACTACCAGAAGTAGTCGTTTCTGACAATGCCACGGCATTTACGAGTGCTGGGTTTCAATGGTTTATCAGTCTCAACAGGATCACTCATGTGAAAATTGCACCGTGCCACCTTTCCTCAAACGGACTGGCTGAAAGGACAGTTCAAATGTTCAAGACAGGCATGAGAAAGCTAATTGATGATTCCTTGGCAACCAAGCTGGCACACTTTCGTTTTCATTACAGGACTGCCCCTCACACAACAACAGGTGTCACACCTGCGGAGTTATTATTGAAACTTTGTCTCAAGATGAGATTGAGCTTAATAATGCCGAATTTAGAGGGGAAGGTGGAAAGGAGTCAGGGAAGCCAGAAAATAGACAGACTGGCATAGTCACAACAGGAAATTTACCGTGGGAGAGCCAGTATAGTTGAAAAATTTTGGGGAAGGACCAATGTGGTAACCAAGTGAAATAAGTGCAGTGCAGTGACTCTATCTTACCATGTGGAGGTGGAAGGCCAGATCATTTGTAATCATGTGGCCCATTTAAGAAAGAGAGAGACAAATCACCAAGATTTGGTTCCACCACTGATCATGACCGGATCTGCGTTTCCTGTTGAGGATACTCAACCCAGGACTGACATGTCTGATGTTCCTGTAAGAGTTGAGGATACAGAGCTGCAAGTGCCCACTGAAGCACCTGGTGTTCAGGCAACTCTGGAAAAGGAGGTTCCTGACAAAGAATCTGAAGTTGTGCAGCTGCGACGTTCCACACATACCAGGAAACTAGCTGAAAGACTGAATTTGTAAATTTCTTACCCAGTGTACATATTATGCTGTCTTGAAAAATATGTACTTGTAAATATAGTATGTATAGTTGAATTAAAGGGGGAGGAATGTAATAATTATGGTCTTACTTAGTGTGTAATGTACCTTTAAGAATAATACATGTTAGGCAAGATCACATGATCTGTAGTAACCAATAGGAGAGTAGTGCAGCTGCTTCAGCAGTCAGTGTAGAGATAGAGTTGGAATTGAAGGCACACGTGTAGTTGCTGCTGAGTAAATTATAAATAAACTTAATGTTTCCACTCAAGAATTGTCTTATAGCACAACTCGGCCACCCTATAACACTCAGACTCAGCAAATTTCTGGCCTTCAGCAGTCCTTCAAGTGTCAGAAACATGGTAAGTCACTGCTGCCGCCTGCTGTGGATCAGACTGTGCACTGTGCTCACCAGATTGTGATGGCGAGAATACTCTAGAACTGTGACGGGTCTTTAATTAAGGTGTCATCAGATTCTTCTTCTGAGATGCCTTTGGGGCTTGAGTCGAGGACTTGGGTCGTGGGCCCCCTTTGCTGTTTCCCAGATGTTCCTGCGAAAGGAAGGAGAGATAGTTAGTGCATGGCAGGGGACTGCAGAACAGGGGACTGAAGCTCAGCTTCGCTGTCTGATGGATGTTGCACTGCTGGATCTTCACTTGGTTGAGCACCACCGACCTCACTGTCAGCACAGGGACAGTCCAGATCATCGCCGGCCAGCTGGATGACTATTTTCAAAGTCTGCAAGGTCCTTGATGATGGACATTCCTCCACCAGTCTGCAACCTTTCCCTTTTGTTGTGTGCCAGCCTGTCCTACATGAATACAGATGGAGAGCGTAAGTACGACACCTGCCAGGCCAAATGAAAAGGATGCCTGGAATGTATGGGTGGTGAGTTGTGCCATGGGCGGAATGAGAACACGATCCACAGGGCAGATGAATGTGTGTGAGAGTGAATGGTGATGTCCCTTGAACTGGCAGTGAGTGAGATTCCTGTGAATGTGTGATGGGTTTGACAGTGTGAGAGTTGAGAGTGATGAGAAGGGTGATTTAACTGGCGGAATGAATGAGACCATTCATCCTCTGGATGGCTGTTCTCTTTTGCAGGGTGTTGGTGCTGACCATTGCTGCCACCGCCTCCTTTGCTGGATTGGTGACCTTGCTTGCTGTTTCTTTACCCAGAGAGGGGGTAGAGGACTTTGCAGCGGCCTTCACTGCATCCAGCAGGTGCCCAGGGAAGGTGTCACTAAATTTGGGGACAGCATGTTTCCTCCCTTTGGCAGCCATGACTTTGCAGCAGCTTCCAATGCTTTAGAGAGAGCTAGCTCTGTGCAGGGGCACCCTTTAAATATGGTGCCCGGATCACTGAAGTCCTGAGGTGACGGCAGGACGGGCAAATCAGAGGCTGCCCCGCCATCAACCTGGCATGTTTCCTGGGAATGCATTATTTTTGAAGCGGGATGCCCTGGGAATGGGATGATACGGTGCGAGAAGCCACTATTGCGGCCAGCGGGTAAAATGTCCTTTCTCCCACCCGCTACAGCACTTTGTGCAAATCTGGGACGATTCTGCCCATTGAGTCCAGCGTTTTGGACATTTCTTACAGGGCAAACCAACTTCAACTCAGAGTTCAGCACCAACATTTCTATACCACACCCTGGGCTCAGATTCAATAAAGGTGATTTGATAGACTTATAAAAAGGACAGCACAAGAGGAAGGCAATCTGCCTCTGCGATCTGTGCCAATGCACTCTCCTGTAATCCCATTTAGACCAGATCCTTTTATGTTCCTCCTTTTCAAGTACTTACCCCATTTCTTTATGACTGGTGTTCTAGGTTCTGCCTCAATAGCCACTAGTGGTGAAACAACCCTTTATTCGAATATCCCTGAATTCATTAACCTTACTTCTTCTTTTCACCGTACACATGCAAAATCCTGGGACTCTGTTCCTTGTTCCCCATTTGTTAATCAATGCAAAATAAATCTTTCGCTGTTTGCCCACAGAACCTGCTTGTATTTGAATTAGCTGGCATAGCTCTTCCCTTCGATACATGTCAAAAACATAGAAAGATGGAGACTCCTCTAATCGACAGCACTACTGTGGTGGAGCAAGACTTACACAAACTGCCCTGACATTGCCGTAACCCCAGTCCTTTTTATTGGTTTGGGGGGGGTCATCAGCTATACAGGCCTGCACCACCACGAGAGAGCCCGCAGCTCTAAGGGACTAAACTCTGGAGCAGGACTGCCACTACAACACCAGAAGAGGCAACAGGAAGAGGGGTGGAAAAGCAGCAAAGAAAATCCCAGGATTTCTTTTTAGACAAAGGCCTGAAAGAGTGAGTGAATTGGGCTTAATATCTGGGCCTTTCCCTCCATTAAAAGAATTTTAGGAGCCTTGTTTTCACCGCCCAAAGCTACTGCCACATTTCTCTAGGTGGTCCAGGGGTGCAGTGGGAATCATCATCAGCAGGTGAATCTGCCAAGAGCCTGGGCTCCGTTCCAAACAGCAGCATTTACATGTGTCAAACAGAAAAGGAGCAGCCAGCAGCTGGGTCAAGGGGGTGTCTAGCTCTGGGAAGGAGTGCAATGAGAGGTCTTACCATTTGGTTTTTGCCCCTTTTTTCTGGTACTATCCTGCCTGATTGACAGAATGAGGCAGGCCCAATGAGCCTCAATTGTCTTTAACCCTGTATGTACAGTAGCAAAGAGAAAGACGCCAAAATCATAAGTACATCGTGGGCAAAACAGCTTCATTTCTGTTATACTGGTACCCTTTGGCCTCAACCCAATTTGCCATTCCACAATTACAATTCCACACTGGTTTAAAACTATTAAAAGTCTATTCATATAAGGCTCTTACACACAGCAGAGAAAGGAGACCTTCATTTAAGCAGGTGACCTGCAGTGATCCTTGGTCCCAGAGATGATAGGAAGGCATGCAATACACTTACGCCTCCAGGATTGGTTTTGTTGTAGAAATGTCTGATTTTTGCTGAAACAAAAAGAATCAGACATTTCTATTCTCTACATGTGATTTGCATAAATTGCTATGGCACATAAATTGCCTCTGGTCACTCAGAAATAAATTGCAGCTGTTTATTGATAGCTCAGTTAGAAAAACTGGAGGCAGGGGTGGAGGTCTTGTGATGCAGTGTCCCTACTCCTGGGCTAGAATCTCTGAGTTCGAGTCCTGCTGCAGGACATGATGGCCACAAAAAGGTAAGTTTGTAATGTGGCCAAATAGGTTGATCACCAGCCTGTAAATTCTTCCAATATGCCTGATGACAGACAGCAAGAGAGGGAGTGTTTCCTGGTCAACCATACAGCAGAGGGCATTGGCAAAACACTGCAGTACTTTACCAAGCATAACCATGGACCAATCCAATAGAAATCCATGGTTGCCAATGCCCTTTTAGGGAATGGTACCTATAGGAGGAAATAGGGGCAATACAGGAATGTTAGGGCAAATATCCAAGTGGACAGTAATGTTACTGTTCTAGTTTCCGATGGGTTTTACCTGATACAAAATTACCTGGAAAAACTCAGCAGGTCTGGCAGCATCGGCGGAGAAGAAATCAGTTAACGTTTCGAGCCTTCATGGCCCTTTGGCAGAACTGAAGCATAGTTAGGAGAAGGGAGAAATATAAACTGGTTTAAGGTGGGGGGGGGGGGTGGGGGGCAGGGGGGAAGAGAGAAGTTGAGGGTGTGGTGATTGTGGAGATAAGCAGTGATAGGAGCAGATAATCAAAAGATGTCACAGACAAAAGGATCAAAGAGGTGTTGAAGGTGGTGATATTTGTCTAAGAAAAGTGCTAATTAAGAATGGAAGACAGGATATTCAAAGTACAGCTCTAGTGGGGGTGGGGTGGACAGACTAACAAGGTTTTAGTTTTAGATTTAAAAATAATGGAAATAGGTGGGGAAAGAAGAATCTATATAAATTATTGAAAAAAAGGCGGGGGGGGGGGGGGTGGAGAAACGGGGTGGGGATGGGGGGGAGGGGAAGTTTAAGATCTAAAGTTGTTGAATTCAATATTCAGCCTGGAAGGCTGTAAAGTGCCTAGTCGGAAGATGAGGTGCTGTTCCTCCAGTTTGCGTTGGGCTTCACTGGAACAATGCAGCAAGCCAAGGACAGACATGTGGGCAAGAGAACAGGGTGGAGTGTTAAAATGGCAAGCGACAGGGAGGTTTGGGTCTTTCTTGCGGACAGACCGCAGGTGTTCCGCAAAACGGTCGCCCAGTTTGCGTTTGGTCTCTCCAATGTAGAGGAGACCGCATTGGGAGCAACGAATGCAAATGAATCCAGCATCCGCAGTAGCTTTTAGCTTTTTGTTTTTACCTGATACAATACTGATTGCCAGGGAAAACCATTTGCGGCTGATGACCACACAGACTGCAATGATTTTTGTTCCACTGAGAGGAGCAGTGGAACTGCTTTTCTATCTGAAGTTATTTAGGACAAAGTAGGCTGGTGTGATGGAAACAATACCTTCCCTTGTTCATAAAATGAGAGCTGGGAGCACTAACAGTCAAAAATCCAGAAATGTAAGTACACAGTATTCTATTTGAGACTGAAAAGATTCTATCTTGCCTGCAGCTCAAGCTTGGAGCTGAACCAATGCCTCTCTTCACACTTTCTCTCAGTGGCATTTCATTTGTCTGACGTATCTAAAATACAGTTTCAGCACCAGTGGTTGGCGATAGCACAGATACATGTTTAATACTGGTGGTAAGCCATCGCTATCTGGTCTTTGCAAATGCTACACTTTTAAAAATCTTCCCTAAGGCAACTTGTGCACACGAGAGCTGCAACAGCTGGAGCAACTTGTGGGGATGTGCAACGAGTGAGGATTAGCTACAAGAATTCAAAAGGGGTGAAATCCTGAGTGTGGCCAACATAGTTCCATATAGAAGGTTGGTGGACTATGGGGAGTCCAGACAATGTGGTCTTCTGCAACTTGTATGATTGCTTCCAGGGGTCAGTGGTTTCCCAGAGATTTGTTTTCCTAAATTGGCCCCTGGTTGTTTATTTGCTTTCCACTAGTTCTCTGAAAAGATTGCACACCAAATGAGTTGGTGGGGATGGGGTCTGTGTACTGATGTTACACCATGATAGGATAGAACGGCTTGAAAGACCAACTGTTCTTTCCCTAACCTTCATTTCATATGTTTGTATATTAAGTCTCAGTTAAAATATGCAAGAGATGAAAATTGGTGTTTGTTGCGACTGTTTTAAGGTTGTAAAATGGGGGCAACATTGACAAATTTGGCAGTGGAATGGCCCATGCCAAACTGCGTGGATTTACTGTTTCCAAATTTGAGAGACCCATTTTTTTGGCATCCCATGAGGCGAGAGGCCAGTTAGCCTAACTGCAGTAATAGGCAAAATGTTAGAACCTATTATTAGGGATGAAACAGGGCACTTGGAAAATCAAAACATGATTAAGTAGAATCAACATGGATTTATGAAAAGGAAATTATGTTTGACAAACCTTTGAGTTTTTTTGGATATAACTAACAGGATGGATAAGGGCAAACCAGTGCATGTAACGCAAATGGATTTTCAAAAAGCCTTCGATAAGGAACCACTCAAGAGGTAATTACACAAAATTAGGACTCATGGGATGGGTAAATATTAGCATGGATTGAGGATTGGTTACCGAGCAGAAAAAACAGGGAATACGAATAAACGGAACTTTTTCAAGTTAGAAGACTGGAACAAGCAGAATACCACAAGGATCAGTATTTGGACCTCAGCTATTTACAATGTGTATTAATTAGTTAGTTGAGGGGTCTGAGTGTAACTTATCCAAGGTTGCTGACAACACAAAGTTAAATAGAGAAGTAGATGGTGAGGAAAACGCAGACTCAGAGAGATATAAATAGGCTTGGCAAGTACACAAGAACATGGCAGGTGGAATACAATGTTGTGAAGTGTGAAGTTATGCATTGCAGAAAAGAAATGCAGAATAGCCTTTTGCTGAGAATGCTGAGGGATTGGAGGGAGCTGATGTCCTTGTAAATGAGTCACAGAATGTTCACATGCAGGTACAGCAAGCAATTAGACAGGCAAATGGTATGTTACTAAGTATTACTAAGGAATTGGAGTTAAAGAGTAAAAAAGTCTTATTGCAATAATACATAGCATTGCTGAGACACACCTGGAGATCTGTCTGCAATTGTGTTTTCTTTACTGGAGGAAGGACACAGTTGCCCTAGAGATAGTGCAATGAAGGTTCACCAGACTGCTAATGAGGCAATTATCTTATGATGAGAGATTGAGTAGACGAGACCTTTATTCCCTGGAATTTAGAAGAATGATAAGATGATCTAATTGAAATTTGTAGGCCAAAACTTCAGGACTTATATTTTCAGCTGTTTGGACCATTTCTAAGTCCCAAGAACCTGCATCAAAGTAGTCTGCCCATTGGCACAATCTTAAGGAAGATAGTCAATTAGTAAGCTCTTTTTGTCCCGCTGTCCAGTTAGGAAAGATGGAGTCAGGAGTTCAGGACAGCACAGCCCATTGCAAGGGAGGCCTGGGGCTCCCACTGTGTGACCAGTGGGAATGCTTCTGAGGCCCAAGCGGTGGGACCACCAGTGAAGCACTGCAGTCACCATCAACATTAGGGGAGCAGCTGAGACCTCATAGGCCCATGCCCATCAGACGTTCATCTCCACCCTCAATGGCAAAGCTGTGACATGGGAAGACAGTAGCCTTGCCATCTTCTGCTGGAAACTTTTAAATATCCTTCATCTGTAACTCAGCCTCTACCTCCCACTGAGCAGCCGCTGCCTCCTTTTACTTGCCGGGTGCAGACCACAACAGGGAGCCCTTATAACACCGGCTAAATTGCCGTGGATCTTCAATGAATGGCGTCAATTGCTCCTTAATTGGTTTGATTGCATTCTTGCCACTGTCGGGCAGGAAACCACCATCTTCTTGAAGCCATCTCCATAAAAATTGCAAGGTGGTGGCAATGTGTCAGGCAACCAGCATACAGCCTCTTACATGATTTTGCCACGCTCCTACCTCCAAAGCCACCTCCAACTGTCTGGGAAAATTCCCTTCATAAAATTTTTAAGAAGCTTCACGGAGTAGCTGCTGAGGACATGTTCCCCATCCGGGGTCACAGTCTCTAAATAAGGGGTCAGTCATTTAGGACTGAGATGAGGGGAAACTATCTCACTCAGAAGAATGTCCTGCAGCTGCCTTGTGGTATCATTGACCCTGGCACAAGGGAGGCAACATACCATCCTGGAGTCACACCTACAGACACAGACACACCTGTCTGTTCCCTTAAGTAATGAATCCCCTATCACTATAGCTCTTCCTTTCTCCTTCCTCCTGTCCTGTACAGCTGAGCCACTTGTGCTGCCACAAACTTGGCTCTGACTGCACTCCTCTGAGGAACCAGTGCCCTCACCAGCTTCCAAAGCGGAAAATTGATTTGTGAGCAGGATCCCAGGATACTCCTGCACTACCTGCCTACTTCTCTTGGACTGCCTGGTGGTCACCTATTCTGTCTCCAGGCCCTTAAGCTGCAGTATGACCACCTCTCTGAGAGTGCTATCCACATAGCTCTCAGCCTCATGGATGTGCCACAGTGACTCCAGACACCGCTCGAGCTCAGAAACCTGAAGCTCAAGTTTCTGCAGCTAACAGCGCTTCCTTTACATGTAGTCGTCTAGGACACCGGTAGTGTCCATGACTTCGCACATGTTATAGAACTCGCATTCCACCTGACTGAGCTGTCCTGCCCTGCCATGCCTTAACCGTGCGTTACCTTACGTTAACTTTATTCTACTTTGGATTATTTGTACTACTTTATTATACTGGCCCTAAATTTCCCTTATTCCTAGCACTTATCAGTTAAATCCAAGTATAGAAACTTTTAAAAATTACATTTTTCTAATTTAATTATTAGTTCCTACCTACCAAGGCCGCTGCTCTTTTTTCTGAAGGAAGGTAGAAAAAGAAAGCAGCACCTCTTCCCTTCTCACTGAAATCTCTCAGTCACCAAACTCCAACTGAAGCACTCTACTGCAGTCAAACACAGCACTCCAGAGCTGACAAAGTCAGCACTATATGATAGCCTACTTTTATACTCTCTGAACCTAGCCTCTGAAAATCTGATTAAGTCAGTTATCTAATTAACTAGCTGCAATTGCAAGCAGAGCCTGTCTGAGCTCTGTTTTAAGGCTGGACCAAAACTCATCTTCTTCCAACCCTAACAGCAACTTTTCATTAATTGCTAAATTAAAAAAAAACAGACTTTAGATAGAATTTAACCCTTAATTTAACCTTTAAACTCCTTCAGTCACCAATCTCCAACTGAAGCTTTCTACTGCAGCCAAACACAGCATTCCAGTACAGACAAAAAGTGCAGACAAAAAGCTCTTTCTTGGTACCACGTGAAGTGAATCAAAGTCTTGAATTTTGGCATCTCTGATTTAGGAGGAGGCAGAGATTAATCATCCACTCGGCACTTCTAGCTAAAAATAATTACAAACTCTTCAGCCTTGTCTTTTGCACTGACATGCTGGGCTCCACCATCATTGAGAATGGGGATGCTCATGGAGGTTCCTCCTCAGGTTTATTGTTCAATTTTCCACCACTATTCACAATTGGTTGTGGCTGGACTGCAGAACTTTGATCTGATCCATTGCTCGATCACTTAGCTTTGACTATAGCATGGTTTCTGCTCTTTCGCATGCATGAAGTCTAGTTGTAGCTTCACCAGGTTGTCGTCTCATTTTTATATATGTCTGATGCTGCTCCTGACATCCTCTCCTGTACTCCTCATTGAACTAGGGTTGGGCCCCGGCCTGTTAGTAATGGTAGAGTGAGGAATATGCCGGGCATGACGTTACAGATTGTGTTGGAATACAATTCTGCCGATGACAATGACCCACAACACTTCATGGATGCCCAGTTTTGAGCTGATGGATCTCTCCTGAGTCTAACTCATTTAACACAATTTTTAGTACCACACAACATGATGGAGTGAGAACAATGTGAAGATGGAACTTTGTTTCCACAAGGACAGTACGATGGTCACTCCTACCAATACTGTCATGGAAAGATGTATCTGTGATAGGTAGTTTGGTGAAGCAAGGACAAGTAGGCTTTTCCCTTGTGTTCTTTCTTTCACTACCTACCACAGGTCCTATGTGGTAGTGATGTCCTTTAGGTCTTTGTCAGTAGTGGTGCTACCAATCCACTCTTGGGGTTAGACATTAATGTCCCCCAGCCAGAGAACATTCTGTGCCCTTTCTGTCCTCAGTGCTTCTCCCAAATGGTATTCAACATGGAGGAGTACTGATTCATCAGCTGAGGTGTGGGGGAGTGGGGTGGGGATGTTGGTGGAGGGGAAGGGATGGTAGATGGTAATCAGCAAGGGGTTTCTTTGCCAATGTTTAACCAGGTGCCATGAGAGATCATAGGGTGCAGAGTCAATGCGAAGGAATCCCTGAGCAATTCACTCCCTATTGTATACCACTGTGTTAACACCCCTGTTGGGTCTATCCTGATGTTGGAACAGTTCTGCCCAAGGATGGTGATGAAAGAGTCTAGGATATTGATATGAATGTAATGATTCTGTAAGTGTGACTATGTCAGGCTGTTGCTTGACTAGTCAGAAGAAGAGTCATACGGACTCGAAACGTTAACTCTGTTTCTCTCTCCTCAGATGCTGCCAGATCTGCTGGGTTTTTCCAGCATTTTCTGTTTTTATTATGTTGCTTGACTAGTCTGTGGGATAGTTCTCCCCATTTTGGCGCAAGTCCCCAGATGATAGTGAAGAGGACTTTGCTGGGTCAAACAGGCTGGGTGTGCCTTTGTCATGTTTGAATCTGAAGTCTGATCTATGCCAGGTGGCCCACCCATCTTTATTTTTCTTATACCTTATCATAGCTGTTTGATACAACTGAGAGGCTTCTTTGGCCATTTCAGAGGACATTTAAGTGTCAACCACATAGCTGTGGGTCTGGAGTCACATGTAGGTCAGACCAGGTAAGGACAGCAGATTTACTTCCCGAAATGACATTAGTGAACTGAATTACGACAATCCAGTAGTTTCATGGTCACCATCATTGATACTGGATTTTTATTCCTGATTCATTTAATTGAATTAAATTTCCCAGCTGTGGTGTTGGATTTTAAGTCATGTCCCTGGAGCATTAGTCCGGACATCTGGGATACTAAGTCCAGTAACATAATTGACATAATTGCTATACTACTATTCCCCTAACAATGATTTGAGAACCAGGTTGTGAATAGTTAACATATTAGAGCATTTTAGCTCTGTCTCATCAAGTTGAAACTTTAAGAGTAGCATTTGTCTGTGGGCGATATATCTGGATTGATTGCAGATTTATTTCATCTGTGAAACAATTTAAAAGTGACAAGGACTTAAATGAAATAGCCAGGCAATTACATTGTCTAACGTGATCTACCCCGAGGGCAGCACATGACATCTGTGAGCGGATTGTATTTATCAGCACTGCAATGCTAAGACACACTTCGTGTGATTGTGTCCTCCTACTAACTAATTATTAGTCTAATGAAACTCTGCAGGAAGAAGGGCAATGTTAGTAAAAGTGAAAATGTGATTCTTTTGTTACTTAAAAAAAAGGAACTGCAGCACGAAGTATGAATCACAGTAATATTAAAGTTACATCCACTTGCATTTACAGAGCATCCTTAATGTAGTAAAACATGCCAAGATGCTTAATTTGATTCTAACTGTTCTCAAATAAAATTTGACACCGAGCCACAAAAGGAAATATTAGGGCAGGTGCAAAAGCTTAGTAAAAGAGGTTGGTTTTAAGGAGTTAGTTTTAAGGACAGTCTTAAAAGGGGAGAGCTAGAGAGGCAGATAGGCTTACGGAAGGATTTCCAGAGCTAAAGGCCTAGGAAACTAAAGGCACCAAGGTACAGTAGGGAAACAGATTCCAAATTTAATAATCAGGTCCCGTCGTTCAACTCACCAGGACTTGAGGAAAACCCATTCTACCAAGTTTCCCAATCATAAAATGGCACCCAGCACCCCTGCCACCCACCACTCCATCCACACCTTCCTATTAAGGTCAGGGCTCACGAGTCATATAAATGTCATGTTGTGCTCAAATGGACCCAGCTCAAATGTTAAATGACAAATCTAATTTTAAAAATATATTATCGGTGTTAAAATATAAACAAAATGGAAGGTGCAGGGCCTTATTTTTTCATTAAGCAATCATCTGAAATTATGGGCAGAATTTTCCTTGCCCGTTGACATCAGGCGCATGGCGGGCATGAGCGGACAATATGGCAGTGAGGCCGAAAATCGGTTTCATGTCGTCGTGAAAGCAGTTTGCGATCGTCCGCTTCACCCATCAATGGGGGGATTGCATTCCCACCGTCAGACATTGGGAACTTCATTGTAACGCATCTGCATATTATTATAAGCCCAGCTCACCAGAATCCTCCCCCTCAGGCTGGATCATCTGGGCATGTTGGTGTAATTGCACACTGCAGTGTTTCACAAATGAACATAAGCAACAAGCACCTGGTGAGCTGCACATCACTTGGGACTTTGAGGTTTGTTTGCCTACCTTGCTCCAGGCAGCACTCGCGATCATCAGCGCCAGGCTTCACAGGCAGCACCACATCACTTTAGTAGGGCTCATGGGCAGGTCTCTACTTATGAGACCAGCCTTAAGACAGGAGTGGCTTCTCAATGGCTGCGGGGCAATGGTTTGCTTGGGGAAGGGGGAGAAGTGACCTCAAGCAAGGGAAGAGACTACACAGCTAGACCATTACTGGGGAAGAGGGGTGTCCCAGGGTGTGAGTGGGGACACAAGTTGATCTGTGCAAGTGGCCTCAAGATGGTGAGGGCTGAGGAGGCAGTCTCCAGAGGAGATGAAGCCAGATGGAAATGTGAGAGTTTGTGTGGGAGAGGGAGTGGTGATGTTTCTTGAGTTGGCAGTGAGTGAGATGCCAGTGAATGTGTGATGGGCTTGTGAGTGTGTGAGTTTAGAGTGATGAGATGGTTACCTTACCCTGGCAGCATAGATGAGATCATTCATCCTCTTTCTGCAACTGGATGGTGAACCTCTTCTGTGCAGCTTTGGCACTAATCACCACTGCCACCACCTCCCAAGCCGGAGTGGTGACATTGATGGCCCTCCTGTGGCCAGAGCGGGGGGGTAGAGGACATCACGATGGGCTTCAACAGTGTCCAGAAGGTTTCCCAGGGATGGGTCACTGATTTGGGGGGGGCTACAGTCTTCTTGCCTTTCGGGGCTATGTCTTCTGTGCAGCAGTCCTGGGCTGGAAGCACTGAGAGGCGTGAGCATGGCTGTACTTTAAATCTGGTGCCCGACGTGATGAAGCAGCGAGGTGACAGCGTGACGGGTGAATCGGAGGCTGCCTGCCAGAAAAACAGCGTGTTTCCCGGGAATGCATGATGAATGAGGCGGGTTTGGGGCGATGCGGTGTGAAAACCCACCATTGCGGCCAGCGAATAAAATGTCCTTTTTCCCGCCTGCTACTGCACTTAGTGCAAATCTGGGACAATTCTACCCTATAATCTAAGTGAAAAATAAGTCACTTATCAGTGAGGGTTTTTGTTACAATTTTTGCTGAAGGTTCCACCTAATCAGTTCCACCTCCTGTCTCCCTGGGCTATGGTTTGCCTGCAGCTTACATGAATCTCTTCCAGATGCCCAATGCTACTGCTCTAAGCTGGTCATTAAACAGCAACCTAGTGGCATGTAAACTGTACCTTATCTGCACACCCCATATCCCTGCAACACTATGGTGAACTGATAGGAATTACTGTCTTTCATCGTTTTGTGGTCGGGGGTGGGAACAAACCACATTCTTCTTTCTTTCAGAAAATTTTATTGAACATAGCATCAAAATCTGCAAGCTTCACCTGAGAACACAAAATATTGTCAGAAGAATAATCAAAATTTAGGATCCGTTTAGTTCATTTGATTATAAATACACCTGACTTTTGCTAGTGCTTGATTTCAATATTAATCTTAAGAATTTATTTAAGATGCAGCCTCATCTCCTATTTCTATTTGCATAGTAGCCATCCATTAATTATAAGGATGTGCTAGGGTTGTTGATTAATAACTATTGAAAATATTCAAGGGACATATATTAGTCTGTGAATGTGAAAGTCAATGTGTGTATGTAACAACATTGATTTGCTGTAACTATCCAACATTGTGACAACATAGTGCCAGAAAGATTAAGTATATCAGTCTTAAATGGTTAACTGGTGCACCGAACAGACTGCCAGCATTGTCCTCAGAATATAAATCGCCGTGTTTCATTCCTGTGAACTGTCTCTGTTCCTAAATTTCAAAGATAAATTTCTGTTCTAACCTTAAGTGATTTCAGGTCTTGCATTAGAAATAGTGCTTGAGTTTGTGACAGTCAACAAAGACTATTGAACTTAATGTACAAGGTTTTATTAGGCTGTATAAGAGCTATGGGGGGAGGAGGGTGCACGTGGGAGTGGGATCTTTAACTCCCCAAAAATTACTGGGTTTGGATCAGGTGAGGTGAGTCTAAACCCTGAGCCACTCCAACTCCCAACCAACACACTTCAGGGTTTACACTTTAAATAATGAGGATGTGTGCCTCAGTTGTATTCACCATGTGAAATTTAACTCTGGCTAGTTGAAATTCCCAAGCATCAAGGAACCCACCAGCTAAACTGAGGTGAGGGACTGCTGCATCAGGAGGTTAAGTGCCTTTCCACCTTCCTGCTGGATCCAGCATTCCTGCCTGGCTAAATACCCACGATTGGACACCTCATACCTGACCCTTCTAATCTCCCCACAAAACCTCTCTGACCTCCCCCTCACCCAAGGCCACTGATCTCCCCCTTTCCTGGGGTCAGATTCCCCCAATGCACCCCCACCCCCATCCTGAGGGCCTCCAAATTTGTGCTGATTGAGGATCTCCCGAGAGTGTTCCACATATCTTGCCTCCTGCTCCTTGTCCATCTATAGCATCTGCCGTTCTTGCCTTTGTCATTCTGATTTGCTGCTTCTTGTGCCTCTCTGCCTTTTAACTCTATCCATTCTTGTTTGCCTCTCCTGCAGCTCTTTTTCATGGCTTTATCCAGTCTCCTCTACTTCTCATCATCTTCTCATTTTCACTCAATGTTCTTTTCCTGTTCTCTCTTGATCTTCGCCAGCTTTCTTTCATCAATCAACTTCCACATTGATATTTCACCTCTCTTCTATTTTTCCTTAGTTCTGTTGAAGGGTCATTCGGACTCGAAACGTTAACTGTGCTCCTCTCCGCAGATGCTGCCAGACCTGCTGAGTTTTTCCAGGAATTTTTGTTTTTGTTTTGGATTTCCAGCATCCGCAGTTTTTTGCTTTTATTCAAAAAGTATTTACTTGGCTGTAAAGCACCTTCACACACCCTGATTCTGAAAAATGGTATCTTTTTTTTCATTTGGAGGCAAAAGTGCTATAATGGATTGGGTCATTTTCATCAAGGTGATATCACATGAAGATAATACAAGGCTGGGGGGAGGGGCGGAATTTATCTTATCATAATTTTGAAAAGCAATAAAGAAACTATTTTTAATATAGATGGAAAACCTCCACAGTATTCACAATATTCACAAGATCTTGAGTAGCTTATTAAGTTTATAAAGTAAGTAGCTGAGGATTTGACCAAGTCCATTCCCCAGTCTGTGTGAAAGTGTGAAAGGGTTATATTCAGCAAAGGATTAGGGAGATGGAAATTGAATGGTTTTCCAACTCGGATGCTTGTCTAGCAATCCCTGTTGGAAGAACATGTGAGAACAGCCGTAACTCCCACATATTTGGATTGCATCAGCATCAATTAATTTTCCAAATATGCTCTTGCACCCATGAGCTTCGGCTGCTGGGACTATGTATGGGACAATGTCTTCAGGTGAGAAGATAATAAAGAAGTAAACAAAAAATGACAAAGAAAACTAATGAAGAAATGTTATGTGCAGCTGGGGTCCCCGCTCATCCTAGTGTAAATATTATGGGCAAGTCCGGTTCTGCTCTGGTGGCTGGCCCTGCAACCATTTTACTAGCCAGCTTGGGGCGAGCCTTCTGCACCCCCACTCTGCAGAGGAAGTCCCATCTCTGA
The DNA here is from genome assembly GCF_964194155.1 of Cetorhinus maximus. Taxonomy (NCBI): domain Eukaryota; kingdom Metazoa; phylum Chordata; class Chondrichthyes; order Lamniformes; family Cetorhinidae; genus Cetorhinus; species Cetorhinus maximus. The sequence goes on from NC_135879.1 coordinate 84,888,394, forward strand.
CAGCTGCTGACCAATCAAAAAGCTGGCAGCTCTCTGGTCCCAGCAGCACCACTGGGAGCGGTGTCCACTGCTGGGACTGCATCCAGTCCCCAACAGAGATCATTGCTGGAGTCAGACACTGGGGTAAGTAGGAGGGGCTGGGGGTCTATTACTCAGGCCAGGCTGGCTGACCAGGCAAGGGGGGGTGTGAGGTGGGGGTGGATAGCCAGGGGAGGGAGGGGAAATGGGTGGCGAAGACCTTGGGAGGTTCTCCGATCGGTCCCGGGGCCCATAAAGGAGGTGGGGCAGGCATGGGCAGGTCATTGCACCCAATTTTACAGTTCCTGCCCACCCGGGGGAGCATAATTTTCAGCCGATGGAGACACCTTGTTAGGGAGCAATCAGCTTTATTTGTTAATTATTCCTCTAGTTCAAGCACTCCTACCATCACAGTACCATGTTTCTGCACCAACACACCCCCTCCCCTCCTCACTGTCCAATTATACTTTGTGAGCAGGTTTTCAAAGCTCCTGCCTTCCTCAGTGTTCTTCTCATTGTCCTGGCCAATGCTGATCCCTCAAAAAACACCTCCAAATACAGATTACCTGCTCATCATCGCAATACTGGTACCTTTTTGCGTGTAAAGTGGTTGCCTACATTAAAACAGTGACTATGGGCGAAATCATCTGGTCCCATTGGTGGCGGGCGTCATGGTGGGCGTGAGCGGACAACACGGAAGCATCTCCCCACACTAGATCATCTGAGCATGTTGACGTGATTACACGCCGATGTGTTTCACAACTGTACAAAGTGACGTGCTCCTGGCAGCCTGCACTTCACTCGGGACTGTGAGGTTTGTTTGCCTACCTTGCTTCAGGCAGCACTTGTGGTCATCAGCGCCAGGCTTCGCAGGCAGCACCACATCAATTTTAGGGGATGTGGTAATTATGGTTTTATCTAATGTATAATATACCTTTAAGAAGCATGCTGTTAAGGAATATCACATGATCTTTCGTGCCCAATAGGAGAGTGGCGTGGGCTACCTCTGTAGTTAGTAGTCAGTAGTCAGTGGTTAGTAGTTAGTAGTGTAGAGATAGAGTTTGAAGTGAAAGCACTTGTTTAGTTGCTGCTGAGTACCTTTGTAAATAAACTAAAAGTTTTCACCTAAGAAGTGTCTGCTAATCAACTCTATCACTAGTACCAACTTGGCCACCACTCACAACAAGCTGGCAATGAGGAGCCACAGGATCCAACAAACTGGCGACAAGGATAAAACAAGCCAGGTGAAACAAAATTGGCACTGTACCTCGAATCGACGAAGTAATCCCCTCACAGCATGCTGCAATTCAGAAGAATTGATTCTTTCTAACCAGCAACAGATGATTGGTCTCATTATGTTGAACATCTCACGTTCTTTTCCCAAGTGAATGAGATTATGGGGAAAGAGAAAAGATGGGCAATCCTCTTAAGTACATGTGGGAATAAGACTTATGGCTTGATTCCATGTTTGATGGCACCCAGTGCCCCAGATTCGAAACATTTTGATGAATTGGTGGATCTCATGAAGGATCATTATCAACCAAAGCCCTCAGTAATGATGCAAAGATTCAAGTTGAACTCGAGAAATAGATCCCCTGGGGGAAACAGTTGCATGCTATGTGGCAAGTTTGAAGCAGTTAACGGAACATTGTGAATTTGGTACATCTCTAAACGACAAGCTCAGAGATCGTTTAGCGTGCGGTGTGAATAAGGATACGATTCAGAAGGGATTGTTATCTGAAGTGAATTTGGATCTCAAGATAGCATTGGCCATAGAGAGCGCAGTAAGAGATTTAAAAGTCATAGAGGGTGCGCAAAATGGCGACATCCGCCACATTGGACAGGAAACCCCAGCCGAAAAAGACGCAAAAATGCAAGACTCTGCTGAGAAGCGGGAAACAGCCCCCACTAGCCGGAAAATGAGATATCAGTGAAAACAAAGAATAATTTCAATTGAGGTGGAAACAAGCGGTCTTGTAACAATTGGCAGTTTAAAAAAATTGAATGTTAATATTGTCACAGGAATGGACATACAATGAGACAAGAAAAGGTTCAAGCAGGTTTTTCAACAAAAGAAAAAACCCAATGAGATCTACAATGCAGAAGACCGTGAAGGAACAAATTCAGGTATTTACTCATTGTTTAATTTGAAGGTTGGAAAGACAACCAATATTTGTAACAGTGAAAGTGAATGGTAAACCTGTTACAATGGAAGTGGACAAAATAGGGGAACATACCTTCAGATATCTGAATAATGGGGAACATCAATTAAATTTAGAAGAAACAACTGTCCAATTAAAAACATACACAGGTGAAGGCATTCAAGTCAGAGGCATAAGTAGAGTAACTGTCCATTATGGAAGCCAATAGGCAAAGCTACCAGTGTTGGTATTGAGATGCAGAGGACCAAGCCTTCTAGGGCGAAAACGGCTAACGGAAATCAGCCTTGGGTGGCCACTGAGATTCCAAAAGGAAGCTGGAAACATTCCTGTTTTGAAAAAGGAGTGTGTAAAGACTCAACAACCTGAAGAAAAGCAGGCTGTCTTAAGCCAAAACCTGGAAGAACAGCAGAAGAAACTTGAAGATGCCATGCTTAAGGGCAGAGCTCGAGACGAGGTGAGCAACCTCTGAAAGGAAATAGAAAACCTGCTGAAAGACCTTCACACACTGTAAGATTCCCTCAGATCTAAGTTGGTACCTCTGGAAAAGCATGAAGAGAAACATAAAGAATTCAGCACTTCTCTGAATAAACTGAAGGACGAGTTGACAGAGAAGACTCAACAATGATGATGGAAGAGCTGAAGAATCAGCTACATGGAGCCAAAGAGGATTTGGAGACAAAAGTAGCAGAATTTTCTAAGAAGCAGAGAGATTATGAAATTTTGGGAGTCTCAACCATTGAGTTCACTCAAGTTGAATTTGCATCTGAGAGTAGTCTGGTCAATATTGAAGCTGAAAAGAAGGCTGAGATTAAAGTCAGCGCTAGAAAGAAGAAGGCAGGTAGAAAGAAGGCACAGAAACACAAATAAGGTGAGTGTGGGGCGAAGTCCCGCCTAATGCTAATCAACACATATTTGAGCATAAAATGGCTGCAGGGCAGCCGGAGTCAGCAGGGATGTGTTCCCTGCCAACTCTTTGGATGGCAGGGGCTATAAGCACTTAACCTTTGAACTGTTCATTTTCCTTGTTGTATACTGTGGATGCCTCCATAGATATCTATGATAAGGTGGGAAAAGGGTTTTTTACAAATCCCTAAGGAAGTCATTGTCTGGAATGAAATTTGTAGACTTGTGGTTTTTGATGTGATATAATTAGATTCAGCCACCTTGCTGTAGACTTGAAATCACCTTAGCCTGTCTCAAAGAAAATCTGTCTTTTTTAAGTCCAATATTTGACATAAGCACATCTTCATAACAATCTGTATGGGTTTTTCAGCAGGTTGGTTTGGAGAGTCTTAAACATGATGGGGGAGAATTTCCACTAGATTCTCCCAATCTCCCTTTTTAACTGCAACAGACGGTCAGCAAAACCACCAGAGAAATGGTGTAAATAATTATTTTTACCCAGTTACAACATTCACCCAAGGGTTCTGTTGACCCTAAGGGTTCTGTTGACCCTTTGCCAAAGTTATGGCAAAAGATTAGGACAATTTCCATGGAAAAATCTAGGCTGATGATTCCCCCATTCCCTTTGCTGCATTGTTGTATAAAACCCTAGCACAAAGAAATAAAAATGTGCCTGCATGCATGGCGAACCTACATGTCTTGTGGTAGCAAGTCCTAAACGTGTGAATGATTCATTCTCTCATACCACCAACTAATTTCTTGGTTCACTTCCCAATTTCTGTAAAATGAAGATGGGGAGAACATTGCCCATAATTAAATTGATCTTCACTCTTGGAATTTGTAATTGTCTTGCTTCGATGAGTGAAAGGACAATGAAACAGGAACATAAGACCAGCAGCTTTGGAACCGTTTCTTCTCCCCTGAAGTTTAGGACATTGAGTTAATTTTTAGCATGATTCTTGGCAATTCCACATTGGTTCCCCTCCAAATATAATGTTCTAGAGTCAGGATTCTTTCAGTTAGGTTTGTTCATGTCAAGCTCCATACCCCTAACTCCAATACCTCACCTCCAGTGAATCAGTGCTTCTCCCTTGTTTAATGGGTCAGTTGTTGCTGGCAACAACTTTTGGGCCCAATCGCAACTTATCATAAATTACAAAATGCTGGCAGCCTTTGCTTAACAACCTCTCATCAATGTTTGTGCTCATCAGACATGTTCTTCAATAATTGCTATATTGAGATTTTCACTCAACTCACATTAAAAAGCTTTTTTCATAGTGTTATTATTGCACACCGGTCTTATATTTTTCCATACACTGCTAAGCTGAACTTCATTGTGGAGGCTTTCCCAGTATTGCATTTTGGAAGCTCTGACATTAAAAGAGTGGACGGAATTTTCCGTGCCCGCTGGTGACAGGCATGTTCGGTGGCGTGAGCAGATGATATGGCAAGAAGGCCAATAATCAGTTCCACAGCGCCATGAAACCAGTTTGCAATCGTCTGCTCTGCCCATCAATGACGGGCCATGTTTCCTGCCGTTAAATGTCGGGAACCTCATTGTAATACAACTGCATATCATTATCAGGACAGCACACAGGAACCATCCCCCCACGCTGGATCGTTTCCCCACAACGGCGGGAAAACATGCCGATTTCTTTCACAACTGTACATAAGCAACATGCACCTGGTGAGCTGCACTTTGCTTGGGCAGCACTCGCAGTCATTAGTGCCAGGCTTTGCAGACAGCATCACATCACTTTAGGCGAACTCTGGGGCCGGTCTTTACCTACCAGACCAGGGGAGGGTGGCTTCTCGATGGCTGCCGGGCTAGGGCTTGCTTGGGGAAGGGGGAGGATTGGCCTCAGGCAAGGGAGGAGACTGTAGGGCAAGGGTTGTACTGGAGAAGGAGGGTATCCCAGGGTGTGGGTGGGAGCACATGTTGATCTGTACAAGTGGCCTCAAGATGATGAGGGCTGAGGAGGCAGTCTCCAGAGGAGATCAGGCCCGATGGAGACATGAGGGTCTGTGTGAGAGAGTGAGTGGTGATGCCCTTTGAGCGGCAATGAGAGGGATGCCAATGAATGTGTGATGGGCTGAGTGTGTGAGTTTAGAGTGATGAGATAGTTGCCTTACCCTGGTGGAACGCATGAGATCATTCATCCTCTATCCATATTGGATGGCCAACCTCTTCTGTGCAGCATTGGCACTGAACACCACTGCCATCGCCTACCAAGCCATAGTGATAATGTTGCTGCCCCTCCTGCGGTCAGACTGGGGGTAGAGGACATCACAGTGGACCTCCACGGCATCCAAAATGCGCTCAAGAGACGCGTCACTAAACTGGGGGGCTAGTCTTTCTTACCTTTCGGGCCATGTCTTCTTTGCAGCAGTCCTGGGCTGAAAGCACTGAGAGATGTGCATGTGACTGCAAATTAATGGGGCGCCCGGCATGATGAAGCGGCAAGGTGACAGCGTGACATGCGAATTGGAGCCCACCCGCCATTGAAGCAGCGTGTTTCTTGGGAATCCATGATTAATGAGGCAGCATTGGGACAATACGGCGTGAAAAGCCACCATTGCATCCGACAGGTAAAACATCGTTTTTCCCACCTGCTACTGCCCAAGGTTTTGACAGTTTGACTTCAAAGGAAATAAAAACTGGGAAAGTTGTAATACATCCAAGGCCACCATTGGTAGCTGCGAGCTATGGTCTTCATTCGGGATATTCCTGGTTGGGCACTGTGTAGTTCAATTAAAAGTGGCTCCATTCCCTTTGAAGGAACTATCACTCATGCTCCCCATAATAAGATACCACCCTGGCTGGTTATTTCATGTCTTCTATTGAAATATGGTTTCATTTCATCAGATATGGGCTCCTGTGACCAACCATGTAGCATATATTCTCGTGCTTGAGATAGCACTGGGTCCCGACTTGTTGAGTCTCTGATCTGTTGAGCACATATCAGTGAGGAATCTAAGAAATTTAACAATAAAACAGGTTCCTGTGGATCTGGGACATGCTCATCATTTTCTTGTAAAGGCAAGCGGCTAAGGGCATCGGCGTTTGCGATTTGATTGCCAGGCCTATGTACAAAAGTATATTCGTATGCTGCCAGAATTAAAGCCCATCATTATATTCTTGCTGAGGCTATGGATGGTATAGCCTTGTCCTCACTAAACAATTCTGTTCCTGTGTCCACTTCCATTCTAACAGGTCTGCCATTTACTTTCACTGTTAGAAATATTGGTTCTGCCTTTTGAAACTTAGATTAAACAATGAGTAAGTATCTGAATTTATTGTTTCAGGCTCTTCTGCAATGTAGATCTCACTGGGTTTTTTCTTTTGTTTGAAAGCCTGCTTGAATCTTTCCTTGCACTGTCTCATTATATGTCCATTTCTGTGACAATAATCAGATTCGATTTTTTAAAACTGCCAATCATTATAAGACTGCTTGTTTCCACCTCTAAATTGAAATTATACTTTGTTTTCACTGCTAAGTCATTTTTTCTCATTTTCCAGCTAGCGGGGGCTATTTCACACTTCTTGTATTTTCGTGCCTTTTTTGGCTGGGGTTTCCCACCCAATATGGAGGAGAGCACCATTTTGCATGCCCTGTATGGCTTTTGAATCTCTTGCTGTGCTTTGCATGGCCAATGCTATCTCTAGTGCCTTCTTGAAATCCAAATTCGCCTCGGACAATAATTTCTTCTGAATTGTGTCCTCATTCACATTGCACACTAAATGATGTCTGAGCATTTCATTTAGAGAAGTACCAAACTCACAATGTTCCATTAACTGCTTCATTGCCACATAGCATGCAATTGTCTCCCTGGGGGGTCTATTTCTCGAGTTAAACTTGAATCTTTGCATCGTTCCTGAGAGCTTTGGCTGATAATGACCCTTCACGAGGTTCACTAATTCATCAAAATGTTTTGAATCTGGGGCACTAGGTGCCGTCAAACTATGAATCAAGCCACAGGCTTTATTCCCACATGTACTTAAGAGGATCGCTCGCCCCTCCTCCTCCATAATCTCGTTCGCTTGGAAAAAGAACGTGAGGTGTTCAATATAATGAGACCAATCGTCTGTTGCTGGATCAAAAGGATCAATTCTTCCAAATTGCAGCATTCTAAAAGGGAATTACATCTTCAATTCGAACAGGACTTCTAATTACAATTACTGGGCGAGGTACAGTGCCGATTTCTTTTCACTTGATTTCTTCTGTTAAATTTGTTTTATCCTCATCGCCAGTTTGTTGATCCTATGGATCCTCTTTGCCAGTTTGTTAGATCCTGTGGATCCTGGTTGCCAGTTTGTTGTGAGAGGTGGCCAAGTTGGTACTATTGATAGAACTGTTCAGCAGACACTTCTTAGTTGGAAGCTTTTAGTTTATTTACAAAGCTACTCAGCAGCAACTACACATGTGCTTTCACTTCAAACTCTATCTCTACACTACTAACTACTATCTACAGAGGTAGCCCATACTACTCTCCTATTGGATACTAAAGATCATGTGATCTTCCTTAACAAGTATTATTCTTAAAGGTATATTACACACTATGTAGAACATAATTACCACACTTTGTTCACTCAAGAAAACCTGTCTGACTAGTCCTTTATAAGCACAGCGCATAAACAGTTAAGTACACTGTAGTAATCGAAGGTATAGCTTTTCCTATTGCCTATCAGGGGTCACACGATTGTTCTTGGAAGCTCCGACCAATGAGCTCAAAGTGCGGGTAATACAGGGGCGGACTTTCTTGTCAAGGACTTGGTTCAAGCACGTAACATCTGAAAAGCTCTCTGTAATGAAGTTATCTGTTTCAAGTTGAAAACTGTCCGGTACATCAAGTCATTTCATTTGGCGACGAGGGTAAAATAGCTCCAGTGCTGCACCTCGCCTTGTGAACGTGAGTACATCAAATCTTAAGGAAAAAGAAAAGAATACTCACCGGTCATGCCACTCCTCGGCAGAATCAATCCTTACGACGCAATTATGGAAGACTGGAGACAATACGTAGAGAGCCTTGGTTTTTATTTTGTGGAGAACGAAATTACCGTGGAGGAGAAGCAGAAAGCAATCCTTTTGAGTGTATGTGGTAGCAAGACATACACTCTCCTCAGCTGCAGCCATCCGTAATAATGCAGAGGTTTAAGTTTAATTCCAGAGTAAGGGCCCCAGGAGAGTCCATCACAAGTTATACAGTGAAGTTGAAGCAGTTGACTGGCCAGTGCGACTTCAGAGACACACTCAATGATATGTTGTGGGACTGATTAGTTTGAGGAGTTCACGATGACGCCATTCAGCACCATTTACTTGCAGAAGTCAACATCGATTTGAAGCACGCCATGGAATTAGCACTGGCTATGGAACTGTTCTTCATGTGGGGCAGGAGTATACACATGGGTATTACTATTATAGTTTAGTCAGCTAAAATCAGCAAGTTTACCCCCACAAAGTACAAGTCAACTTCCTGTTGCTTGTCCACCCTGGACCACCCTATCCATTAAAGCAGGAAGACATTAGTTTTCATGGTTATGGGACTTCTAGTGAGAAGAATGCTAACCAGAGGAAGAAGTGTGCAAGAACTTCAGGTTTTGGTCATGGGTCAGTCTGGTTGGTCAATCATCAACAATTTTCCCCCTGAATACTGTGGACCTGCCTGAATCAAACAGTGCACCACAGAGGGTGTACTTGGTTGAAATTCCATTGCAAGGTGTGTCAGTTTGGAGCTGCCTGGGCCCCAATGCAAGCTTACCTACCTCCTCCCTTTAAGAGTATAATCTCCAGAATGGTATTGGATAGTTGTGCATTTGAGCCCTCACTAGATGAACAGCTCTTATAGCATAGCATGATGAGCAATACAGCTCAGAATGAAATATGAGCAGACATAGCTTCCATCCCCGACCATATCAAACCTTATCGGGCAGTGATTTCACCAGATGGAATTACAGATCTTCAGCTGTACCTACTTGCCTCTCTACAACCCAATTACTGTGGTCAACAAATGCTGAATGTGTTTCCATATCTCTTTAAATGAGGGACCAATTGTGAAATTGGATCCCAATGAATGGAGCACGCTCTGGGTCTGCCCCTCAAGATTCTTGAGTAGTGGTTGTGGCCTACTTATTGACCACCATCAAAAGGTAAGTTTTATTAAAACAAAGTTGTGGCTGAAGTGAACAGTATTGATGCATTTAAGGGGAAGCTAGATAAGCATAGAAATGGATAGAATGTTATGGTGATAGGATTGGGTGAGTTAGGGTGGGGGGAGACTCAAAGGAAGTTGAATGGGCAGTTTATGCTGCGAACACTTTGTAATCTGTCCTATAGATCCCAAAAGGAGCAATGCAGCTCCCACCCACACCTCCATTCGCAAAACAGCTGGGCTTTTGGTGCAATTCAGCAGTTATCATTGTCACTTTTCCAACGCAAGTTTATTGAATTCATTTTCACAAGCAGCCATAGTGTGATATGAACCCTTAATCTTCTTATTCTAAGGCCAGTACCATAACCTTTTGTCTGTGACATCTTTTGATTATCTGCTCCTATCACTGCTTGCTGGTCCCTACAACCACCCCCCCCCCCTCAACTTCTCTCCCTCCCACCCCCCCCACCACCTTAAACCAGCTTATATTTCACCCCTCTCCTAACTATACTCAGTTCTGTTGAAGGGTCGTGAGGACTCGAAACGTCAACTGATTTCTTCTCCACCGATGCTGCCAGACTTGCTGAGTTTTTCCAGGTAATTCTGTTTTTGTTTTGGATTTCCAGCATCCGCAGTAGCTTTTAGCTTTTTGTTTTTACCATAACCAATATGCTGCCTTACCCATTTTTTACAGACTGGTTATGCAGGGTCTGCCATTCTTGAATCCTTTTAGTGCAAATTGGGATTAACCCAATTGACATTTGTGTCTGATATCTGTAGACATCTTCTTTCCTTATCCAATCCACAGTACAGTTCGAACCATTAAAGTTGGACAAAGCATCTTTATTTATAGCTTGTTTATGATCTTTAAGCAATATCTTATTTTTCATGCCAAGCAATTCAGAAACAAGTTCATACAACTTTTCAAGTAATCAACAAAATCTCAGGGCAGGTAACTATTTGACTGAACATTCTGGTTCATGCTGGTTCCCAGCTATTTGTTCTTCCTGAGACTTGAGCACTTTGTTAAAATGAAAAAATAAAATAAAATCCCGTATTACAAGGTAGTGCAATTTTCTCGGTTAACTCAAGATATAAATACTGTCGGCATTAATTGGAGAATTGATATTGTCATAAACGTCACCAATTCATTTGTTAACTCACAACCCAAAGGAAAGGGTCTTGGTAAGAAGCCAAAGATCCCATGTTTATTAATTATCCTGCTCCTCGTAGTGCGATGGTGAATGAAGGCAAGGCAGTTTACTCTTTATTGCACAGAATACAGTGCCCTGTATACTTCTGAAGCTAACCTGGGCAAACATTATATACTGAGCACAACATGAAGTCCCTCAGATGGTCTGTAGTTATATAGTTTCTCTCCACAGTGGGGCACTATTGAGTGGCAAAGGATACAAAAAAATAAATAAATAAGCACCATTATTTCTGACAATGCATTCCCAGTTCAGGAAAGTACAGGCCACCAGATTAGAACAAAATCAAAATTTTCTTTACATTTTATATTGTACAATATATTTGCAACAAAATAAAAGTCGATGGTGCACAGTTCTCCTAAACACGCTTGTCAGCCCTTTGATAGACAGTTCATTTGTTGCTGTGATCTACAACTATAAAAGCACCATATTGGGCCTGATCTTTTTCTGCATTTTTACTTGTATTCTGGAAGTGCTCTTGGCATCGCAATAAAGTAGTTGCAGATTAAATTTGGATGACTCCATTATGTGCTTAGTCAGCAGCCAGCACCAATTTCCTGGCATATCCTTGGATCCCAGCTGCCTACAATTTAGTCACACGTTTAATCCAAGGCACAAAGGTAGAGACTTTTGTGTAGACACCTGGGGTATCCTTTACACCACAGCCATGTCCCCAGGAGGTCACACCAAATACAACCCAGTGTCCTCCTGCTCCTTCACACATCAATGGTCCACCACTATCACCTTGACAACTGTCTACTCGTTTGTGGTCCAGTAGGTTTCCTGCACAGAGCATCCTTCCTGTGAACCTCTGCTCGTAGCGCTCCTCACAATGCCTTTTTGGAAGCAACGGGATGGCAGCTTGCTGCAGGGTCTTTGAATAAGCTCTTCCTAAAGCAGAGATAGAAAGTTATAATTGCTCTTTCGTTAAGTTTCATATATACCATTCCTGCACCCAGCATGTTGTTGAACACTCCAGACTTTGCCCTGCAGTAGGCAACAGAGAAACACCTATGCTACCAAATTTAATATTTAAAACATTGATTTGTAAGCAAAAAAAAACTATATATTTTCAATAACATAAAAGCAAAACACTGTGGGTGCTGGAAATCTGAAACAAAAACAGAAAATGCTGGAAAAACTCAGCAGGTCTGACAGCATCTGTGGAGAGAGAAAAACAAAGTTAACGTTTCGACCCTCAAAGGGTCATACGGACTTGAAACGTTAACTTTGTTTTTCTCTCTCCACAGATGCTGTCAGATCTGCATAGTTTTTCTAGTATTTTCTGTTTTTGTTATATATTTTCAATGGTGGATGGCCTCTAATTACAGTTGCTCTTGTTCTCCCTTCAGAGAACCCCTGTGGAAATCACAGACATTTATGTCTTCTGATGTTGCAAATGCATTTGTGGAAATTCTAATAAGACATAAAAATAATTTCACCAGGAATACTGAACAGACAATATCTTCACAGCGTTGCTGCATATAACCACCAAAGGACAGGGTAAAAGAAACTACACTGAATCTGAGCTGTACTATAACCTCACATAGAACTGGTTAATTCCGATACTGAGTGATAAAAATGGAAAACTGCTCACTTTCCCCAGCATGGATATCCTCACAGAAACAACATTCACTGAGGAATGATCTGTTCTCAAATTAGATTTTGAGCAAAGGGCATTTTCTCCATGGAGTTCACCTGTCTCAGCCTTACCCTGATATATGGTGTAAAATTTTCACGGGTATTCTCCAACCATAACTCTGCCAGAAGATCAGCGGGAATCCTGCAGAAATGGTGTAAACGCCACAGGATTCCCACTGATTTGCTACTGAAGATACAGCAGACAATTGGTATATTATGGAAGTTGTACTTCTGTGCCTTAAATTATTGCTATGCCCTTACTGACATTTAGAAACAAATTTTCTGAGTAAATGAAACCAGCCAACAAAGTTTTCTCAGCGCATAAGCCCCAAATCAATATCAAGCTAGGTCTAAATCATTGGGCTGAATCTTACCTATGTCGGGCGAGCTGGGCGGGGGGTGGACGTGGAGTTGATCGCTACCCGTGATTGGCTGCGTGTCGCCATTTTATGCGGGCGGGCCAATTAAGGCATGGAGCTGTCTCAAGGAGATTAAGTAGATAATAAAAGTTTTTAAATAATAAAGTAAAAAATTATTTAAACATGTTCCCTCACATGACAGTGTCACATGAGCTGGGACATGTTTGTGAAGTCAAGGAAATTTATTCATTTATTTTATACAAACTTCAGGAAAGCTCTTCCCGCCCGTGGATGAGGTTTCTTGAAAAACGCGAAAGCCTCTTGGGCTCTTCGCCTGCCCGCCAGATTTAAGGTTGGATGGGCAGTGTGGTTAACAACTTTAATTGCTTTTTTAATGGCCTTAATAGGCCATTGACAGTTCGGCAGGTGCGCAGCCGCCTTTGGTGCACACCAGCCAAACGAGATATCGAAATGAAAAGCAATGACGTCAGGACGCACGCCCAACGTCATCGCGCATCATTTTACGTGTGGCGTGTCGGGCCCACCCCCGCACACTGACAGCAATATTCTGCCCATTATCTTTCATGTTAGTCTATGGTTTAACGGGACCATGCACCAATTCACCCCAAAATACGAGTCTCTTTAGGATTTAAAATAGGTCACAGAATCAGTGGCAATTCCAAAAAAGTAGCAGATCACAAGACAAATTTGGAATACATAGGGCAGAGTTTTCACCTCACAGGGTGGGCATACGCCTGACCCGCTCGAGCGTGAAACGACGCGCATTGACGTTGGGCGAGCGTCCCAATGTCAATGCGCAGTTGCGCAATAGTTCGGTCAGCGGGCAAGCGTGGGAATTGGCAGCGCGCCTGCCGACAATTAACAGGCCTACTAAGACCATTAAAGGATCAATTAACTTAAATTTTTTGCTGCCCGTCCAACCTTATAGTTGGCATTAATTGGCCTGAAATTGGTGTCCGGCCTCGATCACGGATGGTGGGCTTCTTCCCGACCGCCCCCGCCTGCCCGACAAGGACTAAATTCTGCCCATAGAGGAATATTTTATATGGGAAGTACTTCTCCACTTGAATGCCTTTACCATTAAGAGCTTCAGTTTGCATTATGAAGACTAAAACAAGACTAAATGAGAATGCTGCGTTTGAATGCTATGCTCCACCAAGTCTCCCTCATAATTATATAGTCATAAGCACTAAATGAGACTTCTTATTTTGTATTCACAATTTTCCTGCTCAGAATAATCAAAACAAGGGACTTTACCCACAAATGTTGGTCCCCAATAAATTCATTACAACCCACTTTAGCATAGGCTTACAAATTTTAGGCCCAGACATGAAGTGGGTATCAAAAATGCTTGATATGGTAGACACACATTCTAAGCTACAATTGCACCATCTGCTGTTCTGGTAAAGGTTGAAGTATAGGTGACCAGGGCTCACACTTAAAACAAGCATTCGTCCTTTTGCATTTGCAAATGCACAATACAGTGACTGCTTCAGGACCCCTTCCCAAAAAGAAGTCCTAAATTCAACTGGTACCAGGCTGGCTGTGTTCAGGAATAACTAAGACTAAGTCTACATTGGACTTAACCCTGAAGGTTGACACCAAAATGGCATATTTTCAAAAAAATACTTGCCTAAATATGTGGTTGGGATGAGCAGTAATGCTCCTCTCTACTCCAAAGCATGTCCTGAAAATTGGTGCCAACCTCAGCCCAGTCCTCTTCTGATTGGCTCCCATTTCTCCTGATTGCCTGCCCCTTGCCTGGATCAGTCCTCCTTCCCGCCTCCTCCAAGGACCTACCTGAGGGCTGATGCCAGCGGTGCAACATTCTAAAATTTAAAAACCACTTTGCGAGTAAGCTACTTATGGACATGCAGTAGACATTCACAGCCATCTGGCTCAGTAGCGAACGAGGCCCCAGGCTTACCTGTTCCTGCACAGGTATCATTCCCTGTGTCCAGTTTACAACGTGATCTAATTCACCCCCAAAATGTTTCAAAGGTTTGGTTTATACAGTGAAAAATATTTAGAACATCAATACATTTAGGAACAAATAAAACGATTATAGACCCACCTTTGATTCATCTCAACCTTACTTGGCAACTTTCTCATATACTACCATCAGTTCTTTTCCAGAAATATATCTGATTACCTTTAACTCTATTTACATTAACTGTTTAGCATTGGTCTTCAAGTAATTACCAACTGACTGTGAATGATAAACAAACTGTAAATAAAACAAAACCCCCCGACTACCCAACTATCTTACCCAACCAAGCCTCAACCACCTGGCTAACCACCCACCCCCACCAACCGACTACCCCTCGACCAGCCAGCTACCGCTCTGACCTGACAACCCCCAATCACCTGACTACCCCCCATTCAACTACCCCTAAACCACCAACTAGCCCGCCCCCCCCAGCCGACAACCTTTCCTGACCACCGAACTACCCCAAACCCGACTACTCACTCACCCACCTACCCACTTACCCACTCATCCATTCACTCACACCCACTCATCATTTCACTAATTCACTCACTTACTGAAAGACTTGGACCTTTAAAAACTTATTTGAATATGACAGCTACTGTGGCGAAAAGGAGGCATGTCCTCCCTTCTTCGATCTCTTCTTGCACCCGACAATCTTCCCCTGGAAAGACTGCACTGACCCTTCAATGCTTCAGCTGGGATCAGAAGATACGGCTGAAAAAATGTAAAAGGGTCAGGTCGCAGAAATCATCATGAGTAGCGCAATGCGCTCAGCATCAACGCTAACCAGAAATTCTGGGCCAATATGTATATCCATATTTTATATATCTATAGGTGTATATATGTACCTGTTTGAATACTAATTTTGTCCATTTAAGCCAGGCTGCTGTATAGAAAGAATCAGAACAGTGCTGTGCCTGAAATATGAAATGAGTTGACGGGTTTAAAAGATCATTGATATCAGTGTCAAGCTGGGCAAGATCACTGGACAATATGTTTTGTAGAAAAGAAGAGCAACTGAAATGGTAATAGAAGAAGCTGGAGAAAAAAAAAGCATATGTCAGAATGAGCCAAGGGACAGAAGTAACAATGAGAGCTATGTGTAAGTCTGAGAGAAAGAACAGTCGGGGGAGCAAAAAACAATAGCACATCTGGCCATGAATAACAACTCAAGATATGAGCCTCAGTCGATCTCAGTCTTCAATAGGAAGGTCTGTTGGCTGCAAGTTTGTGAGTTTAGAGCATTGTATATGCTTCCAATATCTTAGCTTCAATTGAGTTAATGTTTAAGGACAATTGGCAGGATTTTCGCTTTGCAGTTAATACAGGCTTGTTACTGGCATAAAAAATACCTCACGTCCAAATGCAGTCTATTTGGTCTTTTTTAAATGTAAAAATTTTGGGTAGAATTTTACCTTCAGTGTGCGGGCGTGCGCCCGACACGCCCGGACGTAATATGATGCGTGATGAGGTTGGGCGTGCATCCCGCCCCGCGCACTCGCGTGATATTTTGTTCGGCGGGTGCGCACCGGAGTCGGCTGCGCACCCGCCGATAATTCAAAGGCCTAATAAGGTCATTAACAAGCTAACTAACTTGAAATTTATGCTGCCCGTCCAACCTTACGGTTGGCGGGCAGGTAAAAAAACCAAGCGGCCTTTACATTTTTTAGGAACCCTCATCCACGAACGGGATAAGATTTCCTAAAGCTAATACACATTAATAGAAACTTTATTTTGAATTTAAAAACATGTCCCATCTCATGTGACGCAGTCGCATAAGTTGGGACATGTTTCATTACATTTTTGTTATCGCTATTAATTTTTTAAAAAAGCACTTCAATCTCCATGAGGCACGGAGCTGCCTCAGGGAGATTGAAGTGATCTTTCGCGCACATGCCCACTCTCCCTCCTCCCCTGCCCGCACAGGTAGTGCTCAGTGCTGCAACTCGCGATCCATGCAGGGCAGGCCTTAATTGGCCCGCCTGAGTGAAATCACCTAGCAGTGCCGATCATGGGCAGCTTCCTGACCACCCCTGCCCACTCCTCCGAGCCCGCCCGACAAGGGAAATATTCTGGCCTATATCTCTGTTAGTCACAGATATACGCTTCTGACTAAAATGTTGCATTCCCTAAAAGGAGTAATGGACATCTACCTCAAGTTCATGTTGATCAAAACAAATGTAAAAATATATTTCAAAAAACAACACCCTCTCCACCACCATCAATGTGTGTTTGTAGGTCCCCCGATCCACTTGCCCCACATTCAGCTGAAGGCATGATTCCAGTCATGGTCAGCAATTCCACAGCCAAGCCCAAAGCTCCTAACCAATCCCCTGCTTTCACTACCTACCCATTGGGGGCGGCAAGTGCAAAATGGAATTGTGTCCAGTACTTCCAGTGCATGGTTGCACACACTGGGTGCAGGTATCAAGAACTCAAGTGTATGCGCAATTTATGCCCCTCTTGATTAAATTTCTCATATGTCCCTCCTGACTCACGGGTCTGCATGCAGAGAATGCCAAATCTGAAAATTTAGTTTATAGATTCCAAGCCTCCATTATACAAGTGGTGCACGACTTTGAACCAGGGATGGTGTTTACTGCTAATATATGCATAATTTTTAAAAATCTTAATTCATGAATGTCAGATAGTTCTTTGATTCTGGAAAATGACATAAAATCTTCCTAAGTCCTATGACAATCTGTACTGTTCCTCCTATGTATTATTTGATGTGCTTTTTTAGAGCCTAGAATGTACGTTCAGCTTTTTTTGTCTAGCAGGTGACACACCAGTTTCCAAGAATGGAGGTATTTACAGATTTTGATACAGTACTATGCTATAAAGCTCAGAAGGTATGAATCTTGGGGAATTAGTGGCTGAAGCAGCTGCAGTTTGATGAACAGTGCAATTACAATACCAATGTCCCTGATAAGCAGTCAGTCGCTTACCCCTGCATAACTAAGCAAGGATAAGAGCTTCAAGACAAATCCAGTAACCTTATCCATGTAATTATACCTTATTGATTGTCTGTGGTTAACCATTACAGTGGCTGTGAAGCTCAACAGAAATGTAATTAGCAAACTATCAGGTTAGTATGTATTTATTATTGCCTCATAGAGTCAGATAATCATACAGAATAGAAGGAGACCATTTGGCCCATTGTGCCTGTGCCAGTTCTTTGAAAGAGCCAGCATTTTTCCCCCAAGTATATATCTAATTCTGTTTTGAAGGTGACAGTTGAATATGATTCTACCACCCTCTCAGGTAATGCATTCCAGGTCACCACAACTGCCAGGGTTATATGGCATGTTTTGACATCATCGAACTACATTGCTGTTTTCAGCATGCACATGCCGATGATGACAGGGAGTCAAGACCATAAGTAACCTTCAGGTGAAATGGGGCTAGAGGCTATGGGATACTTGGATCATTTACATTTTAAAGTCAGACATTCTGTCTTTATTTATCATAATACCTTGACTTGATATTATTGTTTAGAGTTTAATTGCTTGAAGCATAGACTTTCTCTGCGGGCCAAGGAGCTAGGGAAAAAAAAACTGATCTGCTATGGTAGAGATAGTTACTGGGCAAATTTGAATCAGGGCAGCTAGAAATATTTCAAATCACACTTTAAAGTGGCACATTCTGACCTCATTTTGCATGGGACTTTGATTTTATATGACTATTTAAAGTGAAATAGTAATTTGAGAAGCAGAGAAGTTGTTTGGAGCTTAGGGGTTTCTTTGTGCTAATGGGTGAGCAGAGGCAAACACAAAATCAAGGCACTACAGCACTATCATTGGTGGGAGGTTGTAATTACAATGTGACAGGTTTACAGGGAAATTTTCAATACAAATTATTGATATTACCAATACCAGATGGACTGCAGCGGTTCAAGAAGGAAGCTCAGCATCCCCTTCCCAAAGCCAATTATGAATGAGCAACAAATGCTGGCCTCGCCAATGATGCTCTCATCTCATGAAAGAATTTTTAAAATGTGGAAATAAAGGCATGGGGTTGGGTGGGAGGTTGATTTTAACCCTTAAAGATGGGTGAATAGGTGAAAAAGATGTAATTCTTGAACACAACACCAACTCACCTTCAACCTGCCCCCTTCCAGTTTTAATGGAGGTGGGTCGTAGGGTCGGCAACCAATCCACTTAAAGGAAACAGGCTGGTCTCTTAAAATTTTTAAAGAAAGCTAAATGCCATCTGTTTAATGGAAATTTTACTTTGAACACACGGAGGCAAGATTCCTGGATCTTGGGAAACATGGCAGGTAAAAAGGGGGAAGAGTTAATTGCATGAAGTAAATGCATTTACAGCACTGCCTGTGGTCCAGGAGGAGCTGGGGTGTTTCCTCCAGACCCAACAGACTCAACCCCACACAATCATACCTCCATGATTGTCCAACTCCCTCCACCAGGATGTTTAAATTCCCCTGAAATGTACAAGTCCACCTGTAACATTCAGCTTCACCTGACAGTTTAGCAGGTTGCCAGGTGGGTAACCTGCTGAAAACATTTAAAAGCAGGCGCACTGATAGTTTCATGAGGGAAACTCTTGCTTTCACATTTCCCACCTGAAATCCATAACTCCTGCTACTCCCCCACCGTACAACCACCCCCTCCCTCAACACCCCCACCCCCTAATCCTCTGCTCTCTTCCTGAATCTTTGTAAATATCAGGGCTAAGAATTTTGAATGGAAAAGTTAACAACAAAATTTTATTCTTTCATGAGATGTGGGTGTCGCTGGTAAGGCCAGCATTTGTTGCCCATTCCTAATTGTCCTTGAAGTGAGTGGCTTGCTAGGCCATTTCAGAGGACAGTTAATATTGCTGTGGGTCTGGAATCACATGTAGACCAGGCCAGGTAAGGACAGCAGATTTCCTTCCCTAAAGGACATTAGTGAACTAGATAGGTTTTTACAACAATCGACATCAGCTTCATGGTCACCATTACTGAGACTAACTTTTGATTCCGGATTTTATTCATTGAATTTAAATTCTAGCAGCCACTGTGGTGGGATTTGTACCCATCTCCCCCTGGCATTAGTCTGGGCCTCTAGATTGCTAATTCAGTGATACCACCATCTCCCCCTTGTCTTTATGTTGTGCTATTAATGTAAATAACATCCCAATGCACCTCGCAGGAGCATTATCAAATTAAATTAACAGGAAGTAATGTTTTGCAAACAGGAAGCACATGCAGGCATAACAACCCTAAATAACTACAGACAGCACATCTTGACCTAACTACTTAGGTGCATCCACCTTTGCAGGGTTAGCAGAAAGTTACAGAGTTTTAATGGCTTCAGGGTGTCTGGAGACCATCTGGGGCACCCTGCTCATCAAAGAAATTGCAATGTCCAGCAAAGAGTCCTGGCTGGAAAGGGTGTTGTGTTCCTCTCACCACCTTCATAAAAACACCTGTTCAAAAAGATATTTATTTAATCTTCTACCTTTTCTTTAATTTATATAACTCATCCTTGAATATATTCAATGATCCAGCCTCCAATGCTCTCTGGGGAAGAGAATACCACAGACTAATGACCCTCTGAGAGAAAAAAATTCTCACCTCAGTATTAAATGGGAGACCCCTAATTTTTAAACTGTGTCCCCTAGTTCAAGACTTCTCCACAAGGGGAAACATCCTCTCAGTATGTATCCTGTCAAGACCCCTCAGGATTTTATATGTTTCAATGAAATCACCTTTCAATCTTCCAAACTCTGATGGTTATAGGCTCAACCTTCTCAACCTTTTCTCATAAGCTAACCCCTTCGTCCCAGGAATTAGTCAATTGAACCTTCTCTCAACCTCTTCAATGCAATTCTTTCTTAAGTAAGGCGACCAAGACTATACACGGTGCTCCAGATATAGTCTCCCTTTACAGCTGCAGCAACACTTCCCTACTTTTATACTCGATTCCCTTTTCAATAAACACCAAAATTCATTTGACTTCCTAATTACTTACTGTACCTGCATACCAACTTTTTGTGATTCATGTACCAGAACACCCAGATCCCTCTGTATCATAGTGTTCTGCAGTCTCTCTCCATTTAAAAATGGCATGTTGGTCATACCTACACTGGTTAGCCAGCCAGTATACTTGCAACTAGGAACACCAGCATTGATGAAGTACCACAACCCTAAAAAGACCTGGAAGGTAGAAGCTCCAGTGTTGAAAGTTTTCACCCTTTTCTATGTTGATGACCATATTTGAGATGGGTAGAAACCCTGCTCCCCAGCAAGCCAATCATCAAATTTCTTCGCTAGGTCAGGACTCACTGTACCAGGGTCCCAGCCCAGTTTTTGGTCATTCCGACAGAATCGATCAGAAGTTATGGTGGGAGTCTACTGGAATGGCAGCAAATTTCCAGATCTAAAAGTTTTAATGTATTCTAGATATGTGCATGTGAGGGTTGAGTGGATAAAATGCAGAATCATACATATCAACTTGAATGAGCTCATTTATGGCATCATCAATGAAAGACCTACAAATGTGTTGCTTCAAGCAGAGAAGAAGAAATGGAAAAGCTAATCTTAATAATAAGATGGTATTATAAGTCATAATATATGTTTTATCCAAGTAAAAGGCAGTATAAAGCCGTAGTGCTATAGCTACAATATGCAGGTAATTAGCTCAATAATGTCATCATAAAAAAATGAAAATTAGTGTATCCATGGTGATTCACTTGCAGTTCGAATTTAAGTCTGTGAAAGTCTTAAGAAAATGTATGTTATTATAGTCACATGATCAAAGATGACACTGAGGCCAAGCTCATTATTCATTTTTAGACATGCCTTGAAATTAAGCTGCTAGAATATGACTAATACTTGACGCATCTACATGCAATTTCCTTGTTCACTATTCTAACAGTATTAATCTGTTTAAATTGAGAATGAAGAT
Source organism: Cetorhinus maximus (assembly GCF_964194155.1). NCBI lineage: Eukaryota > Metazoa > Chordata > Chondrichthyes > Lamniformes > Cetorhinidae > Cetorhinus > Cetorhinus maximus. Next base: position 84,909,760 of record NC_135879.1, read on the forward strand.
TGTCAACCGTGCCTCTGGGAGTGGGGGGGAAGAGATCAGATGTGGGCAAACGGTGACCACTGGAATCCTGCAATTCTAATGTGGAACCAGAATTGAAGAGTGTTTTTACTGGCTCCACATTCAGGTAAGCAAAAACCTATTATTTTTTATTTACTTTTTTGGCACCAGCCTCCAGCAATTCTTTAAAGACTGTAAGATTGGCTGCTCTGTGCCTAAGAAAACAGCGAAGGTACCAATCAAGTTCGGGAATGGGCCTGAAATAGAAATTAGGCTCCCAGTCTGTATAGTCAATGTCTTAATGCCTGTTTTAAGCAGGTGCTTTGGACAACTACAGTGCGTTCTAACCAATATGGTGTGCAGTGTATACCCATGACGGAATAAGCACGTGCCCGCTATATTCAGTGCCCATTGTTTGCCTGAAAAACAAATGCAGCATGATCACATCTCCAGGCCAAGCTGTCAAATTCATGTGAATCCCAAATTACTACATCAGAGTTGAACATTTTTTTTTGCTCTAATTGGGATATTTCTACAAATGGGTTCTGTTAGTGGAAGTCCTTACCTGCTGAGAGCATATTGCAGAAATTCTGGTGCATGGTTGCCTCAATTTTCTGCCCAATGGCTGGAAAATCATGGGCAGTGTTACCCAAATTTCATTGCTCCCAATAGTGCAAATAGCTTTTTATATCTCCAGTTTAATTTGGTAGTATTCATCTGTGTTAAACACTTGACTAATTACACACTCATAAAAACACCATCACCATTTATTAACCAAGTTAATAAACCTGATGTGTTTTTGAACATCATATTTGATCAGTAACAATTAACCAAGACCTTGAACTACCTAAGTTCAATGTATTATTGTTACAGTTACTCTTTATAGCTACAGATTGGTATAATGGTGCACAATATTCATTGTTACCTGTGTCACCCCATCCAGTGATGTAGCAGTTTGAACTTCTTTTTTGTATGCGCTCTCTCCTGCGTGGTAGACATATTGGCAGAACATGGGCACTGAATTTGATGCAATGTTCCTGCTGTCCTTCTAGCTTTACCAATGCAACGTCATAATCATTAGCATCAGGCTTATAGTCCTTGTGGATAATAATCCTCTTCACTTCAAAGTTTTCCTCATATTCCTCAGATACTAATGTATGGTAATCGCCAACACGGACTATATAATTTTTTGTGCTGTTGCCGTACCTGTCAAAGAGAAAGTGTGAACTTAAGAAGCAAGTTTTATTTAATAGAATGCCCATCACAGATGTGCTCCAGTTTAATGAATCACGATGACTTAACAGTCATGAAGTTAAAAGAATAATATTGTTGAACAGTAGTAAAAAATTACTTTGTGTTTGCAAACAGGATCAGATTGAAGAACGTTATTGAATCAAGGTGGGATATAGAATTTTTAAAAATGCAACAAGGTCAATTGGCTATGAAACCTATTTTTACCATAATTAAAGACTGTAATAGACTAATAGCTTTGATGGTATTATTCGCTTAAGATGTTTTTCTATATGATGCTTTGTTAGGTCATAAGAAATTGATGTTCATACAACAGTTCTGCATTTGCACATTGCTACAATCAGATCCTTTATTTTGACAGCAAAATCATAGACCCATATATTTTTTATTAGGATAAGGGCACTTACAGAATGTAGCTGACTGAGGGAAACCAGGAAATCCATCCATCAGCTGAATTAATAGAGCGAGAAAGTCTTTACATCCAATCATTCCACAGTGGAGCACTGAACTCCACTTGAACTTCCCTTAACAACAGATGAATTAAGGAGGTCTATCTCATTCCCACAAAGAATCAAGATAAGATAGGGAAAGGGGAAATCTTGAACAGGGCTTGAACTTTATTTACAGTCACAAAAATGTTCCCAGCTTAAACATAACAATTTATCCCACATTTTTGGGATTTTTGTTTTTTTGCTAAACTATCATTCTTTTCTTATATTTGTAATTATATTTATTTTCTTGTTCACACTGGAAATCCTCCTTTGACACACAATTAACCGAGCCTAAAGAAAGGAGTGTCAAAGTGGTCCTTCACTTTGCTTCCCTCCGTGTGGAGAACACACCGATATTCCCAAGCAGCATAATTAGGATTTGAAACTCAATGGCTGGGATATTCCTGTAATTCCCACTGAAAGTCAATGGATTTTTTGCTGATTTGCCAACTTTTCAGTCCCACTGGAAAATCCCAGCTGCTGTGTAGAAAGTCAGAGCTTTGGTTTTCCATCCTTTATATTCCACAGCACTGTCTATTTATGACATATTAGAAAATTAATGGGAATTTGTAAATCTGCGTGTTAGAAAATTCTGGAAGCACTCAGCAGGTCAAGCAGCATCTGCAGAGAAAAGAAGATAGGGATTATATGTTTCAGATTGACGACCTTTCATCAGACCTGAAACTTTAAAACCTACCCTCCTCTCTCCAAAGTTGCTGCCTGGTCTGTTGAGTGTTTCTAGCATGGACACATGCAGGGATTCTAGAGGAAGATGTTTGCTCTTCACTATTTATAGTGAAATCATAAACAAATATAAAGAATATGTTTATGATTTTCTTCTATATAGTGAGCTAAAGAAATCTTCCTCTCTAGATCTATGAAAGTCATGATTCTTAACTCTGAAAACATTTCTACTTTAAGAGGTTGGGCATCACAGTATCATTCAGGGAATGATTCAGAATTCTCACACAAAATCAAAAGTAGGGACCATCGCTTTTGAAATAAGCAGATTACATTGATAACATTGTACACAAAGGAATATCAGACAAATGCATTTCACTTTTATTACTAATACTCAATTAATAATACTCAATATTGCAATTTCAACCCTCAATCTAGACAGAGGTATACATAAAGGTTGTCCAATGTCTATTCATTTTGGCATTAGAACTAATTGCACCTTAGACAAATCAGGCATTGAACAACAGTGAGCAGAGAGAACAGAACATGAAATATCACAGTTTGAAAATTGTATTATATTTTTCTAAATAATCTAGTTCAAAGCATTTTATGCTAGTGGAGCTATTGAATGAATTCAGGAGGCTGTCAGATTATATTGGAGTAAATCTGTGTAAGACCACAGAACTATCCAAGAATCATTTCCCTTCAATGCTAAAAGAAGGATTCTTGTCTTAAAAATTATTTTTCAACTTGAAATCATTGCCAAGAGATTTAAAAGGCTAGCAAGGTCTTTCACTAAGGAAAAATGACATGTACCTTAAAATATCAGTATATTAATCAGAATATATCAATGACTATTATAACTGCAAGTTGAATACTTAGAGAAAACATTATCTGCCAGTTTCCCATGTTATAACAATAAACTTGCTTTGTTATCTGGAGTACATACCAACAGGCCAACCTAACAGATGGTCAGAATCTGAATTATATCGAATATTAATAAAGACAGGACATTAAATATCTTTGACACCACAATATCGGTACATAAAATAATTAGGGCTGAAAATTGAAAATAGCATCTGCCTGATCATCCTGTCTAGGTAAGAGTTTTAATAATTAAATCCCCAACTATATTCATATCTTGCGAAGTATAAAATTGACAAATGTTCTGGGGGTATTTTAATCTGGAAAAGTAAGTGGCTTTGGGTGCGGACGGCTGGTTAAAAGAGCTGAAATTGATCGTAAGTCAGGAAACTGACAGCAACCGGCTGAATTCCGCCACTAACTTCAGCATGATTGGCTGTGTGAGAGAAACCAGTATAGCAGAAGTGGGTTAGCAATTATCATGTGTAAAATGCCAATTAACAGCTCTCTTGTGCATGGGTTTCTGAGTTTTGTGGAACTTGCCAGGGAAATTAAGATGAGAGGACAATGCGATTTGAGGGAACTGAACAAGTGACTGGCAAAAAAAATATTTTCAAAGAATAAGCCCTCACTCCTGCTTCCTTGCCTAGGTGAAAGGCTTTTGTTCACAGATTAATTCTAAGAGTGTGCTTTCTCTGCTTTGGACGTGATTTCCACCACCTTGGATGGAGGCCACTTCTACTATTTTGGAGTTCAGATCATTTGATCCACAATTCCCATCTGTCAAACATCAGTTCGGTATAGGTGCTGCTAATGCTAATGGGCCTCAAATGAGGACCAAAATGATTAGCAGCAGCAACAACGTTTGTGACATTCTCCTTGCCCACACCACAGGAGAGAGTGAGCACAGAGGTCCAACTCACAGGAGGCAATGCTCCCAGCACTGTGTTTACTGGCAGAAGATAAGCTGGACATGGTCATGCAGCAGCACCTCAGGAGGCTGAGAGTATTGCCCAGGCTGCAGCTTCCTGGAAGTAAATCTTCGGCCAACATGTCGGAACGCTTTACCATTTGACCAACTGTCAAAGTCATCACCATGTTTAATTTCTTCACCTCTGGTTCCTTCCAGGAACCTGCAGGAGATTCTTCACAATCTTACAATCTGCCCACAAATGCCTCTCTTGGGTGACCGATGCCATGTTTGCCAGGACCGATGCTTAGATGCATTTTTCAACTAATTAAGCTAGAATGAGTTTGCTTTATGACTCTGGCTGGTTTGTCTGAGGCCCTGGGAGTCATCGACTGGACAAGTGATATATTACAATGGGGGGTACCCTCCAGTATGCACCAGCCCAGGTATCCCGAATGACAGTCGTCAGCTGTCACAACATAGTGCAGCAGTTAGGACTGGCAATCCGGGGAGAAGAAGGTGCTGAGCACACTGCCTCTCTGGAGGAGGAGAAGAAGCAACATGAGGAGTAGTGGAAGGAGGAATATGGTGTGGTGACAGCACCAGCAGCTATATAGATATAGCTGCCCGAGTTACTTAGGATGTCTTGATTCAAACATGATTCAGTTAGATTGAAGCATTGCACCCATCTGGCAGCCAAATTCTGAACCCATGTGGCACCCCCAAATCCCATCGCCCAATCCCCAACATAAAGCAATTCTACAAACAACAATTCATCTCTTCCGCAGACACCCATTTCTCATTTCTAACATATGTCTGACTATTCTTCATAAGGCAAAGGGTCACTTGCCAAGCCACAGGCAAAAGTTGTCAAATTGAGAAAATGGAGCAAAATAAGTAATTTTAATCTGACAGAAAAAAGAAACACAAAGTTAACAATGTGCACGTGCATACTCTTGTGCAGCTACAAATCTTTACTCTTCCGTTTTTCTGCTACTCCTACATGATGCAACCCATGTGGCTTTACAGAGGTGAAGACAGGCTGCTCAAATCCTTGCCCTGACTGCTCAAATGCTCTCTTCCAAGGTCCAATAAGTTTTGGAGCCACCGAGGGCCCCAGTAAAGACTGTCTTGCCTGTGCCTGTGCAGGAGCAGACTCATTCTCTGGAAGGTGCAGCAGGTGAGAAATGGAAGCACTTTGAACAGACTCCCCAATCCATGTTCCTTTTCTTCATCTTCCCTCGCACGGTCCATGCACACTTCCCTGCTTGCAATGAGCAGTAGAGAATTTTGCTGCACATCAGGGAGGTGCTGAACAGGTAAACCTAGGTTTTCATTCAGTCCTGTTTCAGGTGGCATTCTGAGTGTGCAAGCCAGTGGTGAAGGTTAGCATGCACTCAGTCGCTGCCCCGCCTTAAGCTTCACGCAGGTGGCCACTCTTTCTATGGAAGTAGACATCATTGAGAAAGCCTGAGACATCTTGGCACTCATGTTGGAGGCGGACTCCTCCAATCTCACTCTGTCTTGAAAGGCTGACAAGAGCTCACACATTTTCTGCTACTTCTCCAGAATTATCCTCTTCATCAACAGCCCCTGAGGCTCAGCATTTGCATCCAGCTGAGCAAAGCTTGGAGAGTCCTGCGACAGGGACTCACCGCTGCTGTGACCTGCCTCCAGCACTTGCTCTCGCTCACTTGTGATGTGCAAGACACCATGTGAAAACCTGCCTTGCCGGTCCCACTGAGGTGTGTGTGTATCTGAGCTGGTGCATGGTCTGCCTGAGTCCTGTGATGGTGTATCCACAGAGTGAGTGGCCTTCTCATCTGACTCCTGCATCACCTCCTTCAGCATGTGTGAAGGGCCTGTGAGAAATGAAAGGTATGAATTAGAACTGTCAATGTAAAAAGGTGCTAAGTCATCTTTGTGTAAATGATCATATCTCAGTGGATGCTGGCATCAAGTCAACACGAGTGAGTGATGTATGCCATGTGGCTGTCACCAGGTAGCTGTGAGACCCCAATCTCACCATCCCTGATGGTCAGGTATGCCAACACATGGCTTATCTCCAGCAGCTCCCCCTCCTCATTTGTCAGTATGGAGATGGTTGGATGGCCACCTCCAGTTCTCTGCTTCCCCCTTGTGTTCTTTGCCCTTTTCTTCTGCAAGGAGGGAATGAACAGACCTATGAGAATAATGAAATGTGTTGAATGGATGGGTGGACAACATTTGTTTAAGGTCAGTGTGAGGGACAGGAGTGACATTGCATTAGGATAAGGGTGAGTATCAGTGGTGGATAGTCAAATGGAGGATTGAAGAGTTACCTAGAGAGAGAGGGAAGGGTACACCTGTAAAGTAAGTTGGTATGAGGAATGAAATGTAGTAGACTTAGAAAGGCAGAGTGAGGTGGGGGTTGTGGGGTGGAAGTGTGGGATGTTGCAGTTAGAAGCACTCCATCAGTACTGCTCAGAAGTGTCAGTCTAGATTATATGCTCAAATTTTAAACTGTGGCTGTAACTCCTGAATTTCTGACTCGGAGTCAAGACTAACATCACAGGTAGTTGGAAAACTGGGTGGAATTTTGTGCTCCCATGGGCTGGGAGGTGGGGGGTGTAAAGGCAAGTGGCATGGCAGAGACATTGTGCCCATCACCAATCTGCCACCTCTGGTAGTTTACCAGTGGTGGGGGAGGGGCGGGCAGTTCACTTTGCAGAGGAAGGGGCCAACACACCACATGGCAAGGCTACCACTTAAACGCTGGCAGCCCTGTTAGGGACCTGGTTGGGGGAGCTCTCCTCAATACAGGCCACCTTCCCATGGTACTACCCAGCCCCGTGAGTTCCTCCCCCTGCCAGATTCCCAATCCCAGCCTCAACTCCCCTTGTTGGGGCCTGCCAGTCTGGCCCTGGCAAAACACCATACAAATCTTTTTATCTGGCTACAGCAATGATCGTCATTGGAGACTGCCTGCAGTCCCAGCAGTGGTCACCACTCTTGGTGGCACTTCTGAGTCTAGATGGCTGTCAACTATTTGATTGGATGCAGGCAGGAGGCTCACCCTGAGCTAATTAACAGCCCAATGGCTGTATAATCAGCTTGGGGTTTCCCAACCATGCGGGGACTCACCCTTAACTTTTAAACTGAGAAGGCAGGCCACCAACTCAGTGTAAAGTTCCACCCACTGAGTTGAGCAGTTTAAAACCATTTCACATATGCCTTAACACACAGCATAATAGTACTTGTAATCATCCAGTCACTTTTATAAAGGCCATCAGAAATGGAAAATGGGGGCAAGAGCCAAACTGTATAATTATATAAACTACTGTGATGGGTGTTGGGGTTAGGATACATTAGTATGGTAGCCCCAGGAAGCTTCACCAGGCTGAAATTCCACACTTTGGTGAGTACCAAAAGTTTGTTACTCATTCTCCATGAAAGTAATCTTTATATTAAATTGCATTATATATATATATATATATATGTATATATTTAAGTAGCAAATTGATTTGATCTACTAATCTGCCCACCTCCATCTCCCTTTGCTGGCTTTGGGTTAGTCAGAGTAATAGAGTTGAAAGCCAGCCTATCACCTGGGTGCTGGGCTTAGGGGTCAGGTAGGTGTGAATCTACAAATGCAGCCTGCTCAGCCCAATCACATGTAAAATTGGGGGCAGCAAGAAGTATGTTATAATGTAATTTTGTTATTACATAATTTGAGGGTGATGGATTCACAATCATAATGATTTGACCTTTTACTTATGAAAGACTGAACAGGCTAGGACTCTTTTGTCTAGTAAAGGGAAGGCCAAGGAGTGACCTGATAGAATTCTTTAATGTTATGAAAGGGTTTGATAGCGTAGACACAGAGGAAATGTTTCCACTTGTAAAACGTCCAAAACTAGTGGTCATATATATAATCATTAAAAAACTCAACAGGGAATTCAAGAGAAACCTCTTTACCCAACGAGTGGTAAGAACGTGGAATATGTTACCAGTAGGAATAGTCGAAACAAAGTGCATAGACACACTTAAGGGGAGTCTAGATAAGCACATGAGGGAGGTAACTAAGATTACTCTGTTCACCATACTTTGCTTATGCTGTTTCTTTTCTCCTCATTTTATTCTATAGCTTTTATTTTCGCTAATATAAACTATTCCATCTATACTGGTCCAGTTTTCTAAAAGAAAACTGGAAACATATTCCTTATTTATCCTTCCTCCTGGGTCCCATCATTCATTCTGGCAGTTGGAGCAACTATCTAAGAGCAGTTTGTATTCCTCCAAAAAATTAACCTTGTCTAACCATTGCTGTGCTCTGGTTAATCTTGGGTGCATAAGGATACGTAAAGACACAATGTGTTAACCGAGGGTATCGATGGAGCTAGGACAAGTAAATGGAGTCGAAGTACAGATCAACCATGAGCTAATTGAACAGAGGTGCAGAATTGAGCGGCTGAATGGCCTACTCCTGTCCTTAATGTTGCTATGGGCAGAATTTTGCCCTTGGCAGGCGAGTTCGATGGGGGCAGGCAGGGGTGCTTGGGAAGGCAACTGCCGCCCGCGATCAGGAACGGGCTGTGATTTCACGCTGGCGGGCCAATTAAGACCCACCCAGTGTGAAAGGCAGCTGGGGAAGCTCCAGGAAGGGGCGGGCGGGGGCATGATGTCCGCCAGGTCCAATGGCCACCTGGCAGCTGATTCAAGAGGGGCCCAGGCAGCCCTGGAAGGCTGCCACGGAAGGACACTAAACTCTCGATGGATTCCAGGGCGGTTGGGCACGGCAAGCTGGAGGGCAGGTCGGGGGGGACAGTTGGCCCGCGTTTCTCCGATGCATGCCTCGCAGCCCTCCTGGAGGAGGTGGCAACCAGGAGGGAAACCCCTGTCCACAGAAACCACACCTCACCAAAAAAGCCTGGGAGGTGGTGGCATCCAGGGTGAGCAGCCACGATGTGGAGAGGCGCACATGGGTGCAGTGCCGGAAGCGATTCACCGATTTGCTGCGATTGGGAAGGGCAAGTACCATGTTGGCATGAGTCAGTGTGCAGAACAGTTAAGGGCTGGCCATCTCCCCGTGGACCTCAAGGGTGTTAGAGTGTGAGTGGCAACTGTCAATGATGCCGGAACTGGCCAAGGGGGTGAGCCCTAGCTACTTGGACTGAGTGCCTTGCAGCTCCAGGGTCACGAATCGGCTGAGCCCTGCCAGGTGTTCCTCAGGTGGGGTTGGCTAGGCTGCAATGGCAATGCAGGTAGAGAGTGCTTTCAGGAGAAGACATTCCATAACAATATTGAGAGGTCATGGACTGGCGGTGGACCTCCAAACCTCCTAATCCTCACAGGCTATGAGCAGGAGGCACTGGAGCTCGAGAAAGGGCATGCACCTCGGTCAACTGGCCGCGGTGAGTTTGGGGTACCAGATGAAGGTAAGAGTGCAGTCCACTGAGGTGAGATTGTCAGTTATTGCAACCATTCTTGTGTAGTCTTTATATTGATGTGAGCCTCGAAACTGGAGTCCCCATTGATAAATGAAAGGCAAGGGCACCATGATGCAAATCTCCATTGTCTCACCAGGGTGCCTGGCATACACAGTGACAGTGTCATGACTTAAACTAATGACATGTCCTTCTTCTCCCTTTTAGGTTTGCCAGCAGGCGCTCGTAATGAGGAGCCTGAAGGCTCACCCCTGACCCTGGAAGACCACCGTGCTGAGTATGAACCTGGGTCACACCCTCTCTGTCAAGCAGGCACCAGCGCAGATACCAGCATCTCAGTGGGAATAAGATCACCGTCTGGTATCTCGGTGCACATTGGTGAGGGCACTTCACACTTACCTGAGGTGCAGGTGGAGGCAGAGAGCGCCCAGGGCGCTGGCAGTCAGAGGGCTGCTGAAGACCAAGGCGATGCTCAGTCAAAGGCTGATGATGGGCCTCTGGAGTCATCCATTAGGCAGCAGATGCTGGACATCCAGTGGGGTGTGCGGGAGGATCTGACTGAGATACATGATGGAATGCATGCCATGATCTCCGTTTGGAAGGAGTCCCTGTGGAGCATGACCACTGCGTGGACCCTCATGGCCGAGCACAATTGAGAGAGCGGCGACTCTCATGGAGAGTCAGCTCCAGGGACACAATCAGGGTTTCCTGGGGATGCACTCGGACCTGCAAGCCTTCACACAGGCAACAACCTCAGCTGGTCAGTGTCAGTGTGGGAGATGGATTAGGCACCCAGTATCCCAGCTAGGTGCCCTCATGTTGGCGCAAGAACTGCCTGTCGTCTCTGTAGGCTCTTCTCAAGGCACTCTGGATGACACCAGCAGCTCCTCCGCCCCTCTGCCAGTGACCGTGGCATCTAATGAGGCTGTGGCGACGGAGGAGATGCCAGCCATGACACTGGCCGCTCCCCCCCAGTCGGGACCTTCACAGTCTCCATGGGCCAGAGGACAACGGCCAAGGTCATCAAGGCCAACAAGACAGCAGAGTGAGCAGGCTGTCTCCAATGCTGGTGCCAGCGAGGGGGGAGCACCTAGATGTAGCACCTGCAAACATAAATGTAAAGCACCTTAAGCACAAGATGGCCTTATCATGGGTGATATTTGGTTTAACTTTTTTAATGGTGTGATAAACAACACCGGTTAATGTTCATTTCAGCTATGTTTCACATGCACAATTAAATAAGATGTTATTTTGTGCTATTAGTCTCTGTAGGCTTCATTTGTTCTATAGGTGCAGGGTAAGCCATTATGTAATGATGGACATGTGTCTCCTGAAACTTTATTGCACATGCACAGAGTGTATGCTGCTGGCCAAGGAAATGGTCCTGTCAGGGATCGAGTATGAAGCCTGCACTCTGGCATGTGGTGGTGGTTTTTATTTGGTAGGCTAGCTGAAAGAGCATTAGATCAAAGCCTCCTGGGTGTCCCAGCCTCCCTGAAGGTTACCCAGGTCAGCGTCCATGCCCTTAGCGTTCCCTTCACTGTGCTCGTCCTCAGACTCACTACTGGACTCATCATCTGTGCCCTGTGCAGCTGCGTCAACATCCTCTTTCTCCACTGGGTCCCCCCCTTGCCAGAGCCAGATTGTGGAGAGTGTAGCATGCAACCATTATCAGTGACATGCGCTCTGGAGGGTATCGCAGTGCACCCCCTGAATGGTCCAGGCATTGGAAGCACATCTTGAGAAGACCGATGGTTCTCTCTACCACAGCCCATGTGGAGGCGTGGCTCCTATTGTACCGCTGCTCAGCTTCTGTTCTTGGATGGGGAAGAGCTGTCATGAGCCACCTTCTGAGCGGATAGCCCTTGTCACCCAGCAGCCATCCATCCAGCCAGGCTGGAGCACTGAAGAGCCCCAGCACCTGGGAGTGTCTCAGGATGTAGGCGTCATGGGAGCTGCCTGGGTACCTTGCACAGACTTGTTGACTATGCATCCTGTGGTCACACACTATCTGCACACTCAAGGAGTGGAATCCCTTCCTGTTGACGAATGCAACCAGCTGACTCGCTGGTTCCTTGATGGCAACATGTGTACAGTCAATTGTACCCTGGACGCGGGGGATCCCAGCAATCGCTGCAAAGCCTCTGGCTCGCTCAGCCTGGCTGGCCTCGTCCATACAGTAATGAATGAAAGTCAGTACCCACCTGAACAGAGTGTCTGTCACCAGTTTGACACAACTGTGAACAGCTGATTGGGAGACTCCATACAGATTTCCCACTGAGCCCTGGAAAGAGCCAGAGGTATAGATGTTGAGGGTCACTGTGACCTTCAGAGCCACTGGCATGGAGTGTCCACCCACACAGTCGGAGCTGATCTCAGGCCCAATCGTCTGACAAATGGAGGTCATGGTCTCCCTTGAGAGGCGGAGCCTCCTTCGTCATAGCACCTCAGACATATTGAGGTAGCTGCATCACCGCCTGTAAACCCCGACAGCGGGATTGTGGTGTCTTCTGTGGTCCCTTCTGCCTTGGACTGCCAGCTGGACCTGCCCCCCCTTCTGCCTGCGCTTCCTGTCCCATAGGTCGCACCCCTGGAAGCTGCATTGGGACACCTGAGCTCCTTTCCCTTCTGCCCCTCTCTTCCTCCTCAGAGGAGGTGCCACCAGCAAAGACCACAATCCCCATTATCAGGGTTAGGGAAGGCTGACTGAAACCTGGAAGGGCCCACATGGACTGAATCCTCTGCAGACCTGGAAGACACCAATGAGTCTTGAAATGAAGCCTTGAAATGCTCAGAATGCTGCTCTAAAGCAAGATAAAGCTGTCCAGTTCACAAAAACAACCAGCAACACACAATCTCCAAAGCTCCTCACTACTCACATTGACAATGCTGCTGGCACTTATCCCGCCCGTGGATGAGCTTTTGCAGATTGTGGCCTGCCCCCCTGCCCGTGCGATGGCCGAAAATTCACACGGGCTACGTAAACACGGAGAAAATTGGTGTGTCAAAGGCCTTAATTGGCCTCTTAATTAATGGTGGGTGCGCCTCCATCTCCCTTGCACGCTCGCCTAGCAAAATGTCGCAAGAGTGCACGCCCGGCCAATGTCAACGCGCGTTTCTTCATGCTCGAGCGGGTCGGGCACGTGCCCGCCTGCCGAGTGAAAAATTCTGCCCTATGTTGCTGGATGAGTACTGTAAACACATGGGTGATCCCAGAGCCCAACTGTTATCAGGTGAGTTACATCGTCCCTGATGGTAGAAGTTAATACTTTAAGTTTAATTTAACAATCAATAAAATATCTTGTAAATTTTTTATATAACATGATGAGCAGGTAAAACTGATTGTAGTACTGTGAGCTGTCATAAAATGCAGTCCTTATTCCACCCTTCAAATTCTGTTTCACATATTGGTTATTCTGATTATCCCCTTGTTTCCAGTTTCAAATAATTATATAGCACAGAGTGCCGGCTCTTTGAAAAGAGCTATTTAACTAGTACTGTTCTTTCCTTATATCACTGGAAATGTTTCCTTATGAAGTATATATTTAATTCCCTTTGAAAGTTGCCATTGGATATAATTCCATCAGGCAGTGCATTTCAGATCATAACAACTCAAAGTATAAAAAATTCTCTTCATCTTCCCTCTGGGTCTTTTGCCAATTATCTTAAATATGTGCCCTCCAGTTCATGATGCACCTGTTAATGGAAACAATTTCTCCTTACTTATGCTGTGATAATTCCTTATAATTCTGAACAATTTTATTAAATCTCCCCATTCGCGTTCTGTGCTCCAAGGAGAACAATCCCAGCCTCTCCAGTCTCATTATGTAACACCGCATCTAATAACACAGGAAAGTTTAAGTTTCAAGACCTTGAGAGGTCACAGGTTTGAGAGTGGCCATGCCAGAGTGCCGTCAGAATATGAGCTTCTATTTACTTTTGATATTCAATTCTAACTTACGTGACACAACTTGTGGTTTGCCACTTAAGTAAAAATGTAGGTTATCTGATACATTCCCTGTTTCACAATGATCGCACAACTCTTTCCTGTTTCACAATGATCACACAACTCTTTCTTTTACATATAATAAATATCAAGTTGCATGTATCTGTAACTTTGGAGAGAAAAGGAAAAAAGGTTGCATGATTATAAATTTCAAGGCCAAGGATTTGCAATCCCAGCTACCATCATACTCTGGCAGATTAGCATGTTCACTATACTCAGCAGGTGCACAGCTGATCACATTGGAATTCTTGGGCTCGGGTTATTTAAATTGAGTGGGTGAGCCTGTCTATGACAGTAGAGCCTCAGTGTACGATAGTAGGTATAGTGGTGCTGGTCAGCCAACAACTGAAAGCCAGTGCTGGCAGGTTCAGCTGAAAAGAGAACAATTATGCAAAAGTTGCCCCTTTTTCAGAAAGCACAGTTTCAGATCTTGCATAGATATTCTCAAGGGTACAGCAATGGTGGTCACTCCCAAGCAGATTGGGCGTGAAATTTGGATTATTAGTGCCGCTACTGAAGCCAAATGCCCTCCTGGGTGTGCTCGCTGTGCTGCCAGCTACTTCCAGCATGTCTTGTGTGGTGCTCCATCTGAGAAGGGTGCTTGTTGCTGGTGTCCTCTGTGTGCAATGGAAGCAACTGAACTCGTTCTAACACGATGCCAAACAGCCCAGCCAGCTAATGTGATGCCTATTTTCTAAATTTGGATCACGTAGGTCCAGTCAACTGATTTATATATCACTCACAAAAGATCAAGCTGTAAGATGGCCCAGCACCAGAGTTACATAAAGGGCCAGGAAACCAATTTGCAGACAAGGTGATTTGACGAACCTCTGCCACTGCAAAGTTTCTGCAAGTATTGCGGGGTGTTTTTAGAAATGTTGTGGTGAGTACCTGCATTTGGCAGGGTGTGTTGCTGCATCCACGTAGTGATGGCAAAGCATTTGGTGACCTGTCCACACAAACGCTGCAACAGATTTGGGGGCAGCTTTGGCAGTGCCTCTGAGTGTGCAGCACCACAGGGAGATGGAGAAGAGGCCACAGAGAGGACAAGAAATTCTCTACCAAGTTGAAGCCGCACTCCTCCATGCTCCTTGACAGTGACAGCTGGCAGGTCAGCAAATACACCACGAATCTTGGTGTGCAAGCCTCATCCAGGTCTTCAACTGAGACTCCTATAGCAAAACTCATCTATAACCTCACCTCCAGTGTGCTAGCACACAAACACCTGGTGTAGCTGCAACCCACTTGTGCCCTGTGACTAACAATGTGCTGAGCCCAACTCTATACTGGCCTCCAGTGCCAGTATTAGAGCTGTGATAGCAGGCTGTGAGTGTCAAATCAAGTAACAGGGTCAGTCCTGTTGCTCTCTCTCCTCTTCTTGGGGCTGCTGGTGGCAGAAGTCCTGGCGCGTCTGAAACCATAAACTCAGGTCCATGGCTACAGCATCTGCCGATTGCACTTCATGCCAGATAGCAAGATGTGGGTGAGCTGGGAGCTGAAAAGTGACATAAGGCAGGGGCATACCATCATCCACAATGTTCTCGGTGCTGCCAGTTGCCTGTCCTGCCAGTCTCCTGATGCTGAAAGCCATCTCCTCCATAAGGCTCAAGAGATGCAGACATCCTTGTCCTTTCCCGATTCTGCTCTGTTCCCTATTATTGTGCGCCACCTTGTTCTAGATAGAGGGCTGAATGTCAGTGACTATGCAGCTTTGTGTTTGGGTGATATGCCTGCCATAACTGAATAGTTGGAGGTTATGCGGAATCAGTGAGCGGTGGATGTGAGGCCAGCAGCATTGGTGTGTGAAGGTGAGCTGGAGTATCTAAATGTTAGGCATGAGTCCTGACTGCCAGGGGGTGCTGATGGGGGTGAGTGATGAGGATGTGGTGCATTGAGGTTGGTGGCATGATGGGTTTGAGATGCCATGTTAAGATGCTTTCATTGTTCATGACCACCTGTGTGAGATCACTAGACTTGTAGCGCTGCTGCCAGGATCAGCTCCAAATGCCAAGTACTGACATCCCAGTCATTTTCTCCCACTCGCTTCTGAGGGTGGCCTTTGAAAGCCTCCTGCCAACTCTCCCCCATCCCAATCATTGCATCTCTCCTACCTATCTCCACCATTAAGGCCTTTAGTGCCACACCTGTGACCCTGGATCACTCTCTCTTCCCATTTTCTGAAGCCCACAACCTTGTCCTTACATCCATGTGATCCTCCTGCACTGCTCACCACCCCCCCTTTGCTGGGGACCCCCATCCTGCAACCCCCAATCTGTCCCACTCACCTGTCTTCAGGGATTGAGCGATGATCCCTGGCGAACGACTCAGAACTTTAGTGGCAGCAGCCACCGTTCTTAGTCTCTGATTGGCTGGTGGCTTTTGGGGGGGGGGGGGGGGTGGGGGGGAGCGGCGGCGTTTGCTGTACTGGGGGCCTTGATTGCTTGGGAGACCCAATGCTGGCCAATTACGTGCCTGATTGCACATAAACAGTGTCGGGCCTCCTGGGTAGAAGTGATGTGGGGCTCCCACCAGTTCTCCAAACAGTGGGGGGGGACCCAGCCACAGGGTCTAAATTCTGCCCAGTGTAATATCTAATTCTGCCCTGCACCCTAACCTTCTGTGGCTAGGTAAATAATTGTCCCAGGAGCTTTTTGTTCAGTAACCTGAATGTCAATGCTTCCGTCCTTATTTTATCTCTGCTCAGAACCAGAGGGAAGGGCCTATTCCAGGCTGCTTCTGCTGAACACTAGGGACCAGGTCATCCAATAACAGTGGGTGTTTATCAATCATTCAGGTGAATTAACAAATTGCTTATCTTTCACATTCTTTGGGGAAATAATTTCAATGCCTGGCACATTAATTTTCAGTCCAGTGCTTGAAAAAAAATACAATCTTGTGGAAATACAATGTCTGAAACCACCCTTATTGCCCTACAGATTTGTCCAAATCATTTCTGAAGAAAAACAATCTGAAAATCCTGAAATGTGGCAGGCATTTTGCCTCCAGGCGCTGTTTGCTTTGCCCCTGCCTGCCGTAAAGAAGTTAGCCTTCTGGATCCTGGCCAAGTCCCGCTTCCATGAAAGGGTCGAGAATGAGAGGGCACAGATTTAAAGTAATTTGAAAAAGAAGCAAAAACAATATGAGAAAAAAACTTTTTCATGCAGCAGGCAGCTAATGTCTGGAATCCACTGCCTGAGAGTGTAATAGGAGGCAGGTTCAATTGAGACATTCAAAAGGGAATCAGGCTGTTATTTGAAAGGCAACAATGTGCAGGGTTATGGGGAGAAGATGGGAGAATGGCACTAAGTAAATTGCTCATTCGGAGAGCTGGTGCAGACACCATGGGCCGAATGGCCTCCTTCTATGCTATAAACATTTTGTGATTCTGTGATTCCATCTTCCTGATAGTTCGGTATGCTAGTGTCAAAAGGCATTCAGTACATTGGCGTGGACATACAGTGGTGCAGTGGAGTAGGGGTGTGGGGGCGGAAGGGGCAGAGGAACTGGAGCCAGAATAGGCAAGGGGTTCCAGTGACTGACACATCCTGTTAGTTCTGCTTCCATCTGTGACATCAGGTTCAAAGAGGCGGATGCAGGAACTGTCACTCCCACTGGGAAATCATGGCAAATAGTGCAGTGAATCAGTCCCACCTCTGAATCTAACTCCATCCATTGACATAACGGGCTGGATTTGGTCCCACAGTTGCCGAGTCCATCGGCAGGCCCGGAAGAAATCGGAATTCTGGCACAGGAAGGATACGGCAGCCTGAATCCGGTTACTTGGAGGCAACCTCATCACGCGGTGGGGGCAGCTCGGACATCAGGACGCTCACGTCACCTGATCCCCATGCAGGAGACGGCACCATATTTAAAGGGCAGAAAGCCCTATGTTACAGCTGCAAGTCTGCCTGCAGGCTTTCCGAGGGAGGATTGAAATTGCATTGACCAGCAAGGAGAAATCTATAAAATATTGTACCAAAAAACCTTTGTCGGTCCAATCTGCAGCTTCATAAAAGCTTAGTCATTGGCATCAATGGTTTCACATGTGCTTGGAGATGTCATAATCCACCCAGCACATTGTCCCATGGTTTAGCAAGAGCTCGCTGTGCAACCTCCTCCAGGCCACCCAGAAAGACAAAACAATACTATTTCCAGTGGGCACAAAGGCCATCATCACAAATGAGCCAGATGGTCTGGATGGAGGTTGCTGTGGAGCAGAGTTGTAAGGGACTGGGTCCAGTGCCGATAAAGGATAAATAAATGACCTCCTCTGCACTGTAAGGGTGAGTTTGAGGGTCAGGCTGTCAGTACGTGGATGAAAGGTGGGCAGAAAAAGAAGGCATACTGAATGGTTAAGGTCTAGTTTGGGCATTGAGGTGTAACATGTTCCCCTTCACCAGCTTTGTTTGATGTTGTATGTGCCTACTTGCCATTGTAATGCAAAGGTGTTCGGCAGAGCAAGGGTTAACGTGAGACTGGAGAATAGCACCGCCCATGGTATGATGTATAATGTCACGCAATGATAGATTGAGAAAACACTCTAGAAGTACCGTACCTGTATGGCAACAGCACCATGCATGGCATTAACTTGGATCTGTAAATAGTTAAAGATTAAGAAGAAACGTTTCATGTTTTAACATACAAGTCTTAAGAACTCATTATTGAGACATCAAGTGAACCCATAACACAACACCAGCTTCCATAGTTCTATAGACTGCATGTGTGTGCATCACCATCTTCCTCTGCATCACCATCTTCCTCTGCATCACCATCTTCCTCTGTGCCTTACTCAGATTTCCTGAGAGTGTGAGGATTGGAAGGACAGCTGGGCAACCTGACACCTCATAGCACCAGGGCACAATCCAACAATAAGGGATTCTCCTCAGCATCATTGGAAAATTCACCCTTTCTCCTCTTATGCTTGCTGGACAAAAAGGCCCATAATACCAGGGGGATCCAGACTAAGGGTAGAGTGTCGGAGGTATGTCTGTTGACAGCACTATGAGGGTTTCTGACGGGTGTCATCAGTCATGTGCAAAAAGGGTAGCCCTTGTCACCTAGGATTCATCCCTTCATTTGTGGCCTTGGCACAAACAAGTGTAGTACCTGCGAGTGTCGAAATACATAGACATCATGGCTGCTGTTGGGATAGCGAGCACACACCGGCATGATTCACTTCTTGTGGACACAGATTAACTGCACATTAAGTGAATAGGCTCTCTTGTGTTGATGAAGACCACCAGCTGCTCACGTGCTGCCAACGTGAGTGCAGTTTATTACATCTTGAACACACAAAAAGCGGTATGGCTGTGAATCCCATTGCCCTCTCCACCTGCCTGTCTTAGATCGTCCTGAATCTTATGGATTCTCCGTCCCTCTTGGACAATGCATTAGATGGATTTAGCACAGGAGGGAAAGTAAAGTCTAAAGTGGGGTTTATGTATGTGAGTGTGCAGAAGGTGGTAAATAATATTGGTGAGTGGCAGACAAATAGCCATGTGGAAAAATGATGTTGTGGCGATAACAGAGACCTGGCTCAAAGAAGGGCAGGACTAGATATTAAATATTCCTGGATACAAGGTGTTCAGGAAAGAAAGGAAGAGGAGTGGCAGCATTGATTAAAGAGAACATTGCAATGCTGGAGAGAGAGAATGTCCCAGAGGGCTCAAGGACAGAATCTATTTGACTGGACCAAATGAACAAAAAAACGGGCAGTTATATTGCTTGGTGTAGTTTATAGGCAACCAATTATTGGGAAAGATGTAAAGGAACAAATTTGCAAGGAAATTACAGAGAAGTGCATGAATTATGGATTAGTTATAATGGGGGACTTTAATTATCTGAATATTGACTGACATAATAGTATTGTAAAGGGCAAAGAGGGGCAAGGGTTCCAAGAGTGCATTCAGGAGAATTTTCTAAAGAAATATTCTTGGAAATGAGGTGGGCCAAGTGGACAAATTTCAGTAGGGGAATATTTATGGGATAGGGATCATTGTACCGTACAGTTTTGATCGGCTACGGAAAAGGACAAGGAGCAATCCAGAATAAGAATAATTAATTGGGGAAAACCAACTTCAATGGGGTAAGAGGTCCCAGATAATTTGGAATCAAAGATTAGCAAGTAGAACTGCAACTGAACAATGGGCTGCCTTTGAAGGAGAAGTAGTTCAAGTACAGTCAAGGTATATTATTGCAAAAGGGAAAGGTAGGTCAAACAAATCCAGAGCTCCCTAGATGGCAAATCAGGTAGAAATTAGCAGAGATGAGGAGAATTGTTTTCTCCCAGAGGGTTGTGAATCTTTGGAACTCTCTTCCTCAAAAGTCAGTGGAAGCAGAGTCTTTGAATATTTTTAAGGCAGAGCTAGATAGATTCTTGATAAGCAAAGGGGTCAAAGGTTATCGGGAATGGGCAGGAATGTGGGGTTGAGGTTACATTCAGATCAGCCATGATTTTATTGAATGGCAGAGCAGGCTCAAGGGGCTGAGTGGCCTACTCCTGCTCCTAATTCATATGTTCATTTGTGAGATGAAGCAGAAAAAGTGTGCTTATGACAGATGTTAGGTTGATAATACAATTATCAGGTCAAATATAGAAGGCTCAGAGGGGAATTGAAAAAGCAAATAAGAGAAGCAAAAACAGACCACGAAAAGAGACTGGCAGCTAACATAAAAGGGAATCTAAATGTCTTTCATAGGCATATTAAGAGTAAAACGGTGGTAAGAGGAGGAGTGCGGCCGATTAGGAATTAAAATGGGGATTTATGCTTGGAGGCAGGGGCATGGCTGAGACATTAAATGAATACTTTGCATCTGTCTTTACCAAGGAAGAAGATGCTGCCCAGCTCATGGTGAAAGAGGTGGTAGTTCAGACACTTGAGGGGTTTAAAATTGATGATGAGGAGGTTTTGGATAGGCTGTCTGTACTTAAAGTTGATAAGACTCCGGGACCGGATGAAATGCATCCAAGGATACTGAGGGAAGTGAGAGTGAAAATTACAGAGGCACTAGCCATAATTTTCCAACCTTACTTAGACTCGGGGTAGTGCCAGACAGCTGGACAATTGCAAATGTTACACTCTTGTTCAAAAAAATGTGTAAAGATAATCCCAACAACTACAGGCCAGTCAGATAAACTCAGTGGTGGGGAAGCTTTCAGGAATGATAATTTGCGATAAAATTAATAGTACTTGGGCAAATGCGGATTAATTAAGGAAAGCTTAAATGTAAGGGCACATTGTGTTTAACTCTTAGCTCTGAAGAAGTCATATGGACTCAAGATGTTAACTCTGTTTCCCTCTCCACAAATGCTGCCAGACCTGCTGGGTTTTACCAGTGTTTTCTGTTTTTATTTCAGATTTCTAGTATTCGCAGTATTTTGCTTTTATCTTCATGTTTAACTAATTTGCTTGAGTTTATTGATGAGGTAACGGAGATGGTTAATGAGGGTAATGCTGTTGATGTGGGGAACATGGACTTCCAAAAGGCATTTGATAAAGTGCCACACAACAGACTTCTGAGCAAAGTTAGAGCTCATGGAATAAAAGGGACATAGCAACATGAATATGAAATGTCTGAATGACGGGAAACAAAGTGTAGTAGTGAACGGTTGTTTCTTGGACTGGAGGAAGGTTTAGAGTGGAGTTCTCCCCAGGGATTGGTGTTAGGATTCTTGTTCTTCTTGATATATATTAATGATCTAGACCTTGGTGTACAGGGCAAAATTTCAAAATTTGCAGATGATACACACTTGGAATTACTGTGAACCATGAGAAAGATAGTGTAGAACTTCAAAAGGACAGAGGTAAGGGGAAAAGGCAGACAAGTGACAGGTGAAATTTAATGCAGTGAAGGGTGAAGTGATTCATTTTGGTAGGAAGAGCGCAAAGAGATAATATAAAATAAAGGGTACAATTCTAAAGGGAGTAGAGGAGCAGAGAGATCTGGATGTATATGCACATAAAGCATTGAAGGGACAGGACAGGTAGACAGCGCAGTTAATAAAGCATCAGCATCCTCAGCTTTGTCAACAGGAGCATAGAGTATAAAAGCAAGGAAGTGATGTTAAACCTGTATCAAACACTGGTTCAGCCTCAGCTGGAGTACTGCATCCAGTTCTGGGCCCGCCAGTGTGAAATTGCGGTCGGGCCCCAATCACAGGCAGCGGTCACTTTCACAGCTGTTCCTGGGCCCACCCGCCGCAGGTGCCCAACGATGGCAAAATCCTGACCTATGATTTTATGATTCCAGCAAGAGCATCATAAAGGCTGAAAGGAATGGGAGAGAAAGTTATAACTCAGGAAACTCTGATGTTGGAGCCAATGGTTAGGTGAGCTGAGTAATAACCTAGGAATTTTGAGTAAATATTCAGAGATTGCAGTTTTATGTTAATAGATTTCAATACTTATAAATTATAGTATACTTCCTCCAACTCTGGCAATTGAATAGAATTTGTTTTTGAAATCCCCTCCATTAGGCAACCTGGTGGCACAGCATGTGAGAGCATTAACACAGTCGGATACAGAGAGAGCTGCACACATTAGCCCCTCAATTTCTCACACATGTCCCTGATCTCAGCCAGCAAACAGGGAGGCCAGAACTGAGTGAAGACAACAAAATAGTTTTCAGGAATGGTTTCCAAACAGAGGAAAACAAAAATCAAAGGTTAGATCAATTGAGCACCAGACTTGGGGTGCAACTTATCCTATTATTAATTTTAGGGTACAAACTGTGAGAATTCATGCCAACATTTTTACTAAAATTATTGCCAGGAAGAAGTGCACCTCCTTTGGTATACAGCAACATTGATAAAGGTTGGGGAAGGATTTTTTGTCAAAGAAAACCAGAAAGTGGAGAGATGAGCAAAAATCTATAGGAGGGAGGAGGAGAAAGTAATTGATTTTAAAGCCATCTTTACAAAGTCACAGTAATAAAATACACAGCAAATTAAATATAAATTGACATTTTTATGAGCTGGGTTCCCAGAGTGAAGACTTGCCAGCCCCAGGATAGGATCAGGGATTCAAGTGCACATCGCCCATGACTCTTTGCCCAGTGTTTTCAGCAGCCAAGGCTCGGCGCCAGGATAGTGAAGTTGTGAAACTCCCAAAGAAACAGTGAGATGGACTTTGCTGAGATTGTAGGGAACCCAATGTAGGGCTCAATTCCAGGTTGGGAACCCAGAAGTAACTGTGCAGGGATGTCAGCCGTGATCTTCCCGGAGGCGGCCAATCAAGAAGCCGCCTCCGTGATCCCCTTCCAATTAAGGGTAGTGGGTGGATCAGGGAACCACGCAGGCTCAATAAGAGGACCCACAGCAATGTCCAGCCACTAGCCCCACCAGCAATGGTGGGTGCTGTCAATATAGATGGAATACCCCAAGGGCACCTCAAGATGGAAGTGGCCTCTGAAGAACTAACAAAGTGTAAAAAAAAATGTGTTGCTACAGTTGACAGGCCATCATTGTGGAGGGGGATCTCATCTACAGGATCTCCTGAGGCCGCAGTTGTGGTCCTCTGGCACCCCGTGGCTCCATGGAGGAAGGGGACGGAGAGGATTTAAAGGCGGTCTAAATGATCCCTAGGCCTGCCGTCAGGATGCTGCATCTGGACAACTGCTGTTTTTGGCTTTAGGTTGGAGGTCTGTTTGCTGTCTGGAAGATTCTAGCGCCGTCACCAATTTGACCCCAAGTGGGGACATAATTGATCTTAATTAGCTACACGCTGCTACCAGGTGGGTAGCCAGTACCAGTCAGACCCTGCCTCCAGCAAGATCAGTCGGAGGAAGGACTCCATTAGGGACCTACCCTGACCCACGATTCTCTGATTTTTGCTCTTGATCTCACCAGCTACATGGAGAGTTATATTTGTTATAACATTTCTTACAGTAATGAAGCTCCAACATTTTGAGTTTAAAAGTGTGATTATTTCAAACTTATAGGAACCAAAGGACAAAACATGGTGGCAGGAAGTGTCTGTGAGTAAGACTCCAACATTTTAAACGGATTTAATGTTGAATTAGATTGAGAAGAATCAACCCAAATTAGTCAGAGAGAGAGAAAAAAACTGAATCATGCAAAAATGAACTGGCAGCCACTGCAGCAATGAACACACAGCTACAACCCATAATGAACTGGGAGGCTGCTGATATCATAGAGGCATTTGAGAAGTTTAAAGAAAAGTGCGGACTGACATTCAGTGGCTTTCTAAAAGACACTAACAAAAAAGAAAATGTCAGCTACATCCTGCCTACGTGGGCAGGAGAGAAGGGGTTAAATTTGTTTAATAGCTGGGAGATGAATGAGAATGACAGTAAAAACCTAAACAAATTTTTTGAAAAATTCAACATTAATCGCCAGCCAAAGTCAAATTACCAGATCCACTGAAATAAGTTTCAAAGCCTGAGGCTGGAACCAGGTGAGCCTGTTGACAATTTCTTAACAAGGGTGAAACATACAGCCAGGAAATGTAAATTTGAATAAACTGAAAGACTGATTTGGGGCTCTGCATACCCTGAAGTATAAAAATATTAGATTGGAAAAGGCAAGCCACTATATTGCAGGCTGCTGACATTGCCAGGGCACATGAAGTCATGAGTACCCAACCGGCCAACCTTCAGTTAAGTCAAGTGAAAGGCAGCAGGGCTGACGCAGGAGCTGTGGACGACCACATGAGTTCACAGACAGAAGGAAATGTCCTACGTATGGATCAAACTGCAAGGCCTGTGGAAAACCCAATCACTGGGAAAAGATGTGTAGAATAAGAAAGAAGATGGTAAACATGTTATCAGAGGAAAAGCCACAGGGCAAACATCTATACCCTGGAAGTTGGCGACGAGTTTGCGGACACCTTAGGCATAGGGATCATACATGTGAATGAAATGGTTGGGTGCGACAGCTCCCAGAGAAAAGAAATTCACACAACCATACAGACCAGGAAAGGGGTAAGAAATAAGCTCACAAGCCTAAATCTGAAGTTGAAGATTGACACTGGAGCACTGAGCAACATCATCCTGCTCAGCATATACCATAAAATAGTTCCTGAAAATTTGAAAAAATATGATTACCCAAGGAAAGATGCTCTGAAACCAAGCAACATCATGCTAATAGAAAACAGGGGACCTGAGATTGGACAACTAGGAATGACTCAAATCAGAGGGACACGCAGAAGAAAAAAAGGTTAACTACATGTTCTACATCGTTGAAACAGATGATTCTGCTATCCTGGGTTGAGCAGTTGCAAAGAACTGCAGCTTATCTCAGTAAACCATGAGGTGAAGGAGGTGACACTGAGTGTTGAAGGTAGTACACCCGCTGAAAAGCACCCTCTAATCAGAAGCAAGGAAGGTCTGGTACAAATGTATCCAGAGTGTTCTCATGAGACAATTGAATGCTTTGAAGATTTTGAGTATCACATCACTATTGATCCAGTGAAGAAACCAGTGATTAGACTGAAAGGAAAGCTTGAAAGAGTGCTCCAAGAGATAGAAGAAAATAAAGTAATCGATGGAATCACAGGGCCTACAGATTGGGTAAATTTCATCATGGTGAACCAGAGTGGGACTAACATCCTTGCACGCAGGTTTGCTAGTGCTGTTGGGAGGAGTTTAAACTAATTCGGCAGGGGGAGCGGACACAGAATATTAGCAGAATAGGGACACATCATAATACAGCAAAACAATCAAGTCAGAGGGAGTACAGCTACATTAAGTTTCATGGGACTAAGGCAAGGCTGGATGGCCTCTACTTTAATGCCAGGAGTATTACAGATAAAACGGATAAGTTAAGAGTGAGGATTGACACGTGGAATTGTGATATAATAGTCATCACTGAGATGTGGTTGAGGAAGGGGCAGGATTGGCAGCTCAACATTCTGGGATATAGATTCTTTAGGCGAGACAGCGCAGGGGGTAAAAGAGGAGGAGGCATTGCATTATTAGTTAAGGAGTCAGTTACTGCAGTAAGGAGAGATGATATCTTGGAGGGGGCATCAAATGAAGCTTTGTGAGTAGAGCTTAGGAATAAAAAAGGGGCAGCCACACTGTCAGGTGTTTATTATAGACTCCCAGATGGTCAGCGGGTAGTTGAGCAAATACGTTCACAATTTGCGCAGTGGATTTCTTGAAATGTGTACAGGAGAGTTTTTTAGGCCAATATGTAGAGGGTCCAACAAGGGACGGCGCAGTGCTAGACCTAATTCTGGGGAATGAAGCTGGACAGGTGGCTGAGGTGGTGGTGGGGGAGCATTTTAGTGATAGCGACCACAGCATGGTACAATTTAAGCTTGTTATGGACAAAGAAATAGACAAGTTGCAAAAAAAAAATGTTTCGGATTAGGGGAGAGCGGATTTTAGTAAAATAAGGCAGGATCTGGTCGAGGTAGACTGGGAACAGTTACTTGTGGGGAAATCTACAGAGGAACAGTGGGGGGGCATTCAAAAAGGAAATGGGGATGGTACAGGCTCAACAGGTTCCCTCTAGGGTGATAGAAAGGACTAACAAGCACAGAGAACCATGGATGACCAGAGATATTCAGGATACGATGAGAAGGAAATGAGAGGCTTTTAGCAGGTACAAGGGAAGCAAATCAGCAGAGGCGTTAGTGGAGCACAGAAAGTGCAGGGTGGAGCTTAAGAAAGCAATTAGGAGAGCAAAGAGGGGATACGAGAAAGCTCTGGATGGTAAAAGTAGGGAAAATCCCAAGATATTCTATAAGTATATCAATGGGAAGAGGATAACCAGGGAAAGAGTAGGGCCCATGAGGGACCAAGGGGGAAATCTATGGGTGGAGCCAGAAGACATTGGTAGAGTGTTGAACAAATACTTCACATCTATCTTCACCCAAGAGAATGAGGATGAAGGTTTTGAACTCGGGGAGAGAGACTGAGAGGTTCTTGAGCAAATTGATATAGCGAGTGATAAGGTATTGGAGGTGTTGGCATGCTTAAAAGTGGACAAATCTCCAGGTCTGGATGATTTGTGTCCCAGACTGCTGAGGGAGGCAAGGGAGGAAATCGCAGGGGCTCTGACCCAAATTTTTAATTCCTCTCTGGCCACGGGGGAGGTGCCAGAAGACTGGAGAACAGCTAATGTGGTTCTGCTATTTAAGAAGGGCTGTAGAGAGAAGCCAGGGAACTACATGCCAGTGAGTCTCATGTCAGTGGTAGGGAAACTATTGGAGAAAATTCTGAAGGAGGGAATCTATCTCCACTTGGAGAGGCAAGGTTTGATCAGGGTAGTCAGCATGGCTTTGTCAGAGGGAGGTCATGCCTAACAAATTAGAATTTTTTGAGGAGGTGACCAGGTGTGTAGATGAGGGTAGTGCAGTTGATGTAGTTTATATGGATTTCAGCAAAGCCTTTGACAAGGTCCCATTTGGGAGACTTATAAAGAAGGCAAATGCACATGAGATACAGGATAATTTGATGAGGTGGATTCAAAATTGGCTCAGTTGTAGGAGACAGAGGGTGACGACAGAAGGATGCTTTAGTGACTGGAAGCCAGTGTCCAGTGGCGTACCACAGGGATCTGTGCTGGGTCCCCTATTATTCGTCATTTATATAAACAACATAGATTACTATGTGGGGGGGAGGATTAGTAAGTTTGCAGATGACGCAATGATTGGCCGGGTAGTTAACAGTGAGGTTGAGTGTCTTGGGCTACAGGAAGATATAGATAGGATGGTCAAGTCGGCTGATAAGTGGCAGATGGAATTTAACCCTGAAAAGTGTGAGATGATACATTTTAGAAGGAGTAATTTGACAAGGAAGTATTCAATGAACGGCATGACACTAGGAAGTTCTGAGGAACAAAGGGACCTTGGCGTGTGTGTCCATAGATCTCTGAAGGTGGAGGGGCATGTTAGTGGGGTAGTGAAAAAGGCATATGCGACACTTGCCTTTATCAATCAAGGCATAGATTACAAAAGTAGGGAGGTCATGTTGGAGTTGTATAGAACCTTGGTGAGGCCACAGCTGGAGTACTGTGTGCAGTTCTGGTCGCCACATTATAGGAAGGATGTGACTGCACTGGAGGGGTGCAGAGGAGATTCACCAGGATGTTGCCTGGGATGAAACATTTAAATTATGAAGAGAGGTTGGATAGACTTGGGTTGTTTTCGTTGGAGCAGAGAAGACTGAGGGGCGACGTGATCGAGGTGTACAAGATTATGAGGGGCATGGACAAGGTGGCTAGGGAACAGCTGTTCCCTTTAGTTGAAGAGGTAGTCACGAGGGGACGAAAGTTCAAGGTGAGGGGCAGGAGGTTTAGGGGGGATGTGAGGAAAAACGTTTTTACCCAGAGGGTGGTGATGGTCTGGAATGCACTGCCTGGGAGAGTGGTGGAGGCAGGTTGCCTCACATCCTTTAAAAAGTACCTGGATGAGCACTTGGCACGTCATAACATTCAAGGCTATGGGTCAAGTGCTGGTAAATGGGATTAGGTAGGTAGGTCAGGTGTTTCTCATGTGTCGGTGCAGACTCGGTGGGCCGAAGGGCCTCTTCTGCACTGTGTGATTCTGTGAAACAGAAGCCAAATGGATGGCTAAGAATTTGCCTGGATCTCAAAGATCTTAATCAAGCAATAAAGAGGAATCACCACCCTATTCCAACAATGGAAGAGATCAGTCTAGCACAGGTTTTCAGCAGGTGTGATGATTGAAATGGTCACTAGAATGTGAAGCCAGATGAAAAATCTTCACTGTTGACAATGTTCATCAAAGGCTTTGGTCAGTACAAATACACATATCTTCCTTTTGGCCTTAAAGTGAGCCAGGAGATGTTCCAGAAGCAAACTGACGAGACATACAGAGGATGTAAAGGAGTAGGCAGAATTGCTGATGATATTCAGTTCAATGGAGTAGATGGAAAAGATCATGACTATCATGAAGCCCTGGAGAGAAGCAGGAAAGCTGGGATCAAGCTAAATACAGACAAATGCATTGTGCAGGTAACAAAACGTCAGTTCTTCGGAATGGTGTACACACCTGATGGCGTCAAACAGAGCCCTGAAAAAGCCACAGTTATCACTGTGATGGATGCTCCAAGAGACAAAAAAGAGTTGAGAAGTTTCCTTGGTTCTTTCATACCTCACATGTCAGAACACAGAGCAAACCTATGAGAGCTGATGAGATATGTTGGGTACCGGTGGTGAGAGTCACATGACAGGGTTTTCAACAAACTCAAAGAAGTAGTACTCAAGTCTGTCATACTCCAACCTGCCAATCTGCAAGTAGATGCTTCTACGAAAGATCTGGGAGCAGCCCTAGTACAAGGGGGAAAACCCATAGCATTTTGTATCCAAAGCTTGCACATCAGGTAAGACCAGATCTGCCAACATAGGAAGAGAGCTTTTGGTGGTCATGTATGGATGGAAGAAATTTCATACATATCTCTATGGGACAAAGTTCATAGTGGAAAGTGATCATCATCCACTAGAGCACATGTGCCAGAAAAACCTGCAGAGCTCCAGCAAGACTGAAGAGGTTACTCTTGAGCTTTCAGAGTTACTATTTCACTCTGAAATACAAGCCAAGAAGAGAAATGGTGTTGGCAGATGCCCTGTCTTGGTTGTCACCAAGGAGAGACATGAGATAAAAGATCTAGGTGTAAACATCCATCACCTAGTGAACATAACATCACCAAAACTGGGTAAAATTAGAGATGAGATGCTCAAAGACAAGGAATCACTGGTGCTATCTCAGTAAGTGATCCAGGGATGGCCTGAGAAGGCACAGCAAACACAGCCAGCAATACAGCAGCATTAGTTTATCAGGGTTGACATCTCATTAGAAGATGGTGTTCTGCTAGCTGGATCAAGAATAATCATACCCAGAATGATGCAGAAAGAACTCCTCCAGGAGATACATGAAGGCCACATGGGAAGGGAGATGTGTAAACTCAAAACCAGATCAGCTGTGTGCTGGATAGGCATAGATAAAGACAATGACAGAATGGTGTCTACATGCAACATCTGCTAGAAGTACAGAAACACACAGCAAAAAGAGAAGATGATAGCTACTGAAGTACCACCCAGACTATGGCATACTTTGGGATCTGACTTGTTCACACACAATCAAGAATGGTATCTCATAGTTGCAGACTAATACTCAAAGTT
Organism: Cetorhinus maximus; assembly: GCF_964194155.1. Classification (NCBI taxonomy): domain Eukaryota; kingdom Metazoa; phylum Chordata; class Chondrichthyes; order Lamniformes; family Cetorhinidae; genus Cetorhinus; species Cetorhinus maximus. The sequence continues at coordinate 84,939,497 of NC_135879.1, forward strand.
CCCTTTTATCGAAAAGGTGAAAGTTTTCAGAGCCACATCCTCTCAGCAGTACGAGTTCTGTTCGCTGAGCAAGGAATTCCTGAAGGAATCATATGTAACAATGGAAATCAATTCACCTCCAAAGAATTTAAAGAGTTCGCTGAACAGTATGAGTTCAACATCATCACCTCATCACCACTTTACCTAAGGGGACATGGGTTTATAAAAGGACACAGACGGTCAAGAAAACCTCACAAAATGCCAACAGATAAAGGAACAGATAAACCTCACCTTATTGGCTTCCTGATTACACCTTGCAAAGCTGTCATGAAATTGCCTACAGAGCTGTTGAATGGCAGAAAGTTTAAGACATCTCTATCAAGGAAGATACTTCCTCCAAGTGACCAGGAGAAAGTCAGGCAGCAATTCACTGATTCACAAGTAGAAGGAGGTCAACACTTCAAGAAGTATGCTTAATCCCTGCCTGAGCTGTTGAAAGAATAAACTGTATATGTACAAGATCCAATCATGAAAACCTGGAACCCAGCAAAAGTTGTTTGTGAAGCTGAGACTCCAAAGTCATTCAACATTGAGACCAAAACCGGAAAGCAAATAAGGAACAGAGTCCATATTCAACCAACACCTGAGTTGGATAAGCAGAAACGATCCTCAACAATGCCAGCAACATCACTGACCAACGAGACAACATCGCCAGCATCACCAACTGCAAAATCAACTACGTCATTAGCAAGTGACACAACATTGGCAACATTACACTATATGTTATATTATTCGTAAAGAGCTAGGAATTAATTGTTATGAGAACATACATCCAGGGTGCCACATTTACAGTCAGGTGCCCAGCAACGATGTGTGCAGTCCACCAGCCACATGGAGAGCTGCACAAAATACACTTGATGAAGCATCAGCATTTTGAGCCTAAAAGGGTAATTATTTCGAACTTAAGGGAACAAGAAGAGAAACAAGACTTAAATACTTTTTTTTCACTGTTTCGTGATGGGTCAGAAGGAGCAGGACTTTTCCATCAGCTCCAAAAGAAATCCCAGGACCCCAGTGAATACATGGTGGTGAGGTTCTACAATATAAAGGAGGGGGGCTATTGATTCAGAAAATATAATTAGAGATTCCCTTTCCCGAATGCCACTGTCTACGTACTAGCACCATTTAAGTGACTGCTGGAGACCGTTCCTGTGATTTCTCAGCCTCACTCTCATGCCTCATTAAAAGCTACTAATTCAAAATTGACTCTGTTTCCCTCATTTGAATTGCCATATTTTCCTCCCAATATTAGTTAATTGTTTCCTATAACTTATAAGAAATTCTGTAGGTCAAAACTGTTCTCTGCACCTTGCTCAGCCCTACACTTAGCTTTTAGTTTTAGGTGTAGTTAGACTGCAACTTCTAGTCTGACTCAAATATCTTTAGAGTGCAATGTCCAGTTAGTAAACCTGAGTTGAATTGCCAGTTGGTTTTACATGGAGCCCGGCCACACAGGGCTATGTTTGCACCCCAGGAGTGGTCAGAATCCTCCTCTTTCTGGCAATGGCTTTCCCTATTTTTCTTCCCATACAAACATATATGTTTTTTCTACAACCTTTAAGAGTTCTTGTAAACAGAGTAAAAAAAAAACTGCATAAAGTCACCAAGTCCACTCTAGAGTTGGACCGTGATTTTCCGGTCCCCCGCAATTCCTGCCTGAAGTCTCCGGACATTTGGCTGGTCCATCAAATTTTCTGTCCCGCCTGCGATGATTCCCGCCATAGGCAGGACCGGAAAAACCCAGCCAATGTGAAAGTGTCTACTGGAGGTGCTCTCAATCCCTCCGTTTGGGATTCAGATTAAATTCACAATGCAGATTCACACAATTTAAACACCCAGTTGCAGTGTAAATTCAACCTTATTTTCATCCTCATTGTAATTGTTTTTCATTGAGTGAGAAGGCATATTCATTACTGCCCAGTTAAAGTAGAAAAAAACATTTCAGCTAAAAAAAAGTTGCAAGCAAAAACTTTCTGAGAAGGTTAAAAAAAAGTCTTCAGACTCTATCTGTTCCCTTAAATAAAGGCTCCATTAATCCTGAGTTATCTGACAGATTTGTAGGCTAACACCTGCAAAAGTTAACCATATAAATATGACCTGAATCGAGCCATTCGAAACCAATTGCAGTGAAACTTCACAAGACTACGATATAGTCCTCCAGGGAGGAGGATCATTATCTCCTTTTAATTATGTTAATTAAATCATTCCAATTAAAAGACTGACCTTTTAAAGCAGTGAGCTGCAGTGAGGACCCAACAGCTGTCAATGAGAGTGGCACCGCACAGTAATCTCCCCTCTCCGTGGGATGCTCTCAGCCGGATGGCTGCCTGCCAAGGCCACCCGCCCCTGTGTAAGGCAGGAAGCCAAACATTAAGACGACATTATTCAGTACACATAAGCAGAGGCCTAACAAATACAATTAAGGAGCTTTCATATGGATCTTGACTTACAAACCAACAGAAAATCTTGACCTGGCAGATGTGTTCTAAGCACTTGCCTGTTGCTGTTTTAATGGCTAAAGCTAAAAGTTTACTATATTTTTCTTATCTACTGAATTGAAGAGCTGCATACAATTGTGTTTATTATACGGGATATTATTTTTCAACTCTCAGGCCATTTACTTTGCAGAAGCACTTCACAATGTGCTGAGGCTACCAGTTCTCCAAAATCCAAAGTAGATTCTGAGCACTAAAGAAAAATAACTTGCATTTCTATAACACCTTCCAAGACCACAGGATGTCTCAAAGCACTTTAGTCTTTGAAGTACTTCTTAAGTGTCATCAATTTAGTAATACAGGAAACAGGGCAGTCAATTTGCACAAATTGAGGTCCCACAAACAGCAGATAACCAGATAATCTGATTTTTTTAGTGATGTTGATTGACGGATAAATATTGGCCAGGGGAACACTCACCTGTTTTTCTTTGAAATAGTTCTATGAGATCTTTTACATCCTTAGAGAGCAGACAAGGTCTCAGTTTAATACCTCATCCAAAAGTTGGCACCTCTCAGTGCAGCACTCCCTCAGTACTGTCAGTATAGAGAATGTGCTCAAGTCTCTGGAGTGGGGCTTGGACCTTACTGGCAAATTCAAAGCAACTTATTTAAACATGGTGCATGCTACTTTCCTTTCCTGGCCAAAGAGGTTCAAGACAGTGCTCAACGTTGGCAGCAATTCCATGCAGACCAACAGTGCTTAAACAGCACTGTTGTCCTACATAGCTTGACCGACAGCATAACTTTCCAGGGAACAAAGTGTTGCCTCTGGCATTCAGCAACAGCCATATTTTTTATCCATTGGTGGCAGTCTTGTCTCCAAAAGCAGAGAACAAAACAATCACATGAAGCAGTGTTCTGTGCTACTGGATGAATGGTTATTCATTCATGAAGGGCAGCAGAGCTATGTCTCCTTTTGTGTACTCTTGATCATAGCTGACTGTCCAGGAGTTATCATGGGATAGGCATCAGGAGCAAAAACTCTCTCTGATTTTTCCATTGTCTCCAGGGTACTGAGACTTAACTGTGGTTTCCTTGCTTCTGACATGAAAATACTATATACGGCACCCTTGACAACAGTGTCTTTTTAGGGAATTAAATTCAATCTGAACATTTACAATGATAGTTCTTCTGACCATATAATTATTCATCAAGTATTTAAAAACAGTTTAGCTCAATACTCATATGGTACTGGTAACCTTTTCAATGTCAGATCAAATTATACCAACAAGCTTTAGCAGAGATCTTTGCATTGTGTATTAATTCTCTCAAGTATTGTGATAGACTTTGTACAACTACTTAACATGCATGCTTTACCAACCTATTGACTGAGACAACAGAGCAACAATCTGTGCACATCTTATGACACCCTGAGTTAATGCACTTTGACAGTAATGTTACTTTGCATTATGTAAAGTGTAAATTACCCAGTTAGTGATTTCCTAAAGAAAAAACCTTTATGCGGTAATATACTTACTGACCTTAAAGAATTTTTCCCACCAATAATCCGTTTCTGCCGTTGGTTCAGTAATCGTAAGCCACAGAGAGAGGACATTGACCCTAAAGTATTTAAAAGCAATGACACCTGAAGTTATTCATTTTTGGAATGCATGTTTATAAAAGCCTTGAAGAATGTTAAAAATATCCAAATGACTAATAATTTCCATATAATCGTCAACCATTGTTGACAATGCAGAGTTCAACCTAAGAACAGTCCATAAAAATTATGGCTTTTTCTCTAAATTTTGAACATTTCCATAGGTTCTCTCTATTTCTCCTCTTAACTGCTTTTTCCTTGCATCTCTCATGCCTGCAGCAGAGCACACATTGCAACCAGTAATTGAAAATCTTCGCCTAGAAGGTGCTGACACTTGCTGCAGTACTGCTCCATAATCTCAGTCAAATGGTCCATCTGCTCCAGCATCTCAGTCAAGTAGTCCTTCTTCATGTGAACACAAACAGTACGTGTCAGCAAGTTATTCAGCCATAAGGGCAGCTGAGCTAGGTCTGCTCCTGTTTTCATTTGATACCAATAAACATTTCCAGTTGGCTGCATTGGATAGAGATGAGGAGCAAGAAACACAGCTGATTTTTCTATTGACTAGCTAAGAGCACTGAGACCAATTGCAGTGGCTTAACTGCTGCTCCGGCTGAGAACCTCTACCTCAGCACAAATTGAAAATCAAACCCAAAAGCTTTTGATCTGTTTGAGGTAACATTGCACTGAGGGGCAGCACTCAGCCATCAATGAAGCAACAATGCCAATGTTAAGAGCTTGAATTTAACCTAAGCCTAGACAAGCACCAATTTCTCTATACTGTACCTCAGCAGTGTGAGCCCTGGTGACTTTAACTCCTTCCAAAACTGGTAGGAAGTAACAGCTGGCTGGTTGGAAGGAGGAGAAAACTGGATATGTCAGCAAGCTGCGTTGGGTCCAAAGGAATGGTCCCCAGTTCTCAGATAGGTCACAGGGAGAAGATTTAGGGAGGGTCTTGCAATCTGGAATGGCGAGGGGGTGAGGAAAAGGTGGCAGGGAGACTGAAACCTTCCTCTTGGTCCACAAGGAAAGTAAAAAACATACCTGGGTGAATTCTGGGTCGGGTGGACAAATAAATTAAAATCAAACACATTTTTATGCAAACATTACCACCAGTGGCTACTGAAACTGTGCCAATTGTAATCTTTAAAAGGGAATTAGATAAACATTTAAAGGAGAAAAATATTAAAGGGTACAAGTAAAGTGCAAGAAAATAGCTGTACTTTAAACCTGCTCTTTGTCCATACCCTTTAAAATTAGGAAGCTGTAATTGGTAGACAGTCAGCCAAAATTGTCTTCTGTGCATAAATTTCTATGGCCTAAATTTTCCGTTAGGCGGGTGGGCGGAGCTGAAGCTGATGTAGCCGCGCCGCCATTTTGCACGGGTCGGTCAAGTAAGGCCTGCCCAGCGCATTTCTCACTCCTGTGGAGAGCGGGAATCTTAAATTTGCGGCGGGTGTGTACAGACTGCTGGGTCCAATGGCGACCCGGCAGTCTGTATAAAAAAAGGCCAGGCAGCCTCCTTTAGGCTGTTCACAATGGCCAGCCACAGGTGGCACTGCAGGGGGTCTGCACAGCAGGCCAATGTTGAGGGAAGGCCAGAGGAGGAGGGCAGGCTACAGGGTAGGCCAGCGGGGGTCCAATGTGCCCCTCGCTTTTCCGATGACTGCCTTGCTGCCTTTGTGGAGGAGGTGGCAGCACGGTGGGGGGTGCTATTTCCCCAGGATGGGAGGAGGAGGCCCCCCACATGACAAAGCGTGCCTGGGAGGAGGTGGCAGAGGTGGTGACCTCCCGGGACGTGATGCGCCGAACCTGGATCCAGTGCCGTAAGCGGTTCAATGATTTGTTGCGCTCTGGAAGGGTGAGGACCATGTTGGTGCTGGGCATTTAGTCCAGCAGGTAGCCTTAGCCTTTGAGAGCCCCCCCACCCCTCCTCCCCCCCCCGCCCCATGTCTTACTGACGTGACTGCATTGACTCATGTTGGGCATTCGTCGCACACTGGGTGGTCAAGCAAATAGTGCCCATGCTTACATCAGCCTTAGTGGTTAACGAGAAGATGGGTTCTCTCCGCACCATGTGTTGGTCTTAGTTGCACATGAGTAGTCTGGGGGCAACCTGCAGGAGAGGCAGCTAGGCGCATACTCATAACTCCAACACATGTCCTATTCACGGTGATGAGATAGTGGAAGGGGAGCCTCAAGGTGTTGTGGCCAAGAGCCATCTGCTGGCCTCGGCGCTGCACCTAGTTGTGCCTCCTTGCCATGGGAGCTAAGACCGTGTGGTTCTGAAAGTGATGGATGCAGAATGTGTCCAAGGTGACCATTAGTGGAGGAGGGCGGGGGGGGGGGAGTTGGGAGCAGGCGTACTATATTTTGGGGACTGATCACCAGTAGTGTGGACAGGAGGCACTGGAGGCCTCAGATGGGCCACTGTGGTTGGGGTGCGGCATGCATGTACAGAGTACATGACCGATCAGCCCCAATAAATGGTTCTTTCTGCAGGAGAAAAATGCACATAATGCGCACGAATATTCACGCACTGGAGGTGGCCAGGCCCAGCTCATCATCTTGAGCTGTTTCGAACAGCAGGCCCTGGAGCTAGAAACCCGCCATGCACCCAGGTCCACAGGTGTCAGTGAGGCTGGGGTGCAGCGGCCAGGTATTTGGGACCCACAGTCCCATCTGCTTTGTCTTCCCACCATCCAAAGCACTGATGATTGTTGCAATCGTTAATACAGCAACACTGCTCATTCACAGACTGATACAGTCAGACGTGTGGCTCATAGACAAAGATCCCTTGGCCCTTCGAAGATGTGCATCGCTAACACCTTCCAAAATCACCTTATCCCATTTCTGACCACTATCTCCATGGCCTTGTATGCCATGGCATCGCTACTGCACATCCAAATACTTATTACATTACACATCACAAGGAGGGTTTGTGCCTCCACCACCCTTTCAGCCAGTGCATCCCACATTACTCTGTCCAAATGTTCCTCATCACTTCACCTGTCAACCTCATGCTCCTTACCTTAAATAAATGCCACCAGGTTAGTCATCCCTCTGCCAAAGGGAAATGTTGCTTTCTGTCCACCCAGTCTATGCCCCTTATAACGGTATGAAGGTCAATAATGTCACCCGTCAATCTCCTGTGCTCCACGGCAAATTTCACCAGTGTATGCAATGTTTCTTTATAACTCCAACTCTTCAGACCAGCATGTGTCCTGGTCACAAATCTCTGCACTCTCTCCACTCCAATCACATCCCTCCCATGAAGCGCTTATCACAACTGAACGCAGAAGTCTAGCTGTGGCCTTGACAGCGTTTTCTGCACTTGCAACATGACCTCCCTGTTCCTACATTCTATTCCTTGGCTAATAAAGGCAAGTCTGGCTTTTACCTTGCTAAACACCTTATGTTCCTGTTCGGCTACCTTAACGGGCCTGTCGACCTGCCCAGCAAGGCCCCTGTAATCGTCCTGACTTTCCACGGTCCTACCATTTCTCGTGTATTCCCATACCTTGTTTGTCTTGCCCAAGTGCATTACCTCACACTTATCCACATAACATTCCATGTGGCATTCCTTAGGCAATCTGACCAGCCTGTCTGTATCTGCCTGTAATGTTTGGGCCTCCTCCTGACTATTTGCCACCCCACCAATGTTCGTCTCCTTAGGTTCTTGAAGGTTGAGCGCATTATGAGCCTGGGGAGAAAGGGATGAATTGTGTTACTGAGCGCACGCTAACTGATCCACTGTCCTTGTTTTTAATTTCAGCATCACCACAGCATGGCCGCCAGGAGGAAGTGCAAATGCACCCTCTCACACCTGAGGGGCCTGAACTGTCACCTGCGTCACACCATTTCAATGAGCCAGGCACCACCGCAGAGACTACCACATCGGTGAGAATTGTTACATCGGCTAGTGTCCCGGGGCACAGTGAAGAGGGCACTTCACAATCGCTGGAGGAGATGGCAGAGACAGAGAGTGCCGATGGCGCCAGCAGCCGGAGGACCACAGGGGACCAGGCACGTGCTGAGTCAAGGCTCTGGAGTCGCCCGCCACGCAACAGCTGCAGGAAAAGCGGCCGGGTGTGCGGGAGCATCTGGGAGTGTTGCATGAGAGTATGCTTCGCTTGGTCTCCTTGGTGGAGGAGTCCACGCGGAACGTCAGTGATGCCATGAACCTCATGTCAGAGCATCAGGCTTCCTCCATGAAGAGATTGGCGACTCTCATGGAGAGGGACTTCCAGCAGAATAACCAGCTTTTCCTGGGGATACGCTCGGACCTGCAAGCACTCACAGCACCAGTGGCCACAGCTGGTCATTGGCAATGTGGGAGATGGTCTGGGCACCAAGTGTCCCAGCTCGTTGCTCATCCATCTACGGTGAGCAGGGAGGTCCGAAGCGACCTCACGTCGGCGCAGCAGCTGCCTGTCGTCTCTGCGGGCTCCTCCCAGGGCACTCCGGATGAGGGCAGCGCTCCTCCACCCCTCTGCCAGTGACAGTTGCGTCTGTTTGAGTCTGCGACGACTGGGAAGATGCCAGCTGTGGAACTGGCCACTCCCTCCCAGGCGGGGCCAGCACAGGCTCCACAGGCCAGAGGACGACCGCCAAGGTCATCAAGGCCAGCAGGGCAGCAGAGTCAGCAGGCTGTCTCACAAGCCACTCCGAGCGATGGGGTGGTACCCAGACGTAGCACCCGTACACGTATAAGGCACCTAAAGCACACCACGGGTTTCTCATTGGTGCATTTGTGATGGCCCTAGATTAGAGAATCTATATTTTTTGACGTTGTAACAACGTTAGGAATTAATTTTGTTGCACCATATGATGGATGAAAATAAAATCCAGATGTTTTACCATGGCTGAGGGTGGCTCCTTTGTGCTGCATTTGTATGTTTCACAGACATATCATGAGTGTTTGAGTGGACATTGATGTTTCTGTACTAAGCTCTTAGTTGCAGCTGATGAAGTGGAAGATGTAGCACTTAAGTGCAGTGTATGGATGCGCCAGGCAATGCTGGTCCTGCAGATCCATGTGTGTGGAGCTAGCTGAAGGTTCGTTGGATTAAAGTCTCCCAGGTGTCCCTGACTCCTTGGTGTAGTAGCGGGTTGGCGTGCTGCCCCTCATCATTGCCCTGTGCTTCCTCATCCTCTGAGCCACTGCTGGATTCATCATGTGCAGCCTCATCAACTGCGTCAAGGTCTTCATCGTCAGCTGCATCCCCCTTTTCCAGCGCAAGATTGTGCTGAGCGCAGCATGCTACCACTATCACAGAGACACGATCTGGGGGGTACTGGAGTGCGCCCCCTGAGCGGTCCAGGCAACGGAAGCGCATCTTGAGAAGACCGATGGCTCTCTCCACCATAGCCCTTGTGGTGCCCTGGCTCCTATTGTACCACTGCTCAGCTCCTGTTCTTGGATGGCGGAGAGGCGTCATGAGCCACCTTCTAAGGGGATAGCCCTTGTCACCCAGCAGCCATCCATCCAGCCGAGCCAGAGCACCTGGGAGTGTCTCAGGATGTAAGAGTCCTGGGAGCTGCCTGGGTACCTTGCACAGACTTGTAGAATCTGTATCCTGTGATCACACACTATCTGCACGTTCACGGAGTGGAAGCCCTTCCTGTTGCCGAAGGCACCGGGCTCACCTGCTGGCACCTTGATGGCCACATGTGTACAGTCTATAGCACCCTGGATGCAGGGGAAGCCAGCAATGGCCGCGAAGCCTCTGGCTCTCTGTGCCTGACTTGCCTGGTCGCAGCAGAAGTGGATGAAGGTCAACGCCCATCTGAACAGAGCGTCTGTGACCTGCTTGACACAAGTGTGGACAGCTGATTGGGAGACACCGCAAGGATCATCCACTGAGCCCTGGAAGGAGCCAGAGGCATAGAAGTTGAGGGTAACTGTGACCTTCAGAGCTGCTGGCATGGAGTGTCCGCCCACACAGTTAGGAGAGATCTCAGAGCCAATCATCTGACAGATATAGTTAACTGTCTCCCTTGAGAGATGGAGCCTCCTTCGGCACTGGACCTCAGACATATTGAAATAGCTGCTTCGCCACCTGTATACCCTGGCAGCAGGATAGTGGCATCTTCTGTGGCCCCTTCCACCTTGGACTACCTCTTGGCCCTGCACCCCTTGTGCCTGCGCCTGGCCTCCCAAAGGTGGCTCCCCTGGAGGCTGATTGTCCACTCCTAGCCTCCTCCTTATTCTAGCCCTCCCTTCCTCCTCAGAGGAGCTGCCTCCAGTGGAGATGTCAGAACCCATACCCAGGCTAAATGGAGGCCTCTGGAAAGCTGCAGGCCCAATAAAGATTCCTGACTGCAGAGTGCTAAGCTGAAGCTTCAAATTACAGAGAAAACTGCTGAAATTCATTCTGAACTGCTACAGATCACACAGGCAAGTTTAAAAAACTTTCTGCAATAAATACTCACAGACCAGATTGACGACCCCACTGAGCCCTCTTACCCCGCCCGTGGATGTGTTTTGTTAAAAAGTCACTTATGCGCCTGCCCGTTGCACCCGTGCAGTGAGCTGAAGATTACATGGGCACCTGAAAATCAGCGTCCATTGCCGATTTAAGGGCCTCAACCAGCCCTTTAGTTAATGGCCGGTGCGCGTCGAACGTCATCGCGCGCCCACACAATGAAATATCACAATGGTGCACGGTGATGTCGGGATGCTCGTCCGACGTCAGCGCGCACCATTTTACACGTTGAGGTGTGGGTGGGGGGCCCGCCCCGCCCCGCACGTCACTCTGAAAAATTCTGCCCTATGATTTTATGTGCTTTAAGCGGGACTTTACTCAGGTACTGTTGAAAACTAACTGCAGCTGATAAACTGTTGTGAAATTGCAATTGTGTTACTACATTTAAATTGCAAGTGAATACTATCCGCTATCTACTCATGAATTTTTGCCTTTCTGCAGAAGTGGTTCAGTAACGCAGTGATTTGGTGTATAACCCATTCGCATTATGGGATAGGCGCCACACTAATAGAGAAATAACTGTGTGCCTGCAATTTTGTATGTATGCAGTTGTTTGAAAGCTACAAATTTCAAGTTCTGAAAGCCAGCCTTTAGAGCTGGGAAACCAAATGAAAGTATATAGTAAGCTCGATAAAGCTATAAAAAAATAAAGACCAATAGTATTTTGGGCTATAAGTAGGGGCATACAGTACAATAGTAAAGATAATAAATTTGTTCAAGGCTTTGGTTGTAGCAATACATGTAGTTTTGACATCCTGATATAGAAAGGGCATTAGGACCACAGAAAGCATTCAGTGTAGAATCACCAGAATGAGAGCTATAATCATGTGGTGAGATTTAAGATATTGGGACTGTTTTCATTATTACAGGATTATTGTAAGACTGCTAATTACCAATATATAGCCCATGAATTCATGCCAATAAGTTCTGCCTATCAGCCTGTCCCACATTTATTGCTGACTCCTGCCAAAGACCTCACACAATTATAAAGCTCTTCCATTGCTTTTTTTGCACCAACAGCAAAGCAAACATTGCAGCTCCAATTTTTAATTGAAAATCTTAGGCCGGTACTCTCAACAAGGAACAGTACTTGTAATAAGTTGAGACAAAGGCTGTGAAAGCAGCTCTCCAATAGAATCACTGGAGATGAAGGGCAGGAGTTTTGTTTTGGGGTCAGAACTCCGATGCCAGGATCAAATGCAGGTCCTGAACCCATGCTAATCATCCAACATAATATTCCAAGGAATGGCCAATTAGTAGCCAGAGGGCATGCTCATTGTCAAATTAAGGGGAGGCTCCTGATGCTGGAGGGCCAAAAATAGGTCCTTCAGCACTGGGAGAGAGGCAGCCTGTCAATGAAGGTAATGGAGAGAAGGGGTACCACAAGATGGAGGCACCTTCTCAGGATTTTTAAAAGTTTGGAAAATAAAAATGGCCACGGCCGCCAGTCTGCCATTGTGGAACCCCTTCACAGGGCAGCCTGTGACCACAGCTATGGACTCTGCTGTGGATGGGGGTGGGGGCGGAGTGGGGGGGGGGTGGGGGTGTTGACGGGTGCTTCTGGAGCATTGGTTTTCCCATCGTGAGGCTGCTTCTTTTCCACAGGCCGTGTTTCGGCCACCATGAAGGGGTCTGCCTGCTGATCAGAGAATTCCAATCTACACAAGAGAGGAACCTTCATAGCTCCCTTAATTGTTTCAGTTGGCTACCTGCCCCATGTGGGTCTCCAACCGGGCCTCCATGTAAATGACTCAGAGGTGGGAAAATGGCAGCAAACCATCGGTCCACTCCCCCCTAGCAATTTTTCTGCCTAGCTGCCTCTGGTCCCACCTCATGGCTATTTGAAAACCTGGTCCCAGGAGTCCCCTATATAGACAGGCCAAAATGTGGCTGCATAATTGATGGTCCTTTACTGAAACACGGCATGGACTGCCAGTTAGGCATGCAAGTACCACTGTGCATGTATCCCTTCAACTTACACCTAAATACTACTGCCTTGAATTTCTGCCGAAGTATCATATCCTCATATCTTGCCGTACTTCAATGTGCAATCAGTGAATTGCACTCACCCACCTCCACCCAGAACAAAGGTGTGAATTGCTGAAGATTATCTTTTATACCATTTCTCCAGAGTTTCTATATCAGATTGCTGGAAGAGAAGACAGACAGGCATATTTTTCATTAATAGTGCCAGAGGAGAAAGGGCTACATGGACAGAGCACCGTTATAAAATCCATTCTTGCATGCCTCTGTGTGCTAAATTAGCAGACCATGGAGATTGTGACATTTAAGGCACAGGATGTTCCACTGCTTGTTACATTTGTTCCTGCTTAGTAACAAGTGCAAGACCCTCTTGGAGTGTTTTGATAGGTCACCAGATCACTTCAAGGATCAATGAACAGTCAGTTTGAATCAGTCAGTCAGTTTTAATCAAAAAAGAAATATCCCAGGGAGAGGTCCCAGAAGGAAGTTCCAGGTAAGGAACAAAGACAGGGGACAGAAACAGGTCCCAGATAAGTTAAGAAAAAAGAAAGGAGCGGAGAAACAGGCTCCAAGTTAGAGAAAGGGCAGAGGGGAACAAACCTTAGGTGAAGAGGACCACTGGGGCAAAGGTACCCCTTTGGAGCAGTGGTGTTCTGCTTGGCATGACCGAAAATCTGAAAATGTGCTTGTAAGTTGATGCTTGAGTGTGCTTGGAAATACAGGGGTAAGTAATCTCAGAAGGTGAGACTGAACCCTGTGAGGTGGGCCGTCATTGAAGCCACCTGAGTTGGAGAGACCTTTGGAGAGAATTCCAAGGCAAGATCTTTGAAGGTGAAAATTGGAAACCCTCGTGAGAGAGAAGGGTGGAATCATCCATGCCCGCCGCTGTCAGGCATGCTTGGCAGCGTGAGCAGACAATATGCTGAGAAGGCCAAAAATTGGATTCACAACGTCGTGAAACCAGTTTGTGATCATCCGCTCAGCCCATCAATGGCGGGCTGCATTTCCCGCCATCAGGCATCGGGAACCTCATTGTAATACATCTGCACGTCATTATAAGGCCAACACGCCAGAATCGCCCCCCCACGTTGGATCGTCTGTCCAATCACACTGACTTGTTTCACAATAGCATATATAAGGCATGCACTTGGAGGGATGCATTTTGAGGGCAAATCGGAGGTGAGTGCACAGTAATGTTGCGCAGCGCTCGCCCAGGTCACCTGTTGGACTTCAAGATTGAGGCACATTGGAGGCGGGGGGGGGGCAAGGGCTGCCCTGAAGTTGAGGAAACTTGGGGTTGGGGGCAAGGGCTGCCCTGCGGTTGAAGGTAGTGCACAAGCATGTGTGGGGTGGGGGGAGGGGAGCAGCGATGCATCATGGAAATCTTGTATAAAGTGACAATTCCTCTACAGCTGAGACAGTTCAGACACAGCCACGTTGACATATGTGGAGTCGGGCCTCTAGCTTATCTGCCCGTTCAAGCAATGGAGAGGCATGAAAGTGCCACCAAGTGCTCCAGAGTTTTTCACCCCTCGGGCACAGACAGCAAACTAATGAGATTTTAGTGGACTGCAGAACAGTTGGACGATTGGACACATTGTACAATCTCCTTGCTAAATCTGGCCATGGAGCAGTCACTGGTGGAGGCGCTCACAGCTCCTTGCAATGTCATCATCCCGGTTTGGGCCAGTCTCCCCATGGTTCAAGCTACCAGTGCAGCCTTGCAGTGTGGGATAGGAGAATGCCTGTGCAGAGTACGGAGATGCTGAGAGTACAGCATGCAGTGCAATGGGCAAAGCTGCTGCCAATCAGTCAGGTGGAGTAGGCGGAGGTGGTTGGGGTTTCAGGCAGCCATGCAGCGCACTGACTATGGCCACTCAAGTGGTGGCCAGCACTCTCCAGGGTGCATTAAGAGGCCTTCAGACTTAATCAAGAGAGGTTCTTAGTGCACCCAAGCCGCGCGTCTCTTTCTTTCATCCTGCAGGAGAGTATATCAGGATCATGGAACCTAATGAATGAGCTGTATGCCTCGTGATGTTCAGCGAACGAAGATGATGGAGAAGAGAGCGATGGAGATGTCTGGCTGGGCAGAGAAAGGCACAGCACACTCAGGAAGAAAGGGTGGCTGGGGTTCCTGCACACAGTGCTGAAGAGCAACAGTGAGCCATTGTTGGTTGGCGCCTAGCTGGACCCAGGGTCTATAGACATCACCTTTCGTTCCTGCAGATGACCAAGAATCAGTGTCGCCAAAGCCTGTGCATGTCTAGGGAACTGGTTGGTCACATCTGCCACTTGCTCCAGGATTTGATGCGATGGGGATGTGGAGGGCATCCACTGCCATTGGCCATGAAAGTGAACATGGTGCTCAATTTTTATGCCAGTGGCTCTTTTCAAGGCTCTGCAGGTGACCTCTGTGGAAATATCACAAGGCTCCACCCACAAATGCATCCATGAGGTCATGGATGCCATTTTCGCGAGGGCACACAACTTTGTGCATTTTGCCCAGGACCAGGACAGCCAGGACGAAAAAGTGATTGGATTTGCCCAGATCTCGGGTTTCCCACAGGTGCAGGGTGCCATTGACTGCACTCAACGTGGTGCTCAGATCTCCGTCACAACAAGGGGTCAACTATGTCAACCTTAAGGGCTTCCATTTGCTGAATGTGCAGCTGGTGTGCGACCACCAGAAAAGCATCCTGCAGGACTGCACAGTTTCCAGGGAGTGTCCATGACTCCTACATTCTCAATCGGTCACAGATCCCTGATATCTTCCAGGGTCCACAGAGGCTGCAGGGTTGGCTCCTCAGGGACAAGGGCTACCCGCAGAGGCCATGGCTGATGACACCCGTGTGGTGGCCTCAGACTGCAGCAGAGAGAAGGTATAATGAGGCTCATGCTGCAACTCGCAACTTGGTGCAGCTGACCATCGGGATGCTGAAGATGAGGCTCCAGTACCTAGACCAGTCCAGTGGAGCCCTGCAATATAGTCCACAGAGTGTGTCACACATCGTCGTCACCTGCTGCGCTCTCTACAACCTGGCGCTGCAACGGAGAGAGGAGCTGGCTGAGGAGACAATACTGGAGCTGGAGATCTCCTCCAATGAGGAAGACGTAGAGATGATGAGGGTGAGGAGGTCCTCGAAGGCGACGATGACAGTGATGAAGCCCTCACATTGGCCAGAAGAGGCAGGCATGCTCAGGAGGCCCTAATAGCTGCTAGATTTGTGGAGAATGATGACAACATGCAGTGAGCAGACACCATAGGTCCTCACATTGCATCTATGAATGTTTGACTCCAGTCTGGCTTACGGCAGTGCACATACCCCCTCTCAGAATGCTCCTGTCATGGAGACACAATGGAGGTTCTAATTGTCGCTCAATTGCCGAAGGATGATGACGACATGCAGTGAGGGCAGTCCACAGATCTTCACATAGCCCCTGAGAATGTCTGACTCCTGTCTGGCCAAGTGCAGTTCGCTTGCACTCTGTGATCAGGGTCATATCATGGACATTCCACCATGAAACTTTAAAAGTACCTGACCCCATCAGGTGCACAGCGTCACTGGTCACAGATGCTGAAGAGATGGGGGCCAGCCCCACCTTAAAGGTGCTGAGAGCACACAGAGAGAATGACAGAACTCTGTGATGCCTGCCCACTACATTCTGGCAGCAATGACAAGCACTGTCGAGGCGGCATCACTACTATGTCTAGGGAGTGTGAGGCCGGGCCATCACTTTGGTCTGAAGGCTGCACAATATTCAGGGAAGAGGGCGTGGACTGAGACACCTGCCTTTATCTTGTGCAGAAAGGTTTCACATCTGACTGACACAAACACTGCTCATCAGAACAAGAAGCCATAGGCAGGGAGACATTCTTGGGAGTTTATTTACAATAGTGAACATTATGTACAAGTGATTAATACCCATACCCAGACTGTGCAACCACATCTTCTTAATCTTCCGAACCCTGCCAATGGGTGCTCCCTGGCCATCCACAAGCGGAGGTGGAGGCAGCCTGCTGACTGCTACACCCTGTCTGTCACTGTCAGCACAGAAATGGTCCAGATCCTCACTGGCCAGCTGGGTGGCTCTGTTCACAAAGTCTGTGAGGACCTTGATTTCAGGCATTCGCCCACCGTCTGTGACCTCTCCCTCTTGCTGTGTGCCAGTTTGTCCTGCAGGAATAGAGATGGAGAGAGTGTAAGCAGGATGCCTGTCAGGCCAGATGATAAGTATGCCTGGCATGTGTGGGTGATGAGTGGTCCCATGGAGGGGATGAGGACAATGAAGATGTGTGTTGGTTAACTAGAAAAGTTAAAGATAGTATCAAACTTAAAGAAAAAGCATACAATTATGCAAAGATAGGTGGAAGATCAGAAGATTGGACAGAATATAAGGAACAGCAAAGGATAACTAAAAGATTTACAAGGAGGGGATTATTAGAGAATGAGAGAAATCTTGCCAGAAATATAAAAACAGACAGTAAGAGCTTCTATAAATATTTTAAAAAGAAACGAGTTAATAAAGTGGGTGTTGGCCCTATAGAAAGTGAGTTTGGAGAACTGATAATGGAAAACAAGGAAATGGCAGATGAATTGAACAGTTATTTTGTATCAGCCTTCACTACAGAAGATACAAGTAACATCCCAGAAGTAGCTATAAATGAGGAAATGGATGGGAGGGAGGAACTCAGGAAACTTACAATCAGCAGAGAAGTGGTACTGAGTAAATTATGGGGGCTGAGTTTTACATCCCACGGACAGACACGCACCCGACCCGATCAGGCGTAAAATCACGCGAGAAGACGTCAGGCAAGCGTCCCGACGTCATTGTGCACTCACGCGATATTTCACTTGGCAGGCACGTGAAAAATCAGAAGCGCGCCCACCGACAATTAAGAGGGCAATTAAGTCCATTAACAGCGCAATTGTCTCCGATTTTTCATAGCCCGTCCAACCTTAGGGTTGGCGGATGGGCAAATCGGCTAGGCGGACTTTGCATTTTTCATCATACCTCATCCAAGGGCGGGATGAAGTTTCTGTGATGAAATAAAATAAAAATGAATATCTGTGGACAGCATTTCATCAGCTACATTTTCAGGTGATTGATTATGATGCACGGACATTTTCTTGCAGCATTTTCAACCTTTATTTTAACATTTTCAGGTCTGCAGCTCCCTGAGGCAGCTGTCTGCCTTCAGGGCACTATCTCACTCTTGCCGCACTCACCCGTACCCGCGGAAATGTCATCGCCCGCCCCGTCCCAGCAGCGCTGAGCTTTTCAGCGCGTGTTTCATGCTGGCTGGCCGTTAATTGGCCAGCCAGCATGAAATTGCGGTCGGGTGCCGATCGTGGTCAGGGGCCCATTTCCTGGACGCTCCCGGGACCTCCGATCGCACATGCCTGCCAAAGTTAAAATTCAGGCCTTGGAGCTGCGGGCTGACAAGTGCCCAGGTCCTGATGGATTTCATCCTAGGGTCTTAAAAGAAGTGGCTAGTGAGATTATTAGTGAGAACTTATTGGAATTCTTTGAGGAAGTAACATGTGCTATGGATAAAGGTGGATGTACTGTACTTAGATTTCCAGAAGGCATTTGATAAAGTGCCACATCAAAGGTTATTGCGGAAAATAAAAGCTCACGGTATAGGTGGTAACATATTGGCATGGATAGAAGAATTGGCTGGCTAACAGGAAGCAGAGAGTTAGCATAAATGGGTCAGGTTTTTCAGGTTGGCAAGATGTAACAAGTGGTGTGCCACAGGGATCAGTACTGGGACCTCAACTGTTTCCAATTTATATAAATGACTTGGATGAAGGGATGGATGGGAAGGTTGCCAAATTTGCTGATGACACAAAAATAGGTACAAAAGTAAGTTGTGAAGAGGATATAAGGAGGTTACAAAAAAGATATAGATAGGTTAAGTGAGTGGGCAAAGATCTGACAAATGGATGTAATGGGAAAATGTGAAATTGTCCATTTTGGCTGGAAGAATAAAAGAGAGGCATATTATCTAAATGGTGAACAATTGCAGAGCTCTGAGATGCAGAGGGATCTGGGTGTCTTAGTGCATGAATCACAAAAGGCTAGTATGCAGGTACAACAAGTAATTAGGAAAGCTAATAGAATGTTATCATTTATTGTGAGAGGAAATGAATACAAAAGTAGGGAGGTTATGCTTCAGTTGCACAGGGCAGTAGTGAGACCACATTTGGAGTACTGTGTATAGTACTGGTCACCTTATTTAAGGAAGGATGTAAATGTGTTGGAAGCAGTTCAGAGGTTTACCAGACTAATACCTGGAATGGTGGGCTGTCTTATGAGGAAAGGTTGGACAGGCAAGGCTTATATCTGCTGGAGTTTAGAAGAGTAAGAGGAGACTTGATTGAAACATTTAAGATCCTGAGGAGACTCAACACTGTGGATGTGGAGAGGATGTTTCCTCTTGTGGAAGAATCTAGAACTAGGGGTCGCTATTTAAAAATAAGGGGTCACCCATTTAAAATGGAGATGAGGTGAAATTTTTTCTCTTGGAGGGTCGTGAGTCTTTGGAACTCTCTTCCTGAAAAGGTGGTGGAAGCAGAGACTTTGAATATTTTTAAGGCAGAAGTGGATAGATTCTTGGTAAACAAGGGGGTGATAGGTTATCGGGGGTAGGCAGGGTGCAGATTTGAGGTTCCTATCAGATCAGCCATCATCTTATTAAATGGCAGAGCAGTATTGAGGGGCCAACGGGCGTACTCCTGCTTCTTGTTCCTATACTCGTATGTATGTGTGAGAGAGTGAATGGTGATGTCCCTTGAACTGGCAGTGAGTGAGGGCCCTGTGGATGTGTGATGGGTTTGTGAATATGTGAGTTGAGATTGATGAGAAGAGTGACTTTCCCTGGCGGAACAGAGATCATTCATCCTGCTGCGGCACTGGGTGGCTGTCCTCTTTTGCAGGGTATTGGCGCTGAACACTGCTGCCACCACCTCCCAAGCCATATTAGTGATGTTGCTGCCTATCCTGCGGCGAGAACGGGGGTAGAGGACATCACAGTGGGCCTCCACTGCATCCAAAAGGTGCTCAAGGGATGTGTCACTGAACCTGGGCGCTGCAGTATTCTTGCCTTTCGGGGCCATGTCTTTCGTGCAGCAGTCATGAGCTGGAAGCACAGAAAGGTGTGCATGCAGCAGCTCTTTAAATATTGCACCTGACATGATGAAGCAGCGAGATGATGGCATGGCAAGTTAGATCCCGCCCACCATGAAAACAGCATGTTTCCTGGGAATGCATAATTAATGTGGTGGGTTTGGGACGATACGGCGTGAGAACCCGCCATTGCGGCCAGCAGGTAAAATATCATTTTAACCGCCCGCTACCACACTTAGTGCAAATCTGGGACGATTCTGCCTGAAGTTTCAATGAGACTGGTTGACTCACAATGTGACTAACATCTGGGTGGGTTATTGACAAATCCATGGAATCTGTTTTGGTTACATTTGGCATTTATTCTGTAGTGTGGTGTGTTCGACCACAGTTTGCCTATTAATTCACATGAACTTCATACTTACCCTTAATGTTAAGAGTACAAGATAGATGTTGTAAATTGTTTTATCTTTCTGAACTTGTATAGTAAAGTTTATTTTTGTTTATTCAAAACCCATGGAATCTTATGGCTCTATTCACTTAATAAGTGTCTTGAATTTCAAACTGTCTACTTTGAACACAACCTTATTGGTCCCTAACCGGATTGTCCACACAACCTGGAGTCTGGCAAAGGATTGTAACAGATTATAGAGGAAAATCAGGCAGGTAGAATTGTGCATCCGCAATAGGGCCCAGCTGATTTACTTCCTGTTATTTTAAGCGGACAGTGGATAATCCTCCCAGCCTGAGTTTCTTCTATTCACTCCAGGGATTTTTTATACCCAAGGGCAACTAGGGATGGGCAATAAATGCTGGCACAGCCAGCGAAGCCTGCATCCTGTGAATGAATAAAAATAAATAGCACGACAAACTGGAATTCTGCCCTAGCAACTTTATGGATGTATGTAATGGCGCATCCAGCAACCAGTTCCTGTTTTGCTGAGTTCAGATCAACATCCTTCTCTGCCCCTGGAAGCTGTATCATTAAAAAGAGACCAGAGTCCTGATTTTAATCTAGCATGCCCAATGAGAATGGGCTGTGATTGGATCACATCCCACTTTGCTCTGTGCCTATACGCTCCATCAACCTCCAAGATGTCATAGGAGTTTGCAGAATTTTTTAAATTTCAAATTCCAGTCATTTCAATTTTCAGTGGAGTTATTGTCACATGCTGACACACTGAGCTGTATATTATGAGGGGGGGGTGGGGTGGTGGTGGGGGGCGCTGATGGGGTGGGGTGTGAGTGGCTCGCTCCACCTCCCCCTGCCCGGGAAGCAAAGTTGGTGCGAAGCTGACTCGCTGCAGGCCAGCCCACCCTGCCGCCTTAAGGTGCTGCGGGCAGGCTAAATTGCCTGCCAGTAGGACTTCTGCCCCTCAATGGGGAGGAGGTTGTAGGAGGTCCCACCCTCAGGAGCTGCCAGCTAATTGGATTGGCCGGTCGCTCCAGCAGTCCCAGCAGCGCTAAGAGCGCATTAGCGGGCGCTTCCGTGACTGCAATCAGCCCCAAGAAGAAGGCGCAATGGATCCTTCAGCAAGGTATGTCTGGAGTATTGGGTGAGGAGGGCTTGGCTGGCTAAGGGAGGGGGGGAGCTGAGTGGGGGCGGAGGTGGTGGTGCGGTGCAGGCGGGAGTGGTGTGGGTGGTTGGTTTAGAGAACAGACGGGTAGGAAGAAAGGGAGTTGTACTATCTTAGGAGTACTGCCCCCGATGTGCAAAGGGCACCCCCACCGAATATACCCTTCTATCCTGCCCGACTGTACATGCCAACTGTATTATGGTGAATTGTATTATCGGGGTCAATTGGCTTGTTAACAAGCTCAGTTGAACCTTGATTATTTATTTAAATATGACAGGCCTGATTTGGCGCCCGCCGGCCTACTGTGTTATGGGGGGTGAGCTCGGGGGCAGGCGGGAAGGTGGTGGGGTTGGCACCCATCCTATTTTGCATGCCCCCTTCCCCCCACCCCCCCGACCACCATAAACATGCCTGGCAGGGGCACATAAAATCCAGCCCACTTTTCATAAAAATTGTGCATTTTTGCACAGATAGGTCCAGAACTATTATGTATTTTTAAATATAGAATGTTAATAATACTGCATTCACAACATTTAGAGATGTGGTCCACAAGTAAGAAAAATGTTCATGTTTCTAGCTGCCTAAAAACCTGCAGACTACATTTGCAGTGTGATGTTAACATCATCATGGCCATAAGCTGGTAGTTATAAAGCTCTTCGTCCCATTTGTTTGAAAGAAGAATAGAGAACTCCTTCATATTTCTCTGCTGCAGGCCACCATCTGATTTTGCTGTCATGAGCTTCCTGAGTCTAGGCCGTTGAAGCAATTGCTTTCTCCGTCAACCTTTAAACTGCTTCCTCTTTATATGTTTATGCGCTGATACTGCCCCAAGCCACTGCATTGCCCTTTCAGCTCTGAAGGGAGGGCAGTGTACACGGGGCTGCAGATTCCTTCGTGTTATCAGAGCTCCTCATGACTGATTAATGGGAGGTGCGTTTCTGCAGATCAAAACTAGTCCTACCAGTCGTTCTTCAATCCTGGGCATCCTGTTATTATGCCAAGTCTTCATGTAGCATATAGTTCAAGGGCTGTTTAAGCTTATTCAGTGAGGCAGATATGCTTGGATGTCAGCTGAGGCCAAGGCTGCTACTTTTTGACAAGATCAAACCTAGCCTGGGGGACAAGAGAGATTGGAACAGAGGGTAGGATTAGAGCTCAAATTCTGGTGCTTCTTTCCTGCTGATAAGGGCTAATTGAAACCTTAATTCTTCATGGCTCCACAATTTAACGCTCCAAAGTAAATGGTAGAAAAGAACTGCTGTTTTAAAAACCAAACATTTGTTCAATATTTACAGGAAGGCTGGGAGGGAATGGGGGAGCCTGGTAGCAGGGGTGAGGAAAACACAAATACCCTGGGGACATGATGGTCCTACTGAATGACAGGTCCATAGTTTAACTTTTTTTAACTCTGATTCACCCTTGGCAGTTTGACAGCCCGGCCCTGATGGGAGTAGGCCGGAGCCTGGATTGATTGGGGATAATCTGCGAAAGCCTCCAAGGGAAGTACTCCTGCCTCTCCCCGCTCAAAGGAATGATATGAAAAAGGACTTACCTACTTTGTTCAGCTGCCCCCATCTGCATTTCACCGCCAGATTTCCTGAGCCCTGAGAAACCTGCCCAGTCAACACCAAATTTAAATGCAACTGCACATAGTGGGAACCTGATTTAAATATTATAATGCACCTATCAAGAGCAGGACACAGGCATGCCACACAACTCTGTAAAAAATGTCAACAGCCATTATACAGCGGGATGGGATCACATTATGAAAATTAACATTTTAACCTCCCCCTCCCCCACAACTCCCTGTCATGTTACACCTGTTGGGGTTTAGTTTTCACTTTGGAGAAATTTTGGAAGAGTTGCAAAGGAAACAAATTGGTTTGTCAAACCAGTTAGGCAGCTAAACTTGAACCTGTGACCTTCAGAGCTGGCAGTACAGCAGCACAGTCCTACTACAGCCAGCCAATCACCTGTAGGCGTACTTTTGAAGGATTTTCAAGATATGGTGGCTCATCCATATCAGTGACCTATTAGTCTGATTAATGATGAAATGAGCATGCACTGCAGAGACACAAGGCCCAATTTTGTGATAGTGGCAACATCTGTGCCTGGGAAATGTTGGCTCGCTGCTTCAGCCAAGCTAGCCCACAGAGCAGTGAGACAACAGCACACAGGGTCAGCTCATCTAAATAATTAGCATAAACTCTCAGCGGCTGGGAAAGGTATAGACCCCTCGGGCTGTACGGCTCACAATGAATATATGCATTGAATACTAATTGTATTATAATTGTATTGAAGCGCCTCAGAGTACAACATGATGTATGTCGATAACTCCAATACCATTGCACTCTCTGACTGTCTGTAATGACCATATTGAAATGATTGTAATATTCATTGATTGTATTGAAGCACCTTGTGATCCATGTGTAAAGGTTGAATCTGACTGCACTTTTTGTGATGGCGATTTAGAAATGTTTTGTAATGTTCTTCCAGATATTTTATGAATAAAGTATATTTTTTAAAAAAAAAAGCATAAACTCTCAGCACATCTTCTGCCTTATGCTGGAGAAAAAAATAAATGTCGGCCAGCAATTTAAGTTTAAAGGGATGTAAACACTTAAAAGGGTAGGTGTCTGCCAGCAAATATCACTTCACCTTCATAAAGTTTACAATGGGTTTTAATTATACGTCAGCCTCCACCAAGGCATATTGTGGCCAAAGCGATGTGTAACATTGTGAAGTGGGTGCAAGGACTTTTACATTGTTTGGCAATTCAGGCAAGTGGTTACAGTCACTTTCGATGGTCTATTCAGTGCACTGGTGTCCTCAAAACCCTGCTCTTGAGAGCCCTGATCAGCTGTTGCTGGTCAGTCTCCAAGAGAAGTGGAGGCACCAAAGACAGGCCTTTTCTGGCATGTTCAAGAAGGGCTGCCTAGGCCAGCAAACATCACTACGAGGCTAGTGACAGGTGCATATGTGATGGTCTGAAATGAGATGCAGAGATTTTTGTTGAGGTTCATCCCAAGGAGCTCTGTAACGTAGGCCTCAGTGCTCTATGGGTTGTTCCCAGGGGTGCACCACCAAGATAAACATCAACTGCTGCTGGAGGATCACCAACTCAGTGAAAGACGCTCTTTGGTCTACCCTCAACTTGCTGGTCTTCCAGTGCAAAGAGCTGTCAATGAGTTAGTTGATGGTCCTCCAATTACAGTTGATCTAGCAATGCCATTGCAATTCCAAAGTAGTGCCCATGCTGACCACATTACAAGAAAGTTAGCTGCTGGAAATGAGACCGTTTTGAGAAATATGTTGCTGTGAAGCAAAAAATAATATCAAAACCAAAGTCAAAATCTTGCAATAAAATAGCAGGCAAGGCAAAAGAATAAGCAAAGAAATATTTTATGACCAAAAATGGACAAGTGATTCTCATTTTTAAAAAGCTCCCTCCTACATGTCACTCAGACACTGAAATTCTCATTTTAAATCACCAAGCAGCACTTTACGAGGAAGGTGAGCAGAAAGCTGTAAGATCCAATGAGGAACCCATTTACGTCATTCTCTGAGCAATAATGAGACATCAATTTGCCATCAACACTATCTCGGAATCGACGGTGCTTAAGTTAGCACATAATGTGGTCCTCTGTAAATAACGCTCGCCCAATTTCTCAACGTGTGTTTACCCTTAAGGTTCAACTTGGCACTGACAACAGTGCCTTATAAAATTAGCCCTTTAAGGTAAAAGCAATTTTGCTTCCATTTGTTCTCAGTTGTGATCAAGATCAGGTAGCAACACAGGGGAAGATTACCTCTGTGCACTCGGTGTAGCAAATGTGCCAACTTATTTATAGCGAGACATTTATAATTTTACAAAACCTACTGCTCAGAGGAAATCTTCCTCCACAATAATTACTTAAACAACTAATCTAGTTAATAAAAGTCAAAAACGCTCACCTATGTCCCATAGGTTTCCTGCTTTTTTGCCACTATAGTCACAGATCACACTTGCATCCTCACTATGTCGACAGTTGTGTGTTCCAATATCTTGCTTGATGCAATCTGACAATGTTTGCTCAGTCCCAGTGCATTTCACATTATCCATGTGGATCGGCCCCACACCATCTCCAAAATAAGCCAGCGGCCTTGCCTTGGCTGGGCCCCTTAAAGCAAAGCACATGTGATACAAAAAAGAAGACATCAGACCTTACAACTTATTTTATCATTAACACATTTTTAATATAATTCTTTTCAAAGAAAACATCACACACTTGAAATTATGTTTAAAGTCCTATGCACTGTCAGGCCGCCCAGGAGACAGTTTCCTGCTTTCACTTTTTGATGAGGATGGTGCATCATGATGTTCCAGATGAGCCAAGGGAGAAAAATAAAATATTCCAAACAAAATCAACAGTTGCTAGAATGTTCTCAGGATAGTTTCTTAGAATGGCACATTCTGAGCCAACCAGAAAGCAGGCTACGCTAGACCTGGTATTGTGCAACGACATAGGATTAATTAATGACCTCATAGTGAAGGCACCCCGAAGGAAGCAACGATCATAATATGCTTGAATTTTACATTCAGTTTGAGGGAGAGAAGAGTGGGTCCAAGACTAGTATTTTAAACTTAAATAAGGGCAGTTATGAGAGCATGAAAGCAGAGATAGCCAAAATGAACTGGCAAATTAATTTAAAGGATTGGTCAATAGAGATGCAGTGGCAGTCATTAAAGGGGATATTTCAGAATGCACAAAATAGATACATTCCAATGAGAAAGAAAAAGATCCAAGGGCAGGACCACCATCCGTGGTTAACTTAAAAAGTTAAAGATAGAATCAAACTTAAAGAAAAAGCATATAATTGCACAAAGATGAGTGGCAGGTCAGAAGACGGGACAGAATATAAAGAACAGCAAAGAATGACTAAAAGATTAATTAAGGGGGAAGAATTAGAATATGAGAGAAAGCTAGCTAGAAATATAAATATGGATATTAAGAACTTCTTTAAATACTTTAAAAAGAAGAGTTAAAAAAATGAACATTGGTCCTATAGAAAGTGAGTCTGGAGAATTAATAATAGAAAATAAGGAGATGGCAGGTGAATTGACTGAACCAATGTTTTGCATCAGTCTTCACTATAGAGGATACGAGTAACATCCAAGAAATAACTCTAAATCAGGAAATGGGAGGGAGGAAGGAACCACCAGGGAAGTGGTACTTAGCAAACTGTTGGAGCTGTGGACTGACATGTCTCTGGTTCCTGATGGATTTCATCCTAGGGTCTTAAAAGATGTGGCTAGTGAGATAGTTGATGCGTTGGTATTAATTTTCCAAAATTTCCTAGATTAGGGGAAGGTTCCATTAGATTGGGAAATGGCGTATATATCTCCTTTATGCAAAAGGAGGGGGGTGGGGTGGAGACAGAAAGTTGGAAGCTATGTGCCAGTTAACTTAGTTAGCTTAACATCAATCCTGGGAAACTTTAATTAAAGATGTTATAGCAGGGCACTTGGAAAAATTAAATGTAATCAGGCAGAGTCAACATGGTTTTGTGAAAGGGAAATCATGTTTAACCAATTTAATGAAGTTCTTTGAAGAAGTAACATAAGCTGTGGATAAAGGGGAACCAATGGATGTACTGTATTTTGATTTCCAGAAGTCATTTGATAAGGTGCCGCATCAAAGGTTTTTGGGGAAAATAAAAGCTCATGGTGTATGGGGTATCATATTGGCATGATAGAAGGTTGGTTAGCTAACAGGAAACAGAGAGTAGGCATAAATGGTTCTTTTTCTGGGTGGCAAGACGCAATGAGTGGTATGCCACAGGGATCATTGCTGGGGCCTCAAATTTTTACAATGTATATAAATGACTTGGGTTAAGGGACCAAAGGTATGGTTGCTAAATTTGCAGACAACACAAAGATAGGTAGGAAAGTAAGTTGTGAAGGAGGCTGCAAAGGGACATGGATAAGTTAACTGAGTGGGCAAAGATCAGGCAAATGGAGCATAATGTGGGCAAATGTGAAATTGTCCATCTTGGCAGGGAAAAAAAGAAGCATGTTATCTAAATGATGAGAGACTTGAGAGGTGTGAGATGTGGAGGGATCTGGGTGTCCTAGCGCATGAATCGCAAAAGGCTAATATGCAGGTACAGCAAGTAATTAGGAAAACTAATAGCATGTTATTGCTTATTGCAAGGAGAATTGAATACAAAAGTAGGGAGGTTATGCTTCAGTTATACAGGGCATTGGTGAGACCACATCTGGAGTACCGTGTGCAGTATTTGCCTCCTTATTTAAGGAAGGATGTAAATGTGTTGCAGCAGTTCAGAGAAGGTTTTTTAATTCATTCACGGGATGTGGGCTTCACTGGCTGGGCCAGCATTTATTGTCCATCCCTAGTTGCCCTTGAGAAGGCGGTGGTGAGCTGACTTCTTGAACTGCCTCAGTCCATTTGGTGTAGGTACACCTACAGTGCTGTTAAGAAGGGAGTTCCAGGACTTTGACCCAGCTGCAGTGAAGGAACGGCGATATATTTCCAAGTCAGGATGGTGACTGACTTGGAGGGGAACTTCCAGGTGCTGGTGTTCCTATCTATCTGCTGCCCTTGTCCTTCTAGATGGTAGTGGTCATGGGTTTGTAAGGTGCTGCTGAAGGAGCCTTGGTGAATTCCTGCAGTGCATCTTGTAGATGGTACACACTGCTGCTACTGTGTGTTGGTGGTGGAGGGAGTGAATGTTTGTGTATGGGGTGCCAATCAAGTGGACTGCTTTGTCCTGGATGGTGTCAAGCTTCTTGAGTGTTGTGGGAACTGCACTCATCCAGGCAAGTGGGAAGTATTCCATCACACTCCTGACTTGTGCCTTGTAGATAGTGGACAGGTTTTGAGGAGTCAGGAGGTGAGTTACTTGTCGCCCGATTCTGAGCCTCTGACCTGCTCTTGTAGCCACAGTATTTATATAGTTACTCCAATTCAGTTTCTGGTCAATGATAACCCCAAGGATGTTGATAGTGGGGAATTCAGTGATGGCAATGCCATTGAACATCAAGGGGCGATGGTTGGACTCTGTTGTTGGAGACGGTCATTGCCTAACACTTGTGTGGCGCGAGTGTAACTTGCCACTTGTCAGTCCAAGCCTGGATATTGTCCAGGTCTTGCTGCATTTGGACATGGACTGCTTCAGTATCTGAGGAGTTGCGAATGGTGCTAAACATTGTGCAATCATCAGCAAACATCCCCAGTTCTGACCTTATGATGGAAGGAAGGTCATTGATGAAGCAGCTGAAGATGTTAACACCTGGAATGGGAGGGTTGTCTTATGAGGAAAGGTTGGACAGGCTAGGCTTGTATCCGCTGGAGTTTGGAAGATTAAGAGGCGGCTTGACTGAAACATATAAGATCCTGAGGGGTCTTGACAGGGTGAATACAGAGAGGATGTTTCCTCTTCTGCGAGAATCTAGAACTAGGGGTCACTGTTTAAAAATAAGGGCTGCCCATTTAGGACAAATATGAGGAGAATGTTTTTCTCTCAGAGGGTTGAGAGTCTTTGGAACTCTCTTCCTCAAAAGGCAGCAGAAGCAGAGTCTTTGAATATTTTTAAGGCAGAGGTAGATAGATTCTTGATAAGCAAGGGGGTGAAAGGTTATCGGGGATAGGTGAGAATGTGGAGCTGAGGTCACAATCAGATCAGCCGTGATCTTATTGAATGGCAGAGCAGGCTTGAGGGGCCGATTGGCTTACTCCTGGTGCTAATTTGTATGTTCGTACATAAGAATTTCTTTAACCCTGATTGCACTCCATTTTTCTTGCATACAGATAGGAAAATAAAGTTTTCCAGTGTAGGCTTGTCCCTGATGTTATCAATCAGTTCTCTGGTTTGGGCCTTTTCCAATGGGTGACATAGCTCAGGGTGAGGTGGGGAATGTATGTATTGTGGTATCACAACCTTATAGAACAAGATGCAAGGACCAATAGGTATTCTCCTGTCACACACCTATTTGTGCGTTTGTATCCAGAAACAAATCCTTGCTTTTGGAACAAAGACAGAGACCACGAAATTCAAAGGCATACTGCCCATGATTTGTCATTATTAATTTAAATGGACAGAACATATTGGGCAATATGCTCATAATTTCACGATATGCAGGCCTGGCAGGCAAGGATTCCCAGCGTTGCAATTTGACAACATTGGCCCAGTAAGGTTAGCCAAGGTTAGGCTGCTGGCCGAGTGCTTAGACACTGCAATCATAGAAACAAAGCCCAACTATTGCACAAATTGTACTGCTTAATAGTCAATAAGATATGGCACGTTATCTCTGATCTGAGGGCAATATAAGCCTCAAATTTGGTGCACTGACTACAAACTTCACTGCCTGGTAAACTAATGTTTCAATAAACTGAATAGAAATTAAAATCATTTGCTCTCTGTACCCTATGCTTACTAAATATTGTTAGCTGAAACTTCTACGAAGTAAATACAGTATATTGTGGGCGGAATCTCATGGAACCCTGAAGCTTCCCTTCCTCACCTATCCTTCAGGAAAGAGGCTGTCACAATGTTACAACATTTCTTTGAGCCTGACCTTCACGTAAATCTCTACTGCAGGAACAGTGCTGCTCAAGGCTGTGGTTATCGCACCATCCAATTTTCACACATCCTCATCCTCTAAAATCACCACTAGAGGCATTTTCTACATCAGAAAACTACCCCACCTCCGCCCCTCAATAACTCCATGGAATGTATGAATAGGAAAGGCTTTCATTCTATTCATGTGTAGATTGTGCCAGACCACAGGATCAGAATTGTAAGTAAATTCACAATGTCTTTATTTTGCAGCAATCCGTGACACCACTATTAGCAAGTGGTCTGAGTGCAAAACTAAGGAGTAGGAAAGCTGCGTGCAAATCTCCTAAATTAAATGAATTTGGGTAATCTTATTCTAGTCCCTAGTAGGAACAAATCCACTTAATGGGGTACTAAATGGCATTAAAAGTACTCTCACTCACATTGGCTGGTGTATGAAATGCAAATGTCATACTTGGTGTGGCAGATGAGGAGAAGGAAAGGAGTTGAGACACATTTTTAAATCTGTGTAGATCTAAACTAATTTTACTTTTCTTCTGGCACTGCTTTATCTAGGCTGGCGGCGTTTGTTGCTGACTTTGGCTGTTCAGCTTTCAAGTATTGACATCTTTAACCTTCATGTGGAAAAATAAATCAAATTGTGTACTGCCTATAAGAGGACCTACGAGATGCACAAGAGCGGTGGCCACCCCAGAGCGTATTTGCCAGATACTACACTGGGCTGTTTGTGAAAAGGCCACCCAGAGTAATGCTAAATAGCATTTAGTAAATGTTGAAATAATTATAGCATATTTCAGCTCATTTCTGGAGTGGCTGTGATTGCCCAACAGTAACTTAATTCTGCAGAAAGCTGATGGAATTTCCTGCTGTGCATTCTTATTTCAAATGGTTTTACCAATCTTGTTCAACCATAAGGGTAACCCCTGGGCAGGAAAACATTCTCTCAAATATTACGACTGTTATATCTAACCTTTTATAGGCTATTGTGAGGGAAAGTAATCCATAAAACAATCCGTGAACAGTCATCTTTTGACAGGTATTTGCAGGCTTCAGAAACATTTGGTCAGATTTTCTGACTTTGGCCAAGGTTCTGCTGACAGCATGAGTGCTATCCATAGCTTTGGCTGCACTATTTTGCATCTTGTTTGCTCCTCCTCTTTTGTTTTGGCAAAGGAACTATGCTTCATTTAAGTTCAATTTTCAGGAACCTGTGGAAGCATTTTCCAAAATGTAATAGTTGGTTTTATTATGTTGAGCTCCATTTATAAGTTTTTCTCTCGTCATTGGTTTCTGGTGGCCCTGACATGCACCTTACAAAGAGGGGAGGATGCACATACATTTGGGACCTTCTTACAAGCTGCAACATTAAAATGATGGGAGAAGTTCCTGAGGGAGCAGTGAGTGGAGTTGACCTGACCTCTACAACCTTCTAGCCATGCACGTCGCTACCCTAAGAGTTGCACCCAGACATTTCAGAGTTCTGTCATTGCTGCTTCTGATTCACAAGAAAGGCTGACACAGAGCTGTGCAATTCATTGCACAGTGATCGGCATAGCTCATCTGGATCTAGAACCGCTGTATTTATGGAAGTGAACATCAACACTGCAGGAATTACGTACCTTCCATATCAACTGAGGAAACATCTGTCAAATCAGGCAGAAGCCGCAGGCCTGATATCCACTATGTTTGGAAGGGGTAACAACTTCCTATCTTTCCCTGTGGAAGGAAGCCATCGCAATATGCAGCTTGCCCTGGTTAGCAGGGAATGCCAGGAGGTCCATGCGGTAGTGTACTTCAGGTCAACTCCATCTGGAGGATTTTTCAGATGGCGGGGTTTTCCACCCCACCACCTGAAGACTCGCTGGGAAATGCATCCCTGCCGATCATAGCAGCCCCACAGCCACTTAGCAGTCCAAGGAACGTTTATTGGCTGGAGGCAGGACTTCCGCCCCACATTCGAGTGGCAGTCCCATCTCAGAGAGCTGCCTGCCGATCTGATTGGCTGGCAGCTCTGTATTCTGAGCAGTGCCAACTGCAGCTGTGGCCAGGGCTGCAACTATAAGCAGTTCACAGATTCAAAGTCCCAGAGCCCAGAACAAGGTATGTGCGGGTATTGTCTCAAAGCAGGGACGACTGTTATATCTGACCTTTTATAGGCTACGTGTTCATGAGAATTATCCCAGGGATGAAAGGCTTAACATATGAGGAACGTTTGAGGACTCTGGGCCTATACTCTATGGAGTTTAGAAGGTTGAGGGGGATCTGATTGAAACTTACAGAATACTGAAAGGCCTGGATAGAGTGGACGTGGGGAAGATGTTTCCATTAGTAGGAGAGACTAGGACCCGAGGGCACAGCCTCAGAGTAAAGGGAAGACCTTTTAGAACAGAGATGAAGAGAAAATTCTTGAGCCAGAGAGTGGTGAATCTATGGAATTCATTGCCACAGAAGGCTGTGGAGGCCAGGTCATTGAGTGTATTTAAGACCGAGATAGATAGGTTCTTGATTGTTAAGGGGATTAAAGGTTACGGGGAAAAGGCGGGAGAATGGGGTTGAGAAACTTATCAGCCATGATTGAATGGCGGAGCAGACTCGATGGGCCGAAAGGCCTAATTTCTGCTCCTATGTCTTATGGTCTTATGGATAGGTGAGGCCCGAGGTGGGTGGTGGTCTTGATGGAGAGGCCGATGGGGGAGACGGAGAACCCGTGGGGAGTGGCATACCTTGGGGCGGTGCCCGATGTGGAAAGGGGGCCCTTGAGGGAGGCACCACCCACCCCACTTCTCACCAGAGGCGCAGGGTGACCTGCTGGGCTTGTCCCTGCCCCTGAACTTCACCGACCAGCCTCAGAATTGAAGCCAGGCGGGAACTGGCCCTTAACTGGTTAAAAACCTGCTGGCAGGGGGCTGTAAAACTCTGCCCCATTGTTTTCATGAAGGTAAAGGATTTCTCATCAAGGATCACCACACGCATTGATAGCCATTAACCAGTAAGAAACCATACGGGGGAAATTCACCCTCGTTATATCCAATGACAAACTTAGTGGCTCAATGGCCTAATTTACAAGTGCATTGGGGCAACTACTAACATAGTCAGAGCCTTTAAAAGACGAGTCTAGCAGCTACATAAAACAGGAGTAAAGCCTCTTGAGGACATTAATAAAGACATCACACAGGTCGAGGAAACCATTGGAGCAATTGAATAGTGCTGACAGGAGCCAGTGTTAGGCCTGTGTTGCTCAGGCTTTCAGGAGTTTGCTGCTTCCGAACCAATAGGTTTCCTTTTCATTGTCTCCCATGATCAACCCCCACCTTCCACTCTCTTTTCCCTACCATATCTCCAAACCCCAGGGTTACTGCTAGTGGGACAAACAGACCAAATTGCATCTGATCACATATGTGAGCTGTCTATGGAGGTGCAACACATGCCCCAATTGTTACATTGAGGTTTGAGGCCCAATTTCTGCTCAGGCCTCCTAGTTCATATGTGCACTGAAAATATGCTGTCCGTTATGTGTATGAAAATGAGTCATAATGAATTAACCTCCTATGATTCCTTAATTATCTGAAACCCATGCAGCCAAATTGCAATTCCTTTTTATCACTTGTTGCAGCTAAACCATCATGGTGATGACATAGCTTGTCACACTTTAGCCTCTCCTTCTACCCCTTTGGTATCTGCCTTCAATCAACTTCACTCTTCATCTAAAATCTCTCACTCATGTCCAATGGCCACTCTGCTCAACTTTGCTATTTCTTAGAAGGAGCCAATTTAACCAGGCTTTCTTAAGTCAAAGAAAGAGTAAGTCTATTAGTTACTAAAACCCAAGAAAAAATAAAAACCAACACGCATACACACAGATCAGAGATGAGAAGCAAGACTCCAAATAAAAGTTTAAGAATATACGAATCAGTCTGTGGCTTGTCCGTGAGGCATAGATGGTGGTACATTGTGGCCATTAAGTTGGGTGATTTCGGTAGAGTTGACTTTGGCAGTTTCGAAGTTAGTTTTGGAGATATTTGGTTCTGCAGGGTAGCTGAAAAGGTTGTCCTATATCCTTTTTGATTGATGCTTCTGCTCAGCCTTGCCTCCAGCAACAGAGAAAGAGAGAGAGAGACTTCGCCTGCAACTGCAGGGGTAACTAGTTGATCTTCTTGTGCTGTCACTCTTCCAGCACACACTGCATTGCCCTGCAACTAGCTTTTAAACCCATTTTTCTCCTGTGTATTTCAGGAGAGGAAATAGTCTTGCATTCATATCAGGACTATTTATGCATTCTGATATTTAAGTCAACAGGAGATGGATTTTAGATGCCTGCTGAGATGTGGTAATCAGTCTTTTGCCTCCGCAACCTCAGGAGATTAAAGTTCAGTCTTTTGCATCTTTCCTATCTCCCTTTCAAGTATGTCTGCTTGAAGAAGGCCATGATACCTTTTCAGTTGCAACATTCCATGTTCTCTCAGAACAGGTCCATCAGTATATTCCACGTAGGAATTTTCCAGAAAATGGTCACTTTACATTGTCAGCTATCCTTTACTCAGTGTCTTTTAAAAAAAATGTTCATTATGCCATAAGTAATTTATGGCTGTAATCTGCTTTTCATGACAACACACATCACAACATAATTGTCACTACTGACCCAAATAACTTCTCCCATTCCAATGAATAAATTTCAAATGACTTCTTGGGTGCTATTTAACAGAGATGTCGGGAGTATCACCCAACTGGCTGGAGACCCAGGTACAGCCTTTTTGGGAAGGGACGCAGTATTAAGTGCTAATCAGGGCAGTGGATGGCCGTCACCGAGATCAAGGACCCCGGGGCAGAATTCCCGTCTGCCGAGAGCTGCTGCTTCATTGCTCAGCAGCACCACTGGGAATGTGGTGGCTGCTGTAGGCACTACACCAACCAAGGCCAAGGATTGGCATGAACCCAGGCACAGGCGGGAGGGGGGTTGCAGGATTGGGGTCGTGGGGGAGGGGGTTCGGCAGCAAGGGCAGGGGGTGGGAGATCGGAAGAACTCAGACAAAAATGCCAGATTCATCTGTGTAGCTGTCTCTGCTCCAATTAAATTTTCTTCCAACCCTCACCCTGCAAGTTGTTGTTATATTATGTTAAAAAGTCTGATTGCAAATCTCTGAAACTTCCCCTCCTCAACCTATTCACAATGGTGTTTCCCATTAATTAGAATCTAATGTACCATCCTCTATAATGCACTCTACCCCACATTTCTGAATGTTCAGATCTCCCCGGACACAGAAGAGGCGAAGAAGAGGTTTTAAAAAAAACAGAGGAAGATACCAGCTCCCACCCCAGTATCAGAAGAATAACAAAAAAATTAAGTGCAAACAGAAACAAACCACTGAGTGGCCAAACCCCAAAAGAAGTGAGAAAACAGAACACAGCAGTCAAATCTTGTCAGTAACACCACAGCGAGATGTATGACATGAAACCAGCATAATTTTGGTAATTTTCTGACATCACGCTACTGACTACAAGCCTTTCCTTCCACAAACGGATTTTGGAAATTTAGGTGCATTGTCTGCATGATCGAATGCACAGCGAGCTACACACTTGCAGTCAGCAAGCATTGGGACTGCAAATTTGAAACTTCTTTGATCTGTTCTTGTCCGATGCATTAACCTTGCACCTGACAAGAACAGAATGTTTTACCAAAATATAAGACACTCTCCTTCACTAAATTATAATACCTCTTGAAATGTTATAATCAGTTAATAGAAGTAAGTATCTAGCAACAGATCTAGCAACTCAAGACTGGGCATCCGTGAGGTGCTGTGGGCCATCAGTAGCAACAGAATTGTACTCGAACACAATCTGTAGCCTCATGGTCTGGAATATTCCACACTCTACCATTACCATCAAGCCAGGGCATCAACCCTGGTTCAATGAAGAGTGCAGGAGCGCATGCCAGGAGCATCACCAGGCATACCTAAAAATGAGGTGTCAACCTGGTGAAGCTATAACACAGGACTAATTGTGTGCCATACAGCACAAGTAGCAAGTGATAGACAGGGCTAAGCGACCCCACAACCAATGGATCAGATCTAAGCTCTGTAGTCCTGCCACATCCAGCCATGAATGATGGTGGACAATTTAGCAACTCACTGGAGGAGGTGACTCCACAAATATCCCCATCCTCAATGATGGAGGAGCCCAGCATAACATTGCAAAAGATAAGGCTGAAGCATTTGCTATAATCTTCTGCCAGAAGTGCCAAGTGGATGATACATCTCGGCCTCCTCCGGACCTCCCCAGCATCACAGCTGCCAGTCTCCAGCCAATTTGGTTCACTCCGCATGATATCAAGAAACAGCTGAAGACACTGGATACTGCAAAGGCTATGGGCCCTGATAATATTCTGGCAATAGTACTGAAGACTTGTGCTCCAGAACTTGCTGCGCCCCTAACCAAGCTGTTCCAGTACAGCTACAACACTGGCATTTACCCGGCTATGTAGAAAATTGCCTAGGTACGTCCTGTACACAAAAAGCAGGACAAATCCAAACCAGCGAATTACAAACAGATCTAGCAACTCAAGACTGGGCATCAATAATCTTCAGTAAAGTAATGGAAGGAGTCATCAACCATGCTATCAAGCGGCACTTGCTTAGCAATAACCTGCTCACTGACGGCCAGTTTGGGTTCTGTCAAGGCCACTCAGATCCTGACCTCACTACAGCTTTGGTTCAAACATCGACAAAAGAGCTGACCTCACAAGGTGAGCTGAGAGTGACTGCCTTTGACATCAAGGCAGCATTTGATCGAGTGTGGCATCAAGGAGCCCTAGCAGAACTGGAGTCAATGGGAATCAGGGGGAAAACACTGCGCTGGTTGGAGTAATACCTCGCACAAAGGAAGATGGTTGTGGTTGTTGGAGGTCAGTCATCTCAGCTCCAGGACGTCACTGCAGGAGTTTCTCAGGGTAGTGTCCTCAGCCCAACCATCTTCAGCTGCTTCATCAATGACCTTCCTTCCATCATAAGGTCAGAAGTGGGGATGTTCGCTGATGATTGCACAATGTTCAGCACCATTCGCGACCCCTCAGAAACAGAAGCAGTCCATGTCCAAATGCAGCAAGACTTGGGGACAATATCCAGGCTTGGGCTGACAAGTGGCAAGTAACATTCGCGCCCCCTAAGTGCCAGGCAATGACCATCTCCAACAAGAGAGAATCCAACCATCGCCCCTTGATGGACAATGGCATTACCATCACTGAATCCCCCACTATCAATATCCTGGACATTACCATTGACCAGAAACTGAACTGGGCTAGCCGCATGAATACTGTGGCTACAAGAGCAGGTCAGAGGCTCAGAATCGTGTGACGAGTAACTCGCTTCCTGCCTCTCCAAAGCCTGTCCACTATCTACAAGGCACAAGTCAGGAGTGTGATGGAATACTCCCCCACTTGCCTAGATGAGTGCAGTTCCTATAACACTGAAGAAGCTTGACACTGTCCAGGACAAAGCAGGCCGCTTGATTGGCGCCACATCCACAAACATTCACTCCCTCCACCACCGACGCACAGTAGCAGCAGTGTGTACCATCTACTAGACGCACTGCAGGAATTCACCAAGGCTCCTTCAACAGCACCTTCCAAACCCATGACCACTACCATCTAGAAGGGCAAGAGCAGCAGATAGATGGGTACACCACCACCTGGAAGTTCCCCTCCAAGTCACTCACCTACCTGACTTGGAAATATATCGCCGTTCCTTCAATGTCACTGGGTCAAAGTCCTGGAACTCCCTTCCTAACAGCACTGTGGGTGTACCTACACCACACGGACTGCAGCAGTTCAAGAAGGCAGCTCACCACCACCTTCTCAAAGGTAACCAGTGTTGGCTAATAAATGTTGGCCATGCCAGCGAAGCCCACATCCCGTAAATGAATTTTTTTTTAAATCATGGGGTAGAATTTTCTTGTTTTATTTTGATGAGTAGACACTCTGGAGAAGCTGTATAAATAGTCAGAAATGCAATTTTCTTGGGAGAGTCACTGATCTTCCACTGACAAAATGGTGGACAATCAGGAGAACTCACATGGAAAATCCAAGATTATAAATTTATAGTTTGTTTTGGCTATGTTTTGCGTATCTTTTACTTTGGAATTTTTTGTACATTATGCTACTATTTCAGCATTTACCCATATTTTTCAATACACACATGAACTGGCAAAAATGGCACCAGGTTTCATATTATCCTAGCCTTATTTTTCATCATGTAAAGCACTTAAAATCTCACCTGGAATCCCAGGAGGAGAAAATCTAATCAGGTCTGGAAAAAAAATATGCTGGCAATCATTAATTTAAATGACTAAAAATTACGTTCAAATTATTTAAACAACTAGATGGGGGCCTAAATGTTTTAGATTATTTAAAAGGCTCCCTTGATACACACAGCACCTGTGTCTGATCTAACATTTACTTACTTGTATCCCAGCTGATGGCAGACCACAGCGGCATCCTTGTCAGTCCATCCATCATCACAAATAGTTCCCCACTGGCCATTGATAAAAATTTCAACACGTCCTTCTTTTTTATTTTCTCCATCCATCAATCTGATAGGGGGACCTGGTAGATGGCAAAAGCATCAGTAATCTTTTCTCTAAAAGAACCATCAGTCTGAAATCCCAATTGAAACGGGGCACACGAACAGTGGAATTGCCAGACGGGGATTAGAAAAGGGTGGAATCCCATTTTGCTCCGATTTTGTCCCTTCTCCAGAGAATAAATCTTTTGTACACAATTGGCAGGCCTCAACAGGACACTTGCCATCTGAAAGATGAGGCAAGTCCTGTTCATGCCTCAGATAAGGCCCCTGAACTCTTGCAGTAAAGGTAATCTATTCAGGGATAGATGGCTTGGCTGGACGTCAGTGGCTCAGTGCTTCCCTAGGACCAGCCTTCAAAATGTTGCCTGCCTCCATAGGTTCGGTCTATCTCAGCCCACTGCTCCAAATTTCCAGGCCTCCATCAGGTAGGGCAACAAAGCACCCCCACCCGCCCCCCTCCTCCCCCCCACCCCCCCCACCACCCACCCGCCACTTATAGGGATGAGTCACCTGTTCCACATATGTGGATAAACCTGCCCTCATAATTTGGGTCAGGACCTGGATCTTCCACCATCGGCGCATTTGAGACCCGTTTTGCTGCACTCCCGTCAACAGAGTGGGGCCAGCGTAATTTTGATCCGCGTGGTTTTCTGAAATTATGTTCCCAATCCCTGCAAAGCCCCGTCCATCTGGAGTGTATGTAAGAATGGCCGCATGAAGCCTCAAGTTCGGTGTCGATCAACGTTCACAGGAAGCACACCACAGGAAATCCATAGATGTATTTCCTGGCACTGCCAATCCCTGCTGGGATAGTTGGATTTAGGAATCATCCAAATAAGAGGGGACAATCTTAACTTAATCCATCCAGCTGGAAATTGACTGGACGGGAACAGCTGTCCATTTTCCACGCCACTTAATTTTATATTTGATCGGGTATGCATAATGGGCAAATGATCCTGTTAGAAGTGTTAGGTTAAAATTATCTTCAGAAATTAAGGCATTCGCCCCACATATTTTTCAAGTTGGACAGAAAGTCATGGGAGGCCCATCCAAGTTCCCTGTATGGGCCTCATAAAGGAGAGAGTCTACACTTGAAGCCTGGTTTCATAGATTACTCAAATACCATATATTGTACTTTTTTAAAGACAACATATTTCCAACATAGCTTTGCCCAATCATATTTCCTGTGTTTCCTGTACTTATGAGATCATATTGGATATAGTAAATATCAGGCTGTACTGACAGGGCCCACACCATGTTATACTGAAATTAATTTACATGGACAAGAAAATAAGCAGCACATTTGTGATATCTGGATCCAGCTGGTACATTCACATCTTTTTAAATGTAACAGACGTATATCTTGAGCAATTATATTTTCAGGTTGTGAAATTTTCTTGCTCTTGTAGAATTATATAGAGAACAACTCTGAGATTACATACAGGATCTTCTGGTAAGACCTGCTTGAATGTCAGAGGGAAATTAATTTGGCTCAAATATGTATTATTTAAAAGCTCTCCCCTTCTTTGGGGCCAAGTACCATCTATGCCTAAGAAGAAGGCAGAAGATGTCTCCCAGGCCCTCTACAATTGCTACCAGTTGTGGACAACTCTCCCTGTGACCTTCACTCCCTTTTCAACTGTGATGCAATGATGGGCTCCATTCAGCACCTCTTCACAGTGACATGCCAAGTGGAACAAATCTGCATTCCAATATTCAGTAATGTCTCTTCTATGACCATATGGAAGCTTCCATCTGACAACCATGCAGCCAGAGTTTCTGGGAGGAAAGAATTTCTGGGAGATTTCATGATACCTTGAGAGATTTCTACCATCCCTCTGCTTTTGCCCTCTCCCAGCATTGACCTATTTCCCTGGGTCAGGGCTCTGTGCAAGCATGTGCACGGTCTCCCACGAGCAATCCCCCTGTCAAGAGGAGGCCCCTGATGTAAAAAATGCCATGCTATAATGGGGAAACTTCTGCAACTCAGAAGATCAACCAAGGGGCAGAAGTGCTTCCAAGATCAGAAATCAAGATCCACTGAGACTGTGGCCTTCAACATTAAATTCGGTGGGAACAGAATGAAGGGAGAGAAGGCCTCTCTCTCTATGGTGGCACTTCACGGCAGCTACTGCTACTCTCCTGGGGTCTGACATCAATTTCCCTGGAAACAGCAGTAGCATAAGCAGCAAGAAGGTAAATCCACAGGGACCCCTCACCACCATCATTTGCATTCAGTAGGTAGGGAAGGAGTAGACAGTAGCAGTGGCTTGTGTGGGGGGACTGAAACCTTTATCAGTGTGGTGAGGCTGTGGTAAGCCTCACTGTGACATTCTACTCTTGCCCTTCTCATTGGGCAGAATTGCAGAGTAAGAAGCCCTCCAAAAGTGTCACCCTTCCTTATAACAAGGTCACCTTCAGTATTCACCACAATTATGGATATCGCCAATGGGAACCCACAACCATAAAGGCAAAAAAGAGCACCTAAAACATGTCAGAAATTAACAAGTTGTGGAAGGATGGTTTCAATAGCATCACTCAGTGTAATGACTTCAAAATGGAGAGTGCCTGTGGGGATAATGAATGTCAAGTCCATTAATTATGCAGAAATGAAGATTCAGTTTTGTATAAAAAGGAACAATCTGATGTGGATGCAGGGATTTGCCTGAAAATTATTTTGTCATTGCTACTTTTGATTCAATTAAAATCATCTTGACTGCACAAAATGTAAAAGAAAAATCCCTCTCTTTGAACTTTTTGCTAAGACTTTGTTGAGCTATGCTCACCAAAAGGAATTCCATGGATGTCATTCGCAGCATTGAGTGTGCAAATGACCGTCACATCCTCCTGGTGGCTGCAGTCATGCTTCCCCCATTCACTTCTGGGGCACAAAGACAGCAAGGATTCCTGACCTGAGCAGTGGACGTCATCCAAGTAAATAGGTCCAGAGCCTCCTTCAAACTGACCTTCCAGAGGATTCTGTGCATATCTGTGGGACAGTGGGGGAGAAAAAACAGTTGAAAGAACAACTGCTGGCTGCTCAGACAATTTTCTAATAATTTGTCTTCAATTCCATGAGATTCAACTTTAATTCATAGTATCTTATGAGGGACTTTATCAAATGTCTTCTAAAAACCCATATAAATAACATATTTACAGATTTCCCTGTCCATTATTTTAGTTCAGCTCTTTAAAAAATTCAATCAAGTTCATCAGGCATGACTGACCATTTACAAATCCATGGGCCTGAATTTTTCAGGCAGCAGGCAGGCTCGGCGGGAGCGGGCGGGGGCGATCGTGGTGCTGATCGCTGCCCGCACTCAGCTCCGCGCCGCCATTTTACGGGGAAGGGTCAATTAAGATGCGAGTGGTAGTGCTCAGTGCTACCTATGTGGGTGGGGGGAGGAGAGAGAGAAGGGGCCAACGCTCTTTTGCGTGAATCTCCCTGAGACATGGAGCTGCCTCAGGGAGAGTGAAGGGCTTTTGAAATGATTAAATAAATGGTTTTAAAATTTATTTGAACATGTCCCCTTGTGTGACTATGTCACATGAGATGGGACATGATTATATATTTAGGAAAAATGTTTTATTTAATTAATAAAAGCTTTAGGAAACCCCATCCCGCTCGTAGATGAGGTTTCCTAAAAAACACGAAGGCCGCTGGGCCTTTTCTCCTGCCCGCCAACCTTAAGGTTGGATGGGCATCGTTAACAATTGCCTTAATCACTTCCTTAATGGCCTTAATAGGCCGCTTACATAGTGAGACAGCGCAAAGACATCGGGACGCATGCCCGACGTCATTGTGTGTCATTTTGTGCGTCAGCGTGTCAGGCCCGACCCTGCATGCCAACTGAAGAATCCTGCCCATGGGCAGGATTTTCAGGTCATGGGGCGGGCACGGTGAGCGAGCCTGGGTACAGCCGGGAAATGCGCCACCGCCCCCGATTGGCTCCCGAATGCGATTTCACACTGGCTAGCCAGTTAACGGCCAGCCAGGATGAAACACACGCTGAAAGGCTCAGCACTGCTGAGGTGGGGTCGGAAGGAGGGCGAGTGCTGAAGTCTGCGCAGGCACGGGGGAGTGCGCAATGATAGCTCCCTGAAGGTAGAGAGCTGAAGAATTTAAAACCAAGAAATAAGGATGTAAACGTGCAGCAAAAAAAATGCCCACACTTTGGACTCACTCACCTAAACATACTGATAATAAAAATTCTGCCCAAACATTTTCATTTTGTTTTTAATTGATATCGGAAACCTCATCCCGCCCGCCCTTGGATGAGGTTTCCTCAAAAATCCAAAGGCCGCCTGGCCGATTCACCCACCCACCAACTGTAATGTTGGAAAGGCAGTGAAAAATCACCGCTAATTGAGACTTTAATGGCCTTAATAGGCCTCTTAATTGTTGGTGGGTGCGCTGCCGACTCTCGAGCACACCCGGCGACTGAAATGTTGCACGAGTGCGCGATGATGTCGGGACGCTCACCCGATGTCATCATGCACCATTTTACGCCTGCGGGATGTAAAATTCTGCCCCATGTTTTTTTTCTGATCAGCTAAAATTTTTTGAAGTATTCAATTATTTCACCCTTAATTATAGGTTCTAGTAAATTCCTCATGATAGGCTAACCAGTCTATAATTCCCTGGTTTCCCACTCTCACCTTTCTTAAATAGTTGAGTGAAATAAGCCAATTGTCTAACCTAATGGAATGGTTCCAGAATCAAGAGAAGTTTAGAAGATCATAGTTTGGCTATCTGCAATACTCTGACCTACTTCCTTTAAAACCCTGGGATGAAACCAGCTGGCCCTGGAAATTCGTCACTCGTTAGTGCCATTTTTAACTTCACTACTGTTCATTTGCTTACTTTAATTTTGGTGAATTCCTGTTGCTGATCCAATATTAAATTCCTTGGGATGTTTGACATGTTATCCTCTTTCTCTACTGTAAGTACTAATGCAAAGTAATTATTTAGCATATCCACCATGATTGTCATAGAAGCCTTGGAACATAGGAGCAGGGGTAGGCCATTCAGCCTGTCGAGCCTGCTCTGCTATTCAATTAATCATGGCTGATCATCTAGGTCAACGCCACTTTCTCACACTATCCCCATGTCATTTGATGTCATTAGTATCCAGAAATCTATCAATCTTTGTCTTGAACATGCTCAGTGATTGGGCTTCCACAACCCTCTGGGGTAGAGGATCCCAAAGATTCACCACCCTCTAAGTGAAAAAATTCCTCCTCATCTCAATCTCAAATGGCCTGCCCCTTCTTCTGAGACTGTGTCCCCTGGTTCTAGACTCACCAGCCAGGGTAAACATCCTATTCGCATCTGCCCTGTCACGTCCTGTAACAATCTTGTAAATTTCAATGAGATCAACTCTCATTCTTCAAAACTCTAGAGGATACACATCCAGTTTCCTCGATCTCTTCTCGAAAAAAAATCCCGTCGTCCCAGGGATTAGTCTGGTGAACCTCCATTGCACTCCCTCTATGGCAAATACACCTTTCCTTAGATAAGGAGACCAAAACTGTGCACAATAATCAAGGTGCGGTCTCACCAAGGTTCTTTACAACTGGCCAATTAACAGCCAGCCAGTGTGAATCACGCGCTGCAACACTGAGCGCTGCCGGGGTGGGGGCGGGAGGTGGGCGAGCGCGGAAGTTCACTCATGCACGTGGGTGCGCGCACTGAAAGCTCCCTTAAGGCACAGAGCTGCCTCAGGGAGCTGAAGATTTTTAAAAACATAAATAAAGAATTGAAAAATGTTAAAAACAGGTCCTTTCATCTGGCTCTGTCACATGAGCAGGGTTGTGTTATAAATGAGATTCAAATATCTTCATTTTATTTTTAATTCCTGTTGGAAACATCGTCCCGCCCATGGATGAGGTTTCATAAAAATTCCAAAGGCCGCCTGGCCGATTCGGCTATACAGCAAGGTTGGACGGGCAGTGAAAAAGTGCATTTAATAGGCCTGGTAATTGTCGGCGGGTGCGCTGCCAACTCCCGCGCATGCCCACCAACCGAAATATTACGCGAGTGCTCGATGACATCGGGAAGCTCGCCCGACGTCATCGCACGTCATTTTACGCTTGAGCGGGTCGGGCGCGAACCTGCCCCATGTAATACTTCTTT
Source organism: Cetorhinus maximus (assembly GCF_964194155.1). Lineage (NCBI taxonomy): Eukaryota > Metazoa > Chordata > Chondrichthyes > Lamniformes > Cetorhinidae > Cetorhinus > Cetorhinus maximus. The sequence goes on from NC_135879.1 coordinate 84,984,033, forward strand.
AAGAAGCAACATTGCCTATCTACCATCAAATTTTCAGTGTTTTTTCCAATCCACCAGTTTTCAAGAGGTCCAGGTTTCTGTCAGTTTTTAATAGGTTCACATTACTCCTGACCACCTTTTTTCCTAATATATTTGCTAAAATTTCACATCTAGTTTGATATCCATCACAAGTTTCCTTTCATACTCCCTTTTTGTAATTTTGTCACCCTTTTCTGTTATTTGTATTGCTCCCATTCACCAAAATCTTTTTCCATTCTTTCATATCTTTTCTTTCAGTTTTTACATTGACCATTATTTCTTTAGTCATCCTTGGCTTCTTTGTTTTGGCAAGTAACAACTGGTTCCATAAAACATTTAATTATTTTTTGAAAACCTTCCACGGATCTTCTGTGATAATACCCATTAACAGCTTTGCATAGTTTACAATGCACAGGCTCTCTCTCATCCCACTGAAGTCTCCCTTACCTAAATCTATGGGTTATTGACTGCAATGTCAAAGAGATTTTCTCATCAGGGCCTAAGAGTGATGGTTCAGTTGATGAAATCAGTAAGTAGCTGTATGCAACACCAAGGCCCCATGTTTGATCCCAGCCTGCACTGGGTTAGCTACCCTCACCTTAAGTGTTAAAAATTGGCCTCAGCACCATGGGTTAGGAAGAGGAAAATTGGCCTTCATTCTCATTAATGAAGCTTTCCTGTGAGGACTGCTGGAAGTGAACATGTGTTGAGGTTGGGCGAAGGCTGGATCTAGCTCAACTGTGATGGCATTGCCAGGCAAATTTCTGGAATCCTATATCATTAATGGCCACTTGGGCATTGTATTGGAAGACGCCTGCCATTTATGGCCATGTACCCCAGTGAAGTCAGCACATTCAGAAAAAAGAGTTGACAAGGAAGAAAACTACAAATAAGGGAGGGATAAAAGAGTTCCTTCATAAGAAAATAAGAATTAGGCCATTCAAACCTTGTGAGCCTGCTCCACCATTGAATAAAATCATGGCTGACTTCTACATCAACTCCATTTTCCAACTCTATCCTTATTTCCCTTGATTCCCTTATTATTCACAAAACTATCACTTTCAGTCTTGCACATGCGCAATGAATGTGCACCTACATCCATCTGGGATAGAGAATTCTAAAAATTCACAGTCCTCTAAGTTAAAAAAAAAAATCTTCATCTCAATTCTAAATGGCTAACCCCATATGCTGTGACTGTGATCCCTCAGCCTATAATCCGTAGCCAGGGGAAACAGCTTCTCGGCATCGACTCCATCAGGTCCTCCAAGAATTTTGACATTTCAGTGAGATCAGCTCTCATTCTTCTAAACTCCAGAGAATGTAGGCCCATTCTGTTAAAACATTCCTAATAGGGCAACCCTCATCACGGAAATCAATCTAGCAAACCTACATTGCACCCCCTAAGACAAGTATATCCTTCCTTAGGTAGGTGGACCAAAACTGTACAGAATATTGTAGGTATGATCTCAGAAATACCCTAAAAAAGTTACAGCAAGATTTCCTTACTTTTATACTCCAAACCCTTTCTTGGTATAAAGAAGAACATTGAACATACCATTTGCCTTCCTAATTGGTTGCTGTACCTGCATGTTAACCTTCTGTCATTTGTATTCAAGGGTACCTAATGCCAACTTTTACTAGTCTCAACTTATTAAAAATATTGTGCTTCTCTATTCTTCCTACCAAAGTGAAGAATCTCATATTTCTCCACATTATACTCCATCTGTCAGCTCTTTGCCACTCACTTAACCTGCCTACACTTTGCTGCCTCTTTGTATCTTCACAGCTTAATTTCCCACCCACCTTTGATTTTTTTTTATTCATTCAAGGGATGTAGGCTTCGCTGGCTGGGCCAGCATTTATTGCCCACCCCTAATTGCCCTTGAGAAGGTGGTGGTGAGCTGACTTCTTGAACTGCTGCAGTCCCTGTGGTGTAGGTACACCCACAGTGCTGTTAGGGTGGGAGTTCCAGGATTTTGACCCAGCGACAGTGAAGGAACGGCAATATATTTCCAAGTCAGATGGTGAGTGCCTTGGAGGGGAACTTCCAGGCTGTGGCGTTACCCTGTATCTGCTGCCCTTGTCCTTCTAGATGGTAGTGGTCATGGGTTTGGAAGGTGCTGTTGAAGGAGCCTTGGTGAATTTCTGCAGTGCATCTTGTAGATGGTACACACTGCTGCTATTGTGTGTCAGTGGTGGAGGGGTGAAAGTTTGTGGGTGTGGTGCCAATCAATCCAGCTTCTTGAGTGTTGTCAGAGCTGCACTCATCCAGGCAAGTGGAAAGTATTCCATCACACTCCTGACTTGTGCCTTGTAGATAGTGGACAGGCTTTGGGGAGTCAGGAGGTGAGTTACTCATCACAGGATTCCTAGCCTCTGACCTGCTCTTGTAGCCACAGTATTTATATGGCTAGTTCAGTTCAGTTTCTGATCAATGGTAACCCCCAGGATGTTGATAGTGGGGGATTCAGTGATGATAATGCCATTGAACATCAAGGGGTGATGGTTAGACTCTCTTGTTGGAGATGGTCATTGCCTGGCACTTGTGTGGCACGAATGTTACTTGCTACTTGTCAGACCAAGCCTGGATGTTGTCAAGATCTTGCTGCATTTGGACATGGACTACTTCAGTATCTGAGGAGCTGCGAATGGTGCTGAACATTGTGCAATCATCAGCAAACATCCCCACTTCTGACCTTATGACGGAAGAAATTTCATTGATGAAACAGCTAAAGATGGTTGGGCCCAGGACACTACCCTAAGGAACTCTTGCAGTGATGTGCTGGAGCTGAGATGACTGACCTCAAATATCCACAGCTATCTTCCTTTGTGCTAGGTATGACTCCAAACAGTGGAGTGTTTTCCCCCTGATTCCCATTGACTCCAGTTTTGCTAGGGCTCCTTGATGCCACACTCAGTCAAATGCTGCCTTGATGTCAAGGTCAGTCACTCACATCTCACCTCTGGATTTCAGCTCTTTTGTCCATGTTTGAACCAAGGCTGTAATGAGGTCAGGAGCTGAGTGGCCCTGGCAGAACCCAAACTGGGTGTCAGTGAGGAGGTTATTGCTAAGCAAGTGCCACTTGATAGCATTGTTGATGATCCCTTCCATCACTTTACTGATGATCGAGAGTATTCTGACTGGACAGTAATTGGCCAGGTTGGACCTGTCCTGCTCTTTGTGTACAGGACATACCTGGGCAATTTTCCACATTGCTGGGTAGATGCCAGTGTTGTAGCTGTAATGGAAAAGCTTGGCTAGGGGTGCGGCAAGTTCTGGAGCACAAGCCTTCAGTACTATTGCTGGAATATTAACATGGCCCATAGCCTTTGCACTATCCAGTGCCTTCAGCTGTTTCTTGATATCATATGGAGTGAATCGAATTTGCTGAAGACTGGCATCCGTGATGCTGGGGACCTCTGGAGGAGACCGAGATGGATCATCCACTCGGCATTTCTGGCTGAAGGTTGTAGCAAATGCTTCAGCCTTATCTTTTGCATGGATGGGCTGGGCTCCCGCATCATTGAGGATGGGGTTATTTGTGGAGCCTCCTCCTCCAGTGAGTTATTTTATTGTCCACGATCACTCACAACTGGATGTGGTAGGAATGCAGAACTTAGGTCTGAATCGCTTAGCTCTGTTTGTCACTTGCAGCTTCTGCTGTTTGGCATGCAAGTAGTCCTGTGTTATAGCTTCACCAGGTTGACACCTCATTTTTAGGTGGCCTTGGTGCTGCTCCTGGCATGCTCTCCTGCACTCTTTATTAAACCAGGGTTGATCCCCTGGCTTGGTGGTAACGCTAAAGTGGGGGATATGCCAGGTCATGAGGTTACAGATTGTGGTTGAGTACAATTCTGCTGCTGCTGATGGCCCACAGCACCTCATCGTTGCCCAGTCTTAAGTTGCTAGATCTTCTCAAAATCTATCCCATTTAGCACGGTGGTAGTGCCACACAACATGATGGAGGGCATTCTCAATGCGAAGACGGGACTTTGTCTCCACAAGGACTGTGCGGTGGTCACTCCTACCGATACTGTCATGAGCAGATGCAACTGCGGCAGGCAGGTTGGTGAGGACGAGGTCAAGCATATGTTTTTCTCTCTTGTTGGTTCCCTCACCATCTACTGCAGACCCAGTCTAGCAGCTGTGTCCTTTAGGGTTCACCCAGCTTGGTCAGTAGTGGTGCTACCGAGCCACTACTTGGTGATAAACATTGAAGTCCACCACACAAAGTACATTCTGTGCCCTTGCCACCCTCAGTGATTTCTCCAAGTGGTGTTCAACCTGATTCATCAGCTGTGGGGGGTGGCGTGGGGCGGCAGTACGTGGTAATCAGTAGGAGGTTTCCTTGCTGTTTGACCTGATGCCATGAGACTTCGTAGGGTCTGGAGTTGATGTTGAGGATTCCTAGGGCAGCTCCCTCCTCACTATATACCACTGTGCTGCCACCTCTGCTGGGCCTGTCCTGCCCCAAGATTGTGATGGTGGTGCCTGGGACATTGTCCCATGATTCTGTGAGGATGACTATGTCAGGCTTTACTAGTCTGTGAGACACAAGTTAGTAAAGAGGACTTTGCAGGGTTGTAGGGCTGATCCATTGCCAGATGGTTTGTCTGGTTTCATTCCTTTGAGACTTTTCAGCAGTTTGACACAACTGAGTGGCTTGCATTTTAGAGTGTGGAGGGCTTGGAATCGCATGTAGGCCAGACCAGGTAAGGACATCAGATTTTCTTTCCTAAAGGGCGTTAGTGAACCAGATGGGTTTGACAATTGTTTCAGGGTCATCATTAGACTTTTAATTCCAGATTTTTTTTTTACTGAATTCAAATTTCACCATCCGCCATAGTGGGATTCAAACCCCGGCCCCCAGAGCATTACTCTGGGTCTCTGGATACATAGCAATACCGCTATGCCACCACCTTCCCTGTTTGTATGGTCAGCAATCCTGAGTTCTTTACTCTCAGCACCCTCAACTAAGTCATAGATATAGATTGTAAATAGCTGAGATTCAAGCATTGATCCTGCGACGCTCACTACTTACCAACCTGACAATGGCCCCTTTGTTTCTGCTTTCTGTCCCTTAACCAGTCCTCAATCCATGCCTCATGTATTACCCCCTGCTCAAAAGCAACCTTCCATGTGGTATTTTATCGAATGCCTTTTGAAAATTCGAGTTTAGTTTTGTATGATTTTGGATTCCTTAATAGCATTTTAAGCATCGTAAAAAATGATGCCAACGTCACATATTAGCCACATTTATAATCACACCTACAATTTATATCTCTCATCCAAAGATCACTCGGATCACCACATAAGTCACGTTCCCAGAAGATTAAAAGCCCACGAGTTGTGACTTATGCACTGCATTTCATAGTATATTTGACTTAAACCTGATGTAAAAATAACTGTATCAATTATAAATAATTGAGTAACCTTAGCTGTTGCATTATCTTGTTTTAATCTTCACAGTCCTTTCAAATCTAACATTTCTGAAAAGTGATCCGCAATATGATGCCTTATCCTTTATTCCGCACAGTAAAGCAAATGCTGATTTCACACTGAATTAGTTAAAACAAGAAATGATGTCACAACCTCAATGTGGTTTTAATTATATCTCTAATTCCTGGCTCTCAGGTTTCTTCAATTTGATAGACAAGCTGGAGATAGAAAGCTCCTCCGGTACCTGAATCCCAGTTGCCTACAAACAACTTGAGCATTCCGCTCTGTCCAACCATCATCACAGACAGTTCCCCATTGGCCATCGTAATACACCTCAAGCCGTCCTTCATGACCGCCCTTCCCTCCAACTAGGCGCACTGCACCATCTGAACAATGCAAAAAATGAGCCAGGGTGAGTATATATAAGACACAATAAAAAAGATCAAAGCATCCAGTATAACAATATAATAGAAAGCTAAAAGTATTTTTAAAATTGTACTAATAAGTATTAGTTTAGGACAACTGTAATACAACATGCTTAATATTAAGTTCTGCAAATAAATTCACTCAGTGCTGCCAATTATAAAACTGCAACTTTCCCCTCCATCAAAGAGGATTTGTTGCAGTTGATGCATTTCATTAACCCAGCCTGAGAGGTCTCCAAATGACCATTGGAAACAGATGTTGCATGCACATAGGGGGCTATCTATTACAGTCAAGAACTTTTATTACCTAGTGCCTGGACAATTGATATCCTGCATGTATTTGATTAATAAAACTGAAGCTCGTCTACTCCCACCAACAGCAAAGAAAATAAGAGCAACTGCAGCCTTGCAAGGCACTTCCTACAAGCACACAAGTGAATTGTTATAAATAATCTAGCACTATATACTGAGAAGCAGAGTGCACCTCGACATTAACTCATCCTGAATGTTGCTTTGGGCCTATTGCTTTCAGAATCCTGTGCAATAATTCTTACTAATCACTTTCTTCTTTTGAAAGTGCAAAATCCAGGAATAAAACAGGGTATGCAAAACATCACTCTGAAACCTTTCAACTTTTTTTTCTAATCCTAGGTGCAGAAATCAAAGACATATTTTTAGGATGCTGGGGCATAACTTTTCCTCATTTCCATGAGCACAAAGCCTTATTACCGCACCATAGTTAATTATTTTGTTCTTAATTTGTACCAGTTTGCTAACTGAAATGAAGTTTTTAGACTGCTGTACGGTATTGTGCCCATTCACTGCTTTAGCCTTAACTACAATTACATTGCTCATATTAAAAATCAGTTGATTGTCTATACTTACCCCTAAGAGGGTTGCAGGACACACCTGCATCTTCCTTGTGCCCACAATTGTGTTCTCCCCACAAACTCTTTGGACACTGGTCTATAGAGAGCTCATTCCCTGTGCACTGCACATCATCTAGTAGTATCGGGCCGGAACCCTCTCCAAAATAGGCCAACGGCTGTGCTTTGGCTGGACTGCTGTGTGGTGGACAAAATGGCAAATAAATATTAAAGGCGTTCCATGTTTTCATTATTATTCCTATCTGCTACCAGTTATCCTGAGGGCAACAGAACATTGTCATGACATATAAACTTCTGCTGCTCTACAATCTAATCATACAAATGTTAACACAAACCTAGAGATCATGACCTATTTTGGATGTCAGGAACCTCACTGTAATACATTTGCATATTATTATAAGGCCAGCCCGCTGGAATCGTCCCCTCCATCGCTGGATCGTCCATGTCAGCTAGAAAACACGCTAACGCGTTTCATAACAGCATATATAAGGCGTGCGCTTGGTGGTGTCCTGCACTTCGGTTGGCACTTCAAGGTTTGTTAGTCTACCTTGCTTCCGTCAGCACTCGCAGTCATCAGCACCAGGCTTCACACACCTCACCACATCACTTTTAGGCGGGGCTCAGGGACAAGTCTCTACCTACCAGATTAGCCATATGTGGGAGGCTTTTCAATGGCTGCCGGGCTAGGGCTTGTTTGGGGAAGGGGGAGAAGTGGCCTCAGGCAAGGGAAGGGGCTGCAAGGTGAGGGCTGTACTGAGGAAGGTGGGTATCCCAGGGTGTGCGTGGGAACACATGTTGATCTGTGCAAGTAGCCTCAAGATGGTAAGGGCTGAGGAGGCAGTCTCCAGAGGAGATGAGGCCAAATGGACAATGAGGGCGTGTGTGAGAGAGTGAGTGGTGATGTCGCTTGAGCTGGCATTGAGTGGGATGGCAGTGAATGTGTGATGGGCTTGAGTGCGTGAGTTTAGAGTGATGAGATGGTTGCCATACCCTGGCTGCACAGATGAGATTATTCATCCTCTATCTGCATTGGATGGCCAACCTCTTCTGTGCAGCATTGGCACTGATCACCACTGCCATCACCTACCAAGCCGGAGAGGTAATGTTGCTGTCCCTCCTGCGGCCAGAGCTGGGCTAGAGGACATTACGGTGGGCCTCTACGGCATTCAAAAGATGCTCGTGGGCTGCAGTCTTCTTGCCTTTTGGGGCCATTTCTTCTTTGTTGCAGTCCTGGGCAGGAAGCACTGAGCGCGGCTGTACTTCAAATATGGTGCCTGGCATGATGAAGCGGCGAGGTGACGGCGTGGTGGGCGAATGACAGCCGGCCCGCCATCAAAATGATGTGTATCCCGGGAATGCAAAATTAATGCGATAGGTTTGGGATGATACAGCGTGAAAAGCAGCCATTGCGACCGGCATGTAAAACGTCACTTGTCACACCCGTTACTGCAATTAGTGCAAATCTGGGATGAGTTTGCCCATGGTTGTAAGTTCTTAAACTCAGATAAGCCATCAAAAGAAAAGGATAAGCAGATAGCATGAATTTCACTGTAGAGGTGGATTAAAAAATAAATAAGGTCGTGAGTGAGTCACTTTGCGCTTCTCTTTGTATTCATTTACAAAGTGGCATTGGTGAAGGCCAATCACTAGGTTGTCTGTGTATCTACTTCTCCTCTCAAACAGAAATACTTGTGTGCCAATGAGAGGCTCCAGGATGTACTGCTACCCGCCTGCCAGCCCCCTGACCAGCAGCGGTGGTAGGGCCATTTACGGTATTTCACTGGGGGCCTCTCTGTAGTTATTGTGAGAATCTGGGGGAACACTCAGGAATACCATGGAATTTCAGTTTAAAAACTTCCACAAAAAGAACTTACATTAAAAACTTGGAATATCATTCCATAAAACAACGTTTCATTGCATACATGGCACCTCCAGAAAAATAACATCAATAGGCTTCGGTCTGATAGGTCTCTAAATGATTCAAAGTAGATTTGTTTGCTGCCACCATGTGGCCTTATTGATATCAGGGATGGATAGTTAAGATATTTTACTCATGTTCAATTGCTATTAAGAACTCTGAAGTTAAATCATTCACTGATTCTGCTCTATAAATATTCACTAATGATTTTTCTCTCTTGAAGAACTCTACCTGTCCAAGTGAAAAGAATACTGAGGCTTTCATGAAAAGAAACTCTTATTCATTCGCCAAGCTAAATCAAATTCGTGTGTAGCATAACGGTTGGAGTGTTACATAGGCACATAGGACTTAGGAGCAGGAGTAGGCCATTCGGCCCTTCGAACCTGCTCCACCGCCATTCAATGTGGCCTGAACTTCACATTCCTGTCTGCCCCCATTACACATGACTCCCTGGCTATCAAAAATCTGTCTAACACTGCCTTGAATAAATTCAATGACCCATGCCTCCACTGCTCTCTGGAGAAGAGAATTCTACATACTAATGACCCCCTAAGTGAAAAAAATTCTCTTCATCTCCATCTTAAATGGCAGACCTCATATTCTTAAACTGTGTCCCCGGTTCTAGCCTCTCCCACAACTGGAAACATCCTCTCTGTATCCACCCTACCAAATCCCCTCAGGATCCTATATGTTTCAATAAGATCATCTCTCATTCTGCTAAACCTCCAGTAATATATCAGCGGTTCAGACAACAGTATGAACCAGAACAACAAATATTTGACAGCATCTATGGCGAGAGAAACAAAGTTAACATTTCAGGCCTGGGTTCAGCTTTCTGATGAAAGATATGTGTGTGTGTTGGTGTGGGAATGAGTATGTGTGTGTTTGTTTTTTTAATGTATTCATTCATGGGATTTGGGCATCACTGGCTGGGCCAGCATTTATTGCCCATCCCAAGGGGCCTTTAGGAGTCAACCGCATTGGTGTGGGTCTGGAGTCACATGTAGGCCAGACCAGGTAAGGATGGCAGATTTCCTTCCCTAAAGGACATCAGTGAACCGGATAGGTTTTTACAACAATTGGCAATGGTTTCATGGTCATCATCAGAGTTTTATTCCAGACTTTTACTAAATTCAAATTTCACCACCTGCCACGGTGGGATTCGAACCTGGGCCCCCAGAGCATTCACCCAGGCCTCTGGAATGTTAGTCCAATGACAATGCTACTATGCCACTGCCTCCCCCTATGTATGAGTGTGTGTGGGAGAGTGTGTGTGTGTTTGTGGGAATGAGTGGGGGTGAGAGTGGGCAGCCCAATTTTTAAAATAATTTCTTCAAAGGGCGATAAGGGGGAGGTGGGGGGAGGTTCTATCTTGGAGGGCTGCTCTTTGCGGATTGTGGGGGTAGTTCCATAAGATAGAAACCCCTTTTTTCCCATCTGCCTGCAGCCTTAAACCCACCACCCACACCCCACCGACCTTCTTCATATCCTGCCCAAACCCTCTCTGCCCAAGACCCTGGATTTACCTGTTTCTGGGCATCCATTGTCCCTTCTTATTCATTACAGTCCCAGCAGCGCCCGTTAAAGAGCTCTTGGTGCTGCTGGGACTGATGGAGCTGCCGGCCAAGCGGATTGGCCAGCAGCTCCTGAGGGCGGGACCTCCTCCCTAGCGAGGGACAATTCCCACACTGGCCCTGTTTAGCCCACCTGCAGCATGTTATGGCTGCAGGACAGGCCAGCATGGAGCGGGTCGGCTCCAAGCCGACTTTACTCCCGGGGTGACGAGCTGTCCGCGCACCCCTGTCGCCCCAATACCCCTCACCCCCGTAATATTCAGCCCTCTCTCTCTCCACCAATACTGCCCAACCGACTGTGTATTTTCAGCATATTCAGTTTTTTGTTTCAGATTTCCAGCATCCACAGTATTTCACTTTTGAAATATTTGAACACTTTGGCTTTGAGTGCCTTATGAACCTTGAGATGGTTTCACTGATTATAATTCGCTCTAACCAATAATTTCATACAATACGCCATTTAGAAGAAATGGAAACAGAACTGAGATCCAAAATCTCATTAAGTGATTTTATAGATAGGTTAACTTCAAAACATGTTGTTTTATATTCACAGAGCATTGTCCCTCATCCTATACGAAGGAAGGTGAAAGTGGAATGCTTACCTAAGGATTTTCTGGAAGAATTATTACAGGAGACAGATGCGTTGGGGTCACCACGAGGTATAAAAGTTCTGCCCATTGTGGTTCAGATTGCTTAAACGTGTAAGACAGGCCCTTAGCAGGATCCCCAATGGCAACAGGGACTCCGCTACTGCCAAGGTAGAAAGGTGCAGGCGTGAAAACTGCTGCAGCACCAGGAAAAAAAGGAATCCTTTTTAAAGGGAGCAAGAGTGTCTTGAAGGGTCTTTTTAAGAATTTGACAAGCCTTGTGATGAGCCACTGGACTTCTAAAAAAAAGGTACGAATGGAGTTAAAAGAGGGAAAGGATTGTTCTAGTAGGAATCCCACTATCCTGAGTGGAATTGCTGCTGCTGGTCCAGGGTCCACTGTATTCCCTGTTCTGGTAGGAACTGGAATTAACTGTGATGATAGAAAGAGGAAAATCAGATTGTTTCCTGAGCCTCACCTGCCTGTCGTCTAGGTTTGGATGACTTACACCTCTGCATTTGGGGAGTGAGAGGAATCAAGGTGCACTATATTAAAAGCAGGTGAGGTATTCCTGCCAGATTTTCGTTCGTTTTCCACTGCTTAAACCTCCTGAAACGTCACCAGGCCTGGGCGGTGTTGGTCCCAGAATACTGAAGGAAAGTGAGGAGGAGATAGCAGAAGCACTAATGATAATTTTCCAAAATATTTGAATTGGGAAGTGTTCAAGAATGGGGAAAAGCGATAAGACATTTATCAACTTGTCAGATTTAGTTCGGCACTAGGTGAACTCCTGGAAATATAATCGAGGATGAAATTAGGCATGGGCTAATCGGATAGATTCTGCATGGATTTGTAAAGGGCAGGCTGTGCTTGATTAGTTGTAATTGAATTCTTTGAGGAAATCAAAGGGGTAGGTTTTGACTGTGATAGTGTAAAATGGGTGATGGTGAAGCTATGGAAATAAAAATTGGGAGAGATATAAAACAAGCTGCTGATTCACTGTCACCTTTTTTACAATACCACACAGTCAAAATCTACCCCTGAGAGTGCACAGAAAAAGGGCATATGTGAAGTTTCAGAAGGAATATGTTAAATTGTCACATGAGAGACTTAAAGCTGGAATTTCCTGTGCAGCCTGATTTTTTTTAAGTTAAATGTAAAGAAAGGGTGCTCCTTGGGGACTGCTCAGACATATAGCTACTTTTTTCCTTTAAGGAAATATTGTTCCAAGACTCATTAACTTCCATTCTGAACAGATGGAAAAGTTAAAAGATAAAAGTTTTTTTTCCGGAATATAATTTTCACTACAATTGCCTGTTCTGTTAAAAAATTCAGCTGACACAAGGGAAATGGAATTCCACCATTACCTCAATGAGAGATATATGGAAAAATCACTTGGTAGCAAACATTTGATTCGTTAAATTGTAGTACCGTACGTAAGGGTGCTCTTTTTGGCCCATTAGGAATTCATTAAACTGTGAACTATCAATATTCTTTCCACCAGCACTAGACTTGAACCCTTGGGTCAAATGGTTGAAAAGACAGCTCTACATCTCAGTCTACCACTCACATTCCCTCGTAATGTTAGTTTGGGTCATAGGCACCATTCATAGTCCTCTTGATTATTCGCAGGAACTATGGCTCAACAGAACAGGGCTCTTTGAATTTCCTCACTCCCCAACCCCCACCACTCCGCCAGAGACAGAAGCATCTGCTACTGCGTGCAGTGCTCCATTTAGCAGCTCAGCTGAGAACTGCTAAAACTCACCACAGAAAATAGGGCAGATTCAAATTAGTCACAGTTGAAAGCTGAATCCACAATTCCTTGCGTTAATAATTCAGAGCTGTCTGCTTCAACAATCATTAGTCGAACAAACTCCCCAAGTCTTCAGACATTGTTTGGTGGGGGGATAATATCAACATGGGAACAAGGAGTAGGCAGCTGACACCTAGACAGCACAGATAGTTTGTGCTGGTTGCTGGGAACACACCAGGACTGGGAGCAACAGTCAGGCTGACCAAATCTTAAGGAATAAATGATGGGACACTTCAACTGCGGGAGCATGCGGGGGTGGAGGGGGCAGAGGTGTGGAGGGGTCGGTGAGAGTGGAGCAGGAGGGTGGGCGGGGAGAGAGTGGTCCCACCGCATGTACACCATCAATCTAGTAGTCCCACTCTCCCCGCACTTGCTCTCCTCCTTGTAGCCACCGGAAGGAGCTCAGTGCACCTACGGAAAAGGGAAAAAGACACAAAGGCAGCAGCACAGTAATTAGCCCTCCCTCCCTCCCCTCTGCCCACCCCCCACCCTCCCCCCCCCCCGCCAACCCCGCCCCTCCCCAACAGACAGTAGTTAGCCACCCTCTCCCTTACTCCCCACAAACAGTAAATGGCCCCCCCTCCCCACCCACACACAGCAATTAGCCCCCCTCTCCTCTAAACACATAGCAATTAACCTCGCCTCTCTCTCCATAGAGTAATTAGCCCCCTCACTCCCCCACACAATAAATAACCCCTCTGCCCCTCCCCACCACACAGTAATTACCCCCCTCTTCCCCTCCCCCATCACACACATTAAATTAGCCCCCTCACCCCTTCCCCACCACACAAAGTAATTAGCCTCCTCACTCCCTCCCCGCCACAGACAGTAATTACCCCCTCACCCCCTCTCCCAACACACACAGTAATTAGCCCCCTCGTCCCCTCCCCACCACACAGAGTAATAAGCCCCCTCACCCCCTCCCCTACCACACACAGTAATTAGCCCCCTCACCCCCTCTCCCAACACACACAGTAATTAGCCCCCTCGCCCCCTCCCCCACCACACACAGTAATTAGCCTCCTCACTCCCTCCCTACCACACACAGTAATTACCCCCCTCTCCCTCTCCTCCACCACACACAGTAATTAGCCCCCTCTTCCCCTCCCCCACCACACACAGTAATTACCCCCTCTCCCCCTCCCCCACCACACACACAGTAATTAGCCCTCCCTGCCCCACTCTCCCCAACAGATAACAGGCAGGCAGGAACTGAAAGGCAAAGTTTGAAGCAGTCACATTACCAGCATTGGGCAGAATCTTCCAGGCCCACCAGCAGTGAGAAGCTTGGCAGGCAGGGGAACTTAGTTTGGCATGAGGCCAAAAATCAGTTTCCTGACTGCGGAATAAACTTTTGCGATTCTGTTCTTGGGGCTTTAAAAGTGTACACTGTCAGGAAGCCCTTTCGAATGCATTGGTATGTTATGCATACTCATTCAAAGGTCAGCTTGCCAGAATTAAGAGCCCTCTCCAAATTAAGTTCCCCGCCAGTCAGAGATTAGAACATCCACATTTATGACTGCATAAGTGGTGTGCACCTGGCGAGGTTAACTTCTTCACTGACTTTGCAGTGAGTAGCCATTGCTTTGACATGTTTGGGTTCTGCTCTGAAATGCCAGCTTCTTGATTGAGTTTGGGTGCTGGTTGGCCAAGCTGTGTGAAGGCTGGACACGGGAGGCAAGCTAATGGTGGAAGGATGTCAGGGGAAGGAAGACAGACTGTCCGGGAAGGGTGGAAGGTTGTCCGGGGAAGGAAGGCAGACTGTCCGGGGAAGGGTGGAAGGCTGTCTGGAAAAGGAAGACAGACTGTCCGGTGCAGGGAGGAAGGCAGCAAGGGAATGCGAGGGTGCAGGGATGTGGGATGAAGGGAAGGGCCTTGCTTGTTGGGCCTGAGGGTCCCATGATTGAGTGGGGGAGTTTCTGGGCAAGAGTAGTGGTAGAAAGATGGCAGGGTCGGTGCTGTCTATGGTGAGGTCCTGTGGGTTGAATTGAGAGTGCTAGGCAGCGGAGGGAAGACTCATATTGAGAGGGGGAAGTGGGATGCGCTAGGTTGTTGGATCCAAGGTAACGGGTGCCTGAAGATTTCATGGGCAGGTTCACAGAAAGACAAAACAGGTGGCTCGGATAACGGGAAGGGTGAGGGTCAGGGTGGGGACGGGGACAGTAATGGGTGTAGGCTCAGAGAAGAGGGAAGGATGTGGAGGGTGACGGTTATAGGTGCAAGGCTAACGGGGGTAGGTTGAAGGGTGACGGGGAGAGGAATCATTATGTTCAGCGGGTCAAGTGTGATGGGGGGCATTTGGTGGGTGACAGTGGGAGGGTGGAAGATAGAGGAGCCTGTCTGGAAAGTCACGCACACCATTGTTTCAAGGCTCTTCCTTACAACACAGTTGCTCTGTACATGTGAATCCTCGGAGTGGGAGGAGAGTTTTTCGGGTGGGTGGAGTTCAAGGTGAGCACAATTGGCTGACAAAAGGAACACTCTAATGATCATAAGCCAACTGGATGAGAACCGTGCTCAGCTGTGTTCTCCTCTCTATGGTGAAGCCCACATGGCGTCAAGTTTGTTCCCGACTCATGGGTCACATAACATCGAGATCACAGCCAGGTCGGGAGCTGCCATTCATTCTGTGTGATTTGCCATCTGCTGCTGTCAGAGGGAGGGATGAAGGGAGGGAGGGAGGGAGGTGGATGACTCCAAGGGGCATGGCTGGTGGACAGCAGCAAACTCCCGACTCCAAACCTCCATCCTCCTGGGTGAATGGGCTCAAGTGCTAAGTCTTTCTATGCTGTCAAGGCAATGGTCCCTCTATAGAGTCTCAAATGTAGTGGAGGCAAACTGAATAGTGTCTGAGGTTAGAAAACCAAATAATAATGGATAAAAGCAAAAAAACTGTGGATGCTGGAAATCCAAAACAAAAACAATAATAAAAATACCTGGAAAAACTCAGCAGGTCTGACAGCATCTGTGGAGAGGAACACAGTTAATGTTTTGATTCCGTATGACTCTTCAACAGAACTAAGGAAAAATAGAAGAGAGGTGAAATATAAGCTGGTTTAAGGTGGGGGGTTGGGACAAGTAGAACTGGATAGAGGGCCAGTGATAGGTGGAGATTGCCAAAAGATGTCATAGACAAAAGGACAAATAGGTGTTGACGGTGGTGATATTAGCTAAGAAATGTGCTAATGGTGACATTAAGGGTAGAAAGCAGGACGAGCAAGGTACAGAGAGCCCTAGTGGGGGTGGGGTGGGGAGAAGGGATTGAAATAGGCTAAAAGGTAGAGATAAAACAATGAATGGAAATACATTTAAAAATAATGGAAATAGGTGGGAAAAGAAAAATCTATATAAATTATTGGAAAAAAGGGGGATCGGAAAGAGGGTGAGAGAGTTCATGATCTAAAGTTGTTGAACTCAATATTCAGTCCGAAAGGCTGTAAAGTGCCTAGTCGGAAGATGAGGTGCTGTTCCTCCAGTTTACGTTGAGCTTCACTGGAACATTGCAGCAGGCCAAGGATGGACATGTGGGCATGAGAGCAGGGTGGAGTGTTGAAATGGCAAGAGACAGGGAGGTCTGGGTCATGCTTGCGGACAGACCGAAGGTGTTCCGCAAAGCGGTCACCCAGTCTGCATTTGGTCTCTCCAATGTAGAGGAAACCGCATTGAGAGCAGCAAATGCAGTAGACCAAATTGAGGGAAGTGCAAATAAAATGCTGCTTCACTTGAAAGGAGTGTTTGGGCCCTTGGACAGTGAGGAGAGGGGAAGTAAAGGGGCGGGTGTTGCACCTTCTGCAGTTGCATGGGAAGGTGCCGTGGGAGGGGGTTGAGGTGTAGGGGGTGATGGAGGAGTGGACCAGGGTGTCCCGGAGGGAATGATCCCTGCAGAATGCCGCCGGGGGGGTGAAGGGATGATGTGTTTGGTGGTGGTATCATGCTGGAGTTGGCGGAAATGACGGAGGATAATCGTTTGAATGCGGAGGCTGGTGGGGTGATAAGTGAGGACAAGGGGGACCCTATCATGGTTCTGGGAGGGAGAGGAAGGTGTGAGGGCGGATGCTCAGGAGATGAGCCGGACACGGTTGAGGGCCCTGTCAACCACCGTGGGTGGAAAATGGAAATGTCTCAATAGCTAACTCTGCCTGGAATCTAATAGCTGTCAGATTGTCACGGGGCTGTCTGCTGCATTGTACCCCTGCTATGGGCTCTGCATTTGCCTCAATGACAAGAGGGAGGGTTCTCTCACCTGGCTGTCATCACCCCGGTCAAAGAGCATTGTCTCCATGCGCAGTCACATATGAGCGGGAGGAACACTCATCTCTGTTCCTCTAGGATGGCCTTCACTTGGAAGGGTTGGGGTGAAGATGTCATGTTTAGACAGAAGCCAGGCACGAGGCTTAGCACTGGTTTGATGGCTCTGATATGGAGGCAAATCTGCAAAGAACATGCTCACTAGATTGATCATTGCAACTTGTTCACAGATCACTGAGGCCTAGATGATGCAGGCTCCAAGTAACATTTCTTTTCTACTGGCTCTCATCCAGAGAGCGAGGCGAGCCTTGGTCCAACCACAGATATACCCGCAGGTAGCGCACCTATCTATGGATGAGCGAAAGGCAATGCTGGAGTTGCCTTAGGATGTCCCAGAATGTGTTTGTTCACATCTACCAGCTTCTCCACAAGGACCTGAGGCTGCAATGACTTGGAGACAATCCCATGCTGGTGGCATTAAAGGGCACCCCTGCCTTAAATCCTTTTTCCAGTGGCTCCTTCCAGGGCTCCACTAGGGACCTGTGCGGCATCTCCCAAAGACACACAAGTGCATCCGGGAGGTGGCAGATGCCCTGTTCAGGAGAGCGCACCAATTTGTCCAATTCCATCTGGATCCTGAGAGCCAGGCTGCAAGAGCTTTGGGTTTTGCAGCAATCTCAGGTTTCCCGCAAGTGCAAGGGGCTATTAACTACAGACATGTGGCCTTGAGAGCTCCCTGGCAACAGCCAGTCACACTCATCAATAGGAAAGGTTTCCACTCTTTGAACATGTAGCTGATATGCGATCACAGATGTAAAGTCCTGTATGTTTGTGCTTGCTTCCCTGGGAGGTCTCACGATCTCTACATTCTCCTCACTCCCAGGTGCCACAGGTTTTTGAAGGACCTCGGCGTTGTAGGGCTAGCTCCTTGGGGACGAGGGATACCCCCAGAGGATTTTGCTGATGCCTTCTGCAGAGTGCTGCTGAGGAGAGCTACAATGCTGCACATGCCTCCATCAGGCCCACGATTGAGCACGTGACAGGCCTCCTAAAGATGAGGTTCAGATGTTTGGAACACTCAGGCGGCTCTCCAAAACCACAGAGAGGGTCCCAGATCATCATTGTCTGCTGCACCCTACACAACCTCACGCTACAAAGTAGGGGCATGTCTTGGCTGAGCGAGACATGGAGGACTGTGATGTCCTCCAACATTGAGGATGATGAAGGGGATGGAACTGACAAGGACCAGGATGTAACTTAGGCACATGCAGAAGCCATAGCAGGGATATGATGCAGCAGACAGGCCTGTGACAATCTGATAGCTAACAGATTCCAGGCAGAGTAAACTGCCGAGACATTTTCTTTGTTATTTGGTTCTCTATTCTCTGCTGGCTGGCAGGCCCCAGCTCCTTGTTGGTTACAAACATTATACTTTTCTCTAATACACCATGATTTATGATATCTGAATTAAGCTCCGCTACTTAACGTCTGCCCTGCTGCTGGTTTGATTCTTTGCATCGGCCGAACTTTGCTGAGATACAGAGCCCTGCTTTTAAACGCGCACATTCAAACCTGCACAGCACTCCATTCTCCCTTGACCTCGGGAACCTGTAAGTAGAAATGAGATTTTTCCCATGCCCTCACAAAGTCTGTATGCATGGCAACTCGGAAGCAATATCAAATCTAAAGTCAGAAAATGCTGGATAAACTCAGCAGGTCGAGAAACATCTTCGTCAGATATGGACTCAGAACGTTAACTCTGTTTCTCTCTCCACAGATGCTGCCAGACTTGCTGAGTTTTTCCAGCATTTTCTGTTTATATTTCAGATTTCCAGCATCTGCAGTCGCCAGGGATGACCTCCTGTCATCCTCACACCTGCTCCCAAAGGGGGGCAGACCTGGCAGAGAGCATGTTCAGGCAGAACCTGATGGATGGGTCCACAGGGAGGAGCAGCATGAGGACACCATTTGGCTCCTCGAGATCGCTCCTTCATGTAGATTAATCAGTGAAGATTGTGTTCCTGCCCCCGATTACCACTTGCCCATAGTAAACCCATATCCCTTCCCATCCTTATCATGCCGGAAGTTTTGAGCCCACTCATTGAGAGTGCCTCACCTGCACTATGGGTTGCTGAGTAGCAACCACTCCGGAACCTCCAATCGCACAGACGCCTTAAAGTCTCAGTACTTAAGGCCTTAGTATTAGTGCAAGACCGTGGTCCTTCATTCTGGACACCCCAGCCCATCTTTCATGCATCGACCCTGCAGAGCTCTGTTCAAGCTGCTGGTACTTCACATGGATGACCTTACAGTCCTTGTTATGGTCCAGCAAACAGGTCCATTCTACTCTTTCACATCTCATGAACTGATACCCCGGTCCTTTAATGATGTCCGATGCACTCTGGTTGCAAACCATTCATGCAAGGTCTAGAGGTCTACTGTCAATCTTGATAAGGAGACGAGCAGGCCAAACAAATCTCCATGTGAGGCCTGACAAAGGCTTCAGTCAACTGCACACACATCTCTTAAATCCTATTTTCAAATCCCTTTTGCAATCAAGGCTAACTTGCCCATTGCCTCCTTACTTGCAGCCTTCACCTCCATGTTCGCTCAAAATGACAAACCACCAAGACCGGCCATTAACGTTAGGACGTGCCCACCACTGCTTTCTCCAGATATGTAGGGAAGTCTCTGGGTTTCTATTGTTAAGAAGACAGTGTAGAGCTTCACTCTCTCAGCCCTGAAAATGCATCTTCAGTGTTCCTTGCCACTCACAGAACAGGTTTTACTCCCCTGAGTATTCGTGACATTCATCTACATCCCATATCAGGGCAACAGCAGCAGGAGCTGCAATGACCTCACTGAACACATTTCCAGAGGTCAGGATATGGTGAGCTGCAAGTAATGGCTGGCATGGTGCATGGCCAGGACGCACTCACAAATGATGTCCAGGGTTTAATCATACACATGTGGGATTATTGAATAATGACTGTTGATAATGTGAGAGAACTGAATCTATGGGAGTTCATTATCAGACTCTGATGGGGGCCCAAATTCTACACCCTTATATGCCCGCGACCATTGAAGCAACTAGCAGCATGATAGAATCCAGGAAACTTCTAAACTGTACAGGTGAACATATCTTTACAAGTGCCAAAGCAATATGCAATGGTTGTTCACCTATGTGCCCTCAAAACTTCTGTATCTTTCTTTTTCTATTCGTACATCTAGGTGCAGCCCCAATGTCCATAGCAGAGGTGGAGGCAGCCAGCTGATGGCTATGCCCTGTTGACTGTGATGACTTTGGCGGGCCTCCTCTAGTGGCTTGAGGCCTAGAGAGCACTGGCCTGCTAAGGGCCTCCAGCTCAGGTGCAGATGCACCATCCTCGGCCTGACCTGCTGGAGGCGATGGGGTCACTGGCAGAAGGGAGGCGGAACAGCAGGGCACCCTTGGAGTGTCTTGGGATGAAGCCCCCAGGGTGCCCAGCTGGCACTCCTCCTCCCTCTCAGTGTGCAATGGCACATCCCTAACTCCTTGAGGAGAAGGAGCACCTGGGGGGAGGTTGAGGTGCCCCGTCCCCCTCTCACCTAGCCACTATTGCACTGCACCCATGACTAGAGCGACGAGTGTGTGTCCAAGCGCATATCCAGCGGCCACTGTGCATTCTGGTGGACCTGGGTCTCCAAGGCAGTCACCGCCCTTTCCATGGAGGCAGCCACTGTGCATGCCAAAGCCACAACAGCAGACAGGACATGGGACGAATTCCTTCAGCCTTCGGTTTAGTCTGCGAATTGCCTCTGGTGTCTCTGCTTGATGTTCCCCTGTGTGTCTCTGCATCTCCAACATGTTTCTTATGGGTAAGTCCAGAGGCTCATCATCTGCATGGGGCTAAGCAGGGCCTTGGTCTCCAGCAGTTCTCCGAGTGTCAGAGACCTTGGCTATCAGTTCCTCCACTAGCTCTGGACCCACGTCAGTGATGTGCTCACCAGATTAAAGCCTTTTCTAAAATGCACCGATGTGAATGTATTAGCGCTGGCGGAGGGTGCAGGTGAATGTCATGGCGGTGCATCCTCTCAGGCCTCTAAGTGATCCTCCTCAGAGGTGGGGTTGGAGCTGGTTCTGTGGCTGGTCTTCCTTCTGGGCTTCCCCCTTTTCTTGCTGGCACCTGGATTGGAGAAAATAAAGATGTAGTGGATGCCTACACAGGCTCCCTTATTAAGGCAATGTCTCACTCAGTCGTCACATCTGACAACTGCAAACTGGAGGCATCCTCACTGGCTTGCTGGGGGAGTCCTATCTCGGCTTCAGTGCAGGCACAGTCCTGCTCCTCACTAGGTAGGCCAGTGGCCCCCTTCTCAAAAAGGGGTAAGGATTCTGATGCCTCCTCTGGTCTTGGCCCGCTCCTTCCTGATGTGCCAGTTTTTGTCCTGCAGAAAGACAGAATAATTGAATGCCATCCCACTGGGTGCACAAGCAGTTTCGGTACTTTGAAGCTTATGGCAGCTCCTGAACCCTTCCCAGTAAGTGATTAAAAAACAGGATGTCCTGCATCTAGTAGAACATTGAGAGCATGAAGTGGCTGACACACATTCAGTGCACATGTCCCACCTACTGCTGAGTCCTGCAGTCCAAACTCCTGTGTGACATCTCTGTGCACTCGCACAGTTACACCGCCTAACAGGAAGCTAGGCAGTTAGGAGCATAGGAGCAGGAGGAGGCAATTCAGATGCCCTTATGAGTGTCACTTTTCTGAGTATCACTTTTCAGTGAGTAGACAGTGCCATTTACCCTTGCAGAGTGCAGATTGTTCATCGTTTTTCTGCACTGCTGGATAGTTCTCCTGTGGGTCCCACAGGTGCTAACCTCCACTGCGACCTCCATCCAGGCTGCTGTGGTCAGACAGGAGGCCCTCCTGCTGCCATCCCTGGGAAACAGCACCTCGTGCCTTTCCTGGATGGCCTGGCAGGGAGGCTTCGCTGAACCGTACGGCCACACGTTGTCTTCTCTGTGACATTCTGGTCTGGGCAGAATCTTCAATGGCAGCCAGATTGATGCCCCTGGCCTGCAGTGAGTGATTGGCTGTCCAGCTGCCCTTTAAATATGACGCCTGGACCTTTGATCCCTTGAAGTAATGGTAGGGATAGAGACCTCCTGCCCAACCCCACCGTGAGAACCGGTGAGCTCCACGCGGATACATATGTAATGAGTGGAACAGTGCAAGATCGTGTGTGGTCAGCTGTCCCACCACCCCATCACCCCCCCTCAGCGGATGTGTCCGCCACAAAATTTAGACTCCAGAATGGAAGGTTCCAGCCATTGACTCAGTGAGTCCAGGGGCATTGCAGCACCACTAGTGTTGAGCCTGAAAATTACAGATCCAGCTGAAAAACATTCTGGCAATCTTCAACTTCTTTCAAAAACATTCTGTTATTGGTTACAGAAGTATTAGTGATGGTGAAAGAAAGGCTCTTTCACTAAATTTTAAGATTAATCCAATTAAATAAAAAAGACTCCGTTCCCTTTCTAATTGCTTCAGGAAAGAGGTACAGCTGAAGGATGACCAATGACAGGAATTTGGGATGAGATATTCTGAGGTAGAAAGTAAGGTATGAGACCTCCAAGAATAAACCCTGCTGCAACTAAATATATGTCCTAATAAAGTCAGTGTGTGAAGATTTGCTGCTAATCTTCCACTGCTGCCTTATCAAATTGAAGTATAACTTTTGAGGTTCATCTGTAGCAACTCTTGTGCTTGTTGTAATGTGCCTTTAAGGGATAGCACCAAACCACCATTAGAAGGGAAGTGGATCCAGTCTCAGTTTCGCTTTGGCCTGTGAGCAGAACACAGAACACACAGCTCTGCTGCTGATGTCCTCAAGCTTTCTACCTTTGTATAGTTATTCTTATGTGCCTAGTCTAAATAAATGAACCCAAATTGTATTTACCCAATCCCTTAAGAGTGATTGGTGCCTTTATATCATTACAAAACACAACATAGGTATGACATGGTGAACAACCTTAGATTGTGCTACATGGCAGAGACGGCGTTCAACGTTTTGGTCAGACCACAATGAGTTTGCAGTGTTAGAGTGCGTTGAAATGGTGACTGCACAGAAAATCTTTGAAGATACAGTGCGGAGATAGTGCTCAAGTAAAGAGCTGGTAAGCAGACGGATCCCACTTGGTGAGATCACAGCGCATAGCCTGTCAGTTCCATGAGTGGGGCAGCATGACGAGAGGACCAGCACCAGGTTAGATCAGTCAAGAAAAGTGAGTGACCAAGGTGTGGGGTGGAACAAAAGTGAGCAAGAGAGAGTCAAACAAAATAAAAACAAAGCCATCATAAAAATAGGGCCAGAGAAGGTTATGATTCGCTTCAGGAGTTTCTGAGCAATAAATTAAATAAAACAAGGAGGAAGGTCAAAGGGATACTGTCAAAATGTCCACAAAATTCACCAGTTTGAATTGGGATGCAGCTGACCCACTATCCAAATTCAAAATGTTTAAACAGTATATGGAGCTATGGTTTCTTGATTGAGGTTTATCTGAGCCAAACAAACAAACCATAAAAATTTGTCTAGCAATTGGGAATGAAGGTCTACACAGGGTGAACACATCAGGGCTAACAGTAGAAGTGCGAAAAGATCCCCAAAAGATATGGACTACATTGGATGACCAGTTCAGAATCAGGTTAAACTTCCGTATTCATCAACTAGAGTTCAAGTCATTTCAACAACACCCGACAGAATCCATAGACCACTTCATCAGCAGATGCAGAGAAAATGTAGCGGGCTGTGAATTTTCAAACGCACAGCTAGCAGCCAGAATTGTTGGATTGGTGATTACCTCCACTCCCACTGAAGCATTCCAGAAAGATCTGCTAAACAAGCCCAAAATGTATAGCATCAACGAACTAGTTAAGGATGGACGCAAGTATGAAGTGATCCTCACAGGTCAACGAGGCTTACAAGTTTATGTACCACCCCAGTTGTTGGCATACATGTGGAAGGTATGGCATCCAGCTTTTAATCAATTCTGCAGGCATGTGGCAGCGAGGGCCATTGGCAGCAGCAGTTGACCATGGCAAAGGCAGCCACAAAGACCTGTGCACTGACTCAAACAGACCATACATGATGGGGACCTTCAAGCAATAAGAACGACCATCCAGTATCCTGTAAAATACATATATAAATGAGGTGAATGACAAACCAGAAAATAGTGATGATGTGCATGATGAGACAAAGAGCGGTGAACACAAGTTTCACACCATCAATCTCATGGAAAACACATACTATCACACTATCTGAAAGTTGGCAGCTATTCATTATTGGCCAAGGTTGACACAGGGGCAAGTGCCAACATACGATCACTGTGAATTCTACAAGACATGTATCCACAGACATGGAAGACATGGCGAAACCGACTACTGCGCAACTTTCAGCGTACAACTGTTCACTAATTCCACATGCAAGTTCCATAGTCCTGGGGTCAAGTACAATCAATCCTGTGTGTCACAGACGTTCCACATCATGGAGGCCCAGTGGTTGAAGGTCTACTGGCATGCTGTAACCTCACATTGGTGACAATCTATGGAATCAATCAGACGTCAGACAGCAGATCAACCTCAGAACCTATCACCTCAGTTCATACATCAAAATATCTGGAATGTTTCGACAAAATTGGCAGTTTCAAGGGAGCTGCAATGTTACGCTTACAGGAGAATGCAAGTCCATCAACTGATCCGGTACATTTTGTGCAACACAAATGCCAGCAGCTACAAGAAGAAATGGTGAAAGATTCCACGTTACAGAAACTGTGGAAAACCATCAATGAAGGATGGTCTGATTCAATTCAGCATGTCCACAAACACGTGAGACTATTTTGGCCTTTTTGGGACGAGTTAGGCATCGCCCAGAGAGTCATTTTTAAAGGCAGACAGGACATCATACCGGAATACTTGAGGACTGATATTCTTCAACAACTTCATCACTCACACATGGGCATAGATCATATGAGAAGCCTTGCAAAAGAGATAGTCTATTGGCGGGGTATGAGCATTGGCATTGAGGTCATCATCAAGAAGTACGAGTATGTCAAGAGTATATGCCAAGTCAGCACAGAGAACCAATGATTCAACATGATGTTCCTACCCATCCTTGGTCCAAAATCACATCCTACCCCTTTCATTTCCATGGCATTGACTTCATCTTCATCGTCAACTACTTTATGAAGAACCCCATTTTTGACAATTGCACAATACGTCAAGCACAACTGTTGCACACACTCTAAATGCTATTTTTAATTTATTTGGTGTGCCTAGAGAGATCATTACAGATAATGGTCTGCAATTTATTGGTAAGTCATTTCACAATATGTGTGAGAAATGGAATATCAATGACCCTACTTCTTCTCCTCATTACCCTAGGTCTAACGGCTCAGCTGAACAAATGATTCGCACAGCAAAATCCCTAATTCACAAATGTAGACAGACCAAGCAAGGTTTACACATTGCAATTTTACATCTGAGCGCAATACCTTTAAGTGCAACTATTCTAACACCAGCAGAGCTCATGTTCAGCAGACTGCTGTGTACCAATTTATCTACTCTTACCCATTCTACTCTATCAGAAACGAGAGGGCAACTTGTAAAATGCAACAGGAGGTGACCATTGTGCACAATAAAAATGCAGGTACAGAATTGCCAAGATGGCAGCTAGGAAAATGGCTGGGATTTTCTGTGCCTGCTGGCATCGGGCGTGATCAGTGATGTGAGTGGACAATATGATGCAATCAGTTTCATGACGGTGCGAAACTAGTTTGTGATCATCCGTTAGCCCGCGGATGGCTGGCCGTGTTTCCTGCCTTCAGATGTCGGAACCTCATTGTTATACATCTGCATATCATTATTAGGCCTGCATGCCGGAATCATCTCCCCCACCCCACAACTGGATCGTCTGCCCACGTTGGCGGGAAAGCACGCCGATGTGTTTCACGACAGCATACAAAAGGCATGCACTTGGCAGGCTGCACTTTGAGGGGACCTCGGAGGTGAGTACACAGTAATGTTGTGCAGCGCTTCCTGGGTTGCCTGTTGGACTTCAAGCTTGAGGCACCGGGGGGGGGGGGGGGGGGGGGGGGGGGGGGTGGTGGGTGTGGGGCCAGGGCAGCCCTGCTGTTGAGGTGACTTGGGGTGGAGGCCAAAGGCAGCCCTGGAGTTGAGGAACTTGGGAGGTGGGGCAAGGGCAGCCCTGCAGGTTAGCTGTCTTGGTGGGGTGCTAGAGCTGCCCTGTGGTTGAATGTAGCGCACAAGCATTCGAGGGAAGTGGCAACGCCTTATATAAAGTGACCATTCCTCTGCAACTGAGACAGTTCAGGTGCAGCAACATTGATATGATTGATGTCAGCTTCTAGCTTATCTGTCCACTCAAGCAACACAGAGGCATCAAAGTGCCACCAAGTGCTCCAGAGCTTTTCACCCCTCGAGTACAGACTGGGAAGCGTGTCCTGCAGACAGTTCTTGTTGAAAATAACAAGAGTGACATCACAAGACAGCGCGAGAGCGGCGGAGAGATCAGAACCAGTGCGAGTACGGGGAAGCTTCAAAAAGTGATGTCAGCACAAAGGTGAGAGCTGACTGGTGAGTAGTGGGTAAGTGTTTTTCTCCAATTAAATATAGATTAAGCTAAGGAAAGGTAAGGGTTCTAGTTTTTATTTAAAGTGCATAAATAATTTAATTTTTTAACTGTATTTAACTTAAAGTAAGGGTTTTTTTTCAACTAGAGGCATGGCAGGGCAGCTCAGTCCCGTGTTATGTATCACCTGCAACATGTGGGAAGTGCTAGACACTTCTTGTGCTCTGACTGACCACGTGTGCAGGAAGTGCCACCAGATGCAGCTACTTAAGCTCCGAACTTTGGAGCTTGAGCAGCAGCTGGAGGCACTCAGGCGCATCCGTGAGGCTGAGAGTTTCATGGATAGCACGTTTTTAGACGTGGTCACCCCACAGCTTATAGAAGTGCAGACAGAGAGGGAATGGGTAACCATCAATCAGAGGAAAGGTGTCAGGCAGGTAGTCAGGAAATCCCCAGGGTGCATCTCGCTCGAGAACCGTTTTTCTGTATTGGAAAATGCTGAGAGTAACGGTTCTTCTGGGGAGTGCAGCCACGCTCATGGCAGTGTGAGTGGCTCAGCTGCGCAGTGGGGGAGGAAAAAGAGGGGAAGAGCAATTGTGGTAGGAGACTCGACAGTAAGGGGAACAGACAGGTGTTCCTGCGGGCGTTGATGTGACTCCAGGATGGTATGTTGCCTCCTCGGTGCCAGGGTCAAGGATGTCACTGAATGGCTGCAGGGTATTCTAAAGGGGTAGGGCAAACACACACAGATCATGGTACTTATTGGTACTAATTGACATAGGTAGAAAGAGTGATGAGGTCCTGCAAGCAAAACTTAGGGAGGTAGGAAACAGATTAAAGAACAGGACCTCAAAGGTAGTAATCTCTTGATTACTTCCGGTGCCACATACTAGTGAGTGTAGAAATAGGAGGTTAGTCCAAATGAATGTGTGGCTAGAGAGATGTTGGAGGAGGGAGGGCTTTAGATTTCTGGGACATTGGGACTGTTTCTGGGGGCGGTGGGACCTGTACAAGGCAGACGGATTGCACCTGAACTGGAATGGGACCAACATCCTTGCGGGGAGGTTTGTGAGTGCTGTTGGGGAGGGTTTACACTAACTTGGCAAGGGGATGGGATCCTGAGAGGAGGTTCAGCAGAGGGAGATGCACAGTCAAAATTAGAAGAGAGAGCAAGTGAGTCTGGAAGGTATAGAAATTATAGGCCTGTTAAGGCACAAGGGAGTTTGGCAAGGTTGGATGGTATTTATTTTAATGCAAGGAATCTGATGAATAAGGCAGATGAGTTGAGGGCTCAAATTAACACATGGAAGTATGATGTCATTGCTGTCACAGAGACATGGTTGAGCAAGGGGCAGGAATGGCAGCTCAATATTCCAGGATATAGGGTCTTCAGGTGAGACAGGGAAGGAGGTATATCGCAATATTGATCAAGGAATCAGTAAGTAAATCAAGCAATAAAGAGGGATGACATCTTAGAAGGTTCCTCAAATGAAGCCATATGGGTACAACGGAAAAACAAAAAAGGAGCAATCACATTGCTGGGAGTGTACTATAGGCCCCCAAACAGTCAGAGAAAAATAGAAGAGCAGATATGTAGGCAAATTTCAGAGAAGTGTAAAAATAATAGGGTAGTAATAGTGAGGGATTTCAACTTCCCCAACATTAACTGGGTTAGTCATAGTGTGATAGGTTTAGAGGGAGCGGAATTCTTAAAACACATCCAGGAGAGCTTTTTAAGCCAATACGTAGAAGGTCCTACAGGTGAGGGGGCGGTCCTAGACTTAATTTTAGAGAATGAAACCGGGCAAGTGGTAGAGGTATCAGTGGGGGGGAGCATTTTGAAGGTAGTGATCATAACTCCATTAGATTCAAGGTTGTTATGGAAAAGGACAAGCATGGGCCAGAAATCAGAGTTCTAAATTGGGGGAAGGCCGATTTTTATAAGATCAGATATGATTTGGCCAGAGTGAACTGGGAGCAGCTACTTTTAGGTAGATCTGCATCAGAGCAGTGGGACTCATTTAAGAAGGAAATGGGGAGAGTACAGGGCCAACATATTCCAGTAAAGACAAAGGGTGGGACCAACAAATCCAGGGAAGCCTGGGTGTCGAGGGATATACAGGATTGGATAAAGAGGAAAAGGAAGGCAGATACTGAGGGCTTAAAACAGCTGAAGCCCTACAGGAGCATAGAATGTATAGGGGGGATCTTAAGAATGAAATTAGGAGAGCAAAAAGGGGGCATGAAAAAACATTGGCAGGTAAAATAAATGAAAATCCAAAGTTATTTTACAAGTGCATTAAGACTAAGAGGATAACTAGGGAAAGAGTAGGGCCCATTCAGGACCATAGTGTTAATTTGTGTGTGGAGCCAGAAGACGTAGGTAGGGTTCTAAATGAATACTTTGTGACGGTGTTCACAAGTGAGAGGGACGACGTGGGTATGGAAATCAGGCAGAAGGACTGTGATATAATTAAAGAAATTAGCATAGAAAGGGAGGAGGTTCGAAGTTGTCTGGCAGGCTTAAAAGTAGATAAATTTCCAGGCCCGGTTGAATCCCAGGCTGTTGGGTGAGGCAAAGGAGAGGATAGCAGGGGTGCTGGCAATAATTTCAATACCTCTCTGGCCACAGGAGAGGTGCCAGAGGACTGGAGGACAGCCAATGTGGTACTGTTATTCAAGAAGGAAGGGATAAACTAGGGAACTACAGGCTAGTCAGTCTAACCTCAGTGGTGGGGAAACTATTGGAAGGAATTCTGAGGGACAAAATTAATCTACACTTGGAGAGGCAGGGATTAATCAAGGACAGCATGGTTTTGTTAAGGGGAGGTCATGTCTGACCAATTTGATTGAATTTTTCGAAGAGGTGACCAGGTGTGTAGACGAGGGCAATGCATTTGACATAGTCGACTTGGACTTCAGCAAGGCTTTTGATAAGGTCCTGCATGGGAGACTGATAATGAAGGTAAGAGCCCATGGGATCCAAGGCAATTTGGCAAATTGGATCGAAAATTGGCTGAGTGGCAGGAAGCAGAGGGTGATGGTTGAGGGGTGTTTTTGTGACTAGATGCCTGCATACAGTGGGGTTCCACAGGGATTGGTGTTGGGTCCCTTGCTGTTTGTGGTGTATATAAACGATTTAGACTTGAATGTAGGAGGGTTGATCAGTAAGTTTGCGGATGACACGAAAATTGGTGGGGTGGTAAATAGTGAGAAGGATAGCCTTAGATTACAGGAGGATGTAGACAGGCTGGTCAGATGGGCTGATCAGTGACAAATGGAATTTAATCTGGATAAGTGTGATGTGATGCACTTGGGCAGGACAAACAAGGCACGGGAATACACAATGAATGGTAGGACCCTGGGAAGTACCGAGGATCAGAGGGACCTTGGTGTGCATGTCCACCGGTCCCTTAAGGTAGCGGGACAGGTAGATAAGGTGGCTAAGAAGGCAAATGGGATACTTGCCTTTATTAGTCGAGGCATAGAATATAAGAGCAGGGAGGTTATGCTGAAGCTGTATAAAACGCAGGTTAGGCCACAGCTAGAGTATTGTATGCAGTTCTGGAATCCGCATTACGGGAAGGATGTGATTGCACTAGAGAGAGTGCAGAGGAGATTTACCAGGATGTTGCCTGGGCTGGAGTGTTTTAGTTTTTGAGGAGAGGTTGGTTAGACTGGGGTTATTTTCCTTGGAGCAGAGGAGATTGTAGGGGACATGACTGAGGTGTATAAAATTATGAGGGGCATAGATAAGGTAGACAGGAAGGAGCTTTTCCCCTTGGTGGGGGGATCAATAACTAGGGGACATAGATTTAAAGTAAGGGGCAGGAGGTTTAGAGGGGATGTGAGGAAGAATTTATTTCACCCAGAGGGTGGTGGGAATCTGGAACTCACTGCCTGAAAAGGGTGGTAGAGGCAGAAACCCTCATAACATTTAAGAAGTATTTGGATGTGCACTTGTGATGCCATGGTGTACAAGGCTATGGGCCTAGTGCTGGAAAATGGGATTAAAATAGTTAGGTACTTGTTTGACTGGCACGGGCTCAAAGGGCCGAAGAGCCTTTTTCTGTGCTGTAGACCTCTATGACTCTATGACTATGAGACTGCAAACTAATGAGATTTTAGCGGACTGCAGAACAGGTGGATGACTGGGCTCATTGTACAATCTCCTTGCTAAAGCTGGCTATGGAGCAGTCACTGGTGGAGGCGCTCACAGCCCCTTGCAATGTCATCATCCCGGTTTGAAACAGTCTCCCCCATGGCTCAAGCTAACAGTGCAGCCAAGCAGTGTGGGTTAGGAGAATGCCTGCGCCTGAGCTGAGAGTACAGCATGCAGTCCAATGGGCAAAGCTGCCGCCAATCAGTCAGGTGGAGAGGGGCGGAGGTGGGTGGCGTTTCAGGCAGCCATGCAGCACACTGAACTCTGGCCATTCAAGTGGTGGCCAGCACTCTCTGCGATGCATTACGGGGCTGTCACACTTAACCAGGACAGGATCTTAGTACACCCATGCTAACCCATGCATCTCTCTTTTTCAGCCTGCAGGAGGAGTACATCAGAATCATGCAGCTTGGTGAACTTGCTGTATGTTTCATGGCGTACAGAGAGCGGAGACGGCGGAGGAGAGAGTGGCTGAGGCACCTGGCTGAGCAGAGGGAAGAGCAGCACCCTCAGGAGGAAGGGGTGGCTGGGGCTCCCGTATATGCCACCGAAGAGCCACAGCAATCCGTTGTTGGTCAGCGCCTAGTGACACCTAGGGTCTATAGATGCCGCCTTTCATCACTGCAGATGACCAAGAACCAGTGCCGTCAAAAACTGCGCATGTCTAGGGAACTGGTCAGTCATATCTGCCAGCAATGGCAGGATTTGGCGCCACAGGGACATGGAGGCATCCTCTGCCAGTGGACGTGAAAGTGACAGCGGTGTTCAAGTTATACACCAGTGGCTCCTTTCAGGGCTCCATAGGTGACCTCCGTGGGATATCAAAGGCCTCCACCCACAAATGTGTTGGCCAGGGGCTGCAGAGAAACTCCTGAGCAACTTTTGAACTGAAGTAACCTGAGCTCAGTCACTGGCCTGAGCTGGCTGGAACCGGTTTGAATTAGCAAAGACAAAGGAAATGTGATGAGACACAAGTTCTTATTTAGAAAAGGAGTAACGAAGTTAATGCTACCTAAGTCCTTGGGACAGAGCCAATGAGGAGATGCCACAGACTAGGCGAGCAAGCCTAAACCAATGGGAGAGAGACAGCACAGCTTGAAAAGATAAGATTCGGTATAAGAGTGGAGAATTTCGGGCGTGGAGCCAGCGAGAGCTCTGGAGACCAACCATCGCAGAAGCGGAAGAACCTACGTCAGCGACGTAGAGACGCAAGAGAGAGAGAACGGAACACCTGGCCAGCGTCAGCTCTCCGTTTCGGGTATTAGCTTTTATATTCTGTGACCATTCAGGGAGTGTCAGAGAAACCTAGTGGGTGTGTGTTTAGATCCTAGTTTTGGGTATAAAACTGTATAACCTGCTTTAAACTGCACGTCTATATTTAACCAGACATATAAGCTATATGTAGATGATCTAACAACGTGAATAAAGCGAATTGAGAGTTAAGAGAGAATTGACTCTTCTCCTCTTTGTACTAAGCCAATAACCATTACCGGTGACCTCCGGCAACAAATGCATCCATGAGATCACAGACGCCATCTTCACAAGAGCACACAACTTTGTGCATTTTGCCCGGGACCAGGACAGCCAGGATGCAAGACTGCTTACATTTGTCCAGGTCTCGGGTTTCCCACAGGTGCAAGATGCCATCAACTGCACTCACATGGCGCTCAGATCTCTGTCACAACAGGCGGTCAATTATGTCAACTGCAAGGGGCTCCATTCGCTGAATGTGCAGCCGGTGTGCAACCACCACAAACACATCCTGCAGGTCTGTGCACAGTTTCCAGGGAATGTGCACGATTCCCACATCTTCAGTCGGTCACAGATCCCTGACATATTCCAGGGTCCACAGAGGCTGCAGGGATGGCTCTTCGGGGACAAGGGCTCTCCACACAGGATGTGGCTGATGACACCTGTGCGGCTGCCTCAGACTACAGCAGAGCGAAGGTAGAATGTGGCTCAACAATCGGGACACTGAAAATCGAGAGCCCTGCAATACAGTCCGCAGAGGGTGTCACGCATCGTCGTCGTCTGCTGTGCCCTTTACTACTTGACGCTGAAATGGGGAGAGGAGCTGGCTGAGGAGGTGATGGAGTTGCTGAGAATGACGCCAACGGGGATGAGGGTGAGGATGTCCTAGAAGGCAGCGATGACAGGGATGGTGCCATCGCACTGGCCAGACGAGGCAGGCGTGCTCAGGAGGCCCTCATAGCTGCTAGATTTGTGGAGGATGATGACAACATGCAGTGAGGAGACACCATAGATCCATCTGTGAATGTTTGACTCCAGTCTGGCTTATGGGAGCGCACATACCCTCTTTGAGAATGCTCCTGTCATGGAGACACAGTGGAGGTCCTAATAGTCACTTGATTGTAGGAGGGTGATGACAACATACAGTGAGGACACTCCATAGATCTTCACATGGCCTCTGACAATGTCTCATTCATAGAGTCATAGAGCCATAGAGATATACAGCACAGAAATAGGCCCTTCAGCCCATCATGTCCGTGCCTGCCACCAAGCACCTACCTATTCTCATCTCACTTTCCAGCACTTGGCCCATAGCCCTGTATGCAATGGCATTTCAAGTGCTCATCTAAGTACTACTTAAATGTTGAAAGGGTTCCTGCCTTTACCACCCCCTCAGGCAGTGTGTTCCAGATTCTAACCACCCTCTGGGCGAAAATATTTTCTTCTTACCTTACCTTAAATCTATACCCCCCGGTTATTGACACCTCCACTAAGGGGAAGAGTTTCTTCCTATCTACCCTATCAATGCCCCTCATAATTTTGTATACCTCTATCAGGTCCCCCATCAACCTTCTCTGTTCTAAGTAAAACAACCCTAGCCTATGCACTCTCTTCATAGCTGAAACACTCCAGCCCAGGCAACATCCTGGTGAGTCTTCTCTGCACCCTCTCCAGTGCAATCACATCCTTCGTATAGTGTGGTGCACATAGCACTCCAGCTGTGGCCTAACTAGCATTTTATACAGTTCCAGCATAACCTCCCTGCTCTTATATTCTATGCCTCGGCTAATAAAGGCAAGTATCCCAATTGCCTTCCTAAACACCTTATCTAGCTGTGCTGCTGCGTCAGGGATCTATGGACATGTACACCAAGGTCCCTCTGATCCTCTGTACTTCCTAGGATCCTACCATTCATTGTGTATTCCCTTGCTGTGTTAGTCCTCTCAAAATGCATCACCTCACAATTCCCAGGATTAAATTCCATTTGCCACTGCTCTGCCCATCTTACCAGCCCATCTATATCCTTCTGTAATCTAAGGCTTTCCTCCTCACTTTTTACGACACCACCAATTTTCATGTCATCTGCGAACTCACTGATCATACCTCCTATATTCAAGTCTAAATCATTAATGTGCACTACAAACAGCAACGGTCCCAGCACTGATCCCTGCGGTACACTACTCATCACAGGCTTCCAATCACAAAAACAACCTTTGACCATCACCCTCTGACTCCTGCCACTAAGCCAATTTTGGATGCAATTTGCCAAATTGCCCTGGATCCCATGGGCTCTTACCTTCTTGAACATTCTCCCATCTGAGACCTTGTCAAAGGCCTTACTGAAATCCATGTAGACGACATCAACTGCACTACCCTCATCTACACAACTAGTCATGTCCTCGAAAAATTCAATCAAATTTGTTAGACATGATCTCCCACTGACAAAGCCATGCTGACTGTCCCTGATTAATCCCTGCCTCTCCAAGTGGAGATTAATCCTGTCCCTCAGAAATTTTTCCAATAGTTTCCCTACCACTGATGTTAGACTCACTGGGCTGTAATTACCCGGGTTCTCCCTACTACCCTTCTTGAATGATGGTACCACATTCGCTGCCCTCCAGTCATCTGGCACCTCTCTTGTGGCCAGAGAGGATTTGAAAATTAGTGCCAGAGCCCCTGTAATCTCCTCCCTTGCCTCACATTGCAGCCCGGGATACATCTCATCTGGGCATGAGAATTTTTCCACTTTTAAGCCCACTAAAACCACTAATACTTCCTCCCTTTCAATGCTAATTTGTTCAAGTATACTATAAGAACATAAGAAATAGAACCAGGAGTAGACTACTCAGCCTCTCAAGCCTGCCCCACCATTTAATAAGATCATGGCTGATCTTCTTGTGTTTCGATTTCCATATTCCCATCTAACCCCGATAACCTTTGGTTCCCTTGCCTAACAAGAATCTATCAACCTCTGCCTTAAAAATATTCAATGACCCCGCCTCCACCACCTTCAGAGGCAGAGAATTCCAAAGTTGCACAGCCCTCTGAGAGAAAAAAATTTCTCCTCATCTCTGTCCTAAAAAGGCAACCCCTAATTTTAAAACCCCTAAGCTCCCTAGTCTGGACTCACCCACATGAGGAAACATCCTTTCAACATCTACCTTGTCAAGGCGTACATGATCTTGTATACTTCAATCAAATCACCCCTCACTCTTCTAAGCTCCAGTGGAAACAAGCCCAGTTTGTCCAACCTTTCATCATAAGACAACCCGCTCATTCCAGGTATCAATCTAGTAAACCTCCTTTGAACTGCTGCCAATGCTTTTACATCCTTCCTTAAGTAAGGAGACCAAACTGCACACAGTATTTGAGGTGCAGTCTCACCAATGTCTTGTATAACTGAAGTATAACATCCTTACTTTTATGTTCAATCCCTCTCGTAGTTAAGGATAGTATTCCATTAGCCTTCTTAACTACTTGCTGTACCTGCATACTAACTTTTTGTGACTCATGTACTAGAACACCTAGACCCCTCTGCACCTCAAAATTATGCAGCCGTTCTTCATTTAAGTAATACTGCTTTTTTGTTCTTCCTGCCAAAACGAACTTCACATTTTCCCACATTAAACCCCATTTGCCAGATCTTTCCCCACTCATTCAACCTATCTATACCCATCTGCAACCTCCTCATGTCCTCTTCACAACATACTTTCCTCCCTATCTTTGTTTCATCTGCAAATTTAGCTATCGTGTCTTCATTCGCCTCATCTAAGTTATGTAAATCATAAAATTTGAGGCCCCGGTACAGACCCCAGTGGGACTCCACTCATCACGTCTTGCTAATCAGAAAAAGACCCATTTATACGTATGCTCTGCTTTCTGCCAGCCAGCCATCTTCTATCCTTGCTAATATATTACACACTACACCATTTATTTTCTGTAATAATTTTTGATGTGGCACCTTATCAAGTGCCTTCTGGAAATCCAAGTACAGTACGTCTACAGGCTCCCCTTCATCCACTGCGCATGTTACTCCTTCAAAAAACTCAATAAATTGATTAAACATGATTTTCATTTCACAAAACCACACTTACTCTTCCCTGTTGCTTTGAGCTTTTCTAAGTGCCCAGTTATAACCTCCTTAATGAACGATTTTAATAACTTCCCCACGACAGGCATCAAGCTAACTGGCCTACAGTTTCCTCTTTTCTGCCTCCCTCCCTTCTTGAATAGAGGGGTTATATTTGCTACTTCCCAATCTGATGAAACCTTTCCAGAATCTAGCGAATTTTGGAAAATTAACACCAGCGCATCATCTACCTCATTAGCCACCTCTTTTAAGACCCTAGGATGTAGTCCATCGGGACCCAGAGACTTGCCAGCCTGCAGCTCCGTCAATTTGGTCAGTACTGTTTCCCTAGTGATTTCAGTTTCACCAAGTTCCTTTCTCCCATTCACGTCACAGTCCCCCCCACTGATTTCTACACCTATGTCCTCGGGCAACACGCACAGATTGCCACTTTGGTCCCTAATGGGCCCTACTCTTTCCCTCGTTATCCTCTTTCCCTTAATATATTTACATAATGACTTAGGATTTTCCTTTATCTTTCCCACCAGTATTTCTTCATGCCCCACCTTCGCTGTCCTAATTACTTTATTAAGTACCCCCCTACACTTTCTAAACTCCTCAAGGGCTTCCGCTGTTTCCAGTCCTCTGTATCTGCCACAGGCTTCCTTTTTTTCCTTATCCAATCTTCTATATCCCTTGACATTCAGGGTTCGCTGGACTTGTTGGTCCACTCTT
This sequence comes from Cetorhinus maximus, assembly GCF_964194155.1. NCBI lineage: Eukaryota > Metazoa > Chordata > Chondrichthyes > Lamniformes > Cetorhinidae > Cetorhinus > Cetorhinus maximus. The sequence goes on from NC_135879.1 coordinate 85,020,796, forward strand.
CACCTTTACGGGAACATGTTGGCCCTAAACTCTCCCTTTTTCCTTTTTGAATGACTCCCACTGGTCTGATGTAGACTTTCTACAAAAGTAGCTGCTACCAGTCCACTTTGGCCAGATTCTGTCTTATCATATTGGAATCAGCCTTCCCCCAATTTAGGACCTTTATTTCCGGTCCATCTTTGTCCTTTTCCATAACTATCTTAAATCTTACAGAGTTATGGTCACTATCCCTGAAATGCTCCCCCACTGACACTTCTACCACTTGCCCGGCTTCATTCCCTAAGATTAGGTACAGTACTGCCCCTTCTCTTGTAGGACTTTCTACATGCTGGCTCAAAAAGCTCTCCTAGATGCGCTTTAAGAATTCTGCCCCCTCTAAGCCTTTCACACTAAGTCTGTCCCAGTTAATTTTGGGGAAGTCGAAGTCCCCTACTATTATTACCATATTATTTTTACACTTCCCTGAGATTTGCCCACATATCTGCTCCTCTATCTCCTCCTGACTGTTTGGAGGCCTATAACGCACTCCCAGCAAAGTGATTGCCCCCTTTTTGCTTTTAAGTTCTACCCATATGGCCTCATTTGAGGAACCTTCTAAGATACCATCCTTCCTTACTGCAGTAATTGACTCCTTGATCAATAGTGCAATGCCACCTCCTCTTCTATGCCACCTGCATCCCCCCCCCCACCCCGCCCCCCATCACACCTGAAGATTCTATACCCTGGAATATTGAGCTGCCAGTCCTGCCTTCCCCTCAACCATGTCTCTGTAATAATGACAGTATCATATTCCCATATGTTAATCGATGCCCTCAATTCTTCTGCCTTACTTGTAAGACTCCTTGCATTAAAATAGATGCAATCCAGCCTTGCATTATTCCCTTGTGCCTTAACAGGCCTATATCTGCTCTGCCTTCCAGGCTGACTTAGTTTTTCTTCTATATTTGGCTGTGCATCACCCCCTACTGTACCTCGACACTGTATCCCATCTTCCTGCCAGATTTTAAACCACCCCAAAAGCACTAGCAAATCTCCCAACAAGGATGATGGTCCCAATCCGGTTCAGGTGCAACCTGTCTGACTTGTACAGGCCCCACCTTCACCAGAATCAGACCCAGTGATCCAGGAAACTAAAGCCCTCCCTCCTGCACCATCTCTTCAGCCATGCATTCATCCTCTCTATCCTCCTATTCCTATACTCACTAGCATTACAGGGAGTAATCCAGCGATTGCAGCCTTTGAGGTCTTGCTTTTTAATCTGCTACCTAGCTCCCTAAATTCTTGTTGCAGGACCTCATCCCCCTTTCTACCTATGTTGCTGATACCAATGTGAACCACGACCTCTGACTGTTCACCCTCCCCCTTCAGAATGCCCTGCAGCCATTCTGTGACATCCTTGACCCTGGCACCAGAGAGGCAACACACCATCCTGGAGTCACGTCTATGGCCGCAGAAGTGCCTGTCTGCACCCCTCACTATTGGGTCTCCTATCACTATTGCTCTTGCACTCCTACTCCTCCTGCCTTGTGCAACTGAGCCACCCACAGTGCCCTGAACTTGGCTCGGGCAGCACTCTTCAGAGGAACCTTCACCCTCACCATTTTCCAACACAGAAAGAAGAGGCCGAGGCAGCTCACTTGTGCTCTGTGATCAGGGTCATAATCTAGAGACGCAGCCATGAAACTTTAGAAGCCCCTGATCCTTTGCCGCCTTCAGCACCTGAGCCCTTCAGGAGCACAGCATCACTGGTCACAGATGCTGGTGTGATGGGGGCCAGCCCCACCTTAAAGTTGCTGAGAGCACACAGAGAGAATGACGGAACTCTGTGACGCCCGCCCACAACATTCTGGCAGCAATGGCCAGCACTGTTGAGGTGCAGGCATCAGTGATATGTCCAGGGAGTGTGAGGCTGGACCATCACTTTGGTCCAAAGGTTGCACAAAACACGGGGAAGAGGTCCTGGACTGAGACACCTGCCTTTACCTTGTGCAGAAAGGTTTCACTTGAGTGACAAGAACACGGCTCATCAGAACAAGGAGCCACAGGCAGGGAGACATTATTGGGAGTTTATTGACAATAATGAACAGTATGTACAAGTGATTAACACCCGTCCCCAGGCTGTGCAACTACCTCTTCTTAACTTTATAATCCTGCCGCTACGTCTTAGTGCTCCCCGAACATCCATAGCAGAGGTGGAGGCAGCCTGCTGACTGCTACGCCCTGTCTGTGAAGACCTTGATGGGTGTCCCCTGGAGGGCTGAGACCTGAAGGGCCCTGTCCTGCTTTCGGGGTCCTGCTGTGTGGCAGTGGTACCCTCCTTGGCCTGTGGAGCTGGAGTTGTTGAGGTCACAGAAAGAGGGCATTCGAATGGGCCGGACACTCCTGGAGTCACCTGGATGGATGGCCCGGGGCCCATCAGCAAATTTGCTGATCTTCCTCCCTGTGGGTGCCCCTTGAGGAGAAGGGGTAGCTGGGATGAGATCGAGCTGCCCTGCACCCTTCTCATGTACACACATTTGGAGGCCAACTATGGCATCAGCGATGGAGTTCAGTCCGCGCAGTTGTGCAGGAGCAACGTCCTGGACCAAGGTCTCTATGGCGGCCACCATCCTACCGGTGTTGACCTCTGTGCGTTGGCATGCCAGCACTATCACCTCAACCAGAAGGCAGATGGACTCCTCCATTGTGTCTTGCAATCTGAAGAGTGCAGCAGACATCCCTTCCTGATGTTCCCGAGCTTGTCTTTGCAGCTCCAGCAACTGTGATGTGACCTAGGCCAGAGGCTCATCATCTGACTTGGATTCAGCAAATTTATGGCCTCTAGCAGTCCTCTGAGTGCCAGAGACCTGGGAAGTCCCTGCCTCAGCCTGCTGTGGATCAGAAAGTGCGATGTGCTCACCAGATTATGATCCCGAGGCTATTCTATGAGATCAACCATCATCGTATTGAATGGCAGGGCAGGCTCGAGGGGCTGAATTGCCTACTCCTACTCCTAGTTCTTATGTTCTAAAGCTAGGTCCCAGTGAGGTGTGTGTCTCTGCGCTGGTGGAGGGTGTGGCTGAGTGTTGTGATGGGACTTCAAGGAGGGTGCCTTCAGATTCCTCTTCAAAGGGTTATTTGGGGCTTGATTAGAGGCCCTGGGTCATGGACTTCTTTGGCTGTTTCCCAGATATGTCTGCGGAAGCAAGGGGACATAATTAGTGCATGGCAGTGGCCGGCCAGCTGGTTGACTCTGTTTTCAAAATCCATGAGGCCTTGATTTCAGGAATTCCTCCACCAGTCTGCAACCTCTTCCTCTTGTTGTGTGCAAGCTTTTCCTGGATGAAGAGAATGTAAGCAGGACGCCTGTCAGGCCAGATGATAAGTATGTCTGGCATGTGTGTGTAGTGAGTGGTCCCATGGATGGGATGAGGAAAATGAAGGTGTGTGTGAGAGAGTGAATGGGGATGTCCCTTGAACTGGCAGTGAGTGAGGGCCCTGTGGGTTTGTGAGTGTGTGAGTTGAGAGTGTGAGAAGAGTGGCTTACCCTGGCGGAATGGAGGAGATCATTCATCCTCTTGTGGCGCTGGGTGGCTGTCCTCTTTTGAGGGGCATTGGCGCTGACCACAGGTACCACCGCCTCCCAAGCCTGGTTGGTCACGCTGCTGCCCATCCTGCGGCCAGAGTGGGGGTAGAGGACATCCCAGGGGGACTCCATGGCATCCAAAAGGTGTTCCAGTGACGCGTCTCTAAACCTGGGGGCTGCAGTCTTTTTGCCTTTCGTGGGCACCTTCCCTGCAGCAGTCATGGGCTGGAAGCACTGAGATGTGTGTGTGTGGCTGGACTTTAAATATGGCACCTGGTGTGATGAAGCGGTGAGGTGATGGCATGGCAGGCAAATGAGAGTCCGCCCGCCATGGAATCGGCCTGTTTCCCGGGAATGCATAAGCAATATGGCGGGTTTGTGACAATGCTGCATGAAAGCCCACCATCGTGGTCGACAGGAAAGGCGTTGTTTTATCTGCCCGCTACCACACTCTGGTACAATTCTGCCCAATGTGTTTACCCATCCCTTATGAGTGGTTGGTCCCTTTATATCATATTTAAAAACACGACAGTGCTGATGATGTAAATATCGCTTAAGTACTGGGAAACCCTATGGTGCTACCTGGAATGTGTTGTAATCTGGAGAAATCTCTTCAGGACTCTGGCTGATTCTGCTCAGATATGTATAAGGTCACCTTCACCCAAATTATCAGTCTTGATGGCTTTTAATAATGGAGCTGAATCCAAGAGAAAAACAAGTTTTCTCTAATGAGACTACAATAATCAAGCACAGGCCTTGTAGAAAATTGAGATTGTCCATTGACCATAGACTGTCCATAGGTTTAAGTTGTCTCCAAAGAATTGACATCGCTTTAACAGTGTTCAAATAATTGCAGAAAATAACATGGCTCTTTTAATGATTTCATGTGGTACATTCAAATCTTGTTGTTCATTATTAGTGAACTGTGTAACATGTTCCTATGAAGTTCCTGTGCCTGCTATTTTATCAAATAGCATTAACCCCTCAAAATATAAGACAAAGGCTGGGATTTTCTCGCCCCGTTGTGACTGGACCTGTCGCGGAGATTCAGTGGCCCAGCCAAAAGTCCATTGAATTTTGGCAGGAGCGCACGATCCCAGTGGCGGGTGGGGCTGAAAAATCCCACCCAAAGGAAGTTAATGTGAATGTATCCTCATGTTCAGGCTCGATCCGCTCGCCCTCCTCCACCCGCTCATCCTCCTCCCCACCGACCCCCCCTCCCCACACAGGTAGCGCTTAGCGCTGCCACTCACGTTTCAAACTGAGCTGGCCTTAATTGGCCTGTCAGCGTGAAATCGCAGTGCGGTGCTGATCGCAGACGGCAGTTGGCTTCCCGACCCCACCCCCACATCCCCCCCCCCCCCCCCCCCACCGCCCTCCCCCGCCCCAGCATCCCCGCCAAGGGCAAAATTCTGCCCTAAATTTTCATTCTGATAAAGTCTTGTGATAAAAACCAAGGTTACTGATTTCAGACAAATTAGTTCATAATCTTCAGTTCAATACTCTGGCAGGATCATATTTATCACAACATAGACTATCTCTGCTATTGAAAGTTCTCTCCTTTCCGAGTTCTCTGTGTTTTAATGACAAACTGAAAAACCAAATATAAAGATATCTATCAATGACATCACTTTATTTCTGCCTTGAGATGAATCAGTACTTTCTGTGCTTTGATGTCATTTTAAGTTGAAAGTCTGAGTGTACCTTCCTCATTGCAAACTTTATTGCTGAAATCTTACCACATATAATGCAGAAAATCACTTCTATATTGCTAAACTGCAAGCTTTTTTTAAGCAAAAAAAGATAAGGCTTCAATAATCCTTGATCTTTATGTGAACTAGCTTACAAATGAGAGTCAGAAGCATATGCTAACATACGTTTAGAAGTTTGATATCTCATGTTATATTACAAGTTCAGACATTTCTACTTTAAATGTAAATTAAATGAGAGCTTTGAAATACCTTTAAACCATTTTCAAACAAACTTCATATTATCAAGAAAGGAAATAAGATTTTCCTGTAGCTGGATGTGAAGGGATTGTAGGGTATATTTTCCAATGGGCAGTCTTTCCATAAGCCGAGTTCATCGAGTATACAGCATGGAAACAGGACATTCAACCCAACTGGTTTATGCCGGTGTTTATTCTCCGCACAAGCTTCCTTCCACCCATCTTCATCTAACCCTATCAACATATCCTCCTATTACTTTCTCTCTCATGTGTTTAACTAGCTTCCCTTTAAATGCATCTATTCCACTCGCCTCAATTACTCCTTGTGATAATGGGTTCCACTTACCATTAAAGAAGTTTCTCCTGAAATACTTGCTGAATTTCTTAGTGACTATCTTATATCATGACCCCCTAGGCTGCAAAATTAGACTTCATAGCCCCACTGGTGTTTTTGCTATGGAAGCCAGGGGGCCTGAAAATGGCAGCCAATATTCTTCCATTCACTTCTGGCATGTCTTTAAAAACATTAATGCTGCATGAACTATAAGCATGCAGAATGAGCAGATTGTGACAAATTGTGTCAGTACTTAACACAGATTCGGTGCCCAACCTGCTATTTTTGGCCTTGCAGTTTCAGTTAATGCTGTCTCTTAAGCAGGCCCACTCAGCGTTCTACAGCTGCACCCAACTGTTGCAATTTAAAGGCATCAGCATGGGCTTTTCAGGTGAGGTGCTTGTAACTTTCCTTTGCTGGTGCAGGATGAGCTCTGTGTTGCTGGAGGAGTTCTGAAAAGCGGTTCGGAGTCAGAAGGAAGTGATGTTTTCCAAGGGCTTCAGTGGAGTTTGAAGGCATGTCTGCAGAAAGCCTGCTGTCATTGATGGGGCTATAGCTGCAGTCCCCCTTGGGCCAAAAGTACAGCAGGTTGCTGAAGCACAGGCAGCAGAGAGGGGAAGCGGAGGGCTCTTAATAGAAGGCTAGACTCAACTAGGGTCTTCGGGGAGCATCTCTCCTCCCTCAACCTCAGCCGGGAGCAATGGTTGAGGGGATTTTTCAGCAAGAGGCGACCACAGAACTGTGCTGCCGACTCCAACTGGACTGCAGTCAAGAAGTGTGCGTGAAGACCCCCATGGCCCTCAGTTTCTAAGCGAGTGGATCCTGCCTGACTGGATCAATGACATTGCCGTGCATCATTGTATCAGGGAGGCCCTGTATGCCGCAAGATAATCTCACAGTCTTCTCATGTGGCTTTGCCAGGGTCGCAAGATTCTGAATGATGCAGGGAGCCATTGACTGCACGCACATATCTCTGTGGGTGCCACATCTCAATGGGGAGATGTACCATACAAGGATAGGATACCATTCCCTTAACGTGCAATTATGGTTCTACAATGCATAGAGCATCATAATGGTGATACAGTCATGATGCTTTCCTCCTACACCAGTCAACAGTTCCTGCCATATTCGAACCACCACCATAAACTAGAGGCTGACTGCTTTGTGTCAAGAGCTACACATTTCACACATGGCTCGTGAACCCCTCTGTCATCTGAACACGTATGGGTAGCATGCATACAACTAGAGCTATGCAGCCTCCAGGAATGTTATCGAGCAAACCGTCAGCATTCTGAAACAATGGTTCTACTGCATGAACTACTCAGGGGTACCCCTCCAGTACTTGCCAGAGCATGTTTCGAAACTCGTGGTGGTCTGATGCATCCCTCACAATGTGGATCTCATGGGGGCGTAATACCTCCAACCAAGAGAGGATGTCAAGAGGCAGAGGAGAAAGTAAGGAGGTATCTGAGGCCTGTTTGCTCTAGCTGGGTTATCCAAGAGCATCTAATCAGGTTCCTCTAAAATCTCAATCCCACACACAGCTGCTCCACATTTCCCTAGCTTATCATCCCTCTGGTATGGACATCACTGCATCCTCTTGGCCAAGTCCTAAAATAAAAGACACCACAGAACAGCCATTGCATAACAACTTTATGAACAGAATTTTACAGCCCTGTCACGGCAGCAAAGGAACTGGCAGAGTGGCTGTCACCCTGAGAGAGGACAGCGGGGATGTGCACCACGGAACCACTGTCACTCCCCAGGGCGGTGCCTCAGCAATATTCGTAATCTGCTGGAGGACAGATTGCTGGATTGCTGTGGGACCCTGCATGCCTCCATGAGCACTGGTATCCACAGTCATGATGACAGCAGTCTGAGCCTGCATGGTACCGAGCTGCGCTAGCAGGGCAATAAGCATGAATCCCATGATCTCAGTCTGAGCTTCCACTGCAGCTCTGTGACATTGAGTGGTTTCCACTTGTGTTGCAATGGCAGCCGAGACATTGGCTACCAGGTGCTGCAACATGGCTGGGTCTGCAGTGCTGCCACGGAGCTGAACACCACTTAGATGCTGGAAAGGTTGGGCTCCAAACTCTGAGTGATGCCCCCTGCCACATTCAAGCTGATTCCTCAAACCTCCTTAACAGTAATAAGAGGCTGTCTGGCAGGCCAGCCAATGCCCAAAGAATCTCTGGCCTGAATAATATGCTCTGAAAACAGGAGCAAAACACACATGCGCCAACGTATTATTGGGCACAAAGATGTTGGTTTGCTTTCCTAGCGTCATCATGTCAGTCTGGGATATACAGTTAGCGGCTGGGCCTGGAAATCGGGAGTCTGCCCGTGCTATGAAAATCGAAGGTAATAGGCTAGCTGTACTCGTTAAAAAGGCTGCCATAATACATGTGGAATGGAATAAAATGCTTTCAGAGTGGGATTTTCACCAACCATATTTCCCGTTTTTTCATTAGGCAGGCTGTAACGGCGGGTTGTCTGAAGGCAGAATTAAACCTTGGCTGTTCACTGTTCTTCGGCCACTGGAAGTACTTCGTGGAAGAAGTAGATGTATAATGACTTGAATTCATGATTTATGAACCCGAGACCTCATGCAGAGAAGTCCATTTCTGCATTGTGCTGCCAAAGAGGCCATAGAGGCCCTTTAAATTATGGGCCGTGAACTCAATCCAGGTCATGGCTGACGAGTTCCAATGCTGGATATCCCCCCTACTGTTCTGATTGGGTGGGATGCTGTCAGCCTGTGACCTGGAACCTCAGCCCAGCACTCTTAATTGGCCCAAATGATGCTTTATTTGGCACCTTTGGCTGCAGGCTTGGAAGTCTGAATGCCAGCCATTTCCAGGTTCATGGCTGGCATGTATTATTCATCCCCTTGTGTGCATGCTCATTAGCCATTTATTTTACACTGCCTATCAAGGTCCTCATCTGAGTCCACTGCAGCAGAACTCGTCTGTGATCTCACCCTCAAGGAAGATGGCACATGACCTATTGTATCCCCCTGGCCTGGCTGCAGCCTACCTATGCCCGCTGACTCATCATATGTTGATTCCGCCTCGTACTACCATCTAAAGTAAAGCCAGTAACTGAACTGGTGGCTATGACTGTTAGATTGAGTGACAGTGTTTCTACCTCAGATGTCTGCCTTTGCTCATGTGCTTCATCACGAGGTTGCACTGGCTGGCCTGGTGGCTGTTCTTGGGTATCTGAAAACAGTAATGCAGAAGGGGAGGGTTGGCTGAGGGAAGCGGATTTGTGTGCAATACAAGAAGTCTTTGGTTACACGATCTGCAGCTTGCATTTCATGCCAGATATTAGGGTGAGAATAAAGTGGGATTTGAGAAGTTGCATAAGGCAGGTGCACATTGTCGTCCTGGACATTTTGCCAACACCAATATCAATTAGTCACTTCTGGCCCAATATTTCACAGCAGTATTGCATCCAAGCAGCTCAGAAGATGCAGTTGTGCCTGCGCCTGGCTGATTTTGTGCAGCTCCCTCCTGTTATGTGCCTTGTAAGGGGAAGGGAAGAGTGTCAGTGAGTATGTTGTGCTGTGTTTGGCTGACTTGTCTGTCATAGCTGAATAGTTGAAAGTATGTGGAAGCTGTAGGATGCGAGTGCGAGTCTTGCCGCAGTAGCAAGCATGTGAGGGTGAGGCTCGGTATCTGCCTGTTAGCAATGAATCCAGGTTGCTGAATAGAGATGCTGAATAGATGAAGGTTGTGAATTGAGCAACCTGTGAGGTTGGTGTTCTAGTAGGTAGGAGATGGCATTTGGTGATGAATTCACATACTTTTACCACCCGTGTGAAGCCACTGAACTTTTTCACGCCCTGCAGTCAGGCCCTCTGGGTCAGACTCCTTGCATTAATCTCCATGGCTACCCGCTGCCATTCCCCATGCAGCATATGCCTGGAGGGCATCCCCTATATCACTACTCAAACCATGCCCCTTTTTCTTATCAGATACGCAAGAGCTGGAACATTCCCAGTTGGTGGAAGAAGGGGAAGATGAAGAGACACCATCACTCTATCTTGCACTTTAAGCCACCATTTCAGCGACTGACACTTTGCATAGTTTAATGGTTAGGATAGAGGATGGATCTGCATGTAGTAGATGCTGCACATAAGTGCACAGGAACCAAGACAGGAGAAAAGATAGTGCAGGTCCAAGCTCAATCAAGGGCAAGTGTTGCTTACAGCTCTAGCAGCAGTCTGGAAGGAGCTATTTGCATTAGAGTTAAGAGCCATGGTCACTTTGACAGCCACAGACAATGCTGTCTTGCCAAACATTTAAGATTGCTGATGTGGCTCCAGCACTGTGGGTGTTACTATACCACATGGACTGCAGCAGTTCAAGAAGGTTGCTCACTACCACCTTCTCAAGGGCAATTAGGGATGGGTAATAAATGCTGGCCTAGCCAGTGACACCCACGTCCCATGAATGAATTTTAAAACTTTGTCACAACCTCTTTTCAGAAGCAAAGATGTTTCAAGCATTGGTTTTTCTGAAGTTGAGATAAGAGAAATGCTCCTAACCTTCCTCGGAGGATATGGCCTCCTGCTGAGCCCTTCTCTCTGCCTCTACCTCCATCATTCAATAAGATCATGGCTAATCTGTGGCCTCAACTCCATTTTCCTTCCTGCCTCCATAATCATTAACTCCCCTGTCAATCAAAAATCTGTCTAACTCAGCCTTGAATATATTCAATGACCCAGCCTCCACTGCTCCCTGGGGAAGAGAATTCCACAGACTAACTGTGAGAGAAGAAATTCCTCCTCATCCCAGTCTTAAATAGGAGATTCCTTATTTTTAAATTGTGCTTCCTAGTTTTAGATTCCCCCATGAGAGGAAAAATCCTCTCAGCATCTATCCTGTCAAACCTCCTCAGAATCTTATAAATTTCAATTCGATCACCTCTCATTCTTCTAAATTAGGGGAGATAGTGGCTTAGTAATAATGTCACTGGACAAATAATCTGGGACCCAGGCTAACGCTCTAGGTGCCATAGGTTCAAACCCCACAATGGCAGATGGTGGAATTTAAATTAAGTTATTAACATTTGGAATTGAATGCTAGTCTCAGTAATGGTGAATATGGAACTATCATTGATTGTCATAAAAAAAACCATCTGGTTCACTGATACCTTTTAGTCCACCATCCTTACCTGGTCTGGCTTACATGTGACTCCATGTGGTTGGCTCTTAGCTGTCCTTCGAAATGGCCTAGCAAGCCAGTCAGTTCAAGGGCAATTAAGGATGGGCAACAAATTCTAGCGATGCTCACATCCCATGAAAGAATAAATTAAATTAACTCCAATGAGTATAGGCCCAACTTGCTCAACCTTTCTTCATAAAACAAAACCCTCATCCCAGGAATCAGCCTAGTGAACCTTCTTTGAACTGTTTGCAATGCAAGTATGTCTCTCCTTAAGTAAGGTGAACAAAAAGTACACAGTACTCTAGGTGTGGTCTCATCAATGCCCAGTACAGATGTGGCAAGACTTCTCTAATTTCATACTCCATCCCCCTTGCAATAAATGCCAACATTCTATTTGCCTTCCTTTTTACTTGCTGTACAGGCATGCTAACTTTTTGTGATTCATGTGCAAGGACACCCAGATCCCTCTGTCCTGCAACATTCTGCATAGAAACAGAGAAACATAGAAATTAGGAGCAGGAGTAGGCCATTCGGCCCTTTGAGCCTGCTCCGCCATTCATTATGATCATGGCTGATCATCCAACTCAATAGCCTGCTCCCGCTTTCTCCCCATATCCTTTAATCCTTTTCGCCCCAAGAGCTATATCTAACTCCTTCTTGAAAACATACAGGGCAGAATTTTGCCCTTGACGGGCGGGCAGGCCCGACCGACTCGGCGGCAAGAGGCAGCCGATTACCGCCGCTGAAAAGGGCCGCGCCGCCATTTTGCGCGGGCGGGTCAATTAAGGCCCGCCAAGCGGGTTAGCGGCTCCCGTGTAGAGCGGGAAAATCGTTGTGGAGGCGGACGTGTTCAGAAAGCCGGTTCCAATGGGGAACCGGAAGTCTGTATAAAGAGTGGCCAGGGAGCCTCGTTGAGGCAGAGCACCATGGCCACTCACAGAGAGCGACATGCTGCTTTCAGAGCACAGGCACAGGCACAGGCAGAAGAGCAGGAGCAGGAGCAGGAGTAGGAGGAGGGGGGCAGGCTGCAGGATAGGCCAGCGGGGGGCCACTGTCCCCTCACTGCTCAGATGTCTGCCTTGCTGTCCTCCTTGAAGAGGTGTCCAGCTGTCAGTATATTTTGTATCCAGAGGATGGGAGGAGGAGGGCCCCCCACGTCTCCAGGCAGGCATGGCAGGAGGTGGGTGACGCTGTAAGCGCCAATGACGATGTGCGGCGCACAGGAACCCAGTGCCATAAATGATTCAATGATTTGCTGCGCTCTGGAAGGGTGAGTACCATGTCAGCCTTGGCCATTTGGCCCAGCAGGTAGCCTTAGCCTTTGAGGCCCGCCCCCCTCCCCCCATGTCTTACTGTCATTACTGCATTGGGCATTTGGCGCACGCTGGGTGGGCAAACAGATAGTGACCATGCTTACATCAGCCTTGGTGGTTGATGAGAAGATGGGTTCTCCCTGCAGCATATGTTGGTGTTTGTCGCATTTGAGTAGTCTGGGGGCAACCTGCAGGGTAGACAGCTAGACACATACTCAGAACTCCAACGCATGTCTTATTGATGGTGATGAGATGGTGGATGGGGAGCCTCAAGGTGTCGTGGCCAAGAGCCATCTGCTGGCCTCGGCGCTGCACCTAGTTGCGCCTCCTTGCCATGGGCACTAAGACCCGTGTGCTATTCAAAGTGATGGACGCCGAATGTGTCCAAGGTGGCCGTTGGGGGAGGGGGTTGGGACCAGCCGTATCTTCTGGGGACTGATCACCAGTAATGTGGACAGGAGCCGCTGGAGGCCTCAGATGGGCCACTGTGGTTGGGGTGCGGCGTGCGCGTGCAGAGTACATGAGCGATCAGCCCCAATAAATCCTCTTTTCTGTTCTGCAGGCAGAAATTGAATACAATCTCAGGGAGCACCAGAGGACTGCTGGTGGGCATGGCCTGCTCCAACACCTCACCACCTACGAGGAGCAGGCCATGGAGCTGGGGAGGAGGCAGGCAGCCAGGGTGGCAGGTGGCAGTGAGGCTGGAGTCCAGCGGGCAGGTATTTGAGATCCACAGTCCCATCCACTCTGTCTGCCCACCATCCAAACCACTGATGGTTGCTACAATCGTTAATGCTGCAACACTGCTCATTCACAGACTGAGACACTCTGACATGTGGGTTATACACAAAGGTCCCTTGTCCCCTTGAGGATGCTCATCTCCAGCACCTTCCAAAGTCGTCTTACCCCATTTCTGACCACTATCCCCATGGCCTAACATGCCATAGCATCGCTGCTGCACATCCAAAGACTTATTGCATCTTAGGAGGGTTTGTACCTCCACCACCCTTTCAGCCAATGCGTCCCATATTACTCTGTCCAAAAGGTCCTCAGCACCTCACCTGTCAACCTCATGACACTCAACTTAAATAAATGCCACCACGTTAGTCATCCCTGCGCCAAGAGGGAATGTTGCCTTCTGTCTGCCCAGTCTATGCCCCTCATAACAGTATGAAGGTCAATAATGTAACCTGTCAATCTCCTGTGCTCCACGGTAAATGTCAGAAGTACTTGCAATGTTTCCTCATAACTCCAACTCTCCAGGCCAGCATGCATCCAAGTCAGGAACCTCTGCACTCTCCCCACTCCAATGGCACATAACATTCCATGTGGCATTCCTTAGGCCATCTGACCAGCCTGTCTGTATGCGCGTCTAATGTTTGGGCGTCCTTTTGACTATTTTCCACCCCACCAATGCTCATCTCCTTAGGGTCTTGAAGGGTGAGCGACTTATGAGACTGGCATCGAAAGGGATGAATGGTGTTACTGATTGAACACTCATTGATGCACTGTCCTTGTTGTTAATTTCAGCATCACCACCGCATGGCCGCGCCCAACAAGTCCGGAGCACCCCCTCCACACCTGAGGGCCAATACGTGCAACTTGCGGCACATCATTTCAGCCAGCCAGTGACAAATACTTCGGTGGGGAATGTAACATCGGCTAGTGTCCCGGGTCACAGTGGAGCAGGCACTTCACAATCGCTGGAGGAGATGGCAGGGACAGAGAGTGCCGATGGCGCCAGCAGCCAGAGGGCTGCAGGGGACCAGGCACATGCTGAGTCCGGCACTGATGATGTGCCTCTGGAGATGTCACCAATGCAGTAGCTGCAGGACAAGCGGCAGGAATCGCGTTTGCATCTGGCAGGGTTGCATGAGGGTATGCTTCAGTTGGCCTCTGTGGTGGAAGAGTACAGGCAGAGTGTAAGTGAAGGCATGAACCTCAGGGCAGAGCTTCAGGCTTCCTCCACTGAGAGATTGGCGATTCTCATGGAGAGGGGGTTCGATCGGATGGAGACTCAACTGATTAGGTTACACTCTGACCTGCAAGCCCTCACAGCGCTAATGGCCACGGGTGGTCATTCCCAATGTGGGAGATGTTCTGGGCACCAATTGTCGACATTCGGTGCCCATGCATCTGGGGTGAGCAGGGAGGTCCAATGTGACCTCACGTCGGTGCAGCAGCTGCCTGTTGTCTCTCCGGGCTCCTCTCAGGGCGCTCCGGGTGAGGGCAGCAGCTCCTCCGCCCCTCTGCCAGTGACCATTGCATCCGTTGAGGCTGCGACAACTGGGGAGGTGTCAGTTCTGGAACTGGCCGCTCCCTCCCAGGATGGGCCATCACAGGCTCCATGGGCCAGAGGACGCCCACCAAGGTCATCGAGGCCAACAGGACAGCAGAGTCAGCAGGCTGTCTCACAAGCCACTCCGAGCGATGGGGCGGCACCTAGATGTAGCACCCACAAGCGAAAGCATAAGTCACGTTAGGCACTCCATGGGTATGTCACTGGTGATTTTGTGGTGGCCTTAGAATAGGGAACAAATAGCTATGTTTGTAATAGAGACGTTTCTCTTTGACGTTGGACGGAATAAAGTCCAGTTTTCTGACCATGGCTGAGGGTGTTTCCTTTGTGCTGCATTTGTATGTTTCACAGACATATCATGAGTGTTTGAGTGGACATTGATGTTTCTGTACTAAGCCCTTAGTTGCAGCTGATGAGGTGGAAGATGTAGCACCTAAGTGCCACGTGTGGAAGCGCCAGGCAATGCTGGTCTTGCTGATCCATGTGTGTGGAGCTAGCTGAAGGTTTGCTGGATTAAAGTCTCCCGGGTGTCCCTGCCTCCTTGGTGTAGTAGTGGGTCGGCGTGCTGCCCCTCATCATCGCCTTGTGCTTCCTCATCCTCTGAGCCACTGCTGGATTCATCATGTGCAGCCTCACCCACTGCGTCAAGATCTTCATTGTCAACTGCGTCCCCCCTTTCCAGCACAAGATTGTGCAGAGCGCAGCATGCAACCACTATCAGGGAGACGTGATCTAGGGGGTACTGGAGTGCACCCCCTGAGCGCTCCAGGCAACGGAAGCGCATCTTGAGAAGACCGATGGCTCTCTCCACCACAGCCCTTGTGGTGCCCTGGCTCCTATTGTAGCGCTGCTCAGCTTCTGTTCTTGGATGGCGGAGTGGCGTAATGAGCCACCTTCTGAAGGGATAACCCTTGTCACCCAGCAGCCAACCATCCAGCCGAGCCGGAGCACTGAAGAGCGCCGGCACCTGGGGGTGTCTGAGGATGTAGGCGTCGTGGGAGCTGCCTGGATATCTTGCACAGATTTGTAGAATCAGCATCCTGTGATCATACACTATCTGCACGTTCATGGAGTGGAAGCCCTTCCTGTTGACGAAGCCACCAGGCTCACCTGCTGGCGCCTTGATGGCCACATGTGTACAGTCTATAGCACCCTGGACACGGGGGAAGCCAGCAATGGCCGCGAAGCCTCTGGCTTACAGTGTCTGATTGCCTGGTCACAGCGGAAGTGGATGAAAGTCAATACCCATCTGAACAGAGCATCTGTAACCTGCTTGACATAAGTGTGTACAGCTGATTGGGAGACACCGCAAAGATCACCCACTGAGCCCTGGAAGGGGCCAGAGGCATAGAAGTGGAGGGCAACTGTGAGCTTCAGACCTGCTGGCATGGGGTGTCCACCCACACAGTTAGGGGAGATTTCAGGGTCAATCATCTGACAGATATAGTTGACTGTCTCCCTTGAGAGTCGGAGCCTCCTTTGGCACTGCACCTCAGTCATATTGAGGTAGCTGCTTCGCCGCCTGTATATCCTGGCAGCAGGATAGTGGCGTCTTCAGCGGCCCCTTCCACCTTGGACAACCTCTTGGCTCTGCGGCCCTTGTGCCTGCACCTGGCCTCCCAAAGGTATCTCCCCTGGAGGCTGATTGTCCAGTCCAGGCCTCCTCCTTATTCTATCCCTCCCTTCCTCCTCAAAGGAGCTGCCTCCAGTGGAGATGTCAGAACCCATACCCAGGCTAAATGGAGGCCTCCAGAAAGCTGCAGGCCCAATAAAAATTACTGTCCGAAGACTGGTGAGCTGAAGTTTCAAAGTACACAGAAAGCTCTTGGAAATCGATCTGAACTGCTAACAATCACACAGTCAAGTTTAAAACACTTTCTGCATTAAATACTTCCTGAAAAACATGAACAACCCCTCTGAGCCCACAGATCCCGCCAGTGCATGAGTTTTGATAAAAAATCACTTACCCGCCTGCCCACTGGGCCTGTGCGCTGAGCCAAAGTTCGGACGGGCCCCTCAAAATCCCCATCACTTGGCAAGTTAAGGGCCTTAACAAGGCCTTTAATTCATGGCGGGCGCGTGTCGCACTGCATAGCGTGCCCGCCGACCTAAATGTCGTGATGCCGCGCGCTGACGTCGGGACGCTCGTGCGACATCAGCGCGCGACGTTTTAAGCGCTGACGTGCGGACTCCACCACTCGCACGTCAGCCAGAAAATTCTGCCCACAATGTTTTGACCTCAACTACTTTCTGTGGTAGCAAATTCCACAGGCTCACCACTCTCTGGGTGAAGAAATTTCTCCTCATCTCAGTCCTAAATGGTCTACCCCGTATCCTCAGACTGTGACCCCTGGTTCTGGACTTCCCCACCATCGGGAACATCCTTCCTGCATCTACCCTGTCTAATCTTGTTAGAATTTTATAGGATTCCATGAGATCCTCCCTCATTCTTCTGAACTCCAGTGAATATAATCCTAACCAACTCAATCTCTCTTCATATGTCAGTCCCGCCATCCCAGGAATCAGTCTGGTAAACCTTCGCTGAACTCCCTCTATAGCAAGAGCATCCTTCCTCAGATAAGGAAACCAAAACTGCACATAGTATTCCAGGTGTGGTCTCACCAAGGCCCTGTATAATTGCAGCAAGACATCCCTGTTCCTGTGCTCGAATCCTCTCGCTATGAAGGCCAACATACCATTTGACTTCTATACCGCCTGCTGTAACTGCATGCTTACCTTCAGCGACTGGTGTATGAGGAGACCCAAGTCTCGTTGCACATTTCCCTCTCTCAATTTTTTGCCATTCAGATAATAATCTGCCTTCCTGTTTTTGCTACCAAAGTGGATAACCTCACATTTATCCACATTATGCTGCATCTGCCATGCATTTGCCCACTCACTCAGCTTGCCCAAATCACACTGAAGCATCTCTGCATCCTCCTCACAACTCACCCTCCCACCCAGCTTTGTGTCATCTGCAAATTTGGAGATATTACATTTAGTTCCCTCATCTAAATCATTAATAGATATTGTGAATAGCTGGGGTCCCAGCACCGATCCCTGCAGTACCCTACTAGTCATTGCCTGCCATTCGGAAAAAGACGCATTTATTGCAGTCTCTCTCCATTTAACTAATACTCTACTCTTCCCGGCAAAGTAGAAAAGTTCACATTTTCCCACATTATACTCAGTCTGCTAGTTTTTTTCCCAGTCATATAATCTGTCAATATTCCTTTGCAAACTCTTTGTATCCTCTTCACAATTTACTTTCCTATTACCTTTGTATTGTCAGCAAATTTTGATGCAATACAGCTGGTCCCTTCGTCCAGGTCATTAACATAGATCATAAATAGTTGAGACCCCTGCAATGATCCTTGGGGCATTCCACTGGTTACAGTTTGCTATCCTGAAAATGACCCATTTTTCCTGACTTTGTGTTTCTTGTTAGTTAGCCAGTCTTCTTTCAATGCTAATATATCACTCCCAACATCGTTCGTTCTTATTTTGTGTAGTAATGATTTCTGTGGCAAGACGGATACAAAATAATTGTTAGAACCCTCTGCCATTTCCTTGTTTCCCATTATTAATTTCTCAGTCTCACCTTCTAAGGGATCAATGCTCACATTAGCTACTCTTTTCCTTTTTGTATACTTGTAGAAGATTTTACTGCCTGTTTTTACATTTCTTCCTAGTTTTCTCTCATACCCAAATTTCTCCTTCTTTATCAGTCTTTTAGTCATCCTTTGCTGGTTTCTAAAACTTTTTCCAATCTTCTGGCCTACTAATCTTCACAGCATCGTACACCTTTTCTTTCAATTTGATACTACCTTTAACTTCTTTAGCCACGGTTGGTGCATCCCACTAGTAGAGTCTTTCTTCATCAGTGGAATGTATCTTTCTTGAGAGTTATAAAATATCTCCTTAATACGGCGGGCTTTCTCAATAAGAGGCAATGCGGGGCTCTTGCCAGCTTTCCAGCCAGTGGGTGAAACCCCGTCATATCCATTAAATGTCGCCCATTTAAGAATTTGATGAGCAACCCTTCTGTTTCATTTATATAGGGATTACCTGTTCCTTAGCATAAGGAAGCCACACCCTAGAAGATTAAAATTTATCCTTCATTATCTTGAGGGCATGTTAAATGTAAACTGAGGTTGTTCAAACACATTTTATTGGAGACTGAGTCTGAAGGTTGCGTGACGGCTAAAAGAAAATGAGTTGTTACAACATGACTGTTTTCCAACGTAAGGGAGGATTGATTTCCGTAAGAGATTAGCCTAGCTGCAGGCATTAAAAATGTACATTGATTTATTGCATAGTCGCAGTTGCACTGCACATGTCAGCATTGAAGTGTCATAGAATGAGAGTGCACAGGATTCATACGATACGGATCAGGCTTCAATCTGAGGTGTCAGACAGTGGTTGCTCCATTTCACTGCAGGAGGGAGAAAAGGAAGGATGATGTAGAAAAACACTGCCACTACCCTTTAAGCAGCATAATCATGGTACCTTGTAAGCATTAGAAAGTAGAAGGGGAGAAAGCTCATGATTGATACCCTTCACTGGAGATTAAATGCCGTCAACAGAAGTAGAGTTAAGTGTTGAAGTATCTTATCACTTTCATTTTACATAATATGCAACATTACAGATTTAAAGTTTTTAATTTCTTTTACACAGAATTATATAGGATATACATCAGTTACAGGCCATTTGTCCCAACCAGTCCATGCTAGTGTTTATGCTCCACTCGAGCATCCCCCCATCTTTTCTCATCTAAATCTATCATCATGACCATCTATTCCCTTCTCCCTCAAATGCTTGTCTAGCTTCCCCCTAAATGCACCTATGCTATTTACTTCAACCATATTCTGTTGCAGTGAGTTCCACATTGTCACTACTCTTTGGATAAAGAAGTTTCTTCTGAATTCCCTGTTGGATTTCTTGGTGACTACCTTATGCTGATGGCCTTTAGTTATGCCCTTTCCCATGGGAGGAAACATTCTCTCAATATCTACTCAAACAAACCTTTCATACTTTTAAAGATCTCTATTAATCTTCCTTATTCAAGAGAAAAGAAACTCATAATTCTTTCCCGATATTTATATCCACGCATTCCTGGTATCATCTTTGTAAATCTTTTCTGCAGCCTCTCCAGTGCCTCTATATAATTTTCATAACATAGGATAGAATCTTCGGCTCGGCGAGCAGGAGCAGGGCCTGCTCGCTGAGGCATAAAATGACACGCAGTGATGTCAGGCGTGCGCCCTGACGTCACTATGCGTCATTTAGATTGTCAGTTCAGCGGACATGCAGCCGACTCAGCTGCGCACCTGCCAAACTGTCAAAGGCCTATTAGGGCCATTTAAATAGTCATTAACTCAATTAAATGAGCTGCCCATCCAAACTTAAGGTTGGTGGGCAGGCGAAGAGCCCAGGCGGCCTTCGCATTTTTCATGGAACCTCATCCACGGGCGGAATGAAGTTTCATGAACGTTTTTAAAGTGTTTGAAAAATTTTTAATAAAATTAATGGACATGTCACAGCTCATGTCACAGTTTCACATGAGGGGACATGTCCTTAAAAATTTCTTTGACCTTTATTCAATGTTTTATAATTGAAAGCAATCTATGCCTCAGGGAGATTTATGCGCTCTTTCGCGCATGCATGAAAGAGCGCACTCCCTGACTCAAGCAACTCCCTCCCCGGCCGCGCAGGGAGCTCTCAGCGCTTATAGTCACACGTCACACTAGGCGGGCCTTAATTGGCCTGCCCACATAAAATGGCGGTGCGCAGCTGATCGGGGGTGCTGATCGGCTGTGCACCCACCCACGCCCACCCCCACACAACCGCCCCGACGGGTAGAAATTTCTCCACATGGAAACCAGAACTGCACACAGTATTCTAAGTGTGGTCAGACCAAGCTTTGATGCAGATGTAGCATAATTTCCCTACATTTCAATTCTATCCTTCTAGTCTAGTGCCTTGTTGCTTTTGTTATGGCCTTACTAAACTGTGGTGTAATATTTAGTGATTGGTGTATTTGTAATCCAACATCCCTTCGTTCATTGCCTCACTTGGACTTGCACCTTCCAAGTAATAATTAACCTCCTTACTAAAATGTACTATCTCTCATTATATGTGTTGAATTTCATTTGCTAATTATTTACCCAATTCTACAAATTAAATAATGTCCTCCTGTAATTTGTTGCATCTCTCATCAGTATTCACTATCCCCTCCAATTTGGTGTCATCTACAAATTTAGAAATTACATTTTTGATTCCCAAGTCTAAATCATTAATGTAAATTGTGAACAGCCAGATCCTAGTGAAACACCACTTATCATCTTCTGTAACTCTGAATAACTACCCTTCACTCTCACTCTGCTTTCTGTCTTGAAACCAACTAGCAATCTATTCTGCCATTTGTACCCCAACTCCACATTCTCTAACCTTATGAAATCAGTCTATTATGGAGCACCTTATTGAAGGCTGTAGTAATTATGGCTTTATTTAGTGTGTAATGTACCTTTAAGAATAATACTTGTTAAGGAAGATCACACGATCTGTAGTAACCAATAGGAGAGTAGTACAGGCTACCTCAGCAGTCAGTGTAGAGGTAAAGTTGGAGTTCAAAGCACATGTGTAGTTGCTGTTGAGTATATTGTAAATAAACTTAATGGGCAGGATTTTTCGTTCAGCATGCAGACACGCACCCGATACGCCCAAGCGTGAAGTAGCGCATGATGAAGCCGGGCAAGAATCCTGACGTCATCATGTACTCTTGCGATATTTTGGTCGGCGGGCACACAGCCAGCTGATTAAAAGGCCTATTAAGGCCATTAATCAATTAATTTACCTGTATTTTTTGCTGCCCGTCCAACGTTACGGTTGGCAGGTGGGCAAATCGGCCAGTCAGCCTTTGGAATTTTAAGGAAACCGCATCCACAGGCGGGATGAGGTTTCTGTAATTAAGTTAAAAAAAAAATTTGGGGAGGCAGAATTTTTATTCTGTTTATATTCATGTGAGTGAGCTCTGTGTGGGGACATTTTTTTCATATTTTCAAAATCTTTATTTTTGATTTTAAATTTCTTCAGCTCCCTAAGACAGCTCTCTGCCTTGAGGGAGCTTTCAGTGCGCGCTCCCCTGCACCTGCGCAGACTTGAGCACTCACCCTTCTCCAGCCCCCACCCCGGCAGCCCTAAGCATTTCAGTCTTTTACGCTGGCTGCAGCCGCTCCCGGGCCCACCCGCTGCGCCCACCCAGCAATCCAAAAATCCTACCCAATGTTTCCACCCAAGAAGTGTCTGCAGATCAACCCAACACTAATAGTACAACTTGGCGACCCTACAACAAACTGGTAATGAGGATAAGACAGGATTGAACAGAAAAAATTGAGTTAAAAAGAAATCGGCACTGTACCTCGCCCAGTAATTGTATGTAGTAAGCTCCGTTAAAATTGAAGAAGTTATCCCTACTCAAAATGCCACAATTCGTGAGAATTGATCCTTTTAAACCTGCCACAGATGTTTGGTCTCACAGAACGCCTCTTGTTCTTTTTTCAAGCGAATGAGATTAAGGGGGAAGAGATGAGGCGAGCGATTCTCTTGAGTACTTGTGGGAACAAAACCTAAAGTCGGAACCTAAAGTTTGATGGCACCCAGTGCCCCAGATTGGAAGAATTTTGATGAGTTGGTGGACCTCGTGAAGGGTCACTTTCAACCAAAGCCCTCAGTCACGATGCAGAGGTTAAGGTTTAATTCATGAAATAGAGCCCTGGGTGAGACAATTGCATGCTACATGGAAAATTTGAAGCAGTTAACAGAACATTGTGAGTTTGGTACAACTCTAAATAACATGCTCATGGATCCTTTAGTATGTGGTGTAAAAGAGGACTCTATTCAGAAAAGATTATTGTCCGAAGTGAATCTGGATTTCAAAAAGGCACTAGAGATAGTGCTGGCCATGGAAACCACAGTAAGAGATTTAAAAGCAATATAGGGTGCACAAAATGGGGCCATCCTTCACATCTGGCGGGATACCTCAGCCGGAAGGGGTGTGAAAAAACGAGACTCCGCCAAGAAGTGGGAAACAGACAATGCTAGCCAAAGAATAAAGAAAAATAACTTAGCAGTGAAATTGAAGAATAATTTTAATAGAGGTGGAAACGATCAGTCTTTTAACGATTAGCAGTTTAAAAAAATCAAATGCTACCATTGTTGTAGAAATGGAATATGATGAGACAGTACAAGGTAAGATTCAAGCAGACTTGTAAACAAAAGAAGAAGCCCAATGAAATCTACAATGTAGAAGAGCCTGAAGCAACAAATTCAGACACTTACTCGTTGCTTAATCTGAAAGTTGGAAATACAGAACTAATACTTGTCAAAGTGAAAGTAAATGGCAAACCTGTTAGAATGGAAGTGGACACGGGAGTTTCCACTACAGTTATTGGGGAACATACCTTCAGGTGTTTGAGTAATGGTGAACATCAATTAAGTTTAGAAGAAACAGCCGCCAAACTAAAAAGATATACGGGTGAAGGCATTCAAGTAAAAGGCATAAGCAGAGTAATTGTCCACTATGGAAGCCAATCAGCAAAGCTGCCGTGATAGTGGTAGCAGCTGAAGTGCCAAGCCTCCTGGGGTGAAATTGGTTAAAGGAGATTAAGTTAGAATGGGCTGAAATTTTCCAGTTGAGAGCAAGTGGGCCACCAGAGCAACTTAAAAAGTACGCCATCATCTTTAAGGATGAACTGGGGAAAATCCAGGGCCTGCAGGACAAGATTCATGTGGATCCTGAAGCAACACCTCACTTCATGAAGGCGAGACCAGTGCCATATGGCCTGCAAGAGAAAGTCGACATTGAACTGAACAGACTAGTTATAACAACCTGTTCAGTTCTCAGAATGGGCAGCACCCATAGTCCCCATCCTTAAACCCGACCAAGGCGTCCGAATTTGCGGAGACTACAAACTGACAGTTAATAAAGTAGCTTAGCTAGACAGGCACCCCATTCCAAAAATCGAAGACCTGTATGCCAAGCTGGAAGGAGGGACAACGTACACAAAGCTTGACATGAGTCATACTTAACAATAATTGGAGTTGGATAATGTCTCCCAGGAATTTTTCACTATTAATACCCACAAAGAATTGTACCAAGGTACATGATTGCCTTTCGGTGTCTCCTACGCTTGTGCCATCTTTCAGAGAACAATGGAAAGCTTGCTGCAGGGACTGCCCCAGGTTGTAGCCTATTTAGACGGCATATTGGTGACAGAATTCAAGAATGCTCACCACAGCAGAAAAGGGGTACTCGCAGATAGAAAAAGGCCTGTCCATCACTTTTGGTGTCAAGAAATTTCACCAGTACATACACGGCTGCCATTTTACAATTGTTTCAGATCACAAACCATTGCTAGGATTGTTTAGTGAAGAAAAGGCTATACCACCCATAGCCTCAGCAAGAATACAACGATAGGCTTTAATTTTAGCAGCATACAAATACACCTTCGTACATAGGCCTGGCAATCAAATCGCAAACGCTGATGCCCTTAGTCGTTTGCCTTCACAAGAAAATGATGAGCACGTCCCAGTTCCACAGGAACTTGTTTTGCTGTTAAATTTCTTAGATTCCTCACCGGTATGTGCTCAACAGGTCAGAGACTGGACAAGTCGGTACTCAGAGATAAAAACAAAAAGCTAAAAGCTACTGCAGATGCTGGAAATCCAAAACAAAAACAGAATTACCCGGAAAAACTCAGCAGGTCTGGCAGCATCGGCGGAGAAGAAATCAGTTAACGTTTCGAGCCTTCATGGCCCTTCGGCAGAACTGAAGCATGGTTAGGAGAAGGGAGAAATATAAACTGGTTTAAGGTGGGGGGGGTGGGGGGGGTGGGGGGGGGGTGGGGGGGGGGAAGAGAGACATTGAGGGTGTGGTGATTGTGGAGATAAGCAGTGATAGGCAATGACAAAAGGGTCAAAGAGGTGTTGAAGGTGGTGATATTTATCTAAGAAAAGTGCTAATTAAGAATGGAAGACAGGATATTCAAAGTACAGCTCTAGTGGGGGTGGGGTGGAAAGACTAACAAGGTTTTAGTTTTAGATTTAAAAATAATGGAAATAGGTGGGGAAAGAAGAATCTATATAAATTATTGAAAAAAAAGTGGTGGGGGGGAGAAACGGGGTGGGGATGGGGGGAGGGGGAGTTTAAGATCTAAAGTTGTTGAAAATAAAAGGTGTGGCTATGGGTACCCGCATGGGCCCCAGCTATGCCTGTCTCTTTATGGGGTATGTGGAACATTCCTTGTTCCAGTCCTACTCCGGCCCCCTCCCACAACTCTTTCTCCGGTACATCGATGATTACTTCGGTGCTGCTTCATGCTCTTGTCGGGACCTGGAAAAATTTATTAATTTTGCTTCCAATCTCCACCCCTCCATCATTTTCACATGGTCCATCTCTGACACTTCTCTTCCCTTCCTTGACCTCTCTGTCTCAATTTCTGATGATAGACTGTCCACCAATATCCATTACAAGCCTACCGACTCCCACAGCTACCTCGACTACAGCTCCTCACACCCCGCTTCTTGTAAAGACTCCATCCCATTCTCTCAGTTCCTTCGCCTCCGTCGCATCTGTTCTGATGACGCTACCTTCAAAAACAGCTCCTCTGACATGTCCTCCTTCTTCCTTAACCGAGGTTTTCCATCCACGGTCGTTGACAGGGCCCTCAACCGTGTCCGGCCCATATCCCGCGCATCCTCCCTCACGCCTTCTCCTCCTTCCCAGAAACATGATAGGGTCCCCCTTGTCCTCACTTATCACCCCACCAGCCTCCGCATTCAAAGGATCATCCTCCGCCATTTCCGCCAACTCCAGCATGATGCCACCACCAAACACATCTTCCCTTCACCCCCCCTGACGGCATTCCGTAGGGATCGTTCCCTCCGGGACACCCTGGTCCACTCCTCCATCACCCCCTACTCCTCAACCCCCACTTATGGCACCTCCCCATGCCCACGCAGAAGATGCAACACCTGCCCCTTCACTTCCTCTCTCCTCACTGTCCAAGGGCCCAAACACTCCTTTCAAGTGAAGCAGCATTTCACTTGCATTTCCCCTAACTTAGTCTACTGCATTCGTTGCTCCCAATGCGGTCTCCTCTACATTGGAGAGACCAAACGCAAACTGGGCGACCGTTTTGCGGAACACCTGCGGTCTGTCCGCAAGAAAGACCCAAACCTCCCTGCCGCTTGCCATTTTAACACTCCACCCTGCTCTCTTGCCCACATGTCTGTCCTTGGCTTGCTGCATTGTTCCAGTGAAGCCCAACGCAAACTGGAGGAACAGCACCTCATCTTCCGACTAGGCACTTTACAGCCTTCCGGGCTGAATATTGAATTCAACAACTTTAGATCTTAAACTCCCCCTCCCCCCATCCCCACCCCGTTTCTCCCCCCCACCTTCCTTTTTTTTCAATAATTTATATAGATTCTTCTTTCCCCACCTATTTCCATTATTTTTAAATCTAAAACTAAAACCTTGTTAGTCTTTCCACCCCACCCCCACTAGAGCTGTACTTTGAATATCCTGTCTTCCATTCTTAATTAGCACTTTTCTTAGACAAATATCACCACCTTCAACACCTCTTTGACCCTTTTGTCTGTGCCTATCACTGCTTATCTCCACAATCACCACACCCTCAATGTCTCTCTTCCACCCCCAACCCCCCCACCTTAAACCAGTTTATATTTCTCCCTTCTCCTAACTATGTTTCAGTTCTGCCGAAGGGCCATGAAGGCTCGAAACGTTAACTGATTTCTTCTCCGCCGATGAAGTCGGTACTCAGTCCTACCTCAAGTACGAGAACAAGTGCTACATGGTACTTCATAACCAACCAGGATGGTTTCTTATTGTGGGGGAACATGAGTTCCTCCAAAGGGAAGGAAACCACTTTTAATTGAACTACACAGTTCCCATCCAGGAATTTCGTGAATGAAGACCATAGCATGCAGCTCTCTACAGCGGCCTGGGATGGATGGTGAAATAGAAAGTTCAGTAAAGCACTGTGTGCAATGTCAGCAATTGCAAAAATTGCCAGT
Organism: Cetorhinus maximus; assembly: GCF_964194155.1. Classification (NCBI taxonomy): domain Eukaryota; kingdom Metazoa; phylum Chordata; class Chondrichthyes; order Lamniformes; family Cetorhinidae; genus Cetorhinus; species Cetorhinus maximus. Next base: position 85,047,531 of record NC_135879.1, read on the forward strand.
GACAGCTCCATTACACCCATGGGAGTGGCCAGGTAGACCTTGGGTGTGGTTACACATTGACTATGTTGGACCTTTCCTGGGAACAATGTTTCTGCTCATTGTCGATGCCCATTCAAAATGGTTGGACATATATGAGGTGAAGTCACCAATGTTGGCCGCTACAACTGAGAAACCACGTCAGAGTTTTGCCATTCATGGACTACCAGAAGTAGTCGTTTCCGATAACGACACGGCATTTACGAGTGCTGAGTTTCAACGGTTTGTCAGTCTCAATGGTATCACTCATGTGAAAACTGCACCGTACCACCCTTCCTCAAACAGACTGGCCGCAAGGACAGTTCAAATGTTCAAGGCAGGTACGAAAAAGCTAACTGGTGATTCCTTGACAACCAGGCTAGCACACTTTCATTTTCATTACAGGACTACCCCTCACACAACAACAAGTGTCACACTTGCGGAGTTATTGTTGAAATGCTGTCTCAGGACGAGATTGAGCTTAACATTGCTGAATTTAGAGGGGAAGGTGGAAAGGAGTCAGGGAAGCCAGAAAACTAGACACGACTGGCATAGTCGCGAGGGGAAATTTACCGTGAGAGAGCTGGTATATGTGAAGAACTTCGGAGAAGGACCAGTGTGGTTACCGGGTGAAATAAGTGCAGTGAGGTGAAAGGCTGGATCATTCGTAAACATGTGGACCATTTAAGGAAGAGAGAGACAAATCACCAAATTTGGTTCCATCAGTGATCATGACTGGGTCTGCGTTCCCTGTTGAGGATACTCAACCCATGACTGACATGTCTGGTGTCCCTGTAAGAGTTGAGGATACAGAACTGCAAGTGCCACTGAAGCACCTGATGTTCAGGCAACTCCGGAAAAGGAGGTTCCTGACAAAGATTCTGAAGTTGTGGAGCTGCGACAGTCCACACGTACCAGGAAACCACCTGAAAGATTGAACTTGTAAATTCCTTACCCAGTGTAAATATTATGTTGTCTTGAAAAATATGTACTTGCAATTATAATATGTATAGCCAAGTTAAACTGGGAGGAATGTGTTAATTATGGTTTTATTTAGTGTGTAATGTATCTTTAAGAACAATACTTGATAGGAGAGATCACATGATCTGCAGTAACCAATAGGAGAGTAGCGTGGGCCACCTCAACAATCAGTGTCAAGGTGGAGTTGGAGTTGAAAACACATACATAGTTGTTGCTAAGTATATTGTAACTAAACTTAATGTTTCCACCCAAGAAGTGCCTGCAGATCAATTCTATCACTAATAGTACAACTCGGCGACCCTACAATAAAGGCCTTTTGAAAACCCAGATAAATTACATCTACTACATTACTATTGTTTACATTTTCTGCTACCTCCACAAAAAAGTCAATAACGTTGGTCAAACAAGGTTTTCCCTTGTGAAATCCATTCTGACTATGCATTATTATATTTCTCATTTCTAGATTATCTTTTATTCTCTCCTTTAGTAAGGATTCCATTATTTTTCCTACCGCTGACGTTAAGCTGACAAAGCTATAATTCCTTGTACATGTTCCGTACTCCTTCTTAAATATGTTTAATAATATTTATATATTAGCTATCCACCAGTCCTCTGACACTACACCCTTTTTTCTAAATATGACAATGCCTCTGCTATCTGTTCCTTAGATTCTTTTAAAATGCATGAATGCAATCCATCCAGACCAGAGGCTTTGTTGTCTTTGAGATTTTTTAGCTTGTTCCATACACCCCTTTTTTTTTTATTTTAAATGCACTTACCTCATTACTCATCCCGCCATTCAATATTATTCTATCTCCCTGGTAAATACCGAAGCGAAATAATTATTTAATATTTCTGCTATCTCTCTATTGTTACCTGTGGTATTATCATGTCTATCCCTTAGTGGTCCTATTCCCATCACAGCCTTCCTTCTTTTATTGATGTGCCTGATTGCAGTTGGCAGAGCACTGATATTTGAGTAACTTTAACTAAAAGGTTTATGGACTGCTATTCAAGGCTTGTATAAAAATTTAACCAGCAGCTTTTAAAGAAATGAAGCCTGAAGCCAAGTTTCAACGATATTGCAGTCCTACATTGCCTTTGGAAGACATACGCAAAGCATATTGAATGGGAAAATTATACTCATTCTTTATCAGTAAAAGAACTACTTCAAATTAAAGTAGTAAGAACGAGCATATGTGCAGCGATCAATGTTATTTTTATCATACCCGTAATTTGCTATGTACTAACGCAAGTATCGGCACAGCAGAAATTCATTATTTCTACGTCTTGCCATTCATATTGCCATTAAATCCTGAACCATGTTGGCAAGTAAAAAGTAATTACTGTTTTTAAATTAGAAAAGAAAAAGTGCAAAAACCTTTTCAGAAGTTTCTTTTCTAATGGGATTTAAATTTTGTGTAACAATTATACTGGCAAAACAGTAAAATTATATCAGGAAAACGACTGAGAACAAAGTAAAAATTCCAAAATCAATTACTGTGGTGGCGGGTTAGATGTAATTCTATTACCTCTGGAATCAGGAATAAATCCAGCCTGGTCTAATGGGGTAGTTATAAGAGTCCTGTGTTAAACAAATCACAATGCTGTTCCCAGTACCTAAAGCTGCTTTTAATTTGGTCTCACTCCAGTTTAGTTTAGCTGATGTGAGAGTGGAAAGTTCTGCAGATTTCATTTATAAGGCTGCTCAATGATCCAACATCAATGCCTTGTGAGCGAGTCCGGAAATACCAAATCAAGGCTTCCTTTCCTTGAACTCAGTCCATGACCAAGTGCCTTTCACTTTGAATTGCATATCTTGTACAGGCAATTGGAACTAACCATAGGGACAAATACCACCAGTTCATAATTTTAGCAAAAAAATGTCAACTTGCCTACAGAATCACAGAATCACAGAATTACAGTGCAGAAGAGGCCCTTCGGCCCATCGAGTCTGCACCGACACGTGAGAAACACCTGACCTACCTACCTAATCCCATTTACCAGCACTTGGCCCATAGCCTTGAATGTTAGGACGTGCCAAGTGCTCATCCAGGTACTTTTTAAACGATGCGAGGCAAATAGAATAGAAATTGTTAGATTGTCATCTGCTTGTTAATTTTGGCACAGTTGCAAATGCAAGGCTTGACTTGATCTGGGATCACCAGCATCCACACCCCCAGAGTAGGCATTCCTCAACACAATCATCAAACAAAATCAAAGCAACATTTCAGAATCGATTTCCTGACTGGATACAAGGGATTCTACAGCATAGTGATTGCTTGGCAAAGGGTCACTGGTGTTTTCACAGTATTCTAATGTACACTTTATAAGAGGCTGAGGCATTGTATACCTGGACAGCATTACAAATGAACTGTGTACATATCATGTGAGATAATACTCCCAGAACAGCAGCTGCTACATACATTAAACATGCCTTTATCTATACTTTATACATAAGCACAAAAAAACCTTATCAATTATCTGCTCAAAGCTTCATTTTAATCATATCATTACTCTTGTAGCATGCAGAAGACTTTTCACTAATACAAGACCCTCTATATTCCAATCTTAACAAAGAATGTTAGGCTAAATGTTTGTCTTCAGCTGACAGAGAGGACAGCCTACCTGTTGTGGAATTCACCCAAATTTCAATCCATTAATCTCAAACGGGCAGGTTCTACAACAGCAACAGGAAAAACTACTTGCATCTATATAGTGCCTTTGATGTAGAAGCAAATGTCCCAAGGTGCTTGCTTCACAGGACTGTTACCAAAAAAACTTTTGACACTGAGCTGATGTTATAATAGGACAGAATAAAGGTAAGTGTTAAGTAGTAATTTAGGGGAGGAAAGAGAGGCAGAGCAATCAAGAGGTTTTGGGAGGGCACTCCAGGGTTTAGGGCAGGTGATCTTCTCTGCCAGATTACTGGTTGTGTGATGAAGATAGAAATTCAACCCAATATTCTATGAACTGGTTTTGTCTTTCACTTTAAACTGTACTGTACAGCACATTCAGAAACTTGTAACTAACTAGAAGATTATATTCTTCTTGTTAAAAACGTTAGCAAAAAGTTGTCATGAATATAAAATTAGGAAGGCCAGCTTTAATAACTGTTCTAACCTGAGAGTGACAAACTCCTTGCCGCATTAATATAAGTGTGAAGAAAGTTATGTCATTTTCTTCCTAGAACTGAAACTGGTCACACTCCCGAAGAAAAATTGCATTTATATAGTGTGTTTACTGTAATAAAAATGTCCGAAGGTGCTTCATAGGACCATTAGCAGACAAAAACCGACATTAAGCCATGTAAAGAAATAGTACGACAAGTATCCAAAAGCTTGGTCAAAGAGGTAGGTTTTATGGAGTGACTGGAGGATGGAGAAGTAGAGAGGTACAGACGATTAGTGAGGGAATTCCACAAGTTAGAGCCTTGGCAGTTGACAGGAACAAAATTACCCATATTCCTTAACAATGAGAAAGAAGCGTCATCCTAGAAAGGCCATTATCTGGCATAGATAATTGTGGCACGAAACAAAGTTCTCAAAGCAAATTGAAATACATTAGACTAGGTTGGTCAAAACCCTGAAGCCACAAATTTTAGCTCCACAGAACCCATAGTTTCAGCACTACAGGTGCCATTTTGGGTACATCCAGGCCACACTTCTGGTGCACCAGATGCCATTTTAGTGAGCATGTTAGCGATATTATTCAGAACATGCTCCAGAAGCATAAAGAGTCAGCAGATTATGATGTCAACCAGTGTGTAAAACAGTTTTGACTTCCCTGATGCTATTTTTGACCTGAACATTCCAGCTAACATCCTCTCTTAACCTCGCACAACCAAACATGTGTTCAGCAACAGGAAAGACCCTTCACCAGTGCTGTTTAAAGAGATCATCAACTTTCAGGTTAGTTGCTGATTGATTTCTACTAGCTGCTACTGAGTTAATAGAGCATTTGGTGATTTGCACTGATACGTAAAATTGGTGAAGTCTACAGGGAGTGGTGTTGTGCATGTTGAAGGGCTTAGTTCTCACTTTAAGAGTTCTGCTCAGACTACTGGCTCCCAGCCATGGGTGCTGTAGTACCACGCGTTTTACCTGCAACATGACAGGGAGATTGAGGAGAGCCAACGCAGAAGAAGATATGCTGCTCAAAAAGAGAGGTGGAGGGGGTGAGAAGGGCGCTCAGAAGGAGGCTTCATCCGCCCAGGGCCTTTGGGAAGCAATTCTCTTACTTCAACCTCACTGAGAAACAGTGGGTGGGATTTTCCAGTCCTGACGCCAGTGGGCATCATCGCGGGCAGGATGAGAAAATTTGGAGAACCGTTAAAAGTCAACGGCTCACTAAGTTTTCCTGTCCCACCCGCGACGATGCCCACTGGTATTGGGGCTGGAAAATCCGGCCCAGTGTGTGCAATGTCTCAGTTTTATGAATAACGCGCTCACTGGAATTTGCCACCTTTTGCAGGAAGACCTGCAGTCTCAGAGCAGGGTGAGGACAGCACAGTTAGTGACTGTAAAGGTGTCTGTGACCATGAACTTACTGGTGTCGGGGTCCTTCCAGGCTCGCACAGGTGACATCCCTAACATCACCATCTACTGCTGCATAACGGATGTCACTGATGTTCTGTAAAGTCAGGAGAGGGGCATACATTGTATTCTTTCTTTCCAGAGAGAAGCAGGAGGAGCATGCATGTGGCTTTGCCAAGATAGCAAGCTTCCCCATGGGACAAGGTGCCACTGATTGCACGGACTTCCAAAATGCAGATACGTTCTGCAGCAGCAAGAATGTGCAGTTGATTTGTGATCATACTTGGCACATCATGCAGCAACCATGATGTCTTTATTCTGCACTAGCCCACTGTACCATCAGCATTTGAGCCATGACATCAAGCCAGAAGGTGACTACTGACCGAGAAGGGCTATCTGCTGCCCATTTGGCTCCTAACTCCAGTGTGCAACCCAAGCACACGTGAACAGCATGCACAAAATGAAAGCCGTGCTGCCACATGTAAAGTCATTGAGAAAATCATTGGAGAGCTTAAGTAATGCTTCCACTTGCTGTGCTGCAATGGAAGCTGAGACATCAACCATCAGAAACTGGATTGTGATTGGGTCCTCAAGCGCTCTCGAGCTGGCCATCCATCCATGCTGGAAAGGATGGGCTCCAAACTCTGCACAAAGCCCTTTGCTGAATTGTTGTCAGACTCCTCCTTGCTCCTTGACAGTGACAACAGGCTTTCTGCCCATGCACCAAACAATTCAATGTGCATCAGCCTTCTCTATATGCCATTCTATTTTTGTCATCATCTGAGTCCTTGCAGCAAAATTCATCCTCTGGTGAGCTGGCACCAGAACAACCCTTTCCCCTTGCCTTGCTGCAGGCCACTAATGCCCAGTGTCTCACCACATGTAGGTCTCGACTATGCTACCCTGTAAAGTAATTGCATATGTAAGCATCTGAGCTTATGGCTACAAGTGTGAGATTGAGTGATGATGTTTCATCATTACCAGTCTCATTTTCCTCTTCCACTTCACACTCCTGCACCACTGACTGTCCAGGTGGTCATTCTTGGATATCAGAAAGGAGAAAGGAGATTAGGTTAGGATTGTGGTGAAGTAGGGACGCAAGAGCTACATGTGGATAGGACGTGCAGCTTGAGAGTCAGAAGGTAGTGTGCAATGAGGGGTAAGTGAGATGTGAGGAAGATTAAGTATGAGCATACCATCATCTTCAGCCAGGGTCACGGCCTCAATGTTGGCGAGTACCATCACGGCGAGGACATGCAGCTGTGCTTATCCCCCATTGGTTAGGTGTGGCTGCCTTCAATTATTCACTATCTTGTCCTGCAAGAGGCAGGAACATGTGTCAATGAGTCTGATGCAATGTTCTGGCTGATACGGCTGTCATCGTTGAATAGCTGGTAGTAGGCTCAAAGGGTGAAATGTGGGTATGAGGGTTCCAGAAGTGCTAAGTGTGTGAGGGTGAGGTGAAGCATATGAATGTGAGGTATGAGTCATGATTGGCAGAGATAGTTGTCAAGTGACTGATGGGGATGTGGTGAATTGACCAATGGGTGAGCCTAGTGATGCAGATGATGGAATCTGGCATTTGAAAATGTATTGACCATTTGTGTGAGGTCATTGAACTTCCTTTGACACTGCATCCAGGTTTTCAGGACTGCACTCCTGGCATTGACCTCCCACTGCCTTGTCTGAGTTTGTCCGGAGGGCCTCCTGGTCCTCAGTGCATACAGGACCTGTCTCTTTCTGTGCACTGCCAACATCAAGACATCCAGGGCTGTGTCAGATAACATTGCAGTCCACTTTCTGGCATATTGTTTCCAGGTTAAAGTCACTTTTGCAATGCATTCCAGAGCCTTCTCCATCCAAAATGCACCTCCCCTTTAAAAGGCTGACCCTTTAAAAAACATAAGCTTGAATTCACATTAGTCTTTTGCTATTTTGCACCTCTCAGACTTCCAGTCACTCAATTGAGCGCTTAACTCTGCTGCATGCTGCAATCACGTAAATGAGTGTGAAGAACAAAGTTGTGTGTTGCTGGCACGGGTTAATCATACATTGTGACCCTTGCTCCGGTTTTCTGGCCTTATCCTATTTTTTTCCCCCGAATATCCAAATTTGGCACAAATCAAACCACTTTTGCACAAATGATATTTTAGTAGGGATTCAACTACATAAACCTGCATTCACGATGCACCTTTAATATCGAAAAATATCCCAACATGCTTCACCAGGATGAAATCAATAGACACTGACACCAAGAAGGAGATATCAAGAGGGGTGAGGCATGAGCAAAAAGGTGGGTTTCAAGGAGAAGAGGAGAGGCAGAGGAGTTTAAGGAGGATATTCTGGAGAATGGGGTCTACATCGCTGAAGACACACTCAGCAATGACAAATGGGTGAAGAGCTGGGCCTTGAACAACAGGTGCAAGTGAGTAAAATAGAGAGTTTGGGAGGGGGGATGTGTAGTGCTTGTGGAGGTTAGAAAGAAAGGGAGGAACAGGGCACTGGAGGGGTTTAAGCATGGGGATAAAATTGAAACTTTGGAGGAGTGGGCCACAATAGGAACAGGAGCAAGAGGCAGTGTTGGAGTGGTGGAAAAATACAATCTTTATGATGATGCAGATATAGGGTTGGAAGCTCATTGTTAAGGCTACAGCTGAAGTATTGTGTGAATTGAAGACACCCTGTTACAGAAACAATATTAAAGATATGAATAGGTTACAATGTGGATTCATTAAAATGACACAGCGATGACAAGATACAGTTATGTTGAGAGAATTAAAAATCTAGGGCCCTCTTCACTGGAGCAGAGAAGGTTAACGGGAATCGAATAAAAACATGAAAAGATTTGAGAGAATAAATATTGAAAGATTATTTCCACTGACCAGGGAATAGGTGACACAGGGATGTAAACTCAGGTTAATGCTGGAAGCTGAAAGGGGGAAGCTAGGAGAACATTTGGTCATGAAACAGGTCAGTAAAATACAAAATGTATAACCACAAGTGGCTATTGAAGCTGAATCATTTACAACATTTAGGAGGAAGTTTGATAAACACTTGGAGGTGAAAGATAGAAAAGGATATGGCTATAGAACAAGGAAATGAAGCCAGATACATTATGAAGCTATTATCACAGTCATGGTAAAATGAAATGATTTTCTTCTGTGCTTTAATTTTTATGATTCCTAAATTCTTACACATGCTTCTTCTTCAGGATAAAACTGCTTAGAGAGTAGCTTTACCTACATTAGGGAGCATGAGAAATGAAAACTGTAATTTTAGTTGCTTGCCCTCCCTGTTATACCCTTAAGAGGGGCATTAGAGATAAAACAAAGAAAATAATGAGCAGAGGTCAGTTTTGCATCTGACTTCTCTTTCCAATAGCCATTTAAAGTTTCAACAAGCAACCCCCAGCAGAAAGAAGGGGAAGTTTTATTGTAACATTACCTGAGCGATGGATTCCATCGTGAAGATGTGCTTATAATTTGGCACGGTTTACATTTGGTAAAATTGATTATAACCACAACTATGCAAAACACGTTCAGAGTATTAGGCAGCAGATGGAGGGAGCTTTTTAAATTTACATGGTCAAAGGGCAGTGAAGTGCAAGTTTGGGAGCAAACATAACTGGGGAGCCTAGTTACAGGCTTCAGCACAGGCATTTGCATTACCCTTCCACAATTAATACTAACAGAGCTGCATTTACCATTTTTTATTAAGCATGGGCCTCAATACTCTTGAGGGGGTGGGGATGCTATCTATCTTAATGTGACCTTCAACCAATTCAGAGCACAAACTCAGCCCATCCAATACTAATGACTGTGAAAGTCAGTTCAGCTCTTACCTCCCAGTTATTGCAAATGTGCTAAACTGTTACCCATATGGAATGGTATGGCTACCCTAAAATGCAACTCACCTCAAACTGACTTCAGGCAGCTCAGTTCACCAGCTGCAAAGGATTGGGCACTGTGCCATTCTATCACTTTCCCATGACTGTATAAGGTGCTTCACCTCCATATTGCACTTCCTATCCACTTCCTCTCCCTTCAATTTTGCCAAAAGCTCCCATTGGATTTCCAACCTTTCATCTAAAGCCTGTCAAAGCTTATGGGCCCCTTGTGGTCATTTCCCTTTTAATGGCATCTTAAATAAATTTAACTTGCACTGTACATAGTTTTTTGGTTCCACTCCCCTGCATAATTAACACCAGCCACCCCTAACCCCCTGCCAATAAGGCTAACATCTGACAAAAGATCTAAGCTTTACAGTTCTGGCTAGACTTTCACCAGTTCTTTAATCAGAACTGAGCATGAAAATCTACTCTTTTGGTTCTGCATTGGAGGCTCGGTTCAAACTTATACAGCTAAAATTGGAGAAGGCCCTTTTGGGGGAGCACTGAGATTGCAATGTACAACAACCCTGCATCTACAGGAAGTGATGCTGCTTGGGGCAGTCCTGAAAGGTCATCTGCAGTCTCCCCCATTGAAAGCCAGTAGCTTTCCACCAACAGTGCTGCAGCCACTGAGGTAGCGTTGCAGGAGGACTAGGACAGACAGAGAATGCACAAGGTACGTATCAATGGAAGTATTGTTGGATAAATGCGGTACAGGATGGTTAGTTTATGCTGTCTTTTATTTCAGGATTTTGGCCATGAGGACATTGTGATGGCCTGTAACAGAGGAATGCAAATATCAAGAAGTATGGACCAGCAGTTTTCTGAGGGTTTGTTCACAGGAACCAGAATCTGATGAGACTCGCAGCCTGATATGGTCCTGAATGCTTAATCCCTGCCTACTCTTCCTGCTCCTCCTCTTCTTCCTCCTCCTAACTAAGGTGGTTGCTGGGGGCCTGTTGGCTTGGACTGTGCCTTCATGATTACCAGGTTGTGGAGGATGCAGGAGACCCCATGGAACACAAGACATGCCCTGGTGAGTACTGGAGGACTGGATGGTCTGCTCAACAACATCGTGAGTTACAGCATGACTCTTGTTGTAGGACCATTGTCCACGTCTGGTCAGTTCACGGAAGGGAGTGATTAGGCGTGTGAGGAGCAGCCACCCTCTGGTTCACCGAGGCGGCTCGCAGCTGGCTGGAACAGCTGAAACACTCATAATGAAAGCATAACGAGTGCTGCCAGAATAGCAGGCATTCACTAGCACAATAGCTTGTGTATGGTTGTACACCAATCGCATTTTAAATGAGTGTTACCCCTAGTGGTTCCAGTGCATGTCCTGGTTGAGCTGTGGCCGCCATGTGCAAGCAACAGTGGCTCCCTGCACCATGGAGTATCCCACTACCCTGGCAAAGCCACTGCCTGCACCTCCTGCTTCTCTCTGCTGAGACAGTAGGCAATTAAGCCCCTTCTCCTTGTGTATAAGGCTTCATTGACCTTTGCAGCAACACATGGCAAGCTGAGAGATGTTGCGATGTCGCCCGCCTCAGCCTAGAAGGGTCTTGAGGCTCAAAGCTGAGGGGCTTGGTGACATTGAGTGCTGTCCTTTCCCTGATCTGGAGCTGCAGGCCTGGTTTGAGGAGGTGGCACAGTTCAGTGACCACCCCCTTGATGAAGCATAGCCACTGCAGACACTGCTACTGGCTGAGGAAGAGGTAGGAGAAATGCTCTCTGAAGGCCCTTCTGGCTTCTGTTGAGATCTGTCCTCCTTCTCCCTCTCTCTCTCTCTCTCTATGAACGGTTTCTCTTCCATGCTGCCTCCGATCCATCTCTACGTCATGCTCCACCCCCAGAGGAACTTGCCACTTAGCTCCCAAGGCTGAGGGCAAGCTTTCTGCACAGACGCCATTCAAATCCACACTGCTCCTTCCAAAAGGTCCAGCGCCACTTCCTTCTGACTGAAAGAATTTGAGTGAACTCCTCCAACACACAATACTTCCACCATCTGTGCAGAAAAAATGTCAAAAGCACCTCACCTAAAAGTTGCACAGTGATCCAGTTAACCAGCACTAGCTGGGGGGGGGTTGGGGGGGTGGTGTTTAACTGGACATAAGAGGTCCAAAATAAAAGCAAAAAACTGCGGATGCTGGAAATCCAAAACAAAAACAAAAATACCTGGAAAAACTCAGCAGGTCTGGCAGCATCTGCGGAGAGGAACATGTTCCTCTCCACAGATGCTGCCAGACCTGCTGAGTTTTTCCAGGTATTTTTGTTTTTGTAGAAGTCCAAAATGGCAGGTCCGACAACAAATCAGCATTAAACACTGGCTGACATCACGATCTGCCCAACCTGCATGATTTCAGCACACACACGGGATACCTGTGCTATTGTGTTTTTTAATATGACGATGAGGGCACACCATGCTGTAAGTCATCAGGAGCGGACCCCATATCATTTTTTAATCTCCAGGCTCTTGTAGTGCCGAAACATGTGGCGCTAAGGGTACAAATTTTGTGGGCACTATCTCGGCTAGTACTGCTCAGCCTTAGGCAAATTTCCCCTTAGCTATAAAAAAACAAGGGAATGCAACTAACAAGCCAAAATGTAAAAAATTTATCATCAAGACATTTTTAAATTGTGGAGAAGATTGTATTTTGGTGACAAAACTTATTATTATAGATAAATTACAAACTCCTTTGTTACCATCAAATCAGCCATATCTGGGAGCTTAAAAAATTGAAATTGTATAAAACAGTCCACCAATACTGAAAGGGTTAAGAAATGGTCCTCCTTAACTTGCAGCTCCAATAAATCTGTGTTACTGTAATTGGAGATGGCTTCCAGTGCAAGTGGACACCGTAAAAACTTCAGTGGACTGAAAGTTAGTCCAGTTTCTTTTACATAAGCGTCTGTCAGACAGATTGACAAGTGTAAATATGGATAAGAAGGACTGCTGTTTATGGTTTCAGCAAAATGTCTTAACAGCGCCAATGGTTCAACTGGTTAAAAGAATGAGCATCTGAGTCAGAAAGAACAGGAAGGTCCAAAGTTTGATCACAGGAACCTCAGAATAGGAGAAAGTCATTCAGTCCCTCAAGCTTGGTACGTCATTCAGTTTAATTTAGGCTGATCTGTACCTCAAATCCCTGGACCTGCCTTTGTTCATATCCCTTGATATCTTTACTTAATATAAGTCTGTCAATCTTAATTTTGAAAATTTCAATTGATCCAGCATCAATAGCCTTTTGGGAGAGATTTCCAGATTTTTATACTGCCTATTGTGTGAAAAAAATGATTCTCTGACTTAGCTCTAAGATAGTGCCCCTGCCCCTCCGCCCTACTTGCTCTGGATTCTCCAGAAGAAATAGTTTCTCATTGTCTACCTATTGAATCATTTTTTTTTAGCAACTTTCAATGCCTCAATTATATCACTCCTAAACCTTCTAACAGGGATAAAAATCAAGTTTATGCAACTCAACCCCATAATTAACCCTTCAATCCCTGGTCTGTGCTAAACTGCTGATCTCAGTTGGGGTATTGGTAAGTCAGGAGTGTCCAACATATGGCTTGTGGGCCAAATCGGCCCCATAAGCTCCTTTAATCTAGTCTCCAAAGTCTCTGTCAGCTCTTTGTTGCTTTACAAATTAATAGAAGCATGCAAATCCAATTTTAGCTTCAGCCCCTTTTTGGGCTTGCTGCCACATTAATATTTTAACAGATGTGTAGCTTGCTAAATAGAAATAGAAAAACATAGATTAAAACAGGAACAAACAATTGACCAATGAGATGGCGAGGAGCGTTAGTTCATCTTATTGAGGATCTAATGTCTTCTAACTTCTAAGCCCCAATTATAGTGAAGGAAGTATTATAGCAAACATATTGTTATTTACAAGTAAGCTATTTTAGAGTGAGACTTGCTATGGCACAACATGCATCAACTGTGCTTTCAATTACATTGCAAGGAATCGCTTGTTCTTTATAATTCGCATTTAGAGGGGTCGATCTGGGCGTCGCGGATGACGGATGTCACAGAGTAGTTGCAGGTGAGCTACAATGTTTGTGTGAGGATGGCTCAAGACAGACAAGCGTGGCATACCATGACAGCAGACCTCCTGGAAGGAGTACCTACAAGCATCAGCAGCAACAACATAAGAGAGCAGACTTCTTGCACCAACTGGTCAAGCAGCCTGGGAGGTTTCAAGAGCTGAGGGTGAAGCTTCCCAGCGTCAAGCTGAAAGGCTAAGAATTATAGGATGGGAGGGCGAGAAAAAGAGGGCGGCATAGGGCTTAATTTTTTGTGTACAGGGGTCTGATTATCTATATGTATGAGGTCTCACTTTTTTTATTTGAGATTTGCTTTTATGTATAAACAAGGGAACATTACTTTTTTGTCAGTGGACAATCCTACAATGTTTGTGCATTGGAGTTTGAATTTAGTGTGTTGGATTGTTTGAATATTCCGGGCAGAATTTTTACCTTGGCGGATGGGCGCATACCCAACATGCGTGAGCATAAAATGACACGTGTTGACATCGGGAAAGCGTAGTCGCGCAATATTTTGGTCGCTGGATGTGCATGGGAATGGGCAGCGCGCCCGCCGACAATTAAAAGGCCAAAAAAAAATCATTAAATTAAATATTTTGCTGCCGGTCCAACCTTACTGTTGGCGGGCAAGCGAAAAGGCCAAGTGGCCATTGCACGTTTAGGAAACTTCATCCACAGGCAGGGTGAGGTTTCCAACAGCAAATGAAAATAACATTTTAAAATTTACATTTTTACATTTATAACATGTCCCTGCTCATGTGACTCTGTCATGCGACATGTTCCCTGCCACTCGCGAATAGAATTTTGCCCTTGTCGGGCGGGCTCGGTGGGGATGGGTGGGGGCAGTCAGGAAGCTGACCGCCACTCAAAATTGGGGCTGGACCGCTGAAACGCAAGCGGCAGCGTTCAGCGCTGCCTGTGCAGGCGGGGGAGGAGGGCAAGCGCGAGCTTTGCACATGTGCGCGAGTGCGTGCTTCAAAATCTCCCTGAGGCACAGAGCTGCCTCAGGGAGATGAACAGTTTCCAAAACAAATAATGACGATTTTTAAAATGTTATAAAACATGTCTCCTCATGTGCCTTTGTCACATTAGCAGGGACATGTCATAAATGAAATGTGAAATGTTTTATTTTATTTTTATTTGCTGTTGGAAGCCTCATCTTGCCAAAGTGCAAAGGCCGCTCAGCCTTTTCGCCTGCCCGCCAACTGTAAGTTTGGACGGGCAGCGAAAAATTTAAGTTCATTATCGTTTTAATGGCCTTAATAGGTCTTTTAATTGTCGGCGGGCACACACACCGATTCCTGCGCGTGCCCACCGACCGAAATATTGCGCGACTATGCATTGACGTTGGGACATCAGTTGTTTCCCAACCGCCCCCGCCTGCCCCCACCGAGCCCGTTCGACAAGGGCAAAATTCTGCCCTCTGTGTTTCAGGATTTGCATTTTTGCACATCCCATGCAGCTGGATTTGAAACTTGTATCTGTAAAAAATTTGGCATCTCCGCAGCATGAACACTGGAATTGACCTCAACATTCCCGGGCCAGGGGTGTTTCACCCATCACTTCTACTTAGGACCATGAACCTGCTGCAAGTACATATGTGTGGGCACCAAAGGAGGATGGGGCTGTCATCCCCTTGTCACCTTCAACAGTTAAAGAACCTGCTGTTGCACATTATCTGCTTTACACTTGTAGAATGACCACTTAAGCAAAGGTATTAGAGTAGCCTGCATCAATTTCACCCAGGCAAAGAGTCAAAACCTTAAGGAAAGGAGAAATGAAGTTGAACGGAAGGCAAAAAACTGTCATAAAAAGGATGGGGAAAGTGTTTAGTTGTCATTTGTAATCAGTTATTCTTTACAAGGGTTAAATGCAGTCACAAGGATGGTTTTCAGAAGCTTTTCTTTCTGCATAAAATTGTAGATAGTAATTTTTACTCTGGGCCCAGGGAAAGCTTCCTATCCATGCATTAATATTCCCCATTGTGCTAACAGAATTAATTTCTTATTCCCAATGATGGCATCCCTGCAATACATCATTACAATGCATTCTTTAGATTAATATTTAAATCTCAGATAACCTTTAAAAACCTGTCGACAAGAAGCTAAGAGTTTCAATGTAATTGATTTTGGAGTGAATCGAGAAAAATAGAAATAAATTTCTTCTGAAATTCAGTGCTACATTTCACACTGTAGTTCTCTTGAAACGTTGTATTGACTTGTAACTTGGAATGAGTTGTCATTAGGGAATAATTTAGTATGACTCCTTGAATAAATTAAATGATAGTTGCCACATTCCCTGCCTCTGTTACTATGGCAATCCATTATTTCTGCTCCGAGTCCTATGCTTTGGATTGGGAAGCAGACGGATATACAGACCCATTGTGTGAAAAAGAACCACAATAGACTTGACAAGAAATGCTCTTCCTCTCCAAGGTGAGGTAGTCCCGAGCAGGTTGGTTCTGAAGTCCTTGCATAGAATCCAACGTGTCCCTGGGTACAGGACAAATGCAGTAGTTTGCAATGACCACACAGAATCAAAGAGGAAGCTGGAACGTTAAAGTACCTGATGGTTA
Source organism: Cetorhinus maximus (assembly GCF_964194155.1). NCBI lineage: Eukaryota > Metazoa > Chordata > Chondrichthyes > Lamniformes > Cetorhinidae > Cetorhinus > Cetorhinus maximus. The sequence goes on from NC_135879.1 coordinate 85,063,570, forward strand.
TTTCAACTATTCAGCTCTGCAGAACTATTTCAGTCTATGAACTAGAAATGACCAAGGGCAACAGTGCATTGTTGTAGCCAACTGGCATTGGGTATATAAGGAACTCCACACAGTTCTAGCCCTGGTGATGGGGCAGAAAAGTTTGTTTTCAGCTGAAATTAGGGGATTCTCGAGACATTTTTTACATTTTTCAGTTTGGCCAGATCTTGTTAAACAGCATACAGAGGTATTCATTAAATGTTCTTCTTCTTTGGCTATTTTACAAATTTTATCGACTAGCAAGTTAAATCTATCCAGAACTCTGGAATGACCTCAACTGCTTCTATTCCTATTTCCAGTTGTAGCCAGAGAATTACCTGCAATGACTTCTCTTCCTGCTCCCACAGTGTGAGATCTAGAGTCCCCCAAGGAACTATTCTTGGCCCCCTCTGTCAGGAATATATAATAATTTACATAATGTTTTTGGAATTTATTATAAAATAGAGTAGTAGTGGGATGTATCTATGTGTGTGCACGTGTGTGTGTGTGTGTGTGTTTATGTGTGAAAGAGAGACAATTAGATTAGAGACAGCTAGTCTGGGTGCTTTGATGTAAGAAGAGAAGTTAGGTTTGAAATGTTAATTAGGTAAACATGAGGAAGTTTGGAAACATAGGTGTCAAGGGAGCATTTGCATTTTTAAATAAACCAGACTAAATTGTTTTCAAAAGAGCGAGTGAAATGTGTCACCTAGCCAGGTGAAGTTTAGAAAAAGTGTGTTTATTTTTCCCAAAGATTACTGATAAAACTTAGTGCTGTGAGAGATTTTTATTATCAGAAAGATAAAGTCCAAAGACATAATGAGACAATGGGGATTTGCATTCAAATGGGGAAAATATGTATAAAGGAGAGAAGACTGTTTGTAAGTGGGGGCAGATTAAGATCCAACAAGTGGGAAAAGCCTGCAGCCTGTATGTACCAAACTCCAGGGACTGAAGTTAAGAGAACTCACTTTGAATTCTACTTGTTCAGGGTATCATGTTTCTATGCCTAGGTCTTTTATAATCTATGTGTCTTACTGTTGCCCTAACGAAAGTGTAACTGGGAGTCAGATTAAGTAGGAGATTTGGAAGTTATTATAGTAGTAATTTATGGATCGATGTATGTATTTAGAATCATTTCTCTTATTAATAAATGTTTAATCTAGTTTTGTAAAAAAACTATAAGACTTGTGGATCTTATTACTACTGAATTCAAGGCACGTATCTCAAAATGTATACAAATTGCAAATAAATTGTGCCAGTTGTTTCAAGTTTCCCTCTGGGATTTGAACAACTCAGCATTTACCATTGGCTGTGTCATAATACCCTTCTATTTCTCAGCTGCATGCTGTCCCTCAGCAACATTGTCTGAAAACACAACGTTAAGTTTCATATGTACGTTGACAACACCCAGTTCTAACTCAGCCCACCTCTCTCAACCCCTCTGCTGCCTCTGATTAGTAATGCTACTTATTCAACATCCAGTACTGGATGAACAGAAATTTCCTCCAACTGAATATTGGGAAGATCAAACCCATTATCCTTGGTCCCAACCACAAACTCTGTTCTCTAGTCACCAACTCCAACCCTCTCCTTGGTCACTGTCTAATGCTAAACCAAACCATTTGTAACCTTGCCATACTTTCTCACCTTGCAATGATCTTCTGAAGCCACATCTGCTCCATTACCAGATCATCTACCTCAACTTCTGTAATGTTACCCATCTCCCCTTGTGCCTCAACTTATCTGCTGCTGAACTTGTCGTCCATTTCCTCTAGGTTTGACAACTTCCATGTTTTTGGTCAGCCTCCCATCTTCCAAAACTCAGTTAACCTGACCCATCCAAAACTCTGCTGCCTGTATCTTAACTTACACCAAATCCTGTTCCCCCATCACACCATGTGCTCATGGGCTTATACTGGCTCCCATTTCGGCAATGTGTCAATTCTAAAATTCTCCATCTCAATCTCAAATCCCTCAATAGCCTTGCCTCTCTATAACTCTGCAATCTCCTCCAGTTCTACAACTGTCAAATCCCAGTGCTCCTCCAGTTCTAGCCTTTTGTGCATCTCTGATTTTAATCGCACCACCACTGGCAGCTATACCTTCAACTGCCTAGAGCTTTAGCTCTGTAATTTCCTCCCTAAGCCACTCTGCATTTCTACCTCTATTTTCTCCTTTAAGACAGCCTTTGAAACCTGCTTCTTATCTGCCCTAACATCACCTTATGTAGCATGGTCTCAAATTTTGCTGGTAACACCCCTATAAAGCCTGGCGATGTCTTACTAAGATAAAGGTGGTTTTTAAATGCAAGTTGTTGCTGTCAAAAATTAGAATAACATCTAATGTAAATTGCCATTGCATCTCATTCATTGCCCTGCATTTTTGGAATAATATTTTGTGACTATATTCATAAGTAAGTCTGTGGCATGTGATGAGAAAAATTGCAGCATATGCTGATGGCAGCGTGTCTATATACTATGTTACAATTTGTCTATGCATGGTGTTTCTGGTTGACAGACTTCATTCCCTGTTCTTACAATGTTTGTTCATACTTTTATTAAAATTGAAAAGCTAAACATTTCATGTAAGCACTTATAATGAGAACTCTCTATGTAAATATGCTCCAGTGACACTGTAGTTGCAGCCACAAGCTGGCATTATATCTCCAATGTATGCTGCATCACTTTGTATTCTGAAGGACCATGAATGTCACTGCAGAAGGTCTGCTAGTATTGCATCAATAACACAGACCCTTATGCTGAATCTACTTTTGATGCCTTGGGGTTATTTTGGCCAAAGGGTGAAAGCAGATGTTAAATGGATGCAGTGCTGATAAGACATGTCAGTTTGAAAGTGTGATTTTAGTAAATAATTTTGACCCTAACCATAATTTGAACTTGCCTGAAGATGCTAAACCAGAAATCTGCAGATTTAGCACTCAAGTGTTGATTAGACACATTTTTAATGGAGAAATGCATGTGGGCTCCTCGCACCTACTTCCACTGAAAAGTGAATACACTGGCTGACACACAGTGGCAGGTTTCTGAATGATTCAGGGAATGAGGGAGAGAGTGCATGGGTTCTCAGATGCTTGATGTGCTAGCAGAGGAGGTCCAGAAGAGGAGACATTTCCTGTAACTACAGAGGAGAAGAATTCCACCTCCTCGCTCTCCTGCCCCTCTCTCCCGCAGCTCCTGGTCCTGGTGATGCTCTACCTGGCCTCATGTCCTCCTGCCATTCCTTGCCCAGACCAGGGAGAGCTCTAGCAAGATGCTCGTAACCAAGAACATGCATTCTCCTGATGTCTTCTCTTGAGTGCCCAATGTGTGGAGTATCACAATACTTTTTTTTTAGCTGAAATCCTTAGAGGATTCCCAGAATAAATGTTGCTAGAGTATTGGTGAAGTCTTCACAAAGGAGTTTAAATATGGGTCCAGAGATTGCCTCTTGACCTTAGCAGAGAATGGTGTGAATGGGATACTATGCAGATGACTTTTATGCAGAGTACAGATTGAGCAGGCAGCAATCTCAACACCTGCCCAATGTAGCTCACCAGAGGCCTGGACCATTTTCACAGTCAGGTCTTTTTTAAATGAAAGCAGTGAGCTGTCAGTGATAAATGAGTGCCAGAAACCCAGCAGCCCTTTCGTGGGGCCAAGCTGCCAGAAGATCATTAATGGGGTAGGTCAGGCTGACTGGGGGTGGGGATTGATGGTGTGTCAGGAGGCAATGGAGGGCAAGATTAGGAGGACTTTTGTGGAGGCATGGGATAACTGCTCTCAAAAAAAAAATTCTCCGTTAAACTTGTTTGCCTTTTCTCAGTAGCCTCCAGCAATCTCATTCAGGGCTGCTGGTTTGTCAACCTATTGCTCAGGGCTTGCAGGCAGCATGTGGGAACCATGCATTCTTGTTTAAAAATACTATCAGTGTTCTATCTACGTCATAGGATTCTGATTACCATCTTGTCAGTGTGATGCAGACCATCTATTATGGTGCACACTCAAAAATGGCAGTGGGTGGACTTCAGGCAGGAATACAGAGATGAGTCCTTTCTAGGGATTTTGGCCTCACTGCCACCCTAATCCCACCAAAAAAATGGGCAGAATAGCAACCAAAGTCACTCCCAAGAACAATGCTGTCCTGCACTACTCTATAAATGTTACCGATGTCAAATTGATAGAGGGCTATCTGAGCTATAAATTAGTTACCATTGACTGAATAATAAACCAGATAATCTGTAGTGCATTTAGTTTCTTGAAAATAAGTGAGACAGAAATCCACATCCACCTCCAAACTCGTACACACGTAGCTGATCCAAAACTCCTTCTGAAAACGAACATGCTATAAAGGAAAAAGAGTATTCAGTAATCAGAGAGTTAAGGTTGTACAGATAGGGGGGATGGGGAGGTGAGGGGGGGGGAGGGGGGGGGGGCGGTGACAGTTCGAATAGCAGATCTCAGGCATGAGACTATAGTACATAGGCAACACAGATGTGATAATATATCATCTTCTGAATGTCTGCACTTTGAATAATTACCAGGCGTGCTGTGTGCTGTAGGAACAACTGTTCTGTTCCAACACAAAGGGCATCCAGTCTCCGAACCATTATTCATTGCTGGTGAGTAAAATAAGCCGATTGTATTTGAAAAGTTAATGGGTTGAATATTTGAAATTCTTCTGCTGATATGGACCCCATACTACTCATCTTCTGGTAATTTGCGAGAAAGACTGCAGCATGTATTAACTGTGACTGGTCAGTTAGTTACCGGTCAGTGCAATCCTAAATTATGTGAACTGGAAATGTGAATTTCAGAGCAAATTTTGCAGAATCAGTTTCAGAAACATCATCCGAGCCTGTGTCTAAAATCTAAAAGAATCAACCGATTCATCATTGTAAGGAATAAACTCTTATTTCTCTCCTACATTTGTGTTTTCCATTTGAGTGCCATATTTTCCAACAAATTTTCTCATGGCTGGCATGAGGAAACACCAGGTTGTCTCTAGTGTATGAAATAGCATGTTTGAAAAACAATTTGATATTTTTGATACAAATTTTCACTGACCCCTTCCAGAAAATCAGGCCGAATAAATTGTGCAATAATAAAAAAACACTGAATTTCTTTCAAAATTACTCAAACACCAAGTAACCCAGAAGAGACTATCCCAGACATCACTGACAAGAAGCCTCTAAGATTACCATTGACAAAACGAGGGAAGGATGATAGCAATTACATCTTATTAAACAGTAATTTGTTGAGCCTATTAAGTGTTAAAATCAATAAAAACATAAAAAGGAATTGCTATGAAATTGTTTTAAGGCAGAAGTAAAGGTCACATTTGTGCCAATATTTTGCCCCAAAGGTTTAATGCAACTGGTGGTCTCATGCTGGTGTCTCCTGATGTTGTCAAAAGTATACTGGTAGTGAAGATAATGCATATTTTTTGCCACTTCCTTGCTTAAAACCTCACATTCTATTGTCTTCTAACCACTAATTATTTTGTTTGTTCTTTGCAATCTAAAGAAAACAATGTGGATATAGCAAACAGGTACACTATATGCTTAAATATAGGAACAATTCAATCCTGAAAGGCTTCCACTGACACAGCAGCCGAACACTTCATATTCTCCAGCCTCTAAGCAAGCATCTAGAAGGAAAACAATGTCAGGAGCTGAAATATAGAAAGCATACACTATCACAAAAGGGAAGCTTTGTGATAAAATACACTTATTATATATACACATAAACGTAGCTACCATTTCTTTCAACTTTACCTGAAGAGTTTTCTTGGCACAGGGCCATAAATAGTCACAGCAGATGAAATAAATAGCATCCATAGGTCAGTGCAGAGGCCAGTGCTCAACGAGCAGCAATTTCCTCCAATTAAATATTAGGAAGACCATTTGGTGGAATCTTGTGCCCTACCCCGTGGCATGTTTCATGTTTTGTGGCGGGGGACATTTAATCAGGCAGAGGGTGGCAGGTGGGGACCCCACAAGAACACAATAAATAGGAGGAGGAATAGACCATATGGCCCGTTAAGCCTGATCTGCCAGTCATTACGATCATGGCTGATCTAGGGCTTCAACTCCACTTTCCCACCCATTCCCCATATCCCTTGATTCCAGGAGGGACCGAAAGCCTGCCTATCCCAGCCTTAAATATGTTCAGCGACGGAGCATTCAAAACCCTCTGGGGTAGAGAATTCCAAAGATTCATAATCCTGTGAGTGAAGTAATTTCTCGTCATCTCAGTCCTAAATGATCGGCCCCTTAGCCTGAGGCTGTGCCCCTGTTTTAGGTTCCCTGATCAGCGGAAACAATCTCTCAGCATCTACCCTTTCAAGGCCCCACAGTATGTTTCAAAGTTTCTTGTTCTTCTACAATCCAGAGAACATACACTCAATTTAGTCAGCCTCTCATTACAGGGCAAACACCTCATCCCAGGGAGCAATTTAATTAACCTTTGCTGTACTGCAAGTATATCACGGGAGGAAAAAAACAGTAAAACTGGGAAATAAGAGTACTGGTCCGAACTGTTTTTTCCTGCTGGCATCCTTCTTTAAACATGGGGTGGAATTGTCCATGCCCACTGGCATCGGGTGTGATCAGTGGCGTGAGCGAACAAAATGGCGCGATCGGTTTTACGAGAAGCCAGTTCACGACCGTCCGCTCAGCCCGCCAACGACAGGCCGCGTTTCCCATCATCGGACGTCGAGGACCTCATTGTAATACATCAGTTGACTATTATCAGGCCAGCCTGCCGGAATCATCCCCCGCGCTGGATCATCCGTCCACGTCGGCGGGAAAGCACGCCAACGTGTTTCACAACAGTGCATAAAAGGCATGCATTTGGAGGCCTGCACTTTGATGGGAACTCGGAGGTGAGTACACAGTAATGCTGTGCAGCGCTTCCAGGGTTGCCTGTTGGACTTCAAGCTTCAGGGGCATCGGGGGGGAGGTCGGGGTTAAGGGCAACCCTGCCGTTGAGGCGACTGGTGGTGGGGTGGCAGTGGGGCGAGGGGGTTGGTTAAGGGCAGCCCTGCTGTTGAGGTGATTGGTGGGAGGGGCGGGGGGGTTAAGGGCAGTTCTGCCGCTGAGGTGACTTGTGGTGGGGGGGAGTGGGGGGGCGGGGGGAGGGAGGGGGTGGGGGGGGTGGTAGTGGTAAAGGGCAGCCATGCCATTGAGGGGACTGGTGGCAGGGGGTTGCAAGGGCAGCCCTGCCGTTGACCATAGCGCTCAAACATTTGGGGCGGGGGTTAAGGTGGATGAGGGCCACACATTAGGGAAACCCATATAAAGTGACCATTCCTCTGCAGCTGAGACAGTTCAGGTGCAGCCACATTCATCTGACTGGAGTCGGGCTCCTGTCCTACCTGCCCACTCAAGCAATGCAGAGGCATCAAAGTGCCACCAAGTCCTCCAGACCTTCCCCGCTTCCAGGCTTACAACCACCCTCTGGGCACAGAATGCAAATTCATGAGTATTTTAGTGGACTGTAGAACAGTTGGATGACGGCACATATTGTACAATCTCCTCGCTAAAGCTGGCCATGGAGAAGTCACCACTGGAGGCGCTCACAGCCCCTTGCAATGTCAGCATCCCAGTTTGGACCAGTCTCCCCTATGGTTCAAGCTAACAGGGCAGCCATGCAGTGCACTAATCTCTGGCCATCCAAGCAGTGGCCAGCACTCTCTGGGAAGCGTTAAGGGACCATCACATTTTACCAGGAGAGGTACATCCAAGGTAACCACATGTCTCTCTCTTACATCATGCAGGAGGAGTACATCAGGATCATGGAGCCTGGTGAACTAGCTGTACGCCTGATGGCTTACAGAGAGCAAAGACTACGGAGGAGGGAGAGTTTGAGCCTCCTGGTTGCACAGAGGCAGGAGCAGCAACCTCAGGAAGAAGGAGCGGCTGGGACTCCTGCACATGCTGCCTAAGAGGCACAGCGAGCCATCGCAGGCCGATGGCTAGTGACACCCAGGGTCTATAGACGCCACCTTTCATTTCTGTAAATGACTGAGAACCAGTGTCGCCAAAGACTGTGCATGTCTAGGGAACTGGTGGTCAAATCTGCCAGCTACTGCAGGATTTGGTGCCAAGGGGACATGCAGGACATCCATTGACAATGGCCGTGAAAGTGACCACAGCATTCAATTTCTACACCAGCGGCTCCTTTCAGGGCTCCACAGGTGACCTCTGTGGGCTATCACAGGCCTCCACCCACAAATGCATCCATGAGGTCACGGATGCCATCTTTGCGAGGGCACACAACTTTGTGCATTTCACTCGGGACCAGGACAGCCAGGATGCAAGAGCGATTGGATTTGTCCAGATCACAGGTTTCCCACTGGTTCAGGGTGTGATCGACTGCACTCTTGTGGCGCTCAGATCTCCATTCCAACACACGGTGAGCTACATCAACTGCAAGGGATTCCATTCGCTGAACGTGCAGCTGGTGTGGACAGCCAGAAATGCATACTGCAGGTGTGTGCACGGTTTCCAGGGAGTGTGCACGACGTCTACATCCTCAGTCGGTCACAGATCCCTGGAGTCTTTCAGGGTCCACAGAAGCTGCGGGGATTGCTCCTCAGGGACAGGGGCTACCCACAGAGGCCGTGGCTGATGACGCCCGTGTGGCAACCTCAGACTGCAGCAGAGCGATGCTACAATGAGGCTCATGCAGCAGCTCGCAACTTGGTGGAGCAGACCATCGGGATGCTGAAGATGAGGTTCCGGCACCTGGACCGGTCTGGTGGAGCCCTGCAATACAGTCCGCAGAGGGTGTCACACATCGTCGTCGTCTGCTGTGCCCTTTACAACCTGGCGCTGCAACGGGGAGGCGAGCTGGCTGAGGAGGAGATGGAGGAGCTGCACGTCTCCTCTGATGAGGAGGATACCGATAGGGTTGAGGGTGAGGAGGTCCTCAGAGGCGACGATGATGGGATGAGGCCCTCGCGCGGGCTAGGTGAGGCAGGCGTGCTCGGGAGGCCCTCATAGCTGCTGATTTGTGAAGGATGACGACGACATGCGGTGAGGTGACCCCATAGACCCTCATGTAGCATCTGTGAACATTTGACTGCAGTCTGGCTTATGGCAGCACAAACACACTCTGTGAGAATGCTCCTGTCATGGAGACGCAGTGAAGTGCCCTAATATCGAATCGATTGCAGGAGGATAATGAAGACATGCAATGAGGACACATGGCCTTGAAGATGACTGCAGCCCCCAGATCCAATGACACATCCCTCGAGAGCCTTTTGGACACAGTGGAGGCCGTGATGTCCTCTACCCCAGCTCTGCTGCTCTGACTGCAGGATGGGCAGCAACGTCACTAATCCAGCTTGGGAGGGGTGGCAGCGGTGGTCAGCACCAAACCCTTCAAAAGCGGACAGCCACCCAGTGCCGTAAGAGGATGAATGATCTCCGTTTCACCAGGGAAAACCACTCTTCTCATTACTCTCAACTCACACACTCACAAACCCATCACACATCCACAGGGCCCTCACTCACTGCCAGTGCAACGGACATCACCATTCATTCTCTCGCACACACCTTCATTGTCCTCATCCTGTCCATGGGACCACTCACCACCCACACGTACCAGGAATACTTATCATCTGGCCTGACAGGCATCCTGCTTACACTCTCTCCATCTCTATTCATGCAGGACAAGTTGGCACACAACAAGAGGATTGCTGGAAGCCAGAAATTTGCTGAGCCTGAGTCAGATGACGAGCCTCTGGACTTGGTCATATCACAGTCGTTGGAGCTACAAAGGCAAGCTCAGGAACATCAGGAAGGGATGTCCGCTGCACTCCTCAGATTGCAAGGTACGATGGAGAAGTCTGTCCACCTTCAGGCTGAGGTGATAGCTCCAGCATTGCAACACACTGAGGTCAACACTGGTAGGATGGTGGACATGAGAGGAGTGCGGGTCAGCCTGATCTCACTCCAGCTACCCCTTCTCCTCAAGCAGAGTCAGCTAGCGGCCTTTCAGCACCCACAGGGAGGAGGATCAGCAGGTATACCCCCCCGCTCCCCCCAACCAGTGCATCCATCCAGGTGACTCAGGGAATGTGCTGCTGATCCAAATCCCCTCTTCCTGTAGCCTCAGCAGCACCAGCTCCACAGGCCAAGGAGGATGCCACTGACACACAGCAGGACCCCAAAAGCAGGCTGAGGCCCACCAGGTTTCAACCCTCCAGAAGACACCCACCAAGGTCATTACAGACAGGCCGTAGCAGTCAGCAGGCTGCCTCCACCTCTGTTGTGGATGTCCGGGGAGCACAAAGACATAGCGGCAGGGTTAGGAAAGTTAAGAAGATGTAACTCTTTTGAGTCAACCAAATAAACTAAATTAACCAAATCAGGGACAAAGTAAAAAGCAGTCCCTTAAAGGGAAACTGCAAAAACAAAGACAAAATTTAAAGAAAACTTGCAAATATTAAACCAAGATCTGGTTACCAAGGTCAATAAAACACCCCAGTCCCCACGGTGCCCACCGGGCACGGAAGGCCTCGACGGTGCCGACAGACACCACGTGCTCCCTCTCCAGGGACACCCAGCTGCGAACGTAGCCGCGGAAGAGGGGCAGACAGTCGGGTCAGATGACCCCCTTGATCGCCCGCTGCCTGGACCTGTTAATGGTCAACTTGGCCAGGCCCAGGAGTAGGTTCACAAGGAGGTCCTCCTCCCTCCCGGCCCCCTTCCGCACCGGGTGCCCATATATCAGAAGCGTGGGAATGAAGTGTAAACAAAACAGTAATAAAAGGTTTTTTAAATAACTGAAAAGGGAGTGCAGCCTACAACACCCTATATATACATGGTCCACAGACGCTATACAAGGCCGCAAAAGGCGCAGGTCTCTTGGGAGACTGTGAACCGACACAACCTATGGTTGTACGGGACTGCTGCGTGCAACACCCTTCACCCCAGGTCCCTGATGGAAAGTGGGACGACACCCCCATAGAGGGCCCCCCACCGGGAACCTCCGCCACCGGATGGCAACAAGCATGTCCGGGCGGTGGGTGAGGGCATGGAAGTGAAGGGTGTGCAACAACAGCCCATACAGGGAACTCCTCTGCGCCGTGCTAAAGGACACAGAGGGCATTTCCGCGAGGCAACTCTGGTTGCGGGGCACCGGCTCCCGAGGGAGGGTTTAGGATTTAAGAAGATGTAACTCTTTTGAGTCAAAACAATAAACTAAATAAGCAAAAAGAACAAGGGAGAAAACAAGCACAGCCCCTAAGTCAGGTCAGCTGTAAAATCAAGGAAAAACTTTAAAGGAACCTTACAAACATCAAACTAAGATGTGATTAAAAAAAATATATCCCTTATCCATTGAAACTCTTTCGAGTTACCAACAGTCACAGATTGCAACTTCTTTTGAGTACAATCACAGTTCTTGGTTTTCCAGGAGTGGGACATGAACCCACAACCCTCTGATTCAAAGGCGAGGGTGCTATGAACTGAGCCACAGCTGACACCTCAAGAAGATGTAACTCTTTCGAGTTATCAACAGATCGAATGTAACTCTTTCGAGTACATTCACAGTTCTTGGTATCCGGGAGTGGGACATGAACCCACAACCTTCTGATTCAAAGGCGAGGGTGCTATGAACTGAGCCACAGCTGACACCTCGCTAAGAAGATGTAACTCTTTCGAGTTATCAACAGATCTCATGTAACTCTTTCAAGTACATTCACAGTTCTTGGTTTCTTGGAGTGGGACATGAACCCACAACCTTCTGATTCAAAGGCGAGGGTGCTATGAACTGAGCCACAGCTGACACCTTGCTAAGAAGTTGTAACTCCTTCGAGTACATTCACAGTTCTTGGTTTCCGGGAGTGGGACATGAACCCACAACCTTCTGATTCAAAGGCGAGGGTGCTATGAGCTGAGCCACAGCTGACACCTCGCTAAGAAGATGTAGTTGCACAGCCTGGGCACGGGTGTTAATCACTTGTGCATAATGTTCACTATTGTAAATAAACTCCCAAGAATATCTCCCTGCCTATGGCTCCTTGTTCTGATGAACAGTGTTCGTGTCACTCAGATGTGAAACCTGATAAAGGCAGGTGTCTCAGTCCAGGGCTTCTTCCCTGTGCTTTGTACAAACTTCAGGCAAAAGTGATGGTCCCTGCGTGCTCTCAGCACCTTTAAAGTGGGGCTGGACCCCCATCTCATCAGTATCTGTGACCAGTGATGCTGTGCTCCTGAAGAGCTCAGGTGCTGAAGGCAGACAAAGGATCAGATGCTTTTAAAGTTTCATGGCTGCGTCTCCATGATATGACCCCGATCACAGAGCTCAAGCGATCTGCCCTCGGCCAGACAGGAGTCAGACATTCTCAGAGGCTATGTGAAGATCTATGGGGTGTCCTCACTGCATGTCAACGTCATCCTCTAGCAATTGAGCAACCATTAGGGACTCCACTGCGTTTCCATGACAGGAGCATTCCACAGAGGGTGCATGCGCTGCCGTAAGCCAGACTGGAATCAAACGTTCATAGATGCAATGTGAGGATCTATGGTGTCTCCTCTGCATGTTGTCATCATTCTCCACAAATCTAGCAACCATGATGGCCTCCCGAGCCGGCCTGCCTTGTTTGGCCAGTGCGAGGGCCTCATCACCATCATCATCACCTTCGAGGATCTCATCACCATCGATGTCCTCATCATCAAAGAAGACCACCAGCTCCTGCAGCCCTCCTTAGCCAGCTTGTCTCCCCATTGCAGTACCAGGTTGTAAAGGGCGTAGCAGGTGACAACGATACTTACACCCTCTGTGGAATATATTGTGGGGCTCCACCAGACCGGTCCAGGCACCTTCAGCATCCCGATGGTTTGCTCCACCAAGTTGCGAGCTGTTGCATGAGCCTCATTATACCTTCACTCTGCTGCAGTCTGAGGCCGCCACACGGATATCATCACTCACGTCCTCTGTGGGTAGCCCTTGTCCCCGAGGAGCCATCCTTGCAGCCTCTGTGGACCCTGGAAGACATCAGGGATCTGTAACCGACTGAGAATGTAGGAGTTGTTTACACTCCCTGGAAACTGTGCGCAGACTTGCAGGATGTGTTTGTGGTGGTCGCACACCAGCTGTACATTCAACGAATGGAACCCTTTGCAGTTAACATAGTTGACTATGTGTTGTGACAGAGATCTGAGCGCCACATGAGTGTAGTTGATGGCACCCTGCACCTCTGGGAAACCTGAGATCTGGGCAAATTCAATCACTCTTGCATCCTGGCTCTTCTGGTCCCGGGAAAGCTGTGTGCCCTCGCGAAGATGGCATCTGTGACCTCATGGGTGCATTTGTGGGTGGAGGCTTGTGATATCTCACAGTGGTCACCTGTGGAGCCCTGAAAGAAGTCACTGACATAAAAATTGAGTGCCGCGGTCACTTTCACGGCCACTGGCAGTGGATGCCCTCCATGTCCCCATGGCGCCAAATCCTGACACGTGGATTAGCTTGGGTGTACTAAGAAACTCTCTTGGAAAAGCCTGAAGACCCCTTAATGCATCCCAGAGAGTCCTGGCCACCATTTGGATGGCCAGAGATTAGCGAGCTGTATGGCTGCCTGAAACCCAAATCACCTTCGCCGCACTCCACCTGACCGATTGGCAGCAGCTTTGCCCATTGGACTGCATGTTGTGCTCTCAGCTCAGCTCAGGCGCAGGCATCCTCCAAACCCACACTGCAAGGCTGCACTGTTAGCTTGAACCATGGAGGAGACTGGTTCAAACCAGAATGATGACATTGCAAGGGGCTGTGAACGCCTCCACCAGTGACTGCTCCATGCCCAGTCGTCCAACTGTTCTGCAGTCCACTAAAACACTCATTAGTTTGCAGTCTGTGCCCGAGGGGTGAAAAGTCCTGGAACACTTGGTGGCACCTGCATTCCTCTGTGTTGCTTGTGTGGGCAGATAAGCGAGAGGCCCAACTCGACGCATATCAATGTGGCTGCACCTGAACTGTCTCAGCTGTAGGGGAATTTTCACTTTATACAAGGTATAAGGTACAAGGTAATGTATGGCTGCTTCCCTCTCCCCCACCCCGCACGTTCTTGTGCACTAACTTCAGCCACAGGGCAGCCCTTGCTGCCCCGCCTCCAACGCACTTCAACCTTGAAGTCCAGCAGGCGACCCGAGCGAGCCCTGTGCAACGTTACTGTGTACTCACCTCCGTCTTCCCCTCAAAATGCAGCCCACTAAGTGCACACCTTTTATATGCAATCACACCGATGTGGGTGAACAATCCAGTAGGGCGGAGGGAACGATTCCGGCAGACTGGCCTTACAATGATATGCAGATGTATTACAATGAGGTTCCCAATGTTCGATGGTGGGAAACGCAGCCTACCATCGATGGGCTGAGTGGACGATCGCAAACTAGTTTCACAACGTTGTGAAACCAATTTTTGGCTTCTCGCCATATTGTCCACTCATGCCGCCGAACACGCGTGACGCCAGCGGGCACGGACGACTTCGCCCATATTGGCATGGATGGATAATTCTTTAGCAAACAGGAAGCAGAGAGTCGGGATAAATGGAAAATTTTTGGGCTGGCAAACTATAGTTTTTGGAGTGGCAAAGGGCTCAGTGCTGGCCCTCAACTACTTATAATTTACATTATTGACTTGGATGACGGGACTGAGTGTACAGTATCTAAATTTGCTGATGACACAAAGGTAGGTAGGATAGAAAGTTGTGAAGAGGACACAAAAGGCGAGATTTTCCACCCCTGCATGCCGCTGGGATCATGCAGACCGGTCAAAAGTCAACGGACTTTTGGCTGAGCCACTGAATCTCCTGCAGCAGGCCCCGCTGCGACCAGGTTGGAAAACTGCAGCCAAAGGGCCTGCAAGGGGATACAAATAGGTTTAGTGAGTGGGAGAAAAAATGGTTGATGGAGCATATTGGCAGGAAGAATAGAAAAGCAGAATGTTACTTAAATGGAGACTGCAGAACGCGGTGGTACAGAGGGATCTGGGTGCCCTAGTACATGAATCACAAAAAGTTAGCATGCAGGTGCAGCATGTGATTGGGAAGGCATGTTGGCCTTTATTGCAAGGGGGATGGAGTATGCAAGTAGGAAAGTCTTGCTGCAGGTGTACAAGGCCTTAGTGAGACCGCATCTGGAGCATTGTGTGCAGTGTTGGTCTCCTTACTTGCATTGGAAGCAGTTCAGAGAAGGTTCACTGAGCTGATTCCTGAGATGAAGGGGTTAACTTATGAAGAAAGGTTGAACAGGTTAGGCCTATACTCACTGGAGTTTAGAAGAATGAGAGGTGATCTTATTGACATCACAAGATTCTGAGAGGACTTAACAGGGTGGATGTTGGCATGATGGTTCCCCTTGTGGGAGAGTCTAGATTTAAGGGGTACAGTACAATAAACGGTCTCCCATTTAAGATGGAGGTGAGGAGGATCCTTTCTCTCAGAGGATCATTAGCCTTTGGAATTCTCTTCCCCAGGGAGTAATAGAGGCTGGATCATTGAATATATTTAAGGCTGAGTTAAACAGTCTTTTGATAAGTAAGGGAGTCAAGGGTTATGGGGGACAGGCAGGAAAGTGGAGTTAAGGCCACAGTCAGATTATGCATGATCTTATTGAATGGTGGAGCAAGTTCGATGGGCCGAATCAGGAGCAGGAGTCGGCCATTTGGCTCATCGAACCTGCCCCACTATTAAATAAGATCATGGCTGACCTGATTGTGGCCTCAATTTCACATTATGCCTACCCATGATAATCTTAGATTCTTGACTAACAAGGGAGTCAATCTACCTCTGCTTTAAAGTATTCAATGATCCTGTGTTCCAAAGTTCCAAAGACTCATGACCCTCGAGAGAAAAAGTTCTTCTTATCTCCGTCTTAAATGGGAAACCCCTTATTTTTAAACTGTGTCCCCTAATTCCAGTCTCTCCCACAAAGGGAAACATCCTTTCAGCATCAACCCTGTCAAGTCCCCTCAGGATCTTATATGTCTCAATAATAACTCCAATGGTTACAGGCCCAGCCTGTTCAACTCTTCCTCATAAGATAAACTCCACCCCAGGTATTAGTTGAGTGAACCTTCTCTGAACTGCTTCTAATGCATTTATATCCTTTTCTAAATAAAGAGACCCAAACTATACACAGTCCTCCAGATGCAGTCTCACCAACACCCCATACAACTGTAGCAAAACATCCTTATTTTTATATTCTATTCGCTTTGCAATAAATGACAACATTCCATTTGTCTTCCTAATCACTTGCTGTACCTGCATACTAACTCTTTGTGATTCATGTATCAGGACACTCAGATCCCTCTGCACCTCAGAGTTCTTCAATCTCTCTCCATTTAAATAATATACTGCTTCTCTCTTCCTTCTGCCAAAGTGAAGAAGTTCACATTTTCCTGCATTATATTTCATCTGCCAAACTTTTGCCCACTCGCTTAACCTTTCTATGTTCCTTTACAGGCTCCTTATGTGCTCCTCGCAACTTACTTTCCTACCTAACTTTGTGTCATCAGCAAATTTAGCAACCATACATGGGGTCCCTTCATTCAAATCATTGATATAAATTTTAAATAGTTGAGGCCCCAGCGCAGATCCTTGGGGTACTTCACTCGTCACATCTTGCCAACACAAAAATGACCCATTTATGCCTATTCTCTGTTTCCTGTTAGCTAACCAATCCTCTCTCTATGCCAATATGTTACCTCCTGCACTATGAGCTTTTATTTTGTGCAGTATTCCTTGATGTGGCACATTGTCAAATGCCTTCTCGAAATCTACTTAAAGCAGATCCACAGGTTCCCCTCTATCTACGTTGCTTTTTACTTCCTCAAAGAACTCCAATAAATTAGTGAAACATGATTTCCCTTTCACAAAACCATGTTAACTCTGCCTGATTGCACTGAGATTTTCTAAGGGTAGAATTATCCCCCTGCGTCGGGGGAGTTGTGCGAGGGGAGGGGCGGGCGCGGGATGTCGCAGACCCAATCGGCATCCCCAATCGGGTCCGCGCCGCCATTTTACGTGGGGTGCGCCAATTAAGGCATGTCCAATGTCACCCCACATTATTTTACGCCTCGGCGAGTGGGCCCTGCCCTCGCTCACTGAGCCGAAAATTCTCCCCTAAGTGCCCTGCTATAACTTCCTTAATAGTAGATTCTCGCATTTTCCCAATTCCTCCTCCTATATTCCTGCTCCTATTTCTTATAATCTTATGATCTTGCCAGCCAATGCCCAAGACACTGGTTACCTCCATGATATTCCGCCTATTGTCTTTGGTCCCTGCCATAAACTTTGCTCCTTTGCCACCGATTCCATCTCTCTCCCTGACAACTGCCTGAGGCTGAACCAGACTGTTCAGAATCTTGGTGTCATATTTGACCCTAAAATGAGCTTCTGAAACATAACCTGCCCATTTCCATCTTGGTAACATCGGCCAACTTCGCTGCTGCCTTACCTATTCTGCTGCTGAAACCCTCATCCACGTCTTAGTTAATTCCAGACTTGACTATTCCAAGGCACTGTGGTTGGCCTCTCACATTCTATCCTTTGTTAACTTGAGGTCATTCTAAACACTGCCTCCCGTGTTCAAACTCGCACCAAGTCCTGTTCACCCATCACCCCAGTGCTCAGTGACCTACACTGGCTCCCAGTTAAGCAGCACCTTGATTTTAAAATGTCATCCTTGTTATCAATTTCTACTGCCCCTCCCTATCTCTGTAATATTCTCCAGCCCCAGAACCCTCTGAGATATCTGTGCTCCTCTAATTCTGGCACCTGGAGCATCCCAATTTTAATCACTCCATCATTGTGGCTGTGCCTTCAGCTACCTAGGCCCTATGCTCTAGAATTCCCTCCCTACACATTTCTGCCTCTCTATCTCACTTTCCCCCTTTAAGACACTCCTAACAACCTTCTTCTTTGACTAAGTTTTTGGTTATCTGCCCTCACATCTCCTTATATGGCTGAGTGTCATATTTTGTTTTATAATGCTCCTGTGAATCACATTAGGGTCTTTTTGTATGTTAAAAGGTGCTATATAGATACAAATTGTTATTGCAGTGTTGGGGAAAGTGCATTTAATTACTACATGCTGCAAATGTGAAGATTGCCATTGCATTATGAATATGATGCAGGTAAAGGTCCAGTCTGTGAGAGTATGCAAACTTCACACTTTCATCTTGGCTTCACTCTAAGTCGGTGTTCTTCTCTTCTGCTTGCTCCTCTTTTAGGCCTCACTGGATAGAAAATTTGAGCAGAAGGTGCAATAATAACCTTGAAGTCCTTGGTGGGCTGAATTGTTGGATGCCCTTAGATCCGACTCAGCATCAAAACTAAGGTTCAGGATATCTATCTTGTGTTCAGTGATAACAATGCGGGCAGCATAAACTTACTGTAACTATGATCTTCGGTTCTTCATGACTATCTCAAAAATTTCATAAGCCAGGGCCACCAAGAACAGCCTCAGTCTCCCATGAACTAACCTTGTACTTTTATAATTCTGCCACCATGAATGGCCATAAAATCGAAGCATTATAATTGCTGCCTGGGAAGCAGGTATGATCCTACTTTGATGATCATAGATCACCAATAGATTCATTGAGTGAAAGCCCTTACAGCTCCAAGCCAAGAAATTGTGTGCAATAAGGTCACGTGGGCACCATAAATTATTGCTCGGGTTTTATGGAATCCTGCAATGTGAAATAAAATGTAGTGGCATCACGTTTTGCTGGAAAGTTGTCTATGGGGAAACATGGTCAGAACACTCTTCGTGTAGGTCTACCTCCTGGCAGCACATAGTGCTGATAGAAGGGGCAGGAAATTGAGTATTAGCTGTTGTCCTCTTCCCCACACAAGTTACAGTACCATCTTCTCTGGGTGCTCATTGTGTTGAGAATACCCAGTCACTGATCCTGAGGGAAAATATACTGGAGGGCCAGAAAGGCCTCTCCTAACTCGTGTGCATGTTCATCTACTGTAGACACAGGCCTAGCTCTGCACATTTCCACTTCCCTCAGCTCCAGGAAAGGCTGGAAATCCAAGGGCAATGTGAGAGGGACAGAGACCTGGTAAAACATAGCTCAACTTCTTTTACCTAACCTTTACAACCAGGAAAATTGATATTTTCTAGGAGCAAGTGTCAGGAAAATCTATCCTTCAAGTCATTGAAATTTTCAACTCATGCTGTTTTCTGATGTGCTTCAAAGTGAATCTTAAAGGGCTAATTTTAACATTTAGTGGTGACTAGAAAGCTGTAGAAGCAGATGGGCTACACATTATACACCTCACAAAACAGGAAGGAAAATCAAGAGATGTATTATCGGCGGCAGATCTGCTATCAGCTGAGAGTTAAAATTGGCCCTTTAGTGGTTTCACTATCCAAATTGGAAGTGATTTACTCAATGGCTTTCATGGGCAAATTAATTTTTACTTTGGAATTGTTAATAAAATAAAAACATGCTGTATAGTAAGAAAGGATGCATAAGAAAACATTACACAGAAAATTGGGCAATACACATGGCAATAACAATATACCATATTCCAATTGTATGAATGGTCATTGAACTAATTTTATCCTGTGTACAAAGCATACTTACATATGTTTAACTACCATTTCCTATCAGTGTGCATGTCCTGGTACTTCCAAGCTGTTACTAAATGTAAAGACTAGTTTTGATGCAGATATTCACTGACTTTGTACAGAATTCTCCTTGCATTTTTTGTTATAATCAAATAGCAGTAGCAGAATCATACTGACCTTATGCCCAGCTGCCTGCAGACAACTCCAGCGTCAGCTTCATCCCAGTGGTCATCACACACAGTTCCCCATTGCCCAGAACGATAGACTTCCACGCGGCCTTCATATTCAGAACTACCTCCAACCAGTCGAATTGGAACAAATACAGATGCTAAAATTAAACAAATAAAGCGATGTTTGTTTATGCACATGTACACAAATTGACAAATGAGCTACTTTGACAATGCATGGATTATAAGTGGTAAACAACTGAAGCATTTTGAATCATTGTTTCCGCTATTAAGTGCATAATGAAGCTGGATGAAAGCTTACTTATCCAAAGATTTTCCTAGATTTTGTTATTTAATTTATTTGATGATACTAATTAATTCATTTTACTTTTGAAAGCAAACAGTGAGCACCCAAAGCAGCCAGCACTGATGTTTAATGTTAAGAAAGTCCAACTGAGCCTGAATTCTAAAGTGCTTGGTCTAACTAAGCACCTACCGTTCAGCGGGAAAATGCTTGGTGCTATCACTGGGTACACATGGAAAAGTGTTTCCAATTTCCAACGCTGTCATCACTCACTATAATCAGCGCATGGACAGAACATTACTTAGAGAGTAATTTAGGTCTGGCTGTTCTTTTGATCATTGGAACGTTACAACACAATGGGGCATTTTTCCCAGAATTTATTGTGACAAATCATTGGAAGAGCTGACAACTTATTTCATTACCTTTGGGAGGATTGCAAGTAACTGCTGCTGCCCGTTTATAGAGGCAGTTCTCACGCTGTCTGGTTTCTTTGGCGCACTCAAATAAATTGTGTTCATCACTACGGCACTGGACGTTACTCCAATGAACAGGAACCAATCCAGAAATAGGTATCTGCTCAGCTTTGCCACTTTCACTGAATAAAATGAAAAGTTACAGAGTTACAAACACATGAACAACTTTTCTAACAGCGGCATGTAAATAGATGGACGCATGCCTCTTGACTTGTCTTAGCTGGAATGCCTTAAGTTTACGTATGAATTTTAACCTGTTCTGTTCCCTCATCTTGGAATAACATTCCCACAGGGGTTTCGAAATTCCTTAACTCTTTCGGCATGAGCATGCCAGAATATAGACTCAGACTAGATATGCCAGGAATTCCCGAGGAGCTTGTATGGGGTGGAGTCACACAGGTCCTTCTAAAAGGCAGCCTGATGTACCAGCCTGTAGAACAACAGCAATAAGACCCCACCACAAGGCTCCAGGCCTGGGACGTGGCCATGTCCTCAGAAGAAAGAAGAACTTGCCATGTAAATATTTTCCCCTTACAAAGATGGCTACTATGGAGGCGCTATAGTGGCCCTCCATCCACCCCCGCATCCCACTCCACCCTGACAACCACCATGTTCTGGTACATTTCAAACAGAGTGTCACACCCCTGGAGCAGGTGGAACCTGAACTGGCATGGGCATCTTTCATGGGTACTTAAATTGGGTAACATCCCCTGGCTCTCAAAACATTGGTGAGGTCAGCAACAGAGGTCATCAGCTGACAGATCCCAGCATTCACATTAGTATCAAAGGCCAGCAGGTTTTAGACCCTAATTAAAATGCTTAAGGCTGTTCCAGGCACTTATTTTTTGAGTTACAGGATTTGTTTTATAAGGAAAGCCTGGAAAGCTTAGTATGTTAATTACATTTCTCAATCCAATGAATTAACATTGTATTTGGATTAAACGTGGTTTAGTATACTGACAAAACACAAATGGGTATTAATCTATCTAGTTAAAAAATATGAAGAAGCAAGTATAGCTGCCACTAGACTAAAGCTCCCTTAATGCACATTTGGCCCTGGGGAAATCATAACAATATGTTAAACTGCTTAGAAGATGCATAATTAATAGTATAACAAATGAAATTATTTAAAGATTTGATTCTTCATAATATTACATATGGACTTTTCTTTCTGAATTTCAAGCTTGAGGCTGGGATGTCCGGTGGACAGCACAATGAAAAATGAGGGGATACAAATTCTGGCCTGCGAACTGTGCTGAGACAGAACTTCCACTTATTCTTCTGTTCCCTCAAAGTCCCCATCCAAAATAGAATGATTCCGCTCTGCAGAACACCTTCGGTCTGTCCGCAAGCATGACCCAGACCTTCCTGTCGCTTGCCATTTCAACACACCGCCCTGCTCTCATGCCCACATGTCCATCCTTGGCCTGCTGCAATGTTCCAGTGAAGCTCAACGCAAACTGGAGGAACAGCACCTCATCTTCCGACTAGGCACTTTACAGCCTTCCTGACTTAACATTGAGTTCAACAACTTCAGATCATGAACTCTCTCCTCCATCCTCACCCCCTTTTTGATCCCCTTTGTTTCTAATAATTATTATATATTTTTTATATATATATATATTTCTTTTCCCACCTATTTCTATTATTTTTAAAATTTATTTCCATCCATTGTTTTATCTCCACCTTTTAACCTATTTTGATCCCTTCCCCCCACCCTACCCCCACTAGGGCCATCTGTCCCTTGCTTGTCCTGCTTTACCCTTAATGTCACCATTAACATATCCTTTAGCTAATATCACTATCATCTACACCCCTTTGTCCTATTGTTTATGACATCTTTGGCAATCTCTCCTTTGCCTCCACCTATCACTGGCCCTCTATCCTGCTCCACCTGTCCCACCCCCCTTAAACAGCTTATATTTCACCACATTTCTTATTCCTCTTTAGTTCTGAAGAAGAGCCACGTGCACTCGAAATGTTAACCCTGTCTTTCTTTCCACAGATGCTGTCAGGCCTGCTGAGTTTTTCCAGCAATTTTTGTTTTTGTTTCAGATGTCCAGCATCCGCAGTATTTTGCTTTTATTATAGAATGATAAGGGGTTGCTTGAATTAAAGGAACAGGCACCCACTTTATTTATGGTACTACTGGGGCATGTGCTGCAAAGAGGCACCAACATTTGGGAGCGGCATTTTGCTTCTCTATTGGAAGTAGTGAGGTAGCTGCAGGTGTGGGGAGGATGAGGGGGGATGCGGTGTTATGGGGGAGAGACAGGTTCAGGGCAGCTCACCTGGCCAGAGTGGCCAATGATCAAAAGTAAGAAAGAGATGGTGAATTTTTTATTATTAGGAAATTTATTATGTTATATTTTTAACACCATCTGATAGGTTACTGTTCTTCTGTGAAGTATTTATCAAATCGTTCACCCCCATCGACTTCTCTATATTGTCTTTCCTATTTTTTCTTCTCTTCCTTTCAGCCTCGAAAGGACTTAATTGTCATTCGAGCTTTCAGTTCTGTCATTTCTCATTACAGCTGTTGCCTCACCTGCTGCATGTTTTCAGCAATTCTGTTGTGACTAAATACGTGTCGGGAAGCCACATCTGTGGTGCAGGTTGTGTATTTTACTCGTGACAGTGTATTTGTGTTTGCATCAAGGCCATGATTCAATTATCACAGGTGTGACTGAGTTATAATAATCTTTTTGATGTGTCAGAGAATGACTAAAATGCTTCACCCTCCAGCCTGATATTTAATACAGTCCACTCAAACCTTTGGTCCAGAATTCTAAGTTGCTTCAAAATGCTGCAGGAGGTAAAATGATTACTAAATTTAAAAAAAAAAGAAATGTAGGCTGGACATGCATTAGGCAAATAGGAAGAATGTTAGAACGATTAACATAAGTAATTTAGATTTATTGTTTACCAGTATGTGGCATCACCAGCAGGGGTAATTGATAGATGTTCCTGTCCTTCCCTACGTCCACCCCAACACTGCACAGTAACGTTAGAAATTCTGGTCCTTGGTTTTCCCATGGTCCAAGGGCACCCCTGTGCATGTCCACTCCCTGGGAGTGGTGAGAGCCAGCAGAATGGGAAGGAAAGTTTGGAGCAGCTTCAGGCCTCTCAGGTTGGTTGGGATGTTTTGCCAACTGGTGGAGATTGACACCCAGAAGCTCCCAACTTCCACATCCTGGGAAGAGGGTAGCTAATAAATGACAAAAACTCATTGATCGTTAAGTGCTTGGCCTGCTCCAAGGATTCCTACGAGCCCTAAGATCTGGGGGCTGGGCCCAAACCATAGTAGCACAATGTTTCGATACCACTCTGACATCCCTGGCAAGTTGTCATTTAACCCATTCCCACTTTATTAGCATATTACAGCTGCCCCATTGAGCCTGTGACTATTGTAGGTATAAGTCATTCTGCGATGGCCATCAGGAAAGTCATGTGTCACGGACAGAAAGTATCAGCTCCATTATTGCCCACAATCAGTATCTATTGTAATAAAAGGTTTTTTATTCTCACAGACATGCCCTAATTAACACAAGATCACACACTCGGGCTCACACACGCACATATACACACACCCACACACACACACACACACACATACAGGATATGGATAAAGGGGAGGCGATCGTGTAGTGGTTTTGTCACTGGACTAGTAACCCAGAGACCCAGGGTAATGCTCTGGGGACCTGGGTTCAAATCCCACCATGGCAGGTGGTGGAATTTGAATTCAATAAAAATCAGAAAATAAAAGTCTAATGATGACCATGAAACCATTGTCAATTGTTGTAAAAACCCATCTGGTTCACTAATGCCCTTTAGGGTTGGAAATCTGCCATCCTTACCTGGTCTGGCCTACATGTGACTCCAGACCCACAGCAATGTGGTTGATTCTTAAATGCCCTCTGAAATGGCTTAGCAAGCCACTCAGTTGTATCAAACCGCTAAAAAGTCTCAAAATAGGAATGAAACCAGACGGACCACCCAGCATTGACCTAGGCATTGGAAACAACAACAGCAAACTCAGCCCTGTTGACCCTTTAAAGTCCTCCTTACTAACATCTGGAGGCTAGTGCCAAAATTGGGAGAGCTGTCTCACAGACTAGTCAAGCAACAGCCTGACATAGTCCTCCTCATGGAATTATACCTTACAAATAATGTCCCAGACACCATCATCACCATCCCTAGGTATGTCAAAGAACAAAGAAAAGTACAGCACAGGAACAGCCCTCCAAGCCTGCGCCGATCATATTGCCTGTCAACTAAAACATTTTGCATTTCCGGGGTCCGTATTCCTCTATTCCCATCCTATTCATATATTTGTCAAGCTGCATCTTAAACACCACTATCGTACCTGCTTCCACCACCTCCTCTTGCAGCGAATTCCAGACACTCACTACCCTCTGCGTAAAAAACTTGCCCCACACATCTCCTCTAAAGTTTTCTCCTCTCACCTTAAATCTATGTCCCCTAGTAATTGACTCTTCCACCCTGGGAAAAAGCTTCTGACTATCTACTTTGTCCATGCCACTCATAATTTTGTAAACTTCTATCAAGTCGCCCCTCAATGTCCGTCGCTCTAGTGAAAACAATCCGAGTTTCTCCAACCTCTCCTCATAGCTAATAACCTCCAGACCAGGCAGCATCCTGGTAAACCTCCACTGCATCTTCTCCAATGCCTCCATATCCTTCTGGTAATGTGAAGACCAGAATTGCATGCAATATTCCAAATGTGGCCTAACCAAGGTTCTATACAGCTGCAGCATGACTTCCCAGCTTTTATACTCAATACCCCTGTCAATGAAGGCAAGCATGCCATATGCCTTCCTGACTACCTTATCCATCTGCGTTGCCACTTTTAGTGACCGGTGGACCTGTACACCCAGATCCCTCAGCCCGTCGATGCACTTAAGGGTTCTGCCATTTACTGTATAATTCCTACCTGTATTAGACCTTCCAAAATGCATTACCTCGCATTTGTCCAGATTAAACTCCATCTGCCATTTCCCCGCCCAAGTCTCCAACCGATCTATATCCCGTTGTATCCTTTGACAATCCTCTTCACTATCTGCAATTCCTCCAACCTTAGTGTCGTCTGCAAACTAACTAATCAGCCCAGTTACATTTTCCTCCAAATCATTTACGTATACTACAAACAGCAAGGGTCCCAGCACTGATCACTGAGGAACACCACTAGTCACAGCTGTCCATTCAGAAAAGCACCCTTCCACTGCTACCCTCTGGCTTCTATGACCAAGCCAATTCTGTATCCATCTTACCAGCTCACCTCTGATCCTGTACGACTTTACCTTCTGTACCAGTCTGCCATGAGGGACCTTGTCAAAGGCCTTACTGAAATCCATGTATATAACATCCACTGTCCTTCCATCGTCGATCATCTTTGTCACTTCCTCAAAAAACTCAATCAAGTTAGTGAGTCACAACCTCCCCTTCACAAAACCATGCTGCCTCTCACTAATATGCCTATTTGCTTCCAAATGGTAGTAAATCCTGTCACGAAGAATCTTCTCCAATAATTTCCCTACCACTGACGTAAGGTTCACTGGCCTGTAATTTCCTGGATTATCCCTGCTACCCTTCTTAAACGATGGAACAACAATGGCCATTCTCCAGTCCTCTGGGACCTCACCCTTAGCCAGTGAGGATACAAAGATTTTTGTCAAGGCCCCAGCAATGTCCTCCCTTGCCTCCCTCAGTACTCTGGGGTAGATCCCATCTGGCCCTGGGGACTTATCCACCTTAATATTCTTGCCACCGGCAAGACAGACCCAGCAGAGGTGGCAGCACAGTGGTATACAGTTGGGACGGAGTTGCCCTGGGAGTCCTCAACATCGACTCCAGACCCCATGAAGTCTCATGGCATCAGGTCAAACATGGGCATGGAAATCTCCTGATTACCACGTACCGCAATCCCTCAGGTGATGAATCAGTGCTCCTCCATGTTGAACACCACTTGGAGGAAGCACTGAGGGTGACAAAGGCACAGGATTTACTCTGGGTGGGGGACTTCAATTCTCTCGGTAGCACCACCACTGGCCAAGATGGCTGAGTCCTAAATGACATAGCTGCTAGACAGGGTCTGTGGCAGGTGGTGAGGGAACCAGCAAGAGGGAAAAACATACTTGACCTCATCCTCACCTACCTGCCTGCCGCAGGTGCATCTGTCCATCACAGTATCGATAGGAGTGACCACCACGTAGTCGTTATGGAGGTAAAGTCCCAGCCTCACATTGAGGATACCCTCCATCGTGTTATGTGGCATCACCACCATGCTAAATGGGATAGATTTCGTGCAGATCTAGCAACTCAAGTTTGGGCAAACATGAGGCACTGTGGGCCATCAGCAACAGCAGAATTGTACACGAACACAATCTGTAATCTCATGGCCCGGCATATCCCCCACTACCATTACCATCAAACCAGGGGATCTGCCCTGGTTCAATGAAGGGTGCAGGAGGGCATGCCAGGAGCAGCACCAGGCATACCTAAAAATGAGGTATCAACCTGCTGAAGCTACAACACAGGACTACTTGCGTGCCAAGCAGCATAAGCAGCAAGTGATAGAGTGAGCTAAGTGATCCCACAACCAACGGATCAGATCTAAGCTCTGCAGTCCTGCCACAGCCAATCGTGAATGGTGGTGGACAATTAAACAACTCACTGGAGGAGGAGGCTCCACAATTATGACCATCCTCAATGATGGAGGAGCCCGGTGCATCAGTGCAAAAGATAAGGCTGAAGCATTTGCTACAATCTTCAGCTAGAAGTGCCGGGTGGATAATCTATCTCTGCCTCCTCCGGAGATCCCCACCATCACAGATGCCAATCTTCAGCCAATTCGATTCTCTCCAAGCGATATCAAGAAATGGCTGAAGGCATTGGATACTGCAAAGGCTATGGGCCCTGACAATATACCGGCAATAGTACTGAAGACTTGTGCTCCAGAACTTTCCACGCCCTAGCCAAGCTGTTCCAGTTCAGCTACAATACTGGCATCTAACCGACTATGTGGAAAATTGCCCAGGTATGTCCTATACACAAAAAGCAGGACAAATTCAACAATTATTGCCCCATCAGTCTACACTCCATCATCAGTAAAGTAATGAAAGGGGTCATCAACAATGCTATCAAGCAGCACTTGCTTAGCAATAACCTGCTCACTGACATCTAGTTTGTGTTCCGCCTGGGCCACTCAGCTCCTGACTTCATTACAGCCTTAGTTCAAACATGGACAAAAGAGCTGATCTCCCAAGGTGAGGTGAGAGCGACTGCCCATGACGTCAAGGCTGTATTTAACCGAGTGCGACATCACGGAGCCCTCTCAAAACTGGAGTCAATGGTAATCAGGGGGAAAACTCTCCACAGGCTGGAGTCATATCTAGCACAAAGGAAGATGGTTATGGTGGTTTGAGGTCAGTCATCTGAGCTCCAGGGCATCACTGCAGGGGTTCCTCAGGGTAGTGTCCTAGGCCCAACCATCTTCAGCTGCTTCATCAACAACCTTCCTTCCATCATAAGGGCAGAAGTGGGGATGTTTGCTGATTATTGCACAATGTTCAGCACCATTCACAACTCCTCAGATACTAAAGCAGTCCATGTCCAAATGCAGCAAGACCTGGACAATATCCAGGCTTGGGCTGACAAGTGGCAAGTAACATTCGTGCCACACAGGTGTCAGGCAATGACCATCTCCAGCAAGAGAGAATCTAACAATCACCCCTTAAATTTCAATGGCATTACCATCACTGTAACCCCCACTATCAGCATCCTGGGCGTTACCATTGACCAGAAACTGAACTGGATTCACTATATAAATACTGTGGCTACAAGAGCATGTCAGAGGCTGGGAATCCTGTGACAAGTAACTCACCTCCTGACTCCCCAAAGCCTGTCCACCATCTAGAAGACACAAATCAGGAGTGTGATGGAATACTCCCCACTTTCCTGGATGAGTGCAGCTCCAACAACACTCAAAAAGCTTGACACCATCCAGGACAAAGCAGCCCGCTTGGTTGGCACCGCATCCACAAACATTTACTCCCTCCACCACCGACGCACAGTAGCAGCAGTGTGTACCATCTACAAGATGCGCTGCAGGAATTCACCAAGACTCCTTAGACAGCACCTTCCAAACCCATGACCACTACCATCTAGAAGGACAAGGGCAACAGATAGATGGGAACACCACCACCTGGAAGTTCCCCTCCAAGGCACTCACCATCCTGACTTGGAAATATATTGCCGTTCCTTCACTGTCACTGGGTCAATATCCTGGAACTCACGGCAATTTTTGGAATTCACACATTTCATTGCTTAGGGATTGGCCAACTTCGAAAGACCATAGAGTTTCCAGACTGCCTGTTTCCATGTTTCATGCTGGACAAAAGGGAAGATCGAAACTCAATGACCACTATCAACTTCCCAATGTACTATGATGGCCTCCCTCATTCAAACTAGACTGGGTGGGCCTCAGAAATGTGTGTATACCTACACCACATGGACTGCAGCGGTTCAAGAAGGCAGCTCACCACCACCTTCTCAAAGGCCACTAGGGATGGGTAATAAATGCTGGCCCAGCCATTGAAGCCCACATCCCCTGAATGAATAATTTTAAAAAGTAAATGAGAATTTCCATTCTCAAATGTGACAGACTTGTGGAATTAATTCAATGATTTAAGGTTGGAGGGGGGGGTCTTGTAAAGCAAATGGTTCACAGCAGGTTGTGAGGTTTCTTGTAGTTCAATATCTAGGAGTTTGGTTCTCAGGTGAACTTTGAAACTGGAACAGGTTAAGTACTTTGGCTGCTTGATGACTTACAGCTAGTTTCAGAATCTGGTTCTCAAGACTGGCTGAAAACTGATGGTTCTGCTGGATCCTGGGGTAATAAGGATGTAGTCCCTGACCTAGTTTCGCTAACTTGACCATTGGGTTAACATTTCTGAGGCCCACCCACTTAGTTTGAATGGGGGGCGGCCATCATGGTACAATGGGAAGTTGATAATGGCCATTGAGTTTCAATTTTCCCTTTTGTCCAGCATGAAGCATGGAAACAGGCAGTCTGGAAACTCCATAGTCTTTAGAAGTTGGCCAATCCTTAAACAATGAAATGTGTGAATTCCACAAATTGCTGTGAGGTACCTTCACCTATGTCAATATTTAATTAGGTATTCGCCGAAGACTTGATACTATCTGTAATCCAAATGTGAACAATCACATGACCTGCAGCACCATCTTAATAGCTTGTTTGTGTCCAATTTTTAAAAGTATTGTGAAAGTTCATAACATGACATGCCTGTACTGGGCATGACATATGGAAATTCCGGGACAACCTAAAAGCATGTATCCCAGGATTAGAGGGAAATAAACCATGTATCACAATATCCACAAGTTAAAATAAATTGTTGCAGCTGGATTGAACAGATACTGAATATATAGCCATTTCCAGAATTAATTTTTATTACAAGCATGTAGCTTGTTATATTTCAGCTATTCTTTTTTAAAGAATACAAGAGAACTGGCATGAAATGCTGAAATAATTAAGCGATTTTGTTATTAGATAATTTTATTTCTAACTCAGAATATGAAACATCCTTCTATCCTGTCAGATACATAGGGATCCTTAATTAATCCCATTAGAGCAGAGGATTCAACACTGATGAAGTGCAAATAAGCACAAGAAAATCCAAAGGCCGACGCCTGCAAATCAGCGATTTCTGTCCTCAATTAAATAGAACCAGGAACAGGAGAAAAATCGGGATTTTAGACTCTTCTGCAACCAAATGTTTGTGTCTTAGAGGAGAAGCTTGGATAACTTTTTGAGTTCAGTGGTCTCAGTCCTCACCCCCATATACAGAAAGAGCATTTTACTTTGATAGGATTTAACTCACATCATTCCTTTCTGATAATTGTATATTTAACTAAAGGAAACATCACCACTTGCAAGTTCCCCTTCAAGCCACACACAACCCTGAGTTGAAACTATATCACTGCTCTTTCACCAGACCTGGAACTCCCTTCCTAATAGCACTTGTGGCGTATCTACACCAAGTAGACTGCCGCGGTTCAAAAAGCCGGCTCACTGCCTCCTTCTCAGGGGCAATTAGGAATGGGCAACAAATGCTGGCCTAGCCAGCAATGCATACAACCCATGAAAAAGTAAATAAAATGTGTTTAATTATATGCGGGTGTTGGGCATTAACTGGGGATTCACTTGAGTTCCTGTAAATAGACAGCTCAAACATAGATTGCGTTGTTTAATGGACTCCCAAGATACCTGCATTTTTTGCAGTCTTGTGGAGTCTGTGGACCACACATGTGTAAGTTGTCATAGGCTGCACTCCCTTTTTAGTTACCTTAAAAATTTATTTCTTAATTTTTGGTTGCACTTCAGTCCCACGCTCCTAATATTTGGGCACCAGTGTGGAGGAAGGCAGGGAGGGTGGAGGACCTCCTCGTGAACCTACTCCTGGGCCTGGCCAAGTTGGCCATCAACAGGTCCAGGCAGCAGGCAACCAAGGGGGTTGTCCGACCCGACTGTCTGCCCCTCCTCCGTGTCTGGGTGTCCCTGGGGCGGAAGCCATCTGTGACTGGTGGGCACCGTGGGGGACGGGGATGCATTGTTGATCCCCACAATCACACTTTGGTTTAACCTTTGTAAGCGAATCTTGGATCTTTGATCTCACCAAGGAAACATGCTTGTTTCTCTTTTTGGTGAGACTCCTCTATTTCACAAATGGTCTTGTGTGCAAAAATTATCCATGATCCTCTGTGTATCTAGAAGGTTTAGTTCTGCACATCTTTCCAAAGGGTGCCACAATGAAAGCATCCCGCAGTGCTTGCAGGAGCCTGTGAGGCTTTTTGTTGCCACGGCACTGGCGTGGTTTACTGGCATCTTGAGCTTTTGTTCCATGAGGTTTTTTTTTGCCACGGATTGTCTTTGACATTCTTCTGTTTAATAAGCTGTACTGTCATTGGGTACTTTCTCAGTCATGATTTGCCTTTCCTCTTTCGTATGGCTCTATTTTACTGGCAGACTTCTGATTGTCTGACTAACCGTAGCGCCTCCTCCACAGTTAAGTCTTCTTTGGATGGCAGTAGGTCAGAAAGGGTGTCATAAGTTACCCTGGCTATGATGCAGTCTCGTATCAGCTCAGATTTATCACCATATTCGCAACTTTCAGCCAGTTGATACAAGTCATTGATAAAGGTATGGATGGGTTTGCCAAGTTTCTGGGTCCTTTTGTTAAACTTGGCTCTTTCCAATATTTTGTTACTCCATAGGTTAAAATAATTATCAAGGCTTTTAAAATCTCTTCAAATTTATCTGATGTTTTGTTAATGCCTTGACTTACTATCACATCATCAGCAATTGCTCCAATAGAGTACTATAATGTATTGACATGCTCAGCCTCTGACTTATTGTTTGACCTGGGTTCAATTCTGAGTCTTAAAAATCTCTTCCTCCATACTGCCAAATTGTGTGTGATCTGGTCCTGCCATGTGCCCAAATTGGTCTGGAAAGGTCATTTTGGAATCCATAGCTGTTTAAAGCTCTTAGGAGGTTTGCCTGGATTTCTTAAACTTCTGGTGCAGTAATGGAGTTTTCCTGCGCTGATCAGGCTTTTACTGATACCCGCTGTGGTCACTGACCCTCTCTGCTACTCATTCCTATTCTTCGCTGTATTTTGAAATTAATTGCTGGAAGTAATTATTACGCCCAGTTCACTGTCTTCCTCCCATTGGGGAATTGTTCTGCGCAGCATTTTTTTTTCAATTGTTGCCACACAGTTGCTATGTGTAATGGCACCGACCTCGGACATGGGCTGCGGAGGGGTATCGAAATCCACGCTCGCCAAAATGGAATTTCTCCAGGTGCTGCCTGCTTACTGCACTATTAATGATTTTAAGCCTTTTTCAAGGTTTGCTCACCCTTCCTCAATCATCGCCAGATTCTTTGACTTTGCTGCTGGATCAGGATTTTTCATGGACAATCACATGCTATGACGTAGCCCTTTGCAAGCTGAACAGTCAATTTTTATCTGCCACTCAGCCTCCACATCTTCTATGGAGATATTTTTTGGAGAATTTCAACTGTCTTACCGAAGTCTTTAGTTTTGGTGCCCTTTTTTCAGGTCAGACTTGCAGACTTTTTTAAAGTTGATTTTTGGAGATTTTGGGGTCCTTCACTGCTGCACCATGTTGTATGTGGGTTATGACAGGCTAAGGAATGGTTGTGGAGACAAAGATATGTCTGAACAATAACTGGATTATTGCATGAACATAACTTTTCACAGATATACAAGACACAGGCACTACTCAATCTAAGCCATGAGCTTTTCCAACTAGACTTTTAGTCATGTGACTCTCTCTTACATCATCATGTGGGCAGTATTGTTTTTCCAGTCCCATACATTAACCCTTTCAGCTCTTAAACACCCTAATACTACATATTTGACAAAGCATAAATTTTGGTTTACATAGCTCAATCGGTAAAACTAATGTCCTTACCCAGTCTGACCTACATGAGACTCCTCACCCACAGCAAAGGGAGTGATCTTCTGAAATGTCCTAGCAAGCTAATCAGTTGTATCAAACCACTACAGAAAAGTCAAATATGAATAAAAACTGATGGAGCACTTGGCATCGACCTAGGCATCAGAAACAACAACAGCACACCCAGCCCAGTTGACCCTGCGAAGTCCTCCTCACTAACATCTGGGGACTAAAATTGGGAGAGCTGTCCCACAGGCTAGCCAAGCCATTCGTAGTCACACTCACCAAATCATACCTTTCATCCAATGTTCCAGACTCCTCCATCACCATCCCTGGGTATGCTCTGTGCCACTGGCAGGTCAGACCCAGAAAAGTTGGCCGAAAAGCGGTATACAGTCAGGGGGAGTGGCCTTAGGAGTTTTCAACATGGCTCTGGATCCCTGGAATCAGGTCAAATGTGGGCAAGGAAACCTGTTGATCACCATCTTCCACCCTCCCTCAGCTGATGAATCAGTACACCTCCATATTGAACATCACTTGGAAGAATCACTGAGGGTAGCAAGGATACAGAACATAGACTGAGTTGGGGACTTCTACGTCCATCACCAAGAACAGCAACCTGTAATGGAGTCCTGGAGGACATATCTGCCAGACTGGGCCTGCAGCAGATGGTGAGAGAACCAACAAGAGGGACAAAGTTACTTGAGCCCATCCTCAGCAATCTACCTGTCGCAGATGCATGACAGCTTTGGTAGAAATGACCTGACTCACTAATATAGACAACAATGCGACCTGGATATTAGTCAGCAGTGAAGGAATGGCACTCACTGTTCGCTATGCTGGCGGCTGCCCTGGGTTTTTGCAAGCTTCTGAGCAGAGTCATTCTGCTATCGGACATCTGATCCAGCACAGCTTCCCTCTACTGGGGATCTGTGGCATGAATGAACAGGCCAATCAGATTGAAAAATCCTCACAAAGCACGCAGTCTAAACCAGGAAGTATAAATCAGATTTCAGTCAAGTGAAGAGCGAAATAAAGATTGGAAAAAAAGGTAGGAATATAGGAACATAGGAAATGGGAGCAGGAGTAGGCCATTTGGCCCCTCGAGCCTGCTCTGCCATTCAAGTAGATCATGGCCGATGTTCTACCTTAATGCAATTTTCCAGCACTGTCCTCATATCCCTTGATGTCTTTACTACCTAGAAACCTATCAATCTCTGTCTTGAACAAATTGAATGACAGATCCTCCACAGCCCTCTGGGGTAGAGAATACCAAAGATTTACCACACTCTGAGCAAAGAAATTCCTCCTTATCTTAGTCCTAAGTAGCCTACCCCTTATTCTGAGACTGTGTCCCCTGGTTCTAGATCCCCCTGCCATAGGAAAAGTACTTCCTGCACCTATCTTGTCAAGCCCAGTAAGAATTTTGCAAGTTTCAATGAGATCGCTCTCATTCTTCAAAACTCTAGAAAATACAGACCCAGTCTCTTCAATCTCTCCTCATAGGACAATCTCACCAACCCAGGAATCAATCTGGTGAACATTCATTGCACTCCCTTTGTGGCAAGTGTACACCTTCCTTAGGTAAGGAGATCAAAACTGTATGCAACAATCCAGATATGGTCTCACCAAGGCTCTATACAATTGCAGAAAGACATCTTTACTCCTGTACTCAAATCCCCTTGTGATGAAGGCCAATATACTATTTGCCTTCTTAATTGCTTGCTGCACCTCAATACTAGCTTTCAGTCACTCATGAACAAGGACACCCAGGTTCTTTTGAACATCAACACTTTCCAATTGCTCATCGTTTAAAAAAATCTGCCATGTTCTTTCCCATTCACTTAGCCTATCTAAATCCCCTTGAAGCCTCTTTGTATCCTCCTCACAACTCACAGACCCACCTAGTTTTGTGTCATCAGCTCTTAAGAAGGGTCATTTGGACTTGAAACATTAACTCTGTTTCTCTCTCCACAGATGCTGCCAGACCTGCTGAGTTTTTCCAGCATTTTCTGTTTTTGTTTCAGATTTCCAGCATCCGCAGTATTTTGCTTATATCTTGGAAATATTACATTTGGTCTCCACATATAAATCATTGATATAGATTATGAATAGCTGGGGCCTAAGCACTGATCCTTGTGGTATCCCACCTGTCACAGCCTGTCAACCCGAGAATGAGCTGTTTATTCTTACTCTTTGTTTTCTGTCCGTTAACCAATTCTCAATCCATGCCATGCCACCCCAATCCTAAATGCTCTAATAGGAGACAGAATGAGAGGGAGAGAGAGAGAGAGAAATAAGAGACAGTTAGAAAAAGTTAGAAGTATTATTTTATATTTTTAAAAATCTCCAACACTAAACTTAAATTCTCAAGGCCAGAGGGGTTATTTGGCAGTCATTATGACTTACCACATCATCAACAATTCACTTACACATGTATACACTAGCCCTAACTTTTTTCTGGCATGTTTAGTGGATAATTAGTGGCTAAGGGCTACAACTCCATGCCGTTACATGGATTTCAATGCCATATCTATCGTAAGGCACTGTTATATTACAGCCTATGGACTTCCAGATTTCCATGTTTAACTAAGGATATGTGTACTCTGGAATATGCATTCCAATGTACTCCATTGTAACGGTGAGCATTGTTAGCCCCAGCATTATTCTCAAGGCAAAATCTGGGCCAAAGAATAGTTTTAGGCTATAATGCACATTCAGGGCAGAATTTTATGGCAAGTGAGCAGGTGGTGTGGGCAGAAGCGGAAGTAGATGTATCATCCAATCCCACCTAGTCCCATCAGCCCACAGCAATTTAATGTCCAACAGGGCTAATGGTGAGATTTCTGTCCCCAGCTGGGGAGAAAGTCCCGACTCCAAGAGTTGCCAGCTGACCACTGGCTGGGAGCTCTCTGGTCCCAGCAGCGCTTCTCGGAGCAGTGGCCACTGCTGGAACTGCAGGAGACCCCGATGAGGATTGTCGCTGGAACCGCAGAGTAAGGTAAGTGTGGCAAAGGAATATCGCCGGGGTCAGGCTGGTAGGCGTTAGTGAGGTGGGCTAGGGGGATCAGCGGTCTGGTTGGATAGGGAAGAGAGGAGGGAAAATGTGGGGTGATAAAAGCCTGTGGGGCCCTCAGATGTAAACAGAGGCCTTGTAAAGAAGGAACACCCTCCCACCTTCCACAATTTGCCTGATCAGTGTTACCCGCCAGGTTTTTCGCCCATCACTGGTCTCAGCCCATCACCTGGGAAATAACTGTGGAGTTTGGAAGTGGCCCTTAAGTGGCCATTAATTGACCCATTCCTCCCTCACCACTCATAACATTGTAGTGGGGGCAGGGGCAAGTGGGGTAGGCAATAGGAAAGGCACCCATGGCATTTTACGGTTCCCTCACCCCCCACCCCACCCTGCACCACCTGCAAAATGCAGGGAAGAATAGCATTCTACTTTTAGCTTTTATTAAAGATTTTGCATGTCCACAAATTACCTATTTTACCCTAGGTGCTCTGCATAAACATTTAGCTTGTAATTAATTTTATAAAAATACAAAAATATCTGAACATTTAGCTGGGCAATAGTGCTTCAGAAAAGAATCTCTAAAAGCCTTACAGGCCTTTACAATTAGCAGTTGGATGTGCTTTACGACATTCCTCTGTTGACTATTTTAATACAAATTATGTTACGTCATTTTAAAAGAGTTAATGTCACTGCTAAAACGTTGGACAGTGGAATGTCATATAGAGAAGTAAAGTACTTAGCTGCCAAAATCACTACCTGTATTTTCTACATTATATTTGATGAATAATATTCGGCCTTATTCCTATCTTCAGTGCTGTGCAGAAACTTATATTGGACATTGAGTTCAATTTCTCAATTCCGCAGCCTTATGCTAGGCTTGCATGAAACTGGTGGCTTCAAATGGCCACTTAATAGTTTTCTATGCTTTACTATAGCATTCCCTTATTGAGGTTTGGTTTTCACATATGAAAAATTGCCTTCCATATTTGCACTATCTTTATTATTTTTGTGGTACATAGTATTATTGTAAATATGTTCAGGGTTAATGGCCCTAAATTAGCTGGTATGAGCTATTTAGCACAGATGCATTTGAGACTGATCTATTTGGTTACTGCTCCTGAAGTAAGTGTTGACAGTTCTTTCACAGATTTTTACTTCAAATTAATGATAGACATTGTCACCTTGGCTGGACCTTGAGTGTTCTATGATCTCTGATGAATATTTTCTTGAAGTGAATTGTTCTTTGTTTTCCATTCTTTACTTTGCATTGGATTGATTGCTAAAGGTTTCTAGAAGGGACACAGGCAGTGGGCGCAGGCATTGTAAGCTTTATATGAAGAAGTGCATTCATCTTTGTCTTAAAAAACACTAGGCAGAATTTTACAGCCCCTCCCACCGGCAGGCATTTCTGGTCCCGCTGAAATCAATGGGCTTTTGAATGGCTCGCTGTATTTTCCGGCCCTACTCCCACTGCGATGGGGCCATGAAATTCTGCCCACTGTCCTTCTCAATTCACTTTATCTACTTCTATCACAGGTTCTCATGTAGGATGAGTCCGAGTTTGGCAAAATGTTTGCAAAAACTGAAGACAGCAGGAATGCAATGCATCGCATGTAACATTGAACAGAAATGCTAGCCATTAGCTTTCATGTTATTTATTGTATACTACCAGCCCATGGGTCAAGAATTAGCCTGTTCAATCACACAGAGGCCCATGGCAAAAACTCATGACCTTGAGCA
Source organism: Cetorhinus maximus (assembly GCF_964194155.1). Classification (NCBI taxonomy): domain Eukaryota; kingdom Metazoa; phylum Chordata; class Chondrichthyes; order Lamniformes; family Cetorhinidae; genus Cetorhinus; species Cetorhinus maximus. The sequence goes on from NC_135879.1 coordinate 85,101,407, forward strand.
GACATCATCCTCGGATCAAGGAACAGCCAAGATGATGACCAGCCCGTAGTAATATCTAGCACGTGGAATCAGCAAATAATGAATTGCTACACTTACTCCTCTATGCTTTGTAAAAATGTGTTTAAAAGCTTTGTAATTTAAAAATTGTGTTTACATTATACATGTAAGATTGTATGCCCAAGGAATTCTACTGATCACTTCCCAATGACTGAAATCTGATAGGCATACCGTTTATTCATTTGAATGTTTGTCAGGCTGGACATTTTTTTGCAAGGCTGTATTGTATAGGATAACACATGCCCTGCCAGAATTGGAGTTTTATAAAGCCAGATTATTTTTCAAGGTTAGTATCTGTCTCACAAACTGCTTTTCCTCAATAAATTATTCAGTTGTAGTAGTGTTGCTCACACTTTCTATACTTAAAGCTACTTTTGTTGCCATCCTCTTCTCAATTCTGAACAAAGTTAGCTTTCTTAAACTCAAATGTCAGCTCAAGGACATAAAACAATTACCGACTGGAGTTAAGGAATGGCGTTAAACAATTTTTGAAGCAGTGTTACGTGCTTTTCATGGTTTCATCTCTATAACTCTTGATTTAACAGTTTGCCGCTGTAACTTGAAAACTGAAGTTCATGTTTTAAATAACATTTAGCATTAAATGAGAAAAAAATATTCCACACAGTGAATAAATATCCAAGGGATGTGTGATCTGATTGATTGTGCAAAATGGAAATAACTAAATCATACTAAGAATACGAACATATGAAATAGGAGCAGGAGTAGGCCATTCAGCCCCTCGAGCCTGCTCCGCCATTCAATAAGATCATGGCTGATCTGTTTGTGTTTCAAATTCCACATTCCCATCTACCTCCAATAATCCTTGCCTAACAAGACTCTATCTACCTCTGCCTTAAAAATATTCAATGACCCCCACCTCCACTGCCTTCGAAGGCAGAGAGTTCCAAAGTTGCACAACCCTCTGAGATAAAAGAATTTCTCCTCATCTCTGTGCTAAAAGGCAATCCCTAATTTTAAAACAGTGCCCTCTTGTTCTGGACTCACCCACAAAAAGAAACATCCTCTCCATGTCCACCTTGTCAATACCGTTCAGGATTTTATATACTTCAATCAAGTCGCCCCTCACTCTTCTAAACTCTAGTGGAAACAAACCCAGCCTGTCTAACTTTTCCTCATAAGACAACCTGCTCATTCCAGTATCAATCTAGTGAACCCCCTCTGAACTGCCTCCAAAGCATTTATATCCTTCCTTAAATAAGGAGATCAAACTGCATACAATGTTCGAGATGTGGTCTCACCAATGCCCTGTGTAACTGAAGCATAACATCCTTACTTTTATGTTCAATTCCTCTCATAATAAAGGATAGCATTCCATTAGCCCTCTTAATTACTTGCTTTATCTGCATGAGAACACCTAGATCCCTCTGCACCTCGGAATTCTGCAGCCATTCTCCATTTAAGTAATACTCTGTTTTCTTATTCTTCCTGCTGAAGTAAACAACATTTTCCTACATTATACTCCATCTTCTAGGTTTTTGCCCACTCACTCAACCTATCCATATCCACTTGCAACCTCCTTCTGTCCTCTTCACAACATACTTTCCTACCTATCTTTGTGTCATCTGCAAATTTAATTACCATGCCTTCACTCACACAACACATCCTGCCAATCAGAAAAAGACCCATTTATGCATACTCTCTATTTCCTGCCAGCCAGCCAATCTTCTATTGATGCTAATATGTTACTCCTACACCATAAGCTTTTATTTTTCGCAATAACCTTTGCTGTAGCACCTTATCAAAAGCCTTCAGGAAATCTAAGTACAATATGTCTACAGGCTCCCTTTTATCCTCAGTGCATGTTACTCCTTCAAAGAAATTCAATAAATTAGTTAAACATGATTTCCCTTTCACAAAACCATGCTGACTCTTCCCAATTACCTTCAGTTTCTCTAAATGCTCAGCTATAACCTGCTTAATGATTGATTCTAACACCTTCCCTATGACAGGCGTCAAACTAACTGGTTTGCTAAATGAGATAGTTGCTCATTTATTACTTTTGACCATTGAGGAACAATGGCTATGACTAGAAATTAATGGACATTAGAAATGCCACCTTGCTTATATGAGCCATGCAATGGTCTTCTGTTTCCAACTGAGCCAACAATTAGAACTTACCTCCAGACAATCACCTTCTGGAACTGGGGACTGTAGTATTATCTTTTTTGGCAACAAGGAAGAAATGTAAGTTTTAAAATAGCACATCCCTAAACACAGAAAGATGTGGTGGAACAACAACAACAACTATTTTTCCTATATAATAACTTTAACGCAATAAAACATCCCAAGATTCTTTGCATGAGCATTATAAAACAAAATTTGACACTGGGATGACCAAAAGCTTGGTCAAGGAGGTAGATCTTCAACAATGCCTTAAAAGACCTAAGCAAAATAGAAGGGTGAAGAGGTGTAGGGAAGGAACTCCAGGGCTTTAGGTCTTAGGCAATTGAAGGCATGGCCACCAATGGTGGAACAACTGAAATCAGGGATGGTTAAGAGTCCAGAATTAGAGGAGCACAGATATCTCAGAGGGTTCTGGGGATGGAGGAGAATTCAGAGATAGGGAAGGACAAGGCTATGGAGGGATTTGAAAGTAAGGGAGAGAATTTTAAAATCAAGACATCGCTTGTCTGGGGGCCAATGTGGGTCAGCGAGCACAAGAGTGATAGGTGAACAGGGCTTGGTGCAAGTTAGGGCAAGGGCAGCAGTGTTTTGGTTGGCCTCAAGTTTACAATTTTAAAATGTGGAAGATTAACCAGGAGCGCACTGAATAGTCAACTCAAGAGGTAACAAATCTAAAGTTGCTGGGTAATAATCAAGTTCAGAAATCTTGGTTGAATTTTTTCTTCTACCTCAGTGAATGCAAATACTGGGCTTAACTTTTGAAGGCCAGAAAGCACCAGTGGGCGATTAATTGGAAAATTGTATACTGATTGCATTACAGATACATGGGTGACAATAGGCAATGGTGGGGTTGGTGGTATGGCAGGGATAGGGAGGAAGGAGACCCGGGGAACAATGGGTAATGGTGGGGTTAGTAGGGGAGAAGACAATGGCAGACAGTGGGGAGACTGAGGGTGGGGGAGCTGGAGCCTGACATGAAAGACTGGAACGCAGACACAGAAGGGGGTAGAATGGGAACCGCAGTGTATGAATGAGAGGATGCACACATATTCCGGAATACAAGGGGGTGTTGTGTTAGTGTGGCACAAGAGGGATGGGTTGCACAGAGACTCATGAAGGTGAGGGAGGGGAAAGGTTTGCATATTAGGGGTGAGTTGCACAGAGATTCATGGGGCTGGTGGGGAGGGACACTGTGCTGTCAGCAGTAAAGAAGGAATAGGATAGCTCATTGAAAGACAGTCATAGTCCCTGGTCTGGGGCCAGGTAGTCAGGGTGAGACATTAAAGGCAGTCCTGGGACTGAGTGCACCTCATAGTTAGGGTGAGAAATTAAAGGCAGTCGCAGGGCTTTGTGGGCCATGCTACAGGGCCATGCATAGCATGCATGTCATAGTCCTGCTCCAGGGAAGGGCAATGGCTGTGTGCTCGATGGGATAAAGCACAGCTTGGTGTGCAGGGCCTGGTCACTGTCACTGGCCATGGTCTTATCTGGCTTGGTACTGGGCTGCAGATAGGATGCTAAGGGTTAGGTGAGGCATCCGCAGCCTGTAAAGAGGAAATACATAATACAGAGGCGGGGTATTCAAAACTCTTCTGTGGGGGGGTGTCTCCTCTGTATGTGACCATGCACGCAGCCTTGAGATGGGGAGGGGCGAGGTCCACATGGGGCGTGGGGACATCAACAGTGATGGGCTCAGGGTGGAGGGCTGGAATGTTGACCATAATTGCAGTAGGATGCAAGACTACTAGGAGAGGTGAGAGAATAATGGGAGAGAGCTCTATCTGCACATTGTGGTGCTCCAGGAAGATTGGAGGTGCACGAACACTGACAGAGGGAGGGTCAAAGCTGGTCTCAAAATGAAATCTCAAAATCACCATCTTACAATCACAAAGTAATGGCATAGTAACAAATCAAAAGTGGAAGAGTCCACAGGGGAGGGGTCTGAATCAGTGTGGGAGCAGTCCAGGGCTGCACTCAGGGGCCCATTTCAAGGGACACCCTCAACCTGCTTGGAGTCAAAACATTGAAACGAAGTCAGGGCAAAAGAGAAAAAAGGAAGATTTCTTTGAGAAGGTTCCATTGGAGCCATTGCCTTTTTTTGCACTTCAACTAGAGATGGCAGGAGCCACTGGCTTCACAATACAGTCACTCCATTTGAGCATTAACAGAGAGGAATGTGAGAATGTAAATGAAGGTAACTGTTTGGGGAACACAGCCGCTGCATATCTGCCAGATCATCAATGAAAGTCCATAATGTGCATTCTCCAATTGACATGGATAATGGGCCAAAGGGCATCCAGTCATTGCTGAAGCGCAAGTTGAGGTTGATCAGCATAAAAGGTCATAGATTGCAGGAGTGCCTTTGGTAAGGTTGCATATTTCATGAGTGTGTCCAAACCTCTCCTAAATTCTGAGGGGTTGAGATGTAAATGATCAGGGTTGGCATCGTGGGCACCTGGATATGTGAGTGTATGCCTCAGCTGCAAGGCTGTATCATTGAGAAGCTATTAGCACAGACACAGCTCTGGCACATGACATTGACTTTCTGTTTGTGAGTAGAAGGTCTACTATATTGCCCAGTGTTCACTAATCTCACGCATCTATCAATACCCAGGGAGAAGGAGGATTGAAGAATGGAGCCTGTGCTCAATGCTGCCTTCCTGATGGCAGTGATCCGATCAAGGAGGAGGAGAAGAGCCTGGTACCGCCTAGCCCAACTTCAAGAGGAGGCCCGACCTCAGTTCCATGGTCCAGGGGAACCCCAGCAACACCCAGAAGATAAGGAGTTAGACCCAATCCCACGGGGACAACTCGCATGACCAATGGTCTACCGAAGAAGACTTTCCTGTGCTTGTCAAGGGAGGTGGTGACTCATATCTGCTAAGTTCTACAGGAGGATCTAACGCCCCAAGGACTGGGAGGACATCCCCCGCCAGTGATCTTGAAGGTCACCGCCATGCTCAACTTTTTTGCCTGCAGATCGTTCCACGGATCCACAGGGGATGTATGCAGCATCTCACAATCCTCAACACATAAATGTATCAAGGAAGTGACAGATGCCCTTTAAGGTAAGGCTCATCATTATGTAAAGTTCACACTCAATGAAGCTAGCCAGGCAGCTAGATTTCCGGGGTTTGCAGCTATCTCAGGCTTCCTTAGAGTACAGGGTGCAATCAATTGCACACATGTGGCCCCTGATGTTCATTAACAGGAATGGGTTCCACTCCCTGAATGTTCAACTGATGTGCGATCATCAGAAGCAGATCATGCATGTTTGTGCCAGGTACCCTAGGAGTTCCCATGACTCATATATCCTGAGTCACTCCCAGTTGCCTCACATATTCAAAGGGCCAAAGTGCATACAGGGTTGGCTGCTTGGGGATAACAGCTACCCGCTCAAACGTTGGCTCATGACACCGGTGCATCGTCTTCTGAGTCACTCGGAGGAGAGATACAATGTGGCGCATAAGGCAACATGATCCATCATCAAGCAGACCATTGGCATCCTGAAGATGCAACTCCAATGTTTGGACTGCTCAGGTTTGCAGTGCTCTCCAGAGAGGGTGTCTCACATCATCATGGTCTGTCGCTTCAAAGGAGGATCCCTTGTGTCATGAAGCTGTTAATGTATATAACATCTTGGAAAATATTTTTCTTTTAAAATAGAAATTTAGTCTGCGGGTGTGACTTAACTGGATTAAAGCCAGCTGGTCTGGGTGCTTTGATGGGTACTAATTTTGATATGGAAGAGAGATAGCGTGCATTTGCATTTTTTTGAATGGAGCATTCAAGAAGTGGGGTGAAAACTTTTCGCCTATCTAGCAGCTACCAAGCAATATGTTTATGTTACTAATAAAATTGGTACTGTGAAAGGGATTTCATTGTTAAAAGGTGAAGTTCAAAAAGGCTGGTGAAACAATGAGAATTAACATTCAATGGGGCTGGTTGGTATAACTTCAGTAGTTTTCAGGTGTACAGAGCAGAGGCAATGTGAGACCAAAAGGCAGCTGCAAGCCTCCAACTGGCTCCACGGTGAAAAGAACCTAATTTTGAATTTGTAAACTGAAAATGCTTTGCCTGGTGTTTGGTTAAGTCTATGGGTTGCTAAAGACAAAATACTGCGGATGCTGGAAATCTGAAACAAAAACAAAAAATACTGGAAAAACTCAGCAGGTCTGACAGCGCCTGTGGAGAGAAAGACAGAGTTAACGTTTCAAGTCCGTATGACTCTTCCTCAGAGCTAAAAGGAAGTAGAAATGTGGTGAAATATATACTGTTTAATGGTGGGGGGGGTGGAACAGGTTTCTTCCTATCTTGACTCCGTTCTCTCTCCCCTTGTCCAGTCCCTTCCCACCTACATCCATGACTCCTCTGATGCCCTACATCATATCAACAATTTCCAGTTCCCTGGCCCTAACCACCTCTTCTTCACCATGGACGTCCAATCCCTCTACACCTCCATCCCCCACCAGGATGCTCTGAGGGCTTTCCGCTTCTTCCTGGAACAGAGGCCCAAACAATCCCATCCACCACCACTCTCCTCCATCTGGCTGAACTTGTTCTCTCACTGAACAATTTCTCCTTAAACTTGTCTCACTTCCTCCAAATAAAAGGCGTGGCTATGGGTACCCACATGGGCCCCAGTTATGCCTGTCTCTTTATGGGATATGTGGAGCATTCCTTGTTTCAGTCCGACTCAGGCCCCCTCTCACAACTCTTTTTTCAGTACATCGATAACTGTTTTGATGCCGCTTCATGCTCTTGTCTAGACCTGGAAAAATTTATCAATTTTGCTTCCAATTTCCACCCCTCCATCACTTTCACATGGTCCATCTCCAACACTTCCCTTCCCTTCCTTGACCTCTTTGTCTCAATTTCTGGTGATAGACTGTCCACTAATATTCATTACAAGCCCACCAACTTCCACAGCTTCCTCTACTACAGCTCCTCACATCCTGCTTCCTGTAAGGACTCCATCCCATTCTCAGTTCCTTCGCCTCCGTTGCATCAGTTCCGATGATGCCACTTTCCAACATAGTGCTTCTGACATGTCTTCCTTCTTCCTTAACCGAGGTTTCCCACCCACGGTGGTTGACAGGGCCCTCAACCGTGTCCGACCCATCTCCCGCGTCTCTGCCCTCACACCTTCCTCTCCCTCCCAGAACCATGATCGGCTCCCCCTTGTCCTCACTTTTCACCCCACCAGCCTCCACATTCAAAGGATCATCCTCCACCATTTCTGCCAACTCAAGCATGATGCCATCACCAAACACATTTTCCCTTCACCCCCCTGTTTCCATAGGTACTGTTCCCTCTGGGACATCCTGGTCCACACCTCCATCACCCTCAACACCTCAAACCCCTCCCACAGCACTTTCCCATGCAATCGCAGAGGTTGCAACACCTGCCCCTTTACTTCCCTCCTCCTCACCGTCCAAGGGCCCAAACACTCCTTTCAAGTGAAGCAGTGCTTCACTTGCACTTCCCTCAATTTGGTCTACTGCATTCGTTGCTCCCAATGCAGTCTCCTCTACATTGGAGAGACCAAACGCAGACTGGGTGACCGCTTTGTGGAACACCTTCAGTCGGTCCGCAAGCATGACTCAGACCTTCCTGTCGCTTGCCATTTCAACACACCACCCTGCTCTCATACCCACATGTCCATCCTTGGCCTGCTGCAATGTTCCAGTGAAGCTCAACGCAAACTGGAGGAACAGCACCTCATCTTCCAATTAGGCACTTTACAGCCTTTTGGACTTAACATTGAGCTCAACAACTTCAGACCATGAACTCTCTCCTCCATCCTCACCCCTTTTTGATCCCCTTTTATCAATATTAATTTTTATTGTTTAATTTTTATTTATTTTTTCCACTTATTTTTATTATTATTATTTTTTAAATTTATTTCCATTTTTATTCATTGTTTTATCTCCAGCTTTTAGCCTATTTTTGATCTTTTTTCCCACCACCGTCCCCTCTCCCCACCCCACCCATCCCTACTAGGGCCATCTGTCACTTGCTCATGCTCTTTCCAGAGTGCTTACCCTGGTCCGGCTATTATCACATTCTGCTTTCTACTCTTAATGCCACCATTAGCACCTCCTTTAGCCAGTATCACCACCATTAACACCCCTTTACCTTTTGTTTATGACATCTTCTGCAATCTCTCCTTTGCCTCCACCTATCGCTGGCCTTCTATCCAGCTTCACCTGTTCCACCTCACTTAAACAGTATATATTTCACCACATTTCTACTTCCCTTTAGATCTGGACAAGAGCCATATGGACTCGAAACATTAACTGACTTTCTCTCCACAGATGCTGTCAGACCTGCTGAGTTTTTCCAGCATTTTTTGCTTTTATCTATGTGTTGCTGTTGTCTTAATGGAGATCAATTTGGGAATGTGATAAAAGTTATGATAATGGTAATTTGTAGCCATGTGTATATATTTTAACCTTTGTAAGTTAATTAAATGTTTCAATTAGTTTAATGTAAAGCCTCGAGAACTGGTGGTCTGATTCCTGAATTTAGAGTCGCATCTCAAACACAACACTTAAAATTATAGGTTATGACAGTTGTCTAAAGTTTCCCTCTGGGAATTTTAAATAACTCAGCTTTACTAACTGCATCGGTCATAACACCATGGATGTCTGCTGTCGTTTCTTTAAATTGACCACATGCTAAAGGGCATTTAAGAACACACATATCTACCTTTCCAAAAACACCACAATGATTATGGACAGAAGAGAAGGGAATTGGGGGCTTCAGTTTATCTCTCCTCGCCTGTTCATAACAGAATTGGGTGTTGTGTCGTAGAGAGACATGAAGGACACTGAAAGCTCCTCAGACGATGAACAGCAGGAACAGCAGGAAGGTGAATTGGGGGATGAGTGTCTGCTTCCATGTGAGGATACCATCGAAGAAGCATGGCGTGGAAGACGTGCCCGTGCAACACTGATAGCCACAAGATTCCAGGAGGATTGGGGTACAGGCAACAGGAATGACCACATTCCTTCTCTCCCTTAGCGCCATGTCAGTGGAATGAAAGGTCTTTACAACAAGTAGCATTGAGAGCAAGTTCAGCATTTGGACTTGCATCTTCAACCCTCATGAATAGATGTTCCCACTGTCTCCAGCTGCTGGTGCTCTTCCCTGTGGGTCCCGAGGGCCCATACCTGACTCCCTGAGGATACGGTGCTCCTGCAGTGATGTCAAGGTGCCCCACCCGCCTCTCACCTAGCCACTGATGGATCCGACCAATGCCTATAGAAATGGAGTGCAGGTCCAAGCGCAAATCTGGCTGGACCAAGATCTACAAGGCAGTCGCCGCCCTTCCCATGGAGACCTCAAGACGCTCGCATGTTGGAGCCACGACATCAGGCAGAACGTGATCAGACTCCTGCATCCTTCACTCTAGTCTGTTGACTGCCCCTCGCATCTCTGCCTGATATTCCGCTGCCTGTCTTTGCATCTCCAGAATGTGTGACATGGTTGTTCCAGAGGCTCACCATCAGACTAGGATTCAGTGGGAGCCTGATCTCCGGCAGTACTCCGAGTGCCAGAGACCTGGAATGTCACTGCTTCAGACTGCCGTGGAGATGTGTCTGTGGGGTGTTCCCCAGAATGTGACCCCGAACCTACTCTATAACTAAGATCCACAGGGTTTGCTGGTGGAGAGTGCAGGTGAATGCAGTGACGGGTCTTCATCCGATGGCTCCTCAGCTTCCTCGCCTGAAGTGGCCTGGGGGCTGGGGCTTATGTTGGCTCCGGAGGTCTGGTTAAACCTGCTGCTGTCTGTAAGAGAAAGCAGATAGATTTAGTTCATGAACAGGCTGGATACAACATTGCATGCCACTCACTGAGAATGTTAGGATGTGATCAACTCATGGAGGGCTCATCTGCAGTGGCTTGCTGGGAGAGGCCAATCTCACCTTCTCCAAAGGAGTGATCTCTCACCTCGGCATCCAACTCTGCATCATCCTCCTTGTGTTTGGTTAGCTCCCCGATGTCAGCCCTCCCTCCTCCAGTCTCGGATCTCTCTCTCTTGTTGTGGCCAAGCTTGGCCTGGACAGAGACAAATAGGATGGAATGTGATGAGAAGGGATGGAGCAGAGATTGGGAAGCATGCATACTTCCTTTGTGCACTGAGCCCCCGCCCCCCCCAGCACCCCCCACCCCCCCTCTCCAGTAAGGGCTGAGAGTAGAGTTTGTGCAGCACGATAAATGAGATGGTGGTGATGTTAAAGTGCCTGTGAGACAATCAATGCTGATGCCTCCCCTGCTGACATTGTGTGAGATTTCTGGGCAGTGTAACCCTTTGAGTACATGATGCCATTATGAGGGTGTGAGATTGGAGTGAGCTGAAGGTTGACTTACCCTGGCGGAGCAGATGAGAACATTCATTCTCTTCCTACACTGGTTGGTGTTTCTCTGGCTGTTGCCCAATGCATTTACGTGCTTGCAATCGCCTCCTACACAGACGAGGCGAGGTCAGTGGGCTTCCTGGAGCCATCCATGGGATAGAGGATATCCTGGCGTTGACGGACACCATTGATGAGGGCCTCCAGGGAGTCATGACTAAACTTCGAGGCAGCTTTCTTCTTCAATGCAGCCATCTTGAGGCATTTTCTTCACAAAGCTGGGCCAGAAAGAGTGAGGGCAGCATTTAAATATGGCACCTGGATCTTTGACTCCCATTAGGGAACAGCGGGGCGGGCGAATCAGTTCCCGACCCACCATGTGATTCGGAGAGTTACTGGCCTGTGCATAATTAATTAGCTTCTGAGCGTGAAATTGGGCATGATTTCCCTCCATGCCACCCCACAGGAAACATGCCGCAGAACCCGCCTGCCACGGCACTTAGTTTCAGGAATGGAAAACTCCTCCCATCAGTACCTCATTGGCTATGAAGCATCTTGGGTATATTCTGAAGACAGGAAAAGCACGATATTAATGCAAGTTCTTTTTTTTTTGATTGCCTGATATTTTTTGCCCATTAATGTTTAGATCCTTCCAGCCTCAACATCAAATTCAACAAATTTCAGATCATAACCATTGCTCCCATATTATCAGATGGCTGTACCTGGTAATGATTCTGTTATTCATTTAATAGCTCCGACCTTTCACCACATCTCAGTCCTTTTTTTGAGCAAAGCACCCAAGATTTTCTGCTAAGTTGCCCACTGTATGGGTGGGATTCATGGGCAGGACGAGAAAATTTGGAGAGTCTTTAAAAGTCAACTGCTCTCCAAATTTTCCCATCCTGCCCACGCCAATGCCCAGCAGTGGTGGGGCTGGAAAATCCGGGCATGTGTGTGACCCCAGCAGTGCCAGAGAGACACAAGAAGTTCTGCCCAATTTTTGTACAGGTATTTGAGTAGTCTTCCCCTCTTGTACACTTTGTTCCCTTTGTGCACCTATCCTAACACTCGTAACTAAGTGGACAGGCATAAGGTTCAATCCCAGGTCACCACCAACATCCCTAGTAACTGGCCGTCAGGACGAGTTAACGATCTACTAGGCATTCACTCCTCCAGGAAACTCCACAGCCTCTGTTCAGCATCTCCCAACCTGTCAGACTATAGATCAGAATCTGAATGAAGTAATCCTCCCATCTGGGTCCATTCTTGATCTGTGACATTAAACATGGGCTCTGTGCCATCACAGTGGTTGTGTTAATAATTCAAGTATTAAAAATGCAGGACATTTCTTTTGTATGCATGGCCCCTCATCACTGCTATCAGAAAGACAGAGATGATATCATTGATTATTATGCTACTTGGATAAAGCACATCTATTCTCCAACCTGAACTGCTGCTTAGGTGTTTGCTTATTCAAAGAGATCACTTGAATATTGTACATCACTCAAGCTTATGTTGACAGCAGACAAATTTGAATGCTGACCCACAAGCTTGTTTCATATCATTCGTGCCAATCTGAAAATAAAATGCACGTTCGGTATTGCTCTTTACTGGGACGTTTGGGAAACGAGGATGAATATTTACCTAACAATGACGACCAAATGAATATTATTTAATATACTGAAAAATATGAGTGAAAGCCTTCACAACATTGTCTTGCCCTCCATCTCTCCACTAGCCCAGCTCTGGCTGACTGACAGCGTGTTTTAATATTTTGGACAGGAGACAGATTGATCTGTTGGCTACATCATGGAATAATGATGAGAAGTGGAAGACATAAAAAAACACTGCGTGCTAGCAATGAATTACAAAAAATTTCCAAACAAAGGTCCAGATGATATCATAGGTACCAAGATTCAGTTACTATCCATAATGTAATAAGAACTATACGGTATTAATTCCAATATTTTGAAAAAGATGAATTTTCAACTTTTGTTACAAATGCTTTTAATAATCTGCTGTTAGGTGCGGGGGTAGCTATTAGCCATAGGGCATCAAGGCATTTGGCTTTCATCGTAGTAGAATACTTTGTTACTTTGATTACATATATATTTATTATACATTTACATGCTTTGAGATGTTTTACTACATTAAGCGTGCTATATAAATGCAAATTATCGTTGCTTCACTGTTATTAAATTATCAAATTGCTTATTGAGCATCCAGCACTGAATGAGCAGAAACTTCCTCCAATTAAATATTGGGAGGACTGAAGTCATTGGGCCATAACTGCCAAGCTCTCCAGCGTCAGATTCGGGGGGACAGGAGGAGTACCCCAAAGTTGTCCTAGGGAATCCCTCTCAGAACTTCACAGGTAAGGGTTTGCATGGCAATTTCCCAGAAACGCAAACTTCCTCTGGGCAATTGCCCTGTGCTGGGAACCATCCAAAAATGCAATTTACATCGCAAACTTTAGATGGTTCCGACTGGGTTACATCAGAAAAAGTTATAAGAATTAAAATCTCTTCTAAATTCTGGGTAACTACTGTAAAGACACATATGAGCCTCCCCACGGGACTCCCCACACATCCCCAACCCCACACGGGACTCCCCCCACACCGTTGACCCCCCCCCCAGGGAATTCCCCCATGCACCCGATACTCCATAGGATATCCCCCCACCCACACAGGTCTCCTCCTCCTCGCCCGTGGGCCTGTCTGTCACCTCCCCATTCCTGACACACCCTGAACCAACACTCTCTCTCCAACCCGGCCACCCCTGACCTACGACCCACCGTCCGCCCTCCCAACCTCCAACCCACTCCTGACTTCCAACCCAACCCCACCCCATGACATCCAACCCCTGCCACCTCTCCACCTCCTCACCCCCACTACCTCACTTCCACCCCCTCAGACCTCCAAACCCCCACCACACCCTGACCTCCGACCCTCTCTACATTCCCCGACCTCTCACCACCCTCCGAGATCCAACCCACCCACCCCACAACCTCACCCCACACCCTGCAATGTCTGACCCCCCACCCCACCACTTACCTTAGACAGTTACCTTCTCCCTGACCTGTCAATTTCAATGGGACCTTTAACTTACCTAGTTTATGGCAGGTAGTGCCGTAAAAAAGGGGCGTGTCCTCCTTCAATTCGATGGAGTTGGACTTTGATGTTGGACCTAGGGGACGAGCTGCACTGCCTGAGTCTTGCCCAGCCTGAGTGTTATGGTCGGGCGAGATAGGCACAGAAGATAATCCATGACGGTAATTGCCATTCCGAGGAAGTTACAGCCCATTGTTTTCAGTCACTGCTCCAAACTCCATTCTCCAGTTACCAACTCTTTTCCTCTCCTCTCCTATGGCAATTGCCTGAGGCTGAACCAGGCTGTTTACAACGTTGTTGTCACATCTGATTCCAAGATGAGCTTCTAGCTACATATTCGCTCCATCACTAAGGTCAACTATGTCTATCCGCGTAACATCATCTGACTTTGCCCCTGCCTCCGCTCATCTGAACACTCATTCACACCTTTTCAACTTTAGATTTGACTATTTCAGTACACTCCTGGCTGGTTTTCCACATTCTACCCTCCATAAGACTGAGGGCATCCAAAACTCTGCTGCCGTGTCATCACTCACATCATCGCCTCTGTGTTTGCTGACTTACATTGGCTCTCAGTCAACCAACATCTAGATTCTAAAATTCTCATCCTTGCTTTTGAATCCCTCTAAGACCTTTCCTTTCCCTTCTCTGTAAATCCTGCGATCCCAGAACCCTTCGAACAATCTGTGCTCAACTAATTCTGGCCTCTTGAGCATCCCCAATTTTAATCGCTCCACTATTGGTGGCCACGCTTTCAGCTGCCTAGGCCCTATGCTCTGGAATTTTCTCCCTACACCTCTCTGCCTCTCTAGCTCTCTTTCCTCTTTAACACACTCCTTAAAAACTACCTCTGTGTCCAGCCTTTTGGTTATCTGAGCTGATATCTCCTTATGTGGTTCAGTGTCATATTTTGTTCTATAATGTCCTGGCAAAGCACTTTGGGATGTTTGACTATGTTAAAGGTGCTGTATTAATAGAAGTTGTTGTTGTTATTAGTGGCAGTGTTGGTGGTTTTGTTTCACAGGTCTACTCTCATTAGCTATTATTTACATAAATGTGTGAACTGGGGTAAGGTGGTACCTTATTTAAGTATCTGGATTGGATTCATCACACAGGATCAGCATAAGCAGAGGAGAGATTATGATTTAGATTAACGCAGGGGCCACATGTCCATGTTTACCAGACATAGGCTGTTCTGAAATTGGCAAATGGAAGGCTCTGTGCTTTACGCAAACTGTTTTAATTATCTTGTTAACAGTATGAAGTAACACTCAAACCAGCAGCTGTCCAAGAGAGCTTTTCATTACAAACTCAGTTTTAAATTAGGATCAACGTAAACCAGCCCTTGATTATGATTTACCCTTCATAACAGTTTATGAGTAGAATTATAGTCTCAGTGATATTATACAATTGCTGAATTACAACTCCCTGTTATTGCACCTATTAGCAAATAAATAGCAAAAGATGACTCACAGTCATATATATATATGTTTGTGTTGTAATCTTATTGGCCGGCAACTGAGTGTGCAAGAAATTGAGCTCTGAGAATCATCACAGAGTAACATCAGATAGTATCAAATATATCTACAGCTCATTCTAGTTATATTACATTCAGGCTTTAAATAGGTGAAAAGACAATCATTTCCTAAAGGTTCTTACTGTTACAAATGTAAATGCATTACTGACAGGCAATGATTAAAAAAAAAATCCACAGCCCAGAAGTGGCTTCATACCATGGGCAGACTTACAATTTGCTTAGCTCTCTGACAGCCGCCAATGTCGGCACTTTGGTCTCTTGATGAGTATCCTGTTTGTACTGAAAGATCCAGGCTTGTAACCTGAGCTCCACTATGTAATTCATGCAAGTGGATTAAGTGGTGCTGCGGACAAACTCTGTGAAGGTACTAATGCGATCCCTTTAATTGAAATTGGACACTTGTGCACATCAGACACTGCAGTAATATTTTGCCTTCACCACATGGGTGGCAATATGAAGAAGCAGATCGCCCACTCGTTATGGAAGCCATCTGATTCCTATTCATCAATGGAATGACAATTGGTCTGGTTCTATGCTAAGCATGCGATGATTTACCCCAATGTGTGCGAATACTGTTCCTAATGTGCACAGGGTATGGGAATAAAAATAAAACCTTTTGAAGCAACTTTCCCCATGATGAAAACAGGGCCTACAAGTAATATTAGTAAAGAACAGTGGCAAGATGGGGTTAAATGAAACATCTGCAGTTTTTGAAAAATTCCATTACTAGTTTGTACTGACAGCGCATCCAATTTATCATCAGAACACAACCTAGGACTAGAAATTCAGTATCATGCATTTTTGGGCACCTCACCCACAGAGTACTAACAACCCACATTCAAATGGGGAAATTCAAGGTGCCCAGGACTTTGGGCCTCGGACCTCATTATCATGTATAAAAAGCACTGGTAGGGGCCTGTACAGGTTTGTGCGCCAATGTGCAGGTAAATGATGGGTAAGATCACAGGTGTCTGAAGGAGGCTGGACCTCAGAATGCCAAGAGATAGGAGGTCAGAAAAGAGCATCACATGAGTCTGCAGAATTGTTGGGGGGCGGGGCCGCAGAATGCAATTGGTCTTACGGGGGTGGGGCACTAGATGGTCAGACCAGGGTCATGAGGCGATCAGATGGGCCTGGAGATTGAAGTTGGGAGTGAGGTCAGAGATCTTGGAACTCGGAGCAGTGGTGCTTAAGATAAGTATTAATCTTTTCTCCATTTGCACGGAAGTCTCAGACGCAAACCCAAGTTGCAAGAAGAAGCAGAAACAGGTGTTAGGTCCCTTATTTGGATATATTAATTTTCTAACTCAGCCTTCTGACATGGAAGGATGCCCCTTGTCTGGCTTTTACCAGAATTGTGCGCATGCAGCATGGATGTCACAAAACAACACCCTGGGCACTGAAAACTCCTGGCACTAGGGAGCCGAATTTCCAGCCCCTATTCTTGAAATAAATTCTTGGGAAATAAATTGCTCCAGGCAATTTGCCAAGATACATTTCAAGATGAACTACCCTACTGTTGTCACATGGTATAGGTAAGTGAAGCTTCATCTGACTTTCATACCTGGACTTGTCCTGAATGGCCAGCTGCACCAGGGTCATCCAGGGTCAGGAGAGAAAGTGGACTGGAGGGATAGTCTGTTCCTGTCTGCTTTCAGGCCTGATTAAGAAGCGGCACTAATCCCATGGAGCTGTCAGTGAAATGAGTTCCTGCTCATCCAGCTGACAAAGGACAGATGCTCCCTCCACTGGCTTAGTGGGCATGTTACTAAGCCATGCAGACCAAAACAAGCTGAGGATTGATCCCTGGTCTGTGATGACTTAACAAATATCAGCTGGTGCTGCTGTGGGGGTTCTCCAATTGGCCTCTGTTTTCATGAGAAAGGAAAAGCCTGCTAGACTACTCCTGGGCACTATTCAGTGTGCCACACTGAACAACACCAGTGTGTGGACACTATGATGCTTTCCATGATTAAACAGTCAATGCTCACAACCTGGACTCACACATAAAGGATAGTCAGCTGGATGAAGTACTGGAGGGCTGAATATTATCACTACATGGTCCAGCATCTTCATCAGAGGGTGGGAGAAGAGGCGAGGCCAATGAGGAGAAAAACCTGAGCAAAGTAGTATATATATTGGACAAAAAGGAAAGACTTACTAAGATAAACATGAAGTTTCCATTTTGTACAACACTTTAAATTGTACCTGTCTCTGTCTCAATATACACAATGTTCAAAAGACTTTGGCCCATTCTGTAATAGTTAACTTACAAGTAACTTTTGTCAGTTGAGCTAGCAAGGGAATTTTACAGCTCTCTGAGACTGAACTCAAAAAAAACCAAATTCAAAAATTCCATATTTCAAAAACCTACCCATATCCAAGCTGTCGACAAACAACTGATGCATCCCGATTGTCCCAGTTCCTGTTGCATATCAGTCCCCACACTCCGTTCACGTAAACTTCAACTCTACCTTCACGTTGATTTTCACCTCCTTGCAATCTGACTAAACCTGATAAAACAAAATATTCATAAATGTTTGGAAGCGCAACACCAAAAATCAACAGTGATGGGAGGTGCAAACAGTCACTTGGTCAAAACAAGAAGGTGAAAAGCATGTTTTTAAACCATTCTGATAAAATCTTAGCAGACCTACATGAGCACAGATCATTCCTAAATATTGACTGTCAGAACTGGCATTCATCAGTGAAAATGAGTAAGTACCACCCAATCACAATGTACCCGCATAAATGATCTTCTGCACATTTCTGAAGCCGCTGATGGAATATTTGATCTTCATAACTTTCGGGAGAGAACAGATCCTCGAAAGTTGTACTGTGCAGTTGTAGTGTCATGGCTCTGCAACCGCTGGTAAATTCCATCATGGAGTGCTGAGATGTCAGAACATTTTCAGTAGGATAGGATAGACACCCTTCTCTCCACTGTACGTAAGAAGGCAGAAAATGTAGGAGTCGCCAAAAATCAATCACTCTTTATGACTTGGATGGCCCAGCGTGAGGTTCAAAAGAAAGTGCACAACTTATAATGAGAAAGCAAAACATACGAATCTTATTGGGTAGTAAAGAAGGAACTTGTATTAATATAGCCCTTTTCAACTCGCTAGGCCATCCCAAAATGCTTCACAGCCAATATATTATCACAGAATCACAGAATCACAGTGCAGAAGAGGCCCTTCGGCCCATCACGTCTGCACCGACATGTGAGAAACACCTGACCTACCTACCTAATCCCATTTACCAGCACTTGGCCCATAGCCTTGAATGTTGTGATGTGCCAAGTGCTTATGTTTGGAATACAGCCACTGTTGTATGCCGGTGAAATAAGAAGAAAATGGTAGTTGTAAAAAATATACAGAGGAGCTTTCTCTGCGCTGGATCACCAGGAACAAGAAATAACAGGAAATCCGGTGGATTGGAAAGCACAGCTGCAACAGTATTCCTTGATATCACAGCTCCCAGCAGATCAAGGTTGCTGGACCATAGATCTAGAAAAATTTCCTCTACATGCAAATATATGATCCTAATGCAAAGAAATATTAGTAAGGATATTGCAAGGTAGTAGATTGAAAATGCTTACAGCAAATGTTTACACATCATAACAAAGTTTAGATCCCAGAGTTGAAAGTACCGCTGATATTTAAACAAAACACAGTGAATTAATTCGACAATGCCTCTATCCCAAAGCCACGCACACAAAGTCCTCTTTATCTATAATCCTTTTGCTCAACAATCTACTATGGCTCCCAGTCCCTTAATAGCTCATTTTTTAAAAAATCCTTATGTTTAACTTCCTTCATGGCCTTAGCTCAGTGAGAAAGTCACCCATCTGCCTCCCTGTCAACACTAACTGCTGGTTCCTGCTGAGGGTAAAAACCAGGATATGTGGTGATATCAGACTTCAGATAGCTAAGGGGAAATTTTTCCAGGCAAGAGGAGACAGGTTTGTGTGCATGCAGGGAGGTATGTAAAAGTGACATCAGATCAGAATCCTGACATCATCCTGTCCATTCCTGGATGTCACCGAAAAAAGATTGGATGAAAGCGGGGCAACCTCTTTGGATCTATAGGGTAAATAATTAAGGAGCTTAAAAAATCAGTAGACAACTGATTTAGCCCTCAATTCTGGATTTAACAGCCAGGGCACCAGTTTCCAACATATCAGCAGCTTGCCATAGTCACCAGAGTGAGTGCGCAGCAGGAAGAGCTTCTTCAGTGAAACTGACAGGTTAAGAACTCTTTGATCAATGAAACTGAAGAGCTGCAGCCATGCCCAGGCGAGAGGCTGCTCAGCGAGTGTTTTCACTGCTTGACAGACGATTGCTAACTTCTTGGAAGACTTTTTCCTGTCTAGAACTTCATTCACCTTCAGCTGTACTTCCCTGCTGCCAGCCTTCAACACAGCATGGGAGCAGTATATGCAGCTTCACCTTCAATCGTTGCTGAGGGGCAAGAGCAGGAGCCATACTGCCACCAAAAGCTCCTGCAGCAGCGGGTGCAACACCAGCAGCAGGACTAGCTGCCTTCTCCACAACCATGAACCTCTCCTCAAGGCAGAGCAGATGGAAAACGAGATCCAGCTGCAAGGAGGCGAGACCCCCAACACAGGATCTGCAGGAGAGGACCAGCTCTCCCGACATGCCTGAACCCCAGCACCTCAGAAGACTCAGGCTCATCCAGCAAGTCATTGCAGACAACTGCAACTTCCTGAAACAAGCCCTCCTTGCCAGTGGACCAGGTAAGCATGCATTGCCAGTGGCCGTCAAAGTGGATATCATTGGAGGGCCACCCCTTGTCTGGTTCTCTGCCTCTCCCCGAGGTTGTGTGCTCCTTTCTCCTCCAAGGAGAGAAAGTAGAAAATCAGGAATGTTCATAATGACTTGTGTGAAGAGGAGGGAAGTACAAACATTTGTGGAGGGAAACTGTGAAGCAATGAGTGTGAGAGGACAAGAGGCTAAGGGTGACTGTGAGTTCAGATGGGGATGTGAGGTGTCTGGGGAGAGAGGAATGAACAGAGCTGCAGGGTGTGTTTACCTCAGGAGTGTTGTGCAGGGGAATGCTGGGAAAGTCAGTGTGGGGTTTGACACCTGA
This sequence comes from Cetorhinus maximus, assembly GCF_964194155.1. Taxonomy (NCBI): domain Eukaryota; kingdom Metazoa; phylum Chordata; class Chondrichthyes; order Lamniformes; family Cetorhinidae; genus Cetorhinus; species Cetorhinus maximus. The sequence goes on from NC_135879.1 coordinate 85,121,725, forward strand.
AAGTGTTCCACCACTCACCTGTCGTGCCCTGCTGAGGTCCTGGATCCTCTTGGGACATTGTCTCGAGGTTGGAAGGAACACACTGCAGCTGCTAGATCCTCAACCACTTTTGCCCACACCAGCATAGTTGGAGATGTTGTCCTCTTCCTCCCATCACTGGGGGCACTCACTTCACTGCAATCCCTGCAATCCTGTGGCAGGACCTCCAGAGTTAGAGACCTAGAGAGCAGCCTTCCCAGGTCACCTCTCCCATTCCTATGGTTGCTGCAGCCTCCAAAATCCAAACGCTAGTGAGCCATTCTAACCCGTGTAATTAATTAAAAATCCTTCCTTTGACAGAAGGGGCATGTGAGCTCACCTGCCCTCCCTGATTGGCCAGGGAACCCAAAGGCTCAGTTAAAGAGTGTTGGCAAAGCCCATTCCTGCCTGATTTTCAACCTGCAACTGGTCCTTCCATTTGGCCAGGGACTAAGTTGGGAAAATTCCACTGCTAGAGTTCAGGTTATGGAAAAGCAATGTTTATGCACCAGCTCTCTGTTAAAATCAGCTCCCTTACTCAGAAGTTATGAACCCACAATATTTGGGATAAGGGAGTTAGTTCTGGCAATGTAAGCATAGGGAGTCAGTGTAGGTGTATCAGTTTGCTAAGTCCTGAAGGAGTACCAAATATAAAAGCCTTTTTTAACGGAGCAATATATGACAAAATGGCATCAAAGTTGAGGAGTGGTGACTGGAGCAACTGTGTGAAAATAAATAACCTTCTTTATTTTAAAACTGACAAAAACTTGCTGCTGGAATTATTTAAGTGAGATTCTCATTCCAAAGCTAAGAAAACACATACCTTTAGCATAGCAACATACTGACCATAGGCAGTAAAAAGGAACACATAAATTCTGTCGGTGACAGTGTGAAGCTTTATCTCACTGGATGAGTGGTGCTGAAGGTGGGTTTTACTGGAGGCTAGGAGGAATTCTTGAAGGCTTATTGAAGTGTTTTTTGAAGACTTGTTTTTTTTAGGCACAGTTAATGCTCCTGTTCACTCATGAACTGTACTCTCTATCATCTGTCTTCTTCATCAAATGGCATCAGTAAGTGATCTTCACAACTTTTTGCAGCATCCTTTGAAAGGTTTGTTGCAGTGGGGTTTTTAACGAATTTGTCTCTGTAGAGCTCCCTGTAGCAGTTGACTACGTTGTTAATGTTTCTGTTCACTCTTGGAACTGTGTTCTCTATCAGGGTCCTCTTCATCAAAAATGGCCAATGCCCCTTCAAATTTTTCATGGCATCCTCGAGTGATCTTCAGTTAAATGTCTTGGTCAGTCTTACTAGAGGCTGGGAGGACTTTCTGGAGGGCTTATGGAAGTGGGTTTTTAAGGGCATTTTGAAGACATTTTGTAGTATCCTTTGAAGGGTTCTTTGCAGTGGATGTTTAAAAGGATTTTTCCTGTGACAGCTGCACTTTTGCTTTTTATTTCTGTAGAGCTCCCTGTAGCATAACCATATTATTAATGCTCCTGTTCACTCTTGAACCATGCTCACAGTCAGGATCCGCTTCATAAAAAATGGGCCATTGCCTCTTCAAGCTTTTCCAGGCATCACCAAGTGATCTTGGGCTAAATATCTTGCTTGGTTGTACTTGGTGCTCATCATCCTTTCCCTCCTCTACAGCCCTCTGTTTCCTTCAGGTCCTCAGTAAACAACACCTCTACATGGGTTGCAAGCAACATCCTTGGTGTCTAGCTCATCCAATCCAATTTGCTTGCCCATTTCCACAAGCGTCACTTGGATCTTCTTGATAGACTCCACATAGCCTTTGGCTCGAATGCAATCTAATCACAACTCCCTAATATTGGATGAAGTAACATCATTCCAGGCCACAGAGATGTTTTCAACGGCCTTGATGATGTTGTAATTCTTCTAATCTTCCTTCAGGGTGGAGCATCATCATCTTCAGTTTCCCTAATATCTTGTCCAAAAGTTCTTCTACGGTGACAGGCTTGGAGGTTGGTATAACCTTTTGATCCACAGATTGAAAAATGGAGGTGGTGGGAGGAAGATCACCTTGACATTGTCACTGAGGTCATCAGGAGCTGTAGGGTGGCCAGGGGCATTGTCCAGGAGGAGCAATGCTTTGCTGGCAAGAATATTTGTTGAACAATAATCTCTGACAGCTGGACAAAAGCAGTTTATCAACCAATTCTCAAAAATTGCTTGGGTTACCCATGTCTTCTTATTTGCCCTACGCACGACTCTAGTCTGTTCTCTTCATTGCCCTAGCTGGTTGGGAATGGTAAACAAGCATTGGCTTCACTTTAAAACCACCTGTTGCATTTCTACCAAGCAGCAATGTCAGACAATTCTTGGCTGCTTTAAAACTTGGCATACTCTTTTCTTCTCTCGACATTTATGCCCTGGAAAGCAACCTTTTCCAGGAATATGCCAGAATAAACCAGTCTCATCAACAAAACACTTGTCGAGGGGAGCATCCACCCACCTGAATGATTTCATTTAATGTTTAATGAAGGGTTCAGCTGCTTTATCATTGGCAGCATGCCCAATTTTCTTTTATTTATTCATTCATGGGATGGGGGCATCACTGGCTAGAGCTGAATGGCTTGCTAGACCATTTCAGAGGGCAAGAGTCAACCACATTGCTGTGGGTCTGTAGTCACAAGTAGGCCAGACCAGGTAAGGATAGCAGGTTTCCTTCCCTAAAGGAAGGGCATTCGCAAACTAGATGAGCTTTTACAACAATGGTTTCATGGTCATCATTAGACTTTCAATTCCAGATTTTTTAATGAATTCAAACACCACCATCTGCCATGGTGGGATTTAAACTCTGGTCCCCACAGCATTACCTTGGGTCTCTGGATTACTAGTGTAGTGACAATACCTTGGGACACTCGCCCAATGTCATCTCGTGCAATTTTACACCCGATCGGGTCAGGTGCTCACCCACGGGACATAAAATTCGTTGCTGTTCAAATCCTGCAAAAAGCCTGTGAGCAGCTGTAAGCTGAGCACAATATCTGGGCCAATGAGCACGCAGCACAGAAACAGGCCTGTCAGCTCACCTGGTTTATGCTAGCGTCTATGATCCACATGAACCTCCCTCCACTCCTTGCATGTCACCTGACCAGCATATGGGACTATTGATTTATTGCTCATGTGCTTATGCGGCCTCACCGTAAATATATCAATGTTATTCACTCAACTACTCCTTGTGGTAAATTTCACATTTTTGACACTCTTTGCAAAAAGATGTTTCCCCTGAATCCTCTGTTAGTGACTAACTTATATTTATGGCCTCAAGATTTGGACTCCCCCACAAGTGGGAACATATCCTCTACGTCTACACTATCAAAGCCTTTCATAATCTTAAAGACCCTTATCACCCTCAGTCTTCTTTTCACTAAAGAAAAGAGCCCCAATCTACTCAGCCTTTCCTGATTATATCTTCTCAGTTCGGTAACATCCTTGTGAATGCTGTGTTTGCATCTTCTGCAACATCTCTACATGCTTTTTATGATATGGAGGCCAAAACTGTGCACTATACTCCAAGTGTGCTCCGAGGCTTGATAAAAGTTCAACAAAGCTTCGCTGTTTATCAATTCTAACTCCTTAGAAATTAACCCTAGCCTTGGATTGCATTCTTTTTTGGACTCATTAAACTGCAATTATGCTATTAGTGATCCATATATCTATATTGCTAAATCTCTTTGTTCCTCAATCCCATTTCAATCTCTTTTCAACTCTTGGGGTTGTCAGGAAGAGATGGTTGGGCTCTCTCTTGCTGGAGAAGGTCACTGCCTGACACTTCTAGGGTGCAAATGTTCCTTGCTAGTTATCAGCCCAACCCTGAATGTTGGCCAGGCCTTGCTGCATGCAGGCACAGACATCTTCATTTCCTGAGGACTTGCGAATGGAACCAAACAGTGTGGAATCATCACCATTTCCGACCATATTGTAGAGAGAAGGCCGTTGATGTAGCAACTGAAGATGAGATTACCAGGACACTCCCTGAGGAAGTCGTGCAATGATGCCCTGGGAGTGAGATAGATGATTGTCCCCCAACAACCACAAACAACTTACGTTGGGATAGCTATGACTCCAGTCAGTGGAGAGTTTTTCCCTTGATTCCCATTAACTTTAATTTTACTAGTGCTCCTTGATGCCATACTGAGTAAATGCTGTCTTAATGTCAAGGGCAGTCACTCTTGTTTCAACTCTGGAATTCAGCTCTTTTGTCCATGTTTGGACTAAAGCTGCAATGATGTCTACAGTAGAATGGTCCTGGCAGAGCTCAAACTGAGCATTGGTGAGCAGGTTATTGGCGAGTTGATGCCTGTTATGACACAGCAGTTGGTAAAGGCTGAGTTGTTTAAACCCCAGAGAGAAACTTGAACAACTGTCATAACCTATATTTTCAGTTGGTATGTTTGAGATGCAGCTGGCAATTCAGGAATAAGACCACCAATTTTATTAGTAAGCTGAAGAAAAATAAACACATTGCTTAGCATCTTCCAATTAGGTGCAAGATTTTACTCCCACTCTTGAATGCTTTATTCAACAAATGCAGATTTACACTTTACCTTGTATCCTCCTTACTGTTTATCTGATTAACATCTCAAACTACCATCAAAGCACCCAGACTAGCTGGCTTTAATCCAATTAAGATACATACAGACACACACACACAGACACAGACCCCACTACAATTCCAATTTAAAACTTATTTCCAATAAACATTATAGACATTAATATCTCTTCGTGACAGTGCCCCTTAATATGGCTGTCAACAACACCCTCCAACACTTTGCTGATGATTCAGCATGGTGAGATGGTAATAGAGGTAGTCACTAGACTAGTAATCCAGACGACCCAGGCTAATGGTTAGGGGTTCAAATCCCACCATGGTAGCTGGTTGAATTTGAATTCAACTAATAAAAATCAGGAATTGAAAACTAGTCTCAGTGACCTTGAGACGATCATTTTCTGCCATAAAAACCCATCCAATTCACTAGTGTTCTTTAGGGAAGGAAATCTGTCATCCTTGTCTGGCCTACATGTGACTCCAGTCACACAGCAATGTGGTTGGCTTTTAAGTGCCCTCTGAAATGGCCGAGCAAGCCACTCAGTTTGTGAACAATTAGGGGTGGGCAACAAATGCTGGCACATCCCAAGAAAGAGTAAAAAAACAATGGTTGGATTCGGTTTCTCCTGCTTCTTGTGGATGGGACATATGCAGCCAATTTTCCACTTTGTTGGGTAGATGCCAATGCTACAGCTGCTTAGGGGACAGCTTGGCAAGTACACTGGCTATTTGTGGAACGCAAGTCTTCAGTCCTACATTAGGGTATTGTCAGGACCTATTGCCTTTTCTGCATCAATTACACTAAACAGTTTCTTGATATCATGTGGAGTGAATTGACTTGGTTGAAGATTCGCTTCTGTCAGGAGGGAAACAAGATGGTTCAACCTTTCGGCACTTCTGACTGAAGGTGGTTGCAAGGGCTTCAGCTTTGTCTTTTGCATTGATGCGTTGAACTCTGCCATCTTTGAGGATGGTAATGTTCATGGAGCCCCCTCCTATTATAGTTATTTAGTTGTTATCCACCATTCAAGACTGAATGTGGCAGAACTGCAGTGCTTTGATCTGACCTGTTGGTTGTAATAAAATGAGGCTAAGTGCCACTGGTGGCTGGTCAGAAGAGGAGGTGCCTCGAAAGTGAGGGATGGGTGCATCTATAAAGTGTGCTGGGCTGAAGAGTGATGTTCAGGAGGAAACTGGAAAAGGCAGACTGAGGTGGTTTGCATTTCAATCTGTCATGCCACTTACCTTTTCTGCCCAGCCGGTCAGGTCGTTGAACCTCTTGCTGTACTGTATCCAGCAGCGAGGCACCACACTCCTTGTGCTGACCTCCTTGGCCACTTCCAGCCATATCTGCTTGTTTACTGAGGCTACCTTCCTCATCCTCACTGAGCTGGATAGAATCAGTCGGCGGACCCTTAAAGCCCACAGCATTATAGCTAGGGATACTTCACTGAGGCATGGTGCTGCCTTGCATCTTGAGAGTCCATCTTTGCAGTTCCTGGCTCTGTGACCCTCAGAGGGTCAATTTAAGTATTGTTGCTGAATTAGACTGATACAGTTCATCATCACACACACACCTGCTCTAATTGGTTGAGAAACCAGGACATGAGATGCAAATGCAGTGGCTGGGTTATAAAGTCGCTGACAAATGTACTGCTGAAACTTTTGGGATCCCAATGAGCTGCCAACCTCCCCCACTGTAAGCGGGTCCAAAAGTTAAAATTCAGCTCTTATTAGCCAAGCAGTATGTTACCTCCTAATCCTTCTGAACAATATCCACCACCTGAGGCTTACTTATATTGAGATTAGTTTGTGATTTATTCCAACGGCAGCTCATTGGTAAATAGTTGAATGTTCCGGCAGGACTTAGGGATGTAGGCAATGCTCCATTAATGACCTTATGATGGAGGAGTGCATATATCTCGGAGAGTTGTGGGCTGGTGGACGTTACACAAAACAATGTTTCACAAAACAAAACAATGTTTCACAAATAGCAATGAGGCTAATGCCCAGATAATATGGTTAATAATGACAGTTTAGGGATAAATATTGGCCAAGATAACTTCACTGCTCTTACTTTAAATCATGCAATAGGATCTTTAATAGATGATGGATAGGATCTTAGTTTTTTTTTTAAGATCTCGTCCAAAAGGAAACACCTCAAACAATGCACTACTCTTTCAGCATTGTACAGAAGTTCCAATTTAGACTACAGTTTGGGCTTTTAGCTGGGTTTTGCTGCTATTTTCAGTGCAATTCACCCAAAGTTGACCAAATCAGCGCAGAAAGTTGAGGAATTTTGATCATGGAATCACAGAATATTTTTAAAAGACCCACATTTCTATCACACCGTTCATGATTACCTGACATACCAAAGTGCTTTACAGCCAATGAAGCACTTTTGAAATTTAGTCACTGTTGCAATGTGGGTAAAGCAGCAGCCGATTTGCACACAGCAAGTTCCCACATACAGCAATAAGCAGAACCTGCTCTTGTGATGTAGATTAAAGGATAAATATTGGGTAAGGCACTGAAGTCACCTCCTCTGCAAAGTTGTGTCCATTTGACAGATCAAATAGGATTTTGGTTTAACAGCTCATTCAAAGCTTTGCATGTCCTCAGCACTGCAGAGGAGCATCAGCCTAGGTTTAGCATGACACATGGCCTGGATTGTGACTTGAACCAACAACCTTCTGAGTCAGAGGTAGGAGTTATACCAACTGAGCCAAGTCTAACATTGGCAATAATGGACTACAGAAGGGGGCCATTAAGCCCACTGAGTCCATACTGGCGCTTTTTGAAGAGCAATCCAGTTTGTCCCACTCTCAAGCTCCCTCCCCATCTCTGCATTTCTTTCTCCTTCAGCTATTAATCCAATTTTCTTTTGAACATTACTACTGAATCTGTATCCACCACCCTATCAGGCAGTACATTGTAAATCCTAATCATCTGCTGCATTAAAAATTGTAATTTACATCCAGTGCAAATTGATCTTTTGCACTAGCTTAAAAAATATTGCATCAGTAATCTGCTGTTGTATTATCACCGCTGATCACCATGTGTTATGGCGCCAACTGTGATGTCTTAGTTATGAGATAATGAAACTTGTAGGTTTAAACGTGAACTATTTATTATTAATTTTTAACAATGTACAGATCACAGTTATTGCTGTCATGCATGGTGCTGTTCCATGCAGGTAGGCTGCTTCCAGCGTGTTCTACCAGCCTATTGCCATGTGACTCTATACATCATACCATTGGCGGCGCTATTTTCCAGTCCCAAGTTAACCCTTGCTCTGCTGAGCACCTTTACATTACATTGGCATGCAGGTACATAAAACATCACACAACAAATGGCCAGCCCAAAAATCTGGTTACATCCCCAGATCAAACTAAGGCAAGTTTATACTAATTACTACTTCTGTGGAGAGAGGAACAGAGTTAATACATATGATTCTTCTTCAGAGCAAAAGAAAATTAGAAATGAGGTAGATTTTATAGGGCAGAATTTTCTGCCTGTCAGGCGGGCGGGCCCAACCAAATCTCCAGCAGGCAGGGAGCCTATCCACGCAGGAGAAGTGGGCCCCGCTGCCATTTTACATGGGCGGGCCAATTAAGGCTAGCCCAGCGTGATGTCCAGTGGGAAGCGCTATGTGCTTCCTGTGTGGGCAGGGGGATTCCCCAAAAGCGAGAGTGCGCTCTTTCGTGCTTGTGCATGAAAGAGTGCACATCTCCCTGAGGCAAAGTGCTACGTCAGGGAGATCGCTGGCACATTTAAAAAGATTAAAAATAGAAATCTTTTTAAATCCTTAACATGTCCCCCTCATGTGACAATGTCACATGAGATGGGACATGTTCATAAATTACAGTAAAACTTTATTAAACTTTTTTAAACCCTACTTGAAACCTCATCCCGCCGGTGGATGAGGTTTCATGTTTTTTCTATTCCCCGCCGGGGCTCCTGGCCTGCTGGCCAACCTTAAGGTTGGACAGGCAGATCCTTTAATTGTTTAAATGATCCTGTCAAAGGCCTCAATTGGCCATTGACAGGTCGGTGGGCCCGCAGCTGATTTTACTGCGCCCCCGCCTTCCTGAAAATTTACATGGGGCGGGATGAGGTCGGGGGTTCCGCCCGACGTCATTCTGCATCATTTTACGTGTCGGTGAGCGGGCCCCGCCCCCTGCTCGCCAACGGCAAAATTCTGCCCATAATGTTTAAGAGGGAAGGAGCAGATGGAGCAAAATAGAAGGTCAGGGATAGATGGGAGCTCAGGACAGATTGACAAAGATGTCATGGACACAACACAAAGACTTAAGAAGGTGCTGATTGTTACATAAAGGTAAGATAGCAGAATGCGTTAATAGCAGAACAAGGGTGGGCATGCTGTGAAAGCACAACATAGAAACAAGTGACAGATGGCCCTGTTGGTGGGGGACAGGGGATGGTGGGCGGTTGGTGAAAAGGGATAAAAAAAAGATTTTAAAAATGAATAAATAAATGAAAATAAATAAATAAATAATGAAATAAAAATAAATAAAACTTTTTAAAAATTGGTTTAAAAAGGGGTAAAGATGGACGAGCAAATTCATAGTCTGAAGTTGTTGAACTCAATATTCAGCCCGGAAGGCTGTAAAGTGCCTAACTGGAAGATGAGGTGCTGTTCCTCCAGTTTACATTGAGCTTCACTGGGGGATTGCAGCAGGCCAAGGACGGACATGTGGGCATGAGAGCAAGATGGCGTGTTCAAATAGCAAGCAACAGGAAGGTCTGGATCATGCTTGTGGACTGACCGAAGGTGTTGTGCAAAACGATCACCCAGCCTGCTTTTAGCCTCTCTACTGTAGAGGAGACCGCATTGGGAGCAGCGAATGCAGTAGACCAAATTGAAGCAGGTGCACGTGAAGCACTGCTCCACCTGAAAGGAGTGTTTGGGGCCTTAGACGGTGAGGAGGGAGGAGGTAAAGGGGCAGGTGTTGCACTTTCTGCAATTGCATGGGGAGGTGCCACGGGGACGGGATGAGGAGTTGGGGGTGATGGAGGTGTGGACCAGAGTGCCACAGAGAGAACAGCCCCTGGGGAATTCTGACAGTGGGGGAGGAGGGGGTGGGGATGAAGGGAAGATGTGTTTGGTGGTGGCACCATGCTGAAGTTGGCAGAAATGGCAGAGGATGAACCTTTGAATGGTGGGGTGAAAAAGTGAGGACAAGGGGGACCCTATCATGGTTCTGGGAGGGAGGGGAAGGGGTGACGGCAGAGGTGCAGAGTATGGGTCGGTCATGGTTGAGGGCCCTGTCAATCCAAGTGGGAGCTCCCTCGGTTCAGGAAAAAGGAAGATATGTCAGAAGTGCCATTTTGGAAGGCAGCATCATGGGAACAGATGTGACAGAGGTGGAGGAACTGGAAGAAGGGGATGGAGTCCTACAGGATGCAGGGTGCAAGGATCTATAGTCGGGATAGCTGTGGGAGTGGGTGGGCATGTAATGAATATTGGTAAACAGTCTATCACCAGAAATGGAGACAGAGAGATCAAGGGATGGACCATGTGAAGAGGAGAGAAGGGTGGACCCTGGTACAGTCCTCCTTCACCCCCAACTCCTCATCCCCTTCCCACAGCACCTTCCCATGCAATCGCAGAGAATGCAACACCTGCCCCTTTACCTCCTCTCTCCTCACCGTCCAAAGCCCCAAACACTCCTTTCAGGTGAAGCAGCACTTCACTTCATCTCTTTCAATTTGGTCTACTGCAGTCGCTCTCAATGCGGTCTCCTCTACACTGGGGAGACTAAATGCAGAGTGGGTGATCGCTTTGCGGAACACCTTCGCTCAGTCCTCAAGCAAGACCCAGACCTTCCTTTCGCTTGCCATTTCAACACACCATCCTGCTCCTTGGCCTGCTGCAATGTTCCAGTGAAGCCCAACGCAAACTGGAGGAACAGCATCTCATCTTCCAATGGGGCACTTTATAGCCTTCCGGACTTAACATTGAGTTCAACAACTTCAGACCATGAACTCTCTCCTCTATCCTCGCCCTTTTTTTAACCATTTTTAAAAAAAATGAATGTATCTTTGTTTTAGTTTTTATTTATTCCTTCATTTTTAAAAATTGCTTTTATCCTTTTTTCCCCAACCATCCCTCCCACAGGGCCATCTGTCGCTTGTTGCACTTTCACAGAGTGCTGACCCTTGTTCTGCTATTAACACATTCTGCTATCTAACCTTTATGACACTGTCATTACCTTCTTTACTCTTTACCATTATCATTAACACTCCCTTTGTCTTGTGTCGATGACATCTTTGTCAAATCTCTCTTTAGCTCCCATCTATTCCTGACCTCCTATTTTGCTCCACCTGCCCCACCCCCTCTTAAAGCATAAAATCCATCTCATTTCTACTTCTCTTTTGCTCGGAAAAAGAATCATACGGATTCAAAACGTTAACTTTGTTTCTCTCTCCACAGATGCTGCCAGACCTGCTGAGTTTTTGCAACGTTTTCTGTTTTTATTTCAGATTTCTAGCATCCACAGTATTTTGCTTTCATTTATACTAATTGCACTCATTTTCAGACCTTTGAAAAGGTTCTTAAAATGAAGCTGCTTTTTTACACAGGGCACTCTTAAAAGTTTCTTTTTTATTTACAAAAAAATTGACTGTTTTACACCAATATAACTAACAAATGGTTCTGTTTAGTTTTTTTAAAAAGGCATTTTCCGTTAATTAAAATCAGGTTACTCACAGGTGGCGGATTAAACATTAGCTAAAAATGTTTATTTTTTGTGACAAATGTATTTATTAGCTGTATTAATAAAGCTGTGTCAGGTCACCACTCTTATGCATGTCAAGGAATATTTTTAATGCACATTTCTTTTCTCTATTACGTTTTAAAATCCCGTCCAATTGTGCTGGTTCATGCAAGATTTTACTTTCGCAACATACGAACAAGTTTGAGCGGAAAGCTGAGCAAAAAGAAGCTTCTGGAAACTAGTACAACTTGTGCCCACATTGCAACCAAAGCAGAAGTTCTTGGCCTCTGTGTATAAATTCTATGGAGCTTGAATCTTCAGATTTAAGAGCGCTAGTATGGAACCAAAGCTGACAAAAGGACCAACTATCGTGCACTAACATTTTTTTGCTTTCTCCTGACACTTCATTGCAGCTTATATATGCTTTTTGCTAAGATTCACCAACAGTAACTCTAGGTGGTATGTTTGGCGCGCCCTATTTATTTAATTGCTCCATTGGACATACATAATTTGTTATATTCACTCAATGTGAAGAGGCTTGTTGGCATTTGGCTTTTACCAGATGTAGGGAAATTACCTCAATTGATACTGATAACTTGAGTAAAGTCAGATAATTAAATTAAAAAACAGGCTTCTTTATGAAAAATGCATAATGGGCCAGATTTTGGTTTCAAAGAAACAGCGAAACTAACTGTGCTCAGCATTATTTATGCATAAATAGTACAGTGACTTCAGGAAGACGCACAGTTAAATGTCAATATCTGAAAGTTTCTATCTGGATTGCACAGCTCTGCCATTAGTTTTGTAAAAACAGTAACTCTCTGTCTGCCTCACCATGAAATGTATTTAACATCAGGACATTGCAGTATTTGCAAGGTAGACATGAACTAAACCCACCACGGAAAGTGAAATCTTACCATTACAAATGCAGGTATCTTTTTAACAATGTGATCAGTTTAATTCCTGCCAATTGACCTCTCTGAAACTGAAAATTAACTTTTACAAATATGGAGTTAAAATCCTTCAGGTATTAATTTATGTTGGAGATTTTAAAAATCTCAAATTTTAAAAGAATTAAAATTTTCTTATTTTTCCTTCCTGTTTATTTTCTCTATTTCTCTTTCTTAATCCAGTCTTTCTTTCGCTCTCTTTATTTTTGTTTCTGACATTGAGCTCACTCACTCTAATTTACATGTACTCGTGAGTCCTTCCTCAGTCGATTTCTTAATCCTTGAATCCAAATGGTTAAAGAGATATCCTGATGCTTGCTGTTTTCACTTAGGTCCCAAACGTCCTATTCCCCTCACTGTGCCATTACCAACTCACATTTTCAACAACTTAGTGGGCAAAAATGCTTCAAGCAGAAGGGTGCAGAGACAAGTCTAACTAACAGCAGATGCTGGTAGATTCTCTGCTCCAGCAAAGTCTGGGCCAATATAAATCAACTTCAGCTTTGAAAATAACATACAAATATTTGAATATCAGGGAAATGCTTTCCAACAAAATAAACAAAAAAATCCTAAATTTTTTGAAGAGGGTGGTGGGGGATATGGTATTCATTTCTCAATGTAAATAATTCCAATAAAGGCAATGAAACACTTAGCCACTTTTTCCACTCATATCTCAGCACCCACGTATTTCCTAATGCATTAGTATCATATCCAATTTCTCCACAGCAACTGCTTTTGTAGCCTGTCTGAAATTATCAATTCCATGTCAATTCTGCTGAATTATGGACAACGTTGTTCTGCACACAAGGGCCCACTGGGACTAAATTGAGACTGCTCAAATTCAGTTCACTAATTGTCCTTACAGCCAATAGACAAGGAAAACTTTTATCCCATTGATTTAGGCTAGATTCAAGCTCAGATCACTGTACTTGCAAAGTAAAATTTTAACCTGTTGTCTCAACTGGTCCTTCTAGCTACAAATGTATTAGTACAAAAATGTTACAAATGCCTTTAGCTTTGATTTGTGTAATATAACTTTACAGGAAAATGAGTATTTTATAAATGAATTTCAAAACTATAAGGCAAATTTTGATTTTGACTTCACTTTAGTATTAAGATTCCTTTTTTTTAAAGCAGAAGAAAATATTTCAGTGCCGCTAACAACAGTGCACTTCTTTCAAATCACTCTTACTATATTTTTTACACAAATGTAACATTGAAAACTAACAAAAGGTTAAACAATTATCTATCGAGGAGCTGTGTTTTTTTTCAGAATATTCATTTTGTGCAATTAAACTTGTGGGACCACTTGCAGTTGCTTTTCTCTTATGTCTATCTCAGCTTAATATGTGGTATTCTCTTTTCAATATAACAGAAGAAAATAAATACATTATTATATTACAGTGTCTCCCAACTTCCACTTTGACTTTTTAAAAATTGTGGTATAAAACATGTCATACATGACTGTTATGGAATTGAATGCTATATTCACTTAAAAATGTGTGTTTTGTACATAATGGCTCATTTTTCCATTTCAGATTAAAAGATCATTTGCTTTCTTACTTGGACATTCATATTTTATTTAAAACCGCATACAGCATTATTTGCTTTGAGGGCCATTGTTGCAAAGATAATGTGTATGCCATTTTAAAGTGGTGTTTTTTTTATCAAATTGTTGGTAAGAAAGTTAACATAAAAATGCACGTAGGAATTGGGAATTGGTTGGAGCAGCAAATGTTTCAGTCTGAGATTTTATGTTCAAGTCTATTCCAGACTGTGTCAAAATGTGTTAATTTGAAACATTCCCAATCCAAATCTCGATGGGCATGAAGCCTTAACATAAAACATTCAAACCCTTCAACAGCTGATACGAATGTTGTGGTGTGCAAAGCTGACTGGAGAAATCCTTCATCCTAATCATGTCTACATGTAATAGGAGTCGGTCTGAATTTTTTAAATTATTCTTCCATGGGATGTACGTGTCGCTGGCTAGGCCAGCATTTATTGCTCATCCCTAATTGCCCTTGAGAAATTGGTGGTGAGCCACCTTCATGAGCTGATGCAGTCCATGTGGTGTCAGCATATCCACAATGCTGTTAGGGAGGGAGTGCCCAGATTTTGACCCACCGACAGTGAAGGAACGGCAAAATAGTTCTAAGTCAGAATGGTGTGTGGCTTGGAGGGGAACTTCCAGATGGTGGTGTTCCAATGTATCTGCTGCCTTTGTCCTTCCTGGTGGTAGAGGTCGCACATTTGGAAGGTGCTGTCAAAGGAACCTTAGTGTGTTGCTGCAGTGCACCTTGTAGATGTTGCACACTGCTGCCACTGTGTGGAGGTGGTGGAGGGAGTGAATGTTTCAGTTGGTGAATGTGGTGCCAATCAAGCGGGCTGCTTTGTCCTATATGGTGTCAAGCTTCGTGAGTGTTGTTAAAGCTGCACTCATCCAGGCAAGTGGAGAGTATTCCATCACAATCCTGACTTGTGCCTTGTAGAGGGTGGACAGGCTCTGGGGAGTCAGAAGGTGAGCTACTTGCTGCAGAATTCCCAGCCTCTGACTTCTCTTGTAGCCACAGTATTTATATGACTGGTCCAGTGCCTGGTCAATGGTAACACCCCAGGATGTTGAATCTTGCCAAAGCTGCCTATAGAAGGGATTTTTTTTTTCTGTATTCTTTCATGGGATGTGGGCATCACTGACAATACCAGCACTTGTTCCCCATCCCTAATTGCCCTTGAACAAAGTGGCTTCCTAGACCATTTCAGAGGGCAGTTAAGAGTCAATCCTGTTTCTCTGGGTCCAGGGACACATGTAGACCAGGCCAGGCAAGGATGGCAGAAAGGATATTTGTGAACCAGAAGGATTTTCCAACAATCAATGATAGTTTCATGGTCACCATTACTGAGACTAGCTTCATATTCAGATTTATTAATGGAATTTAAATTCCACCAGCTGCCATGTTGAGATTTGAACCCATATCCCCAGAGCATTAGCCTGAACATTGCCACTAAGCCACCATCTCCCCTGGTATGATTGGTATGAATTATACTGTATCTGCCTGTAGAAGGAGTTGGTGTAAAATCATGTTTTATCTGCCCCTAGAAGGAATTAGCATGAATCAGGCTCTATCAGCCTGAGGAAGGAGTTGGTCTGAATCTATACATTGACTGAAGTTTATTTATCCAGTACATTCATCTGGTTCAAACTGAAAAAGAAATCCTTGAATTATAAATATATTTAGGAAACATATGCAGAAAGATTTTTGTTCTATCAGTATCAATACATTATTTATGATAACTTATTTTTAAAAATGTGGTTTGCATTTAACCTGACATATTTGTATATTCAAAATGAATTTAAAAAGGCATAGTACATGTTTTTGTAGCTGACTCTTATGGCATATGTGAACTAATTAATCTTACAATGGCTTCTCTTCTTGCTCTCAAACTGTTACCTCTGGTGTTTCCCAAGGGCTTGCCTCTGGCCTTGTCCTATTTCTGAATTACAAGCTGCCCCTTAGTGGCATCATCCAAAAGCAGAATGTTAGCTTACACATGTACACTGATGACATCCAACTCAACTTCGCCACCACTTCTCTCGACTCTTTCACTCTTGCTAAATTATCAGGCTGTTTATCTGACATCCAGCACTGAATGAGGAGAAATTTCCTCCAATTAAATATTGGGAAGACTGAAGCTATTGCTTTTAGTCCTTGCTCCAAACTCCATTCCCTAGCTACAGATTCCATCCCTTTCCTTGACAACCAGTCTGAGATTAAACTAGTTTGTTTGCAACCCTGGTGCCACAGTTGACCCCGAGATGAGTTTCTGACCACATATTTCCACCATTGTTAAGACCCGCCTATGTCCCCCTGCGTAACCTCACCCCACTTCGCCCCGTCTCAGCTCACCTGCTGCTGAAACCCTCAGTCATTCCTTTGTTACCTCTAGACCCAACAATTCCAACGCACTCCTGACCGGTCTCCCACATTCTACTGTACATAAACTTGAGATCATCCAAAACTCAACGGCCCATGTCTTAACTCGCATCAAGTCCTGTTCGCCTATCATCCCAATGCTCACTACATTGGGTCCCAGTGAAAAAATAACTTGACTTTAAAATTCTCATCCACATTTTTAAATCCCTCTATGGCTTTATCCCTCCCTATCTGTGTAATCTCCTCCAGTCCCACAACCCTCCATACTTGTGCTAATCCAATTCTGGCCTCTAATCGCTCCACCACTGGTGACCACACCATCAGTTGCCTCGGCCACAAGTTCTGGAATTCCCTCCTATTCCTCTCCACCTCTCTCCCTCTCTTTTCTCCTTTAAGACACTCCTTTAAACCCATCTCTTTGCTAAAACTGTTGGTCATCTGACCTAATGTCTCCTTATGTGGCTCGGTGTCATATTTGTTTTATAATGCTCCTGTGAAGCACCTTGGGACATTTTATTATGTTAAAGCAGCTATATAAATATAAGTAGTTGTCGTTCCGATAGTATGTTTAGATTTTGGATTTTGATAACCTTGAAAATCTGTTGGGAAAATTACACTTAAAGTGGCATGCTACTTTTAATGTATTCATCAAGAATAGATCATTTTCAGTATGATCAAATTTACTGGCATGTACAGATCCAAGGTCTGTATGAATCTGAATGCTTCTGCATTGCAGAAGGCGGAGAAAATTCACCCAGATCAAACCTCTGCTGGCTCGTGTTTCTGTTTAAAGACTATAAGCAGAATCGTCCCAGGTTTGAACTAAGTGCAGTAGCGGGCGGGTAAAACATCATATTACTCGCCAGCCATGATGGTGGGTTTTCACGCTTTATCATCCCAAACCCGCCGCATTACTTACTGGGAAACACATTGTTTCCATGATGGCGGGCTCTCATACGCCCAGCATGCCACCACCTCACCGCTTCATCACGCCGGGCATCATATTTAAAGTCCAGCCTTGCGCACACATCACAGTGCTTCGAGCCCACGACTACTGCAGGGAAGATGATGTCCACGAAAGGCAAAAAGACTGCAGCCCACAGGTTTAATGACACGTCACTGGAATGCCATTTGGACGCCGTGGAGGCCCGCCATGATGTCCTCTACCCCTGCTCTGGCCGCAGGATGGGGAGCAGCATCATCAATCCAGCATGGCAGGTGATGGCAGCAATGGTCGGTGCCGATGCTGCACAGAAGAGGCTGGCCACCCAATGCAGATAGAGGATGAATGAGCTCATCCGTGCAGCCAGGGCACCATCTCAACACTCTAAACTCACACGCTCAAGTCCATCACACATTCACTGGCATCTCACTCACTTCCAGCTCAAGGGACATCACCACCCATTCTCATACACACACCCTCACATGTCCATCTGGCCTCATCTCCTCTGGAGGCTACCTCCTCAGCCCTCACCATCTTGAGGCCACTTGCACAGATCAACTTGTGTCCCCACACACACCCTGGGATACCTTCCTTCCCCAGTACAGCTCTCGTCCTGCAGCCTCTTCCCTTGCCTGAGGCCGCTTCTCCCCCTTCCCCAAGCAAGCTCTAGCACTGCAGCCATTGAAAAGCCACCCACATATGGCTGATCTGGTAGTTAGAGACCTGCCCGTGAACCCCCTAAAAGTGATGTGGTGCTGTCTGTGAAGCCTGGCGCTGATGACTGTGAGAGCTGACCGAAGCAAGGTAGGCAAACAAACCTTGGAGTCCTGAGCGAAGTGCAGCCCACCAAGTGCACATTGTTAATGTGCTGTTGTGAAACACTTCGGCGTATTTTCCCGCCGACGTGGGTGGATGATCCAGTGGGGGTGGGCGGGGGGAGACTCCGGTGGTCTGGCCTTATAATGATATGCTGATGTATTACAATGAGGTTCCTAACATCCAATGGCGGGAAACGTGACCCACCATCAACGGGCGGAGCGGATGATCGCAAACTGGTTTCACAATGTCGTAAAGCCGATTTTTGGCTTTCTCGCCATATTGTCCACTCACACCACTGAAGATGACCGATGCCGGTGGGCAGAGAAAATCCGGCCTATATTTGAATAACAGTTACAGCTGTTTTCACTACACTCAACCCCTCCACCATCATCAATACATCCCAAAAATGGGCATTGCATATTTACTGGAATCTATGCATTTGAGATCAAACTTGAACCTTTGATTTTTCTTTTTAAGTTTGCTAAGAGTGAAATTTTCTTTGTATGAATTTGAGAGAAAAAGTGTCCCGAATTTTGCATTGAGAATAACAGTGAGGCTGAAAGGACTCAAGTGAATTGGACAGAAACGAGTCCGCACATGCACAGTTAAATGCAGAAACCCAAAAGTTATCTTGCAAGCTACCATGCTCCTCTACAGACTGCACTCTAACAGTATCTTGATGATAGACTCAGTGTTCAAATCAATATAAGAGCATAAAGTTACAGTACTATCCACTAAACATGAGAGAGAAAGTAGGGGCTGGTGCATTCAGATATAAGTACATTTTTAACAATGTCAGATAGTAATCTGTCTAAGGGAAGGTCCTCTGCTTATTTCCCCAGACCTTGCAGACCTGAGATTTCCTCTCCAGTTGCTCATCGGAGCCTCCCATTTTCAGTTTCATGTAGTCTAACATCATCATTGCCTTTCTCCTGCTTGGTCTATATCCCTCTAACCTTCTTCAATCACTTCTTTCAGCAACTTCTTATGTCTTAGAATACGGCCAATTGAACCTTGTTGCCTTTTTTTAATGATAGTCATTAACAAGCTTTCCTCCTCCACCGTCCTGAGAATTTATCCATTCCTCTGGGTTCTCTCCAACTGAGCCACTCCATCCTTCTCCAGCATCACATTTCACAACTTCTATGGTCCACGTTTCAGCCCCATACAACAAGATACTCCAAATCACAGTCAAGATGATTCTTTTCTGATGATTTGTACTCATTCTGAGATTGAGCAATTCTTTATGTTTGGAAAATGCATCCTTTGCCATTGCTATTCCAGCTGTCATTTCTTTATGGCAGTCGACATCTTCCAACAAGATGCTTCCCAGGTACCCAAATTGTGAAACCTGTTCCAGCTGTTGCTCATTTATCTTGATCTTTGCTTTTCCACCATTATTTCTTTCAATCTTCACAACTTTTGTCTTTTTTACATTATTTTTTCATTCTGTAAGCTTTCACCACTTCATTCATTCCATCTGTTAGTATCTGTAGAACTTTTGCTGTGCTAGCCACTGGATACCTGCAAATCTCACTACCGACACTAATTCACCTACTACTTTGACATCTTTTATCATGGCTTCCACATAAATAGTAAAGTGCAAAGGTGATAGTAAACAGCGTCGTCTAA
Source organism: Cetorhinus maximus (assembly GCF_964194155.1). Taxonomy (NCBI): domain Eukaryota; kingdom Metazoa; phylum Chordata; class Chondrichthyes; order Lamniformes; family Cetorhinidae; genus Cetorhinus; species Cetorhinus maximus. Next base: position 85,141,338 of record NC_135879.1, read on the forward strand.
CCTCATACCTAATTACACCAGGCTCAATTTTACCAAATACCACCCTGATTGTACCAGTCTGTCTCATGTACAGAGCTGTTACAATTGTTATCTCTCCAGTCAACTCTGATCGCCTCCAGCACTTTCAACAGCTTTTGCCAGTTCACCAGGTCCAAAGCCATTTTCATAATCCACAAAGCAGGTGTACACTTCTTGCTGGTACTCTATGCTTCTTTCACTTAACATTCTCATTACTTCTAGTTCCACAACCCTTCCTAAATCTGAATTAATCATAGCTGACGTAAGGGCTTCCTTTGGCTTCAATTTATTTGCTAGGATCTTTAACATTACCTTGGATGCATATATAATCAAAGTTATGGTGCAATGCTCTTCACATTTTGGGGTACTTGTCTCAATAATGTGATAAGTCTTAATCACAGTCGAACAACATTTCTGGCTTTGACAATTTAATTTCTTCAGAATTTATTCCTTGTTGTGGGATTTTAAAACATTTTTGTTTTACTCATTCTTCTGCCTCTTTTATTTCTCTCCCTTAGTTCAATCTTTCTTTCCCTCTCTTTATTTCACTTTCTGTACCTGATTTAAATCTAATTTATATATTTTTTATATTTGGTATATAATTCCTGGGTTAGGTACATTGGGCTAAATTTTAAAGTATAGAAGCCTGTGGATTTGGGTATGGTTCTGGTTGAGGGGGGCGGGGCCGATGGTGTGGTGAGGGTGTGTTGAAAGTAGGAAAATTGGCATTGTGTCAGAAAGTCAGCTCCATACACCAACCTCTGCATTTAACCACAGGCTGCGGCAAGCAACACTCTTGAGATTTCAATATATTAATCACTTAATTACAGATATATTAACATGCTTTTGCAAGTTAACTGTGGATCTTCAGGTTTCCTTGGCTTCTTGGAACTTGTCAGTGAAAGCAAAGCAAGAACACATCAGCAATTGTGGGGGGGAAAATATATGGCAGAGAAGTACTGAATTGCTTTCTTGTGTGCTCCTGTGAAAGGCTTTGTTCATAGTACTTCTGCTGAGAGGTCACTTTGACAACTTTGAAGATTTGTCTATCTATTTCTTCACTTTGAAGCTCTAATAAGAAATAGAAGCAGGAATAGGCCATACAGCCCCTGAAGCATGCTGCACCATTTAATAAGATCATGGTTGATCTTTGACCTCAATTCCACTTTCCCATCCATTCTCTATATCCCTTGCTTCCCTTAGAGTCCAAGCATTTATCCAGCTCAACGACTGAGCATCTATAGCCCTATATGTGAAGAATCAAAGATTCACAATCCTCTGAGTGAGAAATTTCTCCTCATTTCAGTATAAAATGGTCGACCCCATATCCTGAACTGTCAGATCAGCATGAGTGCGCTGATGCTGTTTTACTTCTACAGATGGGGTCAAAGATGGCCAGGAGCTGCAGCAGCACCAGTAGGAGCAGCAGTATCAGGAAGAGAACCAGCAGGAGTAGCAACAGCCTGCCCCTCAGGAACCTGCAACTCTACAGGAGAGAGGTGCAGCCCGCAGGAGACCATACACACAACGCAGGGTCTAGAGGCAGAAAATAAGCTTCCTCAACATGTCATAACACAAGTGTCTCTTGAGGCTCAGGGTTTCATGTCAGATAGTGCTGGACCAGATCTGCTGCTATGTTGACCTGGTGGCCATGATTTAACAGTACCTGCCAAAGTCACCATCGTCTTTAACTCCTTTGCCTCTGGATTATTCCAGTAGTCTGCTGAAGATGCTTGCAGGATCTCACATGTGGAGGCCCACAAATGCATAAAACAGGTGACTGATTGCTTGTTTTCTAGGGTAAGCAATTATGTCGCCTTTGCCACCACATTGGCGCTTGGGTTTGTAGCCCTGGTTTGCTTCTTGCAGGTGCAGGGCATGCATATGCCAATTAAGACTCCTCCAGTTCACCCAAGAATACTCATTTCCACTCCACCAGTGGGCAGCTGAATTGCAACCATAAAAACATGTTTATGCAGGTGTACACAAGAACAGCATTGCTGCTTGGGATGCCCAAGGAGCCTTCATTATTGCAATTCTCACTTAGTCCACCCATCTGACAGCCACATGCCTTAAGCACAATGCCCCATTCACTCGACAAAAAGCAGTCCTAAAAATAACCAAGCATCCCAAGCATCACATTAGCCTTTGTTCAATAACAATCGTTGTCTTACCATTCATCACAAGTGAAAAGGCCAGCTGGCTGCCAGCAACAAAAATGGGCAACATGGGAAAGTGGTGGAAAGAAATAATATTCATGTGTTTTAAAAATAAAAGAGAATCTTCATAATCTAACATTGTGTAGCAGGCCATATGCATACTCTAGGAACTATAATTCTACAAATCTTTACTCTTCCTCTTTATAGCTCTTCTCTCTCTCTCTCTCTCTCTCCATGTGGCATTCTCATTGTCCAAGGGTTGCTAATCATGGCTCAAGCCAATGTATCACTATGGGGAAAGGTGAGGAGGCAGACTCCAAGAATTACCTCAGCCAGTACAGGAATTACACCCTCACTGTTGGCGTTGCTCTCCACCACATTCTAGCCATCTAGCCAACTGAGCTAAACAACATACATATCACTTCACCATGGTGCAATTAATGTGGCTTTAGCAAGCTGCTTGTTCCCTTGCTCTGACTGTTTGGATGCTCTTAGTCAGTATTCTCTGTGCTTTGGAGCCCATGAGGACCTGGTCAAAATCTGCTCTACCTGCTCCTGTGCAGGCACAGGCTCGCCCATGAAGACATGAGGGAGCACATAGGGGATAAAGCGAAAGAGAGGAAATGGGTGAGAAGTGGAAGCATATTGGGCCTAATCCCCACTTCCATGTACCCTTTCACCATCATTCCTCTCATGCCCCCGGCCCCGCACCCCCACTTTACTGCTAGCAATGAGCTGGTGAGCACTTTGCTGCCGATCAGCAGGATAATGAACAGCCTAGGCTAGGGTATCATTCGTCCTATTTAAGGTAGCATTCATAGTGTGTAAGACATTGGTGAAGGCTTGCATACACTCATGTTATTGTTGTATTTAATGCTCCAAGCAGATGTCTACACTTTCAAAGCCAACATCAAAAAGGCCTGTGACATCACTCATGCATGAGCTGGACTCATCCAATTTCAATGCAACCTTACACAGTGGAGCTGAAACATCTGACAGTACATCACACTCTCTTTGCTGCTGCTCTAGAAGTATCCTGTTTGTTGACAGTCCCCTAAGTACAGCACCTGGATCTAGCTGAGTAGAGCTTGCAATATGAGGCAAACTCTCCACTGCTGCTCTGTCTCCACTGCTGCTCTTGTTCACTTGTGATGTGTGATTCACTGGGTGAAAACCCAACTATCTGCCTTATTGGTCCCTTCGAAGTGCGAGTATCTGAGCTGCTGCAAGGCCTGCATGAGTCCTGTGATAGTGCACCCTCAGAGTGAATGGCCTCCTCTGAGGAGTTGTTGTCATAGTATATCTGGATTACCTCCAGCAGGACGCTTGAAGGCCCTGTGAGAGATTATAAACATAAATTAGAACTCTCACGGCAATAACATTTTAAGTGATCATTCTGCACATGATCATATTTCACTCGCTGATGACATCAGCCATGTGGTTGGCTGCTATTTAATTCTGTTACTAGGTAGCTGTAAAGTTCCCAACACCCCATAACTGATGCCCAAAAACACAGAGACTCTGCTGATGTCCAGTGCCTCTTCCTCTGAAGCTGTCAGTTGAGAGAGGTTTGGATGGCAATCTCCAGTTTTCTGCTTCTCCCTCCTATTCTGAGGTCTCTTCTCCTGCAATGAGGGAAATAGAAGGCCTATAAGTGAGAGTAACGGTGTGTGGTGAATAGATGGAGAGTATTTGTTGATGGTGAAAATGAGGAAGAGGAAGGACAATGCGTAAAGATGAGAGTGAGTGTCAGTGATAGATGGACAGATTGGGATGTGAGGAAGTGCATGGACAGAAAGGGGTGTATGTATCTGCACAATACGTTGGTGTGAGGACTAATGTGCTGTGGTAGATCAGTAGGTAGGATGAGGGGTTTGGTGTAATACATGCAACAGGATGTATTGAAAGTTCCACTGTACTCACCTTTCCTGCTCTGCCTATGTCATTAAAAGGCTTTAGCCATTGAATCCATGAATGTGACACTACATTCCTGCTCCTGATCTCGTAGGTAACTTCCAGTGATGCTTTCTTTATTTCACTTCCTTCCATCAAAAGAAAACACTCTCTCCCTGTGGGCCCTTGAGACCCCAGCATCACACCTAGGGAGGTGTCACTAAAACAAGATGTCACCTTTGAACATGTGAATTCCATTCTGCCAATTCCTTCTATTCTGCTCTCAACTCCAAAATTCATCAAATTTCATGTTTGGAGTTGAAATCGACTCATGTGGGTCGACGTCACACTCGCTGAAGCTAATTGGTTGGGAAATCCAGGAATGAGGTGGTATTGCACTGGCTCAATTAAAAAGCCACTGACAGGCACCTTGTATCCTGGTTTCCCGTGCACTATCAGACCACCATTCCCCGCTCCCCCCGTCGACTCCCAATGTGTCAGGAACTTTAAATCTAGGCCTGCGTGTTTCAATGGGGATTCTTCAATATGATAGGTTGAAAAGGCACGCTATTGCTTTTCCTGTTCACACATGTCCCAGAACCCCAAGGGCACCACGCAGGATCAGACATCTAATGACAATAAGCTGCCGCTCAAAAACCTGAGAAACGTTTGTGTGCAGCTAGCAACAGAATGAATGGTGAGCACCATTCCCTCACCACTGACTGCAAAATCTGGGCCAATAGATTGGATAGCCTGTTTTTTTAACAGTTGATCAGAACAGGTTGGACAGGCAATTTCCAAGTACGCCAAAAAGAACTTTAGAATTAAAGTTACCTTGCACACTCATAATGTAAACGTAATGCTTGCTACCCATTGTTTGTTTGTAGACTGGGTACCTTAAGCATCGCTGCAACTCAGCAGTTCCCATGCTGATGAACTAGCAAGGGAAAGAAGAACGGTCAAGTCTTACCAAGGTTATCTGTCTCTCCAAGCTCCCTGTCCACTTGGGATGCTTTCACAATTCCTGGCTGAGCCATTTATTTGAATACTGTGCAGCAATCAAGCATTTAAAAGTACAATTTCAAAATTGGGGATGACACCAACTTGGAGGTATGGTTAATAATGAAGAAGACGGCAATAAAATACATGAAAACATTAATAAACTTGCAGAATGGGCATGTAAGAGGCAAATGAATGTTAATATAGATAAGTGCACGGTGGTGCATTTTCACAGAAAAAATAAAGAGGCCACATACTCTTTGGAAAATAAGGCCTCAATTTTTAGTGGGACTTGATTTTCCGAACTGGGGAACAGGTCATGGTCTGGAAACCCAGGAAGGTGGGTTTCCTCTGACAGGCTTGGCTACCTGTCGGGCAGGGAAGTTCTCCAGAAAAGGCTGCAATGTGGATCAGGTAAGTTTTGTGCTTGCTGGTGTAGAAATCATGGGGATGGTGGAGGGACAGTGTGGTTCTGGGGATTGGGGTGATCGGAGAGGAATCAAAGATCATGGCGAAACTAGAAGAGATCATGTGGGAAAATTGGGGGAGAAGTAGGGGAGTCTAGCAAGAGAGCTGGAGATTGCAGGAAAGATTGTGGGTCAATGAAAGGCAGGTGATGAGTGGGTGATGTGGGCATGCCGACAAGATCATGGTAGTGAAGGAATGTTTATAGTAAGTTTATTGATCCTACTCCCCGTGGTCCACAAATAGTGCTGTAAAAAGGTAGTTAACTGATGGATCCAGCTAATATCATCTCCTTCTACCTGCCATGATTCCAAAAGCTTGTGAAGCCCATCCAACATGGGTTAAAGTTAAAATATAAAAATAGAAGGTTGTAGCCTCCTTAAAAAGTTTCAATGACTGACTCTCCATCTGGCAGCAAACTGGTTGTCTGCCCCTTATCCCACCTCAATTAAAACTGGAAAAGGGGAGATTTGGGGACAAGTTGGGGGTCCTGTTTCAGATTTTAAACATCTTCACCCCCACACCAAACCCAAATCCATTCATTTTTGGGGGGGGCTTAAGATTACCCTGTTAAGAGCTTAAATGGGGTGTGGGAGCAATGGGATCCAAGGGTATCGATACATAAATTGCTCAAAGTACAGACAAAGGTTAATAAGATAATAAAAATCAAACAAACTGGATTAATTGCTGGATAGATAGAATCAAAAAGCAGAGGGGTTATGTTAAATTTATATAGAATCCTGGTTAAACCACACTTGGAGTACTGTGCACAGTACTTCTTCATATTACAAAAAGGATGTAGGAGCACTGCAGAAGGTGCAAACAAAATTCACAAGGGGACATTACAAGAACTAAGAGGAAATAGATATCAGGGAAGCAAGAACAGGCTGTTTTTTTTTCTCTAGAAAAGATAAGGCTCTTTAAGAGTAAGGGTCAGTTGGGTAGATATAGAGAAAATGTGTCCATCACAGTTGACAACATTTCCAATCTTCGTATCATCTACAAATTTTGAAATCATGCCCTGCACACTGCAGTCTAGGTCATTAATATATTTTAGGAAGAGCAAGGGTCCCAACATTGACATGGAGAACTCCACTACAAACCTTCTTCCAATCTGAAAAACAACCATTTATCACTACTCCCTATTTCCTATCACTCAGCCAATTTCTTATCCAAGTGCCTACTTTCCCTTTTATTCCATGACCTAGAATTTTGCTCACAAGTCTGTTGTGTGGCACTGTATCAAATGCCTTTTGAAAATCCATATACACCACATCAAGAGTGAATCCCTTATCAAACCTATCCGTTACCTCCTCAAAAATTCCAGCAAGTTAACTAAACATGATTTTCCCTTATTGAATTCATGCTGGCTTTCCTTAATTATCCTGCACTTGTCTAAGTGATTATTGATTTTATCCCGTACTATAATTTCCAGAAGTTTCCCTATCATTGAGGTCAAACTGACTGGTCTGTAGTTGTCAGCTTTATCCTTGTACCCCTTTTTGAGCAAGGGTGTAACATTCACAGTTCTCCAGTCATCTGACCTCTCTCCTGTCTAAGGAAGACTGAAAGATTATCACTAATGCCTCTGCAATTTCCACTCTCACTTCCCTCAGTACCCTGGGATGCATCACCGCCACCTTCTCAAGGACAACTAGGGATGGGCAATAAATGCTGGCCCAGCCAGCGAAGCCCACATCCCGTGAATGAATTTTAAAAACTGTCTATTTCCAGGGGAAGCCAAAACCAGAGGCCATAAATATATGATAGTCACAAATAAATGAAATAGGGAATTCAGGGTAATTCAATGAATAATATTGATACATTTAAGGTTATGGTGATAGAATGAGGTGAAGTGGTGTGTGAGGAAGTATATGTGGAGCATAAACACAGGCATACAATAGTTCTGATTGGTCTATTTCTGTGTTGTATATTCTGTGCAATTGTTTGCGAAGCTTAAGGACTGCTGGCAGGAGAATTTCCCGCAATCTTGTTTCTGAGCAACATGGCGATTGTCTTTTATGTGCCTGTGGGTTGGATTACAAAGATAGATGATGAGCAGCCATATTGAAGAGCAAATGCCATATTGTAGAGGAAATAGGTCTGAGAAAGTGAAGGGAATCTTTTCAAAGTGTTTTCAAACATAAGACAGTTATTTAAAGTTAATTGTGCCTTTGCTACCATTTAGTATTCAAACATTTAAGAGAACATATGAAACAACAAATAGCCCATATGGTTAGATTTCTGTGAAGAAATGAGAGCGCATCATCAGCTCCAGGTTATGGAGCCAAAAATCTGGTCAGCAGTAATATACATGTCCAAATAACATTTACAAATGGTACAAATGAGGTCCTGCCAAACACACATTCCATTTGAACAACCTAATACTACTTTAAAAAGTACATCACTATCTGGTTCTATAAAGGGGACCTTGGTTTCTTTTGTAAATGTTTTGCATAGTATATACTACCACAATGCATTCAAGATGGTGGCAACTTTTAAGTGCAATCATTTCATTTTCTGGGATAACCACTAATATTAAACATGAATTTGTTCAATCCCGTTTTTTTTAAATAGATCTGTTTTATAGAATGCCACATGTTTCAATGCTAAGGAACATGTTTCTGACCACAAACTTTGCAGTCACAACCTGCGGATCTTCGAAAGACTGACCACGGGTAGTGTCCAAAACCTTTCCGTGTGACAAGTCAGTTTAAAAGTCATGTTCTCAGCGACGCAACTATCTTCTGTAAGAGCCATCATTCCGTTACCAAACTGCAAAAGACGCAAATCAGTATGCAAGTATTTTGTGGGTACGATTAAACAGACCCATTACCTTTCATTACTGCTTTACTGTAATGTCAATGACTGCTCGAAGGTGTTAAGTTTCCGACTGAATATGAGACTTGAACCAGTTATGCTTCATTTTCATCGACTACTAGTGTCGTATGTCAGGTACCCGAAATTACACAGGACCTTAAGAATGGAAATGTGCACACCTTCGCCTATTGGGAATAATTTAATTCGAAAGAGAGTTTGCATCGCAGTGCCAATCTGCAATTTTAACAGGAGCTTCGCACCTTGTCTAATCGTCTGAATGAAATGTGGAGATAGCACAGTGTCAGTCAGTCAGTACGCACCCTGTTTGCAGTTGCAATATGCCCAGTCGATCCTTCCACGGTGATTTCTGATAAAGCACCAGGGTTTCAGCCGCCCGTCGGGATTTCGGCAGAAGTTGTGATCTCCCAGACCTTTGTTCGGGAACCTCGCGACGAAATTGGGGATCCCGCTCCAGACCAGGCACCTGTGCCCGCACTCGGTGAGCCCGTGCGGCCGCTTCGAGTAAGCCAAGGTGCCTGAGCTCTGGAGACAGCCGGCTGCAGGGCTGCAGGACACAGCGGTGCCAAAGCGCCACCACACTCCAGTGCTGGCCAGCAGAGCAACCACAGCAAGAAAACTGGTTGTGGTCCTCATGGCGATTGCCATCTGCCAGCATCCATCGCCGGAGTGAAAGGGGGGGGGGGGGGGGTCGGCGAGCGGGGAAGGCGGGCTTTCTGTGGAATGAATCTCACATCCACCGACGATGAAACACCGTTTTATATATGTGTGTGTGTGTGTGTGTAAAAGAGAGAGAGAGAGAGAGATGGTGGGGGCAGGAGGAGAAATAACGCGACTAGAGAGGGGAAAACGAGACAAGCACCAGACGTGTCAACATTTAACACTGGGTCAACGATTGCTGTCCTCTGGCCAGAGGCGACAAGCTCTGGCAAGGACATGGGGAGGGGACGCTATGTGGGAGAGGGTGAGTCAGATCCCAAAGTTTTTTTTTCCCCCCCACACACAGTTTGTGAGATTTCCACAATCCTGTCAGAGGGAAAGGGCCGAGTTGTGGGGTGGTTGGTGGGGGTTGGGCCCGGGGGGGCGGGTGGTTATAATGGGGCTATCATAAATGAATTGTTGTTAATGGTATCCGGACCGGCGGCCGGGTTGGTTACTGCTGTCGGGGCAGCCTTAGCCATAGCGTCAGGTTTTTATTTTTAAAAGATATGCAAAGATTTCAAACAAAACTAACTGCGCTCCAAACAAAACCGGCCAAAGAAGCTGCACTGGAAATGTTAACAACAAATGTCACAGCAAATTCGGAGTTGGGAAAATATTCTTGTTGTAATTGTTGTTTGTGGCTGCAGAGCTCATTATTATATCAAATAATATTGATGCCTGTGACCTCCCGGGTTAACTTGTTGTGACTGGGTGAGAATATATTTAAATATCGGCTGCAGAAACGAACTGCAAGTTCCACGGTTAAATCCTGTTATCATTTAACATGGGGTGGGGGGAGACCGCGCACTCCAGGCTCACTCTCAACTGCACCATCTTAGGAGCTGTTAACACTTTACAAGTCTCAGAAAACAATGTAATTTACAAACGGACAAAAGCCCCGGTCTGCTTCTTTCAAGCCCCCTTTGTTGGCAGTGTTCAAAGCGGTCTCTTTCCTCCCTCTGCTCCTCAGCACTTCACATTTGAATCAAGTACACACACATCACTGAGCAAAGCTGGCGGGTCTCTACCACTGGGCTGCTCACAGAGCTGTCTCAGGTCGCCTTTACCACAATACTAAACATACAGATCTGAGACCGGTTACCGAAGGGTTAACAGTCGGCAAAAGTGCAAAACTTTAATAAAGTTCTTTAAACAGCATAAACTAAGTAACTCTGGGTAACTTCCTGCTCTCTGTTATTATGGCCAAATGGAAAATCTTCTCCTCGAGGTCCTACTTTGAGATTTAATCATTCGGGGAAATTCAGTAGCTGTAGAGTACTGTATTTTCCACTAAATAATCAGAAGAGGAACTAGCACCGAAGAAGAGTCATGCGGACCCCAAACGTTAACTCCCTGTTTCCCTCTCCGCAGATGCTGCCAGACCTGCTGAGTTTTTCCAGCATTTTCTGTTTTTCAATCAGAAGAGAACTTTGTTTTGTCTCAAGGCGAGGCAAGTAATGGACCTGTGAGTCAGCAAATGCAGATGTTCTGCCTTTGATACCCCTCCAGTCCTCATTCGCAATGAAAGCTAAATCTGATAAAGGATTATTGTACAGAGACTCAGATACACCAGTTCAAGGGGTATTAATGACTGGTGATTGCTGGGAGTTGCTCCCAGCATTGGGTGTAAACTACAAACACTTGTCTGGGGCAATTCAAGCACTGAGTCTTTTTTACAGGAACATAAGGAAAAATACGTCACTTAGCCCCTCAAGCCTGTTCCATCATTCAATTAGATCATAACTATTCTGTATCATAACTCAATTTGCCCACCTTCCTCTATAATCCCTTACCTAACTAAAAATGATCAATCTCAGTTTTGAAATTTTTAATCAACCCAGGTGTCCACAGCATTTTGGAGCAGAAGGTTCCAGATTTTTATTTCATTGTAACTCGCTTACCAAAGAAAACAATGGGCACAGATGGGAATAGATGTACACCATCTCTTAGCACAGTGCACATTAGTTTTCCAGCACAGGGCTTATGTAATAAGAATCTGAAGAGAAAGCAGTCAGTCTGGTAGGTGTCATTTTCATTTCCATAGTTCTCTGGTCTGAAGTCAGCTCTTCCACCTTTGCCTGAAGTCAAGCCTGATTTACAAATGATGGTACCAGACTTTGTTTACGCAACACCACCCCCCACCCCACCCACCCTCCACCTTCCAACCCCCACAGAAATACTATTCAAGTTTTGTTCACATTCCTTCCAAGCCAAATATTTTTTTGAAAACAGACAATGTGATTAATCTTAACCTGGGATTAATAACAGATCATATTAAAATACACACACGCACATCCCCTTGAGAAAAGGCCCCAGTAAACAAATAGAATTAGGTTTTTGCTATGGTTTTACCACGTTCAGTAAAATCATCTAGCGCTACCTTGTTACAGTTAGATAGTAGAGAATAGTAAACTAAACCATCATCACACTGAAGGCTACAATCCCATCACCCTTTCATCTTTAAATGTCACTAACAAACCCGACCCATTCAGTGTGAACTTCAAAATTCTGTTCTTTGTTTTCAAGACACTATACGGCTTTGCCCCATCCTACTTTAATGATCTCATCCTGCCTTATCTGCTCGTACATGCCTCCAACACTAATACTGAGCTTCTCCCTTCTGCTCTAGCATTGGTGGCCATTTGTTTAGCTACTACATTCCTGCTTCTGGATTCTCAAGACACTCGTCTCTGTCCTTCCTTGCTTTCAAAAATCTCTTGTTAAATCTTCCTCTAGCAGATTGTCTTCAGATGCCATTTCAGCCACCCCTTTCCCAAGTTGGGCTTCAGCTGCCCCATTCCTCCTATTGCAAAGCACTCCAATCTCTCTTCCCGCTTATTAAGTATTAACTTTGGCTCAGTGCTTGGACTTTCTTGAGTCAGAAGGTGAGTTCAAGCCCCACAGGGGCAATTTAAACACAAAGTCCAGGCTGACACTTGCGTGCAGTATTGAGGGAATGCTGTATCGTTAGAGATAGTAGTTGCAGTGGCAGACTTCTCGTTGTTTGAGGATGTCCAAGCTGTTCATGATTTCGAAGGTCACACTTATTACAGTTAAACCCACGCTAAGCATGGAGGAAGGGCCCATGCTGCTGTCCCCACTCTCTCGGCTGCTTTTGCATGATGCCAGAGACAAGGAGGATCCACGATGTTTGGGTAGCTTGGTAGCTGCACTGGGTGACTGGTATAGGGTGTTTCTCTGTTTGCCCTTTGCTACAGTCCACCATGGCTTATTCCATGATATCACTATGGGCAAGGCCAGGAGGCCACAAGAACTAGTTCAGCCAGTACAGGGATTGAACCAGTGTTGTTGGCATTATTCTGCATCACAAGCTTAGCTAACTGATCTAACAGGTCCCATTGTTAGAGGTGCTATTTCATGGATGAGATATTAAACCGAGGCCAGGTCTACCATCTCAAATGGACATTAAAGATTTTACAACAGCATTTCTAGAGCAAGGGAGTTCTCCCTGGTGTCCTGATCAATATTCATTGCTCAACTAAAAGAGATTACCTGGTCACTTATCTCATTGCTATTTGTGGGACCTTGCTGTGCACAAATTGGCTGTGGCCTTTCCTCCATTACAACACTTCAAAAGAAAGCACTTCACTGGCTCTGAAGCGCTTTGGGAGGTCCTGAGGTCGTGAAAATTCTTTCTTTCTATAAGGAGTACTAGATAAAGCAAGTTGCTGCTCCTGCATTCTACACTGTCAATTATTAAGATGACAGTTTTATTATTTTACAAACAAGAATTTTCAGTTATGCTCCAGGCGGTGAACATTAACCTTTCGCTACTAGTTATAATAGACAATTTGCCAAGGTGTGACATTGTATAGACACGCATTCAACCCACTCAAACTACAGGCATCATTTGTGCCCAACCCAGGTCATTTTGCCAAGAGGAATGCATTCTAAGCTACACCCAACCCTGAAAAATGTTCTATGCAGTTAACAAATTTTGGTGGGGGTGGGCATTGTTGATCCCTAGCAACATTTTGCTACCCTCATATATAAAACTGGTACTACAAGGAGGAATAGGAACAACACAAGCAAGAAGTACACACTGGTGGATTCAAAACACATGTTTTAGTTGCCAATGTATGCACAGGTCCAATAAACAGATGTGCTGTGTATTATGGGTAAATCGAGCTACTTGGACTGACCCATGCATGCTATCATGATGCAGTTCACCAGAAACTGCAAATGTTTGCACCCCTTGTGGGGAAATATAAAAGGATTCTGTCAAAATTATAGATCCACAGTATTTAAATGTACATGCTTGCATCATGAATTGACTTTCTTATCAAAATTACAATGCGCATGCTCTGTCTGACTGATGTGCTCTCGCTTTTCCTGTCAGAGACAAGTAGCCCATGACGTTACTTGGCCACCATTGAAAACAACTTCCATCTATAATGTACAATTATGAAAACATTCAACAATAAGAAGACAGCAGAGCCAGAAGAATTTCTTTCCAGCAACCTTTTAATGTGTCCCGTGCTTCCCTTTTGTGGATTGTGAGTTATTTCTTGCACATATAATTATTTTCGTGATCTAACAGTTGTAAACAACAGGATAAGCTTGAGAGCTTATAATACTGCAATAAAGATGGTATCTTTAAAATGATGTACTCAAAACACAGGAACAGCGATTCTGGAATGTGCCCTAAATTGCTTGTGATATCCAATCTGTCACACTTACATGACCTAAACATTTTTCAAAGTACTCAAAAGAACATGAAAATTGTCATGTATGAGTTTTCTTTCTGTCATCAATATTCTTCTCTCCTGAAAGTGTTCACTGCTGGTTGATTGTATGCGTCCCTGTTGCTCTCCTCCAGAACTTGGCCGCTTTATCTATTATTCACGTGTGAGACTTGTGAGTTTCAACAAGCCATTTGACTATGGAGGACATCACGGTCAAACATTGGTTAGGTCACAGTAATGCTGTGAGTGTTGCATTACAGAAAAGGCTTTAAAGCCACATAAAGCATTCAGCATAGAATCACCAGGATGATACAATAGCCAGGGATCGGTAACTATAGTTATGAGAGTGACATGAGCTATTGAGAAAAAATTCACTGGAGCAGAGAAGGCTAAGACGACATTTAATTGTGAAGTTTTTAAAATGTTGAAGGGTTTTATAGACTTCATAGGGGATAAAACGCTTCCTCTGACTGCGAAATCAGTGATAAGGCAGTAACAATTTAGAATTGTCACTAAGTAAGTGAGGAGAGGCTGACAAATTTCTACAGATGGATGGATTTTGAAGTATCAAATGCTTTGCTGCAGGCCACAGTTCAGACAAAAACCAGTGCAGTTTGTTGAGGGGAAATTGATAACTATCTGAAGCAGTCGAAGATGCAGAGCCGTGCATGGGCAATCACATTAGTTTTTGATTGCTTTAGCAAGGTGCTGGCAAAGAAACAATAGGCAGAATGGTGTTCTACTGTCTTGTAAATCTCTATGTTTGTAACTTCCATGCACATGCACTTCCAGTAGTGATGGCTGGATAGGCATCAGGAGTGGGATCCCTAGCTGGTTTCTCCCACTCTGACACAAGAGCTTTGCACAAGTAGTAGCAATCTAACCCCTCTCCCATGTTGCTGAGGTCAACTGACAGCACAGCTTGGAGGTAAAACCTGGGAACTTCCTGTTCTGCATGGCTCACCTACTAATTCACTGAGCCAATGAATAAACTCAGGTGTGTTCAGTTATGGATCGTAAGTACTTCTGTGGCTACCATGCCTTCCATAATGGTTGAGAAAGCGTTGCACTCATCAGCAATCAAAAGTCCATATTTCTAGCTTCTATTGGCAGGCTGAGCTGCTCAGCAATCAGAACAGAATATGATCTTTCCCACTAGCTGCAGCATTTATAACGGGGTGACATTATCATTCCTATTAGATGGGTCTTGGTGCATGCAGAAATGGCTAGTATCTCATTTATATCACAATATTGATGCTGAAATTGGAACTGCCATCAATCACAGCACCATCAAGTAAATTGAGTATCAGGCACTGAAAAGAGGCACAAAACAGTAATGAGAGGAAAGTGCTGAACATAAATAGATTTTGGCAATATGTCGTCAGGCTTGTCAAAACCTTGCCGGTTGGAGGTGATATTTGATCATTCCAGTTTAAAAATACAACCTACTTAATGTATTTTACTTTGAAAAATAACCTCAGCTCCATGTTTAAAAGAGTTTGTAATCCATCCCACTCAAAAATCTCCTTGCATTTCTTGCATATAGACATGCTGTGTCATATAAGGAAATTTCAATTTGTTGTATTGTGGAAAGGATACTCACTTTGTTTCTAATGTGTCTTTGTCACACTTGGTGTTATGTGATCAAATATAAGGCAGTGAGAAATTTCTACACTGATTCCAATAGGTTGTTCCTAATAGGCCTGTGTTAAATATCTTCAAGCAAACAGACTGTACCTTAGGTTATTTGTGATTTGACTGTATGAGGCATACAAAGTTGTGTAGCACGTAGGATACATGCATGCCACAATGCATGCAGAAACCACATGATCATTCTACATGAGTGATTGGATGAATATTGCCACAAACTTGTATTATCCTTGCATAAATTAGCAGGTTTCTTGGAGCAGAACCTAAAAACTGTAACCTTCAATCTGGTCCGTGTAGTACCTAGATTCCTTTTAACTTACAATCAGTCTTGTGATATAGGGAATCAGATTGTTTTTTGACAGTTACGCTGAGAATTGCTGTTCAATCTCAGATAGAACAACATTAAACAAAGTAAATATAGCTGGAAGCTGAAATAGAATCTACGCAGGGCAAATAAATAAACAGTAACACAATCTGGATTTGTGGTTTTAAAAAATTCAGCAACAGCATTTCAACATGTTAACTTTTAATGTACATATTGATTTTTTTCAACATCTATTCTGAGAGTATCTTAAGAAGTTTACGGTTGCCAAATACTAATTAACTTGCAATCCTCTTATATATCCTGATGTTATCTCTTGCAGGTTGCTTTCTCTTTAGATAGGTGGAAACCACCCATCTCAAAAGATGATGCTGTAAGTGCTAAAGAAGTCCAGTCTTTGCTGCAACATTGTGAGTGGGTGAAGTGTCCAATTTTGAAATGAAAATCCTCATCCCAAATAATGCAGGCATATCAGAGGGCCAGATGATACAGCACGGGACTAATCCTTGAAGCCTCATGTGCTCTCTTCTTTTTCCTCTCTCTGGCACCTCTTTTCAGCTTTTTGCTTCTTGATGGAGCACAGTCCTCCAGTGTTGTACAGCTGGTGATAACAATGTAATAAGTTTTTAAACCTCTCGTGCAATGTCCGCATACAGCAGTCCAGCAGTGTTGAAGCATCTGCAAGTTCTCTATACAAAAGATCCTTTGAAATACATTCATATTCCACCCAGTATAGATGACCAAGCCACCGGAGGCATCACTTTTGAGAAAAATGATTAGACTTTGTAATTAAGCTTCTTCGAGCACTTGGGTGTCAGGAACTCTGTTTTTACAATTAATTATTAAGAGTGTCACAGAAACAGCAGGGAAGGGTTTGATTTATTTTTCTATGTTATTTTAGTCCAGTCATCATTTGAATATAATTAAATATATATTGCACATTAATAAAAATATAATTGTAATTGTACACATTTATCTATTATTTATTTTTCTTTTCAATTTATGAGCCAATGAAATTGTTGGCATGACATTTTGAAACACACACTTCTTGAAAATGAGGAATTGATTCTTTGAACAAAAAAACAACTAACAGTTAATCACCTCTAATAATGATCCTTTAATAATCTCAAACAGCTATTGAGCTGTATCTCAGTACTTGCCCTATCATACTCTGAAGCAGAGTACTGTGCGCTGTCCAGCAAAGGTCATCACACACAGATCTTGCAGACACTCAAATGAATGCAACAATGTGCATCATACCTGGAACTCTCCACTCAGTGTCCCTCTTCTGACGTCCTGTCCTTGCAAACATCTCTAAGTGCGATAGCAGGCATGAAAAAAGACATTTTATCCGCCGGCCGCAATGATGGATTTTCATACCATATCGTCCCCATCCCACCTCATAAATTATGCAGTCATGGGAAACACACTGGATCGCTGGTGGTTGGCCTCCAATTTGTCCACCACACCATTACCTTGTGATTTCCTCACTCTGGGCACCATATTTAAACTGCAGCGGTGCGCACAGTTATCAATGTTTGCAGCCCAGGACTGCTCCAGTGAAGACATGGCCCCAAAAGCCAAGAAGAGTGCAGCTCCCTGATTCAGTGATGCGTCCCTGAGACACCTTTTGTACACTGTGGAGGCCTGCTGCAATGTCCTCTACCCTCGTTCTGGATGCAGAAGGCCTATCAGTATCACCACTCTGGCTTGGGAGGTGGTGGCAGAGGTGGTCAGTGCCAATGCTACACACAAGAGGTTGACCATCCAGTGCAGAAAAAGGATAAATGATCTCATCTATGCAGCCAGGGTAAGTCAACCATCTCATCACTCTCAACTCACACACTCACAAGCCCATCACACATTCACTGGCATCTCATTCACTGTCAGCATAAGGGACATTGCCAATCACTTTCTCACATGTCCATCTGGCCTCATCTCCTATGGAAATTGCCATCTCATACTGCCCCTGGCTCCACTCAGCACACACGCACGACTGGCATCCTTCTCATTTGGCCTGACAGTCGCCTTGCTCACACTCTCTCCATCTGTCTTTATGCAGGACAAGATCGCGCACAATTACCAGGAGGTATCCCAGACCAGGGGTGGAGTACCAGACATCTAGGTCCTCACTCCGTTTGGGAGTTACAGGTTGGAACTGGCTGGAGAGCACATCAAATGTTTCTGCGGCGATGGTGATGTCGGTGGCGAGTACCCATGTGAAGATCCTACATCAGATCATCCCTCTGTCAATGCTACTCTAAGTCCACTGTTCTGTGTGTAAGCTGCCAAGTACTAATAATTTCCACCTTCTCTCCTAGGCACATCTGTCATGTCACCCTCAGGCAACATTGCTCCTGACCCCAGCACCAAGAGCACCTCGGATGAGGAGCCTGAGGGCAGCACCATTGAAGACCCATCACGGCGCTCACCCACACCCTCTAGCAGTGCAGCGACACACACCTCAGTAGGACCTACATGTACAGCAGCCTCGGGATCACAGTCTGGTGAGAACAGCACACAATCTGTTCCACAGCAGGTGGACTCAGGGATATCTGAGGTCATTGGCACTTGGGGGACAGCTGGAGGCAAGGAATCTGCCAAGTCAGATGATGAGCCTCTGACTCGGTCCTCAATCAGTTATTGGAACTGCAAAGACAATCACGGGAACATCAGGAAGGGATATATGCTGCACTCCTCAGATTGCAAGGGACGATGAAGGAGTCCATCCATCTTCAGACTGAGGTGATAGCGCCAGCATGCTGACGCACTGAAGGTCAACACTGGTAGGATGGCAGGCGTCATAGAGACCTTGGTCCAGGTGGTCGCTGCTGCACTGCTTCGCAGGCTGAACTCCATCGCTGACGCCATAGTTGGCCTCCAACAGTGTCAATGTGAGAGGGATGTGGGGCTGCTCGATCTCACTGCATTTTCCCCTTCTCCTCAAGGGGTCAGCCAGGGCCATTGGGCACACATAGGGAGGAGGAGCGGCAGCTTGACACCCCGGGTCCATCCACCCAGGTGACTCCAGGAATGTCCGGCCAATCCAAATCTCCTCTTCCTGTGGTCCCCGCAGCTCCAACTCCACAGGTTGAGGAGGGTGCAACTGGCTCACAGCAGGCCACCCAAAGCATGCCGGAGCCCTTCAGGCCTCAGCCCTCCAGAGGGTGCCTGCCAAAGCCATCACAGACAACAGGGTGTCGCAGTCAGCAGGCTGCCTCCACCTTCACTGTGGATATCAGGGGAGCACCAAAACATAGCGGCAGAGTTAGGAAGGCTAAGAAGATGTAACTCTTTCGAGTTATCAACAGATCGAATGTAACTCTTTCGAGTACATTCACAGTTCTTGGTATCCGGGAGTGGGACATGAACCCACAACCTTCTGATTCAAAGGCGAGGGTGCTATGAACTGAGCCACAGCTGACACCTCGCTAAGAAGATGTAACTCTTTCGAGTTATCAACAGATCTCATGTAACTCTTTCAAGTACATTCACAGTTCTTGGTTTCTGGGAGTGGGACATGAACCCACAACCTTCTGATTCAAAGGCAAGGGTGCTATGAACTGAGCCACAGCTGACACCTTGCTAAGAAGTTGTAACTCCTTCAAGTACATTCACAGTTCTTGGTTTCCGGGAGTGGGACATGAACCCACAACCTTCTGATTCAAAGGCGAGGGTGCTATGAACTGAGCCACAGCTGACACCTCGCTAAGAAGATGTAGTTGCACAGCCTGGGCACAGGTGTTAATCACTTGTACATACTTTTCACTATTGTCAATAAACTCCCAAGAATGCCTCCTTGCGTATCGCTCTTTGTTCACAGAATCGTAACAGCACAGAAGGAGGCCATTCGGCCCATCATGTCTGCACTGGCTCTCCAATTGAGCATTATGTCTAATGCTATTGCCCTGCCTTTCCCCCATATACTTGCACATTGTTTCTATTCAAATAATCATCTAATGTCCTCTTGAATGCCTTGATTGAACCCGCCTCCCCCACACTTCCAGGTAGTGCTTCCAGACATAAACCACTTATTGTGTGAAAAAGTTTTTCCTCACGTCACATTTGCTTCTTTTGCAAGTCACTTTAAATCTGTGCCCCCTCATTCTTGATTCTTTTATGAGTGGGAACAGCTTCTCCCTATCTACTCTGTCCAGCCCCCTCATGATTTTGAAATCTCTATCAAATCTCCTCTCAGCCTTCTTCTCTCCAAGGAGAACAGACCCACCCTCCCCAATCAATCCTCATAGCTGAAGTTTCTCATCCCTGGAAGCATTCTTGTAAATCTCTTCTGCACTCTCTCCAATGTGTTCACTTCCTTCCTATAATATGGTGCTCAGAACTGTACACAATATTCCAGCTGAGGTCTAACAAGGGTCTTTTATAAATTCAGCATAACCTCCCTGCTCTTGTACTCTTTCCCCTATTAATAAAGCGCAGGATACTGTACACTTTATTATCTGCTCTCTCCATCTGTCCTGCACCTTCAGTGATCTATGCACATATACACCCAAGTCTTTCTGCTCCTGCACCCCCTTCAAAATTTCACCCCTTATTTTATATCATCTGTCCGTGTTCTTCCTACCAAAATGCATCACCTCATACTTCTCCTCATTGGACATCATCTGCCATCTATCTGCCCACTCCACCAACTTGTCTATGTCCTCTTGAAGTTCCACACCATCCTCCTTGCAGTTCATAACATTCACAAGCTTTGTGTCATCCTCAGACTTCGAAATTTTCCCCTGCACAGCAAGATCTAGATCAGTAATATATATCAGGAAATGCAAGGATCCCAATACTGACCCCTGGGGAGCTCCATTACAAACCTTCCTCCATCCTGAAAAATATCCATTGACCATTACCCTCTGCTTCCTATTGTTCAGCCAATTCTGTATTCACGTTGCTACTGCCCCTTTTATTTCGACCTTTTCTGTTACCTCTTCAAAAAACTCCAGCAAGTTAGTTAAACATGATTTCTCCTTTAGAAATCCATGCTGGCTCTTCCTTATCAACCCATATTTTTCCATGTGACTACTAATTCTATCCCGAATAAATGTTTCTAGAATCTTGCCCACCACTGAAGTTGAACTGACTGGTCTGTAATTGCTGGTCTTATCCTTACGACCTTTTTGAACAAGGCTGTAATGTTTGCAATTCTCCAGTCCTCTGGCACATGCCCTGAGTCTAGGAAAGACTGAAAAATTATGGCCAGTGCCCCTGCAATTTTTACTCTCACTTCCTTCAATATCCTTGGATGCATCTCATCCAGCCCTGGTGCCTTGTCAACTTTAATTACCAACAGTCTATTCAATGCTTCCTCCTTAACAATTTTGAACCCTTCTAGTGACAGTTTCCTCATCTGCCACCATGGCCTGGGTAGCATCTACCTCCTGGGTAAATTTGGATGCAAAGTATTCATTTAATACCTCAGCCATGGCCCCTTTGTCCATGTGTAAATTCCCTTTTAGGTCCCTAGTCGGCCCTACTTCTCCTTTTGCCATCTTTTTACTATTTATATGCCTATAGAAGACTTTGGGATACCCCTTTATGTTGGCTGCCAGTCTTTTCTCATAATCCCTCTTCGCTTCTCTAATATTCTTTTTCACCTCCCCTCTGAACTTTCTATATTTCTCTTGGTTCTCAGTTGTATTTTCTACCTGACTCCTGTCATAAGTACACTTTTTCTTCTTTATCTTAATTTCAATCTCCTTTATCATCCAGGGAGCCCTGGATTTGTTTGCCCTACCTTTCCCTTTTAATGGAATATACCTTGACTGTGCCCGAACCAATTCTTTTTTGAAGGTAGCCCATTGTTCAGCTACAGTTTTTCCTGCCAATCTTTCATTCCAGTCTATCTGGCCCAGCTCTGTTCTTGTCCCTCGAAGTCTGCTCTTGCCCTTTTTTTCACTTTGGCTTGCCTATCGTCCTTTTCTATCATCATCCTAAAACGTACAATACAGTGATCACTGTCTCCTAAATGTTCCCCCACTGACACTTGATCTACTTGGCACACCTCATTTCCAAGAACCAGGTCTTTTCTTTTTGGACTGGAAACAAACTGCTGTAAAAATTTCTCCTGAACACAATCAAGAACTTCTGCCTCTCTCCACCCTTTACACTACCACTGTCCCAGTCTACATTTGAGTAATTAAAGTCCCCCATTATAACTACTCTATAATGCCTGCATCTCTCTGTAATTTTCCCGCAGACTTGTCCTTCTACGTCCTTCTCACTATTTGGCAGTCTATAGACCATACCGAGCAATGTAATTGCACCCTTTTTGTTCCGTAGACCTAGCCAAATTGATTCTGTCCTTGAACCCTCTGGGACATCCTCTTTCTCCAGCATTGCAATACTCTCCTTAACCAATACCACCACCCCTCCTCCCTTCTTTCCTTTCCTATATCTTCTGAAAATCTTGTACCGGGGAATATTTAACACCCAGTTCTGCCCTTCCTTGAGGCAGGTCTCTGTTATTGCCACAACATCATATTCCCACATTGCATTCTGCGCCTGTAACTCCCCAATCTTATTTACTATACTCTGTACATTCACATACGTGCACAGTAATCCTGATTTAGATTTTGTTGCTTTCTCCCTTACCCCGACTTTATCTATTAACTTAGTATTCTCTGTACTAGAGCTATCTGTCCTTCCCAGTATTTCGTGCACCCTGGTATTCCTCTCTAATATTTTTTCTTGGTTCCCACACCCTTGCTGAGTTAGTTTAAACCCTCCCCAACAGCACTAGCAAAATGCCCTGCAAGGAACTCAGTCCCAGCTCTGTTTAGGTGCAAACCGTCCAGCTTGTACAGGTGCCATCTACCCCAGAGCCAGTCCCAGTGTCCCAGGAATCTAAAGTCCTCCTTCCTGCACCATCTTTCCAGCCACTCATTCATCTGCCTTATCCTCCTATTTCTGTACTCACTGGCACATGGCACTGGGAGCAATCCGGAAATTACTACATTAGCGTTCCTGCTTGCTAATTTTCTACCTAGCTCCCTAAATTCTGATTGCAAGGGGGTCACACCCCCTTTCCTACCTAAGTCATTGGTACCAATGTAGACCATGACCTCTGGATGATCACCCTCCCCCAGAAGATTGTCCTGCAGTCGTCTGTGACACCCTTGACCCTGGCACCAGGGAGCCAACACACCATTCTGGAGTCACATCCACGGCTACAGAAACACCTCTCTGTTCCCCTAACCAATGATTCCCTTATCACTATAGCTCTTCCTTTCTTCTTCCTCCCCTCCTATACAGCCGAGCCACTTGTGGTGCCACAAGCTTGGCTCTGACTGCACTCCTCTGAGGAACCAGTGCCCTCACCAGCTTCCAAAATGGAGAACTGATTTGTGAGCAGGATCCCAGGATACTCCTGCACTACCTGCCTACTTCTCTTGGACTGCCTGGTGGTCACCCATTCCGTCTCTGTCGCCAGGCCCTTTAGCTGCGGTGTGATCACCTCTCTGAATGTGCTATCCACGTAGCTCTCAGCCTCGTGGATGTGCCACAGTGTCTCCAGCCACCGTGCGAGCTCAGAAACCTGGAATTCAAGCTTCTGCAGCTGACAGCGCTTCCTGCACATGTGGTCAGCTAGGATGTTCTGACGAGCAATGTTTGTGTCACTCAGATGTGAAACCTTGGTTCCTGCACACAATAAAGGCAAGTGTCTCAGGCCAGGGCCTCCTCCCTGTGCAGTGTGTAACCTTCAGACCAAAGTGATGGTCTGGCTTCACACTCACTGGACACATTACTGATGCCTGCACCTCGATGGTGCTTTTCATTGCTGCCAGAATGTCGTGGGCAGGCATCACAGAGTTCCATCATTCTCTCTGTGTGCTCTCAGCACCTTTAAGGTGGGGCTGGCCCCCATCTCATCTGCATCTGTGACCAGTGATGCTGTGCTTCTGAAGGGGTCAGGTGCTAAAGGCAGACAAATGATCAGGTGCTTTTAAAGTTTAACAGCTGTGTCTCCACGATGTGACCCTGATCATAGAGCACATGTGAGCTGCCCTCAGCCAGACAGGAATCAGACATTCGCAGAGGGAATGTGAACATTTATGGAGTGTCCTCAATGCATGTCGTCATCATCCTCCTGGAATCTTGTGACTACTGGGGCCTCTGCTGCATCTCCATTACATGAGCCTGAGCACTGAGGATGTCAGGACTGTCCTCACTGCATTTTGTCATCATCCTTCACAAATCATGTGGCTGTCTGGGCCTCACGAGCATGCCTACCTCATCTGGCTAACAAGATGTCCTCATTCCAGCATCCTCACCTTCGAGGACCTCATCAGCCTCATCCCTTTCCACATCCTCCTCATTGGAGATGTGCAGCTCTTCCATCTCCTCCTCAACCAGGTCCTCCCCCCGTTGCAGTGTCAGGGTGTGTAAACTACAGTGATGCACGATACCCTCTGAGGGCTGTATTGTAGTGCTCCATGAGACCTGTCGAGGCACCGGAACCTCACTTTTAATATGCCTATTGTTTGCTCCAGCAAAGTCTGGGTTGCAGCTTGGGCTTCATTGTACCATCTCTCTGTTGCAGACTGAGGCTGCCACATGGGCATCATCAGCCATGTCCTCTGTGGGTAGCCCTTGTCCCCGCAGAGCCAACCATTCAGCCTTTCTAGACCCTGGAATATGCCAGGGATCAGACCTGCTAAGGATGTAGGAGTTGTGGACACTCACTGGGAATCCTGCACAGGCCAGTTGAACATTCAGCGAGTGGAAGCCCTTACGGTTGACATAGTTGACTGCTTGTTGCCATGGAGATCTAAGCACCGTGTGAGTGCAGTTGATGGCACCCTGGACCTGTGGAAAACAAGAGATTGCCGCGAACCCCATTGCTTTTGCTTCCTGGCTGGCCTTTGCACAGATGATATCCATGACCTCTTGGAGGCGCTTGTGGGTGGAGGCTTGTGAGATCCTGCACAGGTCACCTTTGGAGCCCTGGTATAAAAATTGAGCGCCGCAGTCACTTTCATGGCCAATGGCCTCTACCTCCCCGTGGTGCCAAATCCTGCAGCAGGTGGCATATGTGACTGACTAGTTCCTTAAGCATGTGCAGACTTGGCAACACTGGTTCTCAGTGATCTGCAGGAATGATAAGTGCTGTCTATAGTCCCTGGATCTGGCGAGGCACCTACAAGCAAAGGCTTGCTGTGGATCTTCAGCTGCCTGCACGATGGCCCTGCTGCACCTTCATCTGAGGGTTGTCCTCCTCCAATTGGTGAGTCAGGCGCCTCCATTGCTGTCTTCTCCTTCTTCTCTGCTCCCTGTGAGCCATAGGGCATACCACTAGATCTCCAGGCTCCATGATCCTGATGTTCTCCTCCTGCAGGATCAAAGAGAGAGATGCATGGAGTAGCATATGTGTCCTAAGGACCTCTCTTGGTTAAGTCTGAAGGCCCCTTCATGCATGCAAGAGAGTGCTGGCCACCACTTGGATGGCCAGTGTGTAGTGTGCTTCATGGCTGTCTGAAACACGACTCACCTCCACTTCACTGCACTTGACCAGTTGGCAGCAGCTTCAGCCCCTAGACTGCATGCTGTGCTCTCAACTCAGGCTCAGGCATTCTCCTAACCCGTTCTGCAAGGCTGCACTGTTAGCTTGAACCATGGGGGAGACTGATCCAAACCTTAATAAAGACATTGCAAAGGGTTGTGAGCGCCTCCACCAGTGACTGCGCCATGGCCACCTTCCACAAGCGGATTGTACAACTTGCCCAGTCAGCCAATTGTTCTGCAGCCCCATAGAACGCACATTAATTTGCAGTCAGCGCCTGAGGGGTGAGAAGTTCTGAAGTGGCACATTCATGCTTTCGCGTTGCTTGAGTGGGCAGAAATGTTCCCGAGGCCAACTCCAAGCACATCAATAGAGCTGTTGCTGAACGGTCTCAGCTGCAGAAGAATGCTCACTTTTGACAAGATTTTCCAAATGCGTGGCCGCTTCCCTCACCCTTCACCCCAACACCCCTGGCCCCCCGGCATGGCTCGTGTACTTCCTTCAGTCAGCGCTGCCTTGCTCCTCACCCCCCCACCCTGCAGCCCTACCTGCACTGGGGCCCTTGCCCTAGTACCACACTGAAAGCCAACCGGGACAAAGTGACTTGCCTGTGCCCCACTGTGTGCCCCCGAATGTGTGACACCTCTTCCTTAATGTCGTATGGCTGATCTTTGCGAGTGCTGTGCAAGGTTGTGTGCACTCGCCTCCAAGTTCCCCTCAAAGTTCAGCTCGCCAGGTGCATGCCTTTTAAAGACATGGGAGGTAACTTTGATGTGGGGGGTGGGGTGATTCCGGCATACAGCCACAATGATGAAATGTAAATGTATTACAATTAATTTCCCGATGTTGGACAGCAGGAAACATGGCCCACCATTGACGAGCAGAGCGGATAACCGCAAACTGGTTTCACGATGGCGTAAAACTGATTTTTGGTCTTCTCGCCATATTGTCTGCTCATTCCCACCATGACGCCCGACAGCAATGGGAGCGAAATTTTCTGGCCTCAGCAAATGAGGCTATACTTGGCTTCAGGGATTTGCCTTCGCTGAATAACTAAAATTGAACTATAATGCCTCAATGCATGCTGTTGTGCCTTCTTGCTTCAATGTATTTCATTTGTAAATTAAGCTTATCAAGCAGTTCTGATCTGTATGCATTGATTTGACAACATGCTGTTTCCTGCATTCAGGGGATGGCAGCCATCCTCTGTATCCTTAAGAAAGGAGTTGATCATGATTAGAGGTGAATTATAGTGAAATATCCCGAGGCCCCTTTGCAAAATGGGGAAAGGATTGGACATAGAACAGAGCCAGAATTTTACATCCCACGGGCAGGCACGCGCTGGACCCGAACGGACATGAAATAGCACAAGATAATGCCGGGCGAGCGTCCTGACGTCATCGCGCACCCGTGCGATATTTCGCTCGGTAGTCATGCGCAGCAGTTGGGAGCACGCCTGCCGACAATTAAGTGGGCAATTAAGCCCATTAATGATGCAATTTACGTGGCCCGTCCACATTTACGGTTAGCCGATGGGCCATTCTCCCAGACTGCATTCACATTTTTGCTGAAACCTCGATCCAGGGCGGGATGAAATCTCCGTGGAGAAATAAAATATAAAGAGATATCTGAGTACTGTTTTTTTTATGAGGTATGCATTCAGGTGTTTGATTGTGCTGCATGGACATATTTTGCAGCATTTTTGTTGTGTCATTTAGTCTGCGGAGGTCTGCAGCTCCCTCTCGAAGCACCCACTCACACACTTAGTTATGTCGGCGCCCGCCTCACCCCAGCAGCACTGTGTATTTTAGCGTGCGTTTCATGCTGGCTGACCGTTAATTGGCCAGCAGTGTGATCGCGGTCAGGGGCCGATCACAGCCAGGGGCCCATTTCCCGTCCGCTCCCAGGCCCTCCGATTGCGCGCGTCTGGCGACTGAAAAAATCGGGCCCAGAAATCTGGAGACGAATTAGCGAAGGTGACCAAAGGCAAAATCAGAGGTATTATGTGCAACTAGTTGCATTGTTTCCATTTGTATAGACTATATTTCATGACTGGAAGTGTTCAGAATATTTTGATAGAATTGCTGATGCTAAGAACCGAGGAGAGGGAGCCTAAGGTAAAGGGGGAACATCATCTGCACTGAAGTGTTATTTGTAACCCACCACAACCCCACCTCCACTATCAAAATTCTGAATAGATCTGCATTGATCTAAATTGCTATTGTGACTGGTTCACAAAATCGTAAGATAATTACGGGTGAGGGAGGTCATTCAGTCCATCTTAGAGTGTTTGTCGGGAAGTACCCTGACATAACACCATTGCAACATGTTGTTATTTATTAAATAATTCACATATTTTAATTTTAAAGGTATTTACAGGCCTATTCCACATTTTGATCACAATGCTAAATTTACCTTTTACCTGTTCAGACCATTAACATTAGAAAAGAATCTTAAAACTCTTCTCTGCATTGCCTCTAGTTCCTGCCTTCCTGTGTCTCGATTTTCTATTCCAGGACTAAATCCCATGATGGGGCGGGAACTGAGAGTGTTTCTTATTATGGAACCCAGTGGGAATATGTGCCAAATTGCGCAATGTTGGCTGCATTAATTATGCAGTTGGAGGTTTCCCAACGTATTGCAAGGCGGGGTGGGCTGGATGATGTGCACTCCGCTGTCCTATCCAGCCGCCATGTTTAAAAGGCACCCGGACATCAACTTCACCCACTGTTGAAGGAAGGGATGGCTCATCGATCCCAGGGAGCTCCGGCCCCCAAATGCAGAGATGCTTGTCTTGAAGTGTATTCAATGCAGTGGAGGCCAGGGGAGGCATCCTGTACCCTGAGCATGGAAGGAGGAGGCCGAGCCATGTGACCAACCCTGCATGGGATGAAGTCGCCAGGGTGGTCAGTGCCCAGGGCCTTCACTGGAAGACTGCCCTGCAATACCGGAAATGGATGAATGATGCCATCCGCACCACCAGGGTAAGTGAATCCTCAACTGCTCACACTCACCTCACTGAATGGTGGAGGAGACATGGGCCTCAGTGGCAAGGGCACCACCCATACAGCCCATGCACAAAAGAGCAATTCAACGTGATGAGTTGATGCCTCATAGCCCCACTGCAGTCCATCTAATCTGCAGGTGGAGATGCCACTGTGGATTCTTGACCCTTCCGCACAGAGGGCTCAGATGCTGTCTGGGGTGATGGGGTGTGGGGGGTTGTGGGGGGGGCGGGGGTGGGTGGGTGTGAGTGAGGGGAGAGGGTTAAGCGTTGAGGACACCAACAAGTACTGCTAATGACACTCCTCTGTGAGCCATATCCTTCTATCGGCATGGGCTCAGCACTCTGGAGGGTGGCCCTGCCCGAGTTGCTGGGGGTGCTGTGAGAGGCAGGGGAACATCAGGCAGAGGTGGCAGAGGCCCTCAATAGAATGGCCAAAGTGGGGGAAGTGGTGGCATAGTGGTATTGTCACTGGACTGGTAATCCGGAAACTCAGGGGTAATGCTCTGGGGACCCGGGTTCGAATGGTGGAATCCAATAAAAATCCGGAATTAAAAGTCTGATGATGAAACCATTGCCAATTATCATAAAAACCCATCTAGTTCACTAATGTCCATTAGGGAAGGAAATCTGCCGTCCTTGTCTGGTCTGGCCTATATGTGGCTCCAGACGCACAGTAATGTGGTTGACTCTTAAATAGCCTCTTAATAAGGGTAATTGGGGATGGGCAATAAATGCCAGCAACACCCACATCCCATGAGCTGTCCACTGGCTCTCTGGAAGAAGTGATTCCAACCTGTGTGCCCATGGAGGTCTCCATGGGGAAGATAGTGAACGTCATGGAGAACCTTGTCCAGCAAAAATTCTGTGGGATATGCGGGCAGACCTGCACTCCATCACTGTAGCCTTGGGTGAGATCTTGCTGTGGCTATGTGAAAGGGGGACGGAGCTCCCCTCGAACTCCCTCCTTTTGCCCTTTCCCCTCAAGGAAAGGGGCCTCTGGCACCCAAAGGGCAGAGGAGCAGCTGTTGGTCATGCCTGGGACCTTCATTTAAGACTCTGAAGTTGTCTGGACCTTCAGAATCCCCCTTGCCTATGACCCCCTTCCGCCTGTTCCTCTGTGACCGCAGAGGGAGCAGCTGCCCCACAGCAGGACAGCCAAAATAAGCCTGGGCCGTCCAGGCCTCGGATCTCCAATGACATCCACGACAACAGGGCTGCCCCCACCCTTGCTGCGGATGCCTGGAGAGCACCTAGAAGAAGTGGTAGAGAACACAAGATTAAGAAGTTATGATTTCACATGTGGTTGCATAGGTGCACTATGATTGTTAATGTTATTGTTAATGCTATTACACTTTTGAAAATAGAGTACACTTGCACTTAACGAAGTCTGACGTGATTTATTTGCAACTGATTGTCCTTAAGCCTGTGCACCGCCGCCAC
Source organism: Cetorhinus maximus (assembly GCF_964194155.1). Lineage (NCBI taxonomy): Eukaryota > Metazoa > Chordata > Chondrichthyes > Lamniformes > Cetorhinidae > Cetorhinus > Cetorhinus maximus. The sequence continues at coordinate 85,171,051 of NC_135879.1, forward strand.
CCAACCTACCCCCTACCGGACCCCCACCCCACCCTACCTTCCGAGGGACACCACATGCTGGGTCTGTGTCCCCGGACTCAGGCATGTGCAGGGTGGAAAAGGTATTTGCCAGGGCCCTTGTGCAAGGAGTCTCCCGGGCACACTGAGCCTTTGGCCTTCACACACTCACCTGTTCCAATGCCCTAGCGTTATAAGTACTACATACTGGGGTTTCCCTTCAGTTGTCCAGTTGAGATGACCTGCATCTCCATCCACCACCAATGAGCCAACTCCCATGCAGCATCTCGAGATCTCCAGCTCGAGGCTTTGGATGGTTGCAAGCGGCCATGGTTCATGTAATGCTCGAAATGCAGTCCAATACCTTTACCCCTCCCCCCATGACCCACACCCTCCTCCCCATAACTATTGACCCCCACCAAGTGCAACATTTGACCTTCTTACAGTTACCCTTCAACCTGCCCCCATCATCCTCCGTCCCGTGTAGGTGAATGTTGGCGTCCCCTACCTTCCTGAGGAACCCACCCTCGTAGATCTACCCCCCTCATTCTGCCAAACTTCAGAATCCGCTTTTACTTCTGTATTCCCTCCAACAACCCTTAGCGCCCCTTCACCTGTCATCGCCGAACTCTCACCCTCTCACCCTACCAGCTTTCACTGCCCCCTTTAACCCGCACCGACGCTTCCTATCATCAATTCCCTCAGTATGTTCCCCAGGACTCATCAGTTGACACCACGGACCCCTCCCTCTGAACCCTCTTCCCCTCTTCCCCCCCAATACCTGTTTACACCTGCACACCAGCCCCCAATCTACCAGGACCCTTCCCACCATCCCGCTCCATACCATCTCACCCATTCCACAACCCACACAGCATCTCTCTCAGTGGAGGTGGTGGCGTAGTGGTATTTTCACTGGACTAGGATTCCAGAGACCCAGGGTAATGTTCTGGGGACCTGGATTTGAATCCCACCATGGCAGATGGTGAAATTTGAATTCAGTAAAAATCTGGAGTTAAAAGTCTGATGATAACCATGAAATCATTGTCAATTGTTGTAAAAATCCATCTGGTTCACTAATGTCCTTTAGGGAAGGAAATCTGTCACCCCTGGTTTTACATGTGACTCCAGACCCATAGCAATTTGATTGACTCTTAAATGCCCTCTGTGCAAATAGGGATGGGCAATAAATGCTGGTCTAGGCAGTGATGCTCACATCCCATGAACAAATAAAAAACCGTCCTGCTCCATACCACCTCACCCATCCACGACCCATGCAGCATCTCTCTCTTTCCCTTACCTTGCCTGCCCCACTCCACACCACCCAACAGTACCTAATGCAGCCGTCCACCTGCAGTTACAAGATCCACCTCCTGGAAGTTCTTCAGTGTGAGGACCACTTGGTAGATACTCCATCACTGCTGTATGTGGTATTCCAGGGTCCATGGTCACTGGTGGCCTCCATCTTCCATCCTCGTCAAGATGCCCCAGGCCTTCTTCCAGGTGAGTACTGACATACCCGTGCCATGTTGGTCTGGACATGTTCCAGACTGGTGTGATATCCTGCTAGCTGTGCAGCTGATTGGACATGGGAGGGAGAATTCTGGTCAGGGCTTCACCTGCATCCCATTAATAGGGTGCAAAATGGCTTTATGGCAGCCTCTGACAGGAATGATGTCCTGCCATAATGGGTGGGAGTGCATGTTACTGCCGTCATGAACACATTTTTTGGCTCCTGCCGCTTTGCTTCACCCCTACTCCCTCGCCCACCATTAAACCCAGCGTTGCTGGGATTGGAAAATCCTGGCCTAGGCACAGTTCTCAAGATATGAGCTGACAAGAGCATGGTACAACTTGATCACACATTCCTCTGACTTGTATTCGATTGTTATGGCTATGTACTCCAACATTCTGTTAGCTTTGTTGATCACTGCTCTGCAGTATTTGGACATTGGTTGAGCACTGAGTTTCCACTGAGACTCCTGGATCTCTTTCAATTTCATCCTGAGATAGTTAAACAGCATTAATGCGGTGCATATGATATCTATTTTTTCTACTTCCATACAGTACCTTACACGTGTCTGCATTAAGTTTTATTTGCCACTTTTCTGCCTAATTACATACTTTGCTTAATTCTTCTTGTAATTTATAAGTGATAACTCCCAATTTTGCTGCTCTCCCTAGTTACGCATTAATTGCAAATGTGACAATTTTTCAATATGTTTCTCACTCCAAGCCATCAATGCAAATTGGAAGTTATTCCAACATTAAACATTGGGTCACCTTACTGCTTACTCCCCCCATCCATCCTAGCATTACTCTTTGTTTATTTATCTTTCAGCTAATTTCTTAGCCCATCCCAAATTTTAATCCAAATTGCCTCAGCTTTGAGCTTAAAGAAAGACTTCTCATGTAAAACGTTGTCAGATGCATTCAGGGAGTCTAGCGAAAGCGTACTGTGAAACTTCCCACAATCTACTTTTCTTTTCCTCTACAAAGTCTAGGATATTGGTCAGGCAAAATCTTCCACTCTAAATCCATGTTTACTGATGTTTCCTGGATTATTTTTGCACAGGTGGTGCTCATATTTATTCCTGATAATTAATTCAATTTTTTGTACTTTGGAACGGAAGCAAGGCCAATGGGCGGGATTTTCCAGTTCTGGTCACCGGCAGGATCTTCCAGTACTGCCGAAGTCAATGGACTTTTGGCTGGCTTGCTGCATGGGCCGCAGGAACAGAAAATTTCGAACAGATGTAGCAACTCAAGACAGGGCATCCATGAGGTGCTGTAGGCCATCAGCAGCAGCAGAATTGCACTCAAACACAATCTGTAACCTCAGGCCCAGCATATCCCCCACTTTACCATTCTCATCAAGCCTGGGGATCCCCTGGTTCATTGAAGAGTGCAGGAGGGCATGCCAGGAGCAGCACCAGGTATACCTAAAAATGAGGTGTCAACCTGGTCAAGCTACAACACAGGACTACTTGCATGCCAAACAGCATAAGCAGCAAGTAATAGACAGAGCCAAGCGATTCCACAACTAATGGAGCAGATCTAAGCTCTGCAGCCCTGCCACATTCAGCCATGAATGGTGGTGGACAATTAAACAACTCACTGGAGGAGGAGGCTCCACAAATATCCCCATCCTCAATGATGGAGGAGTCCAGTATATCAGTGCAAAAGATAAGGCTAAACCATTTGTAACAACCTTCAACCAGAAGTGCCAAGTGGATGATCCATCTCGGCCTCCCCCAGGGATCCCCAGCAACACAGATGCCAGACTTCAGTTAATTCGATTCACTCCACGTGTTATCAAGAAATGGGCTGAAGGCACTGGATACTGAAAAGGATATGGGCCCTGACAATATTCCAGCAATAGTACTGAAGACTTGTTCTCCAGAACTTGCCACGCCCCTAGCCAAGCTGTTCCATCACAACTACAACACTGACATCTACCTGGCAATGTGGAAAATTGCCCAGGTATGTCCTGTACAGAAAAAGCAGGACACACCCAACCCAGCCAATTACTGTCCCATCAGTATACTCCTGATCGTCAATAAAGTGATGGAAGGGATCATCAAGCGGCACTTGCTTAACAATAACCTGCTCACTGAAGCTCAGTTTGGGTTCCGCCAGTGCCACTCAGCTCCTGACCTCATTACAGCCTTGGTTCAAACATGTACTAAAAAGCTGAAAATGAGGTGAGTGTTTCTGCTCTTGACATCAAGACAGCATTTTACTGAACATGGCATCAAGGAGCCCTAGCAAAACTCGAGTCAATGGGAATCAGGGAAAAAACTCTCTGCTGGTTAGAGTCATAACTAGCACAAAGGAAGATGTTTGTGGGAATTTTGGAGGCCTATCACCTCAGTTCGAAGACATCAAGGAAGTGGGGATGTTTGCTGATGATCGCACAATGTTCAGCACCATTTGAGACTCCTCACACACTGAAGCAGTCCATGTCCAAATGCAGTAAGACCTGGACAATATCCAGGCTTTCGCTGACATGTGGCAAGTAACATTCGCGCCACACAAGTGCCAGGCAACGACCATCTCCAACAAGAGGGAATCTAACTATCGCCGATTGACATTCAATGGCATTACCATTGCTGAATTCCCCACTATCAACATCCTGGGGGGTTACCATTGACCAGAAACTAAACTGGACTAGCCATATAAATACTGTGGCTACACGAGCAGGTCAGAGGCTAGGAATCCTGCAGCGAGTAACTCACCTCCTGATTACTCAAAGCCTGTCCACCATTTAAAAGGTACAAGCTAGGAATGTGATGGAATATGCTCCACTTGCCTGCATGAGTGAAGCTTCAACACTCAAGAAACTCAACACTATCCAGGACAAAGCAGTGCACTTGATTGGCACCCCATCCACAAAAATTCACTCCCCCCACCACCAATGCACAGTAGCATATCACGGGGTGTGGGTATCGCTGGCTCGGCCAGCATTTATTGCCCATCCCTAATTACCTTTGAGAAGGTGGTGGTGAGCTGCCTTCTTGAACCGCTGCAGTCCATGTGGTGTAGGTACATGGTGTGTACCATTTACAAGATGCATTGCAGGAACTCACCAGCACATTCCAAACCCACGACTGCTACCATCTAGAAGGACAAAGGCAGCAGATAGATGGGAACACCACCAGCTGGAAGTTTCCCTCCAAACCGACACCATCCTGACTTGGAAATATATCGCCTTCACTGTCCCTGGGTCAAAATCCTGGAACTCCCTTCCTAACAGCACTGTCAGTGTACCTACACCACATGGACTGCAGTGGTTCAAGGAGGCAGCTCACCACCACCTTCTCAAGGGTAATTAGGGATGGGCAACAAATGCTGGCTGAGCCAGCGACACCCACACCCCGTGAATGAATAAAAAAAGGACTTTGGAATGCTCTGAGGTTGTGAAAGGTGCAATATAAAGGCAGGTGTTTCTTTTTTTACCTTTCTGCCTGACTGGAACATCACAATTCATTTGATAAACCTTTCCCTGAATCCCATATTTTGAAGTATGTCCCTCAGTTGGGCTGATTCCACTCTATTGAATATTTTTTCTAATGTTCTCAGCTGAAAATGTGGATTCAGATGCCCAGATTCCGACAGAATTCCACAAAGCCTTGGCTAACTATCTTGGATTCGGAGACTGTAGCAGCATTATAGGTGTGTGATAATGATACAATGCACTGACCTGTTGATGGTTTAGGGCATAAGCCAGGAGATTGCTTGGTTTTACTGACAGTATCCTATTTGTAAGAAGTAGTCATTCTGTTTTGACCATCAGGATGTTGCCTAGTTCTTTCCTGGCTAACGTGAAAGTCCCACTAATTTGTTTTAAATGTTCCACCTTGGATATTTAGAGGGAAAAGTGAATCTTTTCTCAAAGCATTCACATTGCTTTGAACAAAGAGCATAGTTTGAGCCTCCAGTGGGATGGGGTTTTTTGGGAGCAAAGATATTTTGGTGGGCAGTGAGGGAGAAAGATGGATCCTATGCTACAGTTTGCAACATGGGAATTACATCCATGGTACAAGTAAGTAAGTTCCACATTACGATATTGCTGGGTGTTGGAGGGGGTCGGGGGTGCGTGGGGGGCACCAGGGGAGGTGGTGGTGGTGGAATAGGTTATGTTATGAAGTTTTGAATTTAGTTTACACCCTGTGTAGAATAGACCAAGCTTCTTATGGTACCTTTGCCATCCTGGTGATTGTGGAGTCAGGACAGACACCTGACTTATGCAATAAGGCATCAACAGAGCTGTAGCAAAAGATCATCATGCACAATGTAGAGTATACATTGCACAATGCACATCATGCACAATGTATATTACAGTCTTGTTACTTTGTTCAACCTTTATTTTTTGAAACTTATTTAATGTGAACTTCTCACAGTATTTATTTCTTGTATGTTTGAACAATCAAAATAAATCATATTTAAAGTACAAGAAACACTTTTCAAAAGCCTAACTAAATTTGTATAAATTCAGCAGAGTGATTACAAACAACAGATTATACAGCAACGAGAACAAAATTCTTGGATACCAATACCCCTTTGGATCCATCTTCCCCTTCACTTTCCTCTGACCCCAATCTCACCCTTTACTGTGTTTTCACTATCAATTTTGACCTTTCCCTCTCTGACCCCAAACAATCTATCCCCAGCAAAGTCCTCAGTTTCATGCCCTTACCTACCCATCTCAATGAATTTTGAGTTAGGCAGGAAGCTGAGCTCTTCTCCTATAGCCTTCGACTCAAAACTCAGTTTTTAGGCCAGCAGTCTTCCCTCAACGCAGTGGATTCTTCTTCCCAACTTCAGAATTCTTGTTCCACCTGGACCCCTCCCTCTGGCCTCTTACTGTCTGAAGTTCTTTAAATTGGAAACTGTCAGCATGACATTGGCCACCTCAATTCACTTACTATAACCTACCATCCTCTGAACTTGCAGCTCTCTGTTCTCTCAGGTCCAACTCTAGCATTGGGTGAGATTTTAACTCATTCAAAATCCACCTATTTACACAGAGTTAAAATCAGGCCCAATTATTTGCATTAAACCTACAGCAGTGCTGCTGCTGCTTTAGAAACCGACTTCTAACTTGCTCAGGCTGATTACCCACTCTTACTACCTCAACCTGGTCCATCACGCCACCACTGAATGTCAAGCCATCATTTCCCAGACTGTCACTGACTCCATCTTCTCTCTAGATCTTCCCTCCATGGCCTCCAACCACATGGTTCCCAGAACCCATGCAATCCACTTCTACCTCCTACTCAATGTCTAGAAACAGGATTGCCCTGGCAGGCCCTTTGTTTCAGTCTGTTCTTGCTCCATGATACTGATTTCTTCCTGCCTTGACTCTATTTTTTCTCTCCTTATCCAAACTCGTTGCACCTACATCCGTGACTATTCCGTTATCCTCTGCCTCTTTAACAGTTTTCAGATTCCTAGCTCTAACCTTCTCCTTTGAACCATGGATGTCCAAGCCCTCAATACCTGCATCCCCATCCCCCACCACCAAACTCTCTACTTCTTCCTTGAGAGGAGACCCGACCAGACCTCATCCACCACCGCTTCCCAACTTGGTTGAACTTGTTCCCACATTGAACAACTCGTCTTTTAACTCTACTCACTTCCTCCAAATAAAAAGCATTGCTATGGGAACCCATCTGTGTCCTAGCCATGCCTGCCTTTCCATGAGATATGTAGAACATTCTTTGTTCTAATCTTACCCATGTCCATTCCCTTACCTCTTTCTCTGGTACATTGATGACTGTATCGGTTTTCCTGCTCCTGCCCAGAAATGGAAAATTCTATCGACTTTGCTGCCAATTTCCACCCTTCCCCTTCACATGGTCTATCTCTGGCTCTTCACTTCCCTTTCGTCAACTTTTCTGTCTCTTTTTGTGGAGATAGGCTGTTGACCATATCCACTATAAACCCACTGACTCCCGCAGCTACTTTGGTTACACTTCCTCACACTTCCTTTCAGTAAGGCCTATTCCATTCTCCCAAGTTCTCCATCTCCATTGTATCTGTTCTGATGATGCAACATTCCATACCAATGCTTCTGATATCACTTCCTTTTCCCTCATTGAGGATTACCCACCACCATGGTTGACAAGGTCCTTGACTGTATCCATCCCATTCCCACACTTCGGCTCTCACCTTTTCCTCCCCTCCAAGAACTATGAAAGTGCTCCCTTTGTCATCATCTTTCAACCCACCAGTTCCCCACCACCTCCAGCATGATACCACAACCAAACACACCTTTCCCTCCCCTCCTCTTTCAACATTCTGAAGGGACCATCTCTCTGCAATAACCTCCTGGTATCCCGCAAGATGCGCTGGTGACCCCTCAGAAGACCCACGCACTGACTTAGTGGGAACTGCCTGGGCAGTTTGGACTTCTGATGGGCAATTACCCTGTGTCTGGAACACTCCAAAACTCTGAGTTAAAGTCGGAGACTTTGGATGATTCCAATTTACTTACCAGAATAGTTACCCAGGAAAAGTTAGAGGGATTCAAATCAATTCTAATTCCTGGGTAACTATACAACTGAAACCCCCCAACTTCCCATTGAACCCTCTGACTACACCCCCCGACCATTCCCCCTGACAACCCCCGATCCGATTAACCCCTCAATCCTCTAATTACCCTCCTGAACCCTGAATACCCTTCAACCTGACTACTCCCGACCCCTGAATACCCCTAACCTGACTACCCTCAACCCTCAAAACCCCCCGACCTGACTACTCTCCAATCCCCTGATTAGCCCCTGACCCGACTACCCCCCAACAACTTGACTACTCCCCGACCCTGCAACTACACCCCCAACCACCCAACTACCTTGACCCCCCAACTACCCCCAAAACCCCTGATCCACACGCCTGCCACCCTACTCCTCACCAACCCGCCTGTCACCCTACCCCCACCCACTTACCTGCCAATCTACCCATTTGCCATTACCTGCCAGCCAACCCCATCACCAACTTACCTGCCACCCTACCCCCACCCCTCTTCCACTTACCTTACACACTTATCTTCTCTTGTAGCTTCTCAAAGTGGCTTTGGGACATTTAAACTTACCGGAATCTGGCAGCTAGTGCTGTAAAAAGGGAGCGTGACTTGGCTTTCCCTGATACTCCTGCACTACGAGGAAGGACTCTGAGAACAGGTATGCTCCATATTTGTGAGGAAGCCCAGTTTGGATGTCTGTTCGAAAAATGAGGAGCTCCAGTGCAAGGTAAGTAAATAGGAATGGAGTGGCAATCGACCAATTCCTACTTTTTGGAAGATTCAGCTCAATGCCTCATCCAAAAGGCAGCACCTCCAATAGTGCAGGACTCCCTCAGTAATATACTCAGGTGACAGTGTAGATTTTATGCTCCAGTCTCCGAAATGGAACTTGAACCAACAATCTTCTAATTCAGAGGCAACAGTGCTACCATTGAGCTAAAACTGAATTTCTTAGTTGCACCTTGTACAATCAGCCTTTTGATGATGGGCGATTAATTTTCCAAATAAATTGCTCAGAATTGAGAAGATTTCTATTTCTAATTTTTCCCTTCCCTTTTCATGCCATTGTGGAAACACTCACCACCACAAAGGTCACAACAGTTCAAGAAGGTCACACACCACCTTCTCCAGACAGTTAGGCAATAAATGCTGCCTTTGCCAGCTTTTCCCTCATCCTGAGAACAAATTTAAAGACAAACAAGTGTGCCTCCAAACTTTACAAGAAGTCTCAAGTAAGCACCTTATCATTTGTTTCTGTGAACAGCATAATCTGTACATTTAAATTTGATGGAACACATAGCTATCAAATCACCCTTCATTCCAACTGATGGTGAACTAAGTCATTTCTTCACAAAACACAACTTACCCTGCCCTCCCTTTCAGCGTTCTGAAGGGACATCCACTCCTCAATTATCCCATCATCCCTTTCCCTTTCCACAAGACAGATGACACATTGATTTTTAATGCTGGCTTCATCTAAAAGCCAGCACCTCCAACAGTGCAGGACTCCCTGTCATCAGAGGCTCATTTAGCATTATATGCGAATAGATGAGTGTTATGTTTCAAATCAAGTGGACTCCATTTAGAGGTAAATTCTCTTAATATCATAAGCGTGCCCATAAAACATGCATCATGTAAAAAAAACTACAATTATTATAGTTATTTGAAATTATAAACTAGATTTCCACACTGCATTCCTAATTGCTGTGGCAGCAAGTGTGGCAACATAATTCCAGTGCAGATTTTCAACATTAAAACGACATACCCTTCAGGTATCAGCTTAACATGTTATGAGGGTAAACATATTATGAATAAAATTGTGCCAGGCCCAGTGTTATCTTATTTGCTGATCATATTCCAACATGCATCAATATATTACAATGCTATGATGGATACATAAATTAGAAATGCTGTTTCAAGACAGGAAGTATATGCAAAAGAGAGGCAGCTGTCATCTCATGAAGCATTATCTGCTGTCAATTGCTTGTTGGCATCACATCATCTTTAAAAAGTTTTAACCATCATCGAGAACCAAGTGTAGATCAAACAGTGCAGGACCCGCTAAAATATAGGTTTCTGGAGGGTACTAGCTTTATACTAGAGAAGGTGCTAGCAATGGCAAGACAACAAAACTGCTGCTGATACTCTATTAACATAGAAGTGCTGAATATGTGTATAGCCAGGTTGCAATGTTCATGCACAATAGCACTCAGACTATGAAGAAGGTGGAATGCAGGACCGTATGGCAGAGTAAACAAGTTACCTTACTTAAAGGTAATCAATGTTCTTCCAGAGTTGTGATTTGTTCTTTTACATTAGGTATTGCAGCAGTATTTGTTTCAAGTCCAAGTATAAACAAATGCATATTTCTGAAATTTAACACATATCAACAGTTTCCACTGTTCAGATATCCTCTGCTTAGATATAACTGTGCTAGGAACACTCTAGCCTATTCCTGCCCACGTGATACACACAAACGTACAGGCAAAACAGAGCTAGAAATAAAATCAGCAAATAATGTTTAATGTTTAATGCAAATAATGTTTTCCCCATCTAAGTTACTACTACTTAACTGACTTTGCGGAGTTGTTCATATACAGATGGGGTGGACTGTTCAGAAAATGAGACAATTGTAGAATGGCAATGTTATGTTCTATTTCAAGGTAGGAGTCCACTGAGAAATCGTTATGGAAATTTTCATTGTAAGTTAAAGGGGGTTAAATTTGTAAGTCTGTTTTTTACTGCCTGCTCATTATAATGATTTCTGCAGCAGCCAGCATGCCCCATGCCATTTATGGGCTGCATGCATTAACAGGCAGCCCAAGGCCCTGGTGGAGGATATGGAAAGGAGAAGCGATGTCCTGTATCCTCAGGGACATATGACAGTTAGGTGATGATAAAGTAATGGGAACAGATAACCGTAGAAGTCAACACCAGGAGATTAGCCCCAAGGACGTGGATGCAGTGCCAGAGAAGTTTAATGATCTCACATGAGTGATCAAGGTCAGTGAATGCATCTTCAAATGCCATATCCTACAAACTATATCACTAGCCTTAGTCACTGATCAATTCATCACAGCTTCATCACCCAGCTACCAACAATCTCTATCAGTCAGGTCTCATGCCTGACATTCATATGTTTCCCCTCAGTCTCAGACTCTTAGTACTGCTGCAAGCCTCAAATCCAAATCTCACAGCTTGTACACACTGTCAGCTATTCAGCCATCATGGCCACATCACCCAAGCATATTGTATAGCACTCACTGACACACTTCCCTCTCCTTGCAGGACAAGGTGGTGCACAAGAAGAGGCAACAGAAACTAACTGGAGGGGGACTAGCCTGCATGTTCAGCCCAGGCAAAATAAGTGTGACCACATAATTCCAGGAAGGGGTGGTGCTAACCATTATGGGAATGGATTTTGCTGAGGCCGTGGTCACTGGTGGGGCTGAAGCCATTAAAGATGAGGGTATCTCCAAACCTAATCCTCTTTCTCTCTTGCCACTTCTCTCTCATCCTATTGTCTCTTCTGATTGAGAAGCTGCTGCTGATGGTGTAAGCCTGTTCTTCCTACTCACTCCGCTCCTATCACCACAACCCGACTCATACCCCTCTCTCCTTTGAGATACTCAAGAACTGCAACCCAGGCAGTGGTGCAAGGACAGGAAGACATGGAAGATGAAGACACCAGCCACCAGCTCAGATCCGACAGTGTGTAATTTAGAGGATGAGATGGAAGCATGATCTGCACATGTTGAGAGACCAGATTGACTGCGTTGCTATCAGGGCAGCGGTAATAGGGACATCACAGTCGCAGTTCACTGAAGAATGAGGTCACACACTAGTGCTGCTGTGGAAGACTCAGTCGATGACTTCGATGGACCAAGCTATAGAAGAAGGCTGATGGGTGTACACACCCAAATGCTTGGCGCAATGAAAAATCTGCCATAAAGCCTGCGTTCAATGCCAAGACACACGAAACAGTCCAGTGCCCACTTGGCACAGGTTCTGTGCAGAGCTTGGAGTCCATCATTTCCAAGCAGAGCTTGGAGTCCCTCATTTCCAACAGCACAGCTGTGGCACCAGCCATGATGCAGCATCTGAAGGTCGATGCTTCAGCTTCAATTGCAACACAAACAGCATCCACCCATCATCTGAGTGCTGTACTGGAAACTCAAAGTGGTGTCGTGCAATCTCAGATTACTACCATAGAGGCTCAGACTGCTGCTGTCATAGCCCTGGACATTAGTATGAACATTGGCTCTGAGTGCATCACAGCACCGTGCAATCTGTTGGAGAACAGATCTGTTCTTCAAAGATCCTCTGCAGATATGGCCTCCTGCTGAAAATCCTCCCCTCCTCGTCTCATTTCTAACACATTGTTCTGCTTTGCGTGGCCTCTATTCATTCCTTTAGAAGCGTTCAATGCCAAGAGGAAGCCCCACCTATATCTGGAAGCAATTGGTTTATACACAGACCTTTACGCCATCAAAAATTATGTCAGCACCAGCCAGAACATTCCCTGTAGACGACTGAAACTTTTACCAAGCAGGAAAAAGTAGCCGAAATGCATAGAATTGCAGCAAGTCAGAATAATTAATTAATCTAACAACTAATCTGTAAATTAATGATCCCTTTAAATGGTGCTGGTTGGTGCTCCTTCATGCTGTTGGATGCATGTTCAGCTGTGTGAGGTTAAAAGAAAGGCATGGTGCTCCAAAATGGTAGCTCTGGTGGTAAATTATCATCGCGCACTAATTGGCGTCATGATCCGCCTGTTTTACAGATGTTGGATGCATGAAATCATTCAAAAAAAGCATCCCAGAAATTGCAAGTGCTTCAACTCTAATTAAACACAAAAGCATTAATGCCTTGACTAATATGGCACAGAACACATTTCATATCAGGATTGTGCCTGTGTGCCATGGATGCCATTTTGGAAGCTTAACAGGTTTTGTGGCACAGAATAGGCACTACTGAGCCCAATTTTGCCCCCAAGGACTTAATAAATCATTCTGAGCATAGGCAATTCCCGAATGCTAAGCAAACCCTCTGTCTTGATTGCAAAGACAGAGTATTGGCACAGTTTAACAAAACTGTGCTTGGAGCATGTGTCTGTCTTGAAACCTCTCAATTTACAGAGAAGGAGCAAAATCAAACATTTGTGCATTTGTACTGTGGGCCTATGCTTATATTGTTTGAGTGTGTATCATTGATTATCCAGAATAAAATCAGGCTCTTAATGCCTGTAAACCAAGCTGCACCCAAATATTTAAACAGGGTGAGAAATTAATAATTTTCAAAGAAAAATATAAAATAAGAAATAAATTCTTTAAGTGTACTGAGGAAATGATTTGTTCAGTAGCGACTGCTGGTTACCATCTGGGGTAAAAGAGAATATTGATAACAACTGAAGTTTCCCCCTCACTCCTGCTCAACAACTAACTCCCCCTCCCATCCTGCTCAACAACTCTCGTACCCCGCACCCCCCCTCCAAATTTTCACTCTGGGGTCACACCATGTCTGAGGCATTAGAATGGGGTCACAATGGGAAAATGCTTAGGAAGCACCAGTGTAAATGTTACGTGTGCACGTTTTGAAAAAACCTTTATTCTTCAGCAGCCAAGTTAATGAAACCACTGTTGAGGGCTGTGAGCCAGCTAAACGACATTGGGAATAGACAAGCTGCTATTTTTACAAGAGTGCAGCATTAACAATGGAGTCCACATGTCTGTTTGGCATTGATGTATCAGAGTTGGATTGGATTGGATCTTGGGTCAATGTCTGATATTAAGTACAGGACAAATTAGATTCTGACAGAATGTGAAATATTTAGTGTTCTAAGTGGCATAAACAGCATATTACAATAGGCAACTTTAATCACATGTTTATTCCATATATAATGATTTAGCTCAAAATAAATCACTAACGGCTATGTCATTTACAAATAATATAGTTTAGTTTCAATAAGTGGAGTAAAAGTTCAGCCTGTACACTTTTCAACTTTTTACTGTCTGTTAGATTGGGGAAGGGAAAATATGCAGTGGAGAAAGTGGTTAACACCTGAAAATGGTCATGGAGATCACAGAATGTAATGCCCATTCATTATCATTCATACGATCAGTAAGGGGCACACGAGGAGGCAGGAGACTATGGCTGTAATTTTCTGGCCCTGTTGACATTGGCCGTCATGGCCGGCAGGGGAGGAACAATATGGCGAGACGAACAAAAATCAGTTTCACGCAGCCATGAAACCAGTTTGTGATCGTCCGCTCCACCCATCAATAGCCAGCCGCATTTCCCACCGCCACACATCGGGAACCTAATTTCAATACTTCAGCATCTCATTATAAGTCCTGCTCCCCAGAATCATCCCCCCATTCTAGATCATCCGGGCACGTCAGCATGAAATCACACCGACATGTTTCACAACTGTACATAAGTGACGTGCACCTGGCGAGCTGCACTTCACTCAGTCTTCCGGTTTGTTTTCCTACCTTGTTTTGGGCAGCACTCGTGGTTATCAGCACCAGGCTTTACAGGCAGCAGCACATTACTTTTAGGGGAGGCTCATGGACAGGTCTCTACCTACCACCAGCTGTAAGGCTTTTCAACAGCTGCAGGGCTAGGGCTTGCTTGGGGAAAGGGGAGAAGTGGCCTCAGACAAGAGAAAAGGCTGCAGGGCAAGGGCTGTACTGGCGAAGTTGGGTAACCCATGGTGTGTGTGGGGGCACATGTTGATCTGTGCAAATGGCCTCAAGATGGTGAGGGCTGAGGAGGCAGTCTCCTGGGGAGATGAGGCCAGATGGAGAGGTGAAGGTGTGTGTGTGAGGTTGAGTGGTGATGTCCCTTGAGCTGGCAGTGAGTGAGATGCAGTGAATGTGTGATGGCCTTGTGAGTGTGAATTTAGAGTGATAAGATGGTTGCCTTACCTTGGTGGCACAGATGAGGTCATTCATCCGTTTTCTGCACTGGATGGCCAACCTCTTGTGTGCAGCATTGGCACTGACCACCTCTGCCACCATCTCCCAAGCCAGAGTGGTAAGATTGATGGACCTCTTGCGGCCAGAGTAGGGGTAGAGAACATCATGGCGGGCCTCCATGGTGTCCAACAGCATCCCAGGGATGTGTCACTGCATCAGGGAGCTGTACTCTTCCTGGCTTTTGGGGCCATATCTTCACCAGAAGCAGTCCTGGGCTGCAAGCATTGAGAAGTGCGCACATAGCTGCACTTTAAATATGGCACCCGGCGTGCGGAAGCTGCGAGCTGACGCCATGGCGGGCAAATTGGAGGCTGCTCGCCAGCGAGACGGCATGTTTCCTGTGGCTGCATAATTAATGAAGCAGGAATGGGATGCTATGGCGCCAAATACTGCCATTGTAGCTGGTGAGTAAAATGCCTTTTTTACTGCCTGCTCCTGCATTTAGTGCAAACCTGGGGAAATTCCACCATATGTCCGAGTGAGATGGAAACTGAGTGAGTAGCCATTTAGGTTCACGGGGAATTTGGTGCATAGGGAAAAAAGATGTGGCATATATATGAAATGTTCAAAATAAAAAAGTAATTAAATTAAGTTAGCTAAATAACATAAGTAACAATGGCAGGACAAATGTTATTTTGCAGCTGTGGAAAGTGGATCATCTATTTTGGTCCATTGTGAGGGGCAGGAGGATCTGACGACAGGTGAGGCAGGTGAGGGAACTGAGCAGGCAGTAGCGGGGGAGCCTCAGACTTTGCAACTGTCAGACAGGTTTGAGGTGCTTGCAACCTGTGTGGATGAAAGCAAGATCTGCAGGATGGATAAGCAGGATGGTCATGGCACCATGGTACAGGAAGCTGTTCAAGCGGGGGAGAAAACAGGAATGTAGTGGTGGTAGGGGACAGTATGGTGAGGGGGATTGATATTGTTCTCTGCAGCAAAGACCGAGAGTCCAGAAGGTTGTGTTGACTGCCCAGTGCCAGGGTTCAGGACATCTGCTCAGGGCTGAAGAGGAACTTGCAGTGGGAGGGAGAGGATCTAGTAATCGTGGTCCATGTAGGTACCAACAACATAGGCAGGGCAAGGAATACAGTTCTGCATAGTTAGTATGAGCAGCTAGGTACCAAATTAAAAAGCAGAACTTCAAAGGTAATTGTCTCTGGACTATTATCTGAGCCATGTGAAAATTGGCATAGGGCAAATAGGATTAGAGAGATGAATGTGTGACTCAAAGACTGGTTTGGGTTCCGGTTCATGGGGAACTAGCATCAGTACTGGGGAAAGTGGGGGCTGTATCATTAGGACCGTCTTCACCTGAACTGTGCTAGGACAAGTGTTCTTGTGAATCACGCAAATAGGGAAGTAGAGAGGACTTTAAACGAAACAAGTGCGGGTGAGGGATCAAGCTTCGGTAGATGTAACAAACCAAGAGGTAGAGTCAAGGCAGGAGAGCAAAATAGTAATTTGGGAAATGAGGGCCAGAGAATGGCAGGAAGGGACAGAGAGAAAATTACCTAAGAATACGCCAACTGTCAAGTTTAGACGTCACAAATATAACAAAAGGACATAACTAAAGGCGTCACATTCATAACAAAGTAAATGAATTGATAGCACATACTGAAGTAAAATAAGTATTATCTGATAGCCATTATGGAGACGTGGCTGCAGGATGACAAGGACTGGGTCCTGAATATTGAGGGGTATATGGGTATATGACATTCAAGAAGAATAGGAAGCTAGGTAAAGGTGGAGGGGTAGCACTGTTAATCAAGAATGGCGTTGGTGCAATAGTTGGAGATGACTTTGGTTCAGGAGATCAGGATATAGAATTGGTTTGGGTGGAGATGAGGAATAGTAGGGGAAAGAAGTCACCAGTGGGAGTAGTCTACAGGCCCCTAACAGTGATCACAATGTGGGCAAAGTATACAAGAAGAAATATTGGGTGCTTGTGATAAAGGGACAGCAATAATCATGGATTACTTTAATCTACATATAAATTGGAAAAGTCAGATTGGCAGTAGTAGCCTGGATGAAGAGTTCATAGCATGCTTTTGAGATAGTTTCTTAGAGCAGCACGTTCTGGAGCCAAACAAAGAGCAGGTTATATTAGACTTGGCACTGTGTAATGTGACAGGATTAATTAACAACCTCAGAGTGAAGGCACCCCTAGGTAGCAGCGACCACAGTATGATTACATTTTACATCCAGTTTGAAAGGGAGAAGAGTGAGCCTAAGACTTGTATTTTAAATTTAAATAAGGGCAACCATGTTGGCATGAAAGCTGAGCTAGCTGAAGTGTTCTGGGATGCTAGGCTACGGGATAGATCAATGCAGAAGCAGTAGCAGACATTTAAGGAGATATTTCAGAATACTCAAATAAGTATATTCCTACTATAAAGGAAACTTTTAAGTGGAGGACCCACCATCTGTGGTTAACTAAAGTAGTTAAGGAAAGCATCAAACTTAAGGAAAAAGCTGGAGGATAATAACTGCAAAAAGATGAGTGGCAGGTCAGGTGATTGGTCAGAATATAAAGAATGGCAGAGAATGACGAAAAAGGTAAATCAGGAGAAAGAAATTAGGATATGAGAGGAAGGTAGCTAGAAATGTAAAAACTGATAGCAAGAGTTTCTATGGGCATTTAAAAAAGGAAAAGGGTAAGTAAAGTGTGTTGATCACCTACAGAGTGAGAATGGGGAGTTAATAATAGATAATAAGGAAATGGTGGATGAAAGGAACAAATATTTTGCTTCTGCCTTCATTATAGAGGTTATAAAAAATATTCCAATAATAACTGTAAATCAGAAGGCAGAGGGGAGAGAGGAACTTGGTGAAATTACAATCACTAGGGAAATGGTACTGAGCAAACTGACGGAGCTGCGGGCTGACAAGTCGCTGGGTCCTGATGGACTTCATCCTAGGGTCTTAAAAGAGGTGGCTAATGAGGTAGTAGATGTGTTGGTTTTAATTTTCCAAAATTCTCTAGATTCTGGAAAAATATGAAGTTGTTCATTTGACAGGAAAAATAAAAAGCAGAGTATTACTTAAATAGAGAATGACTGCAGACTTCCTTCTTTAGTCTTTAATATTACCATTAACACTCCTTTTGTCCTGCGCCCATGGCACCTTTGTCAAATTTCTCTTTATTCCCACGGCTTATTGAAACATAAGATTCTTAAGGGGGCTTGACAGGGGAGATGCTGAGAGATTGTTTCTCCTTGTGGAAGATCCTAGGAACAGAGGGCATAAACTTAGAGTAAGGGGGTGCCCATTTAAGATAGAGATGAGGAAGAATTTCTTCTCTCAGAGGGTAGTGAATCTGTCAAATTCTCTACTGCAGAGGGCTATAGAAGTTGGGTCGTTAAGTATATTCAAGGCTGAGATAGTCAAGTTTTTAATCAGTAATGGAATCAAGGGTTATGGGGAGAAGGCAGGAAAGTGGAGTTGAGGATTAACAGATCAGCCATGATCTCATTGAATGGTGGAGCAGACTCGATGGGCCGAATGGCCTACTTCTGTTCCTACACCTTATGGTCTTACGGTATCCCTGATTTTCTATTTTTCTCCACCTGCTCCGTCCGCTCTTAAACAGTATAAAATCCATTGCATTTCTACTTTTCTTTAGCTCTGAAGAAGAGTCATATGGACTCAAAATGTTAACTCTGTTTCTCTCTCCATAGATGCTGCCAGGCCTGCTGAGTATTCAGCATTTCCTGTATTTATTATGAAAATAAGGATGTTATGCTTCAGTTATACAAAGCATTGGTAAGACCATATCTCAAATACTGTGTGCAGTTTTGGTCTCCTTATTTAAGGAAGGATGTGGTTGCATTGGAGGTGGTTCAGAGGATGTTTACGAGATTGATACCTGGAATGAGCGGGTATTTTTATGAGGATAGTTGGACAAACTGGGCTTGTTTTCACTGGAACTTAGAAGAGTGAGGGGTGACTTGCTTGAAGTGTATAGGATCCTGAATGGTCTTGACAAAGTGGATGTGGGAAGGCTGTTTCCTCTTGTGGGTAAGTCCAGAACTAGGGGACACTGTTTTAAAGTTAGGAGATGCTCTTTTAGGACAGAGCTGAGAAGAATTTTTTTCTCTCAGAGGGTTGCGTGAGGAACTCTCTGCCTCAGAAGGTGGTGGAGGTGGGGTCATTGGATATTTTGAAGGCAGAGGTAGATAGATTCTTGTTAGGTAAGGGAATCAAAGGTTATTGGGGGTAGATGGAAAAGTGGAATTCGAAACACAAACAGATTAGCCATGATCTTATTGAATGGCAAAGCACGCTCGAGGGGCCAAATGGCCTACTGCTGTGGTCTCACCAATCCCCTGCTCCTATTTTGTATGTTTGTATGTATGTTCACATGTATGTTTGTGTGTTGCGGGCAGTATGCTAAATTGGTGCTGCTTCCTACTCTACATGATAGCTGCGTCCAGGCAGCACTACCCATGATATTCAATGGCTGCATACATCAGCAGGGGACCGGATATTGTGAGTGGCTAACTTTGATATCTTGAGGAATGATTGAACGTGCGAGAAAAGTACATCAACATTTTCAGAGAACAATGCACTGGAAGTCATGCTTGAAGAGGTGGAAAGAAGGAGCAGCATCCTGTATCTACATGGGATACTGGAAGCCCTCCAGACATATGCTGAGGAGCCAGTGAGAATGCCAAGTGTTGCTGTGCAGGAAAAAGTTTAATGATCTGAAATGAGTTGTTACGGTGAGCAAGTTCATCTTCAAGTGCCCATCCACTGCTGTATTTACTCATCAAACCAACAATCTCTATCAATCAGGACTCAACTTTAATTAATTTGCTTCACCTCACCCTCATGCACTTAACACTGTTGCCAGCCTTGCACCCATGACTCACAGCTCACACATACCCTCAGCTATTCAACCACTAGCCACATCACCTAAACATATTACATGACTCATTTGCTTTTTTTTTGCATGAGAAGTTGAGCATGACAATAGGCAGCAAAGAGGGCAAGCATGCCTGCATGTTTTTAACACCTATGCAAGAGACAATGCTGGCTATTGTACAAAGGGATAACACAGAGGCTGCAAGCACTAGTGGGTTTGGAACAATCGATGATGAAGAGTATCTGTATACCTAACACATGTTTTCTCAGCTCACTTCTTCCCCATCCTACAATCTCTTCTGACTCACAAGTTGCAGATGGTGTCAACACGCAGTTCTTACTTTCTCCTCTCCTCCTACCATGAGGAAGATCTTGTTCCTCTTTCCTTTCAAATACACAAGAACTGGAGCCTTTCCAGTCAGGGAAGGAAGAGGAAGAATATAGTGAAGAGTAAGAGGCACTGCCACTTGATCTTAGAATCGCAGCCACCAGCTCAGACACGAACTTTGCACGTATTTAGAGGCTAGGAGGGATCTGCACACCGTGAAACACCAGGCATAGGTGTGCTGCAGCCAGTACATGTTCCAGTTCACTGAAGGATGAGGTCAGACAGCAGTTCTGTTGCAGAGGACTTCGATGAGGGCTTTGGTGGGCCAGGCTACAGAAGAAGGCTGATGGGTGTATGCATTCAAATGCTGGTATACAAGTCCCGGTTCCCTTATCTGGTGTCCCAAATCTGGAAGGGTCCAAAAATAGGGTCCTGCCCTGGAAACTGCAACCTCCATCAGGCATTGTTCTTCGGCATATCTGGGTTATGGCTTGGCGATCCCCTGCTCTTTGGGTCCAGGAATAACGGCGGAAGCTGGCCTAGTCTGGCCCTCATCCCTTCCTTTCCCTGTCCCGGCTGGCTCCAGCTTGGCGGAGAAGTCAGCCCGGATTTAAGTTATCCTATTCCTCCAATGCCCCCCAGCCCAGAGCCCAAGATCTGGAAAATCCCTGTATCCGCACACATCAGATCCCAATCTTCCTGGTTACGGGGTCCAGTACCTGTACTGGAAAGACTGTGAAAAAGCCTGCAGAGTGCAGCTCTAACTGAGACAGGGCATTGGGCAAACTTTGGAGCCCATATTTCAAACATGGAATGGATAGTCACCTTCGTCCACACAGCTGTAGAAACTGAGAGATAACTGGAGTCAATGGATCCACTACAGCACAAACAGCTTAATTTCATCAAAAGTCTGCGTGCTGTAGTGAAAGCTCAGATTGTTGCCAACATGGTTCTGGATACTACTGTTCAAATGGGCTTTGAGGGCCCCACAGCAATCCAGCAACGAGTTCTCTAATGGATAAGCTGGATCGCTGAGGTGCAGCCTGGGGAGAGTGGCAATGGACCTGTGGAGTAAGAAGACAGCCTTCCTGCTCATCAAACTCCTGTTCCTTGCTGTCACCTGCTAACCAGCAAGCTCAGACTGCTGCAGCTCAGGTCAAGATAGTGCTGTCTGAAGATGGGCCTTCTAAACCCAGAGCTGTTTGAGGTCAGCCTTTGAGGCCAGCTGCAGTCTCCTCAATTGGAGATCACCATCCTTCCAACACCCATTCTGCAGCCACTAGGAGCTCTAGAAACACTAAGGCATATAGAAGCCAGGCAATAAGGAAATACACAAGGGTGTTTAGTTTATATTTGTTTCCATTATGTCATTATTAAATTTATAAATATGAATTGGAATGTGCATTTTCTGCCCACCCCTTGATCTTGCTATCTTAGGTGGCCCTGCTACTCCCATTGTATCAGTCACAGATAAGCTCATCTCTGATCACTTTCTTGTATCACTCTCCAACCACATCCCCGTTCCATGCCCCAACCCTCCCTCTTTCTGTTTCCACCCGTGGAAATAAACTGTCCCCCAATTCACTGCTAACTGCACATTCAAAATCCCAATTGTCTAGCCTTTGGCCCTCTGTCTGTCACAACATTTCTGCAGCTACTGATTTGGTCAACAGCACACTCACCTCCAACAATAAGTGCAAAGAGCACATGGACATTTTTATTACTAAGATTCACACCATCCCATCATCTGACCTGCCACTTTTCTCTGGGCCAAATTTCCTCTAATACTCACCCTAGTTCTAGCCCTAAACTTGTATCTTTCTCTAGTTTCTCTCCCATCTTCCCTCATGCCCTTGCCATTATTTCCATTAAGTATGTTCAAGACAGAGATAAATAGATTTCCAGATAATAATGGCATCAAGAGATATGGGATAGTGCTGGAAAGTGGTGTTGAAGTAGATGATCATCCATGATCTAGTTGAATAGCAGAGCAGGCTTGAGGGGCTGAATGGCCTACTCCTGCTACTATGTTCCTATGAGACCCACCTCCTGCTCCCTCAACCCTATCCCCACTAAACAGCTGATAGTCCAATCTCCTCCCTTGATCGCCACATTAGTTGATATTATTAATGGTCCTCTCTCTTCGAGTGTTGTCCTCTTTAACTCTGCTGTCATAATGCCTCTCCTCAAAAAAAACCCTTGACCCCACTACTGTCCTTGCAAACAATTGTCCTACCTACAACCTCCCTTTCCTCTTCAAAGCCCTTGAACCTATTGTCACCTCCCCAGTCCATTCCCAACTTTCCTGGAACTCAGTGTTTGAAACCCTTTAATTGGGTTTCCATCCTTGCCACAGCACTGAAACGACTCTTCTCAAAGTCATGAGTAACATCCTATGTGACTATGACAAAGATAAACGATTTCTCCTCCTCCTTCTCAATCTGTCTACAGCCTTTGATCGGGCTGATCACACCAGCCCCCTCCAAAGCCTCTCTACTGTCATCTAGCTGGGATGGTGCTCACCTGGTTCCATTCATATCTAGCTAATCATAGCCAGAGTATCACTTGCAATGGTTTCCCTACCTGCTCCCACACTGTTAACTCTGGTTTCCCCCAAGGATCTATCTTTGGCCCCCTCCTAATTCTCATCTACATGCTGCCTTTCATCAGCAAAATCTGAAACCACAGCATTAGTTTTCACATGTAAGCTGATGACACCCAGCTCTGTCTCACCACCACCTCTTTTGACTCCTCCACTGTTGCTGAATTATCAGACTGCTTATCTGACATCCAGTGGATGAACAGAAATTTTCACCAATAAAATATTGGTTTTGGGCAGACTGAAACTATTGGACTGGCTTTTGACATGGTCCCTACCCCACCTGGCTAAAAAGTCGGTGGCAAGCCTGCCCACAATCCTGAAGGCTGCCCCACATCTATTTAACACTGGGACAGTGTTAATTGCATTAAGACCAGACTTCCTCCCCTTTCTTTGGAGGAAGTCCCACCTTAGAGAGCAGCCAATCAATTGGATGGCTGGCAGCTCTGTAGTTCCAGCAGGGTCAGGTAGGAGCAGTGACCACTGCTGGGATTGTAGCCAGTCTCGATGAAGAGGTGCCTAGACTCAGAGGTAAGTCTGGAGTATCATTGGGGTCAGGCTGGCAGGCCCCAACCATGTTTCTACTATGCCTTGAAAATGAGGTCCGAGATGCAGTCACTTTCTGCCTCCGCTTTCCTCAGTTTTAAACTAATTTTATACTAAATATGCAAAGCGAACTGCTGGTCCTGAATCTTGCGTTCTGAGATCGGACACATGCTCGATCTGAGCGCATGTAAAATTGCGCGAAATGACATCAGGTGTGTGTCCTGACATCATCGCACACGTGTTCAGTATTGAGGTCAGCGGGCACACGTGGGAGTTGGAGTCACGCCCGTTGACAATTAAAGGGCCAATTAAGGTCATTAAAAAGCCTATTGACTGCAATTTTATGCAATTTTTAGCTCATCGCACGGGCAAAACGGGTGGGTGGAAATCACATTTTACTAACTTCCTCATCCACGGGTGGGATAAAAGGCCCCCGGAGCAGCAGCACTTTCTCTATCATTGCCAGTGCAGTGCTGTGTGAGTACAGAGTTGTCCCAAAGTTTCTTTACATCTCATTTGGTTGTCAAGCCTGCCTTTCAGCATCTCAGGTCCTCATCTTCCCTGGAAGGTTCCCCTGAGTATTGCAGCACAGTGCTCCTTCATTTTCAAGGCACTGGTCATCTGCATTCATCTAAAGGGGATAGTGTATTCTGCTGACGGAACCTTCTCTGAAGAGAGAGAGGGGCAGGAGGGAGAGGAGGCCAGGCGAGTGTGGGCAGCATCCCAGGGACAGGCGTTTAAGAGGAGAGGCATGGGCTCAGTTGGTGCAGGGCCAGCAGGGAGGCTAATGTGGGAGGGCACGCCGAAGATACCACTATCCAGCATCTAGAGTGTTCAGGCAGCGCTCCAACTACCTCCAGATGTCCGAGGTCCAGTGCCGCAGGAGGCTCTGCCTCTCCAGGGACACAGTGTCAACAATATGTCACATGATAGGTCTGGAAATCGCTTCCAACTGCGTGGGCAGGCACCCCATGCCAGTGGCTTTGAAGGTCACAGTGGCCCTCAACCTCTACGCCTCCGGTTCTTTTCAGAGCTCAGTGGGGGATCTAAGCCGTGTTTCTCAATCAGCTGCGCACAGTCACTTCAAACTCATGACTGATGCTATCTTTAGACACATCAGCACATTCATCCACTTCTGGACGGATGAGGCGAGCCAGGTAGAGAGAGCACAAGACTTCACTGCGATGATTGGGTTGCCCCGCATCCAGGGCTCATGTGGCCATCAAGGCATCAGCAGGTGATCCGGAAACTTTCATAAACAGAAAGACCTTCCTAACGTTAATGTTCAGATTAATGTTCAGATCGTCTGTGACCAAAGGACACAGATTCTCCAAATTTGTGCCCCTTACCCTGGGAGCTCATACGATGCTTACATCTTGCGGCACTCACAGGTACTAAGGCTGTTTATGGCTCCTACATGGGTGATGGATGGCTCCTGGGTGACATGTGCTTTCCTTTGAAGAGGCGGCTGATGACCCCACTCCATCACCCAGGAACTGAGGCCAAGGAGAGATAAAACAGGATTCATGCCTCCACAAGGGCAGTGGTGGAGAGGACCATCGAGCTGCTGAAGATGTGCTTCAGATGTCTGGATTGATTGGGGTGAATATTGCAGTATGCTCCAGAGCATGTGTCCCTCATAGCCGCCGCAGGCTGCACCCTGCTCTGCCAAGGGAGCACCCTCTGGATGCTGAGGAAAGCGAGGCAGCTCCACAGGCCAGGGAGGTTGACCCAAGTGATGGCTCAGAGGAAGAGCCTGGGGAGGGGCAGGGTGAGGACCTCGAGGCAGAGGACAGGAACCCTCATGGAGGCAGGGACACCAGGGATGCTTTGATCCAGCGAACCTTCTGCTAGGCATCCAAGGCATCACTGCCTCGTGAAGCCAATGAACTGTCTCCTTTGCTAACAACCAATAAATGAGAACCCAACCTAGTATGCCAGCACCACACAACACCATACTTTTACAAGCCTGTGCTGCATCTGGCACCTGTTCAAACCATCCAGCCAACTCAGCACATTTAAGTCAAATAAATGTTTGTTACTGCACACGAACAAACAAAGAACAAAGTATCCATCCCCAACACAAGAGTCAAAATAATTAACGCAAATAATGTCACCCATGTCATGCTGTGCTCAAGGTGCCTTCAACTTATGCCTGCGGGTGCTGCTACTTGGTGCCCTCCCCTCACTGACAGTGGTGTTGGGGGCAGTCTGCTGACTCTACTGCCCTAGTGGCCCTGATGACCTTGGCAGTCGTCCCCTGGCTGCCGGAGCCTGAGCAGGCTCCGCCTGGGAGGGTGCGTCCAGCCCCTTGGCTGGGCACTCCTCAGTCATTGCAGCATTATCAGATGCAGCAGCCACTGGCAGAGGGGCAGAGGAGCTGATGCCCTCATCTGGAGCGCCCTCAGGAAGCCCACAGAAATGAAAGGCTACTCGTCCGCCAGCGTGAGGTGCATTTGCACCTCCCTGCTCACCATTGATGGACAGGTACCTAGCAAAGAGACTAGGTACCTCATCCATCTCTCCCACTGGCAGTGACCTGAGGTCATTGCCTGTGTGAGGGAGGTTTGCAGGTCCGAACGCATGCCCCAAGAAACCCTGAGTCTGCTCCTGAAGCTGCCTCGCCATGAGAGTTGCCACTCTCTCCATGGAGGAGGCAGTGCGCTCGGTGTTAAGGGTTAACGCAGAACTCATACTCTGCCTAGACTCCTCCATGATGGAAATAATGGCACATAGACTCTCATGGATCTCTGCCAGCTCTCCCCTGCGCATGTCCAATCCAGTATCTTACCACCTGACAGAGGACTCCAGAGGCTCGTCATCTGCCTCGGAAGCAGCATGGTGCTAGTCTCCAGCTGTGCTCCCACTGTCGGCTTCCTGGGTCCTCTCTGCCTCTGCCAGCTCCTCATGTGAGTGTGATGTGCCCTCACCTCTGTGCATTACCTGTGAAGCCATAGAACTAATGCCCACCCATGTGTGAGTATCTGCACTGGTGCCTGGTTCAGAGAGACGGTGTGATGTTGGTGCAGGGGTGGTGTCTTCCTCGGAGGTCAATGGGGGGTCCTCAGGGTTGCCGGCAGCTCCTGCGGATGGCGCATCTGCGGGAGGAAGGCAAAAGATCAGTTCATCTAATCATCATAGTCACTATGCATGCTAGACAGGCTGAGGAGACAGTGCAGACCTGCTATATGGTGCCAAATATATTAGAGCTTCAATGGGCTCTCTGGCTATGACAGTTCAGTTTCTGATGCGAGGAACCCGTTATGTTTCCAGTACCCACCACACACGCATCTGTCACCTGCACTCTTACCATCATCCGAGCCCCCACCTCACCACGACCGGAGGAGCGAGCTGGCCGATGGCATTCAAGCTTCAGTGCATCACTTTCGTGCTTCATGAGGATGCACAGGTTTGGCACTCCTCCACCCGCTTTGTGGTGCTCCATAATGTTATGACTGCTCTTCTCCTGATAGGGAAAAATAGAAAACCTCATTATTGCTCCGTCTCCCTGAAGGTCCTCTCCTGGTTCCACCCCCCAACCCCCCCCCCCCCCCCCCCCCCCCCCCCCCGCCCACTTGGGCATGAGGCGGGCCGTGTGACTGTGGCACATCTCACCCTGCAATGCACTGAGGTCAGTTGTGCTGATATCCCAGCCTTGACAGGGCAGACTTCAGTGCCGGTTGGCATACACGCCCCTGAACATTCCGAGCAACGGGCACCTGACTGAAGTTCTCCACACAGGCCCATGCCATTTCTGCACTTACCCTTGCTGACGGCAGAAGATCATCGAACATTTTGTGGCATTGAAGACACGTGTGGCGCACCACGTCGTACCCACTGACCTGTTGGCGACCTCTGTCCAAGCCTTCTTGGTCAGGTCCTGAGGCCATGACTGCACACCAGGACATTTCTTTGATTGCTTTAAAACAGCTCCCTCAGCGACCCCCCACCCCCCCAAACTCCTGGCAGCCTTCAGGGAGCCGCCTACTCTGTTTTTGAACACCCCCTCTTCCTCCCGGTGCCTGACACGTTCTCACCCCCGCGCACAGAAAACACATCCCGCAGTCGCGTTTCACGCTGGGTGGGCCCTAATTGGCCACCTAGCGTAAGATTGCGTGCACAGCGTGAACTCGGCTGGGAGCAGGTGTCACATCCACTTCCAGCATTGCCAACTTCAGGCACACCCCAAGGGTAGAATTCAGGCCCTGGTATAAGTGAGTAAAACAGTGTTCTGAGGCAGCCATTTGGAACTTCATATTTTGCCATTTCTGATTTACAGTTTTGGAAAATAAAGCAATATTTTAATTGAACTCTTAAGGTTAGTGATCAGCAATGAAGATTGGGTGAATTGCTATATGTTGAAACCTGATTGAGAAAGATAAAGGCTAACTCATGGCCTCCTTACTACAGGTTACAAGCTAGTCACCGGGCTCAGTGAGGTACTGCCGATGGAGAGTTCTTTGCCAAGGCAGCTTTCGTTGAAGCTACAAATGGCCAGAAAACAAACCAAGTCACAGAAAAAAATAACAGAATCATAAATATTGATCTATTTGCATTTCACCACGAAACTGAGGTTAGCTGGACAAGTTCCATTGTACAGTGATTTGACAAAATAGTTTACTGTTCTCAATAAATAGGCTAAACAACCTTATTATTCTGGCACTCCTACACTGCCTGGTCTCCAGTGTGAGGTAACTATAAACAAGTTACACCCTCAACATTCTAACTGTCATTTTGGAAATCCTTTGGAGATAAGAGTTAAATCCACTGGGTAATTGATTTAAAGAAAACATATTGCAGCAGTGATTCACAATGGGAGAATGTGACTAAATACTCCAGAAAGAAAATGTGGAATAATGTTAAAAATAGGAATTTGGCTGATGGGCTGGTAAAAGTGTTTTTTTACGAACGTACAAATTAAGAGCAGGAATAAGCCACTTAGCCCCTTGAGCCTGCTCCATCATTCAATAAGATCATGGCTGATCTGATTGTAACCTCAATTGCACATTCCCACCTACCCCACATAACCTTTTACCCCCTTGCTTATCAAGAATCTATCCACCTCTGCCTTAAAAATATTCAAAGACTCTACTTCCACTGTCTTTTGAGGAAGACAGTTCCAAAGACTCACAATCCTCAGAGGAAAAATTTCTCCTCATCTCTGTCTTAAATGAGCGACTCCTTAATTTTAATTTTATTATCTATTTTAATTTAATTAACTATTCAATTTTAAATAGTGGCCCATATTCTAGATTCTCCTACAAGAGAAAACATCCTTTCTGGATCCACCCTGTCAAAACCCCTCAGGATCTTATATGTTTCAGTCTTCAACTTTAACTGTGAGTGTCATTGTTTTCTTCAGTCTATGCGCAAGAAGAACTGTGATTTAATTTTTTTTAAGCTATATGTTCCAGTTGATGTTCTGGGTGCTCATAGACCAACTCTGATGCATGATACATGGGGAATAACAAACTGGACAAGTTAATCACTGGCCTGTATTAGAGAAAGTTTCATTTTTTAAGGTATGTTAAGTTTTCCAAATTTTCCTGAAACAAATTGGGATATTTAATTTAGATTTTCATTTTATGTTTGGGAGTAATGGCTAGGAGCTCAACAGCATATTCCTAACTTCACACTCTCAGGATCTGTCCAGATTGAGTTCCATGTGCTCTAGGCTACACTGGCCAACCAGACATGGGTAAGAATGGGCAGGGATCTCTCAGTGATGCCAATGATATCCCTAGTCCTCGGCTGTATGTCACTATGTTTTATGCAATGTGTTTGTTCATTGTTACTAAAGTGGGGCGAAAAACAGTGACTGAGAACAGGCATATTATAGCCCAACAGTCCAAAGGCTGTAGTATTCACAGCTTGTGGGAAACAATAAAAGGCAAAAGTGAAATCAATAGTTAGGAGACTGTGTCCAGAGTGAACCCAGAAGCAGGAGCAAACATTACATTTTTTGTTCTGATTCTCACAACATTGGTTGTAGTAGCCATGTAACTGATAATATCACATTTTTCCAGTAGATCTATTCGCTTGTAAAGCAGTGCATCTTTTGTCAGAACATAGAACAATACAAATGCATTTTTATCCAGATTTGTGACTCATAGCTGCATATATTGAAAATTTTGGCTGACAGCCCATGCATTCTATCCTTCACTCCCACCAGCAGAATCTTCATGATGGCAATTATTCACTTTCACAGAGATAATGAAAGACAGCTTGAGGATATCCCACATCATGCATGCCCCACACATCACTAACCAAGCTCCTGATTCCACCATTGCTATACTCCTAACTTCTATGTTGCACTAGCCTAATTTACTTAGAATGAATTCTCACTTAACTAAGATAGATGTAAGGTTGATAAAATTATGAACAGTGGCATGTGCTAGTGCAATGGACAACAGTATCTTAAAAAATACAATATGGTAATCAAATCTTAGGAAATTACAGCACAGAAAGAGATCATTCAACCGCTTGTGTCTGTGCTGGTTCCTTAAAAGAGCAGTCCTTTCTTTTTGTCCGCAACCTGTAAGTTCCTCATCCTCAAATACCTGCCTAATTCCTTTTAAAATTAGATATGGAATCAGCTTCCATCAACTTTTCAGGTAGAACATTCCAGATCTTGACAACTCTTAAGCGAAAAATATTCTCCTTATCTTTCCTTTACATAAATCCATGAACTCTAGTTATTGACACATTCCCCAAAGTGGAAATAGTTTTTCCTCTATCTACTCCAACAAGCCTCTCATCACCCTGAACACCTCTTAGGTCACCTGTTAAGCTTCTCTATTACAAGGAGAACAGTCCTAACTTTTCCAACCTCTCCTGATAACTCAAGTCCCCCATCTCTACTAACATCCTGGTAAACCTTCTCTGTACCCTTTCCAGGTCCTTTACATCTTTCTTGAAGTGTGGTGCCCAGAATCACCAACAATATTCCAGCTGAGGTCTAACCAGTGATTTATCAAGTTCTAGCATGATGTCTTTGCTATTATATTCTAAGCCTTTAGTCAATTGCTCTGAGCTTTTTAAGGAGTGCAATAAATTGATTTAGTTAAGTCTTCTGGGATTTTTCCCATGTCATAAACATTACTAAATATGAGAGTCAGTTTGTCTATTCCAAAGTTTTCTAACTATTTCATCTAGATCTTTGACTTCATTGTTTTTCATCTTATTTATTGCAGCTCTTATCTTGTCTTTCATGATCTTTGTACCATCCATGTTTCTTCTTAATTGTTAGCTTTTCTTCTTATCTGTTGCCCTCAAATAAATCTTCTATCTAGTTAGTCCATCTTGCAAGTACTTGGTCCCTTTCCATGATAACTTCCCCATGTTTCCATGATAATCAGTGAAGCAATACAGAGAAAAATTGAGGCTGCAGAGTTGTGCATTTTGAGGTGAATAACGAAGATATCTTGGACAAGCCATACTACCAATGAAGAGGCACTAGTAAAATCTGAGACCAAAAGAACAACGCTGACCAACCTCAGGAAAAGACAATTGGAATTTCTTGGGCATGCAATAAGAAATTATGATTTAGAAAGTCTAATGTTGATGGGAAAGAATGATGGTGAAAGAGATCAAGGTAGACAAAGAACGAGCTTTCTAGACAGTCCTGCAAACTTGATGAATGTACCACCAACGAAGATAATCTATCTAGCAAGATTAACATGGAGGTCTATGGTCGGCAACGCCCTCTTCGGGCATGGTACCTGAACAGAGAGAGACCCTTTAGTTATAAGCCCAAATAACCCATATACTTTTAACCACCATATCCAGTGGTGTAGTGCTGCTGGAGTGCACCGTAGCACCACTCCAGCACCTTTGGCAAGTGACCTATGTTTGAAAAATCCTGTAAAGCTGCTCATCCAATCATAGGCTGGTTCCTCCCTAGTTAGCCTATCGGCAGCAAATGTGGAGAAGAACCAGTCTGTGATTGGACAAGCAGCAAAGAGTGGGAAGGTAAGTTTTGAAGGTAAGTTCCAGGGTCTGTTGTGCGAGACAGCTGGTGTGGCAGGACCCAGGTGAGGCAGCTAGAGCAGTGGGGCCCAGGCGAGGCAGTCAGAGCGGTGGGGCCCACTGGCATCTGAGTAAGTGGGTGACTGGACACTTTGCAGGAGAGAGAGTGTGAGATGGTGGGGGAACGAGAGAGTGTGAAGGGGCGGGGGGAGAACTGAGAGTGTGAATGGGTGGAAGGAAAGAGAGAGTGTGAGGGATTGGGAGAGAGAGGGAGAGAGTGTGAGGGGACAGGGGGAGAGAGAAAGTGTGAAGGGGTAATTCCTCGGCTGTGATGGCCTGGGGATGTGAAATGCAATATAGTGTTTATATTCCCTGCTGGCAGCTTTACATGGAATTTTACAGCACAGAAACAGGCTATTTGGCCTGCCTCATCTATGTTGGTGTTTATGTTCCACATAAGTCTCCTCCCATCCTTCTTGATCTAACTATCAGGGTAACCTTCAGCTTCTTTCTTCCTCATGTGTTTATCAACTTCCTTGAATGTATCTATACTAGAATCATCGAATGGTTACAGCACAGAAGGAGGCCATTCAGTACATTGTCCCTGTGTCAGTTCTCTGCAACAGTAACTCAGCTAGTCCCACTCCTCAACCTTTTCCCTCTAGCCCTGTAAAATCTTTTCTCTTCAAATAATTATCCAGTTCCATTTTGAAAGCCACAATTGGATCTGTCTCTGCCACATGCTCAGGCAGTGCATTCCAGATCCAAACCACTTGTTGCATAAAGAAGTTTTTCCTGTTGTCACCTCAGGTTCTTTTGTTAAACACCTTAGGGTTCTCGACCTTCTGCCAATGAGAACAGTTTCTCCCATTTACGCTATCCAGGCCCCTTATGATTTTAAACATGTCTAGTAAATCTCCTCTCAACCTTCTCTTCTCCAAGGAGAACAGCTCCAGCTTCACCAATTTACATAACTGCCGTCTCTCATCCTCGGAACCATTCTTGTAAATCTTTTTTACACGCTCTCTAAAACCTTCACATCCTTCCCATTGAGGCTGAACTAGTGTTTTATGAAAGTTCATAACTTACTTGTTTATGTGCTCTGTGCCCCATTTATAAAACCCAGGATTCAGTCGAATTTATTAATTGCTTCCTCAACCTGCCCTGCCACATTCAATGATTTTATGCACATATATGCCCAGGTCCCTCTGCTCCTGCATTTCCTTTAGAATTATACCCTTTATTTTATGTCACCTCTCCTCATTCTTCTGACCAAAATGTAACACTTAACACTTCTCTATGTTAAATTTTGTCTGCCACGTGTCTGCCCATTCCACCAACCTGTCGATATCCTTTTGAAATCCATCACTATCCTTCTCACAGTTCACAATACTTCCAAGTATTGTGTCATCTTTAAATTTTGAAATTGTGCCCTGTACACTCAGGTCTAGGTTATTAATATAAATCAAGAAAAGCAGTGGTCCCTCTATATACCATCCCCCAGTCAGAAGTAAGTAAAGATTTCTGTAATTCATGTTTTAATAGGCTTGAATTAACTAAACTATTGCATAATGAAATTCTAGCTATGATATACTAATGATTCAAAATACCATATGGTTCAAAACAAACCAATATTTTTCTCTTAAAAAGCAAAGCTTTACTGACAAGATAAATCAAAATACTGCGGATGCTGGAAATCTGAAATAAAAACAGAAAATGCTGGAAAAGCTCATAAGGTGTGGCAGAGAGAAACAGAATTAACGTTTCAACTCCGTACGACCCTTCTTCAGATATGAGCTATGAAGAAAAGTCAGACTCGAAACGTTAACTCTGTCTCTCTCTCTCTCCACAGATACTGCCACAGCTCTGAGTTTTTCCAGCATTTTCTGTTTTTATTTATTATAGTTTTCCTGAAGTTTGGGGACTCACATGGGAAAACAACATAACAGTAACTTTAGGAATGAAACAGCCAACACATTTTCTTCGAGCTCCTGCACCTCAAAATTTGCCACTAGACCTTCTCAACTTTCCCTGCCCTCTTAATAATTTATGTATATGAATGCAAAGTTCTCTAGGCTCAGGTATATTTTTCAAAATCGCCCTCTTAACGTGGGCAACCTGGTGAGGCGGGGAGTGAATTCACAGACTCAACTGAACTTCATGAAGAAGCCTGCAGCTCCTTTCCAGTGGGGTAACTGACTGTGATAGGCCCCGCCCCGACAATGACGCCACACCCCTATCCCACCCATGGCCCCGCCCCTTCAGCGATCGGCCCCGCTCCCTAGACATGACGTGACACCGCTCGCTTGGCCGGAAGTGATGTAGAAGGTTGAGCGCGGGGGTGAAAGGTCAGATTCGGAGTGAAGGGAGTGAGCCGGCGGCCGAGGATGGACAGCCGTTTACAGGAGATCAGAGAGCGTTCGAAACTGCGCCGGGAGCTGTTAGCCCAGCAGGTGAGAGGCAAAGAGAAAGCGGCGGCCGTGGTCTTCACATGGCTGATGTCCCCAGCCGCTAGCCGGGCCTGAGGCGCACTTTCCCCAGTCACTGAGCCGCCTCTGGTGGTTTATTAGTTTTGGGGAGGGAGGGCAGGTGGGTGACTCTTCTGACTGTCCCCGTCTGGAGGCCAGATTGTCGCTTCGATGGGGCAATTCTACACCTCCACCAGCAATGGGTCCTGACCAATAACGAACCCAGTGTTTGCCTCTGATCTTTGGTATCTGAGAAGCTTTTTTTTATCAGATTGCCCATGTTGTTACAAAGCTTCTGACTTTTAGCCCGATGGTGGTGGTTTGAGAGGTCAGGCTGTCTATGCTCATGAACATGTTAACCGAGGACATAATCTTTAGATATAAGTCTTGGAACAGTACTGTTATTATTACTTTACTAACGAGTTGGTGCTGTGATGTAAATGCAACATGGGCAGGTGAAGTAAAGGGGCAGCCTTCACGATTTGTATTTGAGATGTAGCACACTTAAAACCCTGATCTTGCCCAGAGTTCTCCTGTAAAGTAGAATAGAAAATCAAAGGGACATCGTATGAGTTACTTGTGTACCTCATACTAGTCACTTTGACAAACTCGGTCTGAAAATTTTAACCTGCAGTTTTCTTGCATGGCACTGGAAAGATGTAGGTACAGAGTGGCAATAATAGGTTATTGGATGATGTACTTTGAACCTTGTATTCTAGAAGTCTGATATGTATCAATTTCAGTTATGTATAAAACAGTTTTAACTCGATGTATAATATTTGAAAGGAAGATGCAACCATTGCTGTGGCATTAAGACCAACTGCCTAAAAATCTGTTTTGGCTGCATAAAAAGTCATGGACCATTTAAACAAATGGCAGACCTGACTTTTGAGCGGATCTAAAACAATAGCTCATAGTCCATATGGTACTCTGTAATTGTTAAAACTTTTATTGGCTATCTTGTAACCAAGGAAATTTGTATGCAGGTTCCAACTTATTTGTCATGTTTCCGTTTGTGTATGGCACCTGAGTTTGGACTCTTGGGAATATTGCAAAGGTTGAGGCATCCTTATTTTTGAGGGTTGTTTTTAAAGTAATGTTGCTGTTTTTTTCAAACAAAATGGACTTGTAGTACAACAGCAGCATTTGTTTGGCAGACTAATTTTCCACTGCCTCTGTTGAGTCATGCTGCTTGTTGACATCCAGTATCAGATGATCAGAAATGTCCTGCAGTTAACTATTTTGAGGGGGGCCGGGGGGAAGCATTGTTTTCAACATGCGCTGCAAGTTCTGTTCCCAAGCCATTTACTCCACCCCTCCTTGCAAATGTATGAGGCTGAACCGGACTGTTATAACAATGACATCCTATTTTACCCTGAGTTGAGCTTTGAACCTCATATCCTGCCTATCAGCAAGACTGCCTCCTTCCACCCCTCTAATATCACTGATCTCTGCTCATGCCTGAGTGCAATGAAACCCTCATCCATGCCCATGTTTTTTTATATATTTGTTCATGGGATGTGGGCATTGCTGGCTAGGCAGCATTTATTGCCCATGAGAAGAAGGCGGTGAGCTGCCTTCTTGAACCGCTGCAGTCCATGTGGTGTAGCTACACCCACAGTGCTGTTAGGATGAGTGTGCCTGGATTTTGACCCAGTGACAGTGAAGGAACTGATTTGGTTCCAAATCAGGATGTTGTGTAACTTGGCGAACTTGCAGATGATGGTGTCCCCATGCATTTGCTATCCTTGTTCTTCTAGTTGGTAGTGGTCATGGGTTTGGAAGGCACTGTTAAAGGAGCCATGATGAGTTGCTGCAGTGCATCTTGTAGATGGTACACACTGCTGCCATTGTGCGCCAGTGGTGGTGGGAGTGAATGTTGATGGTGGTGGATGGGGTGCCAATCAATTGGGCTGCTTTGTCTTGGATGGTGTCAAGCTTCTTAAGTGTTGTTGGAGCCGCACTCATCCAGGCAAGTGGAGAGTATTCCATTACACTCCTGACCTGTGCCTTGTAGATGGTGGACAGGCTTTGAGAAGTCAGGAGGTGAGTTACTCACTGAAGAATTCCCCTCTGACCTGCTCTTGTAGCCACATCATTTATATAGCTGGTCTAGTTCAGCTTCTGGTCAGTGGTCATACCCCAAGATGTTGATAGTGGGGAATTCAGAAATGGTAATGCCATTAAATGTCATGGGGAGATGGGCATTGCCTGACACTTGAGTGCCATGAATGTTACTTGCCACTTATCAGCCCAAGCCTAAATGTTATCCAGGTCTTCCTGAATATGGGCACGGACTTCTTCAATATCTGAGAGTTGCAAATGGTGCTGAACATTGTACAATTGTCAGCAGACATCCCCACTTCTGGCCTTATGATGCAGGGAAGGTCATTGATGAAGCAACTGAAGATGGTTGGGCCTAGGACACTACCCTGAGGAACTCCTGCAATGATGTCCTGGGATTGAGATGATTGACCTCCAACAACCACAAGCATCTTTCTTTGTGCTAGGTATGACTCCAACCAACAGAGAGCTTTCCCCCTGATTCCCATTGACTCCAGTTTTGCCAGGGCTCCTTGATGCCACACTCGGGCAAATGCTGCCTTGATGTCAAGGGCAGTCACTCATACCTCCCCTCTTGAGTTCAGCTCTTTTATCCATGTTTGGACCAAGGCTGCATTGAGGTCAACAGCATAGTAGCCCTGGCGGAACTCAACCTGCTCACTGACGCTCAGTTTATTGCTGGTAAATGCTGTTTGATAGCAATGTCGGCAACACTTTCCATCACTTTACTGACGATTGAGAGTAGACTGATGGGGTGGTAATTGGCCTGGTTGGGTTTGTCCTGCTTTTTGTGGACAGGACATACCTGGGCAATTTCCCACATTTCCGGTAGATGTTGTTGTAGCTGTACTGGAACAGCTCGACTAGGAGACAGCTAGGACATCAGTGAATCAGACGTGTTTTTACAACAATCGACAATGGTTTCATGATCACCATTTCTGAGCTTTGAATTGCAGATTTATTAATTGAATTTAAATTCCACCAGCTGCCATGGTGAGATTTGAACCTGTGTCGCCAGAGCATTAGCCTAGGCCTCTGGATTACTAGTTCAGTGATATTACTGCTACGCCACTGCTTCCCCAAGACATAACTATTCGAATTCTTTCCTGACTGACCTCCCACCTTGCACCCCCAGTAAATTTGAGCTTGTTCGGAACATTGCTGCCTGTATTCTGACCTGCTCTGGAATTCCCTCCCTAAATCTCGGCTTCTCTTTTTCTTCCTTTAAGGTACTCGATAAAACCTAGCTTTAGGACCTTATCTGCCCTATATCTCCTTATGTGGCTCTGTGTTAAATTTTATTTGATGATGCTTCTGTGAAGTGCCTTGTCTACTGTACTAAAGGTGCTATATAAATGCAAGTTTTAACCAAAGAGCTACAAAGCTAGTGGAACAATCTGGCTGAGAAATATATTGTACTGCGTTCTGTGTCTGTTTTTAAACTTTCCATACTTGTGTTGGACATGGAAATAAAATATATCCTTATTGAAAAAAGTATGTCGCAAGACCTAGGCTGCAATGGGTTAATAATGTTCAATAGAAACTATAGAAGACTGTACTTGTATTCTTAGTTTATCTGTCTTAACCAAAGAAACTAAACAAAGATGAATGTTAATGGATTGTTCGCTCTATACTGCTTTAAATCAAAGATGGCATCCTCTGATTAATGTTTGGTTGGCTCCTTTCCTGTACCAGGTTGTACACAATATGCTCAGACCTTGCCTTGCTTGCCTCTCCACCCAAACCTTAAAGTATGTTAAGTGCTCTTGTTTCCTGGCTCAACTTGATAATGATATCTCTACA
The DNA here is from genome assembly GCF_964194155.1 of Cetorhinus maximus. Taxonomy (NCBI): domain Eukaryota; kingdom Metazoa; phylum Chordata; class Chondrichthyes; order Lamniformes; family Cetorhinidae; genus Cetorhinus; species Cetorhinus maximus. Next base: position 85,208,693 of record NC_135879.1, read on the forward strand.
AACATGGATTACTGTTGTGTTTGTTCAAGTAAAGCAGAAACATGTGTTGGGTTGGTTCACATCTCTCCTGTGAGCAGATGTAGTTTATGTTAACAATTGGATAAGCGATGTCCACTACAAATATAGAATGCATTTTACTTAAAAACAGGCAACAAAACGTAGTCAGAATTGAGATTTATTTTAAGTTAAGCTGAGAATAAATAATAATACATCATTTATCATTTAAGATGCTTAGGAGGTCACAGCACTCCATTTCAAAATGCATTGAGAATCCTATGTCAGCATTTTTATATCAGGGAGGGAAAAAAGCCGTTGTAAAACTGTCAGCATACACCTGTATAATTGGCTATGTCTGTAAATAGCAGATTTAAAATGGAAATCTATCACAGTATTGTGGATAGAAAAGTACAATTAACAGTGCAAAGCAGTCATGAAATACCCTGCAGTGTTCATTTGTGTTTCTCTCAATTATTTGCCATGCTTTTTGGTCAACATTTACAATTAGAAATTGCTGTTTTAACTTTTCACATTCAATTCTAACCACTAGTTCGCTCTGAGTATTTTTTTTTTTGCAATTTTTATATTTTTAAAAAACCCAGATTACCTTGGTGGTGGGCAAGTCAAAGGATACTTATGAAAAGATTGCACACTGTACATATGGCATGTACTTAGTTGTCTTCTGTGTCATGATTTTTAATTTACCCTTTAGATTTCCTGCTGTGCATAAGTGATGGCCAAAAGGCTTGAAAATCTCATTTTCATTTTAAAAGAAGCAATATATGTTGAGTTCTATCCTTTTTTTTAGGCCCTAATAGTTTCCGCTGATTTCGACTTGTTTGTGTGACTTTATGTTCCAGCACGTATTATGAGATTGGTAGGATACTTGAATGTAAATTGATCTTGGCTCAATGGATATAATTTCGGGCAGAACTTACTACTTATGCCTCCACAGGAAATTCCACCCCATGCAGAAAACGGCACAAGTCCGCATCCAGGAATTATTGACAATGTACCAAATTCAGCATTTGCATACATCACTTACACAGCTCGAAGCCAGTGCTGCCTGACCTAGAACTTCTCCTTTTCTCTACTTGCCAAAGTGCTGCCAGACTCGTGCCCCAATTTCTTTCTCTGCTGACAGACACCAAAAATGCAAATGCAATTCCAGCAGTTCTTCCGAATCTCAGATTGTTCCCCTCCCATTTCAATTTTGTGAAGCTCTAGCTTTTTGTAAGACTTACGGCAGCCCTGTTGACCCATCACCATGCTTCCAAATTGAACAGCCTCACTACAGTGCTTCCAGAGTCCAAGATTGTCCTAGTGCTACCAAAGTCTTGGACCGTCAGCAATGCTGCTGGAAACCAGTTCAGCTAAGCCATACTCTCTGGAGCATTGCTAAATACCAAACAAAAACAACTTATATTTTTGTAAAAGCAAAATACTGTGGAGATCTCAGTTCTGAAGAAGTCATATTGGGCTCGAAGCAATAACTCTGACTCCCTCGATGGGTGCTGCCAGACCTGCTGAGTTTTTCCAACACTTTCTGTTGTTATTTATACTTATGTAGCTGCTTTAACAGAATGAAACATCCCAAGGTGCTTCACAGGAGCACTATAAAATAAAACCAAGTATGACACTGAGTCACATGAGATATTAGGTCAGGAGTGAGGTGCAGAAGTGTACGGAGGGTATTCCAGAACTTTGGGTCTAGGCAATAGAGGAGCACTGATGAGGTTTATAGGGCTGGGGAGATTGAGATGGGGAGAGGCAAGGCCATGGAGGGATTTGAAAACAAGATGGGAATTATAAAGTCAAGACATTCCTTGACCGGGAGCCCACGTAGGTCAATGAGTGCAGGGGTGATAGGGGAACAGGTCTTGCTGTGCGTAAAGACATGAGCCGTAGAGTTTTGGATGACCTCAAGTTTACAGAGGGTAGAATGTGGGAGACTAGACCGGAGTACCTGGGAATAGTCGAGTCTAGTGAAGGCATGAATGAAGGTTTCAGCAGCAGGTGAGTTAAGGCAGGGGTGAAGTTGTGTGACGTTGCAGAAGTGAAAGCATGTGGCCTTAGCGATGGCACAAGTATGAGGTTGAAAAGTTCATCTCAGGATCAAATGTGACATCAAGGTTGCAAGTAGACTGGTTTCGTCTCAGACAGTGGCCAGGGAGAGGGATGGAGTTGGTAGCTAGGGAATGGAGTTTGGAGAGAGGGTGGAAAACAATAACTTCAGTCTTTCCAATATTTAATTAGAAAAAAAATTTCTGTTTAGCTATACTAGATGCCAGATAAGCAGTCTGATAATTTAGCAGCAGTGGAGGAATTGAGAGAGCTGGTGTGAGGTCAAAGGCTACAGACAGGTTGAGAAAGACAGGAGGGAAAGTTTACCACTATCAGAGTTATTAGACGTCATTTGTGACTTTGATTAGAGTTGAAATAAAAACGGAAAACGCAGAAGAGTCAAATGGACTCGAAATGTTAACTCTAGTTCTCTCCACAGAGGCTGTCAGATCTGCTGAGTTTTTCCAGCGTTTTGTGTTTTTATTTCAGATTTCCAGCATCCACAGTACTTTGCTTTTATCTTTGACTAGAGTTGTTTTGGTACTGTGGTGGGGCAGGAACCTGATAGGGATTCAAACATGGCAGCGATGGGAAGGGGTTTGGGAGGCCACAACATGTTCAGGAACTTCGGAGAGGAAAGGGAGATTGCAGATGAAAATACCTACTTTCACCTGGTACACCCTGCATGTGTGTTCTCAGCTTTAAAAATGGTGAGGAATAAAAATCAAATAGAAGTAAGGCTACTAATGTCCAGTTTTAACCAATAATGGACTGAGTGGAGCAGTTCAACCCTCAAAGCACTGACAGAATTCCTGTCCACCATTAAGTAACAATGGAATTTGACTTGTTCACTGAATTGGAGGTCCTTCTGATCATAATCATGTTAATTGTTACAAAGGAATGTATTTTTTTGGCTGACTGTGAGCAATGCCATGCGAGATCTACTCATTTTATAGAGGTGAATCTATGCATTCGGTGAGGAATGCTGGTAATAATGCTACCACTGTGAAGCACTTGCTTCACAACATTATAGTATACCTTTAATTATGAAAATTAAAGTTTCAAACTGTGTATTCCTCTGTCTAACGCCGGAGTTGCTTTAGCTGATGTAAGCACTCCAGATGGGTGGGAAACAATTTATTTTAATGTAAGCTAGCCGTGGTGAGTTGGGAGAATGCTCACCCCTGAGTCAAAAGGTTGTGGATTCTATTACACTCAAAGTACAAATATTGAGGCTGGCACTCCAGAAGACTGCTGGGGGAGTGCTGTGCTTTCAGAGGTATAGTTTTTTGGATGAGATGTTAAATCGAGTTGCTCCCTCTCCCACGTGTCCTGGCCAATATTTATCCCTCAATCAACATCACCAAAAGCAAATCATCTGGCAGTTATCACATCGCTGCTTGTGGGAGCTTGCTGTGCAAAAATTAGCTCCCACATTACATTACAACAGTGATGACACTTCAAAAGCACTTAATTGACTGTAAAGCACTTTGAGCTGTCTGGTCATGAGAAGTGCTATATAAATGCAAGTCATATTTTTCTTTTAAATTAGCACATCATACTGTTATAAAGTATAGCTTTTTTCTTGATTGGATAAAGTGTAACAAACAACTTTTGAGTAAATTCGAGAAATTGATAGATTTTTGGATGCCAATGGAATCGAGGGATATGGGGATGTTGCAGGAAGGTGACATTGGCATAGAAGATCAACCATGGTCTTGTTGATTGGAAGAGCAAGCTCAAAGGACTGCATGATCTACTCAATACTCGCTCTCGCTTTTTCTCTGTGGATCAAGTTCTTACAAGCTCTACAGGACAGATTTAAACTTTAACCTCAAGTAAATCACCTGCTCATGGGTGAGTGACTGTTCGTGTGTACTTACAGGATATATTATTTGGATTAATACGTTGCCTTGAATGATCAATGGAGTAGTCTGCTCAGTGCTGTGCTGGGTATTGGGCATAGCAGCCAGTCTTTGATCATATTGTGGAAAAATGTATTTAAGCATTTGAGGGGCTTAACTAGGGAGAAAAGCTAGCAAAGCTTATACATGTTTAAGGAATCTTGCATTTAATTGATATTGAATGCTGATTCCACACTTAGTCATAACAGCACCAAGGAGGCCATTCAACCCATCAAGTACATACTGGCTCTCTGTAAAGCAATCCAGCTAGTCCCATTCCCCTGCTCTATCCACTTAACCCTGCAAGGATTATATTTCAATTGCCTATTTAATTTCCTGCAAATTTTCTTTGTCTACCTGGGATGAAGGGTTTGTCTTATGAGGAAAGACAAGCCCTTCTCGCATTTACACATTAAATAGAGTACACACTTATGCTGTTTGCTATTATAGTTAGACAGTCAGGGTAGATAATTCACAGTCCTTTGAGTCTAGAGGAAATCATCCAGTATTTTTGCATTTTGCTGTGTTTTAAACCAATTTAAGTACCAGTTATAGCCTGAGTGTTATGAAGCATTACAGGAATGCCTTGCCAAAAGTACTAATATCTGAAAATTTTTAAGCAACCAGACCACAATATCTTTGGGTTTAGCCTATGCTCATAGGCATTTAGAAAAATGAAAGGTGATCTTATTGAAACACACCTGATTCTGAGGGACTTGACAGGGCAGATGCTGAGACGATGTTTCCTCTTGTGGGGGAACGTAGCACTCTTGAGGTATTGTTTCAGGCTAAGGGGCCGTCCATTTAAGACTGAGATGGGAAGGAATTTCTTCTGAGGGTTGTGAATTCTTGGAATTCTATCCCACAGAGCTTTGGAGGCTGGACATTGAATTATATTCAAGGCTGACTTAGATTTTTGATTGATGAAGGTATTGGGGCGCTGGCGGAAAAGTAGAGTTAAGGCCACAATCAGATCAGCTATGATCTTATTACATAGTGGAGCAGGCTAGTGGGGTTGAAGGCCTACTCCTCTTTTGTTCTTATGTTATCTAACCTTGTACACTAGTTGTTGCCTAAGCAGAACTTTACAGCTCAGAATAACTTTCCTGCTTTTGTTCACTATACCTCTATTTATGAAATCCTAGATCTCATATGCTTTGCTGACCACTCTCTTTCAGTATGTCCTGTCACTTTCAAAGTTCTGTGCACATGAACCCCAGGTCCCTCTGTCTCTAACTGTGGCATTTAGTCTATATTGCCTCTCCTTATACCTTCTGCCAAAATGCATCACCTCACACCCCTATGTATCAAATTCCATCTGCCACTTGTTGCCCATTTTGCTAGTCTATCTGTGTCCTGTTGCAGTTGATTGGTATCATCCTCACTGTTTGCCTCACATCCAAATTTGGTAACATTTGTATATGTTGAAGCTTTACAATGTCTTCTGATATTCAAGTCATTTACATGTATCAAAATTAAAACTCAGATCCTGGCATTGACCCTTGGGGAACGCCATTGTCTACCATCCTTCAAACTGAAAAACAACCAATTACCACGACTCACTATTTTCTGTCTTTAAGCCAATTTATTTTTGTCCAAGCTGACACTGACCATCCCTATTCCATGAGCCACTGCATCCCCTTCATCAGCTTTCTTTTGTTACTTCATCAAGAAATTCCAATAGATTGGCCAAACACGATCTGCCTTTTACAAGTCCAATGCTAGCTCTCCTTAATTAACTCCCATCACAGAATGGCACTTGCAGGTACTGTAGCACAGCTCTAAAAATTACAGATCCAAGTGCATGATTTTCTACCTTTTTTGAAGTAATGCATGTACAATTTCATGGCATGAGCCCTGACTATGGAACTAGCCCATAAATAACTTGTTAAATTGATATATGCATTAACAATTGTGTTGAGAAGGGATATTTTGCACAATATTGTCAGGGAGTTAAACTAAGATAAGAATAAAGTGTAACTTTTTAAAAATGTGATTTTTAAGTTACATAAATGAGCAAAAGGGTTCCGATAGAAACAAATTACATTAGAAGAAAGAAATAAAGGAATTGAATTAAACCAATTTAAGTACTAGTTATAGCCTGTGTGTGTTATAAAGCATTATAGTGTTTTTTGTCAAAAGCCTAGTCTTAAATTTAGTTTCTGCAGCTTACTTCAGGAGTAAAAGGTGCATTGAGTAGCTACAGTAAAAAAACCTTGTTTATGAGACCTCTGTTCAGTTTGAACAATCTCTTCACAGTATTTGGGGTAAATAAATCTGTCTGGATTGTTAATACATAGATACAAATGAGTTTAATATCATAATTTGTGAAGTTCTACGATTTGGCTCTAGTATAAATTGATTAAAGAAACAGATTCGATAAAAACAGCGTGATGTGGATTATTTGAAAGGTGAAGTGTTGGGGTTAAGTTCATGTATCAGCTCTAAACTAGTAAGAAGCGATTTGAGGCTATAAACTTTTGAGTATCTCAAACAGAAGATTCAGATCTTTTATTTTTCGTTTTATTGGTTTTCCAGAAGGCAATAAAGATTTGGCCTGTAGAAATCACAGCAAGTTATACTGTTGTCCTGGTAAAGTAAATGTGGGCTTTGGATGCAAGTACTGCAGTAATAAAAGTAGCTTCTTTGGCAGCTGTTCTATAACCAAGCTAGAGTATGTACAGTTTGCCGTGTTTGACTTTTCTTAATTTGACCTCTGTAGCCCAGGGCTGCTGAGACCAATTATTGCAATTTTATTGTAACCTGGCTAAAATCAGCGAATCCAACATGGAAACAGAACTTGGGACCTTTCTAATCTGTATAGCTCAGCTGCTCACTGGATATATTTATTGAGCCATTACAGTTGCTGCCTGCAGCATTTTTAGTGTTGTGTAAGCTGGTAGCACTACATTATGTTGCCATGTACACACATCTATCTACTTATCTGTTTAGATGCATGTGCAGAAAAATATTTGACAGCTGATGGTATTTCTAAAAAAATTGGACACAATTTGGTAAATTTTAAAATTTCAACATTTAGGTTTGAACTGCAACGAGAAGAGATTAAATTTTTATGTATGAGGAAGGTTTGAGGAAAGAACATTGAGTTATGTTAAGTAAAAACAATTGAAGGAAAAAAATCATTGATTTAAATCCATACTGGTGGAAGATAAGGGGTTCATGGTAAAATGAACCTAAATAGAGAAGTCACCCAGCAGTATTTTACTAGGTATAAAAGGACCAATTGTCAAAAGTAGGAATTTTGTTTTTAGGGCACTAAACATTACAATGGACAGACAGAGGAACGCTTAAAGAAAAGGATAGTGGAACACTCTAGTAGTGATGGAATGGCTTTTGGAAGAAAAATTGTTAGAAGCCAGAAAATAATTAAAGATTGCAATATCTTTTAAGGGAATCATCTGAGGAGGTCAGATGTATGGATTTTTAAAAAATGGTTGAGGAACTAAATAGATACTTTACATTGAAACCCAATGCCATTATGGTCTGTTAGTTGAGGATAGATGCACAACTTCAACTTCTTCATTAAAAGTTATTGCTAAGATGGTCTTGCGAGAGATTTAAATCTGCAGTTCTAACGAATGTAAGCAACTAGCTAAGTTAAATACCCTGCCATTGTATGTTTCATCTGTAATTAATTATAAACAAAATATTGCTGACATTGTGCAAAGAATGACATTTGCTTGTGGTGTACAGAAACTACCAACATTTTAAGTACTGCATCTGATTCAAATTACTATCATTACTGGGAAAATCTAATTTATCAAGGGCATTGTATTTTAAAAATAAACATTTGTATCTTTTAAACTGACATCTGCCTTCTAGTTTTAGGGTGAGGTGCATTGTGATTTGTATTTAAGATTTTTTTTAAAGTGAGTCTTTTTTTTATTCATTCATTGGATGTAGGTGTTGGCTGGTAAGGCTCCCACTTATTGCTCATTAACAGTTGCCTTGTGAAGGTGGTGGTTGTGAACCGCTGCGGTTTATTTGGTGTAAATAACAGCTGTAGTGCTGTTAACTGCCTGCCTTGTACCTTGTAGATAATGGATAGGCTTTGGGAAGTCAGGAAGTGAGTCACTTTACTACAGAATTCCCAGCCTCTAACCTGCTCTTGTAGCTACAGTGTTTATGTGACCAGTCCAGTTAAGTTGCCAGTTAATTGTGACCATAGGAACATAAGAAATAGGATCAGGAGTTGGCCATTCGGCCCCTCAAACCTGCTCTGCCATTTGCCCAGATCACGGCTGATCATCTACCTCAAGGCCATTTGCCTGCATTATCCCCATACCCACTGATATCTTTAATATTGAGATCGATCTCTGTCTTGAACATAGTCAATGACTGAGCCTCCATAGCCCTCAGGGGTAGAGAATTCTAAAGATTCACCACCCTCAGAGTGAAGAAATTCCTCCTCATCTCAGTCCTGAAGGGCAAACATCTTATTCTGAGACTCTATCCCCTGGTTCTAGACCCCCCCATAGGTAGGGGGAATATCCTTCCTGCCTCTACTCTGTCGAGTCCTGTAAGAATTTAGTATGCTTCAATAGGATCCATTTTCCTAAACTCTGAGGAATATAAACCTAGTCTCCTCAATCTCTCTTTATAAGACAATCCTGCCATCCCTGGTGGGGAATTCAGTGATGGTAATGCCATTGGATGTCATGGGGATGTGGTTAGATTCTCTCTCGTTGGAGATGGTTATTGCTTGGTACTCCTGTGACACAGTGTCACTTGCCACTTATCAGCCCTGCCCTGAATGTTTTCTTGCTGCATTTGGACATGGACTGCTTCAGTATCTGATCAGTCACGAATGGTGCTGAACATTGTGCAATCATCAGTGAACATCACCACTTTTGACCTTATGATAATGGGGATTCATTGATAAGCAACTCAAGATGGTCGAACCTAGGGCTCTGCGTGAGGCATTCCTTTAATGATGTCCTGGATCTGAATTGATTGCCCCCCAACAATAACAACCATCTTGCTTTGTGCTAGGCATGACTCCAGGAATTGGAGAGGTGTCCCCCGTTTCCCATTGACTTCCTTTTACAAGGGCATGATTCCACTATCGACCGTTGCTGCTTTGATGTCAAGGGTAGTTATACCTCACATTGTAATTCAGCTCTTTTTTTTCCATGTTTGGCCATGACTGTAATGAAGCCAGGAGCTGAGTGGTTCTGGGGAACCCAAACTAAGCATCGTTGAGCAGGTTATTGCTCTCCGACAGCACTGATGATGGCATCTTGCATCACTTTTCTGACTGAGTGCCAACAGAGGGTCAGTAATTAGCCAGATTGGAACTGTCCTGCTTCTAGCATTTTGGGCCGATTCCAATGTTGTAACTGTACGGAAGGGGCTTGTTTGTCCCCAGATGTTAGTGAGGAGGATGTTGCAAGGTCGAATGGGCTGAGTGTGTCTTGTCATTTCCATATCTGGGACTGAGGTCGATGCTGGGTGACTCATCCAGTTTTCCTATAGATTTTTGTAGCTGTTTGATACTGGGGTGCTTTGCTGTTACAGAGTGCAGCTAAGAGTCAACCATGTTGCTGTGGGTCTGAAGTCACGAATAGAGTAGACTGGATAAGGGCAGCAGATATCCACAAATATCCCCATCCTTGATCCCCTCCTCTTCCTCAACTGCTGCCCCTCAGTGATACCATCCGAAAAGCATGAATTTCCACGTGTATTCTGATGACACCCAGCTTTGACTCACCACCATCCGTTGTGATCCCTGCACTGTCTCTAGAATGTCAGCTGCTTGTCCAACATCCTGTCCTGGGTGAGAGAAATTTTCTCCAATCAAATATTTGGAAGACTTAAGCTAACACCTTGAGCCCCACTACAAACTGCATTCTCAAGCCTCTGACTCCATTCCTCTCTCTGGCAACTGTCTGAGGCTGAACCTGACTGTTCCCAATTCTGATATATTTGACCATGAGATGAGCTTCTGACCACACGTCTGTAAGCTGCCTATTTCTACCTCCATAACATCCCCTATCACTCATCAGCTGCTGAAACTGTCATCACACCTTTGTTACCTCTAGACCTGGCTGTTCTCTCTTGGCCAGCCTTGTATATTCTATATCTATAAACTTGATGCCAGTACTCTGCAGCCAGTGTCTCAACTTGTACCAAATCCCATTCACCCATCATCTCTGTCCTCGTTGACCTACATTGGCTCCTGGTCATGCAGCGCACACATTTTTCTCCTTTAATTCTTGTCCTTGTTTTCAGATCCCTCCATGGCCTTGGCTCTTTCTATCTCTGTAGTCTCCTCCAGACCACAACCCTCCTGATATATCAGTGCTCCTCTAATTCTGGACTTTTGCACATCCTGGCCAGGATTTTCCCCTTGGCGATTTGGGGGTGGGGCCTGCTCGCCGAGGGGAAAATGACGCTGGATGACATCGGGAGGAACCCCCCGACATCATCCTGGTCCCTTTAAATTTTTAGGAAGGCGGGCGGACAGCAAAATCAGCTGTGCGCCCGCCGACCTGTCAATGGCCAATTAAGGCCATTGACAGGCTAGTTAAGATAATTAAATACCAAGCTTAAGGCTGGCGGGCAGGCCAGGTTCAGATTATTGATGAAACTTCATCCACTGGCGGGATGAAGTTTCATGTCCGTTTTTTAAAAATGTAATAAATTTTAAGTGTTTATTATTAACATGTCCCATCTCGTGTGATATTGTCACATGAGGGGGACATGTTAATAAATTTAATATTTTTCTATTTTTAGACTTTACTTACCTGTCACAAATCTCCCTGAGACAGGACTTTGCCTCAGGGAGCAGTGCGCGAAAGAGTGCACATTGACAGATGGGGAATCCCCCTCCCCCCCCACCCATTCCCTCTGGCAGGCCACTGGGTGGGCCTTAATTGGCCCGCCCACTCAAAATGGCGGCAAGCCCCGTTTCGGTGGCGGGGGTCGGCAGCCCGCACGCCATCCGAGGGCAAAATTCTGCCCCCTGATTTTAATCACTCCTCCATTGACAGCCATGTTTTGAGTTGCCAAAGTCCTAAACTCTGGAACTTTTTCCTCTAATCTCTGCCTCCACAGCTATATTTTTTCTTTAAGATGGTCCTTAAAATCTATGTCTTTGACCAAGCTCCTATTGTGGCTTGGTGTCATACTTTGTTTTTATACATTGTCTGTGAAGTGCATTGGGACATTTTAACACACAAAGGTGCTACATACACACAAGTTGTTAAATTTCCCAGCTGCTGGTGATGGGATTTCAAGTTGCATCTTTGGATCATTAGCCCAAGCCTCTGGTTTGGTACAGTAACCAAACCAGTATGCTATTGTACCAAAAAAGAAATTAACAATCAGTGCAATTTTACTGTACACTACCCTTTTAAAAAATATATTGCTGACTTGAGTTTCTTGTGTAACCTAATTTAATGTGAAATTTTACAGAATTTTTTGTTTTTAGCTAGGAGCTGAAAGTGCAGACAACATTGGGGCAGTCCTGAACAGCAAGGAAGAACAGAGGGAGATTGCTGAAACTAGAGAAACCTGCAGGTTAGTATGAAAGCTTTTTATCTTGTTTTGTATCTAATAAGGTAGTATGGGAGATTTGTAACAGTATGCTAAATAGGTTGTAAAATATCAGTAACATGGGTTTGTAAAGCCATAGACTCACCCTCCTCCATCTTTATTCAAAAAAGCTGTTTTGGAAAGTAACATTTGAAAATGAATTCCTGAAAAAACTGAATTCTTTATATAGCACCATCTTGTATAAATACTGTATCATCCAATAAGTAGGATGTATATGGGTAATATTCCCTTATTTTCTACCTCTTGTTCCTCTCAGTTGGGGCCTGTGCTTTAAGCACAGGAGGCAAATAACAAAAATAGAGTACCATTCTCTTTTGCTTTGCCCCTCTTTCATTTTTCTATATTCCCTCCCTTCTGAGAAAGTCCCCAGCTAGGAACAATGCAGGTAAGATCACCAACTAAATATGTGGAGGATTGTTGGTTTCATCCACATCCTCCAGTATCTTATGCTTATCGACTATATTCAATATAGTTGAATCAGCCTTGCAATGCTAGCTTTAGACTAAGATGATGTATGAGATGTGAAATTCTTATTTTGCATTGTCAGGACTACAGACCCGTCAGTTTTAGGTCTGGGCCTAAGTGGTTTTGTGTGCACAATGGCATAATGCTGGCTTTGTAACTCAAGTCAGGTAGTCTCTGTCATATGTAGCGTAACGTCGGCCTGGTGCAAAGTCACGTTTTATACATACTCGACTGACCCATTGGGTTCTTGGGAACTTTTTCAAATTTAAAATACTGAAGGGGAAAAAAAACAATGCTTCTATCTTCTCTCTGACATTTTAAGAATAAGTCTAATCATAATAAGAAACAAAACTGAGTATAGACATATAGACAAGTACGTATGTTTGGAGCTTCTTTGTCATTGAGGCACAGTTAACTTCATGGTTCTGATCAGCTAACTGCACATCCCAATCCACCATTATTGGTTTGGGCCCAACGTTTGTATGTTTAAAGCAGTCTACAATACATTTCCAAGTTGATTTTTAAAATCTTATATATCACTCACTCCAGTATTTACTTGCAAAATAGTTTTTTGCATTTAGCTTATGTAAATTTATTATAACAAATGCATGTTACACACTTTAATTATTATTTCAGTTTGCACTTTAAATGTTCTGTAACCCATGTAAGTGTGTGAAGCCCACAGGATTAGGCATTAATTGCTCCATGCATTGCACTTTTCTAAAGATAAAATCCAAACAAATAATATTTTACAGCTATCTAAACTTGAGGCAGATTTATCATTTCTTTATTGATGCTAAAGAGGCACTGTCAACTGAGTAAAGCAACTTGAGACTGTTACAACTTTGAATATTCAGCAGTCACCATCTCATTTGTGTAAGAATTACGGATTCTAACCTGATGAAGTGAAATTCAAAGCACTTCATGGCATTTGTGATAGAGCCAATTCCAAGAGCCAGGCCTATGCGTGAAAGTGTTAAGATGACAGTGCCCCTTTCTAATATGCAGTGGTCTCTGGTATCTTGCTTATATTTTTTTGTAACTAAAGTCTGTTTTGGTATTTCTTGGTCTGCAGAGATAGAAACTCCAAGCCACATCATTAAAGGATTGCTTTTAAGCAGGATTTTGTTTTTACAGTGGCAAACATAGGATTTTAAAACTAAGATCAAAGTTTCTTCCTGAAATAAAATGGTCAATGTATTTATCAAGTCAACTTTGTTTTACTGTTTCTATAACTGCAAACACAATTTTAAGTAAGTAAAGAAATTGAGCGATTGCACCTCTGTACTTTAGTACCGTTTTCCTGCAACTGACAACATAAGGAATTCTTCATTGTTTAAAACTGAAATTTTAGCATTTTCTCTTTTGAATATTTGTGTTTTATTTGTCCTTGTTTTTATACTATTGATACATCCTCTGCTCTACCCCAACAATATATCTAATGTGTCACACTTATTTTCTATTCTGGCCAAGCTTGTGGCCTCCCTGTGCTACACAGCTATTTTTTTTGGGTGAATTTACAACCAAGGTGGTGCAAATTAAAATAAACATCATAGCATATATTTGCTGAATTACATTCTGTTTTGGCTGCATTGGTTCTATGAAGTCCTACTTGGGTGGTAATCTGGTTGTTTAATAACATTATGTTGGCACCAATGTAACAGTTGGAGTTGATGCGACATCCTTAATTAAGGTGTTACATGATGCCATATTGAAACCACGTTATGGCTATCACAGTAAATCCCAGGCCCATCGGCACATTGATTTGTAATACGTGCAGCCAAGCTACATTTGGACAAAATACAATGCTTTGTTTCCCATTGCAATTCAGAGCACCACTGCACATGCACAGGCACTTAACACATATGCTGACATTAGTTAATGCATCTTGTTTATACCATTTTAAGGTAGGGTAGCACTAGCATTAGTAAAACAAACAATCTGATAGTGAATTATGTGCAGTTTTGTGCTGTTGACTCCCCTTCATGAGACATGGGGTTGAGGCTGGCCCAGCCCAATATTGCTTGGAGTCCTTATAACCAACAGAGAAGGTTTTTGTCCAGACATTTTGGGAACTGACTTATACCCAAGTCCCACAGGTGATAAGTTGGTCTCTTTCTGTTGCTCATACAAAAAAGAACCTGCACTATTAGTCAAGTTTACCTCTTGATGTACTAACAGAATTTGTTAAATTTTATTTCATCAGTAAGTGGATTGACAGATCTGGTTCCTAGCCAGCATAAAATGGAGTTGGAATGGGAAATGTTGCTCATTTTCTATGCATGGTTAGACCAAATGCTAAACTGACCTAACAGTCAGTGTTTTATTCTTGAAGTCACGCAATAGTTTCAGAATTTATACTCATTTGAAATAGTATAGATGAGTATTTTTATAACTGCAAACTATCTGTTTTTAGATGCATAGAGATTGAACAGAGTGAAGAAAAGGTATAGATCAAAATTGCATTTATCATGAAGCTGGTAAGCACTGTGTTTGATGTAAAGAGCTGATGGGGATAAGCTGCACTGAAGCAACAACAGTTCATTACAGCAACTCCTGTCAGTGCAAAAATATTTTTTTAGAATTGTGCTTTTGAGTCATTATGACCAAATACTCCACTTGCGGAGGGTTAAAAACTAATTTAAGTTTGTTAATTTTAATGAAACTGCTCTTCCCCCTCACCCCACCCTTAAATTCTATTTGATGTTTAACCTAATATTGGGTTTAGATTCCTTCATTAGAACTTATTCAATAACTATCTAAAATATGTCATTTTGTCCTTCTCTAATAGCTATGAAATAATAGCACTAAGCCTAATACCACTTGTATGTCCTAAATATACTGACAGTTCAGTACATTAGCGCAGATTTGTACATGGTCATTTGAGGCTGCAGGGATGCAGTGTATCCTTGTGTATTATTGTGAATACATTTTGTGGGTAGTCAGTTCACATGTCATTGTATAGCAGTTATTATGCTGCTGCTATTTATATCTCAACATTATAATGCAAATTGTGTGGGATCTCATCACTTTTTTTGATTTTCAATTAAGCAGCAGACAACTTATTGTAATGCATTAAAATGTCTGAACATTTTTCAGTTTACTACTAGCTGAAGTGAATTGGTATGTTTCCTATCCAAAGATGTGCTATAAACGCAAGTTGTTGCAGATCAATCTGCAGGAAATATCCAAGATTTTGGCAGAAATAGTGCAGAATGACTTTTGTGCCAATCTCCTGAATGAATATAAAATATTTGGATAATCCAGGGATAACCTCACAAATAGTTGGCACATTCTGTATTTTTACATTGGATGTAGATCAAACCAACTGAACTTGTTGAATCCACTTATTTTGTTCCATTAAAGTTGCACATATCTGGCTTTAATTAACAGTAACATGTTTCAGAAAGTCCTAGAGAGCATCTATCGCATCATTTTTCTTGTGAAGTTTGTTTCAATGCATATAGTTTGTTCCAGTTTTGAATGTTTCTTGATTTGAGTAGGATTGTAAGCAAGCTTTGTTCACAACAGTTATTTAGTCCGATTTGATTCGGAGTTTGTGCTTACCAACTGGCCTAGGGAAGCATTAGGGTGGCTTTGTGACATGGAGAGGGGAATAATCTTGGCACAGGATTCTGTTTTTGACCACTACCCACTGATTCCTGATGGCAAGATTGTATATGGGTATTAAGTGAGGTAAAATTATTTAAGGTTTGGGTATAGCTATAGTGCACTTTATGCTAGAATAGCATAATGATGCAATACCTCATGGTGCAGACTATATAAGCGCACCTGTTGTTGAGTTGAGTTTTGGAGGGTTGCTGGTGCAAATGACTGTACTAAAGTAAAAGCCAACACTTAAAGTTAATGAGCAAAAAGGTTCTTGATTGTGAAGCAGTGGAACTCTGCTACGCACAGTGTGGTTGACATTCTTTATAAAGCATTTTTAATCCAGACTGGGCATCATGGTGGATTATAATATTGTCCTTGCATTCTTTGGGACCAAGGTCTGCCTCTAGTCCAGACTGATGGAAGGTATTGTGCTATTTATATGGGTTCCATGTGAAATAAGTTCGCCTTGCCTTAGCCTAGTTTCCAAATGGCATAAAACCACAAAATCCCATAATTTTTGCCATAAATTTCAGAGACACTATAATAAGGGTTGTCTATAGTGGTAAGTGGAAATATCAGATTGGTGCAGTGGTAATAGGTTTTCTGAGGCTGCAGTCTATCCTGTTCTATGAGTAATTGATGGAAACAGTGTAAAATTGTGAAATAATGGAAAATGTTTCATTTTCTAACAATATTATAAGTTGCCTCTAGAGCACTAAATAATTTGGGGGGAAATACCTATTGCTCTACCTTAACATGATGCTTTTATTTTGTTTCCTTCAACTTGAATTAAAACAACAATCCTGCTTAATATACATTGAATTTGGTGGCTTTTTTTGAAGAAAGATGTTGCAGTTAACAACATGCACCAAGAAAATTTCAGTTCAGTCAAGAGAGGATAATTTTTTTCTGAGCTTGTTTGCTGGTGCATTTTTTTTGAGTTGTATTTGGAGGAACGAGTAATGCTTTTCTTTTCTACTGTATTTAAAGATGCCTTAACATTTGGCATGGAATATTTCCTATTGACCTAACAAAACAAAGCAGATTTCCTTTTTTAGGAATTGTAGTCAACATAACAAAACATTTGTAGCAAGTTACCAAATTGAGAGTGTCTCTGGTACAATTCAGTACAGTTCTGTCACCATCAGCTTTTTGAATGTGTTAAAAAAAAATGCTTAATCACTTCATTAGAGATTTGGGATTAAGCTTTGTTTCCTGTTTCCCTATGTTGTGCATCAAGAATATGCACCAATGGATGGGACAACTTTGTGTGCAGATACTTGTTGATGAATCTTCTAGCTGAAAGTTGTCTTTTTTTTTCATGAGAAAAGTCCAATTTAGTCAAAACGCAACAATATTAGATCATGATACATTTTTGTTTCCTTTTTTTAAAGGAGCAGACTATTTTGGTGAGTACTTTCAGAAAAATTTATTTCTCCAATGGATTGATGGAGACTGCAGCTTTAATATTGGGGAACTCCTCCTGTGGCGGGGTCATCCATTAAAAAAACCACGATCAATTTAAGATTGAGCTTTTGATTAACCAAATTGCAAGTGCACTTTTGGATTGTGATAGCATTCTGAAAATCATGGACATTTATAAATTATAATTAAAATGGAGCATTGTTGAGAACCCTCCCTCCCCGCCCACTCCTTAATTGTATTTTATATTGGATTAAAACTTTTGATCCCATATTAAAGCTCCATTTGTCCCCAATAGTTAAACTCCATAATTTATTGTAACAAAATTATTTTACTCTGCCAGCCTTGTTAACTTACAGAATGCAATACATTTTTGATAGCATAGCTCAGTTGTGTAAATTAATTCATAGGGGAGGGATAAGAAAGATTTAGATGCAAAATTTAGAGCCTTAGCAGAACTATTTGGCTTACTTGTATACTATTTCTGTAGTACACTCTGCATGTGCATGTAAGTGAAATATTCTTACATCTGTGATAATTGTTTTCAACTAATGCCTTTTTAAACAAGAAAATGTTTTGTTTGATGCTTCTAGGGCAACATATGACACATCTGCACCATCTGCCAAGCGTAAATTTCCTGAAGAAGGGGAAGCTAGTGAAGAAGAATTTGAAGAGTACAAAGTAATTACATCATTGCAATGTCTTCTATTCTTTTCATCCTTCAAACTAAAGTGACACACATGCTATCCAGTTTCCTTTATCTGGCCCACTCCATATGATAAACATTTGAATAAAAGCTGTGAAATATTACCAGAAAAACTTAGCTTGGCTTATGCAACTCATCACAAAATGTGTACCAGATTAAAAACATCCACTGCAAAATTAAAATTGTGTCTGCACTGGGATAAGAATCTAGTTTTTTATTGTTAGATTTGTATTCTTTTGAAATTGACTGCTATTTGATCCTGGGTGTTCACTGGCAAGTTCAGTATCTATTGTCCACATGTACTGTTACAGTCTCTGGTGTAGTGATGATGAAGGAGCAGTAATATATTTGAGTCAGGGTGACTTTTTTTAAATTCTGGGTCAGCATTTATTGCCTATCCCTAATTGCCCTTGTTCAGCGAGCATTTTACGAGTCACATGTAGGCCAGATCAGGTAAGGATGGCAGATTTCCTTCCCTATAGGTTTTTACAACAATCGTTTCACAATCATCATTAGACTTGTAATTCCAGATTTTTTATTATTCAAATTCCGGATGGGATTCGAACCCGGGTCCCTAGATCATTACCTTGGGTCTCTGGGATACCAGTCCAGTGACAATACCACTATGCCACTGCCTTTCTATACCACTATGCCACTGACTTGCAGCTGGTGCTGTTCCCATGTGCGTATTGCCCTTGTGCTTCTAGGCAACAGAGGCTTTGGGTTTGGAAGATGTTGTCAAAGGAGCCATAGTGAGTTGCTGCAGTGCACTGGTGATGCAGAGAGCGACTGTTTAAGGTGTTGGATGAAGTGCTAATCGAGGTGGCTTTTTCCTGGATAGTGTCAAGATTCTGCAGTGTTATTGGAACTGCACTCTTCCGGACGAGTAGAGAGTCTTCCATCACATTCCTGATTTGTGCCTTGTAGATGATGGGCAGGCTTTGTGGAGTCAGAGGTGAGTTACTTGCCACAGAATTACCAGCCTCTGACCTGCTCTTGTAACCACAGTATTTACTTACATAGTTGGTCCAGTACAGTTTGTAGTCAATGGCTGTTCTTTCCTCCTGCAACAGCCTCCACTCCTGCCTTGATTTTGGGTGGATCAACAATGATAATGCTATTGAATGTCAAGCGTTGTTAGGATTAGCCACTCTCTTGTTGGAGATGGTCAAGCCTAAATGTTGTCTAAGACTTGCTGCATGTGGACAGAGACTGCTATTCAAGGAGTTGCAAATGGAACTGAACCACAACATCAGTGAACATCCCCACTTCCTTGCAATAGAGGGAGGTTATTGATGAAGTAGATGAAGATAGTCATTTGGTAGTACAGAACTTGAGTATTGCTGAAAAAAGAGACATGTCAAAAAAAGCTTTGACATGTCTCAGATGAAGATCGTTCTGGGACAGTATGCTGAGGAACTCCTACAGCCATGTCCTGAGGATGAGATGAGTGGCCTCTGACAACCACAACCATCTTTTTGTGTTAGGTGACTCCAGGCATTGAAGAGGTTTCTTCCTGATTCCCATTGAAGTTGCAGAATAATACTTAGAAATATGTGCAATCAAATGAACAGAATGCAGGAAGTGTTCAGTGTAAATTTGAAACAATTTACTTCATACAAAAAAAAAATCCTGAAATATGCATTATCCATGTGGAGGTATTGTTTTGATCAGTATCTTTCTATATCTAATTTTATTTCTACTTATAAAAACCACTAGCTAGAAGTTACTTTGTCTGCTTTCTGAAATGCTTTTAAGTATACAAGGAATGTTTGCTACATCTTTATTTTTAATCCAGTAACAGAATTACCCCTTGAAACTTTTGAGCCCTGTTTCATAGAATTTTGCAGCAAAATGTGTGCTCCTCTAATTCTGGCCTCTTGAGCATCCCGCTTTTAATTGCTCCATCATTGGTGACTTTGTTTTCAGTTGCCTGGAACCTAAGCTGTGGAATTCCCTCCCCGCACCTCTCCGTCTCTTTATCTTGCTTTCTCCTTTCCCCCCTTGTTAAAACCTACCTCTTTGACCAAGCTTTTGATCAGTTGATCTAATATCTCCTTATGTACCTCCGTGTCATATTTTGTTTTAGAATACTCCTATGAAATGCCTTGGAGCATTTTATTATGTTAACTATGTTCTATAAATATATAAGTTATTGTAATTTTGAATGTCAGCTCTGCTCTTGACATTTGGCTTTATTACAGTTTGTTTTTTTATTCCTACTTTATAACAAATGCCTATTGCCCTTGTACCATCTGTGAAACTTTTACGCTTTCAGCATAAATCAAAAATCCTACACAAATAGGACACCCAATACATTATTCTTACTAGAAGCTAAATAATGGTTTTCATAGGTGTAGCTTTTAAACTCAGTGTCCTTATTTATAAAACCTAGCATTCCATGCCCCTCTCACCTGAAGCTTTATCAACTTGTTCTCGCCCTTTTCAAGATCTATGCTTCTGCTCCTCCGTGTATTTTTAGCATTTTGCTATGGGTTGCATATTCTTTCTTCCTTTGAAGATGCATTACCTCGATTCTCTAAGTTTCAGCTGATTATAAGTCTGTTCAATCTGTTACCCTATTTAAGTGGACAGTTCTCCATGACATATTCATGGTATCTATACTGTACAGCAGTTAAAGAAATTGTATTCCTCTTGTAATAGAGGAGAAAGGAATATTCCTATATTATCTACACTTTGACATTATATGAATCAACTCGAGAAGACTTTGCTTATGAAATTTATTGTTGGTTCAACCACCCATTATTTATACCTATTATATTTACTTGTAGAAAAATAACTGGGAGAAAACTTAAAACTAAATTTCAGGTTTAAATATACTGAGTTTAAGAATGTTAAATTAGCATTGTTTAATAGATTAGCCACTTCCACACACTGCTGATTGTGAATCCAGAAGTAGCTAATTACATTTGTTCAGGAAATAAATAGATAATAGGCACTGTTGAGCATGTGTTCTCCATACTTATACTTGAATGACATATGCATGTTGTACTTAACACTTCTTTGCATTTGTTGCTAAAAGGCAAGGTTAAAAGTAGTGTACAAAAGTTTTATTAATGAGCGTTTTACTTTCTTGTTTACTGATTGGTGGTAGATGTTGTTTAAGCAAATATACACATGGGGTTCACATATCTGCATTGTGTGTGTAAGGTGTTTTCTACTGAAATTTGTACTTGTGGCCAAAACTGTGGAACTTTAGACACACCTATGGCTAGTCAGCAATTTTCTGTTGGAAAACATTGGCTTAAATCAACCTGAATAAAACTGACCAGAATATTAAAATTGGGCCTACTTAAGAAAAATCAAAATTCTTGTCAAATGTCAAGAAGCTCTGAAGAGAAGTCATGTGATAACAATTAAATTTTGTGCGTTGTACCTAGCTGGTAACAATCAGTTATGGAGAGAAGATGTGAAATGGCCTTTAGGGTTGGAATTTTAATATATTTTTTAAAAATCCAAGGAATATTAATTTTAAATTGAAAAGCTGAAGGGTGCATTATATCTTTATCAAATTATTTTACGTAGTCTATACAAATAAAATATTCTAACTGGCTGCCAAATGTGCAGGAGTAAACCCAATCAGTCCTCTAAATGAAAGATACCTCTAGCATGTCGGATCTATTTTAATGTTCACAAATATAAGTTATTTATTTTGTTGGCAGGATGAAGTGGTGGAAGAAGAAGAAACAGAAATGCAATATAATGAGGAAATCTATAAGGATTCCAGCACATTCTTAAAGGTAAATACATCTCAGCTCTGGGTTTTTTTCACTATTGGATACTACTAGAGTAAGCTACAAGCAGTCTAAGTACTGCATGCACTTGTGAATTTATTTAACATCTTCTCGTTGTCTATTTTAAAGAATGGTATGCTTTATTAATTATAGTGATATTGCTATTCTGCATTTTTTAGAACGTATATTCACAAGATGTGGGCCATGTAGGCAAGCCAACATTTATTGCTTATGCCCAGGTGCTCTGAGAATATGGTAATGGTAGGCCTTCTCCTTGAACCTTGCACTCTTTGTAATGATGCTTTCACCAAGGTGATTTGGTCACCAAAAGTCTACAAGTTATAAATATAGCATAAAATCATCCTTTTTAATTTCTAACCTTTTGAAACAAATTCAAAACCAGTATGGCATCTCACATCACTTTAAATGTAGTTAAACAAAAATCCCAACAAAGCAATTTAATTACCCACAAACATGACTTGTTTCCCAGGCAGAATCAATTAGAGTAAGAGACATAATGGTGTCTGTCTTCATTTTCTCCTTCAGCTATCACAGTATTGGTGGGATGTAGGGACATGAAGAATAGGAATATGAAAATTTTCCCTGAGACCTAGTCAACAGTTAATTTACCAAATATTGCAACAAAAATGTGTTTTTATGCAACACCTTTAACAGTAAAACCCCACAAGACATTTCATGGGAGCGAATTCAGGTAAAAGTTGACATTAAGTCAAAGAAAGGGACATTAGGACAAATGACCAAACACCTTATCAGAGGCAGGATTTAAGGTGTGTCATGCAGGGAGAAAGAGAGTGAGAGAGAAGGAGATGTTTATGGCCTAGGGGCCGCTGAAGGCAACATTGGCAGGAAAAGGAAGTTGGCCGTGCACAGGAGACCAGAATAGGAGGAATGCAGATTTCTTGTATTGTGGAATTTGTGTATTTAGCAGCTAGTTGCCTTGCAGGGTGCATTGAATGATTTTTCATTCAATCAGAATGGTGTAAATTGCTTGGAGACAAACCTAATAATTCCCATTGTCTCAAAGCTAATAGCATGCAAAAGTAAACAGTCTGTGTCTCTGGGCACTTCATTATCCAGACACCCACCTATAGTTTATTGGCTTTAATTTAGAGTCAACAAGGATGCATTTAATACACAAGAAATGTTTTACATCAACAGAATTCTGATTAGGCAATACTGGCAAAACTTAATTATAGAGATTTTCACGTAACTTGGAAGTATGAGCCGATAACAACATGGTGAGAGCAACATACCATCTGGAAGCTTGGTGAACAGCGGACCTAACAATCTATCTCCTTAATCAGTGAGATTTAAGGATTGAGAAAGAAACAGAAGGAATATATGTGAAGCAGGGTGAATTAGAGTCAAATGAATTACAGAGGAGAAGAAGAGAAAGATTGGATTGAGAGAGGGAAAAAGAAAGGAAAAGTAAGACAGAAATGTAAAATTAAAAATTTGATACTTTTAAAATCTCTAAAGAACAACTCACCACTTGAAGGAGTGAGACTCCACAGTGTAATTTGTTGAATTTCTGAGCCACAGAGGCTGATTGGTGTTTTATTAACAATTCTCATTGTTAAAAAGATGATTGTGCAGTTCCTTACCAGACTTGACATTCTGTGGCAAGTTTAATGGGCAAATACCGTGCAAACTCAGCAAGTTCTTAAAAAATAACTGGGAGACTAAGGGCAAGACATTGGACCAAGCAAACAATGCGGAGGCATAAATCTTCACAAATTAGTGCAATGTTGGTAATATTTGTCAGTGAGTTACCCAAGTATTTGATCCATTACGATCCCCTTAGAGACCGATCTCTTTTAAGAGATATTAATTTCCCAGTGACTGCACAAAGAATTGCATGACAAGATTTCACATTTCAAGACATATACTGAACAAATTGAAATCAACTTTGACTAAACCTTAGAGGCCATTAATACACTAAACTATAGTAAAGGTACTCCACATTAACTTGTCAAAACAACTGAAAACCCCACGCCATATTTGTACATTACACTGCACTCAGTAGAGATGTAGTCTTGTATATAAACTCCCAAGCTCTTCCCAGCTTCAACAGGACTACTACTCCCTGCGCTACCAGGGTGAATCTGTCCTTTTTAAAAAGAAAGTCCCATCACTCAATCCAGTGACCATAATCGAGTGGACTTCCAGTAACAGGGCACCCTCTGGCGACTTCTTGGTCTTTAACTCTCCAAGTCTCTTCAAACAGGGAATCCATCCTCACCAGAACTCTGTCTGCAGGTTGACACAAAAACATCCTTTTCCTCGGCTTGGCATAATAGCACCTGTTTTCAATTGTCTTACCCCAATCTCTGTGTGATTGACTGAGAGTCTGTGTGCAGCAAGACCAGCTGCTGCCTCCTCTGTGCTCATGTGTTAAAACTTGCACCTTAATTTTGATAGGTTTCAATTTGAATTTCTTTCTCCATAACATTGAGGTCACATGGATTTGTCTCTGGGCAGATATAGTGTGATGTCGCATCCTCCTCAAACTGCTCCTTTTTACCTTGAATTAAAGGAGACAGTTCAAAACATAACCATCTTATTAAGTCTCGTATTCGTAACAAACCAGCATGATAGAATATCTCTTCATGCAAATAAATGGTGTTCCAGCAATACATTTCTGCATTAGTTTTCTTAACACTAGTTTTTGTGCTATATTCAGTCAGTTTTTTGTGTAAATGGTATGATGCACATAATAAAGAAGAATTTAGCTTATTTTATCTGAATAACGGTATGGGCTGGACTTTATAGACCCCCGCTGGCATATTTGAAGGCAGGTGGGCTTGTAAAATAAAGCGGGTGGCCTTCCCACTGCCTTCTTGTCCTCCCCTTTCTTGTCTCCTATATTACAGTGGGCAGGGAATGTGTCAGACAGCTGTCCGCCCTTAGGCCTTTGAGGCCCTTAAGTGGACAATTAATAGCCACATAAGAGCCTCATTCTGCCTTTGCTGCTACTTTATGTGCTGCAGGAGAAGGCAGAAGTGAGGTGGATAGCCCAGCAGTTTTCCATGCCCCGCCACTGCCTTAACCCAGCCCCTACCCCACAGCATCTCTAACCTGACCCCTCGTACCCCTCACTGGGGTGTCCCAGCCAGGCCCATCCAAAATACCAGACTTGCCTGTAAATCCAAGCTGCATTATACTTCTCCCTCGGAGACTGCCTGCAGTCTCAACGGTGCTCACCATTTGATCCTGGCACTGCAGGGACTACATTGCTGCCGGCCAATTAGATTGGCCAGCAGCTCTCTAGGGCGGACTTTCTCCCACATAGGGGAAGAAGTCCTACTCTGAATCAATTAAAGCTGCTCCCAGGGTACTATCGTTGCAAGACAGCTGGATTCTGAATCAGCAGGCTCAAGATCTACTTTTCCATCGTGGGTGTGAGGAATACGTCTCCACATAAAATCCAGCCCTATGGGTAGATAATTTAGGTAGCATTTCTGGTGTAATTAATTCAGTTAGCAATAAGATCACGGCTGATCTGATAGTGGCATCAACCCCACTTTCCTATCTGCCCCCTCATAACCCTTTACTCCCATGTTGATCAAAAATCTAGCTAACTCAGCCTTGAATATATTCAATGACCTAGCCTCCAATGGCCCCTAGGGAAGAACATCCCAAAGACTAATAATCCCCAGAAGAAATTTCTCCTCACCTCAATCATAAATGGGAGACCCCTTATTTTTAAACTGTGCCCCTCCAGACTCACCCATGAGAGGACACATCCTGTCAGCATCTACCCTGTCAAGCCCCCTCAGAATCTTTTATGTTTCAATAAGATCACTTCTCATTCAGCTAAACTCCAGTGAGTATATACCCAACTTACTCAACCTTTCCTCGTAAGACAACCCCTTCATCCCAGGAATTGGCCTAGTGAACCTACTCTGAACTGCTTCCAATGCAAGTATATCCCTCCTTGAGTAAGGAGAAAACTGCACACAATATGCTGGGTGTTGTCTCACCAATGCCCTGTACAACTGTATATAGCTATGTATAGTTGGTCCCTTCATCCAAATCATTGATATAGATCGTAAATAGTTGAGGTCTCAGCACTGGTTTATGTGTCACTCCATTAGTTACGGTTTGTCAACCTGCAAATGACTCACTTATCCCGACTCTGTTTCCTGTTAGTTAGCCAATCCCGTGTCCATGCTAATATATCACCCACAACACCATAAGCACATTTCTTGTGCAGCATTATGTGGTACCATATCTAATGCCTTTTGGAAAACAAAATACACTATATTTACTGGTTCCCCTTTATTCCCCCCCCCCGCCCCCTACTTGTTTCATCCTTAAAGAACTCTAATAAATTTATTAAACATGATTTCCCTTTCACAGAACCATGTTGACTCTGCCTGATTTGTGTTATGATTTTCTAAATGTCCTGTTACTACTTCCTTAGTAATGGATTCAAGCACTGTCCCAATGACAGATATTAGGCTAACCGGTCTATTGTTTCCTGTTTTCTGTCTCCCTCCTTTCTTGAATAGAGATGTTACATTTGTGCTTTTCCAATCTGCTGGGACCTTTCCAGAATCTAGGGAATTTCAGAAGATTACCACCAATGCATCTACTTTATCTGTAGCCACTTCTTTTAAGACACTAAGATGCAGGCCATCAAGTGGGAATGTCAGTGGGCTGGAGGATGTTAAGAGGCTTTAAGGCGATTTAGGCAAGTTGAGTGAGTGGGCAAATTCATGGCAGATGCAGAATAACGTGGATAAGTGTGAAGTTATCCACTTTGATAGGAAAAACAGAATGTCAGAGTATTATGTAAATGGTGATAGATTGGGAACTGTTGATATACAAAGGAATCTGTCCTTGTACACCAATCACTGAAAACAAACAAGCAGGTGTAGCAAGCAGTTGAGAAGACAAAAGTATATTGGACTTCATTGCAAGAGGGCTTGAGTACAAGAGCAAGGATGTCTTACTGCAGCTGGACAGGGCCTTGGTGAGACCACATCTGGAGTATTGAGTGCAGTTTTGGTCTCCTTACCCAAGAAAGGATAAAATTGCCATAGAGGGAGTGCAGTGAAGGTTCACCAGACTGATTCCTGGGATGGCAGGATTGTCATATGAGGAGAGATTGGGATGACTAGGCCTGTATTCACTGGAGTTTAGAAGAATGAGAGAGGACCTTATTGAAATGTATAAAATTCTGACACAGCTAGACAGACTGGATGAAGGGATGATGTTTTCTCTGACTGGGGGATCTAGAACAAAAGGTCACAATCTCAGCATACAAGGTGGCCCATTTAGGACTGAGATGAGGAGAAACTTCACTCAGAGGGTGATGAACCTGTGAAATTCTCCACCACAGAGGGCTGTGGAGGCCAAGTCACTGAATATATTTAAGAAGAAATAGATTTCTAGACTGTAAAGGCGTCAAAGGGTATGAGGAGAGAGTAGGAGTATGGCGTTGAGATAGAGGATCAGCCATGATCATATTGAATGGTGGAGCAGGCTCGAAGGACCGAATGACTTACTCCTTCTATTTTCTATGTTTCTATGTCCAGTGGACTTGTCACCCTTTAGCATGTAGAAGCAGTTTGGGTTGTGCTGAGGAATGATAAAGGCAAGAAGTCACTTGAGGGGTGGTACAGGACCCCTAATTGTAAGTACACAGTAGGACAGAATATAAAAGAAGAGATAATAGGAGCTTGCCAGAAAGGTACAGCAATAATCATGGAGGATTTTATTCTACATATAGACTGGAAAAATCAGATGGGCAAAGGTAGCGTAGATGAGGAGTTCATAGAATGTTTTCAGGATAGTTTCTGAGAACAGCATGCTCTGGAGCCAACCAGAGAGCAGGCTATACTAGACCTGTTATTGAGCAACAAGATAGGATTAATAACCTCCTAGTGAAGGCATCCAGCAGTGATCATAATTTACATTCATTTTGAGGGAGGAACAAGTGCATCCAAGACTTTTAAACTTAAATAAGGGCAATTATGAGGGCATGAAAGCAGCGATAGCTAAAGTGAACCGGCAAATGAGGTTAAGGGATATGTCAATAGAAGTTCAGTGGCAGACATTTAAAGGGATATTTCAGAATACACAGAATATATACATTTCAGTGAGAAAGAAAAATCCCATGGGGTGGACCCACCATCCGCGGTTAACTAAAAAGATT
This sequence comes from Cetorhinus maximus, assembly GCF_964194155.1. Taxonomy (NCBI): domain Eukaryota; kingdom Metazoa; phylum Chordata; class Chondrichthyes; order Lamniformes; family Cetorhinidae; genus Cetorhinus; species Cetorhinus maximus. Next base: position 85,236,380 of record NC_135879.1, read on the forward strand.
AAAGATGGTATCAACTTAAAGAAAAAACATATAATTATACAAAGGCGGGTGGCAGGTCAGAAGATTGGAAGGAATATAAAGAACAATAAAGAATGACAGAAAGATTAATAAGGAGAGAAAAATTAGCATATGAGAGAAAGCTAGCTATTAATATAAAGACAGATGGTAAGAGTTTAATAAGTTAAATAAGAAAAGAGCTAACAAAGTGAGTGTTGGTCCTATAGAGATTGCGTCCAGGGAATTGATGATGGAAAATAGGGAGATGGCCGATGATTTAAACAGGTATTTTGATTCGTCCTTCACTAAAGAGGACACAACCAACATCTCGAAATAGCTGTAAATCAGGAAATGGAAAGGAGGGAGGAACTCAGGAAAATTACAATCACCGGGGAAATGATATTGAGCAAATTGTTGGGGCTGTGGGCTGACAAATCTCCAGGTCCGGATGGACCTCACCCTAAGGTCTTGAAAGAAATGGCTAGTGAGATAGTTGATGCACAGGTTTTAATTTTCCAAAATTCTCTCTATTCGGGGAAGGTTCCACTAGATTGGAAAAAAGCAAATATAACTTCTTTATTCAAAAAGGGAGGAGGCAGAAAGCTATAGGCCAGTTAACCTAACATCTGTCACAGGGAAAATGTTAGAAGCTATTATTAAAGATGTTATAGCAGGGCACTTAGAAAAATTCATGGCAATCAGGCAGAGTCAACATGGTTTTGTAGAAGAGAAATCATGTTTAACCAATTTATTGGAGTTCTTTAAAGGAGTCACGTGCTGTGAATGAAGAGGAACCTCTGGATGTACTATACTTAGATTTCCAGAAGGCATTTGATAAAGTGCCGCATCAAAGGTTATTGTAGAAAATAAAAGCTCATGGTGTAGGGGATAACAATATTGGCATAAATAGAAGATTGGCTAGCTAACAGGAAGCAGAGAGTTGGCACAAATGGGTCTTTTCTGGTTGGCAGGATTTGACGAGTGGTGTGCCAAAGGGATAAGTGCTGGGGCCTCAACTTTTAACAATTTATATAAATGACTTGGATGAAGTGACCGAAGGAATGGTTGCTAAATTTGCTGATGACACAAAGATAGTTAGGAAAGTAAATTGTGACCACGATGTAAGGAGGATAAAAAGCGACAGATTAAGTGAGTGGGCAAAGATCTGGCAAATGGGAGTATAATGTGGGAAAATTTGAAATTGTCCATTTTGGCAGAAAGAATAAACTTATTATCTAAAGGGTGAGAGTTTACAGAGCTCTGAGATTCAGAGTGATCTGCGTGTCCTAGTGCATGAATTACAAAAGGTTAGTATGCAGGTATAGTGGGTAATTAGGAAAGCTAATAGAATGTTACCATTTATTATGAGGGGAATTGATTACAAAAGTAGGGAGGTTATGCTACAGTTGTACAGGGCATTGATGAGACCACATCTGGAGTATTGTGTGCAGTATTGGCCTCCTTATTTAAAGAAAGATGGAAATGGATTAGAAGCAGATCAAAGAAGGTTTACTAGACCAATACCAGGAATGGATGGGTTGTCTTTATAAGGAAAGGCTGGACAAGTTAGGCTTGTATCCACTGGAATTTAGAAGAGTAAGAGGTGACTTAATTGAAATCTTTAAGATCCTGAGTGGTCTTGACAGGGTGGGTGTGAAGAGGATGTTTCCTGTTGTGGGAGAATCTAGAACTAAGGGTCACGGTTTAAAAATAACGGGTTGCTCATTTAAGACAGAGATGAGGAGAAATTTTTTTCTCTTGAAGGGTAGTGAGTCTTTGGAACTCTTCCTCAAAGGCAGTGGAAGCAGAATCTTTGAATATTTTTAAGGCAGAGCTAGATTGATTCTTGATTAACAAGGGGGTGAAAGGTTATCGAGGGACAGACGGAATGTGGGGTTGAGGTTACGTTCAGATCAGCCGTGATCTTATTGAATGGCAGAGCAGGCTCGAGGGGCCGAGTAGCCTACTCCTGCTACTAATTGGTACGTTCGTAGACCCATTAATTTTCCCAGTACTTTTTGCTCTCATGATTGTGATTTGTTTTTAAGTTCGTTCTCTCTTTTGCCTCTTGATTTATCTATTATTCTCAGGATGCTTTTTGTAACTTCTATTGTGAAGAGAGATACAAAATACTTGTTCAAAAGTCTCTGTCATTTCCTTGTTTCCCATTACCAACTCCCCAGTCCCAACCTGTAAGGGACCAACATGTATCTTAGATACTTTTTTTCCTTTTTATGTACTTGTAGAAGCTTTTATTGCTTGTTTTTATATTTCTTGCTAGCTTTGTCATTCTCAATTTCAACCTTGAATTTCTTCAATGACCCAGCCTTCATTGAGTTAGCTCTGAACTCACGCACCTCTATGCTGGTCTGACTGTTCTCACTCTTGCTACTCTGCAGCTGCTCTTTTATACACCCACCCACTGCTGGTCTCACTAGCTGCTCTGCCTCTGCTCTTTTATCCCCGCTGCTAGTCTGTCTCACTGCTCTGCCACCACTCTTTATCTCCCTGCTCTGGTTTCCAACCTAAAGCCGATATATATTTGACTCTCTAATTGCTTTTTGTATTGCATGTTAACTTTTTCTGCTTCTTGTGTAAGGGCACTGAAATCTCACTAAACATCAACATTTAATGGTTTCTCACCTTACATTTTCTCAAGTTGTACACCATCTGCTTTCTTGTCCACTCACTTAATCCTAATTATATTTTCTTACAGACTGATATCCTCCACTCCACTTTGTATCATTAGTAAATTTGGCTGCAGTACACTCAATCTGTTCATCCTAGTCATGAATATAGATTGTAAATAGTTGAGGTCCCAGCACTGATCCCTGTGGCAACCTATTAATATCAGTTTGCTAACTTGAAAATTACCCATTTATCCCAACTTTGTTTTCTGTTAGTTAACCAATACTCTATCCTCACTAATATCGCAACCCCATGAGCCGTTATTCTGTGCAACAACCTTCCATAAGGCACCTTTGAAAATCCACATATACATTATCCATTGGCTTCCTTTTATCCTGCTAGTTACATCATCAAAAACTAATAGATTTGTCAAACACTATTTCCCTTTCATAAAACATGTTTCTGCCTAATCATATATGATTTTCTAAGTGCCCCATTACCATTTTCTTAATAATAGATTCCAGCATTTTCCTGATGACTAATGTCAAGCTGACTAGCCTGTAGTTCCCAGTTTCTCTCACTCCCTCCTTTCTTGAATAGGGATGTTATATTTGCTACCTTCCAATCTGCTAGGACTGTTGCAGAATCTAGGGAATTCTGGAAGATCACAACCAGTGCACCCACTATCTCTGCAATCACCTCTTGTAGAACTCTAGGATGCAGACTATCAGGTCCAGGCAATTTGTTGGCTTTCAGGCTGATTAATTTTTCCAGTACTTTTCTTTACTATTAAGTACTATAAGTTTCTCACTCTTATTCGGCCTTTAGTTCCCTGCTATTGCTGTTTTTTTTGTGCCTTCTACTGTGAAGACAAACGCAAAATTACTACTTTAATGTCTCTGCCATTTCCTTATTCCTCATTATAATTTCTCCCGTCTACATATCTAATGGACCTGTGTTTACTTTTGTGACTCTCTTCCTTTTCTACATACTTGAAGAAGCTCTTGCAATCTGTCTTTATAATTCTGGTTAGTTTACTCTCATTCTCTTTTTTCGCTCTTGGGATGTGAATGTCACTGGCAAGGCCAGTATTTATTGTCCTCAAGAAGGTGGTGGTAAACTGCCTTCTTGAACCACTACAGTCTAGGTGGTGTAGATACATCCACGGTGCTAATTCTGTAGCAATTTGACATAGCTGGGTGGCTTGCTAGGCCATTAAGAGTCAACCGCATTGCTGCAAATCTAGAGTTGTGTACAGGCTGGACAGGATAATGTTGACAGATTTTCTCCCCTGAAGGACATGAGTGAACCAGATGGATTTTTACAACAATAATTATTGAGACTAGCGTTTTATTCCAGATTTATTACTTGATTGAATTTAAATTCCCCCAGCTACTGTGGTGGGATTTGAACTCTTAGGCAGAATTCTGTCGTCCCCTGCTGGTAGGTTGGCAGGTGGTGGGGCCTGTAAAATTCTCTGGTTGGCCTTCCCGCTGCCCTCCTGCTCGTGCCCTGAAATGTCCCCAATTATACATGGTGCAAGCCAGGCCGAGGATGGCCCATCCACCTTCACCCCAATTGAGCCCCTTAATTGGCCAAATTTGAGGCTGGAGGGAAGAGTTCACCCTGCTCTGGCCTCAGACAAGAAGATGGGGAGGATGCCTCCACCAAGGGCCCCTTTTCCATGTTGGGCACCCCCTACAAAGCCTGCCCTCCATGGGTGCTTCAACCCCCCCACCGGTCCTTGATCCTGGGACTTAAACTCTGGGGACTGTTTGTAGTCCCAGTCCTGGCCCCACTGCTGCCCTCGGCACTGCTGTGACTATGGAACCTGCCAGTCAGATTGACTGCAGTGCTCTCAGGCAGGTCTTCACCTGAGTAAGGGGCGAAATACCGTCTCCAGCCAATTAAAGCTCCTCGGAGTGATAAATGGCTGTGAGGATGATATGATCAGCAGGGGTGCATCCCATGCTGACTCTTCAGGTGGACAGGGCAGGAAACCCTGCCATCCATAAAATCCTGCCCCATGTCTCCAGGACATTAGTTCAAGTTTCTGGATTACTAGTCCGGTAACATTACCACTAGGCCCCGACTCAGGCAATCCATCCCCTCCCCCCCGCCCACGTAAAATGGTGGCGCCCAGCCAATCACGGGCGGCAATTGGCTGCACGCACACCCGCGTCCCCTTCCGCACAACGCCGCCCGCCGCCCCCCCCCCCCCCCCCCCCCCCCCCAAATACCTCCAACAGGAAGAAAATTCTCCCCTAGGACTTGATGGCCAAAAGAAGTGCATTCATAACGTGACCAAACAGATTGAGTATCAACTTGTGAATCCTTCCAGAATTGCCAATGGCAAGTGGTAAGAGTGGGAGAGATTCGTGGTTAACCATGTGCTGGAAAGAAATTGTAGTCTCTACCATCACTATCCATAGCTCCAGGCTACAATATGCATTTAAGTGTATGTTGTCACAGAAATTCTGACTGCTTGGCGGGCGGGTTAACTCAGTTGGCTTGGGCGGCAGGTGTGGATCGGATTGGTGCTAACAGCATGGGGCTCAATCCCCATTCCGGCTGGCGTGGATTCGGGACCTACCTCCTTGCCCTACCCATGGTGGAGGTTGTGGTGCTGTGGGTCAGACCTGCCTTCGGGCAGAGAACTCGAGAAGAAGAATACTATAAGCCTCCTCTTTTAACCTGATTCTGTCCTTAACCTCTTTATTTTTAGTCACGGATGGTTCTCTTTTCCTGTGGAGGTTTTATGTCTTAATGGAACATAGATTTGTTGAAATTACGAAGTCATGGCATTTCTTCAAAAGTTGTAAGATATTCTGTAACAACAGTTGAAAACATGAAAATCAGCTTAGCAAATGTACAACATTGCCTAATACTGCTGGACCTTGAGATTCTGTACTTAGACCAAATTCTTTTGCCATGGGCACACGAAGCATTTAGATCTCCACCTGATACTGTGATGTTACTACTAATCTGCCAATGTAACATTGACATTAATTAAGGGAATTAATCCTGGCCGGTCTGTGTATATTGATAACAGTAGAATGCGACAAAAAGCATCAATTCTGATTGTTAAATATCTGCAATGCAAACATACCTAGCGGGGTGATACTCGAGGGTCTCCTGAAGAACTGAGGAAGTGACCAGCTATTTTCAATTACTGCAGCTCAGTGATATCAGGCAGCTTATTACCTACATTTAGGGCTATAGGATTATCATGCCCACGCAGGTGATTTCGTTTCAGTGAAGTTCCAGATGTTCATCTTTAAAACTGAATATTTCCTCCAGGGCCTTAGTAGGTGGGAAAGTTAATTTCAAGCTAACTCATAGTCATGAAACTTTAATTTCCTTTTGAATAATAATGTTTGCATTGTTGTCCACTGGCGATTTGGTTGTCAAAGAGTCCAGCTTTAATGCACTTAGTGGACATGTCAACTGAACTGATACTGAAGCAGCCCATGTCCAAATGCAGCAAGACCTGGACAATATCTAGGCTTGAGCTGACACGTGACAAGTAACATTCGCGCCACACAAGTGTCAGGCAATGACCATTTCCAACAAGAGAGAATCCAACCATCGCCCCTTGATGTTCGATGGCATTACCACCACTGAATCCCCATTATCAACATCCTGGGGGGGTTACCATTGACCAGAAACTGAACTGGACTAGCCATATAAATACCGTGGCCATAACAGCAGGTCAGAGGCTAGGAATCGTGCGACGAGTAACTCGCCTCCTGACCCCCCAAAACCTTTCTACCATCTACAAGGCACAAGTCAGGAGCGTGATGGAATACGCCCCACTTACCTGGATGAGTGCAGCTCCCACAACACTGAAGAAGCTGGACACCGTCCAGGACAAAGCAACCCGCTTGATTGGCATCACACCCACAAACATTCACTCTCTCCACCACCGACGCACAGCAGCAGCAGTCTGTACAATCTACAAGATGCACTGTAGGAATTCACCAAAGCTCCTTAGACAGCACCTTCCAAACCCACGACCACTACCACCTAGGAGGACAAGGGCAGCAGATAGATGGGACCACCACCACCTGGAGGTCCCCCTCCAAATAACTCACCAGCCTGATTTTGAAATATATCACCGTTCCTTCACTGTCACTGGATCAAAATCCTGGAACTCCCTTCCTAACAGCACTATGGGTGTACCTACACCACATGGACTGCAGCGGTTCAAGAAGGTAGCTCACCACCACCATCTCTAGGGCAACTAGGGATGGGCAATAAATGCTGGCCCAGCCAGTGAAGCCCACATCCTGTGAATGAATAAAAAAATAACAGTATTTTCAGGCTTTCAACATTTTTTCCCACATAGCTACTCAGTAGAATTATTTGGAAAGATGTGATTTCAACTGCTGTGCTGATCGGAGCTTTTTAGCTTCAGGAGTCCTTTATAAGCTCTATTTATGAAGATAAATACACATTGTTTCAGGGTCACCTGGAAGATGTGTGAAATAGTTAGAAGCACTGCCTGGATGTTTTTCCTCCATAAAGATGATGAATAATATTTGCATGTTAAGATTTTCATGAATGTGGAATACAGTGAAGGTAATTTTCTTTGGGTATTCTATAAGCCTGAATAGCAACTGGAAAAGTGACAAATTGCAGCAGGTAAGGGAACAGAATTAATAGTAGTTAACTTCACTATTAACTGGAAGTATTTCAGCTGTGAGTAAATCCATTCAGTTTTACTGTATCATCGGGCAAAGTTCAACCAAAATACATTTTTTTTAAAATAAAAAAATCAGCAAGAAAAATCCATCCGTGGCATACTAAGGATGTTAATGGTTTTAGATTAAAAGAAGTTTATAATGTTGTAAAAAAAAATAGTAATAGGTCTGAGAATTAGGAGTCTTTTAGAAATCAGCTAAAGGCCACCAAAAAGTTGATAAAAAAGGAAAAAAATGCAATGTGAGAGTCAAACTAGCCAGGAATATAAAAACAAATTGTAAGAACATTTACAAGCATATGAAAAGGAGAAAAGCTAAAGTAAATGTTGGCCTCTTAGAGGCAGGATAAATTATCATGGGGAATGAAGAAATAGCAGAGTCATCGAACGAATATTGTGTCTGCCTTCATGGTGGAAGACACAAGTTATATGCCAGAAATAGAGGGTAACCTCAGGGCTAATAAGAGTGAGGAAATTAGGGTAATTAATATCAGCAGAAACAAGAACTAGAGAAACTTAAGAAGCTTAAACCTGACAAATCTCCAGGACCTGAAAGCCTGCATCATAAGATTCTAAAAGAGAAAGCTGCAGAGATAATGGATGCAGTGGTTATGAGTGTCTAAATTCCCCAAGATACAATGGTCTCAGGGGAAGTTAGCAAATGTAACGATGCTATTTAAGAAAGGAGAGAGAGAGAAACAGGGAATTACTGACCAGGTAGTCTGTCATCAGTCGTCAGGAAAGTGCTGGAATCTTGTTAAGGAAGTCTTAATGCACTTTGTCAGATCATACTATAATTTTCCAAGTTGGCATGTTTTTACAAAAAGGAAATCATGTTTGACAAAACTTATTAGTGTTTTTGAGGATGTAATTGTTATGGTAGATAAAGGGGAACCATTGATATAGTATACACTTAGGTTTCCAAAAGGCATTTGATAAGGTGCCATGCAAAAGGTTAACATATTAGCGTGGAAGGAGGATTGGTTAACAGACAGGAAGTAGAGATTAGGGATAATTGGGCATCTTCAGATGGTAGGCTGTAACTTTTGGAGTGTCACAAGGATCAGTGCTAGGGCTTCACTACTTATGTTTATATTAATTACTTAGACAAAGAGACAACTGCTGGAATTTTCTGTCCTGTTGGTGTTGGGCGTCATGGTGGGCGTGAGCAGACAATATGGCAGTAAGGCCAAAAATCGGTTTTGCACTGTCGTTAAACTAGTTTGCGATCATCTGCTCCACCTGTCAACAGCAGGCCGCCTTTCCCATCAGGGACGTCATTTTAATACATCTGCATCCATTTATAAGTGCTGCTTGCCGGAATCATCCCTCTCGCATCAAATTTACCACCCACGTAGGCGGGAAAACACACCGGCCCATAACACATTTTGACAAGTGTGACGTGCAGAAGTTGAGACTTAACGTTAGTGCCTTGTTCACATCGTGGACACCTGAGGAGCAGAAGATGCTGGAGCCCTGCAGCTACCGGACCCTGGAGGAGCAGATGCATTGCGAGCTGAGTTGATTCTGATGGACGTGGCTCCACCGCAAAGCAGCTCATGGAAGGTGGAAGGTCACCGTTGATGTCTGGGGCTTGCGTCGGGTGCCTTGGCCATGGTCTGCTACGGATGATCGTCGAGGGGTTGGAGAAGAAGGTCTAGGTTTGACTGGGAGAGGAAGGTGTACCAGGTTGGGGGGTGGGACGGGGAACAATGGTGACAGGGTGGGGGGGGTTGAGGTTTTGGGAGGGCAAAGAGGGTGTAATGGGGGAGAATGCAGCAACTGAGGAGGTAGGTGTAAGGGAAGGAGTCTGGGTGGTTGGGGGGGAGGGTGCAGGAGACGCAGGAGTAAGGCGGTGGGGGAAGGCTAGGTGAATGTGCAAGGGAGGGGTCTGTGGAGTCAGTAACTGCCTTCTGGGGAGCGAAATGGGGGTGGGCGTGGTAGGAAATGGTCAGAATAAGAGAAGGCAGAGTGAGCCAGTAGGATGGGAAGGTGAAGGTGCGATGGTAGTGGTAGAAGGGACGGAGAGGGTGATTGGTGGGGACTTGGAGGTAGACACAGACCCTGGGGGTGGGAAGGAGGAGATTGGGGTAGTCAACGTGGATGGGGGTGGGATTCTTGGGGAGACTGGGAACGTGCACATTCACCTGGCCATCCCAGAAAGAAAAGGTTCTGGCTGGTAGGTGATGATGGGGAGGTGGAGGGTGATGATAGAGGGGTCAGCAGTGATGGAGGAAAGGACATGGGTGACTGGGGGAGGGGAAAGGAGGGGGGAGCTAAAGACATACTTAACCACCATGCTTCTAAAATTGAAAGTGGAAGGAGCCTCATGTTGGGCGGGCTCAGGTGCCACGTGGGTTTGCGATCAGTGGGTGGACAGAGATGCAGGCTAGCTCAGATGGATAACTGAAAGAGAACCCCAGCAGGCAACATTGAAAATGCTCGGGACATTATAAGACCGTAATACATAGGAGTAGAAGTAGGCCATTCGGCCCATCAAGCCTGCTCTGCCATTCAATGAGATCATGGCTGATCTGATAATCCTCAACTCCACTTTCCTGCCTTCTCCCCATAACCCTTGATTCCCTTCCTGATTAAAAAGCTGCATGTCTATCTCAGCCTTGAATATACTTAACAACCCAGCCTCTATAGCCCACTGCGGTAAAGAATTTCACAGATTCATTACCCTCTGAGAGGAGAAATTCCTCCTCATCTCAGTTTTAAATGGGTGACCCCTTACTCTAAGATAATGTCCTCTGGTCCTAGACTCTTCCACAAATGGAAACAACCTCTCGGCATTTACCCTGTCAAGCCCCCTGAGAATCTTATGTTTCAGTAAGATCGCCTCTGATTCTTCTAAACTCCGAGTACAGGCCCAACCTACTCAACCTTTCCTCATAAGAAAATCTCTCCATACCTGGGATCAACCTAGTGAACCTTCTCTGGACTGCCTCCAATGCCAGGATATCTTTCCTTAGATAAGGGGACCAAAATTGTTCACAGTATTCTAGGTGTGGTATCACTAGTGCCTTGTATAGTTTTAGCAAGACTTCCCTATTTTTATATCCCATTCACTTTGAAATAAAGGCCAACATTCTACTTACCTTCCCTATTACCTGCTGAACTTGTATGCTAGCTTTTTGTGATTCATGCACGAGGATTCCCAAACCCCTCTGTGCTGCAGCTTTCTGCAGTCTTTCTTCATTTAAATAACATTCGGCTCCTCAGTTCTCCCTGTCAAAGTGCATAACCTCACATTTTCCTACATTATATTCCATCTGCCAAGCTTTTGCCCACTCATTTAACCTGTCTATATCCCTCTGTAGACTGTCATCCTTACCACTTGCCTTCCCGCCTATTTTTGTGTCACCTGCAAACTTGGCAATAATGCATTCACTTTCCTCATCCAAGTCATTAATATATATTGTAAATAATTGTGGCCACAGCATTGATCCCTGTGGCACTCCACTAGTTACAGGTTGCCATCCTGAAAATGCTCCCCTTATCCCAACTCTCTGTATTCTATTAGTTAGCCAATCCTCAATCCATGCTAACATACTACCCCCAACACCATGGGCTCTTACCTTATCGAATGCCTTTGGAAATCCAAATATATTACATCTACTAGCTCCCCTTTATCTATCCTGCTTGTTACCTCCTCAAAGAATTCTAATAAATTTGTCAGGCATGATTTCCCCCTCATGAAGCCATGCTGACTCTGCTTGATTGTATTATGTTTTTCTAAATGCTGTGCTATTACATCCTTTATAATAGACTCCAGCATTTTCCTAATGACAGATGTTAAGCTAACTGGCCTACAATTACCTGTTTTTTGTCTCCCTCTCTTTTTGAATAAGGGTGTTACATTGGCAGTTTTCCAATCCTCTGGGACTTTTCCAGAATGTAAGGATTCTTGGAAGATTACTACCAGTGCATCCACTATTTGTATAGCTACTTCCTTTAATATCCTAGGACGCTACCCACCCAGGGGACTCATTGGCCTTTAGCCCCATTAGTTTCCCTAGTACTTTTTCTCTGTGATAGTTATTGTATTTATTTCCTCCCCACTTTTGCTCCTTGATTATTTAATATTTTTGGAATGCTATTAGTGTCTTCTACTGTGAAGACTGATGCAAAGTATTGATTCAACTCCACTGCCATTTCCAGGTTCCCCATTATTATTTCCCTAGCCTCATTCTCTAAGGGGCCTATGTTCACTGGTCTCTCTTCCTATTTATATATTTAAAGAAGCCCTTACTGTCTGTTTTTATATTATTTGCTAGTTTACCCTCAAAGTCTGTTTTCTCCCTCTTTATTATTTTTGTGGTCATCTTTTGTTGGTTTTTAAAACTTTCCCTATCCTCTAGCTTACCACTAATCTTTGCCACATTGTATGTTTTTTCTTTCAATTTGATACTATCCTTAACTTCCTTGGTTAACCATGGTTGGTTTATCCCCTTCCTAGAAAACCTCTTCCTCACTGGGGTATATGTTTGTTGTGAGTCTTGAACTATTTTCTTAAGTCTGCCATTGTTCATCAACCATCTTTTCTGCTAAACTCCTTTCCCAGTCCACTCCAGCCAACTCTGCCCTCATTCCTTTGTAATTACCCTTATTTAAATTTAGCACAGTTGTTTCCAACCCAAGTTTCTCACTTTCCAACTGAATGCTAAACTCTACCATGTCATGGTCACTGTTTCCTAGGGGATCTTTTACTTTGAGATCATTTATTAAACCTGCCTCATTACACATTACCAGATCCAAAATAGCCTGATCCCTGGTTGGATCCGCAACATATTGTTCTGGAAACTGTCCCGAATGCACTCTATGAATTCTTGCTTGTGTCTACCTCTGCCAATTTGATTTTCCCAATCTTCATGAAGATTAAAGTCACCCATGATTAATGTACTGCTTTTTTTTACATGCCCTCATTATCTCATGATTTGTTCTCTGTCCTGTACTATAGCCACTGTTAGGGGGCCTACAGACTACTCCCACCAGTGTCTCCTTCCCCTTGTTATTTATTACCTCCACCCATATGGATTCTACATCTAAAAGAAATGATTCAAGATCATTTCTTGTTATCATACTTACTCCGTCTCGTACTAATAAAGCTACCCCACCACCCTTTACTGCCTTTTCTTTTCGAAAAGTCACATACTGCTGAATATTTAGTTCCCAGTTTTGATCTCCTTGTAACCATGTCTCCATAATGGCTATAAGATCATATCCATTAACCTCTATTTGTGCCATTAATTTATTTATTTTGTTCCGAATACTACGTGCATTTAAGTAAAGAACTATTAATTTTGCCTTTTTACCATTTTTTCCCCCCTTTGACCCTATTTGCTGCTTTTTTTTAATGTTTGTACACTCTGTCCCTTCCTGTCACACTCTGGGTATTATTACCTAAATAGCTGCCCTGCAATGCTGCAATATCCTTTTGCTTTGTGAGCCAATGTGTCCCTTCTCCAGAACCCTCTCCCTCCCTATTTAGTTTAAAGCCCTCTCTACAGCCCTAGTTATTCGATTCGCCAGGACACTGTGCCCGGTGCGTTTCAAGTGAAGCCCGTCCCACCGGAACAGCTGCCTTCTACCCCAGTACTGGTTCTAGTGCCCCATGAACTGAAACCCATTCCTCCCATGTTAATCTTTGAGCTATTCATTTAACTCCTTCACTTTATTTACCCTATACCAGTTTGCCCATGGCCCAGGTAGTAATACCTTTGAGGCTCTGCTTTTTAATTTAGCTCCTAACTATTCAAATTCTTTAAGCAGAACTTCCTTTCTAGTCCTGTCAATGTCATTGGTACCACCGTGGACAATGACAACTGGATCCCTCCCCTCTCACTCCAAGTTCCTTTGCAGTTCTGAGGAGATGTCCTTAACCCTGGCACCAGGCAGGCAACACAGCCTTTGGGACTCATGCTTATGGCTGCAGAGAACAGTATCTATCCCCTAATTGTACTGTCCCCTACCACTACTACGTTGCTATTTCCTCCCCCTACTTGAATGTCTCTCTATACCACGGTGCTGTGGTCAGTTCACTTATCCTCCCTGTAGACCCTGTTCTCATCCACACAACTTGTAAGAACCTTGTAACTGTTGGACAATTGCAGGGGCCGAGGCTCCTGGAACACTACCCTCTGGGGTCCCCATACCTGCCTCACCTGCAGTCACACCCTCCTGACCCTGATCACAGACCAAATTTGAATTACCTAGCCTGAGGAGTATGACCGCCTCCTGGAGCAAAGTGCTCAGGTAACTTTCCCCCTCTCTGATGTGGCACAATGTCTGCAACTCGGGCTCCAGCTCCTCAACTTGGATCTGAAGTTCCTCGAGCTGCAGACACTTACTATAGATGCGTTGGCTCTGGATCACGTTGGTGTCAAGCAGCTCCCACATGCTGCAGCAGCAGCAACACATCATCTGTCCTGCCATTGCTATCATATTTTACTTAATTTATTAATTAATTATTCTAGTATCCCCGTTCTTTACACTTTATTGTAATTATTTTTTTACACCAGTATCAATCTTCTACTTAACAAGCTATTTTTAAGAAAAAGAGAGGAAAAAAGACTAGAGGCCTAAACACGAACTAAAGACCTTACTTTTACTTTAAAGAATAGAAATACTCACCAATCCTACCCTCCAATCAGCTGCTTTCCCTGCACTTGTGTCACGTTGTGGTTCGTGACGTCACTCCGCCGCTGGTCTAACTTAACTTTCCCCTCTCTTTTTAAATGTAGTCGCCATGCTCTTTTTTAAAAATGCGGCCTCCCCGCTCTTATTTTAAAATGTGGCCTCCCCGCTCTTTTTTTAAAATGCCATCTCCCTGCTCTTTTTCTAAAATGCGGCCTCCCTGCTCTCCGTACTCTTTTAAAAATTTGTAGCTGTAATCTGACCACACACATCACGACATAATTGTCACTGCTGACCCAAATAACTTCTCCTATTCCTATGAATAAATTTCAGATGATTCCTTGGGTGGTATTTAATGGAGATGTCAGGGGTATCGCTAACTGGCTGGAGAGCCATGTAGAGCCTGCATCGCCTCTTTTGAGATGAGTGTGTTAGAGGAAGAATCTGCAAGTGTGGGAAAATGCTTGCACTGGCTCCAAAAGGCCCTGCCCCACACTCGCTCCTCCCTCCAGAGTCACTTGATCAATTGTAGGCCGGCTGCATGCAGCTGAACCGCTGGTGGTCGGGGAGGTGCATGGTGGGGAATGCAGTGGGAGGACTCGCGAAGCTGAAATGAAGCTGAAAGACTCCATTACATATTATTCAGTGAAAGTGAATGTGTTTTCAAGTTTATAAATTGACAAAATGTGCTCACCTGCGCAACCACTTGTGATCAGAAATTCTTAACTTTTCTAGGCCTATCACTTCTTCTAGATGATGCCCTGAAATCTGCAGCAGAGGTGGAGGAAGCCTGTGCAATCGTTGGCCCCTGTTGTCTCTGATGACTTTGGCGTGGGTCCTCTGGAGCGCTGAGGCCCTGGCTTGCTTTGGCTGTCCTCTTGTGGGCCAGCTGCTCCCTCTGCAGTGACAGAGGACGAAGTTGAGGGGTTCACAGGCAAAGGGGACTCAGGGAGAGGACAGCCTCTGAGATTGCTGAGTGAGTGACCCAGGAGTGTCCAGCTGCTGCTGCTCCTCCCTTCAGGTGCCCGAGGGCCCTGGCCTGACTCCTTGAGGGGAAGGAACACCTGGTGGGACGTCAGGGTGGCCTGTTTCCTTCTCACATTGCCATTGCAGGAACTCGCCCATGGCTACTGCGATGGAGTGCAGGTCTCTGCACGTACCACTTCATCTGAGATCAGGTGGACACACTCCCCCAACTTGCATGTCACTCTGTTGAGGGTTTCCAACAGCTCCGCACAATGTTCCCCCTCCTTCTGTTGATTCTTCACGATGGGTTTGAAGACCGAATCCAGAGGCTCGTCATCTGACTCTGACCTCACAGATGCCTCTTCCCCAGTAGTCCTGAATGCCGGGGAACTCGGCTGAAGCTGCCTCCTCCTGTTGCGGACACGCATCTGTGCGGTGACCACCTGATTGCTCTAGATCTAGGTCCCACCAAGGTCTCTGCGATGGCGGAGGGTATGGTTAAGCGCTGTGGCAGGTCTTCCGGGCTGCTTATTTCCAGTTGTTCAATGGAGGAGGTATCTTCTTGACTGGAGGTGAGGACCTGGATGGAGCTGCGGTACTGGCTAGCTGAGGGTGTCAGTCGCTTGGCAGTGCTCCCTGTGAACCAAGGTAGATATAATTATGGCAGCAGAGTCAAAAGCAGGAGAGAGAGCACTTAGTTGTGTTGAGAGAGGGATGATGTCATGCAGGTTCCTCATGTGGGTGTTCACCGCCAGCCTCTCCGTTGTTGCAGGTATGGTCCACGTCCTCATCAGTCAGCACGACGTCACGCTTCTCAACATGATTGAGGGGCCTAAGGTAGGCTCCTCCACCCACAGTCTGGAGCTTCTCCCTGCTGTTGTGAGCCAGCTTCTCCTGCATGAAAACAGACGGAGAGAGATTGTGAGCAGGGGACAAGGCACTGCATGGAATGTTTCTGTGGTGAGCAGAGCCATGGACGGAATGAGGACACGAGCTCCAGAGGATATGAGCCTGATGGAGATGTGAGGCTATGTTTGAGAGTGAGTGGTGTTGTCCCTAGAGGTATGAGATCCCTGTGGGTGTGTGATGAGTTTGTGAGTGTGTGTTGAGAGTGACGAGAAGAGTGAATTACCCTGCCGGATCGGATGAGACCATTCATCCTCTTCTTTCACTGGGGTGGCTGTCTTCTTTTGCAAGGTGTTGCCACCGCCTCCCATGCTGGATTGGTAACCTTGCTTGCCAGCCTTCGCCCAGAGTGGGGGTGGAAGCGGCCTCCACTGCATCCAGCAGACACTTCAGGGAGGTGTCGCTACATCTGGAGGCAGCATGTTTCCACCCTTTGGTAGCCATCAGTTCCCATCCCTTGAAGAGTGCTAGGTTTTTGTAGGGGCAGCCTTTAAATATGGTACCCGGTTTACTGAAGGCCTGATGTGACAGCAGGGTAGGCGAATGAGAGGACGTCCCACCAGCAACCTGGCATGTTTCCTGGGAATGTATAATTAATGAGGCGTGAATGGGATGATATGGCGTCAACACCCGCCATTGTGGCCAGCAGGTAAAACATCCTATTTCCCACCTGCTACTGCACTTATTACGCATCTGGGATGATTGATTTCGCCCATCAATTAATGTGTCTACGTTTGCTGATGATACAAAGCTAGGTGGGAATGCATACTGTAAGGTGGTCACAGTGAAATGGCAAAGAAATATAGACAGGTTAAGTGAGTGGGCAACAAGGTGACAGATGGAGTGTAAGGTGGGTAAGTGTGAGGTTATTATTTTTGGTCATAAGAATAGACAGCAGAATATTTGTAAAAGGTGTGAAATTGTAAATGTTGATGTTCAGAGGGACTAGGGTGTACCTGTACAAGGAACACAAAGTTAGCAAGCAATTAGGAAGGCAATTGGCATGTTGGCCTTTATGGCAAAGGGAATTGGAATACAAGAATAAAAAAATCTTAGTACAGTTGTATGGGGTTTTGCTGAGACCACAACTGGAGTACAGTGTGCAGTTTTGGTCTCTGTTTGAGGAAGGATATTCTTCCAGTGGAGTATTACGCCAAAGGTTCATTTGACTGCTCCTTGGGATGAGAGGGTTGCCCTTTGAGAGACTGAGTAAATTAGGTCCATATTCTCTGGGGTTTAGAAGAATAAGATGTGATCTCATTGAAACATACAAGATTCTGAAAGGATTTGGCAGGGTAGACACAGAGGGTGTTTCTTCTGGCTGGGGAATCTAGAATATGTGGGCACAGTCTCACGCGAAAGGGCTGATCATTTGGGTCACAGATGACACATTTCTTCACCAAAGGGTTGTGAATCTTTGGAATGCTCTCTACCCTGGAGGATTGTGGATGCTCCATTGTTGAATATATTTATGTCTGAAATAGATTTTTGGCGTCTCAGGGAATCAAGGGACATGGGAAGCAGGCAGGAAAGAGAAGTTGAATCTGAAGATCATCCGTGATAATATTAAATGGCAGAGGAGGCTTTATGGGCTGTATGGTCTATTCCTACTCTGATTTCTTATGCTCTTATGAGGGCCAAAGGCAAGACAGTTGGAATTTTAAAAGTGTAATCGTAAGTAAACTAGGATAGATTTGAGTACCAGAAGGAGTTAGGTTTGGGTGGTGGAAGGGACATGTGGGTGAAAACTGAAGTGATCAGAGTTGACCTAAAGGACATTGGTGACCCATATGAGTTTTTACGAATCCAGTAGGTTCGTGGTCACATGAATGCCACTAGCCTTTTATTCCACATTTAACTGAATTTAAATTCTGCAACTGTCATTGTGATTTTGAGCTCGTGTCTCCAGATTATTCATTCAGGCCTCTGGATTGCTAGTCCAGTAACCATACCTGATGTAGGTATTTACACATATGGAAATCTACAACAATATTATTTGAATCTGTCACTAATAAAATGCATTGCTTTTTAAAATTTATTCATTCACAGGATGTGTGTCACTCACTCGGCCAGCATTGATTGCCCATCGCTAATTGCCCTTTTGAGTAATACAGAACTGAAAGCATTTAAGATTGATACTGAGCTGCTTGCCATTTCAGATGTGTTAGGCTAACTTATCAGTCAGATTCCTAAAAATGTCCTCTGCAATATGAACCAGGAAAATTTGTGAAAGGTAAAGGCAGTGATGAAGAATATATTCTTTTACGAACTCAAAATCCAACGGAAAGAAGAACTTTCTGTTAATGTTCTCTTGAATGATATGGAAATGCAGAAAAATGTGTACATAAGTCATAGGACTTTTAGTACTCAGAGGGAAAAGCTTAAAATGTGGCCTCAGTTTGTGTAATTGATTTTCTACCTTGACTGAAAAACAGATTAATTAAACATGCAAAAATACAAGAAAAGAAAACTCTTACCCCTGAAAGCACAGCAGTACATCATTTTATGATATTAATTAGTATCTTAGAACCATGCAACACTTGAAAAATTATAAAACTGTTTTTACAGCTTAATGGTTTCAGCCTTGGATCAGTGGTAGCATTCTCAACCCTAATTCAGAAAATCATCCATTTAAATCTCACTCCAGGGACTTGAGCAAATACTGGCACTTGAGTGGTAGACTTCAGACTGTTTTAAATGAAAACCAAGATACCATCTCTGCGTGCTGGTGAATGTAAGAGATTCCACAGCAGTCATTGATGAACAGCAGGTTATTTTCACAGTATCTTCTTCAAAGTATATCCCTCAACCAATATCACTAAAAACAGATTATTTCATATCATTATTATTGATGAGATCCTACTGTATGCAAATTGACTACCTGCAAAACAGCAACCATACTTCAAAAGTAACGTGTTGATTGTGAAAATTCTTCTGGAGGTGTGAAAAATTCTATATAAATGCAAGTTATTTCTTTTTCTTTTCCCTTCAAATGCAAACAATGACATTAAAGTATTAGCAGCCATGTTCTCATCAGTCTCACGCTACAGAACATTGCTTGCTACATAGCAAATATTCTCTTGTAATTGCACAGCCATTAACAAGCAATGGACCCTAATTATCCATTCAAATGATAGCTGCTGCTAACCTATAATTGGGGAGCAGCTGGGGGTGGGGTAGCAGAAAGGAAAGAAAGAAAATTGGATTATGAAGTGTGATTTATTTGTGCAGTCTATGCTGCAATGTCTGAATTGAAGATTTGTGAACCTTGCTTTTATTAATATTTGCTGACCTGTTGTGAGCTGTTAAGGTATACTATTTATGTGGCAATGAAGGTATTTAGTTGGATATTGTTTATCTGGTTGGCAGACCTGCCTGTTTGATTTGAATAATTATTGCTTATGTTAGATATGTGGCCTATACACTGTACTTTCTGAGATATTTCATGACAATGGTCTAATTGCTGATATTTTCCTTTTAAGAAGCAGTTTGAAGAAATATTAAAGATACAAGTATTTGAAAATTGCCTCATTCAGAAGATCAGTATAGTATATTTTGAATAAATAGAACTCGACAGAGCACTGTGTATACTCAGAGTGCAGAATGCTATCTACAGTATTTTTATGTTGATTTTTGACCTGAACACCCTTTTCATATCAGGTTTATTTACTTAAATTTGTTGTTTTACTGAAAGATTTTTGCTAAGATAGCATTTATTTAATCTGTTCATTTCTCTACCAGGGTACACAAAGCCTCAACCCACATAATGACTACTGCCAGCATTTTGTGGACACAGGTCATCGGCCCCAAAACTTTATTCGTGATGTTGGTAAGTTAAAGCAATAAGTTAAAGCAATAACCATAGTGTTTGCATGGCTGTAAATGGAAATAATAGGGCAGGTTTTTGTGGAATCAGGAAAACTCTGCAGATCTTTAAAAATGGTGTGTGGGACCTAGATGTGGAAGTCCTGCCCCCATTGCCAACAGATCCAGTTTTTGGCCAGGAATGGGGAGGGGTGTGATTCTCAGAGGAGCTAACACCAAACTTAGCAGGGCCACTTGAACTCTGTGCTAAGTTGAAACAAATGCTGTTTTGGCAGGCCCAGGCCCTTAATCTGCAGTTTGGGAGTCTCAAATTTATGCAGTGGATGTAAAAGCTCTTGAAGGGTGGATAAGGTCTGTTTATGTGTCATGAACTGTAGCTTTTTAAATCCCCCGCTCTTTAAACATTTAAAAAACAGGCTGAGCCTGTAGGTGAGAGTTTTTTAAAAATTCAGCTGAACTCCTTTGATTGACAGGCTATCTGGTGTAGGTTAGAAAGAAACATTATCATTTGGTCATGCAGTTTAAGTAGAGTTCTAATAAAGGATTAGCTGACTTTGCTGTGGGGTCTGAATAGAAGTGTTTGTTTTTATGAGAGATTAGTCACTTGAGATTTATAAGTTTTGAATGGGTTTCAAGAATGGGTGCTCTTTTCACTATCAAGTGCATAGGAATGAGTGCCATATTAGATTGTTAGGCCCTCGAGCTTCTAACAGCATCTAAAACAACTGGGACGAAGCTCTAGAGAACTGAGTCGTACCTTGGAACCAGCCTGGTTTGTCATTTGCCCAGCCCCATGGTCGCCCAGGAGCTGGTTCTGGGATGAGTGAGCTCGACTCAATTCTAGCCCCACCTACCCGGGGCAAAAATTGGCTCTAATGGGGTTCTATAAACCGAGGCAGGTCTACCAAGTCAGTTTACCCACCTGAATAGCAAGAATCCTGCCCAATATGTTCTTGTGGATAAGGTTAGTCATGGAGAACTGCAGTCATTCTGAGAGTATAAATTATGCCACCATGTTGCTCTAAAAGAATGTCCTTATTGTCTACAATTAGAAAATGATTGAAAAGTTGTATTCGATGGAATATTTTAGTGACACTAAACTGTGCTCCACTTGGATTTTACAGATGTTCCTCGTAAAATTGTACAGTTTTTTTTTGTAAAATGTTGAAAATTGTTACATAGAAATCATTTAGCCTACAGTACAAAATACAAAATTCTGATTTGCAATATGAAAGATAGGATGTCATAATTTGGAGGTATCTGTGTCAGAACAAACAATAAACTTTGAATGCTCTAGATACCCAAATGAGAAATGCAAACTTATTACGATCAGCAGTCACCATTCTGAAAAAGTCTTGGGTTAAATACTTGATGCAGCAGTTTAAGGAGTCATATCGTTTCAGATTTCGAGCTGGTGATGAACCAGGTTTTCCAACTACAGGCTGCTATTTTTGAAAACGGCTTTTTTCCTTGTCAATAAATTTAGATTTGCATAAATTGATGCTGAGGTGCAGGTACTAGGATCATCTAAAATGGTAGAAGGGTGATTCAGTGATTTAGTGTTATAAGCAGATAGTAGCACTAGCAGGGAATTCAGCATAAATGCTCAGCTGTGATGTTCCATCCATATGGACAGAACACACTGAGCTGAACACTCTAATTTCCCAAACTGTGATCCGTGTGAAAGACAGGACATTTTGGGAATATTGGATTATGAGAGAACACCAATTGAAAACACATTTGATGCATGAACACTGTTAGGAACAGGAATGAGCCAAGGAGTCCATCAACATTTGGTTTGTGTCACCTCAACTGGACATGCACGTTTCAACTTGACACTCTTTCAGTTTTATGAAATGAACTTTATATTAAATTAAATTTGAGATGTGTATTTTTCCAGATTTTTAGAACACCAGCAGCCGCAATTCATTGGTACAAATTTCCACCTGATCTAAATCTACTTTCTAAATGTAAATTTGATTTCTTTATAAAAATACAGGCCTGGCTGACAGATTTGAAGAATATCCTAAACTCCGTGAGCTGATCAGACTGAAGGACGACCTAATCTCCCAAACTAACACTCCCCCCATGTGAGTGCTTTCTTGTGGAATTCTTCTTAGATTGATTTTATATAAAATGCAGATGCAGGAAAAATCATGTATTAAATATGAAGTAGTATGTGAAGTGTTACCACTTTAGACTTAAATAAGAACATTATTGTGGAGTAACGTTGCCTCTAAGCTGCTAAACTGCACAGCAACCTGAAAGTCCCTACGAGCTCTCAAATTACTACACGTGCAACTGCATGAAAAAAAAATTAAAGGGTCCTTGCACTTAAAAGGAATTGCCCATTCACTCAAAAACAAAAACTACAGGAACTGTTGCTGTGGAGTAGGTTTTTGAAATGGAAATTCTTTTTTTACCTTATCCCTTCTCTTTTTTTATGCCCTCTATGTTAGATGTTATATGATGGGCCATCCCTGTGATTATTTTTTGCAACTCAAGCATAAAAGCAAGTTCAAATATTTTGGGGAATGGGAAGAGCTTGTATGTGAAGTAATTCTTCCTTCAGACTACTGTTTTTCAACTATATTTGTTACTTTGGTTTGTGTGTTTTGGTTTGTTAAAAGAAAAAAAAACTTTATTTATAAAGCTCCTTTGTTATCTCTAGGATGTCTCAAAGCGCTTTGCAAACAATTGTTTTTAAAATGTGTTCTCTTGTTCTGTAGATGTATATGGCAATCTAATTGTGTACAGCAAGGTCCCATAAACAGCAGTAAGATAATTGGTCAGTTTATCTGTTTTTGGCTGAAAGCTAAATATTTCCTGGTACTCTTGAGATTGCCCTTGCTCTTTCTGGGATAGTACAGTGAGATATTTTATTTCCACATGAGCAAGCAGACAGAGCCTTGGTTTAGCAGCTCACCTGAAAGATCGTGTAACTTGATCGTGTAACATTTTCTTGATACTACACTTCAGTATCAGCCTAGATTATGTCTTTAAATCAGAGATTAGGACTCTAATGCCCTACCTTCTGATTCTGAGGGCAGAGTACAAAAACTAAGCTCAGATTGATGCTTACTTGGACAGATAAATTTGTTTTTATATATAATGTCCTGGATTTTGCGATAGAAATGGTGAACCTGTCAGTGTTCACCACCATTACTCTTCTGAAAATGACAGCAAATTCTGATGTCAGCACACATAGTTAAATGTGTAAATCCAGAAGCTGACGTCAGTGATTCTCCAAAGGGGCACCTGTACTCCTTACCCCTAAAGAGTGCAATCAATGAGAGATCATTGAACTAACAAATTTCCACTGTTACGTTATTAATCTCGCTATAAAAATCCTTTAAAAAATCACACCTTGTGGAATGAGGTGTAACTGGATTTTTAGCCATGTGCTAAGTTCATGATTGGGTAAACAGCATCATGGGATCTGAAAAAGTAATTTTATATTTGCGGAATGTCAAATTTCTTCATTATGATAAATTCCACATATTTAAAAATATTTATAACAAGGTTTATTTGATATTTTAGCCTCCACCTTAATCCCATGTATATGTTGTTATGATCCCAGCTGAGGTTACCCATGGACAAGCCTGATCCCAGAATGGAACCCTGATGGATAGATCCTAACTTTGTTTGTTTAAATATGTGGAGAGTAGCTACTGAAAGAGTTACCAGAGTCAATTAATGAACATTTAACAAAAGAATAAAACATTTATTAGAGAAGAAAAGATGAACTATATTACAATACTCCTTCACCCACAAATGTACCTTTGCAGATATATACAGATTTGTAAAGATAACGCAAGTTAAAAAAGCTATCTTATACTCTAATGTCCACAGTAAGTACACATTCCATGTAAACCAATTGGCGACCTGTGGTCAGGCACACCACATTCTAAAAACCAAGTGACACATACCACCTCAACCAGATACTATGGATCTCTCTTCAACTCTCCCCCAGACGCTTGTCACACCGTGAGTCTATCAGTCTCACTGAACTTTGTCTTTTACATTAGGGTTTCCAATCTCCACTTTCCAATAACTCGCTTTGGAATCTTCCTCAAACCTTTCTCTCAGGCATCTTCAGCAAAGGTTCACCTCCAGGGTTTCAAACTCTCTTTCCAATGTTTCTGTCCCCTGGGTTGCCACATGCATTCAAGCTGTCTTTGACGCTCTCTCTCTCTCTCTCTCTCTCTCTGACTCAGCTGTCAACAGTACACCACTGCTTCATATGCCCATAGCAAAGCGTTACAGACCTTCAGTTGTCTCTTTGGACCTTCTTACCTCTTGCAATCTGTTCTCACTTTAAATCTGTTTTCTGCAGCTTTTGTCCCTTTAAATCTGAAGCTTGGAGCCTTTTTCTCTGCCCCTCACCCTTAGCTTCGGCTGCGTCATAATAAAGTTAAAGGCTGCTTAAATCCCAGAGGGAAACTTAAAACAACTGGCATAACCCATTTTTGCAATTTGTATGTTTCAAGATGCAGGGTTTGAATTCAGTAATAATAAGACCATTGAGTCTCAAGAGGTTTTTATAAAACTAAATTAAACATTTATTAATACAAGAAATATTGTAAACATATACGCCTATAAAATTACTACTATAATAACTACAAACATCCCCTATTTAATCCGACTCTCCATTACACCCCTGGTAAGGCAACAGTAAGTCTTGTAGATTTAAATAGACATCTGGCAGAGCACATCCTGGACAATCACATTCAAAATGAGTTTCTTTCAGCTCTCAGTCCTTGCAGACAGGCTTGGGGCTTACAGGCTGGAGGCGTCTCACACTTGTTGGATCTTAAAATGTCTTTACCTTACATGCAATCTCCTTTCTCCTTTATACATATCTTTTTCTTTGAATGTAAATTTTCCACTGTATCACTAGGCTTTTAACTTTACCTCTTCTAACAATAACATCCTTTCATCCCACCAATTTTTTTTAGTAAGCTGAAAAAATAAACACATTGCTTGGCGTCTTCTAGCTAGGTGTAAGATTTCACCTGCAGTCTTGAATGGTTTCTTTTAACAAATGCAAATTTACACTTTATTTTCTACCCTCCTTATGTTTATCTAATTACCATCTCAAAACTGCTATACGTCAAAGCATCCAGACTAGCTGGTTTTAATCCAATTAAGACACACACACACATAGACAGACCCCACTAGAACTCTATTTAAAAAAATAATTTTGAATAACATTATAGGCATTAATATCTCTACATGATAACTTCATTAACAGGACCTTTTCCAGGTTCCTGTCCCTCCTTTGACTAGAAGATCTTCTTGGGACTTTCTCTTGATCTAGTACCCTGGGTTTTGGGGTCTTTTCTGTAGCTCGGGCCTTGCTATCTGTCCCTCTCTCTGGCAGCTGCTTTCAACCAATTTTAGCTTGGGAGTGGCTATCTGTCCCTTCTGGGTGGCTTCTGTTTGGCAGCTGTCTTCAAAACTGAACTCAAAACTGCTGTTTCTTTAGTTTTTCTGTGTGTCTGTGGGAGGGACCTGCCTCCCTGGGCCCCTGTTGCTAGGCAACAGCCCGGTTTTTCTACTGTTGTTTGTTTAACTTAGCTGTCACAGTCATAAAACTCTCATTAGAAATGCAGGCACCTTTTAAAGAGAAACTAAAACTCAATTTGACCTTTATTAACACACACATACAGAAATACAAATCAAACATAAACTTTAAAGTTAAAATTCATTCCTAACACCCACAAATACAAATATAACTTATTTAAACTATCTCTATTTCTGAACAATGTTCTAATCATTTATTTTACTACATTTAAAATTTTAAAGCGAGGGATAATTGATGCATTTTACTTCCTGGTTTGCTGTCTGTGAAAGTGCTTCAGTGTGATTGGCTGCTTACCCTGCTTGATGACATGACTGCTGCTGAACACCTGGAAATACCCTTGTCTTGTCATGAAATTCAAACTGACACCTCACTGTTGACCACAAAATCCAGTCCTGTGTTCTTGTTTTTATTTTAACTGTTCACTGCAATAGGTATAGTTGTATTGTCACACATTTGCCTTTTTGATTGATAACCTATCTGAAGGTTTGAGACTAAAAGGTAGACCTTACAAATATGTGCTCCTGGCAGCACATTTGCACAGAAAATCCCGTGCACCATAATAGTTAGCACCAAATTCCTGACTATGTATTCGTACTGAATATGTTAACAACTGAGAATACAGAACCAGCAGCAGATATTCATAAAATTTAATTACAATTAACTTTACAATTTATTCTGCAACTAGGTATTTACCAGCTGACCTAGAGACATTTGATATTAGAGACTTGAACTGCAAGTTTGATGTTATTTTGGTGGAGCCACCCTTGGAAGAATACTACAGAGAAACTGGGGTAACAGCTGTTGAGAAGTGCTGGACGTGGGATGATGTGAGTTGTGTACATTTGTTGACAATACTTCATTTTATTTTGTTATGAACATTCTACAAAAGGTTATATTTTGTCTGAAAATGTCACCTTTCTTTCAAACAAAGTTTTATATTCTCAGTTGTTAACTTGCAGGTAAGGATTTGTTCTTCAGTAAATATGAATTTGTGTGTTTACCAAGTGTGATTATGTTATTTAAAAGGTAAATGTTATTGAGGAGTGATTTACTTGAACAACACTGAAGTATAACAAAATCAGATGGGAGGGAGTAACTGACTAATTTCAAAGCTCGGTATAAATGGAAGTCAAAAAGAAGCATGAATAGGAAATAGTCAAATTTCTTTTAAAAGAGCGTAATAAATGGGAGCTTTCTTCATCTTTCAACAAGACTGTTGCTGATCTGAACTTGGCTTCAACTCAACTTTCATGTCTGCTCCCCATAACCCTTGACCCTCGTATAGTTCAAGAATCTATCTCAGCTTTGAATATATTCAATGACTCTGCCTCCATAGCTCTTTGGGGTACAGAATTCCAAGGATTCATAACCCTCAGAGAAGAAATTCTTCTTCATCTCAGCCTTAAATTGGCAGCCCCTTATCATAAAATTATGCCTCCTTGTTCTAGATTCTTCCCGCAATGGGCAGCATCTACCCTGTTAAGCCCCCTTAGATTCTTAGGTTTCGATCGGATCACCTCTCATTCTTCTAAACTTCAATGAGTATTGGCCCAGCCTGCTCAATCTTTCCTCATAAGACTATCCCTTCATCCCAGGAATCAACCTAGTGAGCCTTCTCTGAACTCCCTCCAACTCAAGTACACCCCTCCTTAAGTAAGGAGACCAAACTGTATGCAGTTCTCTAGGTGTGGCCTCAACAACATCCTGTACAGTTGTAGCAAGGCTTTCTTACATCTACACCCCATCTATCTTGCAATAAAAGTTTAACATTCCAATTGCCTTCCTAATTACTTACTGTAACTGCATGCCAACTTTTTGTGCTTCATATACCAGGACACTCAGGTCCCTCTACTACAGCATTCTGCAGTTTCTCTCAAAGTGCATAACTTCACTTTTTCCACATTATTTTTCATCTGTCAAATTTTTGCATCCCTTTGCAAAAATCTAGGTCAAAGGATCTAGCAATGTCAAAGAACCTCTTCTTCATTGTGAAAATAGCAGAGGAGGCCAAAACCTGGAAATCCCACCCCCAAACAGAGTACCTACCATTTCGCGGTGGTGGGAATGGGGACGGGTTGAGATTTGTGTAGGTGCATTTCACAGGCAGTTATCCATATAAAAGAGCAGTTGTTTCCAGTCATGCTTGATTCTCCCCTTTGGGGAGGTTGGAGAGTCTACTGGTGGGGGAGTCTCATGTGGAAGGGTGCGGCAGGGCATAGGGAAGTCTTGCAGCGTGGGTTGTGGGGCGAGAGGGTGGGGGAGTCTCGCGGGGGGAGTTGGGAAGACTCATGATGGTGGGTGGGATGGGGGAAGGCGGGTGTAGTCCCTGGAGGTTTGGGAGTGTGAGGGGAGACCTGTGCGGAGTCCCTTGGCTCTGCACAATAGTTCTAAATTTTTTGGGGTAACTATTGAGGTAATGCAATTGGAACTATCCAAAGTTTGCAATTTAAATCTCAATTTTCGGATGGTTCCTAGTGCAGGGCAATTGCTCATGGGAAGTTGTGGGTGGGTCGGGGGAGACCCCAGTGCACCTTTGGGGTACCCCCCCAGATGCAACGCCCTGCAGCTCGGAAGTTATGGATTTTTTTTTAAACCTCGACATGGTGCCCGAGCACAGAGGCAGGCCTTCCCCTCGGACCTCCTCTACACCCAGAAGCCTCTGCATTCATTGAAGGCCCTAGTTTCAGAACAGATTCTTGTCCTTAAATTGAATGTGAAATTCGTCATGTTATGGTCACTAGAGGCTCCTTTACTTTGAGATGATTAATCAATCCTGTCTCATTACGCATTATAAGATCTAAAATAGCCTGTTCCCCTTTTGGTTCCACAATGTATTGTTCTAAGAAACTGTCCCGAATATACTCTATGAACTTGTCTTCGACGCACTTCTGCCACATTGATTTGTCCAACCTATATGAAAATTAAAGTCACCCAGGATTATTGCAGTATCTTTCTTATAAGCTCTCATTAGTTCTTGATTTTATACTCTGTCCTACAGTGTAGCTACCATTAAGCTACACCAGCATGTATACGATTATCACCAGTGATATCTTTCCTTTGCCATTTCTTATCTCCGCCCAAGCTGATTCTGTATCCTAATCCTGCAAGCTGCAATCATTTCTCACTAGTGCATTGATCTCATCCTTCATTAACAGAGCTACCCCAACTCCTTCCACTTTCTACCTATTCTTCAGAAAGTCAAGTACCCCTGAATATTCCCCGTCTTGGTCACTTATAACCATTTTTCCGTAATGACTATCTGTTCATACCCATTTATTTCTTTTTGTGCCATCAGCTCATCTATCTGTTTCGAATGCAGTGTGCATTCCGAGAAAGAGCCTTTAATTTTGTTTTACCATTTTCCCCCTACTCTGACTCTTGTTTGTTGGCGCCCTCTTATATTTGTACGGTTTGTCTCTTCTGGTTATCATTGCCTATGTTGCTACCCTGTACTATTGTCTAGCCCTTCCTCTTTGTAACTTTCTAAATTTCCCCACACTTGACCCTCCCCTCTATTATTTAGTGCAAAGCCCTATTTATAGCCCTAGTTATTCGACTCATCAGAACACTGGTCCCAACACAATTCAAGTGAAGCCTGCCCCAGCAGAACAGCCCTATTTTCCTGAGTACTGGTGCTAGTGCCCCGTAAATTGAAACCCATTTCTCCCACGCTAATCTTTGAGCCATGCATTAAAATCTCTGACCTTATTTACTCTATTCCAATTTATTTGTGGCTCAAGGAGGAACCCAGTGAGTATTAATTTTGATTCTGCTTTTTAATTTAGACTCTAGCTGCTCATACTCTCTCAACAGAATCCTTTCCTTAGTCGCACCTATGTCGGTGGCACTTACATGGGCCACAACAACTAGATCTTCCCCTCCCCCTCTATGATCCTCTCCAACCTGAGGATATGTCCTTAACCCTGGGACTGGGCAGGCTAATGCACCCTTAGAGATGCTCTCGGCTGCAGAAAACAGAGTCTATTCTCATAACGATACTGTCCCCTAACACTGCTACATTTCCTTATACTCCCATAACTTGAATGGCCCCCTGTACCTTGGCACTGTGATATGGTTGCTCATTCTCCCTGCAGCCCCTGCTTTCATCCACACAGGCTGCACGAACCTCAAACCTGTTGGAGAAGTGCAAGGACTGAGGCACCTCCAGTGCTACTTTCTGGATCCCCACATCTGCCTCGCACATAGTCACACCCTCCTGTCCCTGAGCATGGACCAAATTTGAAGCAGTTAACCTAAGGATTGTGACTGCCTCCTGGAATAAAATGTCCAAGTAACCTTCTCCCTCCCTGATGCGTTGCAATGTCCAATGCTTGGACTCCACTCATCAATTCTGAACCAAAGTTCCTCGAGCTGTAGTCACTTAATTGTAGATGTGGTTGTTGTGGATCACACTGGTGTCCAGCAGCTCCCATATGCTACAGTTGCAACACATACCTGCCCGGCTATCTTTATTGTATTTTATTTGATTAGGCTTTTAAGTTTTGAAAAATCACTCCATTGTCTATCTATAATTTAAATTTTGTTTTTAATCAAGATAATAACCTTGTTCAATTTATTCAACTTCGATGCTTTAGGCTTTTACTGTAACTCGGCCTTTAAGTTCTGTTAATTTCTTATATATGTCAAAAAGCTTGCCTTACCCCCATCTCACTCAATTTCACAATCAGAAAATTCCCCTGCACTGGTGAAATCTACACTCGGCTAAAGCTGCTCTTTGCTAATGATCTTAATACTTCACTTACTGTTTTACTTACCTGATTGGAATTTTTATTTTCCTGGTCCTTTGGTTTAAACCAAAGAGTTTAAGGAGGAAAAAAAAACATGGATGTGGCAGTGTATACTCTAACACTGTGGTATACTACACCTACTGGTGCATTTGGCAGCTGTATGACTGATCCCTATGGTTATATCAATGGCTTGCATTACTGGAATGGAAAAAGGCAAGGTTACAAATTTGTATCTAAATGTAGATTGACACTTATTGTCCTCTGAAATTGAGAAAAATTGATAAGATGGTTAGCTTTTGGCAGCATTTGAAAAAAATTGGGGAAAATTAAGAATTTGTTATGAAAATACAAGCATGAAGCAGAATGACCACCTCTTTCTCTGGTACCTGTTTTTGATGGCAGTATCAAAGGTAAAACAGCACAAATTTTGTTAATGTGTAAAAGTGTAAATATCAAATCTGTATTGAGTAAAATCATATCTCAGCTAATTTAACTATGGATGAAAGCAGATTTCACGTTCACTGTTTGTGACTAGGTTGCTCCAAAATGAATGAAAAAAATACCAGATTTAAATTTGTTGGGTTCTGCATTCGTGTTACCTTCTTTACAAAAAGCCTTGCCTTAACTTTTGAAAATAAACTTTGCAGCTACAAATTAATTAATTCATATTGAAGTAGCATTTCTGTTTTTAGATGCAGTCTTGTCTGCATAACTTTTAAATGCTAGGAAAATTGCAATATAAAGATTTATACAGCATATTTGGCAAACCTGGCGGTGCTTTCCACAATGGGGGCAAGATATCTGTATTAGATATTTGTTATCTTTCTCCTTAAAGACCAGAATGATAATGGCATTTTTGTAAACAGTA
Source organism: Cetorhinus maximus (assembly GCF_964194155.1). Taxonomy (NCBI): domain Eukaryota; kingdom Metazoa; phylum Chordata; class Chondrichthyes; order Lamniformes; family Cetorhinidae; genus Cetorhinus; species Cetorhinus maximus. The sequence goes on from NC_135879.1 coordinate 85,267,249, forward strand.
TTTGGAAAATTTGTTTATACTTCACATAGCTTTAAGATAAATCTTTCAGCCAACCATGAAAAATAACCACGCAAGTGCTTGCTTCAGGACTTTTGTATTCCTCAGCTGTGAGAGTTGTGAATTTCTACCATTTGCTTATTATGCACAATGACAATCCAGTTTCAAGTACTTTCTCCCTGATATGGAGTGCTTCTCTTTCATCATATTAAAAGAAAGCTACTTCTAAAAAAAACTTTCAAAATTACATTATAGTTTAGTTCAAATAAAACCTTCCCCTTGATGCAGCTTATCAGTTTTACAATATAAGCTCACTAGATCATCTGTTGTCTTGCTCAAAGTAAGTGCTACAGTACGTGCACTGGACTTCAAATTTGACGTGGTCAGACTTTTTCCATGAAGACATGATGGCTTCACTGGATGTATTTTGACTCAGTATTCAACTATATGGATTGGATCTGCAGACCAGGTCAGGGAAAATCTTTACAGGAGAATCACAGTGGGTTGAGGAGCCAATCTGTTTCAAGAACCTTAGTTGAAGGGGACTCTGCATTGCCTTGTATTAGCAAATGTTGGCTCTTTTTTTCATCCTAGCAGTTTTCTCTTTGTGCACAAAAGCTTCAGTATAATTGTGTCCAAGTGTTCCCTGGCACTGCATGATGTTGGACTTTTAAAGTCCTTGGGGACAGAGATGTGAGTACTGTTTCACACTTCTTCCAAAGCTGTTCTGGCTGGCAGCTTGATAGAGACTGTTGAAACAAGGACTTCTGACCTTTGAATTATAATTGCGCTGAGCTCTAAATTGGTCAGTGGTTGGCTTTTCTGTTCTAGTTAATCTACTTGAATGGAATGGCAATTAGAAGCTGCCAGGTTGGTCTAACGTGTTTATTTTGCAGCACTGTCTTTGGAGATAATGCTGTATTTAAAATGAGGCAGAATATTGTGCCTCAAGAGGCATAAAGATCATGATTTCATTCTCTACCTGTGGAGCAAAGTGCTGCAGGTGGTAAACAGATGTGGGCTGTGCTTCCTACTTTTATGTTGGTTACAGGCAGGACAGAAGCTTGACCTTGTCCTGTAGAGGCCCACAGTGCAGTTTTCACACTGTAGCATCCTTTGAACCTGGGAAGGTTTTTGATTAGAAGTGGCCCTTTGCAAAATGATACTGTTATGAACTGAAACATTTCATTAAGATTTGCACACAGAAATAAAGACTTGCTTCTTTCTGTTATCACTCACTCACTGTTACATACCTTTGAAGAGTATGTGGCATGCGTGTAAAAATAGTAAGACATTGCGACTGGAGTAAGGGGAAAAAGGCTTCAACAGCTCTTTTAGATATGTTCATGGTGGGTTTTTTTGCAGTTACACGTGGAAATCCTGTAACATTGTATCCAATGATTCAAAGACACAGGATATTCTAAAAGGTAAAAAGTGAATGGATTTCAAGAAAACAAGCAAAATAATGCTGAGTAACTAGATTTAAAAACCATTTAAGCTACTACTACCTTTTCTCTATTTCTGCCTTACCCAGATTCACATGGTAGATACATACAGAGTTATGCCTTTATTTCTCTGTCCATTTTTGTCTCCCTGTCCTACAGTTTTAAGACCATAAGATGTAAGGAGCAGAAGTAGGCCATTCGGCCCATCAAGTCTGCTCTGCCATTCAATGAGATCATGGCTGATCTGATAATCCTCAACTCCAATTTCCTGCCTTTTCCCCATAACCCTTGATTCCCTTACTGATTAAAAATCTGTCCATCTCAGCCTTGAATGTACTTAACGACCCAGCCTCTAAAGCCCTCTGCAGTAAAGAATTCCACAGATTAACTACCCTCTTGAGAGAAGAAATAACTCCTCATCTCTGTGTAGACATCAGACTTCAATATTGGGTACTATTTGCAAAGGTACCCTTGCCCTCATTTGTTGTCATCAATGAATTTTGCCACAAGTTAAACTTAATGATCCAATAACAAATCATACCTCAAATGGAACAAGTTATGGAAAAGCAACAAAATAACAATCGACAAAAAGGTCTGTACCTGGAAAATAATGACTGAATATATTTATGAATGATAAAGAATTAGCTGTGGATTATGACATCCAAGAAAATAATTGCAAGTAGTAATTTTTAAATTGGAAAGCATTTTCTTATCAACCTATTTTCCTTCTGCAGATCATGAAGCTGGAAATTGAAGAAATTGCAGCTCCAAGGTCATTTGTCTTTTTGTGGTGTGGCTCTGGGGATGGTCTCGACCTTGGGAGAGTGGTAAGTTGTCATGCAACAGCAATCTGCACCAGAAAACTCCTTCAATTATTGAATAGTCTATTCATATGATAAATTCGCCTGATTTACTGCTGACCAATTGTTTACCATCAATGGGTGGAGTATGTTGAGCCTTGAGCTGAGTACCTAATTCACCCTGATTAATCCAGTGTGCTATTCTGTCTTTGTGCTGAGATATCTGGGAGACAATACTCTCCATTTTCAGTATTTTATATATTTAAAAAAATCCTCTGGTATGTGAATTTTTTTGCATCAATTTAGCCTACATGTAAAACAGTTTTTGTATGATAAACTTTTGATTAATGCTGGTAGACTCATGTCCTCCTGAAAAGACAGGATTCCTAGTGTGAAAATCTGATGTTTATACTTCAGGGAATAACAGTTAACAATACAAGCATTTGTTAGAAGCTTGTATATTTTAATTATTATCCCTAAGGATACCTGCCTTTTGTAAACCCTGATTTCTGTTTATCAGTTGTGAACATTGTTTTGTACTACACTTAATACAGTTTTTGAATACTCGTACATATTTGTACACTTTTACAACAATTTTTTCCAGATGGCTTTACTTGTTTTCGTAATATTAAAACTAGTTTCAAAGCACTGGTTGTGCTTTTCTTTATCTTATCAATATCAAAATGCAATTATATTCAATGACTATAAATTTGCTAACATTACAATTAAATTAATTTTTGAAAGGTGTCCATTTTTTACTAAATTGGCAAATTCCTGACCAAAAAATTTAGAATGTACTCGGTGAGTATGTGGTTTACAATTAATCAGCCCCAAATTAAAGATTTTATAAGCTCTGTTTTAATTTATTCTAGTGCCTACGCAAGTGGGGGTTCAGGCGTTGTGAGGATATTTGCTGGATCAAAACAAATAAGAATAATCCTGGAAAAACCAAAACCCTGGACCCAAAGGCAGTCTTCCAGCGAACAAAGGCAAGTGTCCTTTCTGACCTCGGGAGCAGTATCTTTTAGCAAGCCCAAACTGTTTCATTGAGCTTGCTCAGTTTCATGCAGTCGCCCAAAAAGAAACACCTGTTTTTTCTTCCATTGTGCAATTGAATTATGTGGAAAATTGCAGCTCAATGTGTAATTAATTCCTCACCAATTCCTATAGTCTTTGGTGTGAGATAATATGGAAGGCATTGTTCACTTCTCTGATTTGTTTTATGAAGTTCTTTTATAGCTTTATGAATAGAGTTATTCATTTGTGCTACTGTGCTAATTGAAATGCAGAGTGGGAGGAATGGTAAAGGCCTTGAAAATGACTTCCCAGTGAAGTTTTCACTAAAGTTCAAACACGTTCTTTTGCACTTACCTGTTGCTATAGCTCATAACTCATTGTTTACTAGCTCTGTGCTTCAATAAAATGCATTTCAATTCAATTTGTAAGCTAAATATTAGCTATACAAATGTAACAATTCTTTTTAAATCTGACCCAGCATGAAACCTACTGGGTGGGTGTGCATTTCAAGACTAAATTTCAGTTAATAATATCATTGTTTAATAGTAAAATGTGCTTTTTCTTAAAAAAAAGTCTAACATGCAAATTTCTAATAAAGAAACAGCGCTGTCACTCTAAGTTTTGAGATGTGGAATTGTAATCACAATTCTCTTCCTGAAAGGCTTTTGATTTCAGTTGGGGTTGTACAAGAGGAGAATAGGTAGATCACCATAGGGAGGGAGAAAAGTGTCTCTTTTTATAATAACTATTGCAAAGAGCATGGGAAAAGGCCCAAGACAATGAGTTGGCTGCCAGCTGGTTTTAGTGGTAATGCTGTATGCTGTGCGGAAACCTATTAGATAAAATCAAGCTTCAAAATGATCTGAACAAAAAGGTCATCAGACTGACTGTAATATGGCAGTGATTTCTTCTGTTCAGGAAAAACAATGGCTAGGCAAGCAAATTTTTATTAGCAGATAAGATATTTTTAATGGTCAGCATCAGTTCACCAATATTTGAATACCTAAAGAGCAACTAAGTGGAGATAAATATTACTTTGATCTTGACTGTTTACCACAGTGCCTGGTGAAATGTTGTAGCAATCTCTTCGTCATAAACATCACAAAACCAAAAACATATTTAAATCTGCAAAGCCATTCCTTCTGCTTCTGATACTTGGAACATTAACATAAGTTTATTTTGCACAAAAAACTGATTCTTTATTGATACACCCATGGAATTTAAAGTATAATTATACTAATTTTGATTTAGAATCATAGTCTATGTAAAAATAATGTTATAGTTATAAATGTGCCAGAACCATATTTTTTACTATGAAGAAACTATTTTCTCTTTCTGGATTATTGCTAATTATACTACAATCAATGCTTTAATTTATTTTAAGGCAAAATTTTTCACAATCAATTTTTATAACATAGTGGCCTGAATCTTCTGGTATGGGGACCGGTGAATGACTCAATGTAAGCTGCTGAAGCGCCTCAGGACCTGAGGAACCCCGGACGCATGCGCATGTGTGGTACTTAGGCAGGAAGTTTAAACTTCTGATTGCTGTATTTCCCCTGTCTGGATTGCTGCATAATTCCCTAGGGCAGTGGGACCAGCTGGCCAGCACACAGAAACTTGGGCTGTTTGCCCTATCCTTATGCAGGTTTTTGTGTAGATTTACCTCGACCTTTTTCAGAGCAGGTGTAAAGCCTGCTAAGGAGCATAAGGTAACTCTTAAGTAAATTAGCTGGAGTGTCAAAGCACGATAGCAATCACACTAATATTCGCCATCCCCATTCCAGCATTGTTCAACTCTGCCACCACCCCACTTTCCGGCAGTGTTCACCACCTTCCTGTCCCAGCAATAATCACACGCCAATCATCCCGTTCCTTCCCAACAATGTTCACACACTACCCACCCATGCGCCCTGTCCAGGCAAGGTTATCCAATCCCATGTGTTGTGTACCGCCCATGTTTGGAGCCCCTCCCCCACCCACTTTTTTATATTCCAGTCTCTTGAGATAAAGACCAACATTCCAATAGCCACTTTGATTACTCTTTGTACCTTAGCGCTAGCGTATAACTAGGTTTGTGTAACTAGACACCTAAATCCTTTTCGTTCTCCATAGTGCCTAATTTCTTTTTAGTTGCTTCCTGGGATGTGAGCACCACAGGCAAGGCCAGAATTTATTGTTCATCCCCAGTTGCCCTTGAGAAGTTGGTGGTGAGGTGCTGTCTTGAACTGCTGCAGTCGATGTGGTGTGCCAGCTGTGCTTTTTTGTTCTATAGTGGTTTGATACAGCACTGGTTAGCTAGGCCATTTCAGAGGGCAGTTAAGAGTCAGCCACATTGCTGTAGATCTGGAGTATAGATCACACTGAGTAAGGATGGCAGATTCCCTCCCCTGAAGAATATTAATGAACCAGATGAGTTTTAACAACAATTTGGCAGTTTCATGGTCATCATTATTGAGACGAGCATTTTATTTCTGATTTAATAATTTAAATTAAATCAATCTTCCCATTTAAGAAAATATTCTGATTTGTTTTTTCTTCAGTGTGTTTGGAGTCACAGCTCCCTATATTGAGCTCCCATCTTGTCACAGTTTAGTTCATTCACTTAGCCTATGTCTCTTTGTAATGTCCTGCTCCCGTTTACACAGTTCACCATGTCATTTCACTTGATACCATCTGTAAACTTGGATGTACAACTCTCTGTTATTGCAATCAAGTAATTGATATATATGGTGACAAGATGTCATATATTCCTGTACATATTCCTGGGAACCACAGCCAGGATCTGTATTTTATTTGGAAGTGGAACTAGGTGCTTTGGTGGAATTTCTTTCTTATTGCTTAAAAAGGAGAAATTGTTCAGGAGAGATGAGCACACAAAATTTGTGTTTCTGAGTAAAATCTCTCAGTTCATGTTCCATGGGAACTTGGAGAGGAAAGAGAAATGATGATCAAACATTCACAAAGCTAACATGGCAAAGGAAAGTGGGAAGTTGGATCCAGAATTTGCTCAGTGGGAGGAGGCAAAAGGTATTAGAGGGTTGATGTCTTTATGACAAGAAGGCTGTTTACAGTGGGGCTTCCTAGGGCTCAGTGCTAGGTCCCTTGCTTTTCATGGTATATATCAGTGACAGATTTAAATGTAGGGGACATGATTGAGAAGTTTGCAGATGGTACAGAAATTGGCCATAAGTTGATAGTGAGGAGGAGAGCTGTAGACTGCACAAAGATATCAATAGGCTGGTCAGGTGGGCAAGAAGTGAGAAATGAAATTCAATCCAGAGAAGTATGAGGTAATCCATTTGGAGAGGGCAAACAAGGCAAGGGAATGCAAAATAAATGGTAGGCTGCTGAGAAATGTAGAGGAACAAAGGATCTTGGGAGTGCATGTCCACAAAGCAGGACATGTAGACAACATTGTTACGAAGACAAAATGTTACTAGCTGAGGCATAAATATATATTTTTTTTGTTAAAGCTTTTCATCTTGCATTCATCAGGACAATTTGTAAGAATACTAAATGCAAAGACAACAACAATTTATACCATGTAAGAGTGCTAATTGGCTGACAAGTGGACTCTGGTAGAGGCATTGCCCTGGGGAATGAACCAGATAATGGCTGTCACTTATCTTGTTTAGCTGAAACAGGCGTAACGTGTGTACATGTTCTTTCTGTCTGCAAAGAACAGGGCCCTGTGCATTAATGTATGTAGCTTCCAGTACACACACATGTGCCACACCACGAACCTCACTAACAATCTTAAATTGGTTGTCAGCGTTGGCCTTATCGGCAACTTCGTAAATAGGGCCTGAATCATTTGCTCACCAAGCAAACTTGATGCTGAAATAGGGCGCATCAAAGGCATCCAGTGGGATAATGGCTACCCTGATCAGGTCCTTGCGTGCTATATATCCCTCAAACTCATGAATGGGCCTAAGGCCATCGCTTTTGGCCCTGAAAAGTGACCACTCTACCTCAGATTACCCTGGAAGGGCAAAGTATCTTAAAAATTTGAGCAGCAGGTGAAGCTAGCTGTTGCTACTATACAGTTGCAACAGGAGTGGTATTCACCACTAACAGAATGCTGCCGTCAAGCCAAAAAGATATTCTGCCTAACACGCAAATGAGTAACATTACGTATGAATGTCAGTGCCAGTGTGATGCTAGGTATTGTCACGACAGCGGCTGACAGCTACCAACTACCGACGGGCATATTGAACTTTTTTTTAAGGAAGACGTATGTTTTTGAAAGAAGTACAAGTGAAGACTGATCAAAAGATGGCTGATGATGTAAAGTGACCACTTAATGAAAAATTCCTATGTGGATTATACTGACAGACCTCTCCTAAGAGAACATGAAATGTCGCATCTGAAGAGGTGTCAAGGCCTACTTCAAACAGAGAAACTTGAAAGAAGGTATGGAAAATGCAAAAGACTGCACCTTAATCTCCTGTGGTTGTGAAGACAGTGGAGACTGTTCCCTACCTTGTCTGACATCCAAAAATCCATCTCCTGTTGATTTATATGCCGGAATGTGTTAAAAGTTCTGATATGAATGCAAGGCATGACTCTTTCCCCTCCTGGGAATACACAAGAAAATGGGTTCAAAAGCTGGCTGCAGACCAGTGTTTGTGAGTGACAGAAACAAGAAGAAACACCAGTCAGTCACCCCTGCAAAGACAAGCAGGCAATTTTTCTTCTGCCTCTCTTTTGTCTGGGGGCAAGTGTGTTCTAATAGAGACCACAAGTAAAAAGAAAAAAGACAGTCTCTTTGGTTATCCTGCAGAAAGAACCAGGATTTTTCCCGCTGGGACAAGCTAACAAGTGCCTCCAACAAACTGCAAATCTGCCAAAGATAGCTCTACCGGAATCACCCAACTTAACAGCAATGTACCACCATCTACGTCTCATGAACAAGCCAAGGACTGATTTGTATATTTTTAAACTTTTATTTGGATTCTTAACTTTTCATTTCTGATCAGTGTGTTTATGTGTGTCGCGTCTTCATTATTTTTTCTTGGGTTTAGTTTAGTAACTAATAAACTTATTCTTTCTTTGACTCAAAGCCTGGTTAAGTTGGCTCCTTAATAAAGCAAAGTACATTTGGACTGGGAAAAGGTGTCCACGGGGAAAGGATTTTTAAACTTGTTGCGACCAACCGAGGCAGGGTGGGGGAGTGTTGAGTAAAGAGGGGAACCAGCTCCTTCTTCCTCACCCTGGATCAAAACAAAATTGGGGCCCCGTCCCGGTCTTAACATATTGGGGATCTTGTCCAGGAATTTAACAAATTGGGGACCCCTGTCCAGGACCAGTTGTAACAGTATGTAGACCATACGTCCCAAAGCCTGGTGACTTGTATCAAACAGCATGCCCCTTCTGCTGTTCGCAATGGGCAAGGTACAGACCATACCCAATCAGCCCGTGCTGGCAAAACTCAAAAGAAAGTGCCCAGCACTAGATGTATTTCTGTGATTGGACACCATTTGCTAAATAATTCTCAGTTTGCTAAGAATTACGCTGACAACCAATTTAAGATTGTCAGTTGGGCTTGCAGTGTGGTACATTTGCGTGCGCTGCAAGCTACATATATTAATACACAGGGCCCTGTTATTTGCAGACAGAACATGTTCACACATTGTGCCTGTTTCACCTAAACAAAATAAGTGACAGGCATTCGCTGACTCATTCCTCAGGGCAATGCCTTGATGAATCAGAGTCAAGCTGCCTAGTTTAAATTTTATACAATGCTTGGCAGTTAACTGTCAGTAACCATCAACTGGTGCATTCTCCGTGGTAAACAATCTACCAGAGTCCACTTGCCAGCCAATCAGCACTCTCTTATGCGGTATAAATTGTTGTTCCCTTTGCATTTGGTATTCTTGCAAATTGACCTGATGAATGCAAGATGAAAAGCTTCAACAAAACTCTATTTTTTAGGAGTATTCAAGTTCTGTACTACCAAACGACTATTTGCATAGAATATAAGAGCAGGAAGGTTATGTTACAATTGTATGAAATAATGGGTAGGACACAGCTAAAGTACTACGTACAATTCTTACCACCATAAATACAGGAAGAATATGATTGCACTAGAGAAGGGTACACAGGAGATTTATGATGCTATTGTCAGGACTGGAAAATTTGAGCTTTAAGTAAAGATTGGATAGGTTAGGGTTGTTTTCTTGGAACATTGGAGGCTGCGGAAAGAATTAATTGAGGTGTATAAAATTATATGGGACCTATTTCTCTTAGCAGAGAAGTAACTAACCAGTGGACATAGTTTTAAAGTAACTGGTGGAAGGATTAGAGGAGAGTTGAGAAATATATTCACCTAGAGGGTAGTAGGCGCCTGGAATTTGCTGTCTGAAAGGGTGATAGAGGCAGAAACCCTCATTGCATTTAAAAAGCAGTTGGCTATGCACTTGAAATATTGTAACCTAAAAGTCAAGAAAGTGGAATTAGGTTATGTCACTGCTTTTCAACTGACACAGATAGCATGGGCTGAATACTCTCCTCCTGTGCTCTAGATTTCTATAATTCTACAAAAGTTGATCCTTAAAAACTTTAGCCTATGAGAGATGCTTCTATTATGAATTATTTTGTTTTATGGAGACAGGCAACCATTTTGATAACAAAAATGAATTGCAGCTGCCCATATACAGCATTGTTTTACTGTAAATGCATTAATATGCTTCATAAGCAATTATCTAATTTGTAATGTATTAATTTAATTTTCTAGGAGCACTGCCTAATGGGTATCAAAGGAACAGTGCGTAGAAGTACAGATGGTGATTTTATCCATGCAAATGTGGACATTGATCTTATTATTACAGAAGAGCCAGAGATTGGGAACCTTGAAAAACCAGTGGAAATATTTCATATCATTGAACACTTCTGTCTGGGACGAAGAAGGTTGCATGTTTTTGGAAGGGATAGCACAATAAGACCAGGTAGATGACTTCTAAATTTCTTTTAAAGGGAAAAATTTTTGAATATAATTGTAAGCTTTGCGTTGAAATAATAAATGCATAACGTTCCTTTATTTAGTTTTTAAGATAGTTGATGAAAAATATAAAACTGCAGCATCTAAAGATATTTTCTTGGCTCTTGTGATGACTTAGTGGATAAACTCACTTAGCCAAAAAGATGAGCGAGGTTCCAGATAACAGTCCTTGGTGTGTTCTGTGTGGTTGATCTCAGCTGGGGCAGCTGTTTTGGTCTTGCATTTGGCCTAATGATTAGAGTATAAATGAACCTGTGTCCTCACTCCTCTTCATCCAGCAGCACTTATTGAAATGCAAGTACGTTCATCTAATTTGTTCTTTGGCCACATTTAGTGCCTATTTCTAATTCTGAAAAGGTAACAGGAATGAGCATTAAATGCAACCCAAGAAGACTTGGAATAATTGAAGACATTGAGTCAACCACAAGTATGTAGACATTACCTATTAGGAATTAGGATTGGAAATTGGAAAGAAAAAGAAAAAAATGTGGTGCTTTTCATGACCACCAGATGTTTCGAGCACTTCACAACCAGTTAACTTTTTGAAGTGTAGTTACTGCTGTAATGTAAGAAATACGGCAGCCAATTTGCAAACTCCCACAAACAACAATGTGATGATGACCAGGTAACCTGTTCTTATGATGTTGATTGCAGGATACACCCGCTCCTCTTTAAAATGTCATAGGATATTTTGCATCCACCTGGGCCTCTGTTCAATGTCTCACCCGAAAGATGGCACCTCCAACAATGCAGTGCTCCCTCTGGAGTGTCAGCCATGATTTTTTTTTATATATGCTCCAGAGTGGGACTTGAACCTGATGACTCAGAGGCAAGGGCGCTTCCACTGAACTACAGCTGACATATAAAATAAACGGTTTCCATAAACCTGTTTATTATTGTGCTTTTTAAATTGTTTTAAATGTGTAGGTCAGACTTCGTGGCGTGGCAAGTTTCCTTTCCTGCTGCATGTTGGTGAACCGCTAGGTTTAACAAAGGTTTGACAACTTCTAGGATTTATTTTAATGGTACCAGCCAATTTTACCAGATGTATTAAATTGGCGTGGTTGGGTGTGAATGTATGAACTTTTGGTTTGCTCGTCCTATAAAACATCCATTACACTATGTATCCATATAAATGCTTGGCCATCAAGTTAGGACAGGTGTGGGTTCTTCTGTGATGCTGTTGTGGTTGAAAAACCAGATGACAGTTGGCTTCCAGGCTTCTCCATGAAAATTGTCATTAGTAAACCGATAACAAAGTAATGCAAACAGCACTCCAGTGTAGTGTCCTTTGATTAAGCACATTATAAACTGAGAAACATACATATTCCTTTAAAGAAAGCTGCCAAGCTAGAAGTGAGATAAAATGCTTACATTTTTCAAATCTTTTTTCTTCATGATTTTAACCTCATTTGTAGTATTGTTCTAGTGAATTATGTCATTTTAATGTAACTTTCCACGCATGGTTTCTTTTTCTAATTGGATATTCAGAACTGCATCGGACACTTACTCTGGCCTAACATACATTTTGTACATTACTTCAAGTTATTCTTTTATATGTCATGTACCAAAGCAGTTATACGTATTTAAAGATCTGAGGGAGAGAGGAGAATTTGAGGTGTTAAACATTGATATTGCCACAATTGTTGCGTTGTCTCAAAGTTATGGGTATACCTTTAAAGGTCAATTAACTGAATTTTCTTTCTTTCATTTTTATTTTTATTTGACTTGGATGTTTATAACTGTCTTGAACTTAAATTTTCATGGTTTTGAAAAATTTGCATTTGCTTCCATTTTTCTCATTGTTCTTTTTTCCTCCCATTAGGATGGCTCACTGTGGGTCCTAGCCTTACAAATAGTAACTTTAATGCTGAAGTTTACAGCTCATACTTTACTGGTACTAATGTGCACCTGACTGGTTGTACGGAGGAGATTGAGAGGCTTCGTCCCAAGTCTCCACCTCCAAAGTCGAAGTCTGATAGAGGAGGTGGAGCTTCTAGAGGTGGTGGAAGAGGTGGGCTTTCAGCAGGACGTGGGGAGAGAGGAAGAGAAAGAAACAGAGGAAACTTCAGAGGAGAAAGGGGAGGATTCCGAGGTCGAGGAGGTGCCCATAGAGGAGGATTTGCTCGGTGATGACAGTTGTCTGTAGAAGCCTAAAGTAGATTCAGTTGAAATGACAATGGGAAGCAGGATTTCAGAATCACCGTCTGAAATAATCACTGCTCTACTTTTCTACCTTTTTTGATATGTCCTATTTAACCATGGAGTATACTTCCATAAGAACAAAATGTACACAGGCAATGTGTACACAAGAAATAGTTGTGCATTCCTGTCATGAAAAACATTTTGTAATGATCAAAGTACAGTGCGGTTGCCTTTAAATCTGATACCGTAATTCAAGTTGTTTTCCAGTTTAAAACTCATTGCAAAGTATTTTAAAGCTGTAGTATGTCAATTCAAACTTGTAGTGTTTAAAAAGTTCAGAAGTTAAATACAATGTTTTGTTAGTTGTTTTGAAGCTATTTGTATTTTGCCCTTGTATATACCCTTGGTACATTTATTCTGTTTGATCTTTTTAATGGCATAAATGTAGTGCAGATTTCCCAGAAAATGGATGCTAAATAAATAGCAGCTCTCCAAGACCCACTCAAAGTAGAGATCCTAAGGTCGAATAACAAGCTGTCAACTTCGATCTAATCATTGGAGCCAAGACCATGTCCCTATTCCACTATGTGCTATTAAAATACACCAAGGTTATTATAACCCTTAGGGCCTGACAGTAAGCAATATATAGGAAAAAAAATATGATCAGGTAATAGCAGCTGTACACACCTTGTGTTTCAACTCTGACTAAAATTTGAATGCCTCCATGCACAATGTAAATGAGTGCATGATACTAAGTCTATGCCATGCACTGTAATGCTACCACTTTCAGAGCACCAGCTTATAAGCAGACTTAAATTAACGAGGCTTGAAGTTATTTCACACACAGCCCATTAAAGAAAGAAACTAAAGCAGAATGTTCTGCTTGTTTGAGATGATTGCTACAATCCTGCAGCTTTTTCTAAAATTCTGAATCTTGCATTTTCTACTACCATTTCTTAAGATTCACAGTAATATTTCATCCAAAATGATCAATATACAATATCTAGAAAGAAATTGCAGGACAAGTATACATCCAGTAGTGACAAATTGGGACACAACTGATCATTGTAGAGTGGATGACAAGAAACAAATTACTGGAAGAGAAATTTCTAAGTGAGTAGCAAGAAGCCATGGGACCATATAAATTACTGAGCAAATGGCTTCAAAAGCTATCAAATTCAATTAACTTTACTTTCTAAGTAAATCATTCTGTCAGCCACAGAAGCATGTACATATGTTATGTTAATGTCTTTTAGTATAAGTTGAGCTTTTTTTTACATACAAGTCTTATTTTTTGTATTTTTTTAACTAAATGAGAATGAAAATTTTCAAGAACTGTGCCAGGTTAAAACTGATTGCTCTGATGGTCAAATGCATTTGATGTCCTCAACTTTTGTGGAGAGACATCACCAAGTCTGAATGGATTTCCCCTTATACCCTATCAGCATGTAAAGCTAATGGATCAAGCTATGTAGGCAACCTCTGACCTGTTAGCTAAGAAAAACATGATTAAAATGAGTTTTGATATGCTTTGTTTGCAAGGGTGTTTTGTGTATTGTGAAATTGTTAGCTTTGCCATTTAAATTGATGCTTTAAATGTGAATTTTGGCACTTGAAACATTGTATTTAAATTCTTTAAGTACAGAGTGAATTTATGGCGTATCAGTTTTAAATGCATGCTTTAAATATGCAGTTTGTGATGAACTGTCATTCCGTATAATCTAACCAGATAAAATTGTTTTACTATACCGATAAATTGCAGATTATTTTTTTAACATGTTCAAGTTGATTAACAGTTTTTCTTCAGTGCTGTTACAGGTGACAAATACTTAGTGCATGTTTTTAAAAACTGAATAAATTAATTTTTTTCAAAAAATTGACAAATCTAATTGTATTTGCCTACAAAGCTCACTGACTGATCCAGATATCCCATGGTGTTTGTGGAAGCTGAGTACAATACTCACGTGAGTTTTCCATTCAAAAAAAATATTTCCAGCCAGTTCTTGGCAGGTTCAGAAGTTGTCTAAATGTTAATTGCTTTTATTCATAAAGCTCCATAAGCAGTTAGGAAAATATGCTATCTAAATAGGAAACTTAACCAAACACAATTGCCCAGATCTTCGAGTCTCTAGAGTCGGAGTGTGTCCAATCTCCAACAAAAATGTTCTATGGGAAGTCCCAACGTAAGGACTCCATGGGAATTGCCCAAGAAGTTTCAACTTCTGATGGGCAGTTTCCCTGCTCCCCAGGACTCTCCAAAAGTCTCCAACTCTGAGTTAGAATTGGAGACTTCAGAGGGTTCTGACTCAGTTACCTACATTGTTCCCCAGGAAATATTAGACACATAAAAACCACGTCTAACTCCTGGGTAACTATACAACTGACCCCACCCAATTCCATACACTTGCCCCTCCGACCTTTCTGTAAAAAGGGGCCGTGGTTTAGCATCCCCACATGATTCTGCACTGCGAAGAAGGACCCAAGAACAAGTACGCTCTGCATTTCTGAAGAGTCCCAGTTCAGAAGTCCCAGCCAAAAATGCAGAGCTCCATCTTAGCATAAAAGAAATATGTGCGGAGTGGCAATCTGACTGATTACTACTCCTCATAAGATTCAGTCCATTATCCCATAAAGAATTTAACACCATGCCCCTTGTTGACCCTGCCCCATTAAGCTCATTGTGGGCAAGTATTCCATTATCTTCCCACTCATCAGCAGTCACAGCAAACAGCTATGATCTCGCCCATAGGCCTGGAAACTCAAGCTGACCCTTTCCAAACAATTCCCATGAACATTGGAAAGATAGATAGGAAAGGTCCTCCACCCAGAAAACCCAAAGGAGGATGCAAGAAGCCTTCCTGCGGCCTGAAAGGAGAACCCCCAGAGACTGATGTGTTCTCATTGTAAAATAGGCCATTCCAGACATGAATGCTGGAGATTGTGAGGGAAGTCTGTTGGCCTAATAGGGCTCCATATGACTAGTCCCCTGAAGGATGCCACCGTGGATAGTGCAGCAGAGCAGACTCTTGCTACAACACAGTGCCATGTCCTAAGGGGTGTGTCCGAACCGGACAAACTCAGAGAGCTTCCAGAGATTTGTCCTTTCAGGAACAATGTCCCCCTACCTGTCCCAAAATGTGAGCAAACCTGTGGTACTGCTCTGGGACACGGGCCACTCGAACTTTAATGCTGGAGGGAAACAAAAACCGACTCCGAGTCCTCCCTGAAGGCTAAAGCCCTGATCAGTGGAGTGGGAGGAGGGTCTGTGTTTGTACCCCTCCATTAGGTCCACCTAGAGTGTGACTTTGTTTCAGGCCCTGTCACGATGGGAATTATCCCTGAACTACCAGTAGCAGGAATCAAATTCCTTCTTGGGAGCGAATTGACTGGCAGCAAGGTGTTAGCCAATGAAAGTAAAGACGCCAGTATCAGCCAGCAGAAATCTCCAGGAGAGCATAAAGCTAGGGATCATCCAGAGGCCCAAAAGGGTGAAATAGCACCCATAAACATTTAGCGAGGGCTGCTCAAACATAGCATGGTCGAAGTCAGGCCTGTAAAGTTAAAGAAAGGTCCAGGAAAGGCCAATAGAATTTAAATTAGACTCACAGAGTAAAACAGGGACCAGAGACTTCCCAGGGCCCCACTTAGCCAGAGACCCTGAAAGAAGGTGAGTTATTAAACTAGGAAAGGAAAAGTTTAAGGAATTGCCAGAAGTATGGCTGATAGAAACCTTCTTTCCAACATTAACTAGGGACAAGGAGTTCCCAAACCAATTAGCGATAAGGGACTGGGATGCCTCCACCAGTCAAAAAACCACAAGCTGGAGCTGCACCTCCACTTGAGGGCAGTAGTGTTCCAGGCAACATGTAACAAATTAGGACAATGCCCACTCCAAAGCCAAAAGCCCCAGCCAGGAAGCCATTGATTGGTCTGGCCGGTAGCTTTATGGTGAATTTGAATGGGGACCATTCCCCTGCAGATAGCCCAGAGCAGCTTAACCATCATTCGCCTCCTAAGTGCTAACCACCCTGTAAAAACCTAAGACCCTTTTAAGGACACTTAATCAGGAATTGGACAAGCAGAGTTCTGAAACCAATGGCTTTGCTTACACCTGATCCCTCCAACAGATGGAAGCTCAGAACTCTAACCCTGACTTCCCCAAAAGACAGATTTGAATCTTCCCAGGTCACCTCAACATTCCATATCCCAAGGAAAATGCAGCAGGGAACTGCCATTGCCCCTGCTGGCTGTACGTGCCAGTGTGAATGAGACAGTGAATGCTTGCGTCTTCTTCCTTCACACAACCACAAAAAAAATTAAATAGAATTCATTCTTTCCTCCGAGGCTGTGAGGACTGTCAGGGGACTAAGACCTCACACTATATTTTTATAATATACATATCCCTGTAGCTAATTTCTAAAATTTTAAAAACTGGACAATGACCTTTTAAAATGGCTGAAGCTTTGTTTGTAACCCTGAACTAGAGGAGCTACCATGACAGTATTGCAGAAACTTGTGCCTTGTTATCTCTTCAGAGACATGAACGACCCCTGTTGGCTGCAGAGACCAAATTCTAAGAGAACTATACAAAGGCCATCTTCATTTCATAAGCCAGGCCTGACCAACCAGAGGACAAAGGACCCTGCAACCTTCATTTCAAATCTTAATGGTTGGAACTTTTAACCATCTCAGGAACCCAGATAAAGGAATACATACCCCTTGTCAAAACCAGAGTGGAGAGGTGAGAATCATGAGATATGGACCTTGTTACCACTGCAGCTGATGTTAATGCTGAACAAGCAAGATCTCAGATTGAAATCCGCCTCACCTAATCGTATTTTTTAATTGTAGAAGTGAGGAGGAAAAGCTACTAAACACAAAAGCACAGGAGTCCAGTGATAACTTTTAAAATTTGAAGAATTAAAATGTTCATTAAAAGATAGAAAGTATAAGGTAAAACTTAAACACACACAAGATAAAAGATACATGGTTAGAAAAATCTTACAAAAATAACCCCCAAAATGTTTTATCAAAGCTACACAAATGTATCTTTTTGGCAACAGCCCTTTAAGACTCTTAACCATAAAATCCAGGAAATATTATCCAAATTGATATATTGCTTTCATTTTTAAACAGAAGTACGATCCATGACTTCCCAGAACAAATCCACGCTGATGTAGTTTTTCAAAAGGGAGATTTGAAACAAACAGTTTCTCAGGACAGATATTCTCCTGACCCAAAACTGAGTTGCCTTCTTCAATTAAAAGACATTCACAGCTTCTCCAGCACACTCCACATACACAGGAACTGGCCTTCAGTGGGACTTCCCACAGCAACTCACAACAGCTGAAACTCTTTTTT
The DNA here is from genome assembly GCF_964194155.1 of Cetorhinus maximus. Classification (NCBI taxonomy): domain Eukaryota; kingdom Metazoa; phylum Chordata; class Chondrichthyes; order Lamniformes; family Cetorhinidae; genus Cetorhinus; species Cetorhinus maximus. Next base: position 85,285,017 of record NC_135879.1, read on the forward strand.
CAGAAATACCCTTTTCCTCCCTTTCATCTTAGACCTCCATTGTCTTCAAATATCTCTTTGAAAACTCAGTTTCCCAAATATTAAAACCTTTCATGCTCCTGTGCCACCACTATTTTTGGGTCAATAAAATTTTAAAACACCTGCTCCTGTTTACCCATGAAACTCTTGTAAAATGCTAATGTTCTTTTTTTCATCTTTGAAACTCCATTGAAATGCAATACCGACATATCAATTTCAACGCTTAACCCCAAATGCAAATTTCAAATCTACTCTATTTGTAAATTAAAACCCAGCATAAGGCCTCATTACAAAATGCAAGAAGATGACACCTTTAATCACTGCGTGTCTATCTCCTCGTGTGAAGTCAATTCCACTGGAATGGTGAATTATACAGCATTGGTTTTCAGCTTGCAGATCTCCGTGAAGGGGATACCTCATTGGGCTTTGATTCTGCACTCTGGAGTCACACAAAACAACAATTCTTTTTTCCATGGGGTCTTTGCCCTGTAAATCTTTCTTTTCTCTATCCTTCTTTTACTGTATGAGTGCAAAGGAGACAAAGTTGCTACCCTCCCCCCCACATTTGAGTGTGTGCAAATAAACTGACCCTTTAAGTTCATCCTATCACAAGTTTGGTGTGGGGAATTAATAGAAATTGGATCACGCCAAAACCAAAGGGTTAGGAAATCAAAATCAAAACACCTATCTGTTTACAGGTGGTGAGAGGAGAAATCAGGGCTATTTAAATTAACCACCCTCCTGCCTGTAACAACACAGTGGAGGCAGGAAGCGGCCCATGTGAGAAATTTTCCCGCTTATGGCAGGATGTCAATTAAACTCTATTAAGCCAATTGCCACCAATTACCTCTAAACCCACCAGTATTAAGTGGTGACTCAGGGATTAAATGGGAGTCACACAACTTTCTTGTGCTTCCTGAAGGCTGCTCAATAAACCCTGCCAGATTTGCTAGCAATCTCTCCAGGGGGGCAGGGGAGTCCCTCATTAGGCACTCAGTGCCCAATGAATGGACCTAGCATCGGGAAGGGGGGTGGGGGGGTGGGGGGGTCACTGGAAGCCATCCCCTTACTCCCTCCCCTCAGCAACCTCTTCCCCATGACCCTCAATCCATCTAAGTCCAGGGATCCAGCAATGATGCCTGGCAAAGTTCTTCCACCACGATCGGCAGCAACCGCCGCTCATGGTGGGGGCTGGGGGCAATGGAGAGCTGCTGGCCTCTGATTGGATGGCAGATCTCAGCAGGTGGGATTTCTGCCTGAGAGGTAGTTCATTTTTGTCAGCCCCACTGAAACGACACAGGTTTCCCACCTGTCCCCCAACCAGTCCACAGCAGCCTCGCCTTGAACATTAAACTTTGCCCAGCAAGTGAATGCACAGGGGTGATTAGGTTACTTTGGTATGCAACGTGACATAATTTCATCTTTAAACTTATATATTTCTAATATCCAAGAGGGAATGGCTCCTTTCTTGTAGGTAGTGGAGGTCCCACTGCATATTTTTATGATTTTGTTTTTGAAAGTTTGAATGCTGTTCTGTTAACTTTTTTCACAGTTATTATCCAACTGAGGCTCACTTTGGTTTGGTTCCTTTAAGTTCATCCCAAAATACTAACCAACCCACCTCCTGATTGTAAACTTGCATGGAACCACATATCCTGAACTCCTACCACTGCACAGGAAGATCGAGGCTAATTATGGTCTCAAATCAATGCCAATAATGGTGACCATTATTTTGGCAAGGACACATTTCGGTCTCACTGAAAACCTCATCTAGTTCAGTTCCACTCAAGTTCAGATGCTGATGGTGTATGAAAATAAATCCCTGATTCCTTTGCATGTATTTTGCTGGAATGACCTCAAGTAGCTCCAGTTCACAAGGCTAATATTTAAATCTAGCAGAGCAAAAAGATTGAACCATATAATGGCACAGCAAGGATTAGCATGTTTTGCAATTATTTTTTAGAATGTTTTGCAAAGGATTTGGTAAAAAGTTGCACTCAGGGGCTTTATTTTTAAAACAAGATGTAATCCTGCATTTTTAAAACATAATGGGCTAAATCTTAGACCCCAAAATGGGTGAGCTGGAGTAATGGAAAGAGGTTAAAAGACAAAAAAATCTGAAGCAGAAACCCAGTCGGGCTTGAACTTGCCCACTTCTGTTTATAATGAAGGCGGTATGACGGGGAGGTGATCAATCCAAACATGGGGAGCAGGTTGGTCATTTAAATATTAAAATAAAGGCTGTTATGACTGGTCCCCCAATTTGTTATGATACTGGATGAGAAATCCCAAATTGTTATGCTCCCAGGTTAGAAGGGCTGAACTGAGCTCCCTTCTTTATTCAACACCTTTGGTTGGTTGCGACAAGGTTAATTTAAAAAGAATCCCTCCCTTTGTGGATACCTTTTCCCAATCCAAATGTATGTATGTTTTAGAAGGAGTCAATTTAACTAGGCTTTCTTGAGTCAAAGAAAGAGTGAGTTTATTAGTTATTAAAATACAAGAAAAAATAATAAAAATGCAAGACACATACACAATGATTAGAAATGAGAAGTGAGCCCAAAAACAAAAGTTAGAAAAGATATACGAATCAGTCTTTGGCTTGTCCATTAGGAGGAGATGATGAAATGTTGTGGCTGTTCAGTTGGATGATTCCGGTGGAGCTGACTTTGGGCAGTTGAGCAGTTGGTTTGGAGATTCTTGGTTCTGCATGTTAGCTGAAAGGAGTTGTCCTATTTCCTTTTTGACTGTGGCTTTGCTGACTAGTGACTTGCTTCCAGCAGTCAGAGAGAGACGTTTTACCTGCAAGCACAGGGATGCTTAGCTGATGTTCTTGAGCTGTGACCTTCATAGTACACCCTCGCACACCAGGCCTGGAACTAGGACACAGAACTAGAGTTGCAGTTGGCTTTTTAACCCCTTTTCTTGTGTATTCCTGAAAGGGAAAAGTAAACATGTATTTCACCCAGAGTTGCTTTCTTTCACCTCAGATCATATTCACAGTCTGGGATATAACTCAACAGGGGATTGTTTCTGTTGAGATGGTAATCAGTTTCTTCTTTCTCTGCAACCACAGGAGATTACAGTTCAGTTTTTGCATTGCATCTCTTCCTTTGAAGTGTCTCTATCTGAAGGAGGCCTTGATACCTTTTTAGGCACGACATTCCATTCACTGGATTAGTTGGTCAAGTGTAATCCACATAGGAATTTTCCAGCAAGTGGTTACTTTACAGTCTCAGCCAGCTTTTGCTTGTATGTCCTTTTTTAAAAAACACGTCTTCCTTTAAAAAGTTCAATATGCCCATAAGTAATTTGGGACTATGATCCATGGTCATGACAAGGCATGGAGCCACTTTATATTTTTAACTCATGTCAGCCGGGTTGCCCCAGCCTCAGGCAGTCTGGCAGATGAAAGGAAGCGAGAAGGCTTGAATCCATGAAAGGAGTGCCTTTAAAAATCCTCTTGTAGGCCATGAGAAGCAACAGTGTTTCCTCCAGACCCAGCAAACTACGCAGTAACCCCCCAGAGCCCGCTCCGGCATTTCAAGTTGCTCCCCGCCACCCCACCCCCAAGAACACTATCGAAGCTCATCCCCTACCGTGAATGATCAAGAAGCCTACAATCTCACACAACCCCGCCCGCTCCCCCCACCCCAAATCTCTAATGGAAGTCAGCACTAGGCCAATACAATCTCCTGAGCCTCCAGGATCTGTCAGTCAAGATGACTAAGGGTGGGAACACAACAGAAAATTTAAAGGAGACTTGCACTTAAAAATAGGACATTCAGGAAATGCATTCTGGATTTCCTGACCTCATAACTAAACCCCTTCCCTTCACGGAACTTGCCTCAGGACTAAGATCCAGGCAAGCGTCACTGAGATGGAAAGTGATTAAATTGCTAATGAGGTCAGCTTCAAAATTTTATACACTAAAAAATAAACACCTCACGCCCATTGTGCTATCAGCACAGAGATGTTAAAAAAGGGCAGAGGCCAAGACTTATGAGGAGAACAGCTTTTTTTAAAAAGACTGGAAAGGCAAGTTCATGCCATAGTCAAGAGGGGAACGCTGGAGATAGTTACAAGTTACAACAACGTAGAAAGTTGCCCTTCACAGGGTCCTGAGGGGAAAAAAACTGGATATCGAGCCAAAGAAGGTAATATTAGGGGTTATGAGCAAATGTTTGGTCAAAAACATAGTTCTTAAGTTCTTAAACGGAGCAAAGGAGGTAGGCACTGAAGGTTTTAGGGAAGGAATTTGTCAGCATGGGACTGAGGTGGTTGTAGGTAGTATGGATAGAGGCAATGGCTGAACAAGATTTGGTGTGGGATAGGATAAAGGCTGCAGAGTCTGGAATGAGCTGATGTTGAGGGAGGCTGGAGGTTGAAAGGCTATCCATGAAAGCATCGGAATCCTAGAGTCTGGCAGTTACAAGGCATGGATAAGGGTTTCAGGAGAAGATGGGCTTAGGTTGTTGGTTAAATGGGTAGTGGATCGGGGGAAGGTATGAGATTAAAATATCAGCTCAGGGTTGAATAGGATACCAAACTTGCAAACAATTTAGTGACAGCCCCAGTTTGGGCCTTCTTCTATTCCAGGAACATGGAAGAGGATTATTAGTTGCTCCTCAAGAACAGGCACAATACCCAAGGAATTGACACTCTGGTTGCTAACTTTGGGGCACTGGCATGTGGCAATGAGCCATTCTGGAGTGACCTTGCAAGGGACCCCACTGCCAGGGCTCATGCCCCTTGACTGAGCTGCATCCATTCTTTTCATAGAACACTGCTTCAGGCATCCTTCCAGGCCTCCTTCAGCCATCCCCTTCAAGAACTCCGACCAGAAGAGCAACCCTACCACTTGGAGAAGTCCAAGAGCTCAGTGAAGCAGGCATTATGATGACCTGAGGAACAAGGCTTTTGTTGGCATGGCAGATGGAAGAAGCTGGATGGCCCCATGGTTTAGTGACTTCTCCCTGCATGTTCCCCTCCAGGCAACTCGGGCAAGCTGGGGGTTCCTCAACCCCAAGGGACAGAAGGAGGAGGCCTTCCCGCCTAACCAAGCAAGCATGGATGGAGGTTGCAAAGGAGGTCAACAGCTTTGGGGTCATCCAGAGAACCTGACTGGAAGGCAACCTGAAGTAGTCTCCCAGTGCTCTCAGTCCTTTAAAAACATGATGCCAGCACATCCATTGGCCAGTCCCAACCTGAAACCACTGAATGGTGGACCCCTGTCCCACATGCCCAACAACACCACCCCTCTGCACCACCCACCCCCCCTCCCCCCACCCCACCCCCCCAACCCCCACCCACCCCCACAAACCAACCAGCCATCAACTGGCTGGTGGCACAAGATTTCGGCAAGACTGGGGATCGGAGTTTGAGCCACCGGCTTCCAGTCCTACCTTCCATTCCTTGTCACTTCATGCAAAATTCTAGCCAATGCTTCGATTACCTTTCATCAGGACTCGGAAAAGTTCTAATAAAGGTAAGTGAAAAGGGGGAGGGTGGGAAAAAGAACAAAAGCAGAAGTCTATGATAGGGTGGAGGGCAGGAGGGATTAAATGACAAAAGGGTTAAAATAAAAATCAAGTGTGTCTAGAGGAGGTGTGAATGACAGAATCCATGAACAGCTACTACCCGAAAGTAAAAAAAAGGATAAAAAAGGGATAAACAAACCAGTAAAGAAAAATGAAATAAAATGGGGCATCTGCTGTAGAGTGTCTTGACAATGACAGGAGCCCCTAGGCAGGTTAACCAATGCACCTTGAATCTCAGTGTGCATTTTCCTCAGCATTGTCCTGTATGCTGTTCCATCGAAGTCTTCACCTGAGTTGCATGTAGTAAAACCTGTCTGCAATCTCACTCTCCAGTAAGCTGGAACATGAATCATCCTTTCTCCCTGGCCTGACTGCAGCCTGGTGGCTCACCACGTGTGGTCCCCAACTCTATACTAGCTTCAAACGTATTTGCAGCATCTGAGTTGACAACTGCAAGTGTCAGATCAAGCAGTGAGGCCTCTTCCTAAGTGCTGTGCTGTTGCTCTCTCTCTCTCTCTCTCTCTGTCTCTTCCTCCTTGGGCTGCTATGTACGGGCAGGTGCCAACTCTTCTGTGTCTGAAAGTAAAAAATCAGAAAGGGGAAGGCTGGGTGAGGAGGAGAGCAAAAAAATTCATTGTCATACCATCAACAATTTGCAGGCCATGTCAAGAGTAGGATATGGGTATGCTGGAAGTCGAGGAGAGGCATAAAGCAGGATCAGCCCGTCATCAACAATGTTCTCAACGATGTTGGATGCCAGGGGCTCTTTTGCTGCTGGCTCCATGATGCAGAGAATCATCTCCTCGATGGGACCTAGGAGGTGAGGACATACTGTCCCCATTTGTTGTGCTCTGCTCTTAGAGGCCAAGGGTAACTGCGTCCTTCAAGGGAGATGGCAGAATGCCAATGATTGTATCGTACTGTGTTTGGATAATGTGCCTGCCGCAGCTGAATAGATGGAGCTGGGTGGAAGGCTGGCATCATTGGAAAGTGTGTGAGGGTGAGTCAGAGTATCTGAGTGTTACACCTGAGTCCTGAGTGCCAGAAAGTGCTGCTGTCTGAGCGCTGCTGGGTGTGGTGCATTGAGCAACATGAGGGGTTAGTGGTGCAGTAAGTGTTAAGTCCTTTGAAGCTGCATTCAATGATCCTGACCACTGGGGTGAAGTCATTAGACTGCTTGTGACATTTCTGACAGGTCCTTTGGGCCAGAACCTTGCATTGAGCTCCCTGGCCACTTGCTGCCATTTTTTCCAAAGATCACTCCTTATGGCCTCTTGGGTTCCCATGGAACCATGATCCCTCTTCTCCTAGCTACCTCCATGAGTAAAGCCTCCAGCAACAAATCTGTGAACCTAGTAACCCTCTCTCTCTTACCTGGTGCCTCATTTGTGCAGCTTCTATATGCAGCCAGTGTCAGTACATGCAGCTGCCTTCCACTGAGTGCAGCTCTCCTTTAAGAGGAATGTGCTGGCTGCACCATGTGAGTGCAGCTCATGCTGCTCAGCCCCTTGCTGAGCACTCAGGCAGCCAGCAGCATGGGCCCTGCTCGGACTAATGCTACACTCAGGTAACTGAGGAGACAACATCAAGTTTGCATGCTGTCCTCCACGATGGCAATGGATACGGGCAGGTCATGAGCTGTGATCTCCACGTCTGAAAACAGGCCATAACTAATTTTTAACCCTCTGTTTCCTCCCTTCACCACCATTTAAAAGTTTTATTTTCATTTTTAAGTTTGTAAAGTTTTTTTTTATAATTTCTCTTTTGCCATCCGGCCATCTTGAATAGTGGACCATTGAAGTCTACACTAATTTAAATTTGACTGATCCGAGTGTTAGGCAGTGCCAGTTCCTGATTTTAAAATTTGTTCAAGTGACACAGTTACTTCCCAGATATTGGAGCAGATAGCTGTTTGTCTTCCACCACAAAGTATAAGAATTTCTTTACTAAGGTGGAATCTGTACACATCTCTCGCTCTCAGCGTCCCATATTGCCTTCATTCTGGCACTCTGACAGCTTGGGTTAATAAGTGACTGTTGCATGTTATATGTTCAATAGGTTTCACAAAGAGGTTCTGAGTCTTGTATGGTTGGACATTAGGTGTTTACTGATAACACATAATTAGGTACATATATACAGGGGATAGACCAAGCTATGAACTAGCTCTATGTTTGCATCTGCACAGGTCTTTGTCCAGGTCACAACTGACGCCAGTCCCAGGTCATGTGTCTCTTTACATCACACTGTGGATGACACTATTTCTCAGTCCGACATTAACCCTTGCTATGCCAGATACGTTTATACTACACCTCCCTCCAAGACTTTACCCAATGTATTTACATTACTATCATGCTACCCCTTCACCCACCCACTCCCCTCAAATCTATGACTTTATAAATTCAGATGGTCTGGAGGCTTGACAATTTTTCCCGATCTTGTTCTGGTCACATTTGGAGCAGTGGTAGGCTGAGTTGATTTGAGCAACCTTTTTTGATTTGGAGTTTGAGTTGTAGTCTGTGTTTCTGGCACTTGGTTGTCTTCTTCTGATATGCTTTTTCCACTTCTTGGAGTTGAACTTCCCTTTGTCAACTCCCTATCTGCTCCGCTCGAGGACCACTGGCTTGCTCTATTCTTTCCGGAGAGAGTATTCACTCCATTCATTTTTTTTCTGTGTGGTCCACTGTGACCTTTGTGAGAGATGAAGGTGTCACTCCATCGTTTGAATATTCCTCATCAGTGGACTCACTTTGCAGTTTGGCTTTGATCGCGACACCGTGCTCTTCCGTGTGCTCTGGGGAGTTGATGGTCGCTAGGTCATTGCTCCATCATCCTCTTGCAGCTTTGTGTGTGTTGGCTGGAGGTTGCAGTGTCTATGCCGTGGTGTTTACAGATAGTGTGATAGCAACTCCTGGAGCCTGGGATTGAGGCTCATTCTTCTGTTGTTGGTCATTTTCCTGTGTGTCTTTCACTCGAGACACAGTGGTAATTATCTGAAGGTTTCACTAGTCTGACCATAGAGGAGCTTCTCCGCCTGCAAATAAATTGAACAAACTGGCTCTGCGAAGAGTGAAGGCAATCCAGAGCTGAAGTCCCAGTCGAGAGTCTCTTGACTGGTGGGCTTCTTGGCTTTATGTAGTTGAAGGCAGAGGTTGTCTTGACGTCTTCTGCCATTTTTAATTTTTTAATTTTTTTATTCATTCATGGATGTGGGCCTCACTGGCTGGGCCAGCATTTATTGTCCATTCCTAGTTGCCCTTGAGAAGGTGGTGGTGAGCTGCCTTCTTGAACCGCTGCAGTCCATGTGGTGTAGGTACACCCACAGTGCTGTTAGGAAGGGAGTTCCAGGATTTTGACCCAGTGACAGTGGCGATATATTTCCAAGTCAGGATGGTGAGTGACTTGGAGGGGAATTTCCAGGTGGTGGTGTTCCCATCTATCTGCTGCCCTTATCCTTCTAGATGGTAGTGGTCATGGATTTGGAAGGTTCTGTCTCAGGAACTTTGGTGAATCCCTACAGTGCATCTTGTATGTGGTACACACTGCTGCTATTGTGCGTCGGTGGTGGAGAAAGTGGGTGTTTGTGAATGTGGTGCCAATCAAGCAGCCTGCTTTGTCCTGGATGGTGCCAAGCTTTTTGAGTGTTGTGGGAGCTGCACTCATCCAGTCAAGTGGAGAGTATTCCATCATACCCCTGACTTGTGCCTTGTAGATGACGGACAGCTGTGGGGAGTCAGGAGGCGGGTTCCTCATCACATGATTCCTAGTCTCTGACCTGCCACAGTATTTATATGGCTAGTCCAGTTCAGTTTCTGGTCAATGGTAATCCCCAGGATGTTGATAGTGGGGGATTCAGTGATGGTAATTCCATTGAACTTCAAGGGGCGATGGTTGGATTCTCTCTTGTTGGAGACGATCATTGCCTGACACGTGTGGGGTGCGAATGTTACTTGCTACTTGTCAGCCCAAGCCTGGATATTATCCAGGTCTTGCTGCATTTGGACATGGACTGCTTCAGTATCTGAGGAGTCACGAATGGTGCTGAACATCATGCAATCATCAGCGAACATCCCTGTTCTGGAGCTGAGATGACTGACCTCCAAAAATCACAACCATCTTCCTTTCTGCTAGGTATGACTCCAACCAGCGGAGAGTTTCCCCCCTGATTCCCATTAGCTCCAGTTTTGCTAGGGCTCCTTGATGTCACACTCTGTCAAATTGGCCTTGATGCCAAGGGCAGTCACTCTCACCTCATCTGGGGAGTTCAGCTCTTTTGTCCATGTTTGAACCAAGGTGGTAATGAGGTCAGGAGCTGAGTGGCCCTGGCGGAACCCAAACTGGGCATCAGTGAGCAGGTTATTGCTAAGCAAGTGCCGCTTGATAGCACTGTTGATGACCCCTTCCATTACTTTACCGATGATGGAGAGTAGACTGATGGGGCGGTAATCGGCCGGGTTGGATTTGTTCTAGATTTAAGGTTAAGGGCAACACAGGCATCTCTGCTCAAGAGAGAAAAAGAGATTGGTTTTGGATGATGTGCACGATTTCGAAAACCTGCTTGTCGCCAGATGTCAATAGTTCTAGGATCATATCTGTGAACATAAGTTGAATTCTTCCAAGCCCGGAGAGTAGTGTGCCTGTCATTCATAGCCAGAGGTCTCTCAGCCATGGTTCCTTATCCGTGAGTACTGTAACACTGATTGCCGTATCCAATTTGAAGTTGGTGAGGTGACTGTTTGCTGAGATGTCTGCATTTCAAAAAGAAAATCCAGGATCTTTGACATCACCCAAGTAGCACAGTTGGGTCTCTTCCTGGTGTGGTACCTCAACCTCCTGGATTGTCTTGGGATCCTCCGCCTGTCTGGATTTCTTAGCTTTGCGTAGCTTTCTGAAGTGTCCTGGGCAGTTTCAATTAAAACACTGCACTGAGATTGCTGGACATTGCTCTTGCCTGTGATGGCATTTGGCTTCACAGTGCTGACATGGTCGTCCACCCTCTTGTGGTTGGTTTATGTATTGTCTTCCTTGACCTGAAGTCTCTCTGCCCCTTTGTTGTTTCACTAGCTGAACTGTTGGGATTGCTCTGTACCATGGTTTGCTTCTGCCACGTAAAATAGATCAGTGCTGTTGGTGGATTTCACACTGTCTGACCATCTGGATGGCCTGTAGTATATTTGAAAGGGCATTGTCAGCCACTCCAACAACAATTCTGTCCTTTATGAGCTCTGACTTAAGGTCACTGTGGTCACAGCCTACAGCCAATCAGTATAATTTGTTTATATAAGAGTGAAGTGGTACTCCATGCTGTTGGACACATTTGTTGAATTTTGATGTCTCTAAAATTTTGTTGCTTCTTAGATTAAAATATGTATCAAATGAGTTTAGAACTTTCTCAAATTTACCTGAGCATTTGTTTATTCCATGACTCACAATAACATCATCGGCCATTGGACCTACTGAATAAAATAGTGTATTCACATGTTCAGCTTTTATCTTCTTATCTGTTGAAACTATTATGTATCATAAGAATTTTTTCTACCAAAGTCCTCAACTTTGTGTTTGGTCTGGCCCTTGGATCAATCCAAATTGGTCTGCTAATATTGATTTGTTGTCTATGGCTGCTTTAAAGTTCAGGTGAGTCCAGCTTTCAATGCTGCGCATGTTTTAAAGATGGCGCCACAGTAACCAATTTTCAAAGGGTGTTCCCATTGCGTTTTGATGGGCTCCTGCAGCGATGGCGGTCCCAACCTCTTTGGGGTTTAGTTTTGTGCAGTGATTTACTCAATCAACTATTCTGGACCTTCCCTGCGATATAGAAGGATTTTCAGATGTTTTGCAATCAATTCCCAGCTTTGGCTGAAGTTTGTAAACCTTCTGCTTTTTTTTTTTCTTACAATGAGCTCAGCCGCCATGTGGTATGGCACTGAGTCTGAACCTGGGCTGGAAATAGGCTGTGCCCACTTTTTTACAGCACTGAAGCTTCTTAAACTATTCCTGGCTTAGAACTGAATTTTTTGCTCACCCCTGCTAGGTCCTTTGACTCTGCATTCTGTGAGCATTCAGAATGGAACTCCATGAGATCTTGTGGATTCCTCAGCTGCACAGCACAGTTTTTTCTTCTGCCTTTTAGCTTCCAATTCTGCAATGGAGCTTCTTTCAGGCGATCTCCCTCCATGTGTTCACTTCAGGTGCTTTCAGTCAGGTCAGAATGCTGTTCCTTTAATTTTCCAGCTTTTGAATTTCTGCTCCAGTTTCTCTGAGGTTCTGTGTTTTTTCCATTAGCTGCCACGGTGTTGTATGTTGTATGTTCAGTAGATATCACAAAGAGGTTCTGTGTCTTGTATGGTTGAACATTAATTGATTATTGGTAATACGTAACTATGTACATAAATACAGGGTATAGCCCAAGCTATCAGTTAACTCCATGCTTGCTTCTACACAGTTCTCTGCCCAGCCCGCAACTGAAGCTTGTCTCAGGTCCTGTGTCTCATTACATCACACTGTGCGTGGTACTGTTTCCCAGTCCCACATTAATCCTTGTTATGTCAGATACCCTTATAAGAACAAAGAAAAGTACAGCACAGGAACAGGCCCTTCGGCCCTCCAAGCCTGCGCCGATCATATTGCCCGTCAACTAAAACATTTTGCACTTCCAGGGTCCGTATCCCTCTATTCCCATCCTATTCATGTATTTGTCAAGCTGCCTCTTAAACATCACTATCGTACCTGCTTCCACCACCTCCTCTGGCAGCGAATTCCAGACACTCACTACCCTCTGCGTAAAAAATTTGCCCCACACATCTCCTCTATAGTTTTCTCCTCTCACCTTAAATCTATGTCCCCTAGTAATTGATTCTTCCACCCTGGGAAAAAGCTTCTGACTATCTACTCTGACCATGCCACTCATAATTTTGTAAACTTCTATCAAGTCGCCCCTCAATCTCCATCGCTCTAGTGAGAACAATCCGAGTTTATCCAGCCTCTCCTCATAGCTAATAACCTCCAGACCAGGCAGCATCCTGGTAAACCTCTCCATATCCTTCTAGTAATGCGGTGACCAGATTTACACGCAATATTCCAAGTGTGGCCTAACCAAGGTTCTATACAGCTGCAGCATGACTTCCCAGCTTTTATACTCAATACCCCTGCCAATGAAGGCAAGCATGCCATATGCCTTCCTGACTACCTGATCCACCTGCGTTGCCACTTTCAGTGACCTGTGGACCTGTACACCCAGATCCCTCTGCCCGTCAATGCACTTAAGGGTTCTGCCATTTACTGTATAATTCCTGCCTGCATTAGACCTTCCAAAATGCATTACCTCGCATTTGTCTGGATTAAACTCCATCTGCCATTTCTCCGCCCTAGTCTCCAACCAATCTATATCCTGTTGTATCCTTTGACAATCCTCTTCACTATCTGCAACTCCTCCAACCTTAGTGTCGTCTGTAAACTTATTAATTAGCCCAGTTACATTTTCCTCCAAATCATTTATGTATACTACAAACAGCAAAGGTCCCAGCACTGATCCCTGCGGAACTCCGCTAGTCACAGCTCTCCATTCAGAAAAGCACCCTTCCACTGCTACCCTTTGTCTTCTATGACCAAGCCAATTCTGTATCCATCTTGCCAGCTCACCTCTGATCCCTGCGACTTTACCTTCTGTACCAGTCTGCCATGAGAGACCTTGTCAAAGGCTTATACTACATTGGCAAGTAACATTCACACCATATAAGTGCCAGGCAATGACCATCTCCAACAAAAGAATCACAGAATCACAGAATTGTTATGGTGTAGAAGAAGGCCATTTGGCCCATCGTGTCTGCACCAGCTCTCTGATCATTTTAACTTAGTGCCAATCTCCTGCCTTTTCCCCGTAACCCTGCACATTGTTGCTATTTAAATAATTGTCCAATGCCCTCTTGAATGCCTCAATTGAACCTGCCTCCACCACATTCCAGGCAGTGCATTCCAAACCCTAACTACTCGCTTTGTGAAAAAGGTTTTTCTCATCTCGCATTTGCTTCTTTTGTAAAACACTTTAAAACTGTGCCCTCTGGTTCTCGATCCGTTTACGAGCAGGAACAGTTTCTCCCTATCAACTCTGTCCAGACCCCTCATGATTTTGAAAACTTCTATCAAGTCTCACCTTAGCCTTCTCCTTTCCAAAGAAAACAGTCCCAAATTCTCCAATCTTTCCTCATAACTGAAGAGTCTCATCACTGGAACCATTCACTTAAGCCTCTCTGAACTCTCTCCAATGCGTTCACATCTTTCCTATAGGGTCCCAGGACTGTACACAGTACTCTAGCTGAGGTCTAACCAGTGTCTTATGTAAGTTCACCAAAACCTTCCGTTCTTGTACCCTATGCCCCTATTAACAAAGCCTAGAATGCTGTATGCTTTAGAAACAGCTCTCTCTACCTGCCCTGCCACCTTTAAAACTTATGTACAAATACACCCAGGTCTCTCTGCTCCTGCACACCCTTTAGAATAATACCGTTTATTTTATACTGTCTCTCCATGTTCTTTGTACCAAAGTCTATGACCTCACACTTCTCCGCATTGAAGTTCATCTGCCGCCTATCTGTGTACTTCACCAATGTGTCAATGTCCTCCTCACAGTTTACAATTCTCCCAAGTTTTGTGTTGTCCACAAACTTTGAAATTGTCCCCTGCACACCAAGATCTAGATCATTTATATATATCAGGAAAAGCAAGGGTTCCAATACCGACCCCTGCGGAACTCCAATACAAACCTTCTTCCTGCCCGAAAAATACCCATTAACCATTTTAGTTTTCTATCCCTCAACCGATTTTGTATTCATATTGCTACTGTTCCTTTTATTCCATGACCTATAACTTTCCTCGCAACTCTGTTGAGTGGCACTGTATTGAACACCTTTTGGAAGTCCATATACACCATATCAACAGCCTTGCCCTCATCAACTATCTCTGTTCACTGTTCAAAAAACTCCAGCAAGTTAGTTAGTCAGAATTTTCCTTTAACAAATTCATACTGCCTCTTCCAAATCCATGCTGACTCTTCAATCCACAATTTTCCATATGACTATTAATTCAATCCCGAATAATTGTTTCTAGAAATTTCCCCACCACGGAAGTTAAACTGACTGGTCTGTAATTGCAGGGCAGACTTTTACAACCTTTTTTGAACAACGGTGTAATTCTCCAGTCCTCCGGCACCTACACCGAATCCAGAGACCATTGAAAGATTATTGCCAGTGCTTCTGCAATTTCCATTCTCACTTCCCTCAATATTCTTGGATGCATCTCATCCAGTCCCGGTGCCTTATCAACTTTAAGTACCGACAGCTTATCCAATACCTCCTCCTTATAAATTTTGAACCCTTCTAATAACTGAGTTTCCTCCTCTGTCACCATGGCCTGGGCAGCATCTGCCCCATAGGTAAAGACAGATGCAAAGTATTCATTTAACACCTCAGCCATGCCTCTTGCCTCTATGTGTAAATCCCCTTTTTGGTCCCTAATCTTCCCTACTCCATCTTTCACCACCGTTTTAATTTGATGTGTTTTTTCCCGCCAACCTTTGGTTCCAGTCTATCTGGCCCAGCTCCGTTCTTGCCCCAATGAAGTCTGCTCTCTGCCAGTCAATTATTCTTACTCTGGATGACCAATGTAATTTTCCACCATCATCCTAAACACAATGATCATTGTCTCCTTAGTGTTCCCCCACTATCACTTGATCTACTTGGCCCACCTCATTCCCAAGAACGAGGTCTAGCAGTGCCTCCTTTCTTGTTGGACTGGACACATACTGTAGGAAATTCTCCTGAACACAATCTAGGAACACTTGTCCCTCACTGCCCCTTACAATACCACTATCCCAGTATGGGTAATTAAAGTCCCCCATTATAATTACTCTATGATGTTTACACCTTTCTGTAATTTCCTTGCAGATTTGTTCCTCTATATCTTTCCGGCTAGCTGGTGGTCTATATATTACACTGAGCAATGTAATTGCACCCTTCTTATTCCTTAGCTCTAGCCAAATCAATTCTGCCCTCCGATCCTCTGACAAATCCTCTTTCTCCAGTACTGCAATACTCTCCTTAACCAAATAGGCTATCCAGGGAAAATCGTTAATTGACAGAATGAGAAACATTCTTTCCCCATCTTTCCTACAGAAAACAGTGAAAAGAAACAGGAAGATAACGAGAGAAGAAATAGAGAAAGAATTCCATGCACTAAAGTGTATTGTATGTTATTTTTCGTGTTTGGAAGGAACGAGAAGGAGGTATGGAGAAGAAATGACTCACAGCAATATTACAGCTATGAATTTTCTCAGAATTGCACTAAGTGCGGTAGCGGGCTGGTAAAATGGAGTCCTACCCGCCAGTGACAACGACGGGTTTTCACGCCGTATCTTCCCGAACCTGCCTCATTATATATTCACTCCCATGAAACACGCCGTTTCCACGGCGGGTGGGCTCTCATTCGCCCGCTCGCCATAACCCCGCTGTTGCATCATGCCACCCACCATCTTTAAAAGGCAGCTGCCAGCAAAGTGCTCATCGCCACCAGCTCACCACTGCTGCCTGGGAGACATGGAGCAAAGGAAAAAAGACTGCAGTGCCCCGCTTCAACGACAGATCCCCTGAGCAACTGCTGGATGCCTTGGGGGCCCGCCAGGATGTGCTCTACCCCTGCTCTGGCCATAGGATGGGACCTAGCTTTAGAGTAGCCTCAGGATCACAATCTGGTGAGCACATCGCACTTTCTGATCCACAGCAGGCGGAGGCAGGGACTTCCCAGGTCGCCGGCACTCGAAGGACTGCTGGAGACCAGAACGTTGCTGAGTCCGAGTCAGAGGACGAGCCTCTGGACTCAGTCATGGCACAGTTGTTGGAGCTGCAAAGGCAAGCTCGGGAACATCAGGAAGGGATGTCCGCTGCACTCCTCAGATTGCAAGGCACTGATGGAAAAGCCCATCTGTCTTCAGACTGAGGTGATAGTGCCGGCATTGCAATGCACCTAGGCCAACACTGGCAGGATGGTGGCTGCCATGGAGACCTTAGCCCAGGACGTCACTCCTGCACTGCTGCGTGGGCTTAACCCCATCGCTGATGCCATAGTTGGCCTCCAATAGTGTGTATGTGAGAGGAGTGCTGGGCAGCTTGATCTCACTCCAGCTACCCCTTCCACTCACAGAGTCAGCCAGGGGCCCTCGGGCACTCATAGGGAGGGGGATCAGCAGGTGCACACTCCGGGGCCATCCACCCAGGTGACTCTGGGAGTGACCAGCCCATCTGACTCCCCTCTTCCTGTGACCTCTGCAGATCCAGCTTCACAGGCCGAGGAGGGTGCCATTGCCACACAGCAGGACAACAAAAGCAGGCCAGGGCCCTCCAAGTCTTGGTCCTCCAGAGGACACCTGCCAAAAATCATCACAGACAGGGCGTAGAAGTCAGCAGGTTGCCTCCACCTCTGCTGTGGATGTCCAGGGAGCACCAAGATGTAGCGGCAGGGTTAGGAAAGTTAAGAAGATGTAGTTGCACAGCCTGGGTGCGGGTTTTAATCACTTGTACATAATGTTCACTATTGTCAGTAAACTCCCAAGAATGTCTCCCTGCCTATGGCTCCTTGTTCTGGTGAGCAGTGTTCATGTCACTCAGATATGAAACCTTTCTGCACAAGATAAAGGCAGGTGTCTCAGTCCAGGGCCTCTTCCCTGTGCTTTGTGCGGCCTTCAGGCCACAGCGATGGTCCAGCCTCACACTCCCTGGAAACATTACTGATGCCTGCACCTCTGCAGTACTGGTCATTGCTGCCAGAATGTAGTGGGCAGGCGCCACAGAGTTCTCTCATACTCTCTGTGTGCTCTCAGAACCTTTAAGGTGGGCCTGGCCCCCATCACACCAGCATCTGTGACCAGTGGTGCTGTGCACCAGCTCCTGAAGGGCTGAGGTGCTGAAGGTGGACACAGCATCAGATGCACCCAAAGTTTCATGGCTGCGTCTCTGAGATGGCCCTGATCATGGAGCGCAAGTCAGCTGCCCTCGGCCAGACAGGAGTCAGACATTCTCAGAGGCCATGTGAAGGTCTACGGAGTGTCCTCACTGCATGTTGTCATCATCCTTCTGCGATTGAGCGAATATTAGAACCTCCAATGCATCTCCATGACAGGAGCATTCTCTCAGAGGGTAATGGTGCTGAGATAAGCCAGACTGGAGTCAAACGTTCATACCTGCGATGTGAGGATCTACGGGGACACCTCACTGCATGTTGTCATCATCCTCCACAAATCTGGCAACTATAAGGGCCTCCTGAGTGTGCCTGCCTCATCTAGCCAGTGTGAGAGCCTCATCCCCATCATAAACACCACTGAGGGCCCCCTCACCCTCATCCCCGTCAGCGTCCTCCTCATCAGAGGAGACATCCAGCTCCTCCATCTCCTCCTCAGCCAGCTCCTCACCCCGTTGCAGCGCCAGGTTGTAAAGGGCACAGCAGACGATGACGAGGCGTGACACCCTCTGTGGACTGTATTGCAGGGCTCCACCAGATCGGTCCACGCACCAGAACCACATCTTCAGCATCCCGATGGTCTGCTCCACCAAGTTGTGAGCTGCTACATGAGCCTCATTATAACGTCGCCCTGCTGCAGTCTGAGGTCATCACACGGGTGTCATCAGCCACGGCATCTGCAGGTAGCCCCTGTCCCCAAGGAGCCAACCCTGCAGCCTCTGTGGACCCTGGAAGACTGCAGGCATCTGCGAGTGACTCAGGATGTAAGCGTCGTGCAGACTCCCTGGAAACTGTGCGCATACCTGCAGGATGTGTTTCTGGTGGTCGCACACCAGCTGCCTGTTCAGTGAGTGGAAGCCCTTGTGGTTGATGAAGTCCACTGAGTGTAGTGATGGAGACCTGAGCACCACATGGGTGCAGTCAATATCACCCTGCACCTGTGGGAATCCCGAGATCAGGGTAAATCCAATGGTTCTTGCATCCTGGCTGTCCCGGTCCCGGACGAAATGCACAAAGTTGTGTGCCATGGAGAGGATGGCATCTGTGACCTCATGGATGCATTTGTGGGTGGCAGATTGTGATATTCCACAGAGGTCACCTGTGGAGCCCTGAAAGGAGCCACTGGCATAGAAATTGAGCGCCACGGTCACTTTCACAGCCACTGGCACTGGATGCCCTCCATGTCCCCTTAAGTGCCAAGTCCTGCAGTAAGTGACAGATGTGAGCCGTCAGGTCCCTAGACATGCACAGTCGTCAGCGACACTGGTTCTCAGTCATCTGCAGGAATGACAGGCAGCGTCTATAGACCCTGGTTGTCGCTAGGCGCCAACCAGCCACAGCTCGCTGTCGCTCCTGGGCAATGTATGCGGGAGACCCTACTGCCCCTTCTTCATGAGGTTGCTGCTTCTGCCTTTGCACAGCCAGGAGCCTCAGTCGCTCTCTCCTCCATCTTCTATGGTCTCTGTAGGCCATCAGGCACACAGCTAGGTCACCAGGATCCATGATCCTAACGTGGTCCTCCTGCAGCATGAAAGAGAGAGAGAGACGTGGTTATCATGGCTGTACTTAGCACCTTTCCTGGCCCTGTGTGATCGCCCCTTAACGCTTCCCAGAGAGTGCTGGTCACCCCTCGGATGGCCAGAGATGAGTGCGCTGCATGGCTGCCCTGTCAACCTGCGACATGGGGGACACTGGTCCCAACCAGGATGCTGAGATTGCAAGAGGCTGTGAGCACCTCCAGCAGTGACTGCTACATGGCCAGCATTGGCGAGGAGATAGTACAATGTGTGCAGTCCAATTGCTCCCCGGTCCAATAAAGTGGTGGCAGATTCAAAGTCTGTGCCAGGTGGGTGGGGGGGTGTTCGGGGGTGGGGTGGGGGGTAAGGTATGGATGCTTGGTGGCCCTTTGGTGCCTCTACGATGCTTGCGTGGGTGGGCAGGCTAGGAGCCCGACCCCAATCATATCACTGTGGCTGTGCCTGATCTGTCTCAGTTGCAGAAGCAGTCAGTTTATACAGGCGTTCCGAATGCATGGCCACTTCCCTTGCTTACCCTACCCCCCACCTGTGTACAGGATGCAGCGCCAGGGCAGCACTTGACACCCAACCCCCTCAGCAGTCGCCTTCGAGGCTGGCCAGCAATTGCCCCCAAACACCCCCACCCCTCAGCAGTCACCTATGGGGCCAGGTATCAGTTTCCCCGGCGTCTCTGAGGCCTGTAAACAATGGTTGAGCTGTGGAGAACGCTGCTGCTCACTCACCACAGTTCCCCCAAAGTGAAGGCCGCCAAGTGCATGTCACCTGCGTGCTGTTGTGAAATACATCGACGTGCTTTCTCATTGACGATGATATGACGGGGCTCCAAGGGCCTGGCAGGATGGCCTTTTAATTATATGGTAATGTATTACAATTAGCTCCCCACCGACCGATGGCGGGAAATGCGGTGCGCCATCACGCCATCATGAAGTGGATCCTGCCATATGTTCCGCACACGCCACTTATCACGCCAGCTGCCAGAGGACTCAGAAAATTCCGCCATTGTTAAAATAGAAATTATGATCAAGAGATTAGGGCCTGGAGTTGAGAGATCTTTAAATGGTGAATGGACTTGGATGTCATAAGAAGAAAAGCACAGAATATTCATCCATTCTCCCATTTGCAATGTTCAAACATAGCCTCGGCATACTGCAGACAAATACCCCTCCCCTTCTCCAGCACAATAACACAGCAATCATTGTTCACCGTGCAGTATACAAATTATGCTTGTCCCAGTAAATGTTTATCCAGCCCACAAGATAGAAAAGGAGGTAAGATGAAAATACATGTGGAAATATTAGAATAACTAGATAATCATGGTCTTTCAACGCTAAACTAAGCCTTAATTTTTATACAGCCTTTAGAAAGATTTTATAGGTGTTAAGATAATATAAGGTAAAAATTATGTCATGGTGAATCTGGCAGCCAAATTGTATTGTTGAAGAGATTTAAAGCAGATGTGACCTTCAGTAAAAAGAAAGCATTGTGCAAGTCTGAAAATTCAGTTTACATTCAGGTCACAAATCAATTTTAACAAATCTGTTTTGTGCAAAGACAACAGTAATTGAACTTTTGTCTTTATATTAATTTATTATTTTTGTGGAGTTTGATGATTATAGCTTTGAAATTAAAAGAAGCTGGAGAATAAAAACACACCCCCTCCTCAATCCCTCCACCCACAAATGAAAGTTATTGTCCATCTGGAAATGCATTTATGCAGTGCATCAAAGGTTTATAATCTCAGCTCCATTCAAGAGTCGTATTGAACTTTTAGCCTGCTGTGAAAGTATTTATCGTTATAATTAAAATATTGTTTAAGAAACAAGAATACTATTTTTCAAAAATGTGAATATTCATGTTGTTCCACGTAAGAGAGACTCAGCACTGCCAAATTACTGATGTCACTACTTGTAACAAGGACTTCAAAAATTCCCAAAGTAATTTTTTTTATTCTTTCATGGGATGTAGACATCGTTGGCTAGGCCAGCATTTGTTGCCCTTTCCTAATTGTCCTGGAGAAGTTGGTGGTGAGCTGCCTTTTTGAACCATTGCAGCCCATGTGCTGTAGGTACGCCCATAGTGCTGTGAGAAAGGGAGTTCCAGGAATTTGATCCAGTGACAGAGAAGGAAGGGTGATATCATTCCAAGTCAGGATGTGTGTGGCTTGGAGGGAAATTTGCAGGTGGTGGTGTTCCCACCCATCAGCTGCCCTTGTCCTCTAAGGTGGTAGAGGTTGCAGGTCTTGGAAGCAGTCTTTTTTGCTTTGTGCCGTTACTTGCTCAGAGCAACTTACAGCAAGCATTTTCCTGGGTTGACACCCTTTCTGAATTTCTCTGGTGTCACCTCAGAAATCAGGGATTGTGTCCTTTGAAATTTGTTAGGGGTTTTAGAACATAAGGGGTAATATCATGTATTTGTGCTCCATTGGGCTGGGCAGACTCTTCAAATCGCCCCTATAAAATATTCAAGCCGTTCAACCATGGAACACTCATCTTCCACTGAACCATCCACAATTTGTAATATGGATTTACCCTTACTACTATGTCCTTGTGAAGGAGCTGAAATGTCAGGTAAATGTCAAAGGAGGAACACGCTGTAAAATTTCTCTCTGCATCCTAAAGTTAGTCAAGCAAAAGCTCCAGGATATCATGTATATTGATTTACCTGGTCTGGTTGCGTTCAACGAAGAACATTTCTATGTTTTGAAGAGAGCGGAATGATAGATTCCCTTTCGGACCATTTATATCAAAAGCATTCATTTATGATGAGAAAAAACAGGAAAGCAACTTCCAGATTTTGCCTTCTTTAAGGTAAGCACAGTATGTACCTCAGAAAGATCATGGGACCTGCATAAGTCCAACATGTGCAGTTAAACTAGATTGTTTTTGACTATTCATAGTTAGGCAGCTCGGAACTACAGAAGACTTGCTGCTTGTTACAATAAAGCAATCATGTTATTCTCCAGAAACTTGACTTTAACACAGTTTTTAGTTAATTAAAATCCTTTAGCTTCTAAAAAGTGGCTCATCCATGCAGCACCCTCTGCATTAAAATGCACAGAGGGACCAGGGAACTGGAAGAATATAGGTACATATTTTTAGACTTCAAAAGAAGTTTTGAAAATGAGTAACGTTAAAATATAAAAAAGGGCAAAGAAAATAGGTGAGTAAAGAGAACAGGAATAAAAGCAGGACCAGCAAGGTTAGCACAGGCAGTGTTCCCAATTTTTATTGAAATAAAATAGTGCTTTTTATATTTAATTAAGTATTTTTATGTTATTGCTCCGTAAGTTATCCCAGATACATGAGCATCTTTATTACTGTAAAATTTCAGTGTCACGGTTCCAACAGTGAAAACAAATCAACAATCAGTCAGTGTAGAAAGTAGAGGGTGGAATTTTCCATGCCCTG
Organism: Cetorhinus maximus; assembly: GCF_964194155.1. Taxonomy (NCBI): domain Eukaryota; kingdom Metazoa; phylum Chordata; class Chondrichthyes; order Lamniformes; family Cetorhinidae; genus Cetorhinus; species Cetorhinus maximus. The sequence continues at coordinate 85,307,520 of NC_135879.1, forward strand.
CCATGGCGGGTTTGATGGCGGGCAGGTGGGTAGGGGGTGGGTGGGGGGTGGGGGAGGCGGGTGGTTTGGGGGCGGGTTGTGGGTGGGGGGGGGCGACAATATTACAGGAGCTGAAAAATCAGTTTCCGGTCGGCATCTTCCAACCCCGCCCACCGTGGCTGGTCACGATTCCCACCAGAGGCCAGCATGAAACCGATTTGCACCCCATTCATAGGATGCATATGAAGGCCCGACTGGAATCGCCCCTCACTCCCCAACTCCGCTGCCCAATCATCTGCACCATCAGCAGGAAATCATGCCAGTCCAGAGCACGTCTGGACCAATGTGGTGTGTACATGTCGGCACTTTCCTGAAGAAGGCCTGGGGCAGCCTCAGGAGCTCGGGATCCATAAAGGAGGCCTCCAGCGACCCGACCCTGGAACACCACGTGCAGCAGTGGGTGGGAGGAGCATCAGCCACGTGAATCTTCTCTGCGCAGCAGCATCCAGGAGGCGGCCGCTCTCGGCGCAGCAACTTCCAGGGTTCGGACCTTCAAGCTGTAGGTGGAAGGCTTGTAGGCAGAAGGTACTGGCGGGCAGCAACGTTCTGTGCTCGGGGGGTGGCATTGGGGGGCAAGTGGGAATAGACAGGGAAGAGAGGAATGAAGAGGTGGGGTAGGTGTGGATGCCTACAGGAGGGTAGGGGAGGTTGGGGATGGTAGATTCTGTGGGGGTTATGGAATGGGTGAGCGGGTATGGAGCGGAAATATTGGAAGGGCTGTATTGGAGCATGGGCATGAATGGGCATGGGGAGTGTAGAGGTGTGAAGGGGCGGGTGGTATAGGACTGTTGGCAGGTATGGGGGATTCAGAGGCAAGGGTCAGTGGAGCCAATGGAAGGTTCCTGGGGGACATACTGAGGGTACTGGTGGTAGGATAGGATGGTGACGGTTAAAGGGGGCAATGGGAGCTGGTAGGGTGGGGGGACGAAGGTGTGGCAATGAGGATGAGGACGAATGAAGGGGCACTGAGGGATGCTGGAGGGGATGCAGAAGGTGACGTGGATTCTGGGGATCGGCAGAATGTTGGTGGGGGGGGCATGCATATCGTAGTGGGGGTGGGCTGTTTGGGAAGGGAGGGGACTTCTACGTTTACCTATACAGGATGGAAGGTGATAGGGGAGGGTTGAAGGGTGACCATGGGGTGGTCAAAAGTGATTCCTGGGGGGGAGGTCAATGGTTATGGGGGAAGAGGGCATGGGTGATGGGGCGAGGGGAATAGGTATTAGAATATACTTTGAAGCTTGCTACCTCCATGGCTGCTCACAACTATGCAGAGCCTTGAGGTCGAGGTTTTGAGATGCTGCATGGGAGTAGGGTTTCAGGGGTGGGTAGGGATGCAGGTCATCTCAGCTGGACAACTGATGGGGAACCCCAGCATGCTAAGCCCCTGGGACAGATGGGAGAGTGAAGGGCTAAGGTTCATCATGTGTGGGAGACTTCTTGCATATGGCTCGCAAGGCTCCTGCCTCCCTGCACATGCCTGATTCCGGGGGTCGTGGGGTGTCCCTCGGAAGATAGTGGTGGGGGGATGGGTGGTGCGTGCAAGACTTAAGGACTATCACAAATAAGCGACGTCAGACATGATTAAAGCACAAACGAAAGTGTGATATGTGTAACAATCATAGTGCATGCGTGCAACCTCCTGTGCATTCAAAACATTTTTCAGAAGTTTTCTTTCTCTGCCATTTCTTCTAAGTGCTCCCCCGCAACATCTTTGTTTTAAATTCATTCACGGGATGCGGGCTTTGCTGGCTGGGCCAGCATTTATTGCCCGTCCCTAGTTGCTCTTGAGAAGGTGGTGGTGAGCTGCCTTCTTGAACCGCTGCAGTCCATGTGGTGTAGGTACACCCACAGTGCTGTTAGGAAGGGAGTTCCAGGACTTTGACCGAGCGATAGTGCAGGAATGGTGATATATTTCCAAGTCAGGATGGTGAGTGACTTGGAGGGGAACTTCCAGGTAGTGGTGTTCCCATCTATCTGCTGCTCATGTCCTTCTAGGTGGTAGGGGCATGGGTTTGGAAGGTGCTTTTGAAGGAGCCTTGGTGAATTCCTGCAGTGCATCTTGCAGATGGTACACACTGCTGCTACTGTGCGCGGTGGTGGGGGGAGTGAATGTTTGTGGATGGGGTGCCAATCGAGTGAGCTGCTTTGTCCTGGACGGTGTCAAGCTTCTTGAATGTTGTGGGAGCTGCACTCATCCAGGCAAGTGGGGAGTATTCCTTCACACTCCTGAGTTGTGCCTTCTAGATGGTGGACAGGCTTTGGGGAGTCAGGAGGTGAGTTACTTGTCACATGTTTCCCAGCCTCTGACCTGCTCTTGTAGCCACAGTATTTATATGGCTAGTCCAGTTCAGTTTCTGGTCAATGGTAACCCCCAGGATGTTGATAGTGGGGGATTCAGTGATGGTAATGCCATTGAATGTCAAGGGGTGATGGTTAGATTCTCTCTTGTTGGAGATGGTCATTGCCTGACACTTGCGTGGCGTGAATGTTACTTGCCACTTGTCAGTCCAAGCCTGGATGTTGTCCAGGTCTTGTTGCCTTTGGACATGGACTGCTTCAGTATCTGAGGAGTCGCGAATGGTGTAGGGGTGGAGGAAGCTACTGACCGGTTGGCCCTGCTGCCTTGGATGACCTTGGTGGCCGTCCTCTGGAGACTCGAGGCCTGGAGGGCCCTGCCTTAGTTCGACTGTTCTGCTGTGAGGCAGCTGCTCTCTCTGTGGCCTCAGAGGACAAAGGGTCACAGGCAAAGGAGATTCCAAAGGGCCAGGTACCCTCAGAGAGTCCTGAGTGGAGGTCCCAGGGGTGTCTAACTGCGGCTCCTCCCTTTGGGTGCCCAAAGGCCCCTGCCTGACTCCTTGAGAGGAAGGGATGGTTAGAGGGAGATCCTCCTCTCATGTATCCACTGCAAAAACTCACCCATGGCTTCAGTGATGGAGTGCAAGTCTGCACGCATCCCTGGCAGAACCTGCTGGACCAAGTTACCCACCACCCTTCCCACAGAGACCTCCATGCATGCACAGGTTGCACCATTTCATCAGCCAGATGGTGGATTGTCACCTCCATCTCGCATGCCACTATGTTGAGCGCCACGCCATCTCTGCCTGCTTACCCCCATCTCTTGCTGCCTCTCCAGCATCTCTTGGAAGGCCAGAGACCGGTCATTGGGCACAAACCTTATAGGTGCTCTTCCCCAGCACCCCTCCAAGTGCTGGTGAGCTTGGCTGACCCTGCCTCCTCCTGCTGTGGACACGTGTCCATGCAGCGACCACCAGACTGTGAGACCCTTCCTAAACTGGAACTAATATCCACCAAGGTATATGTCTAGGCTGGTGGAGAGTGCAGGTGTCTGCTGTGATGCCTCTAGAGGTGCACTTTCTTCCTCTGTGATATCCTCGCTCCTCTTTGGACTTGTCCAAATGCTGGACAGGGCTTCCTCACTTTCGGCCCTTGCCCTTTTCCTGGTGGCACCTGTAAGTGAGAGAGGGGAGTGCAAGTGACTGCATAAGCTGCCTCCATCATGGCGGCATCCTTGGCCCTTAGGTTTTTATGATGTGCATGGATCCTTACTGGATGGAGGCCGCAAGCCAATCTCTCCATCTCCAATGGGTCTGTCCCGTTCCACCCCTGCCGGCTGGGCTGCCTGCTCCTCGATGTCGGTCAGTTCGTCTAAGTGTGACTGGCTCCCACCCCTGTCTTCTCCCTCTCTCTTCTATTGTAGCTTAATTTCTCCTGCACAAAGAGAGAAAATGGGGTTGAGAGCAATTGGGTTTCCAGTATCTTTCTCAAGCTTCTAGTCTTACGAATAACCCACTGGATTTTGTGCCATGTGATTGATGCACTGCAAGTTGTCAAGGAGCATTCTGAGACAGCAGGCTCCAGAGTGGTGAGCCCATGCGGGTTTAAGGATAAAGCTCAGAGAGACATGGCATTAATGACGCTTGCTGATGCTCTCAATGCCTGATCCCTTCCCCTCCTCACCACTTCCACCCTTTCCAGACACATGTGAGCTCTCTGTGTGGAAGGGTGAGGGACCCATGGTGGCCTCTTCACCTGCAGACTAGATGGACTGCAGTGCAGCCATGAGACATCGCCTTATCACGTAGCCACTGAGGCCCATGTACCCTGTATCATTCATGAGGTGAGTGTGAGCAGCTGAGGGTTCACTTACCCTGGCAGCGCGGTTGAGGTCATTCATCCTTTTTCGGCACTGCAGGGCAGCCCTCTGCTGGAGGCCCAGGGCACTGACTGCCCTGGAGACTTGCTCCCATGCAGGGTTCGTTTCCCTGTTCACCCTCCTCGTCCTATCGGTGGATAGGGGATGCCCCTCCTGGCCTCCATTTGGTTGAGCAGGATGCCCAGGGAGGCATCGCTGAATTTGGGTCCTCTTGCGGCCATCTCCTCAATCAGCGTTGTGTAGGTTGTTGGCTGGACACTTTTTAAATGTGGCACCCAGATTTGATGGCGGGGCACATACCTCACTGCACAAAACGTCAGGAAACCCCAGACTGCATAATTAATGACGTCGATGTCACGTGATACTGCGCAAATTCCCAATGGCCTTCATGGTGGGAAACGCTCCCCATCCCTGCCTCCCCATGGAACTTAGTCTCAGAAGGGAAAATTCCACCCAGAGCTTCTTTAAAGTTAGCACAGTCCAAGTTAAAATATTAATTAAAGCATTGTTTGACACTGGATGTTATAATCCGAAAATTGGAGTGAATGGGCAATTCTAAAGAAGAAACTTGCCTTCAGCAGCAATGCAAGAACAATAGTCTATCAGTTGATTTTGTCCTCACCTGGTTTTCTTTTCATTATCACCCGCTTTGTGCTGAAGACCATATGTCCCCAGGTGCCATAGTTCTGGGAAGTTATGAACAAACAACTAATTCCAGGTGAAAATTTGAACAGCCCGATATAGATATATAGAAAGATTATCTTAGTTTAAATTTCATATGTATTTGACCAGGTTCTCAATGATTACATCAAGTTATTGCTCTACCAAAATATCATAGTTGAATTAAAATTATTATGTCTGCCTGTTCTGTTCTGCCCTAAAGCAGGGCAGGACCCAAGTGCCCCAGAGTTAAAATTCTTGAGCCACTTACTAGAGAAGAATAGCTGAGGTGGTTTCCTGTTCCCTTATTCACAGTTTTTAACTTTGGAGTGCCTTTCCCAAGTTGGGTTCCAACCAAAACTAAAGAGTGCCAGTCGCTGGAGCGGGACTCAAACCCAACCAATCTGACTCAGAGGTGGGACCCTGTAGTCACTGCATGTATTGTCCCTTCCTCCCTGTCAATCACAGGTCATGTGATGTATGATGGGGGCTTCAACCAGTGAATTCTTAGCGCAGACAATCCGGGGGTGCAGACACTTTCAGACGAGAGATCGGGTCTAGGTGCAAGCACTCCGAGATGCCTCCGTAGTAACGTTTTGCTGCTTCTTTACGAAACCTGTCTGCTCACATTTTGCGACGAGGGTAAAATCAACTGCGACTGTTCACCTCGCCCTGTTACTGTGAGTAAATCGAATTTTAAAAACTACTCAACAGTCATGCTGCTGTTTGGAAGAATCGGTCCATGTGATGCTAATATTGAAGGTTGGAGCCAGTATGTTGAGCATCTTGGATTTTACTTTGTAGTGAATGACATAACTGCTGAGGAAAAGCAGAAAGCGATCCTCTTAAGTGCATGTGGCAGTAAAACATACAACCTGGTTCACAACCTGACTGCCCTGAGCTCGCCCGATTCCAAGTCATATAGTGAGTTAGTGGATCTAGTGAAAGCACACTTCCAGCCAAAGCCGTCCGTGATAATGCAACGCTTTAAATTTAATTCGAGAGTTCGTGTCCTGGGAGAGTCCATTGCAACCTATGTGGCGAACCTCAAGTGGTTAACAGAACACTGCGACTTTGGGGACACATTAAACAATATTCTGCGGGGCCGACTGTTATGTGGAGTCAAGGACGATGCGGTACAGTGCCGCTTGCTTGCCGAAATCCATATTGACTTTAAGCGCACCCTAGAAATCTCCCTCGCCAAGCGCTGCGAAAGATGCATAGGCTTTGCAACACATGGATAATGGCACCGTACTTCATGTGGGGCGGGAGCTTGCCACCGAGCATGGCGTGAAAAGCAGACCTGCAGAACTAAAGCGTGATTCAATGTCCACTGTAAGAAACGTTAAGAAGCCTAACAGGAACACTTCATCAATGACTTCAAGACAAAATTGCTATAGATGTGGAGATGACCATGGAGCAGATACCTGTAAATTCAAAGAGGCAGAAGGTCATTATTGTCAAAAGAAGGGGCACGTGGTTAGGCAATGCTGAACAAAGATAAGGCAGTCTGCAAGACAGCAAACAAGCATGATCGAGTTAACACAAGGTAGTGTGCCATGCTTGACAGAGCTCCACAGTGTGCACCCAGGCATATCAAAGATGAAAATGCATGCACGAAGCTATGTATGATGGCCAGGCATTGACTGTGATGTTGAAAGCCTGGTCAAGCACTGTCTCCACTGTCAGCAACAACAGAAGTTGCCTGTTTCAGCTCCCCTGCATCCGTGGAAGTGGCTTGTTTGACCCTGGGTTAGGCTACATATAGGCTATGTAGGACCATTCTTAGGTACCATGTTCTTGTTAATTGTAGGTGCGCATTCAAAATGGATGGATGCATATGAAGTCAAATTGCCAACATTGAGTGCAACTATCGAGAAGTTCTGTCACTATTTCAGCATACATGGCCAACCTGAAATTGTCATTTCTGATAATGATACAGACTTTACCAGCACCGAGTTTCAGAAATTTATGGATCTAAATGGAATCCACCATATAAAGACAACTCCTTGGCATCCCTTATCGAATGGTCTAGCCAAGAGGGCTGTACAAACTTTCAAGTCTGTCTGTGAAAAAGTCATCGGAAGGCACTCTGGAATCTCGACTTTCCCGGTTTCTCTTAAGTTATCGTACAACACCACATTCGACTACAGGTTCAACACTATCAGAGGTATTATTACGCCGATTGCGTACAGGTTTACACTGGCATTTCCGAATTTAGAGGGGAAGGTAGCGAGGAACCAGAATAATCAGAAATTTAACCATGGCATACACAGTAAAGCTCGCACATTCAGTGTAGATGACACAGTATACGTGTGAAATTTCAGCAGTGGACCCTTTTGGGCTCCTGGACCCATTGTTTCAGAGACTGGTCCATTATCTTTTCAAGTACAAGTGGGAGATAGAATCGCCTATAAGTACATAGATCTCATCCATGCCAGAGAGACATTCCAACAATCAGCTGATCAACCTGTGATTAATGTTGAGCTGTTGAATTCTGAGGTTTTTGATTAGATATTCCAGATGTTTCAGAGGTGTTGCCAAATCCTGGGCTGCCCAGTTCCGATGATGTGTCACATAGTGCAGCTCCAGATCCTGTCGATCTTGTTCAGGAACCTCTAGTGGTAGATCTACGGTGCTCTAACCGTATACGAAGAGCACCTCAAAGACTTGATTTATTATCTCCTGAAATTGTATATATATGTTTGTTGGATGTTCAAATGTGTTTTGTAAAGAATAATTGTAAAAAAACTGAAGGGGGAGGAAATATAGTAACTGCATGTATTGTCCCTCCCTCCTGTCAATCACGGGTCATGTGATATACTGTGGTGGGGCTTCGGCCACTGAGCTCTTAGCGTGGGCAATCAGGGCGGATGGAGTTCTTTCGGACGAGGGATCGGGTCCATGTGCAAGCGCTCCAAGAAGTCTCCGTAATGAAGTTCTACCGTTTCTTTACAAAACCTGTCTGCTCCATTGAGTCATCACGGACTTCAGCTGAGCCAGTTGTCAGTCTGTCAGGATAAGCACCCTACTGGATGTCAACCCAGTATTTACAGACCATACTAGTCACCACTCACCAAAACTGTCTGAAGTGGGGTATGAGCCTTTCACCTCCTGATTCAGAAAACCAAAGGCTCGCTGCAAGTATTTTGTATCAGCACAAAAAATACCAATTATTCTTAGACTTAGGACCAGTTTTTCAATGACATACTGAGGGAATGCTCCCAAGTATTCTGTGTGTGTGCATTTATTACCAACATGGGCCAATTTTGGCATTGCTAGAAATCCCCTAACATGAAATTTTGTTGTTTTTTTGTAGGTCATGCTGAGAACATGTGTTAACCTCATTATACTTGTGAATCTTACGTGAATCATTTATAAAAAGTTGCATGACTGAGTTTCTTGTTTTCAAGCCTCTAAAATTACAATAACAGCTTGCAGGTATATAGTACCTTTGATGTAGAAAAAGGTCCCATTGTGCTTTACAGAGATGTAATAAAACAAAAATGAGCACCAAGCCAAAGAAGGAGATACCCGAAGGGGTGATCAACGGCCTGGTTCAATAGGTGAGCTTTAGAGCCTGAAAAGGAGGAAGGAAAGGTGGCGGGATGCGGAGAGTTATAAGGAGGGTATTTCAAAGTGCGAGGCCTTGAAATACAGTCGCCAATGGTGGGGAAAAGGGAGGGAGGTGCACAAGAAGCTGAGGCATTCCTGTAATATAACCTGGCTATATAAAACTTTACAGCTGCCTCAGGCTGTTCTCTCATGTTGTGAACAAACTCTTTAAAAGCGGTTTCAGTACTTAGCCCTGAATGGCTGCCTACATTCCACTTTGTGAAGGAATGGCTACAGATCCTGCAATGGACTTAGTGACAATATGTGCAAAAACAAGTGAAACCTATGCTTCATCACTTACCAAGTTGCAACTGAAGCTCTGAAGTAGATTGGGAGTATATGATGTTGAACACTTTGGGCCTATTTTCCCCCACATTAGGCCCTTAATTTAATATGCATCTTGTTTACATCACAAATATCTCCATATGGATGATTCTTTTATTTTAACTCATTTTATTAAGTATTTTTAACTATCTACACCTTTGGTAAAATGCCCAATTACAATGTGTGCCTTCTCCAGGCTATCCTCGGATCTTTGTGCCTATTTTGTACATTTTCTGTTAGAAATGTCTGAGTAATACAAGGCAGTCTTTGTTCAGGGACTGGTGGTCCACTTGTCAAATACTTCCAAAAAGTCAGTGCTGAGCATAGCATTTGATTCTAAATAACTGCAGCACAATGAATTTGGCAATATTTTTGAACAAAATTCACTGGGCGGGGTATATATAAGTGGAACTTCAAGAGTTAAATATCGCTTAGAATAAACATTTTGAAGGATGATTATTTGCATATGTCAGGCACAGCTGTACTATTGAGGCAAACAGAAGTGGCTAAGTAACTGATGCATACTGAGAGGGACTATTGTCATCATATCCAACTTAGTGGGACAAGAAACCATTTGTTAGTCCTGATAAAGTACAGGATAATAGGATAATCCTCTTTCACATTTAGTTTAAACAGACTGTCGTCCTATGTTAAACTATACAAAGAAATGCACATGGTTTGAATGTGAATATTCCGGTCCTTACAGTGAAAGATACAGCTGCTTTCAATCTGCATTTGCAGCTCTGTAGGGTGTTTGAATAGAATAAGTTATTAAAGAGCTGCAGCTTGGTAGTTATTATTTCAGCCTCTGAGCTGTAGGGTTGCAATTTATAAAGAAATGTCCTTATATTTTTTTTCTCTATATAACAAACTGTTAATATTTTAGAATTGAAGCATTTTGAAAAATTCAGTTGTCATTGGCTAACTAATCATTGGACTATCTTGGAGATTTCATTATGGTGAAAACTTAGCACTGAAGATTTTTGGACACAAAATACTTTTCTTCATACAATACTTATCATTAAATGATTGAATCCACAAACTCAACTATGGCCCTCTGCCAGCTCATGCTTACCTCCACCCACCACCCTCCTTGACCTTAGGTTCAGCTATCACCTCCAGGATAGCCTTGTTCATGCTTCAATCAGTCCAGCTTCCAACTGCTACACTTCCCCAGGTAATGCCACCAGGTACAACACCTGCCTAATCACATTTTCCCAGTCCACTGTCCAGAGCTCAAAACATTCTTTTAACGTGAAACAGCATTTACACTTACTTCTTCCATTTTGAAGTGTTGCATCTGCTGCTCTTACTGGTGCCTCCTCTATAATGGGGGAGATCAAGCACAGATCGGGCACAAATTATGACTTTGCTGAATAGCTCCATTCTGTCAGTAAGTGTGACCCTAATCTCACTTTGATTCATCACCTAAACTCCTTCTCCCATTTGTCTTTTGGCAGCTCCACCTTCATCCTCCTGTGCTACTCCAATCAAACTCAATTCTCATCTTCCTCCTGGGTACCATGTAATTCTCTGATTTCAAAATTTACGTTATTAACTTTAATTGATAGTTATCACCCACATGCTCTCTACATCATAACAAAGATCTTTGGACAAGGGTTTTGTTCCCATGATGTTGGTCTATTTGAGAATAGTGGACCCACTTTTTTGTTTCCAGTAATTCCTATTTGAATTTCAGACTTTTTTCTGATGTTTTCACCATCTTAGCTATTTACTCATTCTTTTGTTCTTCTGATGTCTTTTCATAGTCTGACTGAAATGATTTTTGCATCATTAACAGTTTTCTGCTTCTCTATTAAGTATAATACAGGACATTTATCTTCCTCCTGATGATTAAAGTACTTATTTCTTTACTTTCTCACCTCTTTTTGTTTCTACTTCCACCCACCTACAAAAGTGAATCTTTCAGATTTTGGTTCTGACACAGAGTAACACCAGAAACAGTAAACCATGTTTTCACTTTACAGGCACTTGATAGGCTTATCATAGAGTCATAGGGCAGAATTTTGAGTTCGGTAGCGGGCGCAGTCGGTGGGCCTGGGAGCGGCCTGGAAACAGGTAGCTGCCCGCAATCGGCCTCTGACCGCGATTTCACACTGGCAGGCCAATTAAGGCCTGCCCAGCATGAAACACAGCTCGTCACTGGCCGGGAAGGGCCAAGTGGGGACAGATCCAATGGCGACACGGCAGCCAGTTTAAAAATGGCCCAGGCAGTCCCTGGAAGGCTGCCAGCAAAAAAGACATCTTCAGCGTCGTCAACAGGAAATTATGGCTTCCAGCGCGACTGCAGACATCAGGCCGGTGGGGGGCAGGTTGGGTGAGCACTCGGCCCCCCTGGTTTTCAAACGAGTGTCTCGTGGTCCTCCTGGAGGATGTGGCTGCTGGGGGGGACACCCTTGTCCCCAGAGATGGAAGGAGGAGGCTGCCGCACCTCAGAATAAGAGCTTGGGAGGAGGTGGCAATGCTGGCCAGTGTTGTGCGGTGTACCTGGGTCCAGTGCTGCAAGAGGTTTAATGATCAGCTGCGTTCAGGAAGGGTGAGTACTATGTTGGCATGGATCAGTGTGTTCAAATGTTAAGGTCTGGCCATCCCCCCGTGTAGCTCAGGGGTGTTAGAATCGGAGTGCCAGCTACCAATGACACCGGAGTTGGCCAAGGGGGGAGAGCCTTGGCTGCTCGGACCGAGTGCCTTGCGGCTCGAGGGCCATGACTCCGATGTGCCCTGCAAGGTGTTCCTCAGCTGGGGTTGGCCAGGTAGAGATTGGACTAATCAATGCTCCTCTGTCCTTTCAGGAGAAGATGAGCGATAACAACATTGACAGGTCACAGGCCAGCAGAGGCCCCCCAAACCGCCTAATCACCACGAGGTACGGGCAGGATGTCTTGGAGATGGAGAGCCGGCCTGCACCTTGGTCAACCGGCCGCGGTGAGACTGGGGTGTCAGTCGAAGGTAAGAGTGCAGAGCACAGGGGTGAGAGTTTTGGATGGTGCAAACATTCTTGTGTAGTCTCATCATTGATAGGTGCCTCAAAACTGGATTCCCCATTGATCATTGAAAGACGATGACACCATGTTGCAGATTTCCACTGTCTCACCAGGATGCCTGGCACGCACAGTGACAGAGTGATGACTTAAACTAATGACATGTCCTTGTTCTCCCTTAGACTTGCCACCACGGACCCAGTCAAAGGATTCCGAAGAGCTACCCCTGACGCCAGATGACCGCCAGCCTCCAGATGCACCTGCGTCACACCCGTTCTCTGAACCAGGCACCAGCACAGATACCAACACCTCAGTGGGCATTAGATCGGCAGCTAAAATGTTGGTGTGAGGGCACTTCACACTCACTTGAGGTGCAGGTGGAGGCAGTGAATGCCCAGGGCACTGGCAGCCAGAGACCAGGACGATGCTCAGTTGAAGGCTGATGATGAGCCTCTGGAGTCGTCCATTGGGCGGCAGATGCTGGATGTCCAGCGAGATGTGCGGGAGGATCTGGTGGAGATCCATGAGGGTATGCATGCCATGGTTTCCGTTATGGAGGAGTCCATGCGGAGCATGAGCACTGCATTGACCCTCATGGCCGAGCACACTGCCTCCTCCATTGAGGGAATGGTGACTCTTAGGGAGAGGCAGCTCCAGGAACAGAATCAGGGGTTCCTGAGATTGCACTCGGACCTGCAAGCCCTCACACAGGCAATGACCTCAGGTGGTCAGTGCCAGTGTGGAAGGCGGATGAGGCACTCAGTATCCCAGCTAGGTGCCTATCCATCAATGGCAAGCAGGGAGGTCCAGAGCTACCTCACGTTGGTGCATGAGCTGCCTGTTGTCTCTGTGGACTTCTCTCAGGGCATCCCCAATGACGGCAGCAGCCCCTCTGCCCCTCTGTTAGTGACCGTGGCATCTGATAAGGCTGCAGCGACTGGAGTGATGCCAGCCATGGCACTGGCCGCTCCCTCCCAGGTGGGACCAGCACAGGCTCCACTGGCCAGAGGATGATCGCCAAGGTCATCAAGGCCAACAAGACAGCAGAGTCAGCAGGCTGTCTCCAATGCCTGTGCCAGCGAGGGGGGTGCACCTAGACATAGACCCCATAGGCACCATGAGCACAAGAGGGACTCTTCACGGGTGATCTTCTGTTGTGCAATGTTTTGTTTATGTTTACTGGTCTGGGATTAAAGACCACAGAAGTTTCTGTTAATTTGTTTGGACTGTCAAAATGAGATAAATTTTCTTTTGCCGTAATGGCCTGAGTATGCTTCACTTTTTTTTTATTTTACTGGCGTGGGGAACACCAGAATGTGATGCTGGACGTTGGTGGATCTAAACTTTATTGCACAGGCACTGAGGGGACTTTGGGGTCAAAGGAAAGGGTCATTCCAGATATCAGGGATGGTGGCAGTAGCCCTGGCATGAGGTGGCAGTGCTTATTTGGCAGCTGAAGGAGCATTGTGTCAAGGCATCCCTGGTGTCCCTGCCTCTGTGAAGGACCCAGAGGTCTGCCTCCACGCCCTCAGTATTCTCCTCACCGTGCTCCTCTTCTGTCTCACTACTGGATTCATCCTCTGTGGCCTGTGCAGCTGCGTCAAGATCCTCTTCCTCCAGTGGGTCCCTTGCCTGTGCCAGATTGTGGAGAGCGCAGCGTGCAACCACTATCTGTGACACCCGTTTTGGGGGTATTGTAGTGCTCCCTGACCACCCTGAATGGCCTATGCATCAGAAGCGAATCTTCAGAAGGCCTATGGTTCTCTCTACCACCGCCCATGTGGAGGCATGACTTCTGTTATACTGCTGCTCTGCCTCTGTTCATTGGTGGCAGAGAGGCGTCTTATGCCACCTTTTCAAGGGATAGCTGTTGTCACCCAGCAGCCATCCATCCAGTTAGGCTGGTGCACTGAAGAGCCACGGCACTTGGGAGTGTCTCAGGATGTAAGCGTCATGGGAGCTGCCTGGGTAACTTGCACAGACTTGCAGAATCTGCATCCTGTGATCACACACTATCTGCACGTTCATGGAGTGGAATCTCTTCCTGTTGACGAAGGCACCCAGCTGACCTCTGGCACTTTGATGACCACATGTGTACAGTCGATTGCACCCTGGATACGGGGGAAGCCAGCAATGGCCACGAAGCCTCTGGCTCACTCAGCCAGGCTGGCCTCGCCTGTACGGAAATGAAGGAAAGTCAATACCCACCTGAACACAGCTTCTGTCACCAGCTTGACACAACTGTGGACAGCTAATTGGGATATTCCACAAAGACTTCCCAATGACCATTGGAAAGAGCCGGAGGCATAGATGTTGAGGGTCGCTGTGACCTTCAGTGCCACTGGCATGGGACATTCATCCACACAGTTGGAGGTGATCTCAGGCCCAATCATCTGACAGATGGAGGTCACTGTCTCCCTTGAGAGGCAGAGCCTCCTTTGGCATTGCGCCTCAGACATATTGAGGTAGCTGCATCGCTGCCTGTAAACCCTGGCATCAGGATAGTGGCATCTTCTGCGGCCCCTTCCACCTTGGACTTCCTACAGGTCCTGTGCCCCTTGTGCCTGCGCCTCTCCTTCCACAGGTTGCTTCCCTGCAAACTGCATTGGGACACCTGGCCTCCTCTCCCTTCTGCCCCTCTCTTCCTCCTCAGAGGAGGTGCCTCCAGCGAAGAGCACAATCCCCATTATCTGGATTACAGAAGGCTGTCTGATACCTGGAAGGATCTACACGGTCTGAATCCTCTGGGGTCCTTGGAGGCACCAAGGAGGCCTGAAGTGAAGCCTGGAAATGCTAAAAATGAAGCCCCAAACATAGATGAAGCTGTCAAGTACCAATAAGTCACAAGCAGCAAGCTATCTACCAAACTCCTCACGCCTCACTGGCAATGCTGCTGACCTTTTTTATCCCGCTTGTGGATGAGGTTTTGCAAATTGTCAGCTGGCCGCCTGCCCGTTTTGCCCATGCAATGAGTGCGAAATCGCACAGGCAAGGTAAAATTGCTGTCAGTTGCCTTTTTAATGGCATTAACTGGCCTCTGAATTAATGGCAGGCATGGCTCCAACTCCCACTTGCGCCTGCTGACCGAAGCATCGCGCAAGTGCGCGATGGTGTCAGGACGCTCACCTGACGACGTCACGTGATATTTTATTCTTGAGCGGGTCAGGTGCATGCCCACCCATTCAGTGAAAAATTCTGCCCATAGAATAGTTATGGTCATAACAGTTGAGTTAACTAATCTCCAGGTAATGGAGTTTGTGCTCCAGTTTGTAATTCCCTGGGCTATGAAATGAAAAACCTTCAGGAATGCATGGATGCTGATGAAAACAAGAATGAGTTGGGTTGTGATGCTTCCCCATATCCTACCAAAGTCCCTGTCTTAAAATCACATGCGAAGAATGCACACTTGAGTGAGGAGCCTGAGAGTAGCCAGTACCAAATGAACTATATTCCAGCAAGAAGAATGTTAGCTTAAAAGGAGTGAGTTAAGAAACACAGGGGCTTGTTTGGAGCCAATGGCATATTGCTGTCCCTAAGATTTCTTATGTTCTTAAAAGAGTTAGTAAAAAAATAGCAGTAGATTAATAGTACCTCCATTTAAGAATGACCAGCCACATGTCACACTAACATTTGCATGCATACAGTAAGAATCTAAGGATGAAAGTACATTAAAAAGTGCCCAAAGTAGTTCAAAAAATGAAAATGGGCACAGGACCATCTTGTAGCTCTGCCATTTAAAAGATGTCAAAAGTATAACCTGTCTCACAGTACCAAAGAAAAGGGGTTGATTATAAAGGTGATAAAAAATATTTTTATTTCAGAATTCTACAATGAAACGGTCAAATTATGCCATTTTTTGCATAAAAAGAAAATAAAGATTGACTACTACTTTTATTACTGATTATCTTTGTAGGATAAATTATCAGTACAGGAATCAGTGTTTCACGGGGTTTGTGCAACTATCTGGGTGAAGTTGATATCGCCAGGTTAGACACTGGAGGGTCAGACTGCTGGCTCTTACTGGAACCAAGGCAGATTTCCTTGATAGAGGTGGGCCACTTCTTTGGCAATGTCAGCAGAAAAGGGGGAGTAAGGACCTTACACATTAGATCTCTCAGAGGAAGAAAGATACATTACAAAAATTAAATGCCATTTCTTAACAAGAGAGGTATACTTGGTATGAAAAATACTGCTTATTTATATCTCCTTTAATAAACCTCTCAAGTGCAGCTACAGAGTTGCCACTATTAATAACATGGGTTGTAATGAAATCTCATAGCTCTAGGACATGGTTTCATTCAGTCTCCATGCTAACATATTTTTGAAGCTTTCATGAACTTTTTTCCACTCTCAATGGTCTGACCCCACTGGCCCTGAACAAGCTTGCTTTTTTTGCAGTATCAATCATATCCTGTCTGCCTTAAAACTTCCTAAAATACCACTAAGATGCTGAACACACTCATAATTTAGGGGGACATGGTGGTGGAATGGTAGTGTCACTAGGCTAGTAATCCATCGAACCAGGCTAATGTTATGTGGGGCAAGGGTTCAAATCCCACCCCATCAATTGATATATTCTGGAATTGGAAGCTAGTATCAATAATAATGACCTTGAAGCTATCATTGATTGTTCTAAAAATCTGGTTCACTCTTGCTCCTTTAGGGAAGGAAATCTGCCATCCTAGTCTGGCCTACATTTGACACTCAACTCACAGCAATGTGGTTGAGTCTGAAATGGCTGAGCAAGCCATTCAGTTCAAGGGTAATTAGGGATGGGTAACAAATGATGGCCTGAGTGATGCCCATGTCCAATGAAATAATTTAAAAAATAATAATTTGAAGTGTTTTGTATTGCACAGTAAGCTGGTTTCTATAAAGTGTTACCTAGTACAGCATAAAATTTAACATACAAATGTTTGGAGTCAAGATCTAGGGGGCCTTCTAAATAAAGAACCTTTAATAAGGTTAGCATAGATGACTAACATGTGATTCAGAATAATACCAGCAGCATGGGCTTGATTCCCGTTCTGGCTGAGGTAGACTTAGGACCTGCTACTCCTTGCACTCTCAGGGGAGGGCAAGACAATGGCAACACCACAAACAAAAACTGCCAAGAAAACAGCTCCGGATGAAGCATCAGCAGACAATGAGCCAAGGACCTGTTTTCAGGCAGAGCACACATGAATGAATGAATAAGAGTAGGATTTAGATTAATGTTACAGACTTCCACTTTTACAACTGTTACAATCCCAGCTGATATTAATACTGGACAAGTCAGGTCCCAGAGTGAAACCTGTCTTGATAGATCCTAACTTTTATTCTTTTAAGAAGCCATTGAGGTAATTTACTGAATAAATTCACAAGAGTCCTCCGATGAACTTTTAACACAAACAGTAAAACATTTACGAAACAAGAAAAAATAACTATATTACACCAGACAAAAAGGTTGGAAAGATCTCAAAACAAACACAAGAAAATGATTCAAATATTCACAATTCCTTCACACCAGCAATATTTTTACAGACACGTACAAATTTGGAAAGGTAAAACAATTTACCCTATCCATCTTATACTCTAATATTCAGAGCAAGTATGCAATACATGTGAACCAACTGGCAAACTGTGGACAGACACACCACACTCCAGAGTAAATAACAGATGCGACCAAAGCAGATTCTATGGATTTCTCAACAGCCCACCCAGGCGCTTGTCACGCCATGAGCAAACCGATCTCACTGAAACAGGTTTCCAACCTCTACACTTGAAGAACTCGCCTTGGAACTCTCTCCAAAGGTGGCTCCCACTCGGGCAGCTTCAAAATAATCCATCTCCAGGGTTTCAATCTCACCTTTTGAGATTCCTCTCCCCTGGATCTCCACGTACACTCGAGCTTCACCTTCCAAGCACAATTTAAGATCTTCGGCCATGCCAAGCAGAACACCACTGCTCCAAAGGGTTCCTTTACACTTATGACCCACAGCAAGGGGTCACCAACCTTTGGTGGCCCTCTCGGGTTTTTAGGACTTCCCTTGAGCCCACTTTGCTTCAAGTCTGCTTCCTGCAGCTCTCTCTCTCTTTCTCTCTCTCTCTTTAATTCAGAGCCTATTGCTCTGCTCCTTTCCCTCAACTTTACTTAACAGGATCTGTTTCTGATCCATGTCCATGTCCCTTACCTCAGGCTGTCTTTTGAGACTGCTTTGTTCCCCACTCCCTGGTTTGGGATCTTTTACTTGGGTTAGGACCTTCTCCCTGTCCCCCTCCCGTGTCCTGCTCCCTGGAACATCGTCTCTGCAATGGCGATCCTCTGCAGGTCGCCTGACCTGCAGTTTCCTGCTGTTTCACTTTTCTTCCAAGTTGATGAATTTATGAAAATTATGATTTGCTAAATTATTTCTAATATCCTGTTAAAAGCTTACAGCTAGTGGCACTGCATTGTGTTAACAGCTATATTTTTCACTCGTTCATGGGATGGGGCATCACTGGCAAGGTCAGCATTTGTTGCCTATCCCTAATTGGCCTTGAACTGAGTGGCTTGCCACACCATCAGAGGGCAGTTAAGAGTCACCCACATTGCTGTGGGCCTGGAGTCACATGTAGGCCAGACCAGATAAGAATGACAGATTTCCTTCCCTAAAGGACATTAGTGAACCAGGTGGATTTTTACCATAACCGATGATAGTTTCATGGTTACCATTACTGAGACTAGCTTTCAATTCCAGGCTTTATTATAGAATATAAATTTCACCATCTGCTGTGGTGGAGTTTCAATCCATGCCCTCAGAGAATTAGCCTGGGCATCTAGGTAACTAGTCCAATGCCACCATCTCCCTGTATACCCAATTCAGCAGAGTAATTAGGGTTCACAGAGAGATCCTTTATTCAAAGTATATTATTTTCACACCAAACTACTTCATTCATAGTTATTTATATATATAATATTCAAAATAGTTTTCATGTAAAATTTTGCACTAAATCTATTTACCAGGTTGTATTGTTACATAACTACAAATACCAAACACTAATCATTCTCAATTTGCATTCATTACCATTATAAATGTTTTTTTATTTCTATACGAATGAAAGAAAGACAGACAAACTTATTTACATTTATATAGCACCTTCACAATTTCAGGATATTGCAAAACGCATTACAACCAATCAAGCACTTTTGAAGTGTAGTCACAATTATAATGAAAGAAATACGGCAGCCAGTTTGCGTTGTAATATGCCTTTAAGGAATAGCAGCACGCCATCACTTTAAGGGAAATGTGTCATGTCATCCAGCCTGTTTCACTTCAGCCTGGAGCAGAATATAGATGCATAGCTCTGATGTCCTCAAGCTTTCTATCAATGTTTATATGTTCACAATTAAGAAATGAACCCATAGCATGTTTGCAGAATCCCTTATGAGTGATTGGTGTCTTTTGTATCATTATAACACTAATAACATGGTGTGCAGCTGTTGTTCCTTCTAAGCATCATAGTGCTCAGCCTGACAGCAAGATTAAGTGCAAGTACAACATGGTGAACAGTCTTAGATCATGCTACATAGTATGAGACAACTCTCAATGTTCTGGTCAGACAGCAGCAGAGTCATAGCATCGGAGAGTGAGGTGACTGCACAGACAAGCTTTGAAGACACAGTGCCAGGACAGTGCTCAGATGAAAAGCTGGTAAGCACTGCAATCTCATGGTGAGATTGCAGCGCATAGCCTGTCAGTTCCATGAGTGGGACAGTGCCTCACAAGGACCTACACCGGGTTACTTCAGTCGGGAAATGTGAGTTACCATGGTGTGCCCTGGATCAATTGTGGGGGAAGGAAAGGGAAACAAAAAAAAAAATCAATGGAAGTCATAAAAATTATGCCAGAGAAGGTTGCGATTGTAATAGGTGGAGCTTCAGAAAAGTGTACGAAAGCGGCTAGAGCGGACACCCATCCCAGGTACTACAGAAGAAGGAAGGTCAAAGGGATGTTGACAAAATGTCCACTAAATTCCCCATTTTAAATTAGGATGCAGCTGACCTACTATCCAAATTCAGAATGTTTAAACAGCGTATAAAGCTATGGTTTCTTGATGCAGATGTATCTAAACCAGAAAAGCAAGCCATAAAAATTTGGCTAGCCATTGGGAATGAAGGTCTACGCAGTCTGCATACATTGGAATTAACAGCAGAAGAGTCAAAGGATCCCCAAAAGATATGGACAACATTGGAAGGCTGGTTCAGAATCAGGTTAAATTTCCCTATCCATCAACTAGAGTTCATGTTGTTTCAACAACAGACTACAGAATCCATAGACCACTTCGTCAGCAGATGCAGAGAAAATGGGACATGTTCTGATTTTTCAAACGCAGAGCTAGCAGACAGAATTGTTGAGTTGGTGATTGCATCCATTCCCATTGAGGAATTCCAGAAAGATCTGCTCGACAAGCCCAAAACACATAGCATTGAAGAGCTACTCAAGGATGGATGTAAATACAAAGTGACCCTCACAGGTTGATGAAGCTTAAAGGTCCTAAATACAACGTCAATTGTTGATGCACTTAACATGCAAACCTAGCGAGACATGTGGAAGTTGCGGCCTTCTGCATGCACCAAGGAAATGCCCAGCTTTCCAGCAATTCTGCAAAGCATGTGGCACAAAGGGCCATTGGCTGCGGCAGGAAACTAGAGCTAAAGCTGATGCAGCTATAAAGAGCCATGCCCTGATCCAAACAGACCATATGCAATGAGTACCTTCAAGCAATAAGAATGATTGTCCGGTATCCTATTGGAAAAATGTACATTAGGTGACTGACGAACCAGAAAATGACAATGTTGTGCACGACAAAACAAAGAGCGGTGAACACATGTTTCACACCATCAATCTCATGGAAAACATAGATGCCATCACCCCACCCAACGTGTTTACCAAAAGTCAAAAGATCTGCCGCAAGAAAGTTGGTACCTACTTGTTATCGGCTAAGATTGACACAGGGCCAAATGCCAACATACTACTCCTGTGAATTTTCAAAGACATATATCCACAGACATGGAGAGCCATGGCAAAACCTACTGCTGTGAAACTCTCAGCATACAATGATTCACTAATCCATGTGCAGGTTCCATAGTCCTGGAGTGCTAGCACACCAGTCCTCCTGGGTGTCACAGATGTTCTACGTCGTGGAGACTAAAGGCCCACCAATCACAGGAATTAATCAGACCTCATACAGCAGATCAACTTCAGAATCTGCTCCTATCTCAGTTCATGACTTAACATTAAAATATCCAGAATATTTTGACAAAATTGTCAGTTTCAAGGGAGCTGCAACATTATATTTTCAGGAGAATGCAAGTCCATCCATTGATCCACCACATAAGTGCAGCATCCACCCTCAAGACAAATTGAAGGTCAAACTAAACAAAATGGAGAAAGACAGAATAATTAAAAGAGTACAAGAGCACTCAGACTTGTGTCATAACAAAGGATGGATCATTGAGAGTATGCCTCAATCCATGACATTTAAACGTGGCTTTGAAACATTGTCCTTACAAAATACCTGCATTAGGAGAGTTAAATCTGAGATTTTCAGGTGCAAAACTCTTCATGAAGCTTGATGCCAAGCATGGCTACTGGTCTGTATGCCTCATGGAGATGCCGCAACAGTTTACTACATTTCATACCCATTCAGATAATACTGTTTTCAATGACTTCCTTTCAGGCTATCTATTAGTCAGGATCCCTTTCAAGCTCACGTGGACTGCATTACATGCACTGTACCAGGATGCATCTATATCACCAATGACATTACTGTTGTGGGTTGAACAAAGCAAGAACAAGACCATAATCTGCACGAATTGATGCAAGCAGCACGTATTGAAGGATTGGTGTTCAACAGTCTGAAATGTACCATCAATGTGCAGCAGATCAATTTCTTTGGTTCTATTTATTTCAGTGCTGGCATATGTCCCGATCCAAGAAAAACAAAGGAGCCAACTCCTCAAGATAAGGATGATCTTCAAAGATGCCTGGGTCTCTTTAATTTCTTGTTTTCATACATTCCCAATTTCACTCAAAAGTCTTCATCGCTAAGGGAATTATTGAGAAAAGATATGCCTTTCCTGTGGCGCAAAGACCACCAATACCTCTTTGAAGCGCTGACACAGTCATCATCAAAAGCATCAACATTGTAATTTTTAATGATCCTAGGGAGACAACTACCTTGGAGATAGATGCCTCACAGAAATTTCTGGGATCATGCATAGTACAAAAAGGCAAACCAATTGCATTTGCTTCAAAATCTCTGTCTGTAATGCAATCCAACGAACCCCAACATCGAGCAGGAAACCATCGAGCAGGAAACATTAGCTTTAACGTTTGGAATCATGCATTTTCATACCTATCTATTTGGCAAAAGATTTGTGGTAGATCAATGGTTCTTTGTGCTGACTTGGCATACGCTCTTGACATGCCTCGCACTTCTTGACGATGACTTCAGTGTCACTGTTCATACCCGGCCAATAGACTGTCTCTCTTGCAAGCCTTCTTGTCTGATCAGAAGCCACTGGAGATGATTTGGCGAAAACCATTGACCAGTGCACCGACAAGGTTGCAATATCTCTTGATAAAGATTTAAGGCTACGACTGTGAGATTAGGTACAAGCTAGTTAACTTGATCACATCGTATACACTTTGCCTAACCCAACAAAAACAGAAGATGTATCCTTGGATCTACAAGTTGATTTCATTGACATCAAACTTGAAGATGTTCTCCAAATTGATCTGGTACATTTTGTGCCATGCAAATTCCAGCGGCTACAAGAAGAAATGGTGAAAGATTCCACACTACAGAACCTGTGGAAAACCATTACTGAAGGATGGTCTGACTCAATTCTGCATGTCCTTGAACACATGAGACCATTTTGGCTTTATTGGGATGAGCTTGGCACCTCCCAGGGAGTCATTCTCAAAAGCAGGCAGGCCAGCATACCGAAGTCTTTGAGACCTGATATTCTTCAACAACTTCATCACTTATACATGGGCATAGATCAGACAAGAAGGCTTGCAAGAGAGACAGTCTATTGGCCAGGTATGAACAGTGGCATTGAAGTCATCGTCAAGAAGTGCGAGGCATGTCAAGAGCATATGCCAAGTCAGTACAAAGAACCATTGATTCCATATGAAGTTCCTATCCATCCTTGGTCCAAAATCGCATCCAACCAAAATCGCATATGTCAAGCACAACTGTCATGCACACTCTAAATGCTATTTTCAGTCTATTTGGTCTGCCTAGAGAGACCGTTGCAGATAACGGTTCACAACTTATTAGTAAGCCATTTCAGGATATGTGTGAGAAGTGGAATATTGATCACACTAATTCTCTCCATTACTCTAGATCTAACAGCCTAGCTGAATGAATGATTCACATGGTGAAATCCCTAATTCTCAAATGTAGACAGACTAAGCAAGACCTACACATTGCAATGTTATACCTGAGAGTGACATCTCTAAGTGCAACTATTACATCACCAGCAGAGCTCATTTTTGGCAGACCAGTGTGTACCAATCTACCTACTCTTACCCATTCTACTCTCTCAGAAGCTAGGGAGCAACTTGTAACACTGCAAGAGAAGATGACCAATGTGCATGATAAAATTGCAGGTACAGAATCACCAAGTTTGCAGTTGGAACAATAAGTATGCATCCAGGATCCCACAGAAGGTATGTGGCAACAAGCCAAGATTACAAGGATTTTTTTCAAGACCAAGGTCCTGTGAAGTCATTACATACAAAGGCGCTATGGTGAGGTATAACCGAGGACAAATCAGATCCATTCCAGATGCTCAACCACCGTGCAGTCACAGTGCATCGAGGACAAGATCCCAAAAGCAGCCAGGAACAACATCCAAGAATGACAATTCCACTGATCACTGTGAGAAATCAATAAAACCTCCAGACAAGGTTACCATCACAAGATCTGGGCATACCAGCAGATTACCTTTACGCTTTAGTGTCTTATAGATTCACCAGTCCTGTACACTTATGTAATGATAACTAAACATGAAGATGTATAGTGAATAGTTATACATCATTGGAAGGGTGGGGGGAGGCTGGGGCAGTATCTTTAAAAAGAAAGGGGAATGTTCTAATATGCCTTTTGAAGGATAGCAGCATGCCATCACTTTAATGGAAGTGTGTCTTTTCATCTAGCCTCAGTTTCTCTTCAGCCTGGAGCAGAACACAGATGCACAGCTCTACAGTTCTGATGTCCTCCAGCTTTCTATCCATGTATATATGTTCACATGTGCCTGGAATTAAGAAATGAACATACAATGTGTTTGCACAATCCCTTATGAGTGATGGTGCCCTTTATATCATTATAACACACACAACAGTTTGTGCACAGCATGTCCCACAAACAGCAATGCACTAATGTTGCAGATTAAATTTTTTGTGATTGCCTTACATGTAATCTTCCAATCAGAAGATTATCATGCCTCCACTGACTTGTCAAATCCTGGCTGTTAATGTTTGTTTTCTTTGCCATTGTTGACAACGCTAAGGAAAGGCTTTTGTTTTAATGGTTAAGATCCATTTACGTAGACTGCCCTTCATTGTGCCCTAGAGAAAGCTGGCAGAGGTCCAAAAACACCCAATTGTAGTATCAATGCTACCAGCTGGAAAAGAAGCCCTCTTGAAGACAAGCCCTCTGGAAAAGAAGCCCTCTCTCTAATAATTTCATGGGGTCCGTCAATCTTGCTCTCAGACCTGTGCATTGGAAAACTCCCAGATGCACTCGCTATTGGTGGATTCTGAATAGGGTTGCCAAATGTGGTTGGACCTATCGTTGGAGGCTCAATCATGTCATAATTGATCACATGATAATTGAATATGTTTTACAAATGTTATTGGATTTACCTTGTGAAAGTTATTTTCCCTATAGCTGTGTCTTTGCCCCCAAAGAACCATATGCAGCTAGAATGAGGGGTAATTTGGCATTTGGGCAAAAATCTGAAGGGGGAAAAAGCAGAATCGTCACCCATTATACATCTGTCCCAATTTTATTTGCATTCTTAGTGTCAAAATGACATCCTTAGTTTCTTCAAGAGGGCAAAAAAGGGAGAAAATGCAAATTGGAGTCCTCAGGACATATAATAATGAAAAGAATGAAATAGCTCCCTATCTGAAACTGTCCAAATTAAGATCTCTTTCCAGGACTCAGCCATGCTGTAAAAAACACAAATTAATTGACTTCTTTATAAATTTATCTCCATATTCCAACAAATTCGTACAAAATGTTAGAACCATATCCACAAGATCTACATTTGCCTTTAAAATTTGGAATGACATTGCATTATTTGGATACTTGAGAGCTGATATGGATTTTTTTTTAAAAAGCTCACAAGTCATCTTGGACTGGAGCAAGCTTGCCTTTTCCAAGAAACCATATGACGTCAGCTAAATGGCCAGAATGGCAATTGTGGAAGAGAACTATTTGTCTATTTGAACTGCAATCATTTTAATTGATGGAATAAAAAGCTGTTTTAAAGGCAAAGACCTCAGTGATTTACTGGAAATCACCGGACAGAGGAGCTTTATGTTTTGAACTTGTTGTTTAGAACTTAGTTGGTAATGAACTGAGGACAGCAAAAGCTGCTCAAATTGTGCACTCCTTGTCGTGCGTGAAACACAGTGTGGTTATCAGTGTCCAGCTATGAATCCTCACCTCAGCAGAACTTTCTGTATTTGGAAACCAGAGAGGCTGAGACAAGAAGGATTGATACAGCTCTATTTTCCTCCATGCTGAAGTTCCATTGGTGAGAACCTCCAGACATCTACTGGGACTAGCGACCCATCCTTGCACAAGGGAAATCCTATGAATGTTACCCTTTTTATAAAGTTTTTTTCTTCAACCACCCATCTCTGTAGAGACCCTATTTATTTGTCGTGTGTGTGTATGTGTGTGTGTGTGTGTGTGTGTTGGGGATTTTAAATGGGATAGATAGTTACACTTCCAGATTACAAAAATGTAAAAAAATAAGTTTTGTTTTATAATAAATCAATCATTATGAGTTTATTGAAAGAAGTCTGATTAAAGACTCTTTTATTCTGGGTCTAATAGTAGTGAAGGTAAATAATTAGCCATTTTGTTGAGTGAATTAAACATTTACACTAATGGTATGACCTGTGGGGTAATGGGGCTAGATAAACTGCACACTGCTCCCATCCCAGTTTTGACAAAACACATCTAAATTCTTTTGGTTCAAAAGCAAAAGTGTTCTTACAATCCATTGACCTGAAACATTAAATTTGTTTCTCTTTCCATTGAATCTTCCTGCCCCACTGGATATTTCCAGCATTTTCTGTTTTTTTATTCTTTTTTCCATGTTTTGCCAGGCAGCACCTAAAACCTGAGAGTGAGAGTGATGGGTTGTGGTAGGGATGGTGTGGTGGTGGGAGTTAGGGATGGTGTGTTTTTTGTGGTGGTGGGGGGGTGGAGATGGTGTGATGGTGGTGAAGGTGGGGTGGTGGGGATGGTGTGGTGGTGGTTGTGGGGGTAGGGATGGTGTGGCGGTGGTGGGGTGTGTGGTGGTGGTGGGGGTGGGGATGGTGTGGTGGTGGTGGGGGGGTGGGGGTGGTGTGGTGGTGGTGGTGGTGGTGGGGGTGGTGGGGATGGTGTGGTGGTTGTGGTGGTGGGGGGGGTGGGTGGGGGGGGGGTGTGGTGGTGGTGGTGGGGGTGTGGGGGTGGTGTAGTGGTGGTGGTGGGGGTGGTGGTGGGGAGTGGGGATGGTGTGGTGGTAGTGGTGGGGGTGGGGATGGTGTAGTGGTGGTGGTGGGAGGGGTATGGGTGGTGTGATGGTGGTGGTTGGGGGGTGGGGGTGGTGTGGTGGTGGTGGTGGTGGGGGGGTGGGGATGGTGTGGTGGTGGTGGAGGTGGGGTGGTGGGGATGGTGTGGTGGTGGTTGGGGGGATAGGGATGGTGTGGTGGTGGTGGGGTGTGTGGTGGTGGGGATGGTGTGGTGGTAGTGGTGGGGGTGGGGATGGTGTAGTGGTGGTGGTGGGGGGGTGGGGATGGTGTGGTGGTGGTGATGGGGGGTGGGGATGGTGTGGTGGTGGTGGGGGGCGTGGTGGTGGGAGGTGGGGATGGTGTGGTGGTGGTGGTGAGGGGGTGGGGATGGTGTGGTGGTAGTGGTGGGGGTGGGGATGGTGTAGTGGTGGTGGTGGCGGGGTGGGGGTGATGTGATGGTGGTGGTGGGGGGGTGGGTGTGGTGTAGTGGTGGTGGTGATGGGGGTGGGGGTGGGGATGGTGTGATGGTGGTGGTGGTGGGGGGGTGGGTGGTGTGGTGCTTGAGCCATAGACTTAGGGCAGAGTAGGAATGGAGGCAGGCAAAGAATTAAATCCTCACAATTACAACCTGCAGCAGAATGAATGAGAACCAGCTTAACACACTCCACAAATCCCAGAACTCTGTGACTGCAGAATTCTCTGGGAGGGCTGTGGTCACTGGTAAACATTTCATGTTAGTGCTCTACATTCACCCATTCTGCAATCCCTGAGGTCACAGAGACTATGAGAAGAAGACCCCAGTCTGACACTCCAACTCGCTCTGATGCCATTGGATTTGAGAAGGACATGGAGCAGCCTAATGGAATCCACCCGCAAGGCTAAGACCCAGCATATCTGGATCCTGGCCTAACTTCTGGTCCTTCCAATGAATGGCCACCAGAGTTATGGAAGCGATGACCAATAGAATCATTTATTCCTCTAGCACTTCAGGGCCATTGGGCTTAATTTTTTATTAGCGCTAACTGTGGGTTAAACAAGATTACGTTTTCTTTCTTTTTTTAAGTACTTGCAGAAACATGCAGATTTACTCATTCCATGTTCTTGGACCTAGGATGCATTCCAACTAATGCAAATATATGCAGCCAGTCAGAGAAAAGCTATTGCGGTGTTGATGAATGAACCATTCATCCATTTAACAAATAAGGACTATAAATGCCACTCAATGTACCAATCAATCTCTCGAGTGTGTATGTTGAAATATTCACGAGGAAATAAGGTTATTGTGCATGGTATGAAGGCATAGAGAAATACCCTCTGCAAGTTTGATGGGTAACTCACCACAGCACAAAGTCTAATAGATATTGGAGCCAGTGATGTAGGAGATCAACAACCTAATTTATGTGGTAGAAGGTTACAAAAAGTATTACAATAAGTAATAAGGATCAAATTCAATAATCTCTTTCTTCTCCGTATAGATATGGCTCTTAATTACTTAAATAGAAATACATAAAAGTCACAGAACTGAAACAAATCATTTAGCCAGTCCATGGGCAGAATAGTCCCAGATTTGCACTAAGTGTGGTAGCTGGCAATTAAAACGACATTTACCCGCCTGATGCAATGTGGGTTTTTACGCCGTATTGCCCCAAATCCATCACATTATTCATGCACTCCTGGGAAACACGCCTTTTCGATGGTAGGCGGGCTCTCATTCGCTTGCCCGCCATCACCTTGCCGCTTCATCACACTGGGCATTATATTGAAAGTCCAGCCACTAGCACACATCTCAGTGCTTCTAGGCCACGACTGTTGCATGGAAGACAGGATGGCCCCGAAAGTCAAAAATTCTGCAGCCCCCCAGCTTCAGCGACGCATCACTGGAACGCCTTTTGGATGCAGTGGAGTCCAACTGGGATGTCTTATGCCCTCGCTCTGGCCACAGGATGGGCAGTGGCGTCATTAACCAGGCTTGGGAGGTGGTGGTAGCAGTGGTCAGCGCCAACGCCCTTCAAAAGAGGACAGCCACCTTGTGCCACAAGAGGATGAATGATCTCCTTAGTTCCACCAAGGTAAGTCACTCTTCTCATCACTCTCAACTCTCACACTCACAAACCCATCACACATCCACAGGGCCCTCACTTAATGTCGGTTCAAGGGACATCACCATTCACTCTCACACACAAACCTTTATTGTCCTCCTCCTGTCCATGAGACCACTCAACACCCACACATGCCAGGCATACTTATTATCAGGCCTGGCAGGCATCCTGCTTACACTCTCTCCATCTCTATTCATGCAGGACAAGCTGGCACACAACAATGGGGAGAGGTCGCACACTGCTGGAGGAATGCCTGAGATCAAGGTCTTCATGGACTTTGAAAACAGCCATCCAGCTGGCCAGCAACAATCTGGACCGTTCCTGTGCTGATGGTGAGGTGCTCTACCAAGTGAGGGTCCAGCAGTGCAACATCCATCAGACAACCATTCTGTGAGTGATGTGACCTGTTTCACAGGCCACTGCCATGCACTAATTATCTCCCTTTGCTTCCGCCGGCATATCTGGGAAATAACCGACAGAGTCCATGACCCAGGGCCTCCAGTCAAGCCTCGAAGACACCTCAGAAGAGGACTCTGAAGGCACCCTCCTTGAAGTCCCATCACAGCGCTCACCCACACCCACCACCAGCGCAAAGACACACACCTCGGTGGGATCTAGCTTTAGAATAGCCTTGGGATCACAATCTGGCGAGCACATCGCACTGCCTGATACACTGCAGGCGGCGGCAGGGACTTCCCTGGTTCTGGCACTCGGAGGACTGCTGGAAGCCAGAAATTTGTTGAGTCCTAGTCAGATGGTGAGCCTCTGGACTCAGTCATGTCTCAGTTGATGGAGCTGCAAAGGTAAGCTCAGAAACATCAGGAAGGGATGTCCGCTGCACTCCTCAGATTACAAGGCACAATGGAAGAGTCACAAAAAGCTAGCATACAAGTTCAGCAGGTAATATGGAAGGTAAATGGAATGTTGGCCTTTATTTCAAAGGGAATCGAGTATAAAAATAGAGAAGTCTTGCTAAAACTATACAAGACACTAGTTAGACCACACCTAGAATACTGTGAACAGTTTTGCTCCTTTATCTAAGGAGAGATATGCTGGCATTGGAGGCAGTCCAGAGAAGGTTCACGAGGTTGACCTCAGGTAAGGAGGGATTTCCTTATGAGGTGAGGTTGAGTAGGTTGGGCCTGTGCTCATTGGAGTTTAGAAGAATGAGAGGTGACCTTATTGAAATATATAAGATTCTTAGGGGGCTTGACAGGGTAGATGCTGAGAGGTTGTTTCCCCTTGTGGGAGAGTCTAGGACCAGAGGGCATCATCTTAGAGTAAGGGGTCGCCCATTTAAGACAGAGATGAGGAGGGATTTTTTTTCTCAGAGGGTAGTCAATTTGTGGAACTCTTTACCACAGGGGACTGTAGATGTTGGGTAGTTAAGTATATTCAAGGCTGAGAGAGACAGATTTTTAATCAGTAAGAGAATCAGGGGTTATGGAGAAAAGGCAGGAAAGCGGAGTTGAGGATTATCAGATCAGCCATGATCTCACTGAATGGCAGAGCAGACTCGATGGGCCGAATGGCCCACTTCAGCTTCACCTTCTGGCTGAGGTGATAGGTCCACACTGGTAGGATGGCGGCTGCCATGGAGATCTTGGTCCAGGACATCATTCCTGCAATGCTGCACGGGCTTAACTCCTTTGCTGACGCCATAGTTGGCCTCCAACAGCGTGTACGCAAGATGGGTGCGGGGTAACTCGATCTCACTCCAGCTACCCCCTGCTCCTCAAGAAGTCAGCCTGGGGCCCCTGGGCACCCAAAGGGAGGAGGATCCGCAGGTGCACATTCCGGGCCCATCCACCCAGGTGACTCCGAGAGTATCCGGCCCATCCAAATCCCCTCTTCCTGTGATCTCAGCAGCTCAAGCTCCACAGGCTGAGGAGGGTGCCACGGACACTCAGCAGGAGCCGAAAAGCAGGCCTGGGCCCTCTATGTCTCGGCCCTCCAGAGAACACCTGCCAAGGTTATCACAGACAGGGCATAGCAGTCAGCAGGCTGCCTCCACCTCTGCTGTGGATGTCCGGGAAGCACCAAGATGTAGCAGCAGAGTTAGGAAAGTTAAGAAGATTTAATTGCACAGCCTGGGCACGGGTGTTAATCCCTTGTACATAATGTTCACTATTGTCAATAAACTCCCAAGAATGTCTCCCTGCCTATGGCTCCTTGTTCTGATGAGCAGCGTTCTTGTCACTCAGATGTGAAACATTTCTGCACAAGATAAAGGCAGGTGTCTCAGTCCAGGGCCTCTTCCCTGTGCTCTGTGCAGTCTTCAGACCAAAGTGTTGGTCCGGTCTCACACCCCCTGGAAACATTAGTGATGCCTGCACCTCAGCAGTGCTGGTCATTGCTGCCAGAATGTAGTGGGCAGGCGCCACAGAGTTCTCTTGTTCTCTCTGTGTGCTCTCAGCACCTTTAAGGTGGGCCTGGCCCCCATATCTTCAGCATCTGTGACCACTGGTACAGAGCCCTTGAAGGGCTCAGGTGCTGAAGGCGGACAAAGGATCAGATGCTTCTAAAATTTCATGGCTGCATCTCTATGATGTGACTCTGATCACAGAGGACAAGTGAGCTGCCCTTAGCCAAACAGGAGTCAGACATTCTCAGGGGCTATGTGAAGATCTATCGAGTGTCCTCACTGCATCTCGTCATCGTCTTCCTGCAAATGAGTGACTAATAGGGCCTCTGCTGCATCTCCATGATAGGAGCATTCTCACAGAGGTTACTCGCGCTGCCATAAGCCACGTTCACAGATGCAATGTGAGGATCTAGGGTCACCTCACTGCATGTCTCATCATCCTCCACAAATCTGGCAGTTATGAGGGCCTCCCGAGCGTGCCTGTCTTGTCTGGCCAGTGCGAGGGCTTCATCCCCATCATCATCACCTCTGAGGACCTCCTCACCCTCATCCCAGTCAGCATCCTCCTCAGTGGAAGAGACGGGCAGCTCCTCCATCTCCTCCTCAGCCAGCAACTCTCCCTGTTACAGCACCAGGTTGTAAAGGGCACCGCAGATGATGACGATGCATGACACCCTCTGTGGGTTGACCTCATGGATGTATATGTGGGTGGAGGCTTGTGAGATCCCACAGAGGTTACCTATGGAGCCCTGAAAGGAGCCACTGGAGAAGAAATTGAGCGCTGCGGTCACTTTCATGACCACTGGCAGTGGATGCCCTCCATGTCCACATGGCGCCAAATCCTGCAGTAGCTGGCGGATGTGCCCGGCCAGTTCCCTAGAGATGCGCAGTCTTTGGCGACACTGGTTCTCGGTCATCTGCAGGAATGAAAGGCGGCGTCTCTAGACCCTGGGTGTCGCTAGGCACCAACCAACCATGGCTCGCTGTGGCTCTTGGGCGGCGAGTATGGGAGTCCCAGCTGTTCCTTCTTCCTGAGGTTGCTGCTCCTGCCTCTGTGCAACCAGGAGCCTCAGTCGCTCCCTCCTCCATCGTCTTCGTTCTCTGTAAGCCATCAGGCATGTAGCTAGTTCACCAGGCTCCATGATCCTGATGTACTCCTCCTGCAGGATGAAAGAGAGAGACATGTGGTTAGCATGGGTGCACTAAGAACCTGTCCTGGTTAAGTGTGACGGCCCCTTCCCGGAGAATGCTGGCCCCCACTTGGATGGCCAGAGATTAGTGCACTGCATGGCTTAAACCATGGGGGAGACTGGTCCAAATCGGGATGCTGACATTGCAAGAGGCTGTGAGCACCTCCAGCAGTGACTGCTCCATGGCCAGATTTAGCAAAGAGATTGTACATCGTGTGCAGTCGTCCAACTGTTATGCAGTCCACTAAAATGCTCATGAATTTGCAGTCTATATTGGGGCTGGGGGGGGGCGGTGGGGGGGGGGGGGGTTGTGTGGGTGGGTGTCGATGGGGGGTAATGAAAAGTTTTGGAGCACTTGGTGGTACTTTGATGCCTCAGTGTTGCTTGAGTGGGCAGATAAACTTGGGGCCCGACTCCAATCACATCAATGTGGCTGCACCTGAACTGTCTCACTTGCAGAGGAAGGGTCACTTTCTGCAAGTTTCCCAAATGTGTGGCCACTTCCCTCGCCCACCCTACCCCCCACCCACCACCCCCCGAATGCTTGTGCACTAAATTCAACGGCAGGGCTGCCCTTGCACCTCAGCCCCCACCGGCAGTCGCCTCAACGGCAGGGCTGCCGTTAACCCCGACCCCCCAATGCACCTGAAGCTTGAAGTCCAACAAGCAACCCTGGAAGCGCTGCACAACGTTACTGTGTACTCACCTCTGAGTTCCCATCAAAGTGCAGGCCGCCAAGTGCATGCCTTTTATGTGATGTTGTGAAACATGTCGGCGTGCTTTCCGCCGGCATGGGCAGACAATCTCATTGGAGTGGGCGGGGGGAGCGATTTGGGTGGGCTGACCTGATAATGATCTGCTGCTGTATTACAATGAGGTTCCCGACGTCCAATGGTGGAAAACATGGCCTGACATCGGCGGACTGAGCGGACGATCGCAAACTGGTTTCCCGCCATTGTAAAACCAATTGCGTCATATTGTCCGCTCACGCCACCGATCACGCCCAACGCCGGTGGGCACGGAAAATTCTGCCCATGTCTACATTTTTCCTTCATACAAGCAAAGAGTCCTAATCATGTTGTTCCCGTATCTCTTTACGTCCTTTTCCTTCATCCATACATCCAACTTAATCTTGAATGTTGACATAGATTTTGCCTCAACCAATAATTCTGGAAGTGAATCCTGCAGTCTCATAACTCTGAGTAAGTAAGTTGATTTTGGCTTCTGTTTTAAATTTCTAACAATTAATCTTATATCTATGGCTTCTCGTTAAATACCCCTCAATGAACAAAAACTGTTTGCTTCTGTCTACTTTGTCCTTTAGTTTCGTTATTTTAAAAAAAACTTCTATGATATCACCCCATATTCTGTTAATCTAATGAAAGATGGTCTGATTTGCCATTGTTCTTTATATTTGCATTTCCTCCTACCAGAGAGCATCTCAGTCAATCAAACATTGCACCCTCCCTAAAGGTAGAAGCTTGTATAAGGACACGCTGCATGACCTTGACTCATATTCCCTTGAGTTTCAATGGTTGAGGCATGATTTATTTGAGGTGTTAAAATTATAAAAGAATTTGATAGGGTATTTACAGAGAAATTATTTCCTCTGGTGCAGGAATTCAGAACAAATGGTACAATCTTAAAATTAGAACAAAATCTTTTGGAGTACCAGGAAGCACTTTTTAATGCCAAGGGTAGTAGAAATCTGGATGCCTGTCTCCCCAAAAGCCGAGGTGACTGGGTCAATGGGAATTTTAAACTAGGTTTGTTTAAAGTGGAGCAAGTTAATTGTTTTCAAGGATTAGCTCTTGAGCAGAGTGCTAGCCTAAGGGAGGACAAAGTGTCAGATCAAATATTGCTGTGTGAGGTGTGGCACAGTTAGAGTAAAACTCCTTCTATTGAGCCACAACAATTAGGTCTAACTTTTCACTGCCCGTATTATCCATCCTTGTGGCCTTTCTAACAAGTGATTATGTTTTTTCCAGTTTTATTCCCAGGTCTATTAACATTAATTACTCGGGGTACTTCTATGAATAAATTTAAATGTATAACCATCACTGACTCCCACACGATCAACATCCTGGGGATACAAACAAAAAACTACTGCGGATGCTGGAAATCAAAAACAAAAACAGAATTACCTGGAAAAACTCAGCAGGTCTGTTCTGTTGAAGGGTCATGAGGACTCGAAACGTCAACTCTTTTCTTCTCCGCCAATGCTGCCAGACCTGCTGAGTTTTTCCAGGTTTTTATCCTGGGGATACAGTTGATCAGATATTTAACCGGGCCAGCCATATAAATATTATGACTACAAGAGCAGGTCAAAGGCTGGATATTATCTGGTGAGTAATTCACCCCCTGACTTTCCAAATCTGTCCACCATCTACAAGGCACAAGTCAGGAGTGTGATGGAATACGCCCCACTTGCCTCGATGAGTGCAGCTCCCACAACAAGAAGCTCAAAACATTCAGGACAAAGCAGTCTGCTTGATCGGCATACCATCCATTACCTTAAATATACTCTCTCCATCACTACAGTGTGTACCATTTACAAGATGCACTGCAGCAATGCAACGAGGCTCCTTTGACAGCACCTTCCAATCCCCCGACCTCTATCACCTAGGAGTACAAGGGCAGCAGATAGATGGGAACACCACCAGTTGGAAGTTCCCCTCCAAGCCACTCGCCATCCTGACTTGGAAATATATCGCCGGTCCTTCACCGTCCCTGGGTCAAAATCCTGGAACTCCCTACCTAACAGCATTGTGAATGTAACTGCATCACATTGACTGCAGTGGTTCAAGAAGGCAGCTCACCACCACCCTCTTAAAGGCAATTAGGGATGTACAATAAATGCTGGTCTTGCCAGCAATGCTCGCATCTCTTAAACGTATAACAATAATTCTGCAGGAAGCAGCATTCACAAGGGACGCATCTCATGAAATCACTGGCTGGCGCCAGCAATTTCTATCCACCCATTTCACTGGAAATACTTGATCATTAGTACTACCACCTAGTACTCCCTCACTCTCTGTGTTATCTCCAGCACTTTGCAGTTTTGGTGGTGGTCTACATTATGAATTTCTTCAGAGACATGGGCAGAAAAAGGATTAAAATGCATTTGCAAAAGTTGAACGTAGGATTTTGTGCTTTTACTTTCCTTACTGGAATGCAACTTCCCAACCCCAAGAAAAGAAAACCACCTGCATGCTTATCTTGTCCAGTATGAAAGAACTGGACATACATGTACTGCGTGAGACTTAGCATCGTGGGTCAGTGACCTTGAATGTGGAAGATAAGCCAAGAGAAGTAGCATTATGAGATAAAGTGATCTCACCAATGTCAATCAATAGTATAACTTAACCCATTGGTCCTTGTGTTGTTGCATGCCTTATACAGACACTTAGATTAAGGATTGTGGATTAGAATGATATAAAAGGGTTGGTGAATTGTAACAGGACTTTGGATTTGATCCTGGAAGATTGAGTTTAAAATGTTGTACACTTGCTAGACATCATTTCCCAGAATCAGCTTCACATTAATAAGTATTTCACCTTATTTAGAAGATTAAACTTTGATTGCCTATTGTCTTTCGGTCAGTGAATAAATTTACCTAAAACTGACTAATTAACAGGCTCTGGGCTCACTTTGCTTTCGCAACTTTTAAAAATTGAGTTGAGAATTCTGATTCTTAAATCATATATTTTATTCCAAAATAGCTAACAAATACAAATTGAAGCCAAATACTAGAGGAGAAGTAAACAGAGTGTTTTAAGATGCTAGCACTTGCTATTTGTTTTTCATTTTATATGTGTAATTTTATTATTTGATGAAATAATTGCATTTTTAAGGAGCATTGCCACAAAACTCACAATGCGCAAGAAAATTATGCTCAAAATAAACTATCATTGCAAGTTATATAACTGTGCACTGCCTTTTTCGAGCAAATTGCTTCCACAAACTCAATGGTTTATAGACTAGGTTAGTCATACACTGAGTTAATAAATACTGTGTATCGTGCCCCCCCATGCCAAGGTGTGCCCCAAAACAACCCTTATGGCTCCTCATGCCCCCCCCCATGCCAAGCTAAGACACTATATTGAATAGAAGTAGAACTATTTTTGAGAAGTTGAACTACTCCATACTATTCATAATATTTTTTTAAAAACCTCTTATTTATTGAAAGCAGATCTTTCATACAGGGCCGCTGGAGGAAATGCAGCCTTATAATAAATCACTAGGCATCAGATAATTCTTAAGTTTTTAAATGCAACATTTCCTCTGAGGAGCACAGGAATGCACTTCTATATTCATACAGATTGGCCTGGATTTTCAGCAAGTTGGGATGACTTGGGAGCCCCTTAAAGATGGCAGCTAGAATCCGAATCTGGGATTCCTGGCCCCATTCCTGGGGTTTCTGATATTCGGGAATCCCTTTTAAGGGTGCGGACTGATTCAGGTCCAAAGCCCACACCCAGCATTCCTGACTAGTGCAGCTCCATTGCAGGGATAGACATGTCCTAGTCCTCTGAAATTTTTATGAAGTTGGGCCAGGTTCCCAGTGAGTCGTGGTTCAGAGGTATTGTGCATCATAATCTGCATGAGGGAACCTTTTGAAAGGTAGGTTCAAAAGGACCTCTTCATTCCCCCCAATGCCAAGGTATGCCCCCCAAACCGCCCTTATGGCCCTTCATGCCTCCATGTTGAGGTATGCCCTCCAAATAACCCATATAGCCCCTCATTTTCCCCATGCCAAGCTATGGCATTTCCATGCCCATCCACTATACACTATATAGAACCAATGAACCCTATAGTGACAGTAGGATGTGTGAAAAAAAAGCTTTTAAAAAATAATCATCCATTGATAACTTTCCACTTTCTTAAAAAACTGCTATTTATTACAGACCAATGAAAGTGTCTGTCATCCAGAGCCTTCAATTATTCAATTGCTGAAACTGCAACCACTCAAAACCTATTTATCTTGTGTAAATAAACATTGTGAATCGGCAACATAGATCAGAGAACCAGAGCTGTCAATCAAGCAATGTTTTCCCTGGGACTCAGGTGTTTCAGTACTCTAATAGATTTCTGGGCCCTCAGCCAAGTCGCATTATGTATTCTTGGCTGAGAGCCCAGAAATCCATTAATCTGTTGAGACATCTTATTCTGTTGAAATAGAAATGGCAAGACTTTGGTGAATTCAGCCAGACTGGAAGTTACTGATGCTAAAATACCTCAATTAACCAAAGAACATAACCACTTAACCTCTCCATTTTTTACATCCAAAAGAAAAATGATGCTGGGACAGTTGTGGGAAAATTGTGTTTTTTTTTACTCTGTTTCATTTGTTCTAATTGTGCCGATTAAACAACGATTGGTCTTCATTTTTACTGCAAGTACATTCTGAGTGCTAATGTATTCTCAGAATCCCAAATTGTTCCTCTTCCTCAGCATCTGCTGTCATTACCCCCTCCTAAAAAAAAAAATATTGACCTCTCCGTCGTTGCAAACTATTGTCCCATCTTCAACCTCCCTTTCCTCTCCAAAGGCCTTGAGCATGTTGTGGCCTCCCAAATCAGTTCCCATCTTTCCTGAAATTCCATGTTGGAATCCCTTCAATCAGATTTCTGCCCCTGCTATGGCACTAGAATGGCTCTTATCAAAGTCTCAAATGACAACCTATATGACTGTAACAAAGGCAAATTTTCCCTCCTTGTATTTCTCAAATTTCGCAGCCTTTGACATGGTTAACCATAACATCCTCCTCCAATACCTCTCCACTCTTGTCCAGCTGGGTGGAACTGCTTTCACCCGGTTCCATCCTTATCTATCTAATCATAGCCAGAGAATCATTTGCAATGGCTTCTCTTCCTGCTCCCGCACAGTTACCTCTGGTGTCACCCCATGGACATCCTTTGGCTCC
The DNA here is from genome assembly GCF_964194155.1 of Cetorhinus maximus. Classification (NCBI taxonomy): domain Eukaryota; kingdom Metazoa; phylum Chordata; class Chondrichthyes; order Lamniformes; family Cetorhinidae; genus Cetorhinus; species Cetorhinus maximus. The sequence goes on from NC_135879.1 coordinate 85,345,685, forward strand.
TCCTATTTCTCACTGGCAAACTGCCCCTTGGCAACATCATCCAAAGGCGCAGCATTAGTTTTCACATGTACGCTGACAAAACTCAGCTCTCCCTCCCCACCACCTCTCTCAACTTTTTCACTGTTGCTAAATTTTCAGACTGCTTACCTTACATCCAGTGAATGAGCAGAAATTTCCTCCAAATACTGGAAAACTGAAGCCATTGTATTTGATCCCCATTCCAAAATCCATTCCTTAGCTATTGACTCCCTGGCAACAGTCTGAGATTAAGCCAATCTATTTGCAACTTTGGTGCCACATTTGATCCTGAGTTGAGTCTCCGACCTCATCCTCATGCCATTACTAAGACTGCCTATTTTCACCTGCATAATATTGCTCCACCTTGCCTTTGTCTCAGTTTATCTGCTGCTGAAACCCTCATTCATGCCTTTGTTACCTCTACACTTGACAATTCGAATACACTCCTGGCTGGTCTCCCACATTCTCCCCTCCTTAAAGTTGAGGTCATTGAAAACTCTGCTGCCCATTACTTAACTCCTGGCAAGTCCCAATACCCATCACTGCTATGCTCGCTGACCCACAATGCCTCCCGAACAAGCAACATCTTGATTTTAAAATTCGTTTCCTTAATTTAAAATCCCTCGATGGCCTCTCCCCTCCCTTTCTCTGTAATCTCCTCCGACCCCATAACCGTCCAAGATATCTATGCTCCTCCAGTCCAGCCTCTTGTTCATTCCCAATCATAATTGCTTCACCATTGGTGGCTGTGCCTTCAGTTGCCTGGGCCCCAAGCTCTGGAATTCACTCTCTACACCGCTCCGCCTCTCTATCACGTTTGGCCTCTTTAAGATGCTGCTTAATACCCACCTCTTTGACATAATAAGCAGAATTTTTCACTTGGTGTGCTGGTGCATGCCTGACCCGATCAGACGTGAAATCGCACAAGATTATGTCGGGTGAGTGTCCCGATGTCATCTTGCACTCTTGCAATGTTTCAGTTGGCAGGTGTGCGTGGGTGTCAGAAGTGCACCCTCCCACAATTAAGAAGACAATTAAAATTTGTAAAAGTTCCAATTGTCTCCAATTTTTTGTGGTCCGTCCAACCTTATGGGTTGGCGGTTGGGTGAATCTGTTAGACGGACTTTGCATTTTTGATGAAACCTCATCTAAAGGCGGGATGAAGTTTCCGTTATTAAATTTAAAAAAGTAAAAATGTATGGAGAGGATTTTCATCATGTACATGTTCAGGTGACTGATTCTGATGCATGGACATTTTTTTCCAGATTTTAAAACCTTTAATTGTTTTGAAGCCTTCAGCTCCCTGAGGTAACTGTCTGCCTTCAAGGAGCTTTCATTCAGCGCTCGCCTGCGCCCACGCTTATGTCGGCACCTGCCCTCCTCCCGCCCGCACCCTAGCAGCGCTGAGCATTTCAGAGCGTGCTTCACGCTGGCCGTTAATTGGACAGACAGCATGAAATCACGGTTGGGGGCTAATCACGGTCGGGAGTCTGTTCCCCCCAAACTAAAAGTCCTGTCCAATATCTCCTTATGTAGCTCGGTGTCATGCTTTGTTTTCTAATGCTGCTGTAAATGCCTTTGTTTGTTTCATTACATTAAAGGTATTATATAACTATAAGTTGTTGTTGTATCATTAAAATATGGCATTCACGTTTGATGTGTGGCCACAGAATTAATATAAAATAGCAAAATGGAAATAATCTCTTCATTAAAATTATGAATTATTTTATTTCCCCAAATATATAATATTTAAGCTTTTATTTTGAGTGAAATGTTTAACAAAAATGTCCACTTGAACAAGACTGTTAACATAATAAAGACACTACAGTACTCCATACAGGCGATGGTACCAAATGTATAGGAGTTTGCTGGCGACATGGTCAAAAATAGTAGGTTCTTAATGGCTGGGAGGGAAGGAGCAAGGCTATGAGGTTTAAAGAGGGAGATTGAAAGATTGAGTAGGACAAAACTGTGGAGGAATTTGTAAATCAGGGTAAAGTTTTGCAATCAGAGTTTTGGATTCAGAGTAGGATCCAGTGTAGACTGGCAAGAGGCAAGTGAGCAAATCATTCAAGAGGCCAAGTTTGGTGGTAACAAAAATGTGCACATGGGTTCAGTGTGTTACGATCCCCATAGAGGCCAGTAACTTTTAAAAGAAATTTGAACTTCCGGTTAATAGTTGAAAGGATGACATGATAATGTTTTCATGTTTTAAGACTTTTACTGTAACAAGCAAACTAGCAGCATCATTGACTAAATACTATTTGTGTAGACAACTTAAATACCAAACAGAATTTTCCATTTTAATTTTAGCACAATTGAAAATCCCATTTCTCAAATGTACTTTACAGTGTCCCTTAGGTAGACGTTCAGTTTTCCTGGAACCGTTTCAAAGTGTTTCTTAGCTCCTGAGGGTTTACTTCCATTTTTTTTTCTTTCCCAGCCTGGTAACTTTTAACCCCTGATCCAACTTTTGACCTGATCCAACCTCACCACCCTACCCATACTGCCACCCTGCCCAACTGCCACCCTACCACCCTGCAACCCTATCACCTACCACCCTGCCACCCTATCACCTATCACCCTACTATCCTGCTGCCTTGCCACCCTACCCACCTGACTACTTTACCCACTTGGCCACCCTACCCAGCTGCCACCTTACCCACCCAACCGCCCTGCCACCCTACCCAATTACCTCACTCACACTCATTCACCAACACACTGTAAAGCTATTTAAATGTCCCAAAACATTTTGTTGTGTTAGTGAATGAAGACTTACAAAAATATGGCAGCTAGTGCCATAAAAAGGGGGGACATTGCTTGGCTTCCCTCAATGACCCTACACTATGAAGAAGGGCTCTGAAAATGGGTACCAGAACATGCATTTCTGAAGAGGCCCGGTTCACAAGTCCAGGCCAAAAATGCAGAGCTCCTGCGCTGTGTAAAAAAATAGGAGTGGGGTGGTAAGTCGATGGTGATTGCCACTCCTCAGAAGTTGTTGTACGTAATGGTCATTTCCTTTTTTAATTTCACCTATTACTGAGCTATGAAACAAATTCTTTTGAGTCAATGAATGTATGTTGATTGACTTAAATCTGGAAGATGTGTGTTTTTGTGATGCACAACAAGCAATCATATCTTCCATCATGATCCTGGCCAATGAATACCTTCACTGATTTGTTATGTTGCCTAGCAAACAGAATGTTTTGTTCAATTTTCCTCTGATTGCTCAGTGTGTGTGAAACATTTAGTGTGATTATAAAACTGATCACTTCATAATCATGCCAATGTTCTCATTCACATTAACAACCAGATGTAAATACACCTAATTTACTGGATTTGACTGCTTGCTGACTCCCTGTAAAAAAATACGTAGAAAGTGCTTTTGAAGAACAGTTACCATTATGATGTAGAGAACCAAGGTATTAAGAACTATTGCTGTGCCCTTTTAACATTTCAAGTTGAGAGGTAGCTGGGCAGTTTCTTTCCACATTCAGCTGTGTAAAAACAACAGTTTGTGTTGCTTATCACATTCGTTCCAGCTACCAAGCACCAGCAAAACGAAAAGGTGCACCTTATTCATCTTTAAAATTTAACTAACAGCTCTCGTCAATTCCGACAATCAATCAGAAAGAAAGGCTTGCATTTATTATGAGCCTCACCAAGCACTTCACACCAAATTGCTTTTGAACTGTAGTCACCATTGTTGTGAATGCAAACACAGCAAGCAATTTCCACCAACAGCAAAGAATGACTGACCTGTCAATCTGATTTGGTGGTATTGGTTGAGAAATTAACTCCACTGCTCTTGAGATAGTCCCACTTAATCCTTAATGTCCACCTGGACAGACACAATTTTAATTGTATCATGCAAAGAACAGTAGCAATGAAAGCCAGTGGATATGGTAGTTGTTGGATCCAGTGTCCTGGTTTGTTGGGGCTAAAGGACCTGGGTTGTACGCTTGTTTTGGGGTGACCAAGTTGGTACCAAGACAGAGAAGATCTGTAGACTGGTCTTAGAAGGAACACATTCTGCTTCTTTACAGAAGGAACTCAGCAGCTACACTTGTGTGCTTACAACTCAAAACTCTGTCTTTACTCTTCAGGCTCTAACTCAAGACTACTCGACAGAGGTAGCCTATGCTACGCTGCTGTTGGGTATCAAGATCATGTGATCTTACATTACAACATTTATCTTGAAGTTATATTACATATCAGATTACTACATCCTTCCCCCTTTACTCAGAAATACATTTTACAATTTTTCTCAAAGTAACAAATTATTCACACAGGTCAATAATTTACAAAGTCAGTCTTTCTGGGGATTTTCTTATGCTTGTAGAACACCTCAACTCTACAGCTTCTGATGTTTGATCCGGAACCTCCTTTACTGTAGTCGGCTGGGCATCTGGTTCTTCAGTAGATACCTGCAAATCTGTTTCTTCCACTCTTTCAGGTACAGTCGGCCCTTCAGATACATCTGTACTTGGTTGAGTTCTTTCAACAGGAGACATTGATTCAGTCACAAACACTGGTGGAATCGTTTCTGGGTATTTTGTTTTTCCTCTTCTTATATAGTCCTCATGTCTCCTTATGACTCAATCTTCCACTCGCATGTGATAGGGAAGAGGCCCCATTACTTCATTTATTTCACCATATTGGTCCTTCTCTAAAATTTTTCACAAATACTTTCTCACCTATGTTAAACGTCCTGTCATGGCTGTGACAATCATGTTCAATTTTCTGACTTCCCTGACTCCTTTCCACCTTCCCCTCCAAGTTTGGCATTATTAGGCCCAATCTCGATTGGAGACGTTGCTTCATCAACAATTCTGCAGGTGTGGCACCTGTTGTCATATGAGGGGTTGTTCTATAATGGAAAAGAAAACTTGCTAATTTAGTCACTATAGAATCCCCAGACAATTTCTTCATACCAGATTAGAATGTCTGAACTATTCTTTCAGCCAGTCCATTTGAAGAAGGGCAGTATGGTCAAGATTTCACATGAGTAAAACAGTTGAGTCTGATAAATCGGTGAAATTCAGCACTCGTGAATACTGTTCCATTGTCTGATACGACCACTTCAGGTAGCCCGTTGATTGCAAAACTTTGTCATAGCTTGTCTATTGTAGCGGAAGATCTTGGCGACCTCACTTCATATACGTCCATCCATTTTGAATGAGCATCGACGATAAGTAGAAACATTTTCCCATATAAGGTCCCACATAGTCGATGTGTACTCACACCCATGGCCTTCCTGGCCATTCCCAGGTGTGTAACAGAGCTGTTGAATGTAATTTCCGTACTTGTTGACACTGCATCCAACTTCTCACTAAGTTTTCTATTTCCCCATCCTTCCCAGACCACCAAACATAACTTCGTGCTATTGCCTTCATTCTGGAAATTCCGGGATGTGCACTCTGAAGTTCAGATAACAATGGCTTCCGTCTTTTTGGAAGAACAAGCACTCGTGCTCCCCACAGTAAGATACCTTCCTGGCTGGTTGCTTCGTATCTTCTCTGGAAATACGGTTTCATCTGATCAGATCCTTTTCTTGTGACCAACCCTGAGGAACTTGATCTCGCACTTTGGATAAGACTGGGTCTTGATTTGTCCATTCTTTAATCTGTCTGGCACATATTGGTGATGAGTCCAGGAAGTTCAATAATAAAATGAATTCTCGAGCAATTGGAACATCTTCATCTTTTGCTTGCATGGGCAAAGGGCTGAGTGCATCTATGTTTCCAATTTGACTTCCGGGTCTATGAATGAAAGTATACTCATACGCTGCCAAGATCAATGCCCATCTTTGTACACTTGCTGAGGCTATAGGGGGTACAGCCTTGTCATCGCTGAATAATCCTAATAATGGTTTGTGGTCCGATATGATAGTAAAATGACGACCGTGTACATATTGGTGAAACTTCTTAACACCAAAAATGATTGACAGGCCTTCTTTGTCTATTTGGGAGTACCCCTTTTTCTGCTGTGTTGAGTGTTCTTGATACATATTCTATAGGTCATTCTGATCCATCATCCATTCGATAGGAAAGCATTGCTCCCACTCCATAGGGAGATGTGTCACACGTTAATACCAACTCTTTTTTTTGGGTCAAAATGTACTAGAAGTGTAGCTGACTGTAACAACTGTTTCACTTTTGTGAAAGCTTCTTCTTGTGGTGTTTGCCACGACCATCGCTGTTTTATCTTGAGCAGGTAATACAGGGGTGCCAGTTCTGTCGGCAAATTAGGCAAGAAGCGTCCATAGTAATTGATCATCCCCAAGAATGATTTCAGTTCAGATGTATTCTTTGGCACTGGGGCTTCTCTAATGGCTTTCACTTTTTCTTCAACTGGATGTAGGCCTTGTGAATCTACCATGTGACCTAGGTAAGTTACCTCTTCCGCTTGGAATCTGCACGTTTCTTTTTTCAACCACACTTCAACCTGCAAAAAATGTTCCAAAACTTCTTCCAGGTTCATCAAATATTCCTTTTCTATGAGTCCAGTCATGAGAACATCATCCAAATAAACTACAATGTGGGGCAGTCCCTGTAGTAAACATTCCATGGTTCTTTGGAATATGGTGCAAGCTGAAGAGATGCCAAAAAGTAAATGGGTTTTATTGGTACAACACTTTGCGTGTATTAATGGTGACAAACTTCTGGGAGCCTTCTCTAATTCCAATTGTTGATAAGCATGACTCATATCAAGCTTTGTGTAGGCAGTTCCACCTGCCAGTTTAGAGTACAAGTCTTCAATTTTTGTTATGGGGTGTCTGTCTAACTTAGCCACTTTAATGACTGTTAATTTGTAGTCCCCACAAATTCTATTGCTTCAGTCAGATTTGAGAACAGGTACATTTGGAGCTGCCCACTCTGAAAACTGCACTGGTTGTATCACTCCCAGCTTTTCTAATCTGTTCAGTTCGGTATCTACCTTTTCCTTCATTGCATAAGGTACTGGTCTTGCCTCCATGAATCTTGGTGTTGCCTCTGGATCCACGTGAATTTTTGCTTGTAGCCCTTCAACATTTCCAAGTTCGTCCTTGAAGACTGAGGCATATTTTTGTAGTAGCTCTGATAGCCCATTAGTTCTCAGTTGAAAGATTTCAGTCCATTCCAATTTAGTTTCTTTCAGCCAGTTTCCCTTCCTAGGTCTCTTGCCTGCTACTACCATCAAGGGTAATTTCACTGTTTGACCTCCGTAGTGTACTGTGACTTTACATACACTCTTGACTTGTATGCCTTCTCCCGTGTAAGTTTTCAATTTGGCATCAGTTTCTTCCAAATTTAGTTTGCGTTCCCCATGATTCAGGTATTTAAAAGTATGCTTACCTATCACTGTAGTGGCTGCTCCAGTGTCAACCTCCATTCTGATAGGCCTCTCATTCACACTCATGGTTACATAGATAGGTTCTGCTCTTCCTAACTTAAATTATATAATGAATAAATATCTGAATCTATTACTTCAGGCTTTTCAACACTGTTAACCGCATTGGATTTTTGCTTTTGTCTGAAAGTCTGCCTGATTCTATCTTTACAATGTCTTATGAGGTGCCCATTGCGATGACAGAAAAAGCATTCGATCTTTTTAAACTGTGGCTGCCTGGTCCCACCTCTGTTACCATTATGCCGTGTTGTTGCTGCTAACTTATCTCTTTTCATTTGTTTGCTAGCGGTGGCTGCTTACCGCTTCTGAGTAAAGCTTTACACATTCGCACGCTTTTTGGCTGAGGCTCCCCGCTCAACGTGAAAGATGGCGCCATTTTGCGCTCCCTGTATGGCTTTCAAGTCTCGCGCTGCACCTTCCATTGCCAGAGCGATTCCAATGCCTTCTGAAAATCTAAATTTGTTTCAGACAGTAATCTCTTCTGAATTGTATCTTCGTTTATACTGCACACCAAACAATCTCTAAGTATATCAGCGATAGATGAACCAAACTCGCAATATTCAGTTAATTGTTTCAGATTTGCCACATAACAAACAATTGCACCTGTGCCTCTATTCCTTGAGTTAAATTTGAACCATCGTCACCGATGGTTTGGGCTGGTGATGATTCTTTACGAGGTTCACTAAGTCATCAAAATTTTTCATGTCTGAGTCACTGGGAACCAACAAGTTTTGAATTAATCCATGTGTCTCACTGCCACACATTGATAAAAGGATTGCGTGTCTCTTTTCCTCCCCCGCAATGTTGTTCACCTGGAAGAAGAACGCGAGGTGTTCAACATAATGAGACCAGTTGTCCGAGGTTGGATCAAAAGGCTCCACTCTTCCAAATTGCGGCAGGCTCTGAGGGGGTTGCTTCGACAATCAGGAAGGAAATTTTGCTTTACTCACAACTACTGTGCGAGGTACGGCCCGATTTTTATTCTTCTGATTTCCCTCATTCTCTCTCGCTTTTTGCCTTGTCCTTCCATGTCTTTTCTTGCTTTTTACTCTCATCGCCAGTTTGTTGGATCCAGTGCCCTGGTTTGTTGGGGCTGAAGGATCCGGGTGGTATGCTTGTTTCCGGGTGACCGAGTTGGTACCAAGACAGAGAAGATCAGTAGACTGTTCTTAGAATAAGCACATTCTGTTTATTTACAAAAGAAACTCAGCAGCTACACTCGTGTGCTTACAACTCAAAACTCTTCAGACTCTAACTCAAGACTACTCTACAGAGGTAGCCCGTGCTACTCTGCTATTGGGTATCAAGATCATGTGATCTTACATTACAACATTTGTCTTAAAGTTATATTACACATCAGATTACTAATGTTTAAGATACTGGACTAGTAGTCCAGAAGCCTGGACTAATAATCCAGAGGCTGCAAGTTCATAATCCTACTTCATTTGAATTCAGTTCTTTTTAAATCTAGAAATCAAAGCTTTCAGTTATAAAAAGCGTTAATTGGACTTTTAGATTGCCAGAAGAACTCAACTGGTTCACTAACGTTCTTTAAGGAAGAAAACCGACCATCATAACCTGGTCTGGCCTATGCATGACTCCAGCCAAAAGTGCTTAATTCTTAACTACCCACTGAGGTGGACTAACTGCTGTCATACACTGTTGGAAGGTGTCAGTACTGCACGAAGATGTCAACATAAATTAAGTGCTCAAGTAGGATTAAAACTCACAGCCTTTTGAGCTAGTGAGGCAAGTATGTTATAATGGTGACACATAAAACTTAGCACTGGTAAATCAGGGCATAAACCCTCTTGTACTAAAAAAAGGATTGGTTATATTGATTGTTCATAACATCTGAAAACACTGAAAGCATTAATCAGAGGTGTGAAGTCACAGCATGAACGTAATCTTCTATTAGTCAATGCTTTAAAATACCTAGGCCTTTCGTTATCAACTTCTTAAAGCTGAGGAAATGTGCAACTGCAAAGCTTAGTTAAAGGTCTCTGAGCAAAATTGTAATAACTTAGCTTTAAAACCATTGAAACTCTACGCTCTTAGAAGCTTGATCCATTCCCTCAAATTATTGATACATTAACATAAGAATGTAGTTTTAGGTCCTACTTTAAAGGCTGTGTATTTTGAGATTTCCTTTCCACCCTCACCTTTGTAATTATGCCCAAAGATGAGATTTAACCATTTTGGCCCCACCAATGGCAGCTGGTCCTTCAGCCATCTAGAGCTTATGCTTTGGAATTTCCTCCCTATCACCTTTGCCTTTCCAGCCCCGTCTTCTCCTTTAGGACTCTCCTTAGAACCCACTTCTTACTCCTGCGACGAAGCCACTCCTTTGGCTCCGTATCCAGTTTTGTCTGATTACACCTCTGTGGAACACGTTGGGAATTTTTTTTCAGTAAAGGCACTATATAAATGCAATTTGCTCTTGGTTTTGAAATGCAAGACATTATCAAACACCCCCTCCCCCAACAAACCCAAACGCTGATTTTCATTTTATTGATTCACTCCATATACTCTAAACTAATGCATCGCCACAACATGAGCTGTTTATGAAGCTTTCGTCACAGAGATATTTAATAGCATTATCTTGAAAAATCTTCCTGGAGTGATGAAAAATGAAATTTCACAAGACCGCCTCAGCCTAAAATAGAATGGGATATGAAAATAAATCATGGAGCCAAGATGATGTTTAGGCATTTTATATTGATTCATTGAGATAAGCCTTCATTGAACTTTAAGACTCAATGTTATGACATGTTCTATATTAGACCAGGACATTTCCATAAATTAAATATTCCATCCCTGGTGCATGTCTTTTTCCAGATGGCAGCCACTTAGTTTTGAAGAGAATTGAGACACATGATGTGTGACAGAGCTCACATGATGTATAGAGAAATGTTAACACCCCTTATCCCTTTAATTTTAATTATTATTTCTGGATAAAATATGCTTTTAATTAAATACATTTTTCAACTCAATTGATCCCTGTTAGTATACTCAACAAAAATATACTATCGGGTTGCATCTTACCTATGTCGGGCGGGCTGGGCGGGAGCAGGCTGGGGTGGGCGCGGAGCCGATCGCTGCCCACAATTGGCTGCGTGCCGCCATTTTATGTGGGCAGACCAATTGAGGCCCGCCCAGTCTGAAGTACGGTCGGTAGTGCTCAGCACTACCTGTGTGGGTGTGGGGAGGAGGGAGAGTCGGGGCCTGCGTGCGAAAGAGCGCAGCAATCTCCCTAAAGCATGGAGCTGCCTCAGGGAGATTAAGTTGATAGTAAAACTTATTAATAAAGGAGGAAACAAATTAATTAAACATGTCCCATCATGTGACAGTGTCACATGAGCTGCGACTTGTTTGTGAATTGTGCAAAATTTAATTAATTATTTTAAAAAACCTTCAGGAAACCTCATCCCGCCCGTGGATAAGGTTTCCTGAAAAACACGAAGGCCGCTTGGGCCCTTCGCCTGCCCACCAACCTTAAGGTTGGATGGGTGGCGTTGCTAACAAGTTTAATTGGTTTTTTAATGGCCTTAATAGGCTGTTGACAGTTTGGCGGGTGCGCAGCCGTCTCCAGTGCGCTCCCGCATAATGAAAAATCTAAATGACGCGCGATGACATCAGGTTGCACGCCTGACATTGCGCGTCATTTTGTGTGCCGGCATGTCGGGCCCGGCCCCGTACGTCGACAGCAATATTCTGGCCATAGAATTTATTCCATGCATTATAACTTGCTTATTCATCGTATTAATACATTGTTTCCCATAGCTCCCTATTGCGTAGCCCCTAATCCTCAAGTATTTTTCATGGGTTTTTAGATACACCGATCACATCGAACTGGTACTATCTGCAATATAGAAGAGCTTTACTCTTTGCTTTATTGCTTGTCATCCCAGCAAACTGCCTGTACCCTTTTCTTAGTCACCAGTATCTGTTGCCCTGTACCTTTTATTGCAGTTTATGGATAGCTAACTGGTACCCTCACTTCTACAAAGAGTTTTACACAGAATTCTGTCACCAACAAACACATAAATCACAAAACCCATGATGTGCAGACCAAAGCTTTGCTTTAATGGTTTAGCAATTTGATCCTACATGCTTTGAAGCAAGGAGATTTGGTTTCTTTTTTCTGATTTCTTTAATCTACCGAGTCATTACTGTTTCTGTTTTCACACTGAGCTCTTTGATGGCAGAAGAATGTAGCAACAGTACAACCAAACCATTTAAGAAATACGCAGGCTCATTTTTGATGCTATATTCTGCGAAGAATTAATATGGTGCTTAAGAAGGTTTTCAATCTCAATTAACTATGACTTTTACTCAATTTTAGCAAAGTTGATTAGGGATGACAGGTTCACATTGCTTGAACTCTATAAATATTATAACCTTCATTAGCATTTTCTCATTTATTTTCTAATCTTGCTAACTTGTTACTTAAAATATGAATACGTACCTCAAAAATCAAATACCAAGAACCAAAACTATGTGTGTGTCTCCTGATAAGTTATGCATTATAGTGTAGGTTTTCCTTTTCTATTCTTCACACAATGGCCCTAAAGTTTTGTGGGGATTCTCGCACTCTCCTGCCATAACTCTAATGGGTGACAATACAACCTCCAGGAAAACTGAGATTGACATTGTTACTGTTTAATTTCTAGCTGTTACCTGCCTGAGTTGCAGTGAGTGAGTGGTGGAACTCTCTCTCGGAATTTTAGGGCCAATGGATGTATGTAAGAGATCAAGAGGGCACTTGGTCCTGCCTTTACCAAAGCTGCTCCTCTGAAATTGGCAGTTGGTGAAGTGCTCAGCAACAGATGTAAACAGATGTTCCGCTGGGTTGAACACTACTATGAGTTGTACTCCCGAGAGACAGACATCTCCCAGCCTGCATTTGACACCTCCTGCAGCTTTATGTCATGATTGATTTGGACACAGAACTCTCATCACTTGAGATTGAAAAGGCCATTGATTGCTTAGCAAGCAGAAAGGCACCTAGCAGGCAAACTGCTCAAGCACAAAGTCCCATTTACTATCACATTTTCATGATCTCTGCTTTTTCTGCTGGAGGGTAGGATCCATTCTACAGAATATGCATGATGCAAAAATCATTACATTATACAAGAACAAAGGTGATAGAGGAGATTGCAAGAACTACAGGGGCATCTCATTCCTCAGATCACTGCAAAGTCCTTTGCTAGGATCATGCTTTAAAAACTCCATCTACTTGCAGACCAGGTGTGTCCAGAAGCAACTCATCTATCTTGTTACAAATGCTGCATGCATTCAGATAAAGAGCCTTAAGCTTTGACTTTTTACCATTATTACTCGTTCCGGTTCTACTTGTTGCTGCACTCTTCTGCTTAAATTTTCTGCCCCTTCCTGCCACACTATGATTATTGTTTGCCTCTTCACCTCTGCACTTCTGCTCTCTTGTTTCTTTTTGATTTCTTAAACCTTCCTTCAGTTGAACCCCCCCACCCCCCACCCCGGCTTATTAGTTTAAAGTCCTATCTACAAACCTAGTTATATGATTCGCCAGGACACTGGCCCCAGCATGGTTCAAATGAAGCCCATCTCAAAGGAACAGCTCCCCCCTTCCCCAGAATTAGTGCCAATGCCCCATTTCTCCCACACTGAACTTTGAGCCACACATTTACCCCTCTAATCTTATTTACCCTATGCCAATTTGTACGTGGCTCAGATAGTAATACGGAGATTAATACCTTTGTGATTCAGCTTTTTAATTTAGCCCCGAGCCGTTCATAGCCCCTCAGCAAAACCTCTTTCCTAGTGCTATCTATGTCATTGGTACCTAAGTGGGCCATGATAACTGGATCTTTCCCCTCCCACTCCAAGTTCCTCATCAGCCCAGAAGAGATGTCATTAACATTGACACCAGGCAGGCAACACAGCCTTCGGGACTCTCTGTCTCTGACTCTCTGAACAATATCTATTCCCTTAACTATGCTATCCCTTATTACTACTACATTTCTCTTTTCTCCCCTCACTTGAATGGCATTCTGTACCAGGGTGCTGTGGTCAGTTCGCTCATCCCCCCTGCAGTCTGTGCCCTCATCCACAACGGGAGCAAGAACCTCGTACCTATTGGACAAGGGCACTGGCTGAGGCTCCTGCAAAGCTAAATTCTGGATCCCCATACCTGCCTCACTCGCAGTCGCACCCTTCTGTCCCTGACCACGGTCCAAATTTGACATAATTAATCTAAGGGGTGTGACTGTCTCCTGAAACAGAGTGTCCAGATAACTGATGTGTCACAGTGTTTGCAGCTCAGACTCCAGCTCAACAACTCTGAGCTGAAGTTCCTTGAGCAGCCAACACTTGTTGCAGATGTGGTCACTGCGGATCGCACCAGGTCCCACATACTACAGCTGCAACACATCACCTGCCCAGCCATCTCTATTCTATTAATTAACTTGGATGTTAAATATTTTACAAGTTAATTTCTTAACTGTAATCTTCAGCTATAATAACACCTCCTGATTTAAACCACTTGGCCAATCAAAAGAGACATAGAAGGGATACCCACCAATCACCTACCTGTTTTCCTTTGATGACACACTTCGGCCCTGACAAGTAGAAACAGGTTGAAGGGGTTCAATGCCGCCGGTTTTTATCTGCCGCCGCCGCAGGTCCGCTCTCCGTGTGCTGGGCCTCCCACTAGGTTTTAAGCAAGTGAAAGAGGGGACGAAGGAAAGAAGAAGAATATGGAACATCTCTGATAGGGCAGAGGCCAGGGCACATTAAATGACAAAAGGTTTCACAGCACAAAAATCAAATGGGACAAGTAAAGAAACAAAAAATGTGTCTAGAAGAGATGTGAATGGCAGGATAGCAGCTGTCCAATTGATAAGTAAAGGAATTAAGAAAGAAACAAGAGAAAAAATGAACTGGCCAAAACGCATGAAACAGAATGGTGGCAGAGGTTATGATCTAGAATTGTTAAACTCAATATTAAGTCCAGAATGTTGCAAAGTGCCCAACTGAAAGGTGGGTGCTGTTTCCCTGCGCTTGTGTTGAGTTTCATTGATTGACTGGATAAGACCCAGGACAGAAAGGTCAGAGTTATAACAAGGTAGGGAATTAAAATGACAAGCAACAGGTAGCTCTGGGTCATGCTCGCATAATGAATGGAGGTCTTCTACAAAGTGGTCACCCAGTTTACATTTGGTCTTCCCAATGTAGTGGAGACCACATCCTGAGCAGCGAATAAAATGTACTAAATTGAAAGAAATACAAATAAATTGCTGCAAGTACTGTTTGGGGCCTTGGATGGTGAGAAGGGAGGAGGTAAAAGGGCAGGTGTTGCACCTGCTGCGCTTGCACGGTAAGGTGCAGGAAGAAAGGGAAGGGGTGACTGAGGTTTGAAGTGACTGAAGAATGGACCAGAAACAGTCCCCTTGTAATGCTGAAAGGGGAGGGCAGGGGAAGACATGTTTGGTGGTGGCATGACGCTGTAGGTGGCAGAGGATGATCCTTTGAGTATGAAGGCTGGTGGGGTGGAAGGTGAGGACAAAGGAAACACCATCGTGGGCAGGAATTTGAGGTCGCCGAGCGGGCGCGGTGGGTGGATCCGGGAGCGGCCAGGAAACGGTCTGCCACCAATGATCGACCCCCCGAACGCAAATTCACATTGGCGAGCCAATTAAGGCCCTCCCAGCGTGAAACGCGGCTCCGCACTGGTCAGGAACGGTCAAGTAGGGCGGCGGTCTGTTGGCCGCCAGGTCCAATGGCGACCTGGCAGCTGCTTTAAAAGTGGCCCAGGCAGCCCCTGGAAGGCTGACATGGAAGGACATCTCCTCTAAGTTCCCAGACTGAAGTTATGGAGTCAAGTGCGGCTGGACACGGCAGATGGGAGGGCAGGTTGGGTGCGTACTCGGCCGCCCGCTTTTCCAACGAGTGCCTCGCCATCCTCCTGGAGGAGGTGGCTGCCATGAGGATCACCCTTGTCCCCAGAGATGGCGGGAGGAGGCCACCACACCTCACCAAGGGGGCATGGGAGGAGGTGGCAGCACTGGTGAGCTGCCATAATGTGGTGCGGCATACATGGGTGCAGTGCCGGAAGCATTTCAATGACCTGCTGCGCTCAGGAAGGGTGAGTGCCATGTTGGCATGGGTCAGTGTGCAGAAGTGTTAAGGTGTGGCCATCTCCCAGTGGACCTCAGGGGTGTTCGAATCTGAGTGCCAACTGCCAATGATGCCAGAGCTGGCCAAGGGGGTGAGCCCTGGCAGCTTGGACTGAGTGCCTTGTGGCTTGAGCGCCATGACTCAGATGTGCCCTGCAAGTTGTTCCTCATCTGGGTTGGCCAGGCTGCAATGGCGCTGCATGTACAGAGTGGTCTAATCAATGCTCCTCTGTTCTTTCAGGAGAAGACAAGCCATAACCAAGCTGATAGGTCACGTACCGGCAAAGGGCAGCCACCTGCTGCTGCTTAGCAGATTTGAGCAAGGCACCCTGGAGCTTGAGAGCCGGCATTCTCCCTGTGCAACCAGGTGTGGAGACACGGGCGTGCCAGTGCACAGAGGTGGGAGTTTTGGATTGTGCAACCATTTTAGTATTGTGTCTTTACTGATGGGAGCCTCAATCCTGAAGTCCCCACTGATCATTGAAAGACAATGGCACCATGGTGCAGATCTCCATTGTCTCACCAGGGCGCCTGGCATGCACAGTGAAAGTGTGATGACTTTAACTAGTGACATGTCCTTCTTCTCCCTTTCAGGTTCTCCAGCAGGCATTCTCTCTGTGAACCCTGAAGGTCCACCCTGACACTGGAGGACCACCGAGCTTCTGTTGCACCTGCATCACACCCGCTCTCTAAAGCAGGCACCAGCGTAGATACCAGCACCTCAGTGGGCACTAGTTTGGCAGCTAGTATCTTGATGCACATTGGTGAGGGCACATCACACTCGCTTGAGGTGCAGGCAGAGGCAGAGAGTGCCCAGGGTGCCGGCAGTTGAAGGACTGCTGGAGACCAGGGCAATGCCGGGTTGAAGGCAGATGATGAGCCTCTGGAGTCGGCAGATGCTGGATGTCGAGCGGGATGTGCGGGAGGATCTGGTGGAGATCCGTGAAGGCCTGTGAGCCATGATCTCCATTATGGAGGAGTCCATGTGGAGCATGAGCAATGTGTCAACCCTCATGGCTAAGCACACTGCCTCCTCTATTGAGAGAGTGGCGACTCTCATGGAGAGGGAGCTCCAGGGACAGAATGAGCAGCTCCTGGGGATGTGTTCGGACCTGCAAGCCCTCACACAGGCACTGAGCTCAGGTGGTCAGTGCCAGTGTGGGAGATGAGTGAGGCACCCAGTATCCCAGATGGGTGTCCGTCCATCAATGGCGAGTAGGGAGGTCCAGAGTGACCTTGCATGTTGGCGCACAAGCTGCCTGTCGTCTCTGTGGGCTCCTCTCAGGGCACTCTGGATGAGGGCAGCATCACCTCTGCCCCTCTGCCAGTGACAGTGGCATCTGATGAGGCTGTAATGGCTGGGGAGATGCCAACCATGGCACTGGCCGCTCCCTCCCAGATGGGAACATCACTGGCTCCACTGGTCAGAGGATAACCATCAAGGTCACCGAAGCCAACAGGACAGCAGAATTAACAGGCTGTCTCTAATGGCTGTGGCACCAAGACATAGCACCCGCAAACGTGAGTTAAAGGCACAAGAGGGACAGGTCACAGATCATTTTATGTTCATTTATGTTTACTTTATCTATACTGGTCTAGGAACGAAGGCTAGATGCGATGAATTTTTTTTTCATCATGGCCTGAGTATGCTTCACTTTTTTATTTTATTGGTGCGGGGAATGCCAGTATGTGATGCTGGACGTAAGTATCTCTGAACTTTAATGCACAGGCACTGAGTGTTGTTTATGTCCAAATGAAAGGGCCCTTTCAGACACCCAGGATGGAGGAGGCAACCCTGGAATGCAGCTGAAGCTGATCTTTGGCAGCCGAGCTGAAGAAGCGTTGGATCAAAGTGAACCTGGTGTTCCTGCCTCCCTGGAGGTTACCGAGGTCTGGCTCCATGCCCTCAGCGTTCTTCTCACCATTCTCCTTTTCTGACTCACTGCTGGATTCATCCTCTGTGGCCTGTGGAGCTGCGTCAAGATCCCCTACCTCCAGTGGGCCCCCCCTTGCCAGTGCCAGATTGTGGAGAGCGCAGCATGCAACCACTATCAGTGACACCCGCTCTTGAGAGTATTGTAGTGCATCCCTGAATGGTCCAGGCATCGGAAGCGCGCCTTGAAAAGACCTATGGTCCTCTCTCTCACCGCCCTTGTGGAGGCATGACTTGCATTGTAACGCTTCTCTGCCTCTGTTCTTGGGTGGCGGAGAGGTGTCATGAGTTGCCTCTTCAACGGATAGCCTTTGTCACCCAGCAGCCATCCATCCAGCCGGGCTGGAGCACTGAAGAGCCCCGGCACCTGGGAATGTCTCAGGAGGTAAGCATCACGGGAGCTGCTAGGGTACCTTGCAAAGACTTACAGAATCTGCATCTTATGGTCACCAACTACCTGCACGTTCATGGACCCTTCTTGTTGACGAAGGCACCCGGCTGACCTGCTGGTGCCTTGATGGCCACATGTGTGCAGTCGATGGCACCCTGGACACAGGGGAACCCAGCAATCGCTGCAAAGCCTCTGGCTCACTCAGCCTGGCTGGCCTCGCCCTTACGGTAAAGAATAAACACCAGTACCCACCTGAACAAAGCTTCTGACACCAGCTTGACACAACTGTGGACAGCTGATTGGGAGACTCCACACAGATCCCCCACTGAGCCCCAGAAAGAACCAGAGACAAAAACATTGAGGGCCGCTGTGACCTTCAGAGCCACTGGCATGGGGTGTCCACCCACACAGTGGGAGGTGATCAAGGCCCAGTCATCTGACAAATGGAGGTCACTGTCTCCCTTGAGAGGTGGGGCCTCATTCAGCACTGCACCTGAGACATATTGTGGTAGCTGTATCACCACCTGTAAACCCTGACAGCAGGATAGTGGCATCTTCTGCAGCCCCTTCAGCCTTGGACTTCCTTCTGGCCCTGAGCCCCTTGTATCTGCACCTCTCCTCCCACAGGTCACTCCCCTGGAAGCTGTATTGGGACACCTGGCCTCCTCTCCCTTCTGCCCCTCTCTTCCTCCTCAGAAGAGGTGCCACCAGCGGAGAGCACAATCCTCATTACCATGGTAACAGAATGCTGTCTGATAACTGGATGGGTCCACACAGTCTGAATCCTCCGGGGTCCTTGGAGACACCAATGAATCCTGAAGTGAAGCCTGGTAATGCAAAGAATGAAGCCCCAAACAGAGATAATGCTGCCAAGTGCCAATAAGTCACCAGCAGCAAACTATTTGCCAAACTCCTCACTGCTCACACTGGCAATGCTGCTGGCCCTTTTTATCCCACCCTTGGATGAGTTTTTTGAAAATGTCGGCTGCCTGCCTGCCTGTTTTGTGCAACGAGCACAAAATCACACGGGTAATGAAAAATCACCATTAATTGGACTGTTAATTGCCTTAAGTGGCCTGTTAATTAATGGACAATGTGGCTCTGGCACCCGCGCACGCCCACCGAGTGAAATGTTGCGTGAGTGCGCAATGACATTGGGATGCTTGGCCGACATCATCACACGCTATTTTATGCACGATAGGGTCGGGTGCGCGCCTGCCCGTGGGATGTAAAACCCTGTCCCATGGCTCTCGGGGAGGGAGGGGAACGGGTGAGGAGGGCAGAGGTGTGTGAAATAGATTGCATTGGACGCCCAATTCCCCTACACCTCCACCAACATCCAGGATGGCCTGAGAGCTCTCCGCTTCTTCCTTGAACAGACGCACAGCCAGTTCCCATCCACCACCACCCTCCTTACAAGGCTGAATGAACAGTTTCTTCAACTCCACTCAGATCCTCCAAATAAAAGGTGTTGCTATGGGTACCATCATGGGTCCTAGCTAACATTCCTTCTTCCAGTCCTACTTGGGCACTCTACCTCACCTCTTCTTCTGCTTCCTGCTCTCGTCCTGAGCTGGAAAATTTCATTGACTTTGTTTCCAATTTCCACCCTTCTCTCACCTTCACATGTTCCATCTCCGGCACTTCCTTTCCCTTCCATAACTTTCCTGTCTCAATTTCTGGGGTTAAGCTATGAAATAATATTCGCTACAAGTCCATGGACTCCCGCAGTTACCTTGACCATGCTTCCTCACATTCCACTTACTGTAAGGACCCCAATTCCATTTTCCCAGCTCTCCATCTCCATCACATCTGTTCGGAAGATGCAACCTTCTATACTAGTGCTTCCAACACGCCTTCCATTTTCCTCAACTGTAGAATCCATGCCCCTGACCCCTGACCCCTGGCCCCTTGTGATTGACAGGGCCTTCCACCCGTGTTTCTCCTTTCTCCCAGAACCATGAAGGAGAATTGAAAGTTTGGTCAATGAGGCTAATTTTGAGAAGATTTTTTTTACAGGAGAGGGAGGTGGAACTGTTTAGATAGGGAATTTCAATCTTCATTGAAATCAAGAGATTAGGATTCAGGCAACTAAAAAGCTTGCCAATGGTGAGGCAAGGAAGGATGAAGAGATCTCACATGGCTGAGTAAGGGAAGCACGGTATTGTAAGACATTGCCAACAGGATATGACAATTGCATGATTAAGCCAACTAAATGTTGGGTTTGCTTGAATTTGAATGCCTCTCTCTTGAGGGACTGATGACGAAGGTTATACCAGAGGGAATGATAAGATATGGGAGGTAGAGGTTGTTTCTCTGAGAACACTGGCATCAAGGATAGTGGTGAATGGGTGATTTAAGTCAGCACTGAGGGGTGTGTCATAACAAGTAGAGAACCAAAGAGACATAATTTGCAAATTTGAGCATGACTCTTTAGGTGACCCAGCAAAGGGGTTATTTTTCTGTGGGCGAATGGTAAAACTAGTGGAATTGATGGAGGGGAGGGGAATTAGGATAGTGGCAGAGATGAGGAAACAATCAAAGATAATCTTGACGGTCAAGACTACAGGTACAGAGAGCCCATAAAAGATAATGAGGATGAGAGGGCAGCCCAGGTTAAAAGCAGGAGCATTTACATGGAGTGTGAAATTAAGAAAGGACAGGACGATGATGAATTCAAAGGGAAAAGGGCCAGCAGAATTGAGGAGAAGGTTGAAATTTCTGAGAATGAGGAGTGGCTTGATATGGATGTAAAGAGAAAAGAATAGGGACAGCAACTGATGAAGGAAGTCTGCATGCAGGAGCTGAAGATTTTAAATGAAATATAGGATGCATGGAAAAAGATTAGGTGTTCAATGGAGGGGAAGGTGCTGGAGGAGCAGAGATGGGAGATCTATTATTGCCATGGTGATTTGGAGGAGCAGGAAGTGAAAAGTATAGTTAAATGGAAAAGCTTCTGTAAGGTTGCAGGAACTGCTGCTCAAGTCTTCTTTCTGTGAGTGCCAAAATGTCAACATAATGATCATAACAAAATTATGTACATTTTTGCTTGTGTATGATCAAACCTTCCGTTGAGAAATAAATAGATGATCATTGCGCATTGGGCAAGATAATCAGTGAGACTAGTGGACAGGGAATTGGGACTGTCACTCTTAAAGGAAGCAAGGGGGCACACTTACATGATGGAGAATGCCAAAGGAGGCACAGAAAGAGGCTGGGGCTCAATTATGAGGGATTGCGATATATTACTTAAACTTTGAGTTTTGATAATTGAAAATACACTTTCTGTAGCAATATCAAGGAATGCCAAACTCATCACAGTTTAATGGTTAGGAGTAACTTGTAGTTTCTAGGAGTTAATGAAATAAGAAAGTAAGCAAGCTTTTAAATCATTTCATTACTGATGTGACTAATTTGACTAAATCGAAATGGAGCAATTCTAAATTTAGTACAACACATCTGATCATAAGATACAATTTATCCTGATTGCTGGTAGGTAACTGAAGAAGTCTAAATGTAGCCAGTTTTAAACAATGAATCTTGCTGAGTACTGCAAGCCTCTACTTGAAGCTGATGTCTACAGTAATTCTAAAGCCAACCACAATATTTAGCACTGAAAGGTCAGAGGTCATGCCAGCAATGAAACAGCATAATGCTAATTGGTGGTTCTGGTTTGTTCTTGATAACCTTAGACCTGCAAACAGATCAGTTCAATGGTAGAATGTAATCATTTCTCATCAGACTGTCCTTTTCATTTGTGTGGAATCTTGCTCCTGAAGCAGGTGACAAGTTTTCCAAGACTTAATCTGCAACCTACATTTGCATAGTTTAAGGAATAAGCACCAATTAATTAAAGGCGGAACTGCAAGATTCGACAAGTTACGTTGTCACTATTTTTTAAAAAAATCACTTCACCTTTCTTAAAGGGCTATCGTAACTGTAATGACTGTACATATAACCTTTCCTACTGCTTTTAGGGGTCACGTGATTGTACTGACAAATGAGCCCTAAACATGGGTTATCTTAGGGGTGGAGCTTTCTAGTCGTGGACCTGGTTCAAGCATGTAGTTTCTAAAAGAGCTCTGTAATAAAGTTATCTGTTTCAAATAAGAAACCTGACCAGTACATTAAGTTCATTACATTTGGCTAAAAGGGTAAATTAGCTCCGACACTGCACCTCACCTTGTGAATGTGAGTGCATCACTGCTTAAGGAAAGAAAGAAAAGTATACTTACTAGCCATGCCACTCTTCAGCAGAATCGACCCTTATGACACCGCCATGGAAGACTGGAGCCAGTACATAGAGCGCCTAGGTTGTTAATTTTGTGGCAAATGAAATAACAGCAGAGGAGAGGCAGAAAGCAATTATTTTAAGTATCTGCGGGAGCAAGACATATAACCTCCTCCGCAGTCTGACAGCCCTAAATGTGCCCAATTCTAAACCTTTTAATGAGCTGGTAGACCTCATGAAGACGCATTTTCAGCAGAAGCCATCGGTAATTATGCAGAGGTTTAAGATCAACTCCAGAGTAAGGGCTCCAGGAGAGTCCATCACAACTTATATAATGAAGTTGAAACAGTTGACTAAGTGCTGAGAATTCGGAGATACACTCAATGGCATGTTGCAGGATCAGTTAGTTTGTGGCGTTCATGACAACACCATTCAGCGCCATTTACTTGCAGAAGTTAACAGTGGTTTGAAGCACACCATGGAGATAGCGCCAGCAATGGAAAGTGCTGAGAGGGACTCACAGGCTTTGCAGAGTGTGCAACATGGCGCCGTTCTTCAGTTTGGGCGGGAACCCACCATGGCTCGAAAACCAGAGAGACAGCCGCGAAGCAGGAGACAGCCTTTGCTGCTCAAAAAACGAAAAAGCATGTTGGAAGTATCTCAGCAATGATTCAGAAGTCAATCTGTTACAGATGTGGGGGTAATCATGTACCAGAAACCTGCAGATTTAAGGAGGCAGAATGCCACTGCTGTCTCAAAAAACAGCATGTAATAAAGCAATGCAGGGCAAAATTGAGACAGCCAATCAGACAGCAGACCAAGATGATTGAAGTGCACCCATATAACTGAACCATAAGTTTCTGATAGTGATATTTATTCCCTATACAATGTCAAAGCAGTAAAAACTGAACCAATCACTGACACCCTTCAAGTGAATGTGAGGCCTCAGTCATGGAGGTAGACAAGGGGGCCTCGGCCACAGTGGTGGGAGACACACATTTAAATACCTAAATGAAGGTACCCAGCCACTGAATCCAGAGCAAACCACGTCTCAACTGAAGACATACACTGGAGAGTCAATACAAGTAAAGGCATCGTAACAGCACTTGTGTCCTACAGGCAACAGACAACCCAGTTTCCAGTGATCATTGTAACAGGTGAAGGACCTAGTCTTCTGGGCCGCGATTGGTTACAAAAAATTAAGCTCAACCGGTCAGAAATATTTCAAGTGAGAACAGGAGGAATTCCTGAGCTGTTAAGGTATTGCCAGGATGGTCGGATTCACCGATGTCTGAGGAGTTAATACAATTCTATGTCCATAAAACAGTTAAGTTGTCAAGATGGAATCTTATTGTTGGGATCAAGAGTCATCGTCCCTTCGCAAGGAAGAGAACCGCTCTTGATAGAGCTTCATTGTACGCATCCAGACATATCAAAGGCGAAGGTGCTTGTGTGAAGCTATGTCTGGTGGCCAGGCATAGACAGTGACATTGAAAGCATGGTCAAGCACTGTCTCCAGTGTCAGCAACAACAGAAGTTGCCCATTTCAGCTGCCCAGCATCTGTGGGAGTGGCCTGGCCGACACTGGGTTAGACTACATATACACTATGTATGTCGGTTTTAGGTACCATTTATTGATCATCGATGTGCATTCTAGGTGGATGGATGTGTATGAAGTTAGATCACTGACATCGTGTACATCTATTGAAAAGCTGCACCAATGTTTTAGTAAACATGGCCTACCGGAAGTAATTTATTCGGATAATGGTACAGTCTTCACCAGTACAGAGTTTCAGAGATTCATGAGTTTAAATGGAATTAAACATATTAAAACAGCACCATATCATCCCTCATCAAAAGGGTTAGCTGAAAGAGCAGCGCAAGCTTTCAAATCAGGAACGAAGAAGTTGTCCGAAGGTACTCTAGAAACTCGACTTTCACATTTCCTTTTCAACTATCGTAAAATTCCTCATGCTACTGGTTCCTGGTATAATTGTCTCCGAAACTGGCCTCTTGTCATTCCAAGTGGAAGTGGATTATTCAAAGATTTGTGGATCATCTAAGGAGTACATTCAAACAACCAGCTATTCCGCCTGTAACTGATGTTGAATCTTTAATCCATGAGGTGACAGATCAACGTAGAATAAAAATACCTGATGTCTCTGTTGAATTACCTAATCCTGAAGTGCCATTGTCTAATGATGACCCTGATGCTGCAGTTCCTAATCATGTCGATCCAGTGGGAGAATCTCATGTGGTAGAGCTACGCCACTCTAACCGAATTAGAAAACCACCTCAGAGACTTAATATTTAATCACCTGACCTGTGTATATATGTATATGTTGTGGGTTAAAATTTTCTTTGTAAATAGGAAATGTAAAAAAAACTGAAGAGGGGGGAAATGTAGTGATTGAAGGTATAACCTTTCCTACTGCCTTTAGGGGTCACGTGATTGTTCTGACGAATGAGCCCAAAGTGCAGATAATCTTGGGGATGGGGCTTTCTAGTCATGGACCTGGTTCAAACATGTAGCATCTAAAAGAGCTCTGTAATAAAGTTATCTGCTTCAAGTAAGAAGAGTGGGCATGGGGGCTAAAACTGGTGAATTTGGCAGTGCACTGGGAAGCAAGCCAACTTTCAGGTTTCACTCCCACACATGAGGCTACAGGCAGGGAATGTCTCCAGAGATGAGGGAAGCCAATTAATATCACTCAATTGGGTGATGGTGACACAAATTTTTAAGCTTAATATTGGGTCAGCAGTTCCCTGGACTTCCTGAAACTCACCGGTGAAAACAGAGTAAAATTACAACAGAAATTGTGGGGGCTCAATCAAGTTCAGGGAAATATGGCGCTGCATGTCCAGTACTCACAGCTGCTTTCTTACCTGCCAGTGGGAAAGGGTTTGTTCACAGTACTTTGCTGAGAGATTACTTTTGAAACCTTGGGGCTTTCTTGAATGCTTTGAAGGATTGGTCTCAGGTCAGGATGGGTGCCGCATATGCTGCCTTCAGATTGGATCTCAGATGAGGACCAAGATGACCAGCAACAGACCCATGGGCAGGATTTTTCGTCCCACAGGCGGGCACGTCCCCGACCTGAATGGGAGTAAAATAGTGCGCAACGACGTTGGGTGAGCATATATTAAGCTTAAAAATTTGTGTCAATATCTCCCTAACTGAGTGATATTAATTGCCATCCCCCCTCCCCAGAGACATTCTCTGCCTTTGGCCTGATGTGTGGGAGTGAAACCTGAAAGTTGCTTCCCAGTGCACTGCCAAATTCACCAGTTTTAGCCCCCATGCCCACTCTAAACCTACACTCTCCTCTATGTTAACAAACTCCCCATTAACTGATTTCTATAGATGCTGCCTGACCTGCTGAGTATTTTCAACATTTTCCCTTTTTATTTCATATTATCTTCTCTTTGATGCACACACCTTGTCCTTGTCTTTTTCTCCCTGTTACAATCTTCCCTCCTCTCATATATACTTGGTGGAGAAGGTGGGTGGTCAATATGGTTATGTGCTACTGACAGCACTGCAACTGATGAGAAATTTCCACTCAGTACTTCTCCCTGAAGGCAAATCTAAAACGTGAAATTGCTGTGTGGAAAATCATTTATGTCTGCAATACAGAACTGTGCTTTGTATTTTAATAAATATTCCAACTTCCTGAATTTAGCAATCATTTTGAAGTATTAATGGAATATGAAAAAGAAATATTTGCATTTATATAAAGCTTTTTACAACATCAGGACATGCCAAAGCATTTACCAGCCAATGAAGCAACAACGTCTTGATTTGAAAATTTTCATCCTTGTTTTCAAACCCCTCCATGGCCTCACCCCTCCCTATCTCTGTAATTGCCTCCAACCCTACCACCCTCCAAAATCTCTGTGCTCCTCCAGTTCTGGCCTCTCGAGCATCCCCAATTTCAATTGGTCCACCATTGGTGGCTGTGCCTTCAGCTGCCTAGGCATCCAAGCTCTGGAATTCAATCCCTAAACCTCCTTCTTCCTTTAAGAGGCTTCTTAAATCCTAGGTCTTTGATCAAGCTATTGGCCATTTGCCTCATCTGTGTCATCTACAAGGTGCACTGTAGAAACCTGCCAAAGCTCTTATGACAATACCTTCCAAACCCGTGACTTTACCACCTGGGTGGACAGGGCAGCAGCCACATGGGAAAATCAGCACCACAAGTTCCCCTGCAAGACTTACATCCTGACTTGGAACTCTATCACTGTTCCTTCACTGTCGCTGGGTCAAAACTTAGGGAACTCCCTTCCTAACAGCACTATGCATGTACCTGCACTACATGGACTGCAGTGGTTCAAAAATACGGCTCACCAACACCTTCACAAGGGCACTTAGGGATGGGCAATAAATGCTGGCCCAGTCAGTTACACTCACACCCCAGGAACATATTAAAAAATTGCCTTTTTTGGGTTGGTGACTAACTTTGCTTCATAATGTTCATGTGAAGCGCCTTGGGATTTTTTATTCATTAATTGTGCTATACAAATTCAAGGCGTTGTTGTTACTTTAATAGCTAGTAAAGGAGCAGACTGAAATAAAAAGCACACATAATATATTGGCCGGGATTTTCCACTCCAGTTCACGACAGGCGTCATGTCAGGTGGGAGCGCAAAATGTTGCGAGAAGCCCAGAAATCGGTTTAGCGGCGTTGTAAAATCGGGTTGTGATCGTGCGCTCCAGCTATCAATGGCGGGAGAATTTTCCGCTCCTCACTGGAATCGTTCCCCCAGGCTGGATCATCAAGGTACATCGGCGTGCAATTAGAACGACGTGTTTCACAACGGGATATAAGCCACAGGCACCTGGCGGCCTGCACTTTGCCCATCACTTTGAGGTTAGTTTGCTAATTGCATCATGAAGTACTCGTGGGAATCAGCACCACTTCGCTTTCAGGGGGTTGTCACAGGCAAGTCTCTACTTACAGACCAGCAGTAAGGCAGGGAAGGCATCTCATGGACTGCAGGTCTAGGCCTGTACTGGGAAGGGGGCAAGTGGCCTCAGGCAAGAGAAGGGGCTTGTAACGAACAGACAGATTTCTACTTGAAACAGATAATTTTATTACAGAGCTCCTTTAGAAGCTGCATGCTTGAACCAGATCCACAACTAGAAAGCTCCGCCCCCCCCCGCCCGATTACCCATGCAGGACTCATTCGTCAGAGTAATCACGTGACCCTTAATAGGCAGTAGGAAAGGTTATACCTTCAATCACCACAGGGCTGTAGGGCTAGGGTTGTACTGAAGGTAACAAGTAGGGAAGGTTTCACTCAGACACATAACTGGGGGGAGGGTGCTGGAGGGTGGGTGGGGAAAGTTGAATAGTGTAAATGGCCTCAAGATGGGGATGGGTGAGGTCCACATGGGCCATAGGCACATCCACTTCAAAGTGTTCAGGGCCTAACAAAGGGACATGCACCAGAGGAACGGCGGGATCGAGGAATACAGGGGTGGATGGGGAGGTCATGGAGGGAGGGAAACTGAAACATGAAGCTCCTCCGGAATGATGGGAGGGGTTTCCACACCCACACAGGGAGGGTCCAAGCTGGCCTGACAGTGAGACCTCAGCACCACCATCTTCCAACCTGCAGCGATGGCACAGGACAAAATTAAAATGAGGAGGAGCTCAGCTGGTGAGGGCCCTGAGTGATGATGATTGGAGGGCAGCTGCATGCACTGTTGGAGGGGGGGGGGGTGGTGTGGTGGGGTGGGGGGGGTGGGGGGGGTGGGGGGGAGGGGGTGGGTGGGTGGGGGGGGGGGGGGGTTGCGGTTGGTGGTAGGGGGTGCATTGCTGATTATATTGGCATACAACTAAACTGTACATTTCGAAATGAGGAGAGAGACACAGCTGAGACATGTTAGGAACCTTTCAATGACACTGCAGGGAATCAGGAAAGTGAAGCAATGATGCACATTCATGTGAGACTAATCCCGCAAAGTGGCACTAATCAATCCCCTTGTTTTAGCCCCTTGTTCGCAGTGTGGAAATCCCCCAGACTGATAACGAACTCCATAGCAATTGGACGAATGGACAGGCTCCAGAAGCCTGTTAGAAAGTTGGCGCTGGAGGGTTCACTGAAGAGATGCCTCAGGCCCCCCTCAAATAATTTCATTTCCTGAATGAACATTTAGCCCCATGATTATTCCCAAGTGTTTAGTATTAGAGGGCAGTGAATGAGAATCCCAGTGCCTGGGCTGAAAGCAGCACATCCAAGCACCTGGCCAAAGCAATGTCGTAGCAATCGGTCATGTTGGTTGCGGGAGGGGGACCTCGATACACACCCTGCACTGGCCATCATTTCAGGGGTGAAAAATTGCCTTATTTGGGTTGGTTACTAATTTTGCTTTATAATGTTCATAATGAAGCGCCTTGGGATTTTTTATTCATTAATTGTGTTATATAAATTCAAGGTTTTGTTGTTACTTTAATAGCTAGTAAAGGAGCAGACTGAAATAAAAAGCACACAATATATATTGACTGGGACAGGACACAGGAACCAACATTCACTGATGAGTCATTCACAGAAAGCTGGGAGACCAATACTGACACTTGTTTATTTCTCATTGATGCTGCAGAGAGGAGACCATCAGGAAGATGGAGGCTGGATTTATTGCTGCCTGCTTAATCGCATACAGGCAGGAGAGAAGAAGGAGAAGGTCATGACGGAGACGCCTGGATCGCCAAAGGGAGGAGCTGGACCCTCAAGACCAAGGGCCAGCAGGGCCTCCTCCGGACACAGGGGATGAGGCTCACAGAGAAGTTGTGTGTAGGTGGCTCTCAAGACCCAGGGTTGACAGAACTCGTATGTCTTATCTGCAGATGAGCAAGAACCAGTGTCAACGACAGCGCCGCACGTCCAGGGATCTTTTTTTTTATCACTCATGGGATGTGGGTGTCGCTGGCTGGGCCAGGATTTATCACCCATCCCTAATTGCCCTTGAGGAGGTGGTGGTGAGTTGCCTTCTTGAACTGCTGCAGTCCATGTATTATAGGAACACCCATGGTGCTGTTAGGGATGGAGTTCCAGGGTTTTGACCCAGTGACAATGAAGGAATGACGATATATTTCCAAGTCAGGATGGTAGATCCTGCTGTGCCCTGTTGTCTGTGATGACCTTGGTGGGCATCCCCTGGAGGGCCAAGACCTGGAGGGCCCTGGCCTGCATTGAGTTCCCTCCTGTGGGGCAGATGCACCCTCCTCGGCCTGTGGAGATGGACGTGGTGGGGGTCACAGGAAGAGGGGATTTGGATCAGCAGGAGAGCCCCTGAGTCACCTAGCTGAATGGCCCTGCTGTGTGTAGCTGCTGGTCCTCTTCTCTATGGGTGCCCGAGGGCCCCTGCCTCACTCCTTGAGGAGAAGGGTCAGCTGGACTGAGATCTAGGTGCCCCACCCTCTCTCACATAGCCGCTGATGGATGCCACCAAGGGCTTAAGCAATGGAGTGCTGCCAAGATCTCCATGGCAGCTGCCACCCTGCCAGTGTTGGCCTCGGTGCGTTGCATGGTGTTGCAATCACCTCAGGCTGAAGGCAGGCAGAATCCTACATCCTACATTGCAATCTGAGGGATGCAGCTGGCCTCCCTTCCTGATGTTCCCTTGACTGACGCTGCAGCGCCAGCAACTGTTTTAAGTTTGAGTTCTGAGGCTCGTCATCTGACTCGGGCTCAGCAGAATCATGGTCTCGAGCAGTCCTCCGAGTGCTGGAGACCTTGGGTGTCCCTGCCCCCATCTGCTGAGGTCCAGATTGTGTGCTGTGCTCACCAGATCATGACCCCGAGCCTGCTCTAGAACTAGATTCCACTGAGGTGTGAGTCTCCGCTGGTGGACGGTGTAGGTGAGCGCTGTGATGGGTCTTCTGTGGTGCTCTCCCCTGCTTCCTCATCCAAGGTGCTCTCGGGGCTGGAGATGAGGCTGGGGATGCCCTCGGGCGCTTTCCAGAGGTGCCTATGAGAGAAAGGAGAGATATTTAGTGCATGGCAGGCAACTTTAAAACAGGACAAAGTGCTCACAGTGTGGTTGTCTGAGGGATGAGCTGGTGCAGGATCTTCACTTGGGTATGTGCTGCCAACCTCACCGTCGGCACAGGCACAGTCGATGCCAACTCAATGGCTCAATTCTTGAAATCTGTGAGGGCCTGGTAGTCAGGTCTGGTCTGGGACCTCTCCTTTTTATTGTGTGCTAGCCTGTCCTGCATAAAGACTGATGGAGAGAGCGTGAGCAAGACACATACCAGGGCAGATGATAGGGTTAAAATAAAAGCAAAAAAACTGTGGATGCTGAAAATCCAAAACAAAAACAAAAATAAAAATACCTGGAAAATCTCAGCAGGTCTGACAGCATCTGCGGAGAGGAACACAGTTAACGTTTCGAGTCTGTATGACTCTTCAACAGAACCTAGAATGTGTGGGTGGTGAGGGGATCCATGGATGGGATGAGGACTCCAGTGTAGCTGAGCCCAGATGGAGATGTGAGGGTGTATGAGAGAATGAGTGGTGATGTCTTTTGAGCTGGCAGTAGGTGAGATGCCAGTGAATGTGTAGTGGGCTTAGAATGTGTGAGTTGAAAGTGATGAAATGGTTGTCTAACCCTGGCGGAATAGATGAGGTCTTTCATCCTCTTCCTGCATTGGGTGGCTGACCTTTTCTGGACCACATTGGCACTGACCACCTCTGCCACCACCTCCCAAGCTGGATTGGTCACCTTACTGGGCCTCTTGCAGTCAGAGCCAGGGTAGAGAACGTGGCAATGGACCTCGACCGCGTCCAGAAGGCGCACCAGCAAGGCATCACTGAATTTGGGAGCTGCCATCTTCTTGGGTTTCAGGGCCATGTTTTCAGTGGGGCCGTCCTGGGCTGCCGACAATGGGAATGCTGTGCGCGGCTGCACTTTAAATATGGAGCCCGGAATGAGGAACCAGTAAGCTGACAGCGGGGCGGACGAATCAGAGGCCACCCACTAGCAAGCCAACGTGTTTCCTATGCGTGCTTAATTAATAAGGAGGGGAGATGATATGGCACAAAAACCTGCCATTGCAGCCAGTTGGTACAATGCCGTTTTTCATGCCCGCTCCCACACTTGGTGCAATGGGGGGAAAGTCTTGCCCATTGGACCAGAATTTTCTGGATTATGGTGTGCATAATTAATTAGACTTCTTCCTGAACTCTTCAGCTTAACGTTTTCTGCCCTATAAGCTACTGGAAGTGTGAGCTGCTGGAAACTGTGAACAACAGGTCATCTGGGACTTAGTTGAACAAAGGAATCAACAGCGTTTCTCCTTAAGCAATGTGTTTAAAGGATTGAGTGGGTAAATTCATTGTCAAATCAGGAAAAATAAAGAGAGGGAAAGAAAGATTGGATAAAGAGACAGAAAGAAACAGTAAGGAAAAAAGAATTCAACTTTGACATTCTTTACAGTCTCCAACAACAATTCACTACCTGAAGGAATGAAACTCCACACTTTTAATTGTTCACTTTTTAGACCAGAGAGAGTGATTAATAATTATCATGTTGCTAAAATGGCATTTAAGCTATTAATTACTGGATTTAACTTTCTGTGTTGAGTTTAATGGGCAATTAACGTGCAAATGCAGCAATCATGGAACTCATGTGGAGCTTAAGCATGAGGTGCCGTTTTTCGCGAAACCAACAGTGAAGTGGCACAAAGTCAACAAGCAACCTGTAGTAATTATCAATTCACAGGGTATCTCCTTCTCGCCACAAATTCTTGGATTATTTGCGCATTAATAACGGCATGTGCCATTCATACACCGTAATTTTTTCATCAAGTTTCTCCCTGTTGTAATACAAGATATTATTTTATGTTTCAATAGTCGGAAATTTAGGAGCTCACTACTTACAGCGCTGAAAGAGCAGAAAATTACCTGAATACACATAGAGAACTACACACACCAAGAATGGGTTTTTGTTTAAGTGAATAAAGGGAGACTTTGGAAAAAAGTATATACTTAAAAATTAATTGTGCAGTTATGTAACATTTTGGAGCACTTGTATGCGCATTAAAATGCAATGATTGGGTGTGGATCCTTGAGCTTGCTCCTACTTACCACTTAGTTGCTGGTCTTACCTATATTGGCATTGGGACCACTGAACGAGAGGGATCTCCTCAGTGCATAACAAAGTCATAAATATTTCATTAAAAAGTGGACTTAAAACGTTATTAGACATAGCACAGAGGGTTATCTTCACAAGAGACATGAAACAATAATCAGTCATTCCTGAGCTGCCTTTAAAGTTAAGTTCAATGTTTCCTTAATAGAGGATGCCTATCTATACCCTATTCTGGTTACTAGTGCACAAAATGCAGAAATATTCACGTATGAGTGCATGCCGCAGTATTTTTGCATATATATTTGCTTTCACTTTAATTTTACTGGTACAAAAATCACTGTTCTGACAAATTACCCATAACTTAGTAAAAGGCTTGTATAGAGGTGCAATCTGTTTAGTCAATTTTATTGTAAATGTCTTTCTAAAAATAAATGTACAAATATGCATGTGTGAATTCTTTTGTAGATGTTTCCTGGAATTTATCAATAACTTTGTTTGATTTCTTCATATCTTTCATTTTTTTTCTGAGTGTTTTCTTTCAAAGTTTGCAATTTTTCACATGTACAGTTTACAGATCTGTCCCATTGTCACTCTCCCCTCTGTTCTCAGCCTCCTACACTGATCTAATTAAACTCAACAGAAGCTCAAGGAACAGCACCTCACCTTTTCATGAAGCACTTCCGGACACAACAAGGGAGAAACTCATACATGCAGGACCGCGTCTAGCGTTGCTAACGCTGAAGGTAGCAGGTAACACAGGTAGCAGCCCATGGTGATGCGAGCCCCAATGATTCAATACAAGTTTGCATAGCAGCAGCACTATACAAATGCATTCATCCCTAAACATTTAGTTCAACAATTTTAGATCTTAACCACTGCTTGAACTTTATCAGACTGTAGCTGCTAGTAATGATTCTGCTATTGCCATTTTCACATCCTCTAGACCTATGCTTTGTTTCTTTACTTGTCTTATCACCATCTCCTTTTGCCTTGCATCATCCCTTTTGTCATTTAGTTTCTCCTGCCTTCCACACTATCACAGACCTTTTCTTTTTTCTTTTCTTTCCCTGCCTCTGTGCTTGCTTAAAACCTGTTACACCCGTAATGAAAGATTAACAGCCCAAGATAAACTCTGATTCTCTCTTCATTGCTGTAGCCAGATCTGTGAGTGTTTCCAGCATTTTCTGGGGTTTTTTTTATCACAGATTTGACTTATACTATGTGATGAAATAGTGTGCTTCAGGTAGAAAAAGCAAATCGCCTGTTCACAATTTTTTTTACATATTCTGAGGGTTTTCTTTTTTTTCCCTGTGGCTTCTTCACATTTTGTGTTTACTTTTTTTGTGGTGTTGATCAGTGTTTTTCATAATTGGGGATTTTCTTTTCCCTTTTATTTAACTTTGTACCAATTTTCAAGAAATTAAGCTTCTAGGGAAAAAGGGGAAGAAATAATTTTTGAAAATGAAAATAATTATTTTGGATTTGTGGAGCAACACTCCCTCCTGGTGGCACAAGGAAGGAGTGCAACATCAAATTTCAAACTTGCATGAAAAAAATTACACAGCTTTTATTTTTACAAGATAAATAAGGAAATAAATACAAGATAATAAGGAAATGGCAGATGAAATGAACAAATATTTTGCTTTTGTGTTCACTATATAGGATGTAAAAATCATTCCAGTAATAGCTGCAAATCAGGAGGTGAAAGGGAGAGAGGAACTTTTTGGTGAAATTGAAATCACTCGGGGAACGGTACTGAGCAAATTGATGGAGCTGCGGGCAGGCTAATCTCCGGGTCCAAATGGACTACTTCCTAGGCACGCGCCCAACCCGACCAAGCCTAAAATGACACGCGATGATATCAGACGAGTATCGCAAAGTCATTGCGCACTTGCGCGATATTTCGGTCAGCAGGCATGCGTGGTAGTCAGCAGCGCACCCACTGTCAATTAAAGGGCCTATTAAAGCCATTAAAGTTATAATTGAAAGAAATTTTTCACTGCCCAGCCAACCTTGGGTCAATGTATGAACAATGTTTTATGGAAATGAGGGGTGGTGAGGAGAATTATTTTGCTATGAGCCGACCAGGATTACTGGGAGCCTGTGCCCAACACAGCTGAATTCACCCCATAAAGTCACAATTTCTTGGCAGTTAAGGAGGCCAAAAGATGGTTTAGGCTGGCATAAAGTCCTCATTGAAGAATTGGCCAGTAGAGGCCCACAGAAAAGTGAGGACAAAGTATGGGTGGCCCTACACTGAGGAGTAGCAAAGGCCAAACCCTCTCATTCCCAATAGATCTACGAGTGCTGATTAACACTGGTCAACAAAGCCATGAAAATAGCAAACAAAGCACTGGGATTGACTTCTAAGTGAACAGAAGTCAAAAGCAGAGAGAGATGTTGAACTTAAATAGAAGCATGGTTATCCAGCTCTTGGAATACAGTGTATAATTCTGGTCTCCATAATGTAAATGCGTATAGAGGCACTGGAGAATGTGCTAAAAAGATTTACGAGGATGATAAACGAACTGAAAAGGCACAACATTAGGAAAGACTTAACGGGTGAGGGTTCTTTCTTCTAGTTAAGAGAAAGCTGAGAGGTGACCTGATAGTGATGTCTAAAAGTATGTAGGAATTTGATAGGGTTTATGCAGAGAAGGTGTTTCCACTTGTGGGGAAGTCCAAAACTGCAGACCATAAATATAAAATAGAATCATAGAATCATTGAATGCTGGACAGCCCAGAAAGAGGCCATTTGGTCCATGATGTCCCTGCCAGCTCTCTGCAAGAATAACTCAGCTCACCAAACCCCACCCCGCCCTTTCCATGTAGCCCTACATTTTTTTTCTTCTCAGATAATTTTTCAATTCCTTTTTGAATCCATCACACTATCAAGCAGTGCATTCCACATCCGAATCACATGTTGCGTAAAAAGGCTTTTCTTCATGTCACCTTTGCTTCTTTTGTGAGTCAACTTAAATTGGCACCTCTGGTTCTTGACCCTTCCCCCAATGAGAAAAGTTCCTCCCTATCTACTCTGTCCAGATCCCTCATGATTTTGAAAACCTCCATCAAATCTAAGCCTCTAATAAATCCAATAAGGAATTCAGGAAAGCATTTCTGTTCAGAGATTGGTGAGAATGTGGAATTTGATACAATATGGCATAGTTGATGTAGATTGCACAGATGCATTTAAAGGGAGGCTAGATAAATACATGAGGGAGAAAGGAATAGGAGGATTTGTTGATAGGTTAAAATGAAGTAAGGTGGGATGAGGCTCATGTGGATCAGAGTCATTAGCCTAGACAGTTTGGGTGGAAAGGCTTGTTTCTGCACTATAAAATTTCATTTAATTCTTTGAATTATTCATGCAAAAATAAAAATAACCGGAGTATCACTCAAGTGACCTGGTTTGATTATACTGAGCATTTCTAATTTAAGTAACCTCAGGTCTTAATAAGCCTTGTTCACATGTTGTGTGTAGTGTCTAAGAATGCAAACAAGTTAGCTTTGGGCTTCCATGTCCAACAATATGTGGAGCAACACCTATCCTCAACATGCATCAGAGCAATGGGCATTATAAATTGCATCACTGTTTCTACAGCCTTTAGGACTTTCCTTAAGAATATTGAGAATGGTTTTAAATGGGCACACAATCCAGTTGTGTAGGCCTTGACTGTGCAATAGTATAAAACAGGTGATTGCAAGCTGGCGCCCATTTTATGTCCCTCTTTATATTTATTTAATTGAGAGTGATGAAAAATGGGCTGCCCTCACGAGCACCTGTTTACATTATTGCACAAAGTCAAGGATCTATCCCACAGGACCTAGCTATTACCCAATCAGCAGTTATTTGATAGTAAGGCTTGGAATTTTGGAGTTTCTACGGGGTTTTTACATTTAGTCTATAATCTTCAGCTGGCTTTTGCACATTTGGTTGCATGTGGTGGCGCTAAGAATCTTCCTCCAACTTATGTGCATTCTTTTCACTCACGTGGCAACCTGGGACTCAATATCAGAATCATTCAGGTTTCGTATGTTGTCTTTTGTTATGTGGGCCATTATTGTCATGGGTTGGTGTGGTGTCTGTGAAGGCTTGTTTAGGAATGAAGACATGGTGCTGGAGGAGGAAAAAGGGAGGTGAAAAGAGTTTGTTCATGTCTGACTCTACCGATTTATTATCTAATTTGAAAGTATTATTGGATGTTATGGAGCTTGTTATTTGAATATTGCAAACATCCTTGTGGACCTAGTCATGTTAAAGCACTTTCTGGATTTTCCTAATTGCAATAAAGTGAGGAAAAGCTGAATAGACACAGGGGGCAGGATTTTCAGTTTGTTGGGCGGGCGTGGTCAGCAGGCCTGGGATTGGCTAGGAAAAGAGCCGCCGCCAGCGATTGGCCCCTGACCGCGATTTCATGCTGGTGAAGGCCCGCCCAGTGTGAAACGCAGCTCCTAACTGGTCGGGAAGGGGTGGATGGGGACAGGTGCCTGTAAGCCACCGGGTCCAATGGAGACTTGGAGACCAGTTTAACAACGGCACAGGCAGACCCCTGAAGGCTGCCATGGAAGGACACCTCCTCTGCATTGTCAAAATTCAAGTTATGGAGTCGCGTGCGGCTGGACACGGCAGGTGGGAGGGTAGGTCGGGTGGGGACTCAGCCCCCTCTTTTCCAATGAGTGCCTCGCAGTCCTGCTGGAGGAGGTGGCTGCCAGGAGGGACACCCTTGTCCCCAGAAATGGGAGGAGGAGGCCACCGCACCTCACAAAGAGGGCATAGGAGGAGGTTGCAGTGCAGGTCAGCAGCCATGTCGTGGTATGGCGCACATGAGTGCAGTGCCAGAAGAGGTTCAATGACCTGCTACACTCAGGAAGGACGAGTACCATATTGGCATGGGTCAGTGTGCAGAACTGTTAAGGTCTGGCTGTCCCTCCATGGACCTCAGGTGTGCTACAGTCTGAGTGCCAACTGCCAATGATGCTGGAGCTGGCCAAGGGGGTGAGTCCTGGCTGCTCGGACTGTGCCTTGTGGTTCGAGGGCCACGACTCGGATGTGCCCTGTGAGGTGTCCCTCAACTTGGGTTGGCCAGGCTGCAATGGCGCTGCAGGTAGGGAGTGGACTAATCGATGGTCCCCTGTCCTTTCAGGAGAAGACAAGCCATAACCATCAGAGAGGTTACGTACAGGCGGAGGCCCATCCAACATGCTGCTGCTCAGCAGTTGCGAGCAGGACACCCTTGAGCTGGAGAGCTAGCATGCTCCACATGCAACCGGGTGTGGAGAGGTGGGGTTGCCAGATGAAGGTCAGAGTGCAGTGCATAGAGGTGAGTGTTTCGTATGTGCAACCATTCTAGTGTAGCCTCTTTATTGATGGGAGCCTCAAACTTGGAGTCCCCATTGATCATCGAACGACCATGGCACCATGATGCAGATCTCCATTGTCTCATCTGGGTGCCTGGCATGCACAGTGACAGTGTGATGACTTTAACTAAATACATGACCTTGATCTCCCTTATAGATTCGTCAGCCCACACTCACACTCTGGACCCCATAGGGCCACCCCTGATGTCAGAGGACCGCCGGGTTTCATTTGCACCTGTGTCACACCCGCTCTCTGAAGCAGGCACCAGCGCAGATACCAGCACCTCTGTGGGCATTAGATCGGTGGAAAGAATAGCAGTGCACATTGGTGAGGGCACTTCATACTCGCTTGAGGTGCAGGCAGAGGCAGAGAGTGCCCAGGGCACTGGCAGTCGGAGGACTGCTGGAGACCAGGACGATGCTGAGTCGAAGGCAGATGTTGAGCCTCTGGAGTCGTCCATTAGGCGGCAGATGCTGTATGTCCAGCAGGGTGTGTGGGAGTATCTGGCGGAGATCTATGAGTGTCTGGGTGCCATGGTCTCTGTTGTGGAGGAGTGCATGCGGAGCATGAGCACTGAGTTGACCCTCATGGCCAAGCGCACTGCCTCCTTCATTGAGAGGATGGCGAATCATAAAGAGGCAGCTCCAGGGACAGAATCAGGGTTTCCTGGGGTTGCACTCAGATCTGCAAGCTCTCACACAGGCAGTGACCTCAGATGGCTAGTGCCAATGTGGGAGATGGATGAGGCACCCAGTATCCCAGCCCGTCCATCAATGGTGAGCAGGGAGGTCCAGAGCGACCTTAGGTTGGTGCACGAGCTGCCTGTCATCTCTGCGGGCTCCTCTCAGGAAGCTCCGGATGAGGCAGCAGCTCCTCCATCCCTCTGCCAGTAACCATCGCATCTGATGAGGCCGCGGTGACTGGGGAGATGCCAGCCATAGCACTGGCCACTCCCTCCAGGGCAGGGCCAGCACAGGCTCCACTCACCAGAGGACGACTGCCAAGGTCATCAAGGCCAACAAGACAGCAGAGTCTGCTGGCTGCCTCCAATGCCGGTACCAGCAAAGGGAGGGTGGGGGGGTGGGGGCATTAAGACATAGCACTCGAAAAGTAAGTTAAAGGCACCATGAGCACAAGGCGGACAGTTCACGGGTGATTTTCTGTTCATTTATGTTTAGTTTATACGTCTGCTGGTGTGGACATCAACACCAGTAATGGTAATGTCATTATGCATTCAATCTGACAATAACATTAAGTTTGCTTTGGTTCTGATGGCCTGAGCATGCTTCACCGTTTTTCTTTCTAGTGCAGGGTACGTCAGTATGTAATGCTGGACGTGAGTGGCTGGATACTTTATTGCACAGGCATTGAGTGGACTTTGGGTGCAAATGAAAGGGTTATTTCAGGCATTCGGGATGGAGGCGGCAGCCCTGGCTGATGTGGAAGCAGATCATTGGTAACCTAGCTGAAGGTGCTTTTGATCAAGGTGTCCCTGGTGTCCCTGCCTCCCTGGAGGTTACCAAGGTCTGACTCAACACTCTCAGTGTTGTCCTCACCGTGCTCCTCTTCTGACTCACTACTGCATTCATCCTCTGTGGCCTGTGCAGCTGTGTCAAGATCCTTTTCCTCCATTGGGTCCCCCCTTGCCAGTGTCAGATTGTGGAGTGTGCAGCAGTCAACCACTATCAGTGATACCCGCTCTGGGGGGTATTGTAGTGCTCCCCCTGAATGGTCCAGGTATCAGAAGCGCATCTTGTGAAGATATATGGTCCTCTCTATCACCGTCCTTGTGAAGGCATGACTCCTATTATAACGCTGCTCTGCCTCTGTTCGTGGGTGGTGGAGAGGCGTCATAAGCCATGCTTTCAAAGGATAGCCCTTGTCACCCAGCAGCCATCCATCCAGTCAGGCTGGAGCACTGAGGAGCCTTGGCACCTGGGAGTGTCTCAGGATGTAAGTGTCAAGGGAGCTGCCAGGGTACCTTGCACAGATTTGTAGAATCAGCATCCTGTGGTCACACACTATCTGCACGTTCATGGAGTGGAATCCCTTCCTGTTGAAGAGGCACCCAGCTGACCCGCTGGCACCTTGATGGCCACATGTGTACAGTCTATTGCACCATGGATGCGGGGGAAGCCAGCAATGGCCGCGAAGCCTCTGGTTCGCTCAGCCTGGCTGACCTTGTCCTTATAGTAATATATAAATAGTAAATAATAAAGGTCAGTATTGAACAGAGCTTCTGTCACCAGCTTGACGCAACTGTGGACAGCTGATTGGGACACTCCACGCAGATCCCCCACTGAGCCCTGGAAAGAGCTGGGGGCATAGAAATTGAGGGCCACTGTGACCTTCAGAGCCACTGGCACTGGGTGTCCACCCACACAGTAAGAGCTGATCTGAGGCCCAATCCTCTGACAAATGGAGGTCATGGTCTCCCTGGAGAGGTAGAGCCTCCTTTGGCATTGCGCCTCAGATGTATTGAGATAGCTACATCGCCACCTGCAAACTCTGGCAGCAGGATAGTGGCATCATCTGCGCCCCCTTCCGTCTTGGACTTCCTGCTGGCCCTGAGCCCCTTGTGCCTGTGCCTCTCCTCCCACAGGTCCCTCCCCTGGAAGCTGCATTGGGACACCTGGCCTCCTCTCCCTTCTGCCCCTCTCTTCCTCCTCAGAGGAGGTGCCACCAGCGGAGACCACAATCCCCATTACCAGGGTAACGGAAGGCTGTCTGATACCTGGAAGGATCCACACGGTCTGAATCCTCCGGAGGCCTTTGAGACACCAAGAAGTCCTGGAATGAAGCCTGGAAATGCTAACAATGAAGCCCCAAACAGAGATGAAGCTGCCAAGTACCAGTAAGCAACTAGCAGCAAACTATCCCAAAACTCCTCAGTACCCACACTGGCAATGCTGCTGACCCTTTTTATCCCGCTCTTGGGTGAAGTTTAGCACATTGTCGGCTGCCCACCTGCCCATTTTGCCCATGCGATGTGCGTGAAATTGCATGGGCAATGTACATTTCAGCTTAATTTCCTTTGTAATGGCCTTAACTGGCCTCGTAATTGATGGTGGGTGTGACTTCGGCTCCTGCACTTGCCTGCCAACCAAAATACCGCATGAGTGCGCGCTGACATCGGACGCTCACCAGACGTCATCCCGCGCTGTTTTGCACTCGAGCGGGTTGGGTGTGCGTCTGCCTGCTCAGCGAAAAATTCTGCCCAGGGAGATCCATAACCTGCCACCATGAATATGATTACTGTTGCTATCAGGCCTTTTCTGGGAATATAATGTGCAGGAAGCAACCCTAGATTTTGCAGAGAGGCCAGAAACCAACCACAACCCTCCAGAGTTGAGCAGCTGACTAGCGATGGTGCTTGAGGTTTGGGAGTCTTAGATCAATTACTTTTTTTGATGATAGGCCTGTAACATTTGAGAACTTCTAGTGTTTGCCTGAATACCTGCATGAATCTGGAGATATGATTATTGAAGTGTTAGGAAAATAAGGCTAATTCTTTGAAAGACATCATCTGGAATTGAAAGTGAAGTCAGAAAAACACATTCATCTTACTGTCCTTTTCCTATTGCTGGCAAGAGGAGACTATTCCATGTATATTATTTAGCATCTATGTCTTGGAGAGAGGTTATTTTGAGTTGTATAGAATGGTGAGTTTTAAGATTTCTCTTCCTTACACAGTTGTTGGAACAACAATTATGACACAGACTGCAATGGCTCAAGGAAAAGGCCCACCATCACCTTCTTAGGGTAGCTATGGGTGGGCAGTAAAAATGGTCTTGTCAGCTTCATGCACACCCAAAAACTAAATGAAGAAAGAGGATCCCCTTACCTGCGAATGACCAGGTTATCACAGGTCAGAATCAGCCCCATTGTTCTGCAGGGTGTGCATGCTCCTTGTGGTTGGATCTTGGTCTTTTCAAAAGGAATTTTAAGCAAATGGAAGCTTGAGCCACTAGAAAGAAACTTTGGAGTAAAGTTACCAGTCAACTAAACCCAGAATACTCTGAAAGCTGATAAGTATGGACGTCTGAGCCTTGGATAAGCTAGAAGACATAGAATATCTTAAGGCAGAGGAAGCCATGTTAGGTTTGTGAACATGCCTACAGGCACTATGCAGTGCAGAAGATAGCTTAATATAAACAGCCTTTGGATGGTAGTCATTCCTGGAGATGATGGACTGACTGCAAACCTGGCTTGAATAGTTTGCATATGTTTAGCTGACTGGAAAGAGATGAATGTCAGATGCTTTGTTGGTGGATTAAAATTGAGCTTTGTATATATTTCATTCTAATTCTAGGATTTTGACCCGGCAATGATGTGGTATTATGATCTCAGTAGAGACTGATA
This sequence comes from Cetorhinus maximus, assembly GCF_964194155.1. Taxonomy (NCBI): domain Eukaryota; kingdom Metazoa; phylum Chordata; class Chondrichthyes; order Lamniformes; family Cetorhinidae; genus Cetorhinus; species Cetorhinus maximus. The sequence goes on from NC_135879.1 coordinate 85,387,632, forward strand.
ACTTCTAAAGAGAAATTTGAACTTCTGGTTAACAGCTAAATGAATAACGCATCAAGATTTCACAATTTAAAACTTTTACTGAATCAAATGACTAAAACACTATTGACTCAACAGTGTTTTCTTTTGTAGGTAACTTATACTTTAAACTATAGACATAAATGGTCCTTTTTTACTTCCCACACAGCACACTCTTCCCTAAATTACAGTTCTTAATACAAACAGTTGACAGGTGCTCCCAGCTTCCGAGGGTTGCTTCCTCTTTACTTTCCTAGCTCGGTATCCTCTAATCCCAGAACTATCTCTCACTGTGAGGGTTACACTGTAGATTTCTACTTCCAGCTCCAAGATAGGCAAATCTTCCAGCCTCCTTAACTTCTCATGAACTCAATATTCAATCTCAGTCCAAGCTCCCACCCACATTTTGCATGGCGAATGATAGAGTCAGCATTTTCTCTGCTTAAGGTGCTGTCCTGGCTGTTTCTATCTTTTGCTTTCTGCTTCTCAAATGGCTGCAGACCACACAAGACAAAATTGCAACTCCTGTCTGTTTGTGATATTCCTGGGTTGATAGGGAAGCCTGTAATCTGATCTCAAAATGGCTTCCTCTATCCCCTTCCCCAACAATGGGAAACACAATGGCTTTTATCTAAGTAGAAATACTAATTAGTTATCTTTGATTCCAAATCCTTTCTAACTTAAAAGTAAAGGGATAGTTTACAGCTTAACTATTTAAAACTTGGTGTCTATAACACCCTTCTGTAGACTCAGATACTGCTGCCATTGTCTTCATTCATAAATACCTTGCATCTCCCTTTCAACAAAACTGTCAAGCAGATTCCAGCACAGGTCACTTTTTTATTATTTCATGGGATATGGGCATCACTGGCTAGGCCAGCATTTATTTCCCATTCCTAGTTGCGCTTGAGAAGGTGGTGGTGAGCTGCCTTCTTGAACCGCTGCAGCCCATGAGATGTAGGTACACCCACACTGCTGTTAGGGAGGGAGTTCCAGGATTTTGGCCCAGCGACAGTGAAGGAACGGTGATATATTTCCAAGTCAGGATGGTGAGTGACTTGGAGGGGAACTTCCAGGTGTTGGTGTTCCCATCTATCTGCTGCCCTTGTCCTTCTAGATGGTAGTGGTCGTGGGTTTGGAGGATGCTGTCTAAGGAGCCTTGGTGGATTCCTGCAGTGCATCTTGTAGATGGTACACACTGCTGCCACTGTGCATTGGTGGTGGAGGAAGTGAATGTTTGTGGATGTGGTTTCAATCAAGCTGACTGCTTTGTCCTGGACAGTGTCCAGCTTCTTCGGTGTTGTTGGAGCAGCACTCATCCAGGTAAGTGGAGAGTATTCCATCACACTCCTGACTTGTGCCTTGCAGATGGCAGACAGGCTTTGGGGAATCAGGAGACCAGTCATTCGTCGCAGAATTCCTAGCCTCTGACCTGCTCTTGTAGCCACGGCATTTATATGGCTAGTCCAGTTCAGTTTCTGGTCAATGGTAACCCCCAGGATGTTGATAGTGGGAGATTCAGTGATGGTAATGCCGTTGAATGTCAAGGGGCAATGATTGGATTCTCCCTTGTGCTGTACCATCATCTCAAACTCCTGAGATCTTGAAACGCAGATGCTGCAGAGAAATGGAAAAGCCTGGAAACACTATTCCTTTGTGCTGGAGCTTTACAGAATTTGGAACAAATGCAGGTAGTGTTACTCATAACAATAATTGCGGAAGAATCATGTGAAATTATGTGTAATTTTGGTCTCCATATTTAAAGAAGGATTGCTTGAATTGGAGTGGTATAGTGAGTGTTCAGTGGATTGATCTCTAGGATAAGGTGGTTATCCTCTGATGAGAGGTCGAATAAATTGGGCCTAGATTCTCTGGAGTTCAAAAGAATGAGAGATGATCTCATTGAAGCATACAAGATTCTGAAGGGGCTTGACAGGATATTGAATATAGAGGTATTGGAGAGGGTGCTGAGAAGATTTATAGGGAAGATACCAGAAGTGCGTGGGTATACATATCAGGAAAGGATTGGTAAGCTGGGTCTCTATTCTCTGAAAAAAGAAGGCTAAGGGTGACCTTATAGAGATCTTTAAAATCATGAAAGGATTTGATACAGTGGATACAGAGAGACTGCTTCCGCTTATGGGGAACAGGATAACTTGAGGCCATCAATATAAGATAGTCACCAAGAAATTCAATAGGGAATTCAGGAGAAACTTCTTTCATAAAGAGTGGTGAGAAGTGGAACTCAGGGACACAGGGAACCACAGGGAGTGGTTGAAGCCAATAGCCTGGATACATTTAAGAGGAAGTTAGGCATGCATTTGATAGAAAAAGAACTAGAGGGTTATGATGTGAGATTTAGATGAGGTACGATGGGAAGAGGTTCAAGTAGAGCATGAATTCCAACATGGACTAGTTGGGCCAAATGACCAGTTTCTGTGCCCTATGTGATCCAATGTAACTAACAATAGCAGAGGCCAGATATGCACAAATTGAGAAAGGAGTTCTAGAGATCATGTTTACCTGTGATAAATTCTAAGCTTACATTTACAGTCAGAATATGGTGAATATTGAAATGGATTATTATTATTTCTTATGCCACTAAGCAATGCATCTGAGAGATGTCAAAGAATGCTGTTAAGATTCCAAATGTTTTGTCTGAAAGTAGTGCATATAGACGGAAGAAAGATGCTCCTAGCAGGTACACTGAGCAGAACATATTTGCCAGATGATAATGCTTGTAATTTTACATGTGAACTGGAAGACATTGATCATCATGAATCGCTTTCAACTGGAGACTCACACTGGCTACAGCGGGTGATTTGCAGTGGATGGTTTAGTTCAAATGAAACTGTGCATTATTATTTAGCAAGGCCAGTCTGGGATCAAGTCAGAGGCACCTGAATGCCTCCACCCTTTGACTTTTGAGATGAATTAACTATCCAAAGGGATTTGGTATTCAAGGGATAACAAGGTGCCAACAGCTTTATTGCATAATGGAGGTGATGTCAGTAGCTGATTCCACACATATTGGCAAAGAAGGTTGCATCTGTAGAATCCATGGCAACCTTTGCTGGCCCAGGATGGCCACAGAGCTTAAACAATACATTGCAAAGTGTAATATCTTTTTGGTTTGTAGGGGTGCTCCAAGCAAGGAATCATTACTTTAGTACAAGATGGCAGGTAGGCCTTGGTCGAAGGTTGTAAGTTACATGGCATTTGCCTGCTTGACTTTTGTGAGACTATTACAGTAACTATCAAAGTAGCCAGCTTCACCTCTGTTATTACATGCACTGTTCTGAGAGCACTCCAAGAGATATTTGGTAAGATTTGGGATACCTGACATCCCTAGCAATGGATAATGGTCCATAATGTGTATCAATGGAATTTACAGTGCTTGCCAAGACATGAGGAATAAAAGATGTGATGTCACTGCCTCACTACCTGCAGTCCAATAGCAAAGCTGAAAATGCTGTCAAGACCATCAAACAAAACACAATGAGTCCGACAATTAGAGTTCCTAGCTCTGATAGATTGGCGCAATACACCAAGTGAAAGGATAGGAACAAGTCCTGCACAGGGAATTATGAATCATAGGTACAAGACACAACTTCCTAAGGCAGGAACACTCCTCCAGCCTGGATATTCAACTGAGGAAGACAGCCATACATTTGTAGACATGAAATAATTTCAACAGTATTCGTATAACAGGAATGCTAAACCACTTCAAGAAATATACACTGGCGATACAATGCAGATGAAACTCCCTGGTCAGAGTACTTAGAGTGCTGGAATGTACATGTGTAGTGAGGCCTAGAAGGTCCAATGCGCAAGTCAGAGACACATCACTCTGTAGGAATCCTTGTCAGTTGATTTTTGCTGATGAGCCATCTATAAGCAAAACTCCTGAGCTTCAGGTCTTTTCTGAACTGCAGCTCCCAAGTGGTCCTCTGAAGTGTCTACAGTCTCCGTAAGAAAAGCTGCAATAGCTGAAGTACCTGGTACTCAAATCCCAGTCACCAAATGCAGATGATTAAACAGCAGCAGCCTCCATCTCGACTGAAGGACTAGGGGCTGGATTTTACAGTTTTCAGCAGGGTGAAGGAGGCGAAATGGAAAATGAGTGGTTCGATCACTCCCACCCCCATCATCTCAGCTCAGTGAATCAAGTGTCGGATGCTCAGCAGGAAGGTGGCCAATTAGTGGAGTGAAGGAGGGGCTCCACACTCAAGTGGTAGTCATCATATGGGAGAGGGGTTATGCTGTGAACAGGAAGTTGGTCATGACTACAAATTTAAAGGCCCCCCCTGCTCTCTCAATCTCTTTTCTTTACTTATTTCAGACACAAATAAGTGATTCAGAAGTTGCCATCTCCACTTGCAGAATCTATTGCTATATGTAACCACAGTCCAGGTAGCAGGCCTTTCACCCTTGTGGTGCCTCGTCATACCTGCAGCAAAGCACTCCCAAACTTTTTCCTGCCTGACACCCTAAAATGCAGTGGGCAACTGAAATTTGCATACAAGTGGCTCTTTAACAAGCGCTATGGCTTGTTAATTGCCTATTTCAAAATGGCAGCGGGCTTCCAATTTCAGCGTTCGCTCGCCTTCTGTTATATCTGAGTCTGGCATGATTGTATTTCTGACCTAACGCCATCACTATATTTAATGTTCACATGAGGGGGCCCAAGTTGTGGCTGCAAAATCCAGTCCAAAGATTACAAGTGTTTATAGTTGAATCTGGCAAGTACTCAGAATAAGATTGAGTTACAGATCTATATAGCAAGAAGTTATGTTTTGGGATCACAGAAGCATGGTTCACTCTAGAAAAATTCCAAATGCAGTGATGTAGGCGATGTGGAACAATAGAAAATACAGGAGGAACTGTTATACATTCAAAAGATTTTGAAAATTAATAAATTGAACTGATATCCCATGGGATTACACAAAAGAAATATGTGGCTGGAGGTAACTAGCTGAAAAAGGGTGGCAATAGCAAAACGGTCCACTGAGCAGCATAGAGTGGGCAACATGTAAGAGGAGAGGAAAGTTAATGGGTAAGTCAAAAGTACAACACGAGTTGACTCAAAAATAACTGAACGAGAACTGGGAACCCTGTAACTGAAATTGTGCATAAGTGATACAAAACTGCATTTTGACCCAGTCATCTGGAACCTCTGCAGGGATCATTCCGATCTCCAATTGTAATTTCAATGTAAGATTGATGGCAGCTCTAGAGAAATTGCATAAATGACCACACCCATTTCTCTGGAATTTTCCACCAATCTTCTGTCAAAGTTAACGTAAGGGATCAACAAACGTCTATGAAATTTGACCCTAATGTATCAAGGACCCTATGAAGGGTAACTCTGATCAGGTCTGGTTGTTCCAAGTGATTAGGATAGAAGTAGCAGTGTATCAATAAGTGCCTGTGTGGCTGAATTGGTAGAACTCCTGCCTCTGCTGTGGATGGCTCTGGGTTTCAGTCCGACTCCAGGACTTGTTGGTTGTGGAAAAAGTGTTCATGTGGCTCAAAGCAGGTTGTTAATCAGCCTGCAAAATCCTTCCATCAGGCCTCACTACCCTGCAAGGGAGAAAAGAGGATATGCCAAACAAACAAGTGGAACATTTAGGGATTAGTTGTCAGAATATGATTAAATTTAAGGTATTCTATAGTGCATACCAGTAAGGACCAGAATAAAAACATACAGCTTCAAAAAAGTCCAAGAAACAGGGAAAGAACTGAAATAAATTAACTGAAGAATATTACTGAAAAATTGAACACTTAGAATAATAATTGTGGTTTGGAAGGTGAGTGTGTACTGAAGAAAAATATACAAGTTAAATAAGCATTTTCCAAAATGGATAACTAGGTCAATTAAAATGGAAATGAAAAATAATTAAAACCGAAGTAAGTTTACGGGGAAAAATGAAGTGAGGACTGCAGGAATCGTACAGAACTTTACAAAAACAGATTAGAGATATTACAAAGAGAAAGAACTTACATCTATATAGCACCTTTCACAATCTCAGGACATCCCAAAACACTTGTTAATTTTTAGATACTGGTTGACAGATAAATATTGGGTGATCTCCAGGTACTCTAAAATAGTGTCATGGGATATTTTACATCTACCTGTAAAGGGCAGACAGATTCTCAAGTTCAAGATGAGGGGCAGTAGGTTTAGGGGGGATGTGAGGAAAAACTTTTTTACCCAGAGGGTGGTGATAGTCTTGAATGCGCTACCTGGGAGTGTGGTGGAGGCGAGTTGCCTCACATCCTTTAAAAAGTACCTGGATGAGCACTTAGCATGTCATAACATTCAAGGCTATGGGCTAAGTGCTGGTAAATGGGATTAGGTAGGTAGGTCAAGTGTTTCTCACGTGTCAGTGCAGACTCGATGGGCCAAAGGGCCTATTTTGCACTGTGTGATTCTGTGATTCTTTGATTCTGTGATTAATACCTTATCTCAAAGGTGGTTCTTCTAACAGTGCAGCTCTCCCTCATTTATGAGTTCAAGTCTTTGGGTTGGGGATTGAATCCACAACTTTCTACCTCAGATACAGAAGTGCTAAATCGTAACCATGATTAATACTTAAAGAGAAGCTTAGAGAAAATAACTAAAAATCCAAGCATCTACAGGTCCTTAAACCTGTCATTAATGACACATAAAGTAAAGGAAGCTATTCTGAAAGGTAAGCTGGAGGGGTAATTGTACAGTGATAAATTAATAAGAAACAGCCAGTACAAGTTATAAGAGGAAGACGAGCATGATGAGTCTTTGAGGATGCTACAGATTTGTGGACAATTAAGCTTTGGACAAAGTTCTATGTAAAAGTCTTAATTATTTTTTTTTAAATCACAGGAATTCGAGTGGATCATAGAATTAGATAAGGAACTAGTTAACAAATAAAAAATGGGTCAGCTGACTGGAATTGCTTAGGAGCTGTTTGAAGCAAATGGGTGGGATGTGGTGGACATTAGACCTGTCTGCTGCTGCCAGATAATTGCAGGAGGAACTACTTCAAGGTGAAAAGCATTTTCCAGAGAGATGAAGTCAAAAGATTGAAGGCTATAATAAAAGGAAGAGAAAGAAAACATCATGTTGGAGATATTAAGTAAGTGAAGACCATTGATGTAATTCAGGCCATGCACAGGATCCATGGAGAGAGCGCTGTTATATCTATAACAAAATTAAATATTGGGATGAAATAACAATAGCTGGCAGAATAGATACAAAATAATGGCTCTTGGGGCCAGAAATTAATGGTAGGCACTCCGAAGTATCCCTACTATACTCAGATGTAGTTATAGCTTTTTTTGATCTACCTACTTATATTGAAGATGAGATTAATATCTAAATGTTGGAGTTGTGGATGTTTTTTGATTAGAGGAAAGTGCTATCTAAAATGAAAGTGACAGATAAACCCCAATTCATAAATGTTATATCTCCACATAGGTTCAAATCAGTGGGAAATAGTATAAATTTTCAAACAATGGGGAATATTCAATGCTCATGTATCTAATGATTGCCCTGAGTCATTTTCCTAACATTGTGAGGAATCCAACTATTTTGCCCCTAATTGTAGAAATGCGACTATGATAGACGCAGAAAGGGCACTGATCATTGTAGGTGCATATTGGAAGAATACCACATGGAGCAGGCATTACAAGTGTCGGGAGAAATATTACAAGGGCAGAAAAAGCATCACACCATTGGAGTTAGAATTGATGGTATCATGCAGTCATATTAAATTTAAATTGAAGTGTCATTCTACGCATTTGCTTAATTTCCTGGTTCAGTACATTCACAGAATCACAGAACTGTTATGGTGTAGAAGGAGGCCATTTGGCCCATCATGTCTGCACCGGCATTCAGTGGACCCTTACCCACATTAGGATTTTAGTATTGATCAGAATGGTATACAGTGAAGGACAGTTTATTTTAATATGAGGAGGTGAATTTGTTGGTTATTTTGGGGGGTTGATGTTAGGATTATTGTAATATCCTGGTGTTTGAATAAAAGGCTTCATTTAAAACAAAAGCAGTACTTGTAATGGGTAAAGAACCTGAAGAATCTCCAGAGATCCTGCTGATCCCTTAACCCTGGCAGGGACTCTGCCATTTTTATGAGTTTCCGACTTACCTTGTGAGGGGTGAAATATCTGCCTATCCCTAGCAAGTCAAAATTTGTCACTAGATATAGGGACTATATGCTATAAATATAGCTATTTTTTATATTCTGGTGATGTATATTAGAGCTGGTACGACACACCCCAATGGGTTTGCAGATGGCTTGTTAAGCTCTTTTGTCATGAAACTTGAAAATGTGTTTGGAAGGCCTCTGGGAAAAGCAAAAGACCACCTTAACAGCCAACAATCACCTCCAACATTTGACAATCTTCCTTAACAGGAGTTTTTTTTTGTGTATTGTTATGTATCCCCAGTCCACTGACATTTGGCTGAACCTCGCTGAGGCAGAGTTTGGGCATTTGGAAGCAATTTGATCAGAGAAATGACGCATAGAAATGGGCTGATTTCAAATATTTCCCGCATTACAACCAACCTTTTACCAAGATGCAGACATTGGCTAAGTGCCATATTATGCAATGCAAAAATTGCAGAAGTAGCAAAAGTATGAGATCCGTACAATGTGGTAATTCAAAGATAACTATGTTGAAAGTTCATCTGAAGTAGATTTCTGCCTTGGATGTCCATGGAAGATCCTTAAAATCATATTTTTCTTGCTTAAAAATTTCGTGGAGCATAACCTTTAGAAAGGGCCAGACCACAGTCTATGTGAGGTAATAGTACTCCACAGTTACTGGACTATAGATTTATTAGTGTAACAGTCAACTCTGATGGTTTGCGCCTCTAAGTGATGGTTTCAGGCAGGCGAAGGAGCAATTCTGCTGACTTTGTGCCTGAAGATGAATTATCATTTGTGATCTGTCTCTCTAGTGAAAGGAGCACTGCCAATGTTTGAAAGCCAAAAGTAGCAAGAGATCATTTAAATACAAAATTTATGGATATATTTCATATAAATACAACACACACAATTTTACTGCAAGTTGAATTACATGTCTGGCATTGAAGCCGTTTGAGAGAGGGGGACATATCCTGAGGCAGCCTCTTCCCCTTCCCAGGGAGGGCAAAATACAGTACACCCCCTGCCAACCCCTCCACCTCAGTCCAGCCTGCTTCAGCCAGTCTATCTGGAAACTTTGGTTGGCAGTCTCTGCCGGTGCTACCACCAGCAGCCCGCTAATTATGGCCCTTCTCCTTGCCCCCGTGAACATCAGTGAGGGCTGCAGGTAAACGCAAGGTGACACTTAACCAGGATGCGTCCATTCCTAACCACATCTGCCTGTAGATTTTCTACGCACATCACATTTGACAGTTCGGAATGTTTCATGATTGCAGTCTTTGATGTATAAATGCAGGTAAGTTAGAGGAGGGGGAATTCTGTTGAGAGATCATTAGCAAAGCACCAGTTACTTTGCTTTGAGCAGCAATTTACAGTGGTTTCATGTCATGGACATCGCCCACTTGTTTGGTGAAAACATCAACTCCATCCATGCTTATTAGAACTCTACTTACAACAGTTATCAAGATCACTGCAGCATTTAGTGGCTATGTCAGGTCTGTGTTCAGTTACCACAAAAAAGTTTCTATACTACTGAATGGACAATCGTGTTGAACTGTAAGAAGCACTGATAGGCACATTCCTGCAGAGAGGTGAAAGTACGTTAGTTCGCCAAATTGTCCGAAGTGCAGGTCGCCAAGCAACATTTTTTACTGTGCTTCTTAACAGGTTAGGGGTGAGAGGCTGCATGTCCTTCAAAATTGAGGCTCCACATTGTAATCCAGTGATCTAGAGCAATAACAGGATATGTTCCCCTCTCTCAAACGACTTCAATGCCAGACATGTAATTCAACTTGCAATAAAATTGTGTGAGTTGTATTTATATGAAATATATCCATAAATTATCCATTTAAATGATCTCTTGCTACTTTTGGCTTTCAAACATTGGCAGTGCTCCTTTCATTAGAGAGACAGATCACAAATGGTAATTCATCTTCAGGCACAAAGTCATCAGGATTGCTCCTTCGCCTGCCTGAAACCATCATTTAGAGGCGCAAACCATTTTTGTGGGGAGCTACAGGTGCCACAAATAGACATTAGACTTGCCAGTGGAGGGATGGTGGGAAATCACCTAGCTCGCCAGCTGAGCTGGCCAGCAAGTTGGACTTGCTGGGAGGAGAGCTGATCCCAGAGGGGTGTCAACACTGGCCAGCAGTGAGCCACAGTATGTTTGTGGAGCCAGAAGGAACAGTCTTCCTCTTCTGGCCTCACAAAAATTCTTCTATAAATATTTCTGGACTTTTGGTTTTGTGTGTGAGGCTTTTCTGCACCTGTCAACGTGACTCCAGGATGGTTTGTTGCCACCCTGGTGCTAGGGTCAAGGGTGTCACAGAACAGCTACAGGACATTCTTGAGGGGGAGGGCGAACAGCTAGGGGGCGTGGTCCATGGTGGTACTAATGACATAGATAGGAAAGGGGATGTGGTCCTGCAATCAGAATTTAGGGAGCTAGGTAGAAAATTAGCAAACAGAACCTCTAAAGTAGTAATTTCTGGATTACTCCCAATGCTACGTGCAAGTGAGTACATAAAGAGGAAGATAAGACAGGTGAATGCATGGCTGATGGTGCAGGAGGGAGGGCTTTAGATTCCTGGGACACTGGGACTGGCTCTGGGGGAGATGGCACCTGTATAAGCCAGATGGGTTGCATCTGAACAGAGCCGGGACTGAGTTCCTTGTGGGTCATTTTGCTAGTGCTGTTGGGGAAGGTTTAAACTAACTCAGCAGGGGAGTGGGAACCAGGAGAGAAAGTAATACCAGGGTGCACAGAATGTTGGGAGAAGCAGATAGCACTAAAATAGAGAATAGTAAGTTAATAGGTGGAGTCAGAGTAAGGGAGCAAGTAATGATGTCTAAATCAGTGTTACACTGCATGTATGTGAATGCATGGAGTATAGTTAATAAAATTGGGGAGTTACAGGTGCAGGTTACCTTGTGGGATTATGACGTGGTAATAACAGAGACCTGGCTTAAGGAAGGGCAGATCTGGTTACAAGATGTTCAGAAAAGATAGGAAAGGGAAAAACGGAGGAGAGGTGGTGTTTTTGGTTAAGGGGAGTATTGCAGTTCTGGAGAAAGAGGATTTGTCAGAGGATTCAAGGACAGAATTGATTTGACTAGAGCTAAGGAATAAGAAGGGTGCAATTACATTGCTCAGTTAATATATAGACCACCAGCTAGTGGGAAGGATATAGAGGAACAAATCTGCAAGGAAATTAAAGAGACATGTAAATCATAGAGTAGTTATAATGGAGGACTTCAGTTACCGTATATAGACTGGGATAGTGGTAGTGTAAGGGGCAGTGAGGGACGAGCATTCCTAGATTATATTTAGGAGAATTTCCTACAGCAGTATGTGTCCAGTCCAACAAGAAAAGAGGCACTGCTAGACCTGGTTCTTGGGAATGAGATGGGCCAAGTAGATCAAGTGACAGTGGGCGAACATTTAGGGGATAGTGATCATTGTATCATAAGGTTTAGGATGACGGTGGAAAATGACATTGGTCAATCCAGAATAAGAATAATCAACTGGCAGAGAGTGGACTTCAATGGGGCAAGAACAGAGCTGGGCCAGATAGATTGGAACTGAAGGTTGACGGGAAAAACAGTAGCTGAACAATGGGCTACCCTCAAAGAGGAGATGGTTTGGGCACAGTCAAAGTATGTTCCTTCAAAAGGAAAGGGTAGGACAAACAAATCCAGAGCTCCTGGATGACAAAGGAGATAGAAATTAAGTTAAAAAGTGTGCTTACGACAGGTGTCAGGTAGCAAATGCAAATGAGAACCAAGCTGAATACAGAAGGTTCAGAAGGGATGTGAAATAGCAGAGACGAGAAGCAAAGCGGGATTATGAGAAAAGACTGGCAGCTAACATAAAAGGAAATCCCAAAGTATTCAATAAGCACATCGATAGTTAAAGGGTGGTAAAAGGAGAAGTAGGGCTGATTAGTGACCAAAAAGGGGATTTACACATAGAGGCAAGAGGCATGACTGAGGTGTTAAATGAATACTTTGCATCCGTTTTTACCTATGAGGTAGATGCTGCCCAGGCCATGGTGACAAAGGAGGAAATAGTCAATAGAAGGGTTTAAAATTCATAAAGAGGAGATATTGGATAAGCTGTCGGTACTTAAAATTGATAAGGCACCGGGCCTGGATGAGATGCATCCAAGAATATTGAAGGATGTGAGAATGGAAATTACAGAGGCACTGGCAATAACCTTTCAATGTTCCCTGGATTCGGGGGAGGTGCCGGAGGACTGGAGAATTTCAAACATTATGCCCTTATTCAAAAAAGATTGTAAAAATTTGCTCAGCAATTACAGGCCAGTCAGTTTAACTTCGGTGATGGTGAAACTTCTAGAAACAACTATTTGGGATAGAATTAATAATCACATGGAAAAATGTGGATTGATTCGGAAGAGTCAGCATGGATTTGTTAAAGGGAAATTGTGTCTAACTAACTTGCTGGAGTTTTTTGAAGAGGTAACAGTTGATGAGGGCAAGGCCGTTGATGTGGTGTATATGGACTTCAAAAAGGTGTTTGATACAGTGCCACACAAAAGACTTGTGAGGAAAGTTATAGGTCATGGAATAAAAGGGGCAGTAGCAACGTGGATACAGAATTGACTGAGGGATAGGAAACAGAGAGTAATGGTTAATAGGTAATTTTTAGGCTGGAAGAATGTTTGTAGTGGAGTTCCCCAGGGGTCGGTATTCTGACCCTTGCTTTTCCTGATTTATATAAATGATCTAGATCTTGGTGTGCAGGGGACAATTTCAAAGTTTGCAGATGACGCAAAACTTGAGAGAATTGTAAACTGTGAGGAGGAGAGTGTAGAACTTCAGAAGGACTTTGACACATTGGTGGAGTGGGCAGATAGGTGGCAGATGAAGTTCAGTGTGGCGGAGTATGAGGTGATACACTTTGAACATGGAGAGATAAAATATAAAATAAAGGGTACTATTCTATTCTATATTCTATATTATATTCTAAAGGGTGTGCAGGAGCAGAGAGGCCTGAGTGTATATGTACATAAGTCATTAAAGGTGACAGAACAGGTAGAGAGAGCTGTTTCTAAAGCATACAGTATTCTAGCCTTCATTAATAGGAGCATAGAGTACAAGAGCAGGAAGGTTATGATGAACTTGTATAAGATACTGGTTAGACCTCAGCTGGAGTGTTGTGTACAGTTCTGGGCACCACACTACAGGAAGGATGTGAACGCATTGGAGAGAGTGCAGAAGAGGTTTACGAAAATGGTTCCAGGATGAGCTACTTTAGTTATGAGGAATGTTTGAAGAAGTTGGGACTGTTTTCCTTGGAGAAGAGAAGGCTAAGAGGAGACTTGATAGGAGTTTTCAAAATCATGATGGGTCTGGACAGAGTAGATAGGAAGAAACTGTTCCCACTTGTAAACGGATCGAGAACCAGAGGGCACAGTTTTAAAGTGTTTTGCAAAAGAAGCAAATGTGAGGTGAGAAAAAATGTTTTCACACAGTGAGTAGCTAGGATTTGGAATGCACTGCCTGGAATGTGGTGGAGGTAGGTTCAATTGAGGCATTCAAGAGGGCATTGGATGATTAATTAAATAGAAACAATGTGCAGGATTATAGGGAAAAAGCAGGAGATTGACACTGAGTTAAAATGCTCAAGAGAGCCAGTGCAGACACGATGGGGCCAATGGCCTCCTTCTACACCATAACAATTCTGTGATTCTGTGAGCAGAAGAATGAGGTGAAAAATTCATGGTTGAGATTGGCCCTGAATTTCCTTACTAGCATTGGGACATTTTGTTTGTGGTTGTTCAAGTTTAATTCCTCCCTTTAAAGCACTCTTTTCTTGTGGGAGTTTCATTTGTATGCTCCTCTATAAAGTCAGGTTATGAAAAAGGAGCTAGCGGGAAATCCCTTTATTTGAGAAAGATGGTTACACTAGCTGAACCAAATTTGTTGAGGGTGAGTAAAATGAATATTGGTACGTAAGAGGGAAACATAACAGTAGATTGTAGATAACAGCAAAAACGTTTCTTGATCTATCGAAGTAGCAGTGTGCTAAAGATGTAATAGGAGTTAGATTGAGCAAAGTGTTGAAGGATCAGACAATGTCAAGTGTGAAAAAGTAATTTAACATCAGTTTTCACAGATGAAAAACTGAACAAAAGCTGAAAGTAACAACGTTGTCTCCAGCATCTATAACAAGGGCCACAGGCACCAAATTTAGAATAGTACACACATTTTACAAAGTTGCCACACTCTTTCCCCTGGTGCATTAGGGGGTCTAAGGGGCACAATCCCGAGAATTTCTTGATTCTTTACTTCCTGGTTAATTAAAAATTTATTTTTAATATTAAAAACCGTGTTGGAAAAGTAAGTGACATTTGTGTTTATCAACAGGCCATTTGACTCTGTTTCTCTCTCCATAGGTAGTGGAGATACCTGTTGATGGTTCCCATTATTTTCTTTATTTCAACTGACCATTGCTTAACAGTCACTCTCCTCTACACAGAGGCACTCTTTCCCCCTTATCCTACTGCAGTTCAAAAGTGTGCTCCTTATTCAGGGAGGTGGGCAGGAACAATCAGTAGCTGAGAACCTCAGAAAGATGGCTTTATAGTCCAGCCGATGGTAAATGCTGAGTTGTTCAAATCTCAGAGGGAAACTTGAAACAACTGCCACAACTTGTTTTGCAATTTGTATAAATTTCGAGATGCGTGCCTTGAATTCAGTAGTAATGAGGCTACCAAGTCTTAAAGGTTTTTACAAAGCTAGATTAAACATTTATGAATAAGAGGAATGATTTTAATTACATGCATACATCTTCAAATCACTATGATAACTTCTAAGTCCCCTAATCAATCTAGCTCCCAGTCATACTTTCATCAATGCAACAGTGAGACACATTAGATAAAGTTTTTAGCTCAGCGGGCAGGCACGCGCCCCACCTGACTGAGCATAAAATGATGTGTGATGTCATTGGGCGATCACCTCGTTTGCGCATGTATGTGGATGGTCACACACAAAGCTGCCTCAGGGAGCTGAGATTTTATAACAGTAGAAATAAAGATTTAAAAAATAAGGTGAACATGTCCCCTCATGTGACTCTGTCACATGAGCAGGGACATGTTATAAATGAGATTTAAACATTTCCATTTTATTTTTAATTCCTGTTGGAAACCTCATCCCGCCTGTGAATGAGGTTTCATAAAAATCCAAAGGCCTCTTGGCCTTTTTGCCCACCCGCCAACCGAAAAGTAGGGCGGGCAGCGAAAAATCCAATTTAATTAATTGATTAAAGGCCTTAATAGGCCTCTTAATTGTCAGCAGGCCCACTGCCACCTCTTGCTCGCGCCTGCCGAGCAAAATATTGCGAGAGTGCTCAATGACGTTGGGACGCTCACCCGACGTCATCGTGCACTATTTCACTCTCCTTCATGTCGGGTCCGTGCCTGCCCGGGGATAGAAAAACTCTGCCCATAGTTACCTGACAGTGGGATACACTGCTCATTTACAACAACAATATCCTTGTCACTGCAGGGAGTAGAAATTCCTCCGCGCAGGCAACTTATATTTAGGTGAAACAGTTTCAAGTGGTCAAAAGTCCTCAGAATTACGTATAGTCTGCCAATGGCTAAGGTTCACTGCTGGCCAAGGTCCAACAAACTTCAACTTGAATTAACGGATACTCAGAGCGTACCCACAACTAACAGATCTGAAGTTTCTTGGTTTATCCTCTTCCTTCTAAAACAAAAGTGTTGCATTAACAAACCTTCAGTTTCAAAACACAATTAGCATAAAAAAGGGTTAAATAATTGTTGCCAGAGTTCCTGCTATCTCCTCTCTGCCTTCTTACAATAGCTGAGGGTCCAAGTTACCAGATATGAGTATCATGAATTAATTTGCTAATAATTGTTTTACCGATGTCATGATCATGGCTCATAGCCCCGAATTACTTACTGACATATTGAACTTTTAGGAAATGCATGTTTTTTTTAAAAAGGACATACAAGCAAAAGATGGCTGAGACTGTGAAGTAATCACTTGTTGGAAAATTCCTATGTGGATTACACTTGATCAACTTTTCCAGAGGGAATGGAATGTCTCACCTAAAAGATGTCAAGGCCTACTTCAGACAGAGACGCTTCAAAGAGATGCAATGCAAATAACTGATCACCTTCTCACCAGAAACCAATTCCTATTGAGTTGCATCCCAGACTGTGGAAATGATCTGAGTTTAAAGAAAGCAGGTTCTGGGCGAAAGACATGTTTGTTTTTTTTTCCTTCCAGGAATACACAAGGACAGGGGTTAAAATACCAACTGCAACCTTGGTCTCTGTGTGCTAGTCTGGTGTTCTAATTCTACTGTGTTAGTGTGTGCTGTGAAGGTCATAGCTGAAGAACATCAGTTAGGCGTCCCTTCGCTTACAGGTAAAAAGTCTCTCTCCCCGATTGCTGGAAGCAAGTCACACATCAGCAAAGCCACAGTTGAAAAGGAAACAGGACAACTCCTTTCAGCTAACCTACAGAACCAAGAATCACCAAACCAACTGATCAACTGCCAAAGTCAGCTGTACCGGAATCACCCAACTTAACGGCCACAATGCTTCACCACCTGCTCTTCACGGACAAGCCAAAGGCTGATTTGTATATTTTTTTAACATTTATTTTTGGACTCACTTCTCATTTCTATGTGTGTTGCGTTTTTATTATTTTTTCTAATGTTTTAGTAACTAATAAACTCACTCCTTCTTTGACTCAAGAAAGCCTAGTTAAATTGCTTCCTTCTAAAACATTTGGGCTGAGAAAAGGTATTCACGGGGGAAGGGATCCTTTCTAAATTAAACTTGTTGCGACCAACCAAAGGGTTGAATAAAGAAGGGGAGCCAGTTCATCTCCCCCTCGCCCAGTAGCAGAATAATTTGGGGCACCACATCTGGGATCATAACGAACTGGGGGACCTTGCCTGGGGATTGGTCGCAGCACTGATTCATTTGTCAATATAGTGTTGTGAGTCTTTGACAATGCTGTAATTTGAGTAATTCTAAAATGTAAGCTGCATATTTGAAAAAGAGGAAAAGAAAGATTTGCATTTATATAGTGCTTTTCACTGCCACTGGACATCTCAAAGCACTTTACAGCCAAGGGAGCACAGTTGTAATGTAGAAAACACAGCAGCCAATAGGCTCACAGCAAGCTCCCACAATCGGCAATATGATAATGGCCTGATAATCTGTTTTTATGACGTTGATTGAGGGATTAATATTGGCCAGAATGCTGGGGATAACTCTACTGCTTTCCTTCAAATTGTGCCATGAGATCTTTTATGTCAACCCAAGCGGGCAGATGGAGGTTCAGTTTAACATTTAATCCAAAATACACCACCTCCAACAGTATAGCATTCCCTCAGTATAAACTGGAGCATCAGCTTAGATTTTTTGCACTCAAGCCCTGGAGTGAGATTTGAACTTAGAGCCATATAACATACAAACAAAAGCATTACCAACTGAGCCACAGCTGACATCAACAGAGGTCACTGTCTAAACAGACTGGTGGTGTTGGGAAGTGCTTGTGATTAATGAGTAACTGAAACCTGTGAGCTACATCAACAATTATCATTACATGCAACTAGATGAGTTAGGAACAGGAGTAGGCTATTTGGCCCCTCGAGCCTGCTCCGCCATTTTATAATCATGGCTGATGTGATTGTGGCCTCAACTCCACCTCCCTGACTGCCCGTATATGCTTTGATTCCCTTGTCAATCACTGAATTGGGGAGGTGGTGGCATAGTGGTATTGTCACTGGGCTGGTAATCCAGGGACCCAAGGTAATGCCCTGGGGACCTGGATTCAAATCCCACCACAGCAGATGGTGGAATTTGAATTCAATAAATATGTGGAATTAAAGGGCTAATGATACTCACAAAACCATTATTGATTGTCATAAAAACCCATTTGGTTCACTAATTTGCTGTCCTTATCTAGTCTGGCCTACATGTGATTCCAGACCCACAGCAATGTGGTTGACTCTTAAAAATGCCCTCTGAACAAGGACAAGTAGGGAAGGGCAATAAATGCTGGCCTAGGCAGTGACACCCACATCCCATGGATAAATAAAATTGTTACAGTGCAGAAGGAGGTCATTTGGCTCTCTGAATGAGCGTTATGACTCAGTGCCATTCTCCTGCCTTTCCCCTGTAACCCTGCACATTGTTTCTATTTAAATAACAAATAAATAATATTTACTTCACACTTATTGTGTGAAAAGTTTTTTCTCACTTCACATTGGCCACCCTTGCAGATCATTTTAAAACTGTGTCCTCTCATTCTCGATCCTTTTATGAGCGGGAACAATTTTTCCCTATCTACTTTATCCAGCCCTCTCATGATTTTGAACACCTCTATCAAACCTCCTCTCAGCCTTCTCATCTCCAAGGAGAACAGTCCCAACTTCTCCAACCTATTTTCACAACTGAACATTCTTATAAACCTCTCCTGCACTCCCTCCAATGCGTTCACATCCTTCCTAAAGTAGGTGCCCAGAACTGTACACAATACTCCAGCTCGGGTCTAACTAGTGTCCTGTCAAAGTTCAGCATAACCTCCTTGTTATGCCCCTATTTATAAAGCCTAGAATATTGTATGCTTTATTAACTGGTCACTTTACCTGTCCTACCTTCTTTGATGACTTATGTACATATACACCCAGGACCCTCTGCTCCTGCGAACCCTTTAGAGTTGTACTCCTTATTTTATATTGTTTCTCCATGTTCTTCTACCAAAATGAATCACCTCACACTTCTCTGCAATGCTTCATCTGCCACCTATCTTCCCACTCCACCAACTTGTCTATGTCCTTTTGAAGTTCTACACTGACCTCCTCACAGCTTAAAATGCTTCCAAGTTTCGCATCATCCACAAACTTTGAAATTGTCCCCTGTGCACCAAAATCTAGATCATTAATATATATCAGGAAAAGCAATGATCTCAATTCCGACCTCTGGGGAATTCCACAACAAAGCTTCCTCCAGCCCGAAAAATATATTTCCAAGTCAGGATGTGAGTGACTTGGAGGGGAACTTCCAGGTGGTGGTGTTCCCAACTAACTGCTACGCTTGGAAGGAGCTGTCTAAGGAGCCTTGATGAATTTCTGCAGTGCATCTTGTAGATGGTACACACTGCTGCTACTGTGTGTCGGTGGTGGAAGGAGTGAATGTTTGTGGATGCGGTGCCAATCAAGTGGGCTGCTTTGTCCTGGATGGTGTCAAGCTTCTTGAGTGTTGTTGGAGCTGCACTCATCCAGGCAAGTGGGGAGTATTCCATCACACTCCTGACTTGTGCCTTGTAGATGGTGGACAGGTTTTGGGAAGCCAGGAGGTGAGTTACTCGTCGCAGGGTTCCTAGCCTCTGACCTGCTCTTATAGCCACAGTATTTATAGAGCTAGTCCAGTTCAGTTTCTGTTCAATGTTAACCCCCAGGATGTTGATGGTGGGGGACTTCAGTGATGGTAATGCCATTGAATGTCAAGGGGTGATGGTTGGATTCTCTCTTTTTGGAGGTGGTCATTGTCTGGTACTTGTGTGGCACGAATGTTACTTGCCACTTGTCAGCCCAAGCCTGGATATTGTCTAGGCTTTATTGTGCATGCCTTCTGGAAATCCATGTACACCACTTCTACAGGCTCCCCTTTATCCATGTTGCTAGTTACTTCCTCAAAGAACCCTAATAAGTTAATCAAACATGATTTCCCTTCCTCAAAACCATGTTGATTCTGTCTGATTTCATTGAGATTTTCTAAGTGCCTTGCCTTCTTAATAATAGATTCTAGCATTTTCCCTATGATATATGTTAGGCCAACTGGCCTGTAGTTTCCTGCTTTCTGTGCCCCAGCTTTCTTAAATAGAGAAGTTACATTCCCTTTTTTCCAATCTGATGGGGCCTTTCCAGAATCTAGGGAATTCTGGAAAGTTATATCCAATGCACCTGCTATCTCAGCAGCCACTTCTTTTAAGACCCTCGGATGAAGTCTACCAGGTCCTGCAGACTTGTCAGTCTTTAATCATTTTCTCAGTACCCTTTCCCTGATGATTGTAATTGTTTTAAGTTCCTCTCTCCCATTCACCTCTTGATTTATATGTATTTCTGGGATGTTATTTGCATCTTTTACAATGAAGACAGGAACAAAATACCTGCTTAACACTTTCACCTTTTCCTAATTTCCCATTGTTAATTCCCAAGACTCTCTAGCGGATTAACGCTCACTTTAGTTACTCTTTTCCTTTAAATACTTGTAGAAACTTTTATTATCTGTTTTTATATTTCTAGCTAGTTTTCTCTCGTATTCTAGTTTCTCCCTTTTTTCGGTCATTCTTTGCTGGTTTTTAAATTCTACCCAACCTTCTGACTTACTACTAATCTTCAAAAAGAATTGTACACTCATTCTTTCAATTTGATACTATCTTTAACTTCCTTAGTTAGCCACGGATGGTGCATCCTTCTCCTAGACTCTTTCTTTCTCACTGGAATTTATCCTTGCTGAGTGTTGTGAAATGTCTCCTTAAATGTCTGCCACTGCATCTCGACTGATGCTACCCTGCAGCTGCAACACATCACCTGCCCAGCCATCTTTATTGTGTTTTAATTAACTAATGAATTAAATTTATTTGCTTAATTAAATTTAATTAATGCCTCGAATCTTGTTTGTGTTTATATTCCTATTATTCCAATTAATGTTCTACTTACCCCAATTAAAATTCCCTAGTTTAGATAAGATAAATAGGAGATACTCACCAATCAATCACTTACCTGCTTCCCTGTGATGTCACACCTCAAGTTTTCTTTCCAAAAGTGGCCCAGACTGGCTATTGGCAGTGCTCTTATATACCCCACTCTGCTCTAGCTGGAACTCTCACGCTATCTGCGCTGTTTACACCCTGCTCTGTTCTCGCTATTTTAGAAACATCAATGAACTATGCTCATAAATGTAACAAAGGGCCACTATTGATCCAGATCAAAGAGGATATCTCGGCAAGATGTTGGATAGGGGCAAAAGATGCCCATGAACTCAGGATGTATAAACTTGCTGGGCAAGCAGGACTGGATGTACTGAGCAAAATGAATTGCATTTTGAGGCATAAAAGAAGAAGGATTGTGAAAAGTCAGATATACAGAAGCGGAGGATAAGACCTCTGGTTCGGGCAGGTGGATATAAATGTTGGCTGAAAGAGCCACACACCTGCAAGTCAAGAAGGTATCCAGCTTGCACGAGTGGCTGTGATTGCTAGCTGGGGAAGCCAAACACACACCTAGCTAAAGAACAAGACAGCAAGGTAACACGTGCTAGGATAAAAACACTTTACAGCCTTCTGGCACTTTACAGTCTTCCGGGCTTAAAATTAAGTTCAACAACTTCAGACCATGAACTCTCTCCTCCATCTTGACCCCGCTTTAATCCAACTTGTTTAAATTTATTTTTATTTGTTTACTTTTATTTATTTATTTATTTTTAAAATCGTTGTTTTATCCTTTTTCCCCGACCACCCCCCACCACCATCAACCCATCCCTACCCTCCCCCCCCCCAACAGGACCATTTATCATTTTTAATGTTGTGCTTTCACAGAGCGCTGACCCTTGTTCTGCTATTGACACATTCTGCTATCTTACCTTTATGCCACTATCAGCACCTACTTTAGTCTTTAACACTACCATTAACACTTCCCTTGTCTTATTTCCACAACATCTTTGTCAACCTCTCCTGAGCTGCCACCTATGCCTGGCTTTCTATTTCGCTCCACCTTCTCCACCCACTCATAAACAGTGTAAAATCAATCACGTTTCTACTTCTCTTTAGCTCTGAAGTAGCATCACATGGACTTGAAATGTTAACTGTGATTCTCTTTCCACAGGTGCTGCCAGACCTGCTGAGTTTTTCCAGCATTTTCTGTTTCTATTTAAGATAACATATGCTAGTCTGTCCGGTGTCAGAATGGGTAAAGCCATACAGAACTGTAAACTCCAGCCATGATATACTACTTTGCAATGATCTCTCCTGTGTACACACCCCAGCTAGCAAGGGTCTTCTGTTACCAAGTGGTATCAAGTCCGAATTCTTAAAAATCTGACACAAGACCTTGTGACCTATCCACCTTGAGGTCTGTTAATTGTAATTAGAACTAATTCCTTCCAATAGTTACCTTTTTACAATTGTTTCAGATTCTTTTCCAGTGACTCCGTATTCTCACTTTGTGATATGTAAAGCCAGGTGGAAAATATTTAACACTTCCTTCATATCCTCGTTCTTTACAAATAAACCCCTCCATCTTTGAGTGGTCTTTCTCTCTCTTTAATGGATATAGTCTTTCTTCATATTCTCTTTTACTCCTTCTAATGTCCCTTTTCACTTGCCCACTAGATTTTCTATATTCCTCCTGATTTTCATTAATATAGCTAACACTAATTTTATACTATCTCTCTCTTTAGTTTGTAATCTATTTATCTGTGGAACTCTGTTAACTCTCATAGGATTAGATTTATGTTCTGCTCTATCCATCTCTTATTTGAAGCTTTCTTATTCCTAATCTGTCAGTCCATTTGCTAATTTTTTGGCACAATCAATGTGGGGTAGATCCCTTCTTATCTCACTGAACTTTGCTTCTTTCTAATCCAGTACTCTTGATCCTTGATTCTACATAATCCTTTTCTGCTTTTATATTGAACCTAACTATAATGTCCTCCACTTCTCGATCATTCTTTCATCCTTTCATCAGTTATTACCCCCTCATTTTCCAGAGTTAAACCAAAGAGTGCTTCTTTTCTTGGAATAGAAATATATTGATTTAGGAAGCAATCTTTGATGTATTCTAACAAATGTTCCATGCTTTGATCATATGCATTACCTTTATTCAATTTTTTTTAGGAATAATTGAAATCATTCAATATTATCACCTTGTTATATTTACACGTGTCTCTGAACTGTCTGCAGACTGCTAGTTCTCTCATCTTCAACTTCAATGCACATTGAGAATTCTACAATTTTGTTTTTTATTTCTTAATTCAATCCATAAGGACTCTGTATAATGTCATTCCCAAGAACATCCATAAATTATAGTGTTGTCATAATTTCCATCATTGACATTGCAATTTACCCTCCTTTCCAGGAATATTAGGTTTCTAGCCTTGCCCAGCTTTTAGTTATATCTTCATTCTAGTGACTGCATGAAACCCCTCCAGAGTTATGAATGTTTCCTATGTAATCATCTAGCCTTTACCTAACGCAACAACAAATGGGTATGATGCAGGAGAGAGAAAGTAATCTTCAATGCTCGCTTGTATAGCCATGGCACCTGTAGGAATCCTTTTAGGATCCAATCGTAGTGATTGCAATTGAGAGTCAGCATGTGCTTTTCCTTTGGATATAGTGAATGCTTCAAAGGACTTTTCTGTTTTCTTTCGCTAAGTAAATAATAACTTAGCTTTCATTTGGAGTAACACTGTCCTTTT
This sequence comes from Cetorhinus maximus, assembly GCF_964194155.1. NCBI lineage: Eukaryota > Metazoa > Chordata > Chondrichthyes > Lamniformes > Cetorhinidae > Cetorhinus > Cetorhinus maximus. The sequence goes on from NC_135879.1 coordinate 85,411,291, forward strand.
AACCTTGACTTTAGTGATATCATCAGCAATTGCTTTGTGATTTTTGGATAAAGTTCCTGTGATAAATCACTACTTAAGCCAATTTCCATTCAACTTGGGTCAAGGTGGCCTAAGCTGAATGAAACCTCCACAGAGTTTACACTGAGGGGTGCCCTGAGAATGCACATAGCAGATGAAACTAAATTATGCATAAGATGACTTTTGATTTACAGCTGAAAGTTTGCAGAAAAAACCATATGAGCTATTTGCACTGGCTTGATATCAATCTCCTGGCTCACAGTGGTGGGCTGCTATGAAGGGAGTTTTCACTCTTGAATCTAATCAAAGTAAATCATTGTTCATCATTTATGTTTCTGAGCTCGCCGCAATAATGCAAATGGTACATTTTGTAATAATGAATGACTGGGCTTCTGAAAGTAATGTGCACAAAAATGTACTAATAAATCAGTTTAAACAAACAGTTTGTTTTATGTGAATTTAACAGATTTTGAAATAGTTCTCTGTGATTTTAATTATATACATTTATCTCTGTAAATGTTCCTGCTTTCTACTGCAAGATTTTTTTGAAAAAGAAAACTTTTACCCTAGTTCTATTTCTGGGTACTGAGATTTAGCAGTCTTGTATATTCCAAGATCACGTGTCATTGCAGTTATTTCACTGCTGAGTGCGCTATTGTAGAAAAAGGCAATAAACTGTGTTACAGCCACATGAAAAGAAGTAAAATTGATTCCCTTATCGTACCACCCCAAGTCTGACTGTAACAGGTTTTGTTGAAGGATTTAGAATGATGAAGGAATTTTACTCAATGTCAGGGCTAAATGTTTAATCTAGTTTTGTAAAAACCTATAAGGCTCAGTGGTATTTACGTAGTGGTTGCAAAGAAACAGGCCTGACAGGCTTTCTTGAGTTTTAAAACAAAAAGGGGTTCGTTTTTTTTATTGAGTTAAAAACCTACCCAAATAATGATTTTTAAAAATTTAAAAGGTAGACCCGTGCTTCTTGAACTTTCGCAACCCACATTCACGCACACAAGCATACAAAATTTACAAGTTATACTGCAGGTAGTTATTTTCTTACCCAAATTAAAGTTCAATGCCGAAAGGTAAAATAATTGAGAGTTCACTGTTTATGAGTCCTTGGCTGTGGCAGGAATTTTTCCACGTTCATCTTTAGATCCCAGGAATTGAGTTGCAGCCCATGTAAAACTGCAAATGCTAGAGACAATTTATTTTCCAAAAAGCCAATGATTTCTGCACCTGAGGTTCCTTTCGATGGAAATTCACTACCTCTGTGCTAGATTTTAAAACTAACAGAGGTAGGGTCTTAGGTTAAAGGGGAAGAGAAGGGGGCTATTTACTGTTCCATTGGAAGCTTTTCCAGGCTATTTTACTACTTCTTAGCAGCTTGCTTGCTGTGTTAAAGCAGTCTCAAAATGGTTACTTCAGTCACGTGACCTCTCTCTCCCCATAATGATTTCAGAAGGTGTTTGTTTAGTTTGATGTCAAAACCAATGGTTGCTCTTGTTCCATGACCAGAGATGATTAGATTCTGTAAAGTCCCAGCCATTAATCCCTGAATGAGTCATTATCCATCTTGATGAGATAGGAAGATATATTCCCATATAACTATTGTCCTTGTAGACTTGCTGTCTCTGCTAGAGAGATGGCCTTATTAAAATGCAAATGTAGGTCCAATACACATTTCAATAAATCCTTTTGAAGTAGTTCTTGACATCCTCCAATGTGAGATACCAGAGAAGGACCCATTATGGCATGTCTGAATTGTATCCCACATCGGAATCTTCCAGAAAAGTGGTCAACTGCAATACCAGATATCAGGTGACCTGTGGCAGCCATCTTTAGTCAGTGTCTTTCATTGTTTTTAAAAAGCACTTTTTAAATAGTTCAATATGTATTTGGTCAGCTGATGAAATTACATATTGTTATCACTTATGCACTAGTCAAATCATTGTGACAACTGAATCAAATATTAAGAGTGCACCAATGACCATTGAGAGATATTTGGTACCAAAATGTTGGTCTACAATTGGATACAAGTTATTATTCATGATTTATTCTTGGGATGTGGCCAAGGTCATGGGTGATAATGGGGCTTTCCTTGAATCTTTTGATACATTTCTTAAATTAATGCATGGAAAATTGAGGGTAACATATACAAATGTTCCACATGCACACCTAGTACTTCATGGATCCTGACTGGCTATGTAAACTGAGATGACAGGCAGTTGACTGCATGGTGCATCAAGGAGACCTGGCCAAACTGGAGTCAATGGAAATCAGGGAGAAAGCTCTCCACTGGTTAGAGTCATACCTAGCACAAAGGAAGACGGTTGTGCTTGTTGGAGGTCAATAATCTCAGTCTCAGGACATCATTACAGGAGTTCCTCAGGGTAGTATCCTCGGCCCAACCAGCTTCAGCTGTTTTATCAATGATCTTCCTTCCATCATAAGGTCATAACTGGGGATGTTCGCTAATGATTTCACAATGTTCAGCACCATTCGCAGCACCTCAGATATTGAAGTGGTCTGTGTACATATGCAGCAAGACCAGGACAACATACAGGCTTGGGCTGAGAAGTGGCAAGTTACATTCAGGCCACTTACAAGTTATAAGTGCCAGGTAATGATCATCTCCAACAAAAGAGATTCCAACTCTCTCCTCTTGACATAATAGCATTACCATTGCTGAATCCCTCACTATCAACATCCTGGGGGTTATCATTGACCACAAATTGAACTGGACCAGCCATATAAATACTGTGGCTACAACAGTAGATCAGAGGCTGGGAATTCTGCACTGAGTAACTCACCTCCTGACTCCTTAACGCCTGTCCATCACTTACAAGGCACAATTCATGAGCGTTATGGAATGCTCTTTACTTGCCTGGATGAGTACAGCTCCAACAACACTCAAGAAGCTCGATACTACACAGCACAAAGCAGCCGCTTGATTAGCACCCTATCCACCACCTTCAACATTCACTCCCTCCACCACCAAAACACAGTGGCAGCAGTGTGCACCATCTACAAGATGCACTGCAGGAACTCACCAGGACTCCTTCAACAAACCCGCAACTTTTACCACCAAGAAGGACAAGGGCAGCAGATGCATGGGAACACCACCACCTGCAAGTTCCCCTCCAAACCACTCACCATTCTGACTTGGAACTATATCGCCGTCACTTCACTGTCGCTGGATCTAAATCCAGGAATTCCCTCCCTAACGGCACTGTGGGTGTTCTTACAACACATGGACTGCAGCATTTCAAGAAGGTGGCTCACCTTCTCAAGGGCATCTAGGGATGGGCAATAAATGCTGGCCTAGCATCCCATGAAAGAATAAAAAAAGCTCACGAGACCATTGCTATAGAGTGACATGTTAAGTAACAGTGTAAGGAGTTCAAGCAAAATCATAGAAGTTCCGTGACTTCTTATGGTTTTCACAACATAAGAGGGAGGGATGCTGCAGTGAAAGTACAGCAGGCAGTTAAGTTTGTCTTAAGTACTACCATAAAACAGAATGGAAAAGAAAATTGGCTGGAGTGTAAAACTGGTTGTCTATGGGCTACCACTCTAGAAGAGTTTCACCCCTGTTCAGTTTAAAACACAGAATTGAATGACCTTAAACCATATTACTATATTACAATGATATTCGGTCATAACTTCCGACTAGCATTGGACAGTGCTGGCCTGCAGGAATAAATAGAAATAAATACCTACTTACCTGGTCTTGAAAATTACATTGCTACTTCCATTGCTGGAGCTGCTTGGGGCCTGCATCCAAAGACTCCTCGCAGGCCCCAGAAAAGTCTAGCTCCCGTGGATTCAAACAAGCCAAGTCCCCTTTGATAGGCACCTGCTACCGCAAAGCAGGTAAGTTTAAAGGGCCAGGGAGATTGACAAGCCAGGGGGAAGGTAAGTATCTAAGGCAAGTAGATAGGATTTGGGGGGTGGGGGTGTCCGGGGGTGGTCGGTGATTTGGGGGAGGTGCGGAGGGGGGTGTGGTCGGGGGGGGGAGGTCAGAGGTCCAGGAGGGTGGCGGGGGGAGGTCAGAGAATCAAGGGTGGTGGGGGGATGTTGGGGATTGGGCAGGGGAGGTGTCAGAGGTCGCTTGGGGTGATGGGGGGTGATGAAGATCAGAGGGATTGGGGGGTCGGGGGGGTCGGAGTGTTGGATGTCGGGGGGGGTGTCGGAGGTCGGGGGTAGAGAGTGTCGGAGGTCGGGGGTTGGAGGGGTGTTGGAGTTCAGGAGGGTGGAGGTGTCGGAGGTCAGGGATTCTGGGAATTGGGGGTGTTGGAGTTCAAGAGGGTGGGGGTGTCTGAGGTCGGGTGGGGGGGTGTTGGAGGTTGGGGGGGTGTGAAGGGTGTCGGAGGTGTGGGGGGTGGGGGGTGTCAGAGGTCGGGGGTTCTGGGGGGTGGGTGAAGCCCTGTGTGGGGGAGGAGGGGTGGGGGGGTGTCGGGGTGTGGGGAAGTCCAGTGGGGTTGGACTGGATCTTTACAATAGTTACTCATAAGTTAGAAGAGGTTTTAATTCTTCTAACTTTCTCTAAGTAACTAATGGTATAACCCAGGCCAAACCATCCTAAGTTTGCGATTTAAACCACATTTTTGGATGGTTCCCAGTGCAGTGCAATTGTCCAGAGGAGGTTAGTACTTCTGGGTAATTGCTGTGCAAACCCTTACCTGGGAACTTCCCAGAGGGATTCCCCAGTGCACCTATGGGGTACCCCCTAAATCCAACGCTGGGGAGCTCAGAAATTACAGGCCATTGAGTTTCATTTCACAAAATGCTACAGGGAAATTATAACACAGTAAAAGGTCTAGGTGTTGTGATAAACGGAAAGAGTAAAGTTTATCCTGTCACTTTAACCATGGGAGTGCACTACAGCCTCAAGTGGACTATAGTAGTCCAGTTTAGTGCTGTTTCCCATTGCAAAGCTCTGTTTTTTTCTCATTGGGAGTTTTAACTTGTAACTAGCATATTCTGGCCATTTTTAGTCATTTAAAGTAAGTGCATTAGGTCCTTTCAAGGCCTTGTGTATTATTTTATTTTCCCGCTACCAGCTAACACTTAGGCTTTCATGGTGTTTCGTCCCCAGTGTTCTGAGTTCTCTGTATAGGTACCAGAACATTTGTCAGCAGGAATTTTTCAAGCTGTCATGTCCTAAGGAAGAGGGCACCACTAGAAGGATGTCAGGCAGGTTAGGCTGCCCAAGAAGTGTTCTGTGCTCTCCTGCATGCACTCGAATGTTACATAGACAGAATGCGTCCATCACTTTGACACATGTTATTGGTGAAAATTCTTCTTTCCAACGATGAACCCAACTGAGGTTGCATCTGGAATTGTGAATAATGATGTAAATAATATTAGAGTGGATATTTGGCGCTTGATAGCACTTGAGATTTTGGTGCATCATAATTCATTGCAAATGAAATCAGAAATCAGTTCTGATGGGAGGCCATTCACCTGAAATATTAACTCAGTTTCTCTCTTCACAGATGTTGCTAGAACTGCTGAGAAATTCCAGCATTTTCTGTTTTTATATTAAATGAAATTGGAACTGATTCATAGCTGAAGAAAATAAAATGCTCCCTGTTTCAGAGACATATGCTAATAATTTTTACAGCGGTTTCTCCAGATTGTCTGGTGTTACTTTGGTGGCAACCCTGGAGAAATGGTATAAAGTGTCATCGGGAAACCTTGGGGAAAATTTACTACATAAGACACTTAAGGGTACAGGTAACCCGCCTGCACACAGCACCCCTACCCTTGCATGGGGTGGGCAGTTTAAATCCTCCCTGTAATTTTTGTGGAGTCCGGCCCCTTCCTTAAGAATGGGCCGGACATCTCAGAGGAATCATGAACTACAGGGGAACTTCAGTTCCAAGTGGGAACCAACAAAATCACCTGCAACTGGAATTCTTTCATTCACAGACTTTGAAATCCCCCCAAAAAATCTGTTCTTTCAATTTCAATAGTTAGATGCTGTACTGTAAGTTAGATGTCTTTTTACTGCAGTGATTGAGCTTAGAGCTCTGTCCTGCAAAAGTAAATTGACCATTACATTGATCTTCATTGTGTAAGTATTGAGATGCGTTAGAGTTCTTTTCCCATTGTGAAAATGCTGTTATGCATTCAAAAGTGGAAAAACCACTGCTTGGGAATTCTATTGTAATGAGCTCAAGTGATTTAAATGTCCACAGTGTTTTAAATTTGAAGAAATAAACTGGTCTACAGCTTTCACTTAGAAAAATAAAGTAGATGCTTGCTCCTGGGCTGTATTGATTGACAGGCCATCTGGTGTAGCTTACAAAAATATAGCCATCTGTTTTTGCAGTTTCAATAGACTTCATTGTTTCCATTTGTAATGGTTTGTTTTGGTAGCTGGGTGTCGTAATAGATGCTTGGCTGTGTTTCAAAAGCCACAGAGCCAGTTATCTCAGCAAGGGGCAGTGTAGTCAGTTTGATTGACAGTTTTAAGAGGTTAACAAAAGATATCTGTCTTTGATGTGGTTACTGAAAACGTGTTAGCTTTTACAACAGATGGGCCACTTGAGGGCATTTAACTTTTTTGAATGGTTTCATTGAAAGAATGCTTTTTGACATGAAATGTGTTTCTGTGAGCTCTATGAGATTGTTAGAAGTTTTTTTTAAGGTCCATTTCAAAGACATAGCTCCTGAGGTCTGCCCATGGTGGTTACTGGGTGATTGGCTATGAAGGATACATGGGAGGCATGGGGGGGGGTGGGAGAGAATAGGGGTGTGAGCGAGCAAGGGGGGTCATGTGTGAGGGGGCTGAGGGAGTAATGGTTTGAGGGCTTGATATTCTTCAATACAACTGGGCCAATGTCCCAGTAAACGGAAGCGGGCGTTCTCACCATCTGCCCACATCCATTGTTGTCTCAGGCCTACCTCAGGAGGCAGTTGGCTTGCCTCCATCCTGCCTCCACCTATCCAGAATGAAAATATGGTGGGAGGGGGTGCCTTTTAAAAGGAGATGGGTCTGCTGAGTCGGCAAGTTCCAGTCCAATGTTTGCCTTTGAGTAAGAAAGCTGTGTTCAAGTTCTAGTCTAGGATTTCAGCACAGAACCTGGGCTGACTATTCAGTTTAATATTGAAGGAGTGTTGCATTGTTGGAGATATTGTCCTTTGAATGGGGAGTTAAACCAGGTGGTTGTTAAAATTCCCATGGCATTATTTGAAGAAGGGAGGATTCTCAGCACATTGGCCAACAATGGCCACAGTCACCAACACCAAAAACAGATGAATGGTTGGTTTATTGGTTGGCTTTTCGCTAGTTCCTTGTTCCTGACTGGTATCTTGCTGTACCTGTCCATATTCGAACAAATCAACAAGGCAATCTAAATTATTTCAGTTGTTTGAGCCAATCAGTGGAAACTACCATGGCTGTTTCCTTGTACTGTGGACAGATTGCATTTAAATTATAACATTCATGTTGAATATATTTGTGGTATACACAGATTTATTTTTTATTATTACTCATTCTCAGGGTGTGAGCATCATTGGTAAGGCCAGAATTTATGTCCCATTCCTAGATACCACTGAGTGACTTGGTAGGCCACTTCAGAGGATTGTTGAGAGCAACCCACATTGACATGGGACTGAAGTCACACATAGGTCTGATAGGATAAAGATGGCAGATTTCCTTCCCTAATGGACAAAGTTTATTAATTGGGCTTTGCATCAATTTGACAGGTTCATGGTCACTTTTACTGATGCCAGTCATTTATTTCCAGATTTTTTTTAAACTAAATTCAAATTCTCAAATTATATGTGGGATTTGAACTCATATCCTCTGGGATGTTAGTCCAAATCTCTGAATTACTAGTCCAGCAACATAACCAGTACAACTTCTATAACCTTGTCATTAATAACTTCAATTATAAAAGTTAGGAAATCTCCTGTGGCATTGCTCATGGTGTCTCGAAGATACATTTTTCTATTACAATAGGAATGTTATTAGTAAAGTGTGACAAGGGAATTCTGACTAGGAAAATGTTTTAGAAAGCAAATGTGGCACTTACAGAAGAATTGTTCACTATATTTAAAACATTTAATATATTGTAAACTGACAAAACAATGAATTAAGTACTTAAATATAAATACTTACAAAGGATAGTTTCCTCCCAACAATATTATACGGTGCTTACATAATGATTGCAAGCCATAAAGAACTTGTGAGTAGATATTGCCATGTTTGGCTGTTTAGGTACGATCATGTCAAGTGTATTTTTTGCAACCAACTTGTAAGCAGTACTACTTCTGGATTTGTCCCGGTAGTGAGAACATTGCACATAGAGTGGAAGAAGCCAGCTTATGTTTGAGTCAGAAGATCATGAGTTCAAACCCTACTTGAGTATAGAATCTAGGTTGACATTCCAATGCTAAACTGTTGCAGGTGTTCTTTCTTGGATGGGATGTTAAACTAAAGTACCCTCTTGGGTGCATAGAAAAGATCCCATCCACTAGCCAAGGAAGCAGGGGTGCTCTCCTGTTACTTTTGCTGATATCCAACACTCACCTAACAGATTAACTAATTATTCATCTCATTGCTGCTTGTGGGATCCTGCTATGAGTAAATTGACTGCTATAATTGTCTATGTCTATATTGCAACTATGATCATGCTCCCAAGGTTAATTCATTGTTTGTAATTTTAACAACATTCACTCCTTCCACCACCGTTGCACAGTAGCAGCTGTGTACACCATCTGCAAGATGCACTGCAGGAATTCACCAAGGATCCTTAGACAGCACCTTCCTAATCCACGACCGCTAACATCGAGAAGGAAAAGGCAGCAGGCACATGGGAACACCAGCACCTTGAAGTTCCCCTCCAAGCTACTCACCTTCCTGACTTGGAAATATATCACGGTTCCTTCACTGTTGTTGGGTCAAATCCTGAAACTCCCTCCCGAACAGCACAGTGGGTGTACCTGCAACACGTGGACTGCAGCAGTTTAAGGCAGCAGCTCACCACTCCTTCTCAAGGGCGATTAGGGATGGGTAATAAATGCTGGCCTCGCCAGCAATGCCAACATCCTATGAATGAATTACAAAAAAGGACCCTTTGGGGAAGGGTTGGGAAGAGGAAGATGTCATAGAGGGGCACCTGAAGTCTTCCTACCACCAAGCCATTTTTCTAGTGGCAGATAAGTTGACAGATCTGCCACCGCCAGGAGCATGACTGAGCCACTTATATGGTAACTTAGTGGACACATGGTCACATCCCACCTTTATGGTTATTTTGTCCAAGTCAGGGTAGCCCACTGTAATGTAGGGAGACTACTCAGTGAAAACTAGTGGCCTTCCAAAGGGATCCTGAAGGGGGAGGGAACTGTGAGGGTGGTGGCCCTCCTATTAGGGTGCTCCATTGCGCTACTCAGACTGTTGCTGGCCCTCGCATTGGACAGCATCTCTCAGGCCACTGGCAGGTATTTGGCTCCCAAGGTCCCGCTGTCAGTTGAACTGGAGTTGCCTCCCACTTCTGGCCTAGCAGCAGGACTTCTGTCCCACTAAAATTCAACCCACCATCTATTAACTGCTTTGGGGCAAACTGAGGAAGGCATTATATAATTACAAATTACTTCCTTATTTTCTTTTATGACAAAATCAGGTGAACACTGTTTTAGTACAAGGCACTCATTTTTATTTGCAATTTTCCTATTAACAATTAATAACAGGGTAAAAAAATTGCATAATAAAAAACATGACAGAAAAGTCATGTTATGGTTTGAATTACAAGCATTTTATTCTTTCACGCATACTTCATCTTACTCTTGGCTGCAAAAATACCGTAACTGCAAGGTTTCTTTAACGTTTGACATTTGCAGCCAACTACATTGAAGAGCAACCACTACTTATTAAATAGATTTACAAAGCTAAAAATTGATTTTATTTTGAACGTATAATTTGCCTTATGCATGTAAATGGGAATGCAACCCTTATGATTCTAGATGACTGCAACTACTTCAGCAAAAATAAAGCTGACATCTCAATATCACAGGATTTCATAACTGAGTGTTTATGCATATTATAATTCAAAATGACACAAGTTGAATATATTAAATGTATTAAAGACTTCCCCTGTCATTTTATATGACAATATTTTAAATCACTGGACGCTTTAATGGTGGTCATGAAATGAATGTCTGCTGGTCGCTAAGAATTATAAGCATGATATTTCATTTGAATGCCTAACCTTTTCACAAATTACATGAAAAATGACCAAGTGCCCACATCAATCAACATATATTTTGTGCTGTGCACCATCATAGGACAAATTGCCTTTAAAAGCATAAACCTGATCGAAACAATGACTCAGGGATAAATAAAATCATCAGTCAATAGCTTTTATGAACCATTCGCCTTCCTCTCCCTCCTCGCTAACTACACACCACCAAAGATTGCTTACCTTGGTGACAGATTTTCAAAGTTGCAAGAATGGCAACCATTTTTATACTTGTTTACTCTCCTCCAATACTCCCCAAAATAAATTTCATTATTACATCCCGTTTTATGTACCAAATCTGAAAAATAAAGAATTGCTTTAATTCAGTTATTAAACCTTTCATTGTAGTTTGTATTTGTTTACATATATTTAACTCAGTTAATATCTGCTGTGTATTTTGAAAAATGTACGGAATTAAGTGTGTGAATTTCTAACAACAGAAATTAGAAGGCGCTCTCCTCATTAAAACCAAGCATGGGTGGGAGATAGGGCAGCACACGAGTTTCAATTCTGCACTCACGAGCTTCCTTTCTGCCCTACTTGCTTATGCATAACATTTGTAATAATTTATTTAAGTCTGTTATTACCTATTTTCATGTATCACAATAGTTAGGGATAAAATTCCTTGGGGATTCCACTGGCCTGCCATAACTCCAGTCAGAGAGTGGTGGAACTCCCAAGTAAATGGTGGAGACTGGTGGAGCCATTTCTCTGCCTATTCTGGCAGTTTCCTGTGTGCCCACATCCTCCTCATACAGAGCAAATTATCGTACAGGGGCTGAGACAAAGGCCTGGAAATTGGATCAAGCAGTACTGGTTTTGGGCAAGAGATGGGCACTGAAGCATCCAATTGGCAGTGTGCCATTTACTTTCATTTTACATCACTATGCACAGCACATCATACTTGTTAGGGTGTGCTGAAGTGATACAGGGTGCCAGCTTGAAATGGGGGCCAAGTCTATTGCCTATACAAATCCGGGGCCTCATGACTGTTTGAAGCACCATTCCAATATTGGATCATGACTGGTCACTGCATGCGCTCACACCAGTGTGATGTGCAGTCAGATTTCAAGTGCACAGCCTGGTAGTAGCCAGGGACTAGACTTCCTTTCTGCACTGAGCTAGAGATGCACCTTTATTAGTAGAGGTACCTGCCAGTTCCAAGTAGATTAGGTCTCCTCCTGCTAACCCAACATACTCCACTCGGTCAGCACCAGTGAACACAAACCCAGCATAAGTGCTCGGAACATGACCTGTGAATTATCTAGCCCCTTTCATCCTTTCTTTCAACTGTATTTTAATTTGGTCCTGGTGACACACTTCTTGTGAATGAGTAGTTCGAAGCTGACTGCTTTTCACGACCAACTCCACCATCAACCCTGACCCCATCCCTCACTTTGATTATACTTTTGAAAGTTGCAGCAATTGCAGATTATGAAAGTCATCTGTGTTGTACTATCAACCCTGCAAGATGATGATGTTGTCTGGCAATTGCTAATTTTATACTTTGATGAGAGGTTATTTATAATGTCATTCCTTATCACTTAATACTGTTCTTAGGAAAGGTCAAACACTGTGTGACTTGACAAATAATGTTGTCCCATAAAAGAAGCAGCAATGACAATCAGGAATGGAAACCCTATGTATAAAATGTATGTCAATGTGAATGACAACAACGTGCACTGCTCCGAAGTAAACTCAGCACACTGCCCATTACTGATGCTTAAGAAATGCAGCATTAGCACCATGTAAAGAGAAAAATGCACAAGAGGACAATCTAAGACAGTTGGCCCTTTGCACAAAAAATACAAGATTACTTTAGTTGATTTACCCAATATTATGAAAGAAAGAAAATAGCTTATAGTTTTGTACATTGTTCTAACTCTACTTGGAAATAGGTATTATTAATAAAAATACAGAAAATAATTTTTGCGGATGATGCATAATAGAAAAAGTGTGCGTACCCTGACATGACAAGGTTTTTCAGTACTCTATCCTATTATCATTCAGTTGCAGCAACAACCTCAGGGGGTTTGATGTTAGGGGTAAATGACAGGAAGAATACAACTTGATTATTTCTTAATCACATGTAGGAATAGTTAGAGAGTTGATTAAAGAAATGGACTTGTCCAATTATTGTCAAAAATAACCAACATGAAATTAAGACTTACTGCTAATGTTTAGTTCTTGGCTAGTTTCTTTTTGTTACTCTTTATCACCTTGCGATTACACTATCAGAAGTTTCATATATTGTGAAGAACATCTGGAACAACTGTTGGCCTAATCTCTGGCAACTGGCATCATATAAATACTTTGGATGACATTGTTCTACTTCATTGCAGTTTTGCTTTGGTGCAGGAATTACCAACTGCTCCTCTTTTTCTTCCCCACACATCCAGTTGATTAGAAATAAACACGCAGCTGCAGGGTGAATTGTTTAAAAATAAAAAAAAACCTGACTGATTTATCACCATGTGGCAAACTTAGTGGTTTGTTACTGCCAATATTCTGACATTGCAATGAAGGAGTCACAGTTTTAAATCAGCCAAGGCATAACCGCATACACAGATGAGAGTACTGATACCGTCAATTGTACGCATATGCATATATATCGCATATATATGTATTAATATCAACTACATTTTTATCAGTGGATTTTGATTCTAACAATGGACTTGTTATAAAATAGTAAATACTAGATTTCTAGTAACTTCAAAACAGGTTTTGTCTTAAGAAAACTCAAGGCCTGACAACAAAAGTTATGAAGAAAATACACTGATGCAAATTTTAAACGTATGTAGTTTACACGGTCCCTTTTTTCCTGTGAGGTTGAATAAAAAGACATTCCTGGCTATGGGTTGAGGGCTTTAAGTGAGGAGTTGGCGGATCTCTTTGTGTACATAGCAGAGGAAATCCACATAAGAAGCTCCTCCATGCAAGCCCTTATCTTCCATCAAGAACTGCCTGAAGATCCCCTCTGATTTATCTTTTTGCTTTAATATTATCAACTGCAGATAGAAAGAAAAGATAGTCAGAGTTAAACTTCAAGCTACATAATTTGTTGCAAACACTCCTTTAGTTTGATATAACTCCTTACAACCTCACTTGAATACTTCATTATAAAAGCATTTGCCTTGTTTAAGCAGCACTTCTTTTTCCCTGATAATGAAGGATTCTGTGCTACTTTTGTTTACAAACTCAAAGTAATTTAATCTAAAACATATAACTCAGAACTGACAGAAACTGTAAAGAATTTTCAACAGACGTCGTGGCCTGGGTTTTCATCCTCGAGGTGGGTAGGGGGAGTCAGGAAAATTCCTGGATTGCCCCGCCTGCCTCAGGAGAAATGCATATAAGAACAGGGTTTTCGTTGTGTGGGGGAGGGGTGGGGAGCGAGTCCGGGCTGTAGTTGGGCCAGATGAGGTGCAGAGGCGAGCTGTTTAGATGGCCTGCTCGGTGCTGTGGAACTTGGCCCCACTTAAAATAATAAAAAAAGCCCTCCAGCCCTCACCCCACATGCCCCATTAATGCCACTCAACCCCTATGATCCCTCATGCCAAGCTATGTCCTCCAAACTACTGCTATGGCCCCTCATGCCCCCCTGTGCCAAGCTATGGTGCTCCCATGCTCATTCACATGCTATACACTGTATAGAAGCAATGAACACTACAATGACATTAGGATGTATAAAAAAACTTTTACTACAGGGCAATAAAAGTGTTAATCATTCAGATCCTTTAAATTTTCAATAGCACAAATTGCAAGCACTTGAAACCTCTTTATCTTCTGTAAATAAATATTATGAATAAAACATTGTGAAGCTGACAGAAAAGGTCAGAGAGAGCCGGAGCTGTCAATCATGCAACGTTTTCTCTGGGGCTCAGGTGTTTCAGCACTCTAATGGATTTCTGTGCTCTCAATCAAGAATACATAATACGGCTTGGCTGAGAGCCCGTAAATTCATTGGCCTATTTTATTGGGCTGTAGTAAAAGCTAATTTTATGAACGAAGGACTGTTTCTTTAAAGCTTTTCTTTTACACATCCTACTGTCACTATAGGATTTATTGCTTCTATCCAGTGTATAGTGGGTGAATGGGCATGGGAGTGCCATAGCTTGGCACAGGGGAATAGGGGTTGCTTACGGGGTGGGGGGTCATATCTTTGTATGGGTGCATGAGGAGCCACAGGAACTATTTGGGAGGCATAGCTTGGCAAGAGGACATGAGGGGCCATAGGAGTTATTTGGGGGGCATAGCTTGGCATGGGGACATGAAGAGAGGTAGGGGTTGTTTGGGGGAGCATACCTTGGCATTGGGTGCATAATGAGGACCTTACCTTACAAACTTACCTTTCAAAAGGGTCCCTCATGCAGACTTTGGTTCACAACACCTCTGAGGTGCTATGAACCATGACTCTTTTAAATGTTGGCCGGACTCCAAGAAAATGGCGGAGATATAGGACATGAAATGGAACTGGCCAGGTAGGGAGTGCAGGGTGCGGGCTTTTGACCCAAACCAGTCAGCACCCTTAAAAGGCATTCCTGAATATTAGAAACCTCGGGAATGGGGTGGGAATCCTGAAATCAGGATCTGCCAATCATTTTTAAAGGGCTCTAGAGTCATCCCGATTCAGTAAAAATCCAGGTCAGATCTTCAACAAAGTTTTCAAATATACAACATTTGGGGCAGATATGGACAATATTATATGCTACCTATTTCCAATTCCAATTTAATGTAATTTTAAAATTCTTTCTTGGGATGTGGGCGTTGCTGGCTAGGCCAGCATTTGTTGCTCATCCCTAATTGCCCTTGAGAAGGCCATGGAGAGCTGCCTTTTTGAACCGCTGCAGTCCATGTGGTGTAGGTGCGCCAACAGTGCTATTGGAAAAAAATCCAAAAAATAAAGATTGTAAATATTAACTGAAGTTATTTTTACTCATATTTTTGCACGTGAATATCAAAGGATATATGAGTTTGCAATCTGCCACATTTTTAATTGAGGAAGGGATATAGCTCTATCCCACTCCCATTCTCCACAAATATTATTTTCTTGCCATATTTTCAAGTCTCCCCAGGACAGACAGTAACATTAATGAAAAGGGCTGGTAGGCAATGTGACCGCTGCTTCCATCAATGATGCTCAAACAGATAGCTAAGAACTGTAGAAAAAGTCCATATGACACTCCTGCCAATTTTTCCTCCTCTGCTGTGGGAAAGTGCCAAGTGTTGTCTCAGCATCTCTCCAACAGCGTGCAGCTGAAATCAATAAGCCAGCAGTGGTGGGAGGATGGTCGGCAGGGCAGGGGGTGGGGTATGAGCCGGCGAGGTCGGGGTGCGGTGCAATGGGAAATCACAAGTGAAAAGAATGTCCATAACCAGGCAGCTGTAAATGTTCAATTACAACATTCATGTTTTATTTTGAGTAAGAAAATATCCTTTGCTTTATGGAACTCCTCTCTCATAATATTTCTCTTCTATTGTCGTGCTTCAAATGATCCAGTGGAACATGCATTGTTCTCTGTTTATTAAATATACTACGATACCATCTTGCAGCCTCTGAAACTTGGGACATTGTTTTACATTGTAAAATGTGTTTATAAACAGAGTAAATGCAACTGGAGTTTTCTTTCAGCATTTCCATGATGTCCATTACTTACCAAGCTTAGCACAAATCAGGGCAAAGTGGTGGTAATCACAATTTAACACCTTTGTGGGTGGAAAATGCGCCTCTTGATCTATAGAAGCACATTTGTGCCAGTGGCTTTCATGTTTTCGATGCACAGAGGGGGCTGACACTTGCTGAGATCCTTATATTTACACACTGCTTGTGCGTTCCCAATGTGATTTATGATATCCGTTAGTAACAGTTGTGTTGAAATTACCTCTCAAATTCTACAGTTAGATAAGTCACTTTCTGCCAATAGTCCAGAAAGCAAAAAAAGACCACAGAGTACCACCAAAGGCGTGTACTCACCGTTAGAGAAGAAATATAAAGCTGAACAGGAGGGGCCAAGAAATACCCGGGCCCAAATAATAATGGGGAGCTGGGGGAGCATGGTAGTGCATGCAAAACCAGTGAACGTCGGGGAGATAGAGGAGGCATTAAATAACCTACTGCAGCTTTCCTGTCAAATTGACTGCCTGGCTGGTGGGTGGGAATACTAACGTGCAGCAGGGGACTGATGGCAGTTAGTGGGGAGAAAGGCTCAATGTCACAAATAGAAGGGGAGTAGGGGAACAGGTTGAGAGAGATAAGGGTTGTGATTGAGGTGCGGCGTCTGACCACAACTGAGGGTAGCCCATGCAAGGGAGACACAACTCTTCTTTGTAAGCTTTGGTGGAGCAGGAGTGCTCCTCCTGGCACACCACAAACCTGAAAAATGAATTTAACACGTCAGGCCCAGAAGGAAGAAACAGTTTGGACCAGTACACTTATTTCCCAATTTTCACTGCTGTTCCATTTTAAGGTGTACAAGACCAGTTTGGGCCAGTATTATTCCCAGTTTTTACTGTTTTTTCCCTTCTGGGGAGCCTCTTTTGCCCCAGGATTCAGCCCCCTGCAACGTTTACCTGACAGGGACGCTGACACTGTGCCCTGTTAGGGCCTCAGGTCAACAGGATCTGATGTGCATATTTAAAACAGGATTTTGCCCTGCTGCGTCCTGCTTTCCTATTCAAAATAACAGGTTAACATGGGATAAAAACAGAAAATGCTGGAAAAGCTCAGCAGGTCTGGCAGCATCTGTGGAGGGAGAAATGGAGTTAACATTTTGAGTCTGTATGACCCTTCTTCTGAGCTAACAGACTTTCCGAACATATTTCCTAACATACAACTCCTAACTATAGTTAAGGTTATTATGGGGACATGGCAGAAAGAGACTGGAATCAGTGGGGGTGAGTGGCTCCCCACATTTCTGCCTGTTCATATTTCATTCATGGAAAGCAGGCAGAAAATTTATCGATATTATCTTCGTGGGCCTGACTTTCAACTCTCAGCAGGTTTCTCGCAAGAAACCAAGGGAGACAGTTAATTTCCCACTCGCTGCAGCAGAATAAGACCACAGGAATTTAATTGCCTCATTAACATGCCACTGGTTGAATTGGGGGGAGGGGGGAGTTGATGGCTTGTGGAAAATCGGGCAGCCCTTGGTCATCTACAGGCAGTTAAGTGCATTAGTGCAGAGGAGATCCGAACTATATTCTTGCTCCTCAAGGCCCCAAGAAAGAAAGCAAAACACTTTAGCCTCTTCTGCTTCCAATCCTCTAATGACAGACCTAAACCAGGTGGGAAAGCTGCAGCACCTTCCCTGCTAGGGCATGATGTAAAATTTCAATCGGAGCCCAACTGGACGCCGAGTTCCTTAGTTAAAGAAGGACCCCACTGGTCTTGCAGGGGAACTTTCACCACCTTGTACTGGAGGCCATCGATGCAACCCTACATCTTACTATCTTATGCTTCGAGGACATACAGGTCATCAAATAGGGTCTTGTTTAATATTACCAATTAAAAAATCTTAAATGACATCTGTTGTTACTGCACCACAACTAAACTGGCAATTAAATAAAGAATGAACTATTATAAGACCTCTCAAAAAGAACCTACTAATTATTAACACCTCTGCTTACCTTCATGGAATAAGGGTTCTGGTTTCTTATGTTGGCAATGATCGACCTAATCTTCCTTGAGTACGGGTTGTCCAGTTCAGGTAATGATGCCTGTAACAAAGTGAAAGGTAGACTTTGTTCAAAGTCAAAGTGCTGAGTAGTATTCTCAGGTGATTACCACCCATTTTCAGATGGTTATGTTAGGCCTAAGACCAGTATGCAATTTTATAATGTGCACCTGTCCCCTTACAGTGCTAAAGACATTGCTACTTTCATGTACATTTTACATAAATAATGGGAAGGCTGGCAATAATCATAATCTGATTCCAATTTTTCAATTTCAAATGAAAAACTATGTTAACTCTTAGTTTCTCCACACACCCCTCCAGCATCTCAAATAGCTGGACTTCTGTTTTCAGACAATGGCAGTCCTTTGAATATTTCAATCGGAGCCCAATATTTGTATTTTTCAAAGAACTGCCCTTAAGCTTCAACATTAGGATGGGTTTCCCACTGTATCCCAGTGAGATAGAAAAGTTGTATAAATATGCCACTTGTACAGCTTTCCTACCACACTGGCACTATACATTGTTTTAAGTGTTAAATATCTGAATACTGGGGCAGGCATTTTAGGCCCCAATGGAGCTGAGTGTGGAGGTGGGCTGGTGTGGAGTTTCACACTACTTGCTGGTGTGTCAGTTTGCTGGCACCATCCCGGCCTAGGCCATTTTTCCAGAGGCAGTAAGGTGGGGCGGCAGGGCTACCCTACGAATTAAGGGCAGTTACAGCCCCATTAAAGCCTATTGTCAGAAACCAACTGAAATTTTCCAGTCAGCCTCTGGGCCTTCAGGCACAGGGACTAGGCCACCCGCCTGGGGGCAGCTGCTTGGCTGCACAGGCTAGTGCTCCACGCAGGCTTTGAGGTTCTCCCTGCCTCCATGGCTACAGCTGAAAGCTGCCCTATGGAAGGGTTTCCATTCCACAATGGTGGTCTGACTGCTGCGTGTACTTTTTAATTTAAAACTTTAAGAAGTTGGAGAGAGGGTACTTCGAATTGGGGGCACTCTCTCTCTCTCTCTCACTTACCTGAACTGCAAGCTACTGCTTCTCAGTGCTGAAGGGTTTTCTATTGGCCCTTCAGCTTAGAGAACTCTCCTGCTGACCCTAATTGATGGCAAGCCTGCCCTCTGGCCACTAATTGATCAAAAATCACTGCCAGTTGACAGTTCCCCCACACAGCGCAGGGCTGCGACCTCATCTGAGCCTGATGTAGGGGTCCCAACTAACGGGCAAAATCCTGTCCCTGGAGTCAATAAAATAAGTATTTAAGTGAAATATTTACAAGTGCTACCTGTGACGCAACAGTTAGACCTCTTGCCTGAGTCAGAGGTTGGATTCAAGTCCCACTTCATTGACTTGAGGACAAAGTTCCAGGCTGATCAGTGCCGTGTGGACAGTACTGTCAGAAGTGCATCTTAAGAATGAGAGGTTAAACCGTGGTCCTGTCTGCTTTCTCAGGTGAATGCAAAAGATCCCACGGCGTTATTTCTAAGAAAAGCAGGGGAGTTCTCCCTAGTGTATTGGCCAATATTTATCCCTCAATCAACATCGCTGAAACCCAGATTATCTGGTCATTGTAACATTGCTGTTTGTGGGAGCTTGCTGTGCACAAACTGCCTGCCACATTTCTGACATTACAACTCTGACTACACTTTGTAAGTACTCAATTGGCTGTAAAGTACTTTGGGATATAGTGAGGTTGATAAAGGCACTATATTGATGCAAGTCTTTCTTTCTTCTTGATATCCAGCAGAGCCGCCTGGCCTGTTTCTTGAGGCACTAAAGCCTCTTTCTGCCCGTCCAGAATGCATTCATCTTTCAATATTTTCGGAATAATCGCTCCTGTTCAGAAATGCAGGTGAAATATTGCCCTATGACACCGTGCCACCACTCCACCTCTCTCTCTCCCCTCAAAAAATATTCTTAAAACTCAGCTTTCCTCACAAGCTTTCAATCACCTGCCCTGACTTCTCTTTCCTAGCTCAGGACATTCTGCATGTTAAAATCACTATAATCAAGTTATTGCATAATCACCATTGCTGCATTCCACTGCAGGAATAGTTGAGGGAAGAGGTTTCATACACTGGAAAATGTCAATTAGCAGGAACTCTGCTTCAATAATGATCTCTGGAGATTCTCATACAATGAGGATCAGATGAACAAGAAAATCAGCAAGGGAACTTGTTATTTAGCATCCATTTTTCTCAGAGCTGCTCCGACTCTCTCACCATAAGGTTACCGGAAGTGCATCAGAAAATCATGTTTATGTGAGTAAATGGAGTTTCCATGCATTTTTTGGTGAGGGTTTTGCAGTGAGGTAAGAGCAGCTCTGAGGAAATTCTGAGCTATCCTGTTTGATATGAATAAAATTATAAATTAGGCAGCAAATACAAACATTTTGGTCAATTGCTACAGATAATTTATTGCACTTCTCACACCAATACACCTGTAGTCCTCTTTCTCCAAGAATATAATTTAGGTTAGTACATGGGGGAGGGGAGCAAGATTACTTATAGCAATTTAAAATTTGAATGTTAAGAACACATGACTTACCAGGTCTGTGTTGATATGTGCAAACGAGGGTACATTAAAGATGCCTTGAATTAGCTCAGGTTGAGAATTCAGTCCTAGCCACAGGAACATATTTATCCCATTCTCCAACAAAAATATTCCTCCATCAGCTAAACGTTCCTCTGAGCACCGGACAGCAGCAGGAAACTCCTCACTATTTACATCCATCTTGTGCTGTTATAAAACAGAGAAGTGTTCAGCTGTGTCAGTAGATGGAGGGTGTGCATTAATCTAGGAAATGTGGGAACAGGATAGGTCATTCAGCCTCTCTAGGCTATTTAACCATTTAATTAGATCATTGCTGATCTGTACCTTAACTCCACCTTTATCCACCATACTTCCATCTTCCATAAAGCCTTTGTCTAATAAAAAATCTAAAAATCACATCTGTGAAGTTTTCACTTGACCTAGTCCTAACAGCTTATTTGGGGAAGAGTTCCAGATTTCCACTACCCTAAGTGCTTCCTGACATCAGCACTGAACAGCCTAGCTTTAATTTTAAGGTTATGCCCCCTTGTTCTGGACTCTCCCCACCAGGGGAAGTAGTTCATAGGATCATAGAGTAGTTACAGCACAGAAGGAGGCCATTCAGCCAATTGTGTGTGTGCCAGCTCTCTGCAAGAGCAATTTGCCTAGTGCCACTCCTTGGCCTTTTCCCTGTTGCCCTGTAAGTATTTCCTCTTCAGATAATAATCCATTTCTCTTTTGAAAACCATGAATGAATCTGCCTCAACCACACTCTCAGGCAGTGGGGATGTGAGGCAGATTTTTTCACCCAGAGGGTGGTGGGAATCTGGAACTCACTGCCTGAAAGGGTGGTAGAGGCAGAAACCCTCATAACATTTAAGAAGTATTTGGATGTGCACTTGCGATGCCATGGCATACAAGACTATAGGCCTAGTGCTGGAAAATGGGATTAAAATAGTTAGGTACTTGTTTGACCGGCACAGACGCAATAGGCCAAGGGGGCTTTTACAGTGCTGTAGATCTCATTGACTCTATGACTCCATGCAGTGTATTCCAGATCCTAACCACTTGTTGCGTGAATAAGTTTTTCCTCATGTTGTCACTGGCCAGAATTTTCCCGTTGGCATGCGGGGGCGGGCCCCACACTACCCGTGTATACAATGAAGTGCGATGACATCGTGTGAGCGTCCCAACGTCACCGCACGCCATTGTGATATTTCGTTGGGTGGGTGCGTGTTGATCTCTGATGCGCGCCTGTCATTAATTAACAGGCCATTTAAGGCCCTTGAGGCACCAATCGACGGCGATTTTTCGGCACCCGTGTGATCTTCGGATCGCGCACGGGTGTAACGGGCAGGCGGGTAGGACATATTTGTATAAGTCTCATCCACGGGCTGGATAAGAGGGCTCAGTGGGGTCCCGAGTGTGCTGACAAATATTGTTTTTTCAAAGTTACTGATACTTGCCTGTGTGATCTGCAATACTTCAAAACACATACCAGCTGCTTGGTCTGGACTCACAACCTTCAGGTCAGCACTCTGCCATGAGGGATCTTTTCTGGGCCTGGGAATGGGAGCTGAACTCTCCACTGGAGGCACCTCCTCTGAGGAAGAAGGGAGGGCTAGAAGGGGGAGGAGGCCAGGAGTGCACATTCAGCCTCCAGGGGAGCCACCTTTGGGAGGTCAGGCGCAGGCACAAGGGGTGCAGGGCCAAGAGGTAGACCAAGGTGGAAGGGGCTGCAGAAGACGCCACTATCCTGCTGCCAGGGTATACAGGCAGCGAAGCAGCTACCTCAATATGTCTGAGGTGCAGT
Source organism: Cetorhinus maximus (assembly GCF_964194155.1). Classification (NCBI taxonomy): domain Eukaryota; kingdom Metazoa; phylum Chordata; class Chondrichthyes; order Lamniformes; family Cetorhinidae; genus Cetorhinus; species Cetorhinus maximus. The sequence continues at coordinate 85,433,578 of NC_135879.1, forward strand.
GCCGAAGGAGGCTCTGTCTCTCAAGGGAGACAGTCAACTATGTCAGATGATTGGGCCTGAGATCTCCGCGAACTGTGTGGATGGACACCCCATGCGCTCTAAAGGTCACAGCTGCCCTCAATTTCTATGCCTGTGGCTCCTTCCAGGGGTCGGTGGGGTATCTTTGCGGTGTCTCCCAATCAGCTGTCCAAACTTGTGTCAAGTAGGTCACAGGTGCTCTGTTTAGGTGTGCATTGACCTTCATCCACTACTGTTGGGACCAGGCAAGCCAGACACAACGAGCCAGAGGCTTCGCGGCGATTGCTGGCTTTCCCCGCGTCCAGGGTGCTATAGACTGGACACATGTGGCCATCAAAGCGCCAGCAGGTGAGCTCGGTGCCTTTGTCATCAGGAAGGGCTTCCACTCCATGAACGTGCAGATAGTGTGTGATCACAGAATGCTGATTCTACAAGTCTGTGCAGGCAGCTCCCACGACGCCTACATCCTCAGACACTCCCAGGTGCCAGGACTCTTCAGTGCTCAGCCCGGCTGGATGGATGGCTGCTGGGTGACAAGGGCTATCCCCTCAGAAGGTGGCACATGACGCCTCTCCGCCATCCAAGGACAGAAGCTGAGCAGTGGTACAATAGGAGCCAGGCCTCCACAAGGGCTGTGGTGGAGAGAGTCATTGGTCTTCTTAAGATGCGTTTCTGATGCCTGGACCGCTCAGGGGTTGCACTCCAGCACCCCCCCAGATTGTGTGTCACTGATGGTGGTTGCATGCTGTGCTCTCCACAATCTTGCGCTGGAAAGGGGGGATGCTGTGGACAATGAAGACATAGACGCAGTGGCTGCGGCTGCACATGATGAGTCGAGCAGTGAGTCCGAGGATGAGCACGCACAGGGAAATGCTGAGGGGGTAGACGCTGACCCAGGCATACTCCAGGGAGGCAGGGACACCTGGGAAGCTTTAATCCAATGAACCTTTCAGCTAGCACACCACACATGGACCTCCAGGACAAGCCTGGGCTGTATGCTCTGTACTCAATACCTAAGTGCGAAATCTGCCTGGTTAGGAACATTAACTAAGGGCCTTGTTAATAAAACTGAATGTGCCACAAAACTCTCATAATATTTTTGGAAACCATCCACCTGCAGAAGAAGAGGCAGCCTCAGCCATGGTGACATGTCTGAATTTAATATTACAACAAAAGGAACTTAAGAAAACAAAATGACAAAGGTGTTCAAAGTCACACCAACTCATAAAGACCTCATTGCAGGCCAACACAAAAGCACTAGTGATAAACCCATGGTGTGCCTAAGGTGCCTTATGTTTATGCTTTCAGGTGCTATGTCTTGGTGCTGAGCTCTCGCTGGGAGTGGCATCTGAGACAGCCTGCTCACTCTGCTGTCCTGGTGGCCTCGATGACTTTGGCCGTCGTCCTCTGGCCTGTGCTGGCCCTGCCTGGGTGTGAGCTACCAGGTCCACAGCTGGTATCTTCCCAGTCATTGCAGCCTCACCGGATGCAACGGTCAGTGGCAGAGGGGCAGAGGAGCTGCCACCCTCATCCAGAGCACCCTGAGAGGAGCCCGCAAAGATGACAGGCAGCTGCTGCGCCAATGTGAGGTCGCTTCGGACCTCCCTGCTCACCGTCGATGGATGGGCACTAAGCTGGGAAACTTGGTGCCCAGACCATCTCCCACATTGGCAATGACTAACTGAGGTCAATGCCAATGTGAGGGCTTGCTGGTCCGAGCTCATCCCCAGGAAGCCCTGATTGGACTCCCGGAGGAGCTTCTCCACAAGAGTCAGCACTCTCTCCGTGTAGGACGCATAGCGCTCGGCCATAAGGCTCATTGCTTTGGCAATAGTCCGCGTAGATTCCTCCACCATGGAGACCAAGCCAAGCATAGCCTCATGTATCTCCCCCAGATGCTCCCGCACACGCCATGAACACTCTCTGTCTCCGCCAGCTCTAGTAACTGTGAAGTGCCCTCACCACTGTGCCCCGGGACATTAACCGATGTTCTAATTCCCACCGAGGTGCTAGTATCTGCGTTGGTGTCTGCCTGGCAGAGATGGTGTGATGCGGGTGAGTCCGTGACTTCAGGGCCCTCAGGTGTGAGAGGGGGCCTCTGCTGCTCCTCCTCCCAGCCCTGCTCCACTGATGCTGAAAGGAAGAACAAGGACATTGTCTCCATGTTAACTGAACCAATGTCAATGTGCATCCCTGTCCCCTGGATCATCCATCCATAAGCAATGGTCGAGCCACGTTGCAAACTTCAATCACTGAACATTCAGCACTACCATGGCTGTTGGGAGAACTGTTGTGACTTCACTGCTGGGCACACATGCCTGCCCGTGGCACCCCAGCCTCACCAATACCAGTGGACTTGGGCGCATGGTGCGTCTCCAAATCTAGGACCTCCTGCTCGAAGAGGCTGAGAATCGCCAACTGTGCCTGGCCGCTGCCAGTCCTCACCCGCTCAGCTGCATTATGTGCATTCTTCTCCTGAAAAGGAGGAAAGAGCATTGATTAGTGCTACTTGTACCTGGACTCTCTTCGCAGACAGCCCACCCCAACCAGAGTGGGACATCGCAGGGCTCCAGTGCCTCCTCACCTCGCTTCACTCACATGAAGATGCCAGGCCTGTCCCCGCAGCCCCCCACCCCCTTGGCCAAATGCTGCCTACATCACATTAGGCACCACATGGTCTAACCTTCCATAGCAAGGAGACGCAAGCACATGGAGCGCAGAGGACAGCAGATCGATCGATGCCACGCCACCTTGAAGCTCCCGTCCCAGCATGTCACCTCCCTGACTTTGACATGTCCTGGAGTTCCAGCACTGCGCCCAGGTGCAGCTCCTCGAGGTTGCCCCCAAAACAGTAGTGGGTCTCAGTATACCACATGCTGCGGGGGCAGAACCCATCTCTTCACCACCCTCTCAGGGTGACCTCGGCATGGGCAATATCTACTGGCTCACCCAGCGAAGGACACATGCCGTCAATGATTCAATGCAGTAACTACACTCAGACTTGGGGAGGAGTGGGTACACCATGGGGGGAAAGCCTACCTGCTGGGTTAAGTGACCAATGCCAACCTGCTACTCACTGTTCCTGAGCGCAACAGGTCGTTGAAGCACTTGTGACACTGGATCCAGGTGCGCTGCACCACGTCGTGGGAGCTCACCACCTCCGCCACCTCCTCCCAGGCACGTTTGGTCATGTGGAGGGGGCCTCCTCTTCCTGTCCTGGGGTACGAGGACCTCCCGCCGTGCTGCCACCTCCTCGAGGAGGGCAGCAAGGCAATCATCCAAAAAACGAGGGGCACAGTGCCCCCCTGCCCTACCCTCCTGCCTGGCCTGCTCACCAGCAGTGCTCTGGGGAGCCCTTCACTGGCCATGATTCGCAGCCTTTGAAAGGCTGCAGCAGTTTTTAAAACAGGCCGCCGGGTCGCCATTGGACCCGGCAATCATTGCAGTCCCGCTGCTGCCCGCCCACTTCCGCTGTCCTCGGGAGTCGCGATTCACACTGGGCGGGCCTTAATTGGCCCGCCCGTGTAAAATGGCAGCTAGGCGGCGATCGGGTCCACGCTCACCCGCACAGCCTGCTTGACAGGCAGAAAATTCTGCCCATTGTTTCTTTTGCCAATCACCTTAAATTGTTGTGCACTGGTTCTCGATCCTTCCATCTGTTTCTCTCTAACTATCCTATTAACTGCTTTAGTCATCTTAACACCTCATTAGATCACTCTTTAATCATCTAAACTCAAGGGAATATAAACATAGTCTATGTAACCTGTCCTCATAATTTAACTCTTTTAGCCCAGGTATTTTTTTGATGAATCTCCACTACACCCCCTCCAAGGCCAATATATTGGCCTAAGCTTTTCATTCCTTGTCGAACAACATGAGATACAAAGTGACTTCAACACTGATGCAATTCATACAATAAAATATTGACTGATAACCGGTTAACAACATTTCCAGCAGCATCTATGATTCCTCTACAAGTCGCACAGGTTTCTTCTTTTGAAGCATTAATATATTGACTATTATGCAAGGACTTGCGATGTGATAGAAATGAAACAGGAACAGTGTTATTTATTATTCTATGACATAATATGAAAAACTAGTGTATTTTGACAGGGCTTCTGGCTTACTTCAAATCCTCTTAGAATTAAAAAGTGACTATTGCAGTTTAACCTGTTATCACCTTGTTATTTTTAGTCAGATAACAAAAGCTGAGGAAACTTAGGCATGATTTAATAAGATATAGGATTTCTTTAGCATCTGAAATCATTTGATATAATAAATAGATAGTCTTATTTTATCCCTGTCAATCTTATGGGAAATTCCTTATATCACAAAAATGGTGTAAGATTTCCCTGGCCTCCATGTGCAGCAACAACATAATTGTTTTCTTGAAGGTCTCTTAGGGACAATTTTCCACAGGTGCACTCCTAGGGAACTCTCAATTCTCAGTGGAAGGCAGGGAAAAAATGTCTAGAAATGTATTACAGCTGTTACATTGTTCAGAGGTTTTCTGGAGAACCCTTGATGGAGGACACAAAGGCATCTCTTTCACTTACGATGGGTAAAAGCCGTGGGTAGAAAAAGGATTGTGTGCCAACCACATCCATAGATGTGACAAGCAGCCTTTGGAAAGCTCTCTCATCTGTAGGAAGGTCAGGGCTCCCCAGTAAAACGTAACTCTTCAAGAGATTGTTCATGTAGACTGGCAGCAGCTTCATGGCCTCTGGAAGGATGAGCTGGTGGACAAAACAAAAACATGCTTCACTAATAACAAGCATCCTTCACACAATAGGATAGACTTTTATTTCTGTTTAATCAAGTGAAAATTACTTCACCATGTGAGATCAATAGATCTGTACATTTTATATGAGAAATAACATGATTTCTGTTTGCAAATTATATTTTTAATGTTCTGCATTAGTAATGATCATGTTTTGAAGTCTGTCCAACACAATCCAGTACATGATTTGAAAGCAGTCAGCTGACATACTGCAGATCAAGGGCAGGAAATCTGAAAAGCGCCTTCATGTCTGGTTATTCCTGTTTAAGCTTTCAACCTATCTGTCCATTAATGGAGAGGATAGATTATTTTAATGGAATTGGACAGAAACCAATGTTCATTTCAGGCTACCAAAGTATAGATTTATTTCCTCAAACACTTAGGGTAGAATGCTCCCCCTGTTGAGGGGTTGTGCGGAGGTGGGTGGGTGCGGACCTGATCGGCGCCCCCGATTGGCTGCGCGCCACCATTTCATATGGGCGGGCCAATTAAGGCTGTGCGCTCCCTGTGGGAGGGTGGTTCCCTGAGTTGGGAATGCGCTCTTTCGCGCGCATGCAGAAATCTCCCTGAGGCACAGAGGTGCCTCAGGAAGATTAGTTTTAAGTTTTAAAAGGTTAATAAAGTGGAGAAATAATTTTTATGACATGTCCCCTCATGTGAAACTGCCACATGAGCTGGGACATGTGCATTAATTTTAACAAAAATTTGTGTGAAAATTTAAAATCATTCATGAAACTTCATCCCGCCTGTGGATGAGGTTCCATGATAAATGCGAAGGCCGCCTGGGCTCTTCGCCTGCCCGCCAACCTTAAGGTTGGATGGCCAGCTCAGGTAATTGCTTAATTGCCTTTTTAAACGGCCTTAATAGGCCTTTGACAGTTCAGCGGGCGCGCAGCCGAGTAGCTGCACGTCCGCCAAACTGAAAATCTAAATGGCACACGGTGACATCGGGACACACGTCACCCCATGTCATTTTACACCTCGGCGAAGCGGCCCTGCCCCGCTCGCCAAGCCAAAGATTCAGGCCTTAGGGTCAGCCAGAATACAACATAAATGCTTAACTATACCATAGTGTTTAATTATGTCATTTTTCAATATATATTCCAAAATTCTGTTGTGTTGTATAGTTTGACAACAGTAAAATGCCCAAAGATTTTATCCCTGCATGTGCTACATTCAAAGAAACGTAGACATAAACAATCCTATTATACTAGAGTAACATTGGACCTAAGGAAATCATGTACAGTAGCATAGTAGTTATGTGACTGGACTAGTAATCCAGAGGCCTGGACTAATTATCCAGAGATGTGGGCCTGATTTTAACTCTATGCAAGTGGGTGGGTTGTTAAACTCTTGCCCATGATTTCAAATCTCACCATGGCAGATGGGCAATTTAAATTCAGTTAATTAAATAAACTGGGAATAAAAAGCTGGTATCAGTAATAGTGATCATAAAACTACTGGATTGTTGTAGAAACCCTTCAGGTTCACTAATGCCTCTTTAAAGGGAAATTTGCTGCCTTATCCTAAATGTGACTCCAGATGTACAACAATATGGATGACTGTTAACTGCTCTCTGAGATTGTCAATCAAGCCCCTAAGTTGTATAACCCACTTTGAAAAACAACAAGAATAAAACCAGCGGACACGACACGACAATAGACATGACAAAGGCACACATAGTCCTCGTCGAACTTGCAAAGCCCTCCTCACTAACATGTGGAGATTTGTGCCAAAGTTGTGAGGGTTGTCCCTCAGGCAAATCAAGCAGCAGCCTGACTTAGTCACACTCACAGAAATACACATGACAGTGAATGTCCCAGACTCTTCCATCACCATCCCTGAGAATGTCCTGTTCTTCCAGACAGGTAGAGGACAGAAACACCAGAGATGGCGGCACAGTGTTTATAAACAAAGGGAGTGGCCCAAGAATCCACAGCATTGACTTTAGACCCCATGAAGTCTCATGGTATCAGGCCAAACATGGACAAAGAAATTTGCTAGGGCTTATCACCTATTGCCCTCCCTCAGCTGATGCATCAGTACACCTCCATATTGATTACTACTTGGAAGAAACACTGAAGGTAGTAAGGGCACAGAATGTACTTTGAGTGTCAATCATATGGAACAGCACTACTACTGACTGGTCTGGTTGAATCCTGAAGGACATATCTGCCAAACTGGAACAGGTGATGAGAAAACCAATAAGAAGGTAAAACCTACTTGACCTTGACCTCATTTATTGCCCATTCCTAACTGCCCTTGTTCAGACCACATTGCTGGAGTCACATGCATGTAGGCAAGACCAGGTAAGGACAGCAGATTTCCTTTCCTAAAGGGCATTAGTGAACGAGATGGGTTTTAACAACAATGGTTTCATCAGACTTTTAATTCCAGATTTTTGTTGAATTCAAATTTCCCCATCTGCTGTAGTGGGATTTGAACTTGGGTCCCCAGAGCATAGTCCAGTGACAATGCCACTATGCCAGGTTTCAATCTGTGGAGATGATCAGTTATTTTAATGAAACTGGATAGAAACAAATGTTAGCTTCAGACTATCAAAGTATAGATTTATTTTCTCAAAAACCAAGGGTCAGTCAGAACAGCATGTAAACACTTAAATGGGATAAATTCAGAACAGATATAGCAGCTCAAAACTGGGCATTCACGAGGCACAGTAGGTCATTAGCAGCAGTAGAATTGCATTCCACCACAATATGTAATTTCATGGCCTGGCATATCACTCACCCTACCATTACCATCAAGCCAGCAGACCACCCTGTCTCAATGGGGAGTTCATAAGAACATAATAGTAGGAGTAGGAGCGTGAGGCATACCTAAAAATGAATTGCCAGGCTGGAGAAGCGAAAACATAGGACTACATGCATGTTGAACACCAGGAGCAGCATGCAGTCGACAGAGCTAAGCAATCCCACAATAAACATAACAAAACCAAGCGCTGCTGTTCCTCCACATCCAGTCATGAATTGTAGTGGACAATTTAGTAACTTGTGGGATGATGAGGAAGCTCCAGAAACATTCCCATCCTCAATGACGGCTGAGTGCAGCATGTGAATGCAAAATACAAGGCTGAAGGGTTTTCAACCATCTTCAAGTAGATGCGCCATGAAGATGATTCATCTAAACCTCCTTCTAAGGTCCTCATCATGCCAGTCTTCAGCCAACTCGATTTACTCCACATCATATCAAGAAATGGCAGAGTGCACTAGATACAACAAAGGCTCTGTCCTGACAACATCACGAATGTAGTACTGAAGACGTGTGCTCCAGAATTAGCTGTGTCTCTGTCCAAGCTGTTCGAATACAGTGACAACACTAGCATGTACCCTGAAAATAGAAAATTACCCAGATATGTCCTGCTCACAAACAGTGAATCCAATCTGGCCAACTGTCGACTTATCATACTCCTATCAGCAAACTGATGGAAGGGGGTCACAGGCAGTGCTATCAAACGGCACCTATCAATAATCTGCTTACTGATGTCCAGTTTGGGTTCAGCTAGGGCCATTCCTAGCAGTCTTACTTCAAACATAGGCATAGGAGCCAAATTCCAGAGGTGAGGTTGAGTGACTGTCCAAAGTAGGAATTGACCGAGTGTGACATCAAGCAGCCCCAGTAAAAATGAAGGCTGTGGTAATCAGGAGGAAAAATCTTCACTGGTTGGAGTCATGCCTAGCACAAAGGAAGATGGTTGTGGTTGTTGGAGGCCAATCACCTCAGCTCTAGGACATCACTGCAGGAATTCTTCAGGAGTGCCTTAGGCCCAACCATTTTCAGTTACTTCATCAATGACTTTCCTTCTATCATAACGTCAGAAGTGGGGATGTTCACTGATAATTGCACGGTGTTCAGTGCCACTTGCAACTCCTCAGACAATGAAGCAGTCTGTGCCTGTGTGTAGCAAGACTTGGGACAACTAGGCTTGGCCTGATAAGTGGCAAGTAACATTAGTGCTGCTGAAATACTAGGTAATTAGCATTTCCAACAAGAGAAAATCTGACCACTTAATATTGACATTCAACAGTATTACCATCACTGGATCCCACACCATCAACATCCTTGGGGATTACCATTAACTAGAAGCTTAACTGGACCAGTCATATAAATATTGTGGATACAACAGTGGCTAGGTATTCTGCAGTGAGTAACTCACCTCCTGCCTCTCCAAACTCTTTCCAACATTTATAAGGCACAAGTCAGGAGTGCGGTGGAATCCTCTCCATTTGCCTGGATGACTGCAGCTCCAATAACATCCAAGAAACCAAAGATTAGGGCAAAGATGTCTGGTGATTGGCACTTCAGCCAGCACCTTAAACATCCTTCCACCACCAGGGTATTGTGGCAGCAGTATCTACCATATACAAGATGCATGCAGCAACTTGCCAAGCTTCTTTGATAGTACCTCACAAACGCACAACCTCTATTGTATAGAAAGACAAGGGCAGCAGGAGCTCGGAAACTAGCTTTTCTTTCGTTATCATTGGGCCAGAATCCCGAGGCTCGCTAGCTAACAGTACTGTGAGAGCACCTACAGCACACAGACTACAGCGATTCAAGAAGGCAGCTTGCCACCACCTTCTCAAAGGCAGTCAGGAAAGGGCAATAAGTGCTGACCCTGCCAACAAAACCATATTCTATGAATGATTGAAATAACATTACGAAATAGATGAAGCAAATTATGAAATAAAGTCAATTGCAACACTAATGTTAAAAGAATAGTTATAAATGCACTTCTAATATGTATTGTGGTACAAAATGACTGGTGAAAAGTAACCTATAATATAATTCTGCCAGTCAAGCAGCAGCATAATCCTTCAGCACTTGTGAAGACTTTGACTTGTCATGTGATACTATGATGTGTCAGTTTTGCTCAACTCAATGGAATGTAATTAATTGGCAGCAGTTCTGGTCCATTTGAAATGGTGCTCTTCAAATAGGCTCAGTGAACCATCATAAGCTGTGTACACTTTACTGCAAATAATATGTCAAAGGGAACTGAATCCGAACTGGGTGTTCCGAAAATATTTCCAAACTTTTTGTGCTTCTTGGCTGAGTTTGCAAAGCTGGAATCCAAACTGGATGTTTGAAAAATGTTTCTAAACCACTTGAGCTTCTTTCATGATTTAGGGCTCTAAATGAACCACTTGACTGGATTATAGTCTTACAGATCTTAATGGTAGTTTAAAAAAATGCCACTAATTTAAGCAACTGATGATAATGTTATTAGTTCATTAAAAATCACACTCCAGTGACTCACACAGTATATAATGGGGCAGCATTACAACTTGCTCATAGGTTTTAGATTCTTAGTTTAAGTGGTTTAGTGCTCAACTGCCCATACATAAATTATCCCAGTTATCTTTCACTCAATCTCACTCATCACAATTGAGACTTGGGTGAATTTTGACATTTTACAGCCATTTTAGTAGAGGGGAAAGTCACTCTTTCCGTGACATTTGATACTGTTCAATTTGACAATGTGACACACATCTTATTAATTAGTCAAAGTTGGCACTGGTGCTGGTAACAGAAATGTTGAGAGCCCATATTATCCCTCCTCCCAGCTGTAGAACATTGTGCTGCAAGATTCTTTCTCTCCGCTGGTCATCAATAATTCAGTTGGTGGAGTGAATTGTTGATAGAGCTAAGTTTTAGATTTAAGAGTGGTACGGGGCTACACACTTGTTAGATATGCTATTTTGTTACTCATTTTCAGATACCTCAATGTTGGTCTGCTTTAACAATGGTTAAGTTACAGAACCACTTCTAATAGAATAAATAATCCTGTTCCCATACTTTGGTTCTGACTGCATGTTATACACTGCAGGGTAAAATAAAAAGGCTCTGTTGGTCTTTATTTCATGAGGGCTGAAATACAAAGGGAATGTAGCTTACCTCATTTGCATAGAGCCTTGGTTGGACCCCATCTGGAATACTGCATTCAGTCCTGAGCAGTGTATCTCAGGAAAAATATATTAGCGTTTCAAGGGGTGCAGTGCAGATTCACCAGAATGATACCTGGGTTTAGAGGGTTAAGTTCTGGGGACAGGTTTCATAAATGTGGCTCGTATTGCCATCATAGAAATAGAGAATAATACAGCAGAGGCTGGCTTTTAGCCCATCATGCCTGTGCCAGCTCTTTGGTTAGAAAGTATCAAATTAGTTCCACCTTCCCTGCTCTTTGCTGATCACCATGACTTTTTTTCCCCTTCAAGTTTTTTTATCCAATTCCCTTTTGAAAGTTACTATCGAATGTGCTTCTACCGCCCTTTCAAGGCAGTGCTTTCCAGTTCCCAACAACTTAAGCTGGATTTAATGGTTGCAGCGGTGGACCTGTCCACTGTCTAGAGAGCTTGTGAAAACACCACTGCAGCCATTCCTCAGTGCCCCGACATGATTAAACATCAATCAGGCACCTAGCTGGTCAGCATTGGGATTCCCAGGTGTTGCATGGCAGGTGTCCTGCCTCCAAGATCTGCCAGCTCTTCGGTGTCAGCAGTGCCACCAAAAAAAATGATACCATTTTAAAGCGGGTGCATGAACAGAGAGGCCTGGCGGTACATGTACACAAATCCTTGAAAGTGGTAGGGGAGGCTGTTAAAGGCCAAATGGAATTCTTGGTTTTACTAATAGAGGCATAAAGTGCATTAGCGAGGAAATCAGACTAAGCCGTTATAAAAACATTGTTTTGGGCTCAGCTGAATTATTGGCCTGGATTTTCCCTCCTAAGTAGGGTAGCGGGAGTTGGAAAATTACCTGGCTCGCATACCCACCTCAGGAAAAAGTGCCCCAAATGGCAGGATCTTCATTCTGGGGGCAGGTGCGGGGTGGTGGAGCTGGATGAAGATCGCAGGCAGCACCACGGGCTCTCAAATGCTGAGGCAAATTTTGTAAAAGGCCATTTGGCTCAATTGTCTGGGACTTTGTGACAGTTGTTTGCTTAAACATTTGGCCCTCTAGCCCTCACCCATCACACCCCTCATTCCCCACACTTGCCATGCCCATACATGCCAACCCATGCCTCCCACCCACTCCCAATGGCCCCTCATACCCCACAGCTAACCCAAGTCCCCGACCATTGTATCCTCATAACATTTATGCCAACTCATGTCCACCACTCAGTCCATGGCCCTTATAACCTTATGCCAACTTAGTGCCAACTCATGACTTCCCCACACACCGCCCTTTGCCCTTATAAATCTAAATGCCAACTCATATAAACATATGAATTAGGAGCAGTAGGTCATTTTGTCCCTTGAGGCCGCACCGCTGATCAATAAGATCTTGGCTGATCTGATTGTTGGCCTCATCTCCACTTTCCTTCCTACCCACTATGCGCTTTGACTCCCTTGTCAATCAAGAATCTATCTAACTCGGTCTCAAAAATATTCAATAACCCTGCCTCTACCATCCTTTGGGGAAGAGAATTCCACAGTCAAACAATCCGCCGAGAGAGAAAAAATCTCCTCATCTTTGTCTTTTATTTTTAAACTAGTCATAGTCTGTCCCACAAGGGGAAACATCCTCTCAGCATTCACCCATTCAACCCCCCTCAGGATCTTAGATGTTTCAATAAGATCACCTCTCATTCTTCTAAACTCCAATGGCTACAGGCCTAACCTGTCCAACGTTTTCTCACAGGGTGACCCCCTCATCTCAGGAATCAGTCAAGTGAACTTCTCTGAACTGCTTCTAATGCAATTATGTTCTTTCTTAAATAAGGAGTCCAAAACTGCACACAGTATTCTAGACGTGGTCCCACCAATACCCTATACAACTGCAGGAAAACATCCTGCTTTTATATTCCATTCCCTCTGCAATAAATAACAACATTCCATTTGCCTTCCTAATCAGTAGCTGTATCTGCATACTAACATTTTGGTGATTCATGTGGCAGGATATCCAGATCCCTCTAGAGTTCTATAATCTCTCCTCATTTAAATAATATGCTGCTTTTTTATTCTTCCTGCCAAAGTGAACAAGTTTACGTTTTCCCACATTATACTCCATCTGCCAATTTTTTGCTAAATTAACCTAACTATATCCCTTTGCAGGCTCCTTATGTCCTCTTCACAACTTATGTTCCAACGCATCAATATCCAGGAACTATGCTGAGATGAAAAAAATGAACTTCTAAATATCAACTAAAGGCCACTATGTATATGTATATAAAAAAAATTCCCATTCACGAAAGCCCAGTCAATATATTTAAAACCCCTCAAGTACTTAATCCCTTATCAAATCAAACATTCACAACCCCACATCAAAGACAGCTAACCCTTTAATAATCACTTGGAGCTGTCAATCAAACTGTGAACTTCCAGACATCACACTGTGATAATGATAGTTGTGGAAAGCAGCCAAGCATTAATAGTTCTATAATGATAGCATTTAAGATTATGTCAACAAACAGCTATTGAAACTGTTAGAACAGATATTTTTTTCAACTCTTACAGACAAAAACAGGCAGTTTTTTTCAAGATTTTTTAAAGCAGCTTGCCATTTAAATAACTTGACAGTCCTACAGACCTTATCTGCTCTTCAAGGGAATTTACAACTTCTCTAAAGATTCATAACTCCCAAATTGTGGGATAAGACCCTTGCTGCAGAAAAAAATGGGGTCTGTTTGAACTCGACATTGAGTTCAAACAACCCACATGAGATCAGGATTCCCATGTGTGGAAGTCACATCTCATCCCACTGCCCCCCGCCCCGCCAAAAATAAGATCTGTGGGAAATGGATGGGGATGCCCATTTCCAGCCTGCCATTTTGGATGGCCCTTGGAATCTCCATGATGCTGCGAAAATCCAAGCCATTGTGTTCAATTCTAGGCACCACACTTTAAAGATTCACTAGAATGGAACTATGGATGAAAGAGTTATGTGGAGTGATTGGAGAAGCTGGGTTTCTTTTCCTTAGAGCAGAGAAGGTTAAGAGTAGATTTGATAGAGGTGTTCAAAATCACAAACAGTTTTGATAGAGTAAATGAGGAGAAACTGTTGCCAGTGGAAGAAAGCTTGTTAACCATAGAACACAGATTTAAAGTGATTACCAAAATTACCAGAGGTGACATGAGGAAACCATCTTTTACATGCTAAGGGCGGAAATTAATGGCCCATCACATGAATGAGCTAGGAGACGGGTTTGGCTTTAAAATGGGGCAGGGAGGTGCAAGGTGCAGAGTCTATGGCATTCATGGCTCCTCCCAATTAAGCTGGGGTGGGAAGGGTCGAGGATAGCCTTCTCAGCTAGAGGTGAATTAAGACCCTTAAGTGGCTAGCTAAGCTATATTCTAGCAGGCCTGCGAGTGGAGCAAGGGTGGGGGGTGGGGAGAATGTCTTTTGCTTGGGCACCCTGTCCACAGCAGAAGGTCCCATCAGCGGCAAGGGTCAGTCCCATGTGAAGACAACCATCCCTGCCCTTTAAACCAATTCCCCTACTCTCCTTCACCACAGCCTGCCTGAGTGGTCCCAATGAGCCTGTGCCTCTTATCTGATTTCCAGGGCTCCAAGACTGTTCTTTATACTGGGACTTGCTGCAGTGACAGCAATGGCCACTTTACTTTATATTGCCTATCCTCATTTTTCCTACCAAAATGCATCATTTCATACTTCTTTGCACTAAATTTCATCTGCCAAGTGTTCGCCCATTTCATCAGTCTATATCCCCCTGAAGACTGTTACTACCCTCCTCACTGTTTGCTATAATTCAGAGATTAAAACTTTGAAATTATGCCCTGTATACCCAGGTTCAGATCATTAGTATTTGTCAAAAAGAGCTGTGGTCATAATACCAACCCCTGAGGAACACCTCTGAAAACAAATAATTCACCATTAGTCTCTGCTTTCTGTCCCTTTGCTAACATTTATTCGGCCATTTCCGAAGACTAAATAATCTTGTCCCGCATAACTGTCTCTAAAAGTCTCCTTAACACAAATGTTAATCTGATTGGCCTGTAGTTGTCAAGTTTATATTTTTCCCTGTTTTTAATCCTAAATGAAATTTTGCAATTTTTCAGTCTTCTAGCACTACCCGTGTATCAAAGGAGGACTGAAATATTGCGGCCAGAACTTCCACCCTTTCAATCCTTCCTATTTTTAGTAACCTTTTATTCTGAACTAGAGGGCAGAGAAGAAATTTACTGGAATAGTACCAGGGATGAAAGACTTCTGTTATATAATGTGACTGGAGAAGCTAGTGTTGTTTTCCTTAAGATTAAGAGAAAGTTAAGAGGAGATTTGGTAGACTTGTCCAACACCATCCGGATTTGGGGACTATCATGTCCTCATAATTTTTATCCACTCCAATATCGCTATTATCTTCTCCTTCAATGCACTGGCAGCACCTCTGCCAGTCTTTACAGTCTTAAATCAGCTCCGCCCTTCCATTGACTACCTTTTTACTATTTGTATGTTTATAAGAAACGTTTGTATTCTCTTTTATTTTGGCTGCTAATCTATTCTCATATTCTCTCTTTGTCCCTCTTATTCTATTTTTAGACCTGCTCTGTACTTTCTCTATTCAGCTTGGTTCTTTCCTCTCTTATGTACCTTATATTTGTCTTAAGCCTCCTTTTCCTGTCCCATTTTAATTTCTATATCTTTTGACATTCAGGGAACTGTAGCTTCACATGTCTTTCCTTTCCCCCAGGCTGGGGAAACTAGTAGTCTACTCTGTAGCTGAACCATCTCTTCTTTAAAGGCCACTAATTTAATTTTTTGCCTATCAAATTTTGATTTCAATCCACCGGGGCCAGATCCCTTTGCACCATACTGAAGTTAGTTTTCCTCCATTTAGGTATTTTTATGTATGCCTGTTCCTTGGCCTTACTGTTCAAAACCCTATGGTGTAGATGGAGAAACTATTTCCTCTGGTGGGATATCAAGAGCAAAAGAGCAATATCAGAACTAGTTCACAGAAGTGAACTCAGGAAATACTTCTTCACACAAAAGGCAGTGGCCAGAATTTTCGGCTTGGCTAGCAGGGGCGGGGCCTGCTCGCTGAGGCGTAAAATGATGCGGGGTGGCGTCGGCCGTGCATCCTGATGTCACCGCGCATCATTTATATTTTCAGTTCAGAGGGCACGCGGCAAAGTCAGCTGTGCGCCCGCCGAACTGTCAAAGGCCTATTAAGGCCATTTAAACATCAATTAAAGTAATAAACTGAGCTGCCCATCCAACCTTAAGGTTGGCAGGCAGGCGAAGAGCCCAGGTGCTCTTCGCATTTTTCATGGAACCTCATCCACGGGCGGGATGAGGTTTCATGAAGAGTTTATAAATTAAATTCATTTTTTCATTAATGTTCCTTGACATGTCCCAGCTCATGTGACACTGTCACATGAGGGGACATGTCTTAAAATATTTTTTTTTCTTTATTAAAATTTTTAAACCTTAAACTAATCTCCCTGAGGCACCTCTTTCGTGTGGATGCAGTGGCAAAATTCTTCCCAAAGCTCTCTTCCCCCAAAAAGCTTGGACACTGGGACAACTGCAGCCATTAATGACTGTGAAAGATAGATTCTTTGTTAGATAAGGATATCAAAGGATATTGAGCAGATCAGCCATGATCTAGTGAATGGTGCAGCTGGCTCGAATGCTAAATACCGTATTTCTTTTCCTAATATTCCTATGTTGATTTCGGTAACAATGGATAACTATGCATGTGTGAGATTGGTCAATGCAGTTAGTGTAAGGCTGCATTTACGACTTTGCCTATCTGGCTATGATCTTCTCTGATAGCGGAGGAAGATTTCTGGAGGTCAACAATGCCAAAATCATCAGCAAAGTCAGCTGGTCAAAATCGGCAGTTATGACAATTGCCTCAACAAAAACAGAATTACCTGGAAAAACTCAGCAGGTCTGGCAGCATCGGTGGAGAAGAAAAGAGTTGACATTTCGAGTCCTCATGACCCTTCGGTAGAACTGAAGTATAGTTAGGAGAGAGGTGAAATATAAGCTGGTCTAAGGTGGGGGGCGGGGGGAGAGAGAAGTTGAGGGTGGGGTGGTTGTGGGGACAAGCAAGCAGTGATAGGAGCAGATAATCAAAAGATGTCACAGACAAAAGGATCAAAGAGGTGTTGAAGGTGGTGATATTATCTAAGAAAAGTGCTAATTAAGAATGGATGGCAGGATACTCAAGGTACAGCTCTAGTGGGGGTGGGGTGGAAAGATTAACAAGGTATTAGTTGTAGATTTAAAAATAATGGAAATAGATGGGAAAAGAAGAATCTATATAAATTATTGAAAAAAAAAGGGAGGGGGAAGAAACGGGGTGGGGATGGGGGGAGGGGGAGTTTAAGATCTAAAGTTGTTGAATTCAATATTCAGCCCGGAAGGCTGTAAAGTGCCTAGTCGGAAGATGAGGTGCTGTTCCTCCAGTTTGCGTTGGGCTTCACTGGAACAATGCAGCAAGCCAAGGACAGACATGTGGGCAAGGGAGCAGGGTGGAGTGTTAAAATGGCAAGCGACAGGGAGGTTTGGGTCTTTCTTGTGGACAGACCGCAGGTGTTCTGCAAAGTGGTCGCCCAGTTTGCGTTTGGTCTCTCCAATGTAGAGGAGACCGCATTGGGAGCAACGAATGCAGTAGACTAAGTTAGGGGAAATGCAAGTGAAATGCTGCTTCACTTGAAAGGAGTGTTTGGGCCCTTGGATGGTGAGGAGAGAGGAAGTGAAGGGGCAGGTGTTGCATCTTCTGCGTGGGCATGGGGAGGTGCCATAGGTGGGGGTTGAGGAGTAGGGGGTGATGGAGGAGTGGACCAGGGTGTCCCGGAGGGAATGATCCCTACGGAATGCCGCCGGGGGGGTGAAGGGAAGATGTGTTTGGTGGTGGCATCATGCTGGAGTTGGCGGAAATGGCGAAGGATGATCCTTTGAATGCGGAGGCTGGTGGGGTGATAAGTGAGGACAAGGGGGACCCTATCATGTTTCTGGGAGGGAGGAGAAGGCGTGAGGGCGGATGCGTGGGATATGGGCCGGACACGGTTGAGGGCCCTGTCAACGACCGTGGGTGGAAAACCTCGGTTAAGGAAGAACGAGGACATGTCAGAGGAGCTGTTTTTGAAGGTAGCGTCATCAGAACAGATGCGACGGACGCGAAGGAACTGAGAGAATGGGATGGAGTCCTTACAGGAAGCGGGGTGTGAGGAGCTGTAGTCGAGGTAGCTGTGGGAGTCGGTAGGCTTGTAATGGATATTGGTGGACAGTCTATCACCAGAAATTGAGACAGAGAGGTCAAGGAAGGGAAGAGAAGTGTCAGAGATGGACCATGTGAAAATGATGGAGGGGTGGAGATTGGAAGCAAAATTAATAAATATTTCCAGGTCCCGACGAGAGCATGAAGCAGCACCGAAGTAATCATCGATGTACCGGAGAAAGAGTTGTGGGAGGGGGCCGGAGTAGGACTGGAACAAGGAATGTTCCACATACCCCATAAAGAGACAGGCATAGCTGGGGCCCATGCGGGTACCCATAGCCACACCTTTTATTTGGAGGAAGTGAGAGGAGTTAAAGGAGAAATTGTTCAGTGTGAGAACAGCCAGACGGAGGAGAGTAGTGGTGGATGGGGATTGTTGGGGCCTCTGTTCAAGGAAGAAGCTAAGGGCCCTCAGACCATCCTGGTGGGGGATGGAGGTGTAGAGGGATTGGACATCCATGGTGAAGAGGAAGCGGTTGGGGTCAGGGAACTGGAAATTGTTGATGTGACGTAAGGTGTCAGAGGAATCACGGATGTAGGTGGGAAGGGACTGGACAAGGGGAGAGAGAAGGGAGTCAAGATAACGATAAAGATAAAGATAACAATTGCCTCTGCTACCCAAAGAGGAGCGCTGGTCTCATTTTTTAATTTACGAACTAAAGCTACTTCCAATGTTGTTCTGAGTTGCTGGAGACACTCTGCAAAGTAGATGGAGCATGTTCACAATTGTTTGTGTTACTCTTTGAGGTACATTTACATTTAAAAAAACATTTGTTAATCAGCCAATTGTTTAAGCAAACAAGCCTCCTATGGGTAGATGCTAATTACTAATTCATTATGTTCCGCTTGAGCTGCAAAAGAATTAGTAGGAACTGATTTTGAACTCGGGAAGAGCAGAATGACTTCAATCATTATGAAGATTCAGTTATACCCTGTTTCAAGTGAAAAATGAGCCTTGGATTTTGGCTGCTGGTTTATTGAATTAGGCATCAGCTTGGAACATTCTGAACTCTCAATCACTTCCAGGACGTTTATCCAGTTCAAGCCTAAGACTGCAGTTCAGATGAATTTAGATTCCTGGTGGTTACTTTTGTTTGTGAATACAACTGTTACTCCTGCACACCTAAAAATATGGCTACTGTTTCCCTTAAACACTGTTATAACAGTACATCTGTCAAAATCCTCAACACCGTCATTCTCTTCTTAAAAACAGTAAGCTAAGTAGAGAGGAAGAATTGGTTATTTAGCTCTCTTTACTGGCTAGCTCTGAAAAATCATCTCTAATATAGGTTGGGTAATTTTTAAAATTGACAGAAACAGATTCTGGAATACAGTATATGCGAATTTCTTTAAAGCTGATCTACAATAGTCATAATAAGTGATATGCGTGTGTGTTCCTGCATTTTTGAACTGCAGACTTAAGAACGTTGTTGTGACTCATGTTGCAATGAGTCATCAATATCAATTACAAAATATCCTTATCTATATAAAGCCACATTACAGAGTGGTACCAAGAAACATATTACATGGCTATGCTTAACCTTTTCTGGCAGTTCACAAGGTGGTTAACATGTCTCAGCTGTAAATTAGTTAACTGAAACCATTATAACCATTATAACTTCTAAACAAATTGAATTCTCTAGAAAAAAATGGGAAAGCAATTCAGCTCTATTATACTTGGGAGTTTACATATAATGCTAGTTGACAAAAATATTGGCAAAGACCATTAAATTCAATATGGTAACTAACTGTTAGTCATGTTTTTGTGTTAAAACTCATTATCAAAAAGAGCTTCCAAGTAGAAAATTTCATTATTTGTCGCAAAATTTTAATTTGTACTTCAGTCTAATTGTGAATCATTAGCCAGGATTTTATGAGGCCTGCAAGAGTGGGATCAGTGTTGGTGGCGGGCGGGTGGGGGGGTGCGAAAAATAGGGAGGGAAGGCAGCATTGGCGTGTCTGTCACCTTCCCGCTGCCATGGCATTTTACAAGCGGGGGAAAGTGGCCATTGGACCTCCTTTCCAGAGGCCAAATGAGCCACTTAAGTAGTTAATTAAGGGCCTCTTCCCACCGCTGCTGGTGAGCTTGCTGCAGGCTTGGGCTTGTGGAAGGGGGGAGGGGGTGGGTGGTGGTGCCTAATTGGGCACTTTGTGGCCCACAGAGGGTCCCTCTGCTGCAATAAATACCCCACCCTCACCAACCATCCCTTCTTCATTGGTACTGACTTGACTGGCCCCAGGGGCACTGACCTTGCTACAAGAGCAGCATTCATGCTGCTTCTTTCGGCTGTGTGCAGTTCCAGCAGCGGCCACCACTCCCAGTGGCACAGCTGGGACTGAAGAGCTGCCGGTCCTCCGATTGGCTGGCAGTTTTTGGAGGAGGGACCTTGTCACTTAATGGGATGGGGGCCCCAAAGGCAGCTCATTAGCTGCCTGATGGACATAAAATCTGGTCTTGGCTCCCCTAAATGGCTGAGGTGGGATTGCCCCCCGGTTTTCCGGCCAGTCACCAGGGCCACCGCTACCCTGACAATATCCAGCCATTGCTTTTGATAGCCAAATGGAATCAGTTAACTTATTAAGAGTATACAAATACCCCGCCTTCTGCTTCCTCCCTGGCCAATCAGGCCATTTGAATTTGAAGACTCAGCTCAGGCGCGGGGTCAAGATCTGGAATTCACCCAGGTGTCGGGTTCCTGACCCCACAATGAAAATATGGTCCTGGGTTTCTTTATAAGATTATCTTCTCTACTGATTAAAATCAGTTATGTTACACATTATTTTAGCAAGTAAATATGTTGAAAACAAGCCAACACCCAAGATGACATTTATCCTGCCTTGTTCAATAGGATTTTAAAAAATATTTTGTAAAGCTTTGTTCTTATAAACTCTTTAAGCAATTAGTAAAGATTAATCCAATGTATTATAACATTTCTAAGTGTTTCAATCTAAGACTCGCCAATAGTGGAATACTCAAGACCGTTCCTTTTGATTATTTCAGCATGTTAACTTTAAGATTATGTTTCTTTGATCCATATTCGTCTTCCTTCCAAGGTTAAACTAGTCATTCTGTATGTGGAATAGGACAACTCCAGTTCCAACGCCCTGCAGAAGTTACCAATTTGTGCCCTTATAAGGACAGAGCTTAGCAAGAGTTCACCTAAAATCAGAAGAGCATTTTTCCAAGGAGGCCGAGAAACAAGAATGTGACAAACGTAGTAAGTTTGCTTTGGTAGGCTACAGGATTATTTTACAAACAAAATTAATTAAAGCCATTTGCTGCAGTTACAGTTTCTCAGCTGTTTCTCATCTCCACATTTGCCATTATTGCAGTTTAGCATGAACCACACTTGTTTGTAATTTAATGTAACAGGGTGAACGCAACCAAAGCAAACCTTATTCTAAGATCTAAGATAAAACATTTTGGTACATGGATTATTTATTAAAAATTCTGCAACTTCTGTCTGTTCAATTGCTTATATAACATAAACAGAAAGTGCTGTAAAAATTCAGCAGGTCTGGCAGCATCTGTGGAGAGAGAAACAGAGTTGACATCTTAAGTGCAATATGACTCTTCTTCGGAACTGAATTGAGTTGCATAAGCAAACACCTTCCTGTCAATGATAACTATCTGCTTTATGTACTCTATCAAAATTCCAATGTCATGCCATGAGCAGAATGTGCATAAGGATGTCCGATAACCAAAAGCAAAATATTGCAGATACTGAGAATCTGAAATAAAAGCAGAAAATGCTGAAAATACTAAGCAGGTCAGGCATCATCGGGGCAGAGAGAAACAGTGTTAACAGGCTGCATTTTACAAGGGGTGATGTGGGTAGCTCACCACCACCATCACCACCCCACCCCCATCCCCAGAAGGAAGTTGTCTTGAAGCCGAGTTACTCTGTACAAGCCCGCCCTGCAGCTATAATGCACTGCGGATTGGCTAAATTGGGTAACGGTGGGACTTCCACTCCCCACTGGGGAGGAAGTCCTGCCCTTGGGTGCTGTCGGCCAATCAGATTGGCCAGCAGCTCCAGCAGTGCCACGAGATCAGTAGTGCGTGCTGCCAGGACAGCGACCAGTCCTGGGAAGAAGGCCCAATGAATTTCGGAGTGAGGCAAGTCTAGGGTATTGGGTGGAGAGAGCTCGGCTAACTTAGAAAGGCGGGGGGCGGGGGGGGTGTTGGGTTTTTCAGAGCAGGCAGGTAGGAAGGAAGCAGACGGTACTACCTTTGGGGGGTTGCCCCTGATCCCTGATGCGCAAAGGGCACCTCCTGAAGATAGTACCCACTTCCTTTCCGCCCTTTTAAAAACGACCAGCCCATTCTTGCCCGCCTGCCCATGCCAACTGTACTATGGTGTGGGCAGCATATCATCAGGGTCAATTGGCTTGTTAGTAAGCTCAATTGACCCCTAATTATTTTTTAAAAAAACATGGCGGGCGGGCTGCCGATTTTGGTGCTCGCCCACCTACCGTGTTATGGGGGTGGGTGGGAAGTGGTGGCTCGGCACCCACCCTATTTTACATGCCCACACCCACCAAAAACATGCCCACTTCAACATTTCAGGTCTGTGATGTCTGCTAGACCTGCTGAATATTTACAGCATTCTCTGTTTTTATGCCCAATAACCAAGTTGAATTCATAACGTTTCCCTCGTCAAATCAGGTGCATGAAAACCATTTTTACTTAGAACAGAAATTAAATCTTTTAAGCTGCTAGAGGAAGTTCCATTTACTATTACAACCAAGAGGTGAAAAACATACAGGGCCTAATATTACAGGGGCAAAAAGAGGCAGGGGAGCCCGATTCCTGGATTTCCACCCGCATTCCTGTCCTCTGCTATTCTCAAGGGCACGGGATAAGGATGCAGGTTGCGATCCTGCATTTAGCAATTCTGACGTTGACAAATCCACTGTGGGGTTATGATTTTAGAACCTCCGCAATTTTCAAGGATTCAGGCCAGCTTTGGAAGGTTTCAAAAACCATGGGGGAAGACTCTCCTGGAGCCAGGAGCCTTTTGACGGGTACGTTTAAAAGTGGTTGACAACTTCTCATATCATAATTAGATACTATATGATAATTTCTGTTTTTATTTTAGATTTTCAGTATCTGCAGTATTTTGCTTTTGGTTACCGGGCATTCTTATGCACACACTGTTCATGGTGTAACATTGGCATTTTTGTAGAGTACATGAAGGAAAAATGCAGTGATTGATGATAGGGTTTTGTTATTAAATGGTAAGTGATAATTAAATTGACCAGCATTGTGAAAGTGTTCAGGTGAATTTGAGTAATTTATCCAGTGAATAAAATGCTTTTCTGCATTGAATAGCATTGAGATTCTGATTTTATTGGATCAATTGCCCTGTGCTTTGATCTTTTCTTTGATTGACAGGTCTTCCATCTGTTCAGCCTTAGAAGCAGTGGAACAGATGGCTGAGTTATTTGATTGATGGTTTAGCCATCTGTTCTGCCTTTGATGGCCATCTGTTCCAATCCTTCAATAGCTTAAATGCATTCAGCTCTGGAGGATTTGTTGACACAGTTGTGCAATTGAATCTCATTATGAATGTTTGGTTGAGCTCTAAACCCCACTAATGGACTGAGCTTGGCAGGGGTTGTTGATACAACTGTCAAGGGGACTGTGTGCTTTGTTTTGAAAGACAGTTTTATGAGCTCCTAAGAGGATTATGTTCTTTGAGGAGGTTTTTAAGGGGCTGTTTGTTTATTTTGACAGTTTCACGAGGATCTAGAAGACTTCCCGATATGATTATGGGGCTCATGAGTTCTGTACATGGTGGATACTGGGTGGATGCACATGGGGGGGTTTGAGGGGCCATGGAAGGTCTGGACAGAAGCAAGGAGAGATTTGAGGGAGCATGGGGGTGGGTGGGGTTAGGGGGTGAGGGGTGACAGCTAGGGTATCAGACACTGATGTACGGAACTGGGCCATTGTTCGAGTAAATGGAGGTTGACCCTTTAACCTGTCTACCTTGGCATCTGCCTGCCTCCTACCCACCTTGGACCTGTTTTGGGAGGCGGCAGGCCCAGCTCCAGCCATCTCCAACACCCTGCTATGAAAATAGTGTGGGCGGGCACTACCGGGCAAGAGGCCTGATCACAACGTTGGGAAACCTCCCGTTTGGCGATTACCACATCAAAGGGGAAATCCGGCCCATGAAGTTACAGCAAAAATTAAATTTGGCATCAAGGTCAGTTGGAAACCCATTAATCAATTCTTGTAGCTACATGCCTGCGCAAGAATTCAATATTTTAGAATTCAGGTTAGATATAGATAAGCAATCTTCATTTTAATGGTAAAGTTTGTGCTCTCTCAAACTCGAAGAAATGTGCGGGTATTGATTTTAACCCAGCAGGAGAAATTGAAAGTCAAACTGCTGCTCCAGATTTCACGCCTGGTATATTTTAACTCCCAGACCTAATTAACAATTGACAAGCTAGCTTTGTCTCCCCTCCCTGATCATGTCAAGAATAGGAAGCTCACCCACTTTCTGGGCATAATTTCCGGCAGGCTTCCAGAGGCCTACTTAAAGGGAGGTTGCATTCACTTTGTTGGCATTATTGACTTTAACTGCTGTAAAATGTAAGGTTATCAAAAGCAAGGTCCCAGGCTCTCTATAACCTTCCCAGAAGAGATGAAGTTGAGTTAAATTGTTGCAAGAGACTGGGAGGGCTCCCATGGAGGTTCAGGTCCATAATATTTATGTTTTTCAGGTAATTAAACTTATTGAAACATGACTTGAATTTCTAGGATGCAACCAAAAAAAATTCAAGCTTTAGAAAAAGCTAATCTGATGACGATATCAGGGTGCAAAATTTATATCCACACTATTTCTAGTGAAGTCAGAGGTACTCTATGGCCAGGATTTTACGGCCCTGCAGTGCAGTGTCTCCCCCAACTTGGTGGATGTGGCAAGCCATTTAAACTCCCATTCAGTTCAGCGGGATCATAATATCCCGGTGGGCAGCAGGGGCCACAAAATCCTGGCACATGTTTATGATTTTGCAACAAATTGCAATCAGAAGAAACCTTCCCTTTCACTGGATACTTATTGATCATGTGGGCACTACTGCATCTGTAATTTTGATCTGCAATTGATCAGACCTACTCATTGTATAAATATTACAGTATGTGTCCTCTGTTTTATTATTCTGTTTATTAACAACGTACCAAATCCTGGAGATGAACACAACTGACTGCACCATTCAAACAAGTCAAACATGAACACAATGAATTGACATTTGCTCACCACTATGGGTAGATTTAGAACCAGAAGCAAAACGATGTGTAAGTCTCTAACATATATCTTTCTACATTATATACATTATGAGTTTATTTATGTTTAAATATGTTACAATTAAGTAAAGCCAGAATGCTTTAGTATTTATTAACTTCTGTAACTTTGTGTATACTCGCTATACTAATGTTACTTATCTCCTTCATTTCTCCAAATGGTGATTGAAATGGGGTATGATGCTTTAAGAGCTATTTTGTACAATTGAAATTCAAGTCATGCCATTAGAGTATGTGATTTTCCGGCTAATTAGATGTAGTAAATGTAAATACTGCTTTTGTGAGAGTTTAATTTAATGGCTTTGTGTAACAGAGGAAATGAATAGTCATTATTAATTATGTAGCAACTAAAGTAAACCAGAGAAACAAATAATAATGACATTGTTTAATTTTAATTTAGGAAGCTGCAATAATAATTGGCTACAGTTAAAAACTCTATCCATCATTTCTTAGACAATAAATACATCTATTGTATTATACACTTCTGATTTAGTTTGAGACTAGTTAATGTACTCACCTGGCCAGCTGATGAGGGGCTAGCACAATTCTTCCTGTAACAAGCCAATATGTGGGCAGTTTGGTTAACCAGTATCTCTCTAACAGTCTTCAGAGGTTGGTTTAGAATGGCTCTGTATGCTGGTTGAAATGATCAAAATAAAACATTTAAGACCTGCTCCCTATGCAAGGAAATCCTGGCTTCATGTGGCCAAGTAACATAAGCAGTATCATTATGGAAAACATTCATTATATTTTAAATACATTGAGAATAACTATTATGTAAATTTTAAATGATCACTGTCGGGAAGTTCAGAAAAAAATGCAATTTTGAGTCTTCCCACAATATACTGAAATGATTCAATTCATGGATCCTCCGATCAAAACCTGCTTAAAAACATGATTGTAATCCTCCTGTGGGGAATGTACTTATTTTTGGAGGGTGAGGGTAATTGCAAATGAAGTGTGATGCTTCAGGAATACTTGATGCCAACTTCACTTTAACAGAGATGTTAACTCTTAAGTGTCAAAAGAATTTGGTACATGCTGTCCTTCCTTTGAGGAGTACTTTAATATTTTTCATGAGTTGCAATATCAGAAGTGAAGAAATGTTTCTAGCCCCAGCACTCCCTTCACCTTGATAAGTACAATTTTGACCCATGCATGAAAATGAAGGGGAAGGAGTTAGTTTCAAAGTAACTGTTTGGCAATTTTACATGTTTTGTAAACAACGATAGAAATTGCCATCAAATTGATATAAACTATCACACTAGATGAATAACTTCAATTCATCATTTTTTTGTTGAAAGGGAAATGTTGGCCACGACATCCAGAGAACTCCTTGACTTTCTACAAATAGTGGGATCTTTCATGTTTCCTTGAACAAGAATGTGGGCTTTGGTTTAACATATCATCCAAAAGATAGTGGAGTAAATTGTCATTGGTACCTTATGGGTGGTTAGCTGGTATGGCAGTTTGCCTAACTGTTATAGAACCTCCATGCTTTTTGTTCCATTGAAAATCAGCACTCACCTGGTGCAGCACTGAAATGTCAGTCTAGTTATAGTTATATACTCAAGTCCAAAAGCGGGGATTGAACCCATAAGCTTCTGACTCAGACAAAAGTGCTACCAGCTGAACCAAATGGATACTGACCAATACACTGAATTTTGCCCAGTTTCAATTATCAATATTAAGAACGTGAAAAATAGTGGAAGGAAGTAGCCACGATGCCATCCATGATACGTGGATTGTTTGAAGATGTTCTTGGAAATGCAGCATCTGTAGCTGCTGCTCTAACTAAAAATCCCCCATCAGCATAGGAAATTTCACTTAGGATGGTACAGCTTGTTCCTGACCTTCCAATTTCATGTTCAACTGTGCCATTTAAAGCTTAAGATGATGAAATAGTGTGTGCACAATACTTCAAGTAGTAGCTTCTAGAGGCTCCCAACTTAGGTTTGTACCATCCATTTATGGGTCTCATGAGAGATTGAAAAGTAAGGTATTTGGCACCCACCTTCATCTTTCTCCTGACACAAGTAAAGCATCCTTCAGTTGGATCCAGGTACAAGGGAATTTTCTGACTGCACTGACTTGGTTGGTGACTTCAACTTTTCCATTGTGCTTTTACTGGAGGATGGCCTTCAGCCCCAGGGATGACTATCCTAGCTGGATGAGCAGAGCCTCCAAACCCTCTGAATCAATCTTAGCCAAAATACCCATATGTCTCTATAGGGTGGTCATTGCCGGAAGCCCCTAATACAAGACACTGCTGTGATGTGCGGGGATGATGCCATCATGTATTGGGATCTGTCAATACATATGGAGAACCATTGCAGTTCGAGATGGAAAAGGTCCAATTGCAAGTAAGTGAGAGTGTACATGGGTTGGGGGCGGTGGGGTTTGTGGGGTCCAAGTTAGCACTAGAGCAAATTGGTTTCACCTTTATACTAATACTGAAATCAAGGAATGTGAATCCACTATTGCTGACTTAATACAACCAAGTTATAAATACAATCTGAAATGAACAAATATAGTATTCACAAAATAACATGCTGATGTAATGTACTTATTGTGATCATGGTGATAATGGCATAATTACAGCTGTTTTCAAAGAAAACACTGCTTTGACTGCCCAATGAAATATGATAGCAATATGACTTGAATTCTATCTGGATTAATCTTTGGGAAATGAGTCCTTTATTTATTAGGCACAAATTTTACACTGTGAACTAAAAAGGGTATTTTTTGCAGGTAGATAAAATCAGTCCAACTAATTTAAGACAAACTTAACGGAATTAGTTCACCTGCAGTTCAAAGGCTTCTCTGTGTATTCATAAACACAAACATTAGAACTGTAACAATCCTTCAAAATGTCAGCTGTAACATTTAAAAAGTGTTCCCAAGCTACTAATGTACTTGATATATTTATAGCAGCAGAACAAAGCTCACTCAAGCAGGCACATTCCAGTGCTATTGAACTAGTGCAGATCCTGCTCCAAAGTTTGGGAGAGCTTTGATATACAGTATAAATTCACTCTATAAAGCAGTTTCAAGTTTGTTGATCTAACAAATCAAAACACTTTAAAATAAGAACTTTTAATTATTCAACATTAAAGTTCTACATTACTGTACTGTCTTCATCAAATGAAGCATCCAGCTTTTTGTAATAAAGATTGTTGTTGATTTTTTTAAGTGAATTTTGAACTAAAATATTAATGATGATAGAAACTGGACATACAGTCAGAAGCAGTGTTAGTACTTGTACACCCAAACACTAACTCAATAGAGGGAGCATGTCATGTGCATCAGATGAATGGGATATACTAGACTAACAGAGGAATTATAAATGCTGCTGCAGGCACCATGGTACTGCATGCTAGAACTAGTTACCAAAACAGGCAGCAAGTCAGTAAGCATTTGCTATGCACACTAGTCCATGTCAGGTTGAAGCCAAAGTCAAATTCTCTTATTACAAACAGACCAATTATGTGGAAGGAGGGAAATTTGTCTAGACAGTCCCTTTGAATATTCTTGCAGTATACCCCTTGTTGGCCAACTGAGGCAAGATAGCGTAAATGGGATGGAGGGAGGGCAAAAATCAAGGGAGGAAAACTGAAAGAAGCATCAAATGACAAATTACAGCAGCCACACAAAATTTTACCTGACTTGGCAAAGAAATTGATAAGTGCATCTGTCTCACAGCTCTTGTATAAATCAGCGTGCTGGGAACTGCAGTTCAGAGTCAGGTTGTGGATGCGTAGGCGTCTGTGACCAGCAACATTAGTATACAGCAAGGCACACTGGAAAAAAATAAAACAAACCACATGATATATATCCCTTGCATTTCTGATTTATAAACCATAATCTTTAAACCATTAATAGCCTCTCAGCCGCTTAGCTATATATGAAAAGTATACTGCATTAATGCAAGAAATGTTTAACACTCAAAAAAGACAAACATTGATAATTAGAAAGTTTTGGCACAGTGATATTTGAAAAAGAAATGACCCGATGAACTCTTAAGGGTAAATATTATGAACCTGCATGCTTGACATGGAGTTTCATGGGCAGACCATGCAAGTTGAGAACTTAAAGATTAGCATGCCCTGCAAAATTTTCACCTGTTATACATACCGTCAGAAATTCTTGCTTCCCTCTGCATCTTCAATTCCTGCCATGTGCAGCAATGTATCGGGAGTGCAAATTTGTACTGCCTAGAATTTAGTAGCTACATCCGTATCCTGAATTATCTTCTTTCCAATAAAGCTGAGATAAAGTTTTCCACTGCAATTATATGGAACTCATTCCCTATTAGCCTTAAACAATTTACCTCAGCAATATGACAATCCATATATAGTCACTTACTGTCAAATCATTCCTGTAACTATAATGCAGTGTCATTCACTGTGATGTTCCTTTGACTCTGTTCCCTGTTGGTGCTAATTTATTGTAATTTGTTTTGTTTTATGAACTGTTGACATAATTATCAATCAGTTTCATCTGGAGCTGGTTGATAGATTATTAGGTAAACTAGGAGGTTTTAGTTATGTTAAGAAAGAAGTGACTATAAATCTGGAAGCAAAATGTAATACAAACATGCCCTAAATCTTGTTCTGCTTTTGTTTAATAAATGCTAACTTTAGCCCAAAATTAAATTTTACTTCCAATTTTCCATCGTACTGTTTGTCCTGAAGTCTTCAAACCTTCCGCACTTCTATTGGTTAAAGGTTAAGGTAGAATATGAACATAATATTAACAAGATTGAAATGTTTCAACTTATACAGAAGTGATGTGTTTATTTTATCTAAAAATTGCAGTGTCATTGGGTAGTTTGTTTACATACTTTTGGTACTGTGTAACACTATCTGTAATACTCAAGTGGAATTTAGTACTAGTACTTTACCTTAACATTTAAATAGTATCTATTATTATTAAGGTATCAGCCTTGCCTCAGTGTTAGCACTTTCACCTCTGAATCAGAAAATTGTGGGTTCAAGTCCAACTCCAGAGATTCTGTACATAATCTAGGCTGACACTTCAAAGGTGACTGCACTTCAAAGGTGACTGCACTTCAAAGGTACTTAATTGGCTGTAAAGCACTTTATGATGTCCTGAAGTCATGAAAGGTGCTATATAAATGTAAGTACTTTTTAAAAAACTTATTTTTCTTTCTCCTCCCTTCCTTTGGCTCCAAGCCAACCAAATAAGATTGTGAGAAATTCATTTGCTCCAAAGCTTCTACAATTAATGTTTTTTTCAAATATTTGTTCTTGGGACATGAAGCATCGCTGGCATGGTCAGTATTTATTGCCCATTCCTAATTACCATTGAGCATTGATTGTAAGCCACCTTCTTGAACTGCTGCAGTCCATCTGGTGTAGGTATACCCACAGTGCTATTAGGGAGGGAGTTCCAGGATTTTGACCTAGTGACAGTGAAGGAACAATAATATCGTTCTAAGTCAGGATGGTGTGTGACTTTGAGGGGAACTTGCAGGTGGTCGTGTTCCCGTGGGTCAGCTGCCCTTGTCCTCTAGGTGGTAGAGATCACGGGTTTGGGAAGTGTTGTCGAAGGAGCCTTGGCAAGTTATAGCAGTGCATCTTGTTGATAGTACATACCAATGCTGTTGTGTGCTGGTGCTGCAGAGAATCAATGTTTAAGGTGGTGGATGGAGTACCAAACAAGGATGCTGCTTTGTCATGGATGGTGTCAAGCTTCTTGAATATTGTTGGAATTGCACACATCTAGGCAAATGGAGAGTATTCCATTACACTCCTGACTTGTGCCTTGTAGATAATGCACAGCTTTGGGGAGACAGGAGGTGAGTTGAGATGTTAGAGTGTTAAAGGTGAAATTTCCTGCAGTTTGTAGCATTCTTCATTTGAGCAGCAGCATCTTGGCCACATTCACTATTTGCCCATGACAGAATGGTCTACCATCCCGAATCAAGGGGAAGCAAGTCAGAAAGAAAGATAAACAAATAGACTGAAAGAAAAATAGAAAGCACTTGCATTTTATGTCATGCCTTTTTTGACCTCAGGATGCCCCAAAGCCCAGTGCAGTCAAAGAATTATTTTTGAAGTGTAGATAAATGTGGCAACCAATTTGTACAGTAAGGTGCTGCATATGACAGCAGGATAAATGACCAATTAAATTGTTTTTGGTGGAGTTGTTTGAAGGATAATGTTGGCCCGGGTTTTGGGAGTACTCTTTTGCTCATCATGACATGCCATTCCATGTCACTGCCATTCTTTTACTATACTATTCCTGTCCGCTATCAACTTTTTAACTAAATACAACTTACCGCGGTTGACTTCCATTTTGTAAAATAGTCCTACAGGTGTTAAGCTCTGGAAACTCTTTTTGTATTTTGTGGTAAGTTCAGGTAATGCAGTCATGTTGATGCACTATACCTGGATTAAGGCTCCATTCTCTTCGTTGAGTTTATCATCATGTTTGAATTCTACTGTGATTGCCTTGTCACAGTCAATGGCAGCCACTTCCACATCTGTTGTGTTGTTCATATACATGGAACCCAAGAAGTCAGTCGCTCTGAAGCCTTGATAAATAAAATGTTTCAAAAAATAATATACAGAATGTACAAAGAGCACAAAAAAAATGCTAAAAAACAGATGCACGTGTCACTGGTTTCCTCATCTGTAGATGGCAGCAGTTCAACACATTGTAAACATTGGGTATTTAATGTGAGACATTAGTCTGTTACCATTATAAAAAAGCTTTATAAAGATATATTTTTGCCATTTTTGTCTGGTATCAAGCTTTCATATCCCATCAAAACATTGGTCCAGATCTTCTGTGTGGGGGGAGGGAGGGTTGGGGGTTGGGGGGGGGGGGGGAGGAGGCTCAAATCCCAGAAGTACCCTGGAAGATGTGCTGGGGGACTCCCCTGGAAGTCCCCATACAAGGACTCCACGGGAATTACCAGGGAAGTTTCAATTTGTGGTGGGCAATTACCCTGTGGCTGGAACCCTCCGAAACTTTGATTTAAATCAGAGACTTTGGCTGGTTCCAACTCTCTTGGCAGAATAATTACCC
This sequence comes from Cetorhinus maximus, assembly GCF_964194155.1. Taxonomy (NCBI): domain Eukaryota; kingdom Metazoa; phylum Chordata; class Chondrichthyes; order Lamniformes; family Cetorhinidae; genus Cetorhinus; species Cetorhinus maximus. The sequence goes on from NC_135879.1 coordinate 85,465,963, forward strand.
AGAAAAAGTTAGAAGGATGAAAACCACTCTAACTTCTGAATAAATTTAACACTTACCTCACCCCACATCTGATGGGACCCCTGACTACCAACCCTCGCCCCCCGATCTCCCGACTACCCCCGCTTCTCCCAGCCCCTGACTACCCACACTCACCCTGACCACCCAAACCCATCCCATCCTGATTACCTTCCCTACCCTACCACCCAATTACTCCCACCACCCGACCATCTGACCCACCCTACCCCCATAACCTGTTCCCCCCAACTCCCTGAATACTCTTCCAAGCAATCCTCATCCTCGACTACATCCCGACCCCCCCACCACCCGACTACCTGCCCGTGGACTCCCTCCCCTCTCCGCACTCCTTCCTCCCTCTCCAGACTCCTTCCCCTCCCTGTACTTCCCCCCTCCGCACTCCTCTTACATCTTCCACCATCCCCTCACATCTACCTCCCAATTGCAATCTTCTCCCCGTTACCCCCTTCTCCCGCTGTAGTCCCTCCTCCCAAACCGACCCTCCCCCGCAGCATCCTTCCCCCTCTCCCAACCTCACACCCCCCCTGACACTTTCATTCTCCCCCTCCCAACCTCACTCCCCCCCACCACCTTCATTTCCTCTCCCAGCCCCCCGTCCATTTTCCTCTCCCAAACACAGCAGGACCTTCCTCTCCACTCCCTTGGCCATCATCCATTGTGAGCAGACCCTCAATGGTGACTTTCCACCTTCTGTGAGCTGCTTTGAGATGGAGCCATGTCCATGAGAATCCACCCAGCATGCCATGGACATTCCTCAAGGATTCCGTTGCTGTTGGGCTCCAGCGTCTTCTGCTCGTCAGATGTCCGCAATGTGAGCAAGGTCCTGGCGGTAAGTCCTGACTTCCGCACCTCACACTTGTCAAGCCGTGTTCTGAACTGGCACGTTTTGCGGCTGATGTGGGCAGACTATCCAGCGCAGAGGGGGGTGATTCTGGAAGGCTGGCCTTATAATGATATGCAGGTGTATTACAATGAGGTCCCTAGCGTCCGAAGGCGGGAAACGCAGCTTGCCCTGGACGGCCAGAGCGGATGATCGCAAACTGGCTTCACGAAGTTGTGAAACCAATTTTTGGGCTTCTCATCATATTGTCCGTTCACACCGCCGAATACGCCTGACGCTAGCAAGTACGGAAAATTCCACCCTGTGTTAAAGTATTCTTGCTTGTAATCGCTGTTGTGGAATAGTGAACTATTATTATTTAAATTAAGGCTAATCAACACAGACAGTGCTCTCTCTGGTACAATAGAATCAAATCAGGCAACTACTACATAGCTAAGTCGTTTCTTTGCAACAAAAAGTCACCATGGTACATTTTTCAAATATAATTTATGTTTTTTGGATTACAATGTTTTTAATTGGAAAGGTTTTACATGCAACATTATGTTAAATATTTAGGAAAATAGAAATGAAATCGCAGAAAGACAGGCTTAGGCCCATTGCGCCTGAGTCTAGTTCTTCATCTGGAGCTATTTAATTTATAAATATATTAATACATTTCTCTCACATTTCCTGTGTATTTTTATATTTTTCCTTCTCAAATAATTATATTTTTAATGCGCCTGTCACTGCCTAAACTTGTTTTCGACACCCTTTTAAAAATGACACCCTTTTAAAAATACTAAGCAGTGTAATTAAACCAATTTGTAAGCCATCCAAATATAATCAGGCTGATGTGCTATGAGTGATGCAAGAATATGGAGTGCTTTGAAGGAAGGAATGTGGAGGAACTGAGGAACAAAGGGACATTTTCACAGATGATTATGGAACTACAGGCTGGAAATTACTTTTGGCGCACCATCTGGGGTTAATTGTGGATTATTAAACATTTTTGGGAAAATTCCTGCCTTCTCATTAATCTTTTTAATTCCTAATTTCAGCAGCGGGTGGATGCTGTGTGATATAGCAGCCTGGCAAATGGAGCATTGGGGCCAATTAGACACTTGAGCAGCATTTAAATGGATTCAGCTAAGAATGAAAAAAAACATTTATTTCTGTAGGAGACAGCGGGCCAAGGGATATTACTACTACATTCCTGTGAAATGGAGGCCAACCTGAGTGAAAACTATCACCATTTGTTGACCATGGGCAGGAAGTGGTCATCCACAAAATGTGGGAAAGGAGGGATATTCCGTGCAGGATAATTCTGAACTGCCTCCTTTTCAATCCTCCTTATTGCACTCCTAGTTTGGTATCATCTACTGACTTGACAGCTTTGTGCTTAGATTTTGAATCAAGGCAATTTATGTGAAGTAGAAACAGTCGTGGTCTCAACACCCAAGTCCTGCAACATCCCACTCTACCTCTTCCCACGCTGACATAATTCAACAACAACTTGCATTTATAAAGCACTTTTAACGTAAAAGAAAAAAACATCGTGTTACTGGATGCTAGTCAGACAAGCAGTCAGAAAATTTAGAGATAGTAGGGGAGTCAAGAAAGGTGGTGGTGAGGTAGACCTGGGTGTTTGTCAGCAAGTGTGGGAAAACTGACAGTTTTTTGGATGATTTTGCCAAGAGGCAGCAAGTAGATGAGAAACAGAAGGGAGTCAAGGATAGATCCTAGGAGGGATACTACACTTATCTGTGTGGGAGTGGGAAGAGAAACCATTGTAGTTGATTCTCTGGCTAAGACTGGATAGATAAGAATGGAGCCAGGAGAGTGGAGCCACATCCAGCCAGACAATGGAGGAGGGATGCGTGGTCAACAAATTCAAAGAAAGATGAGCAGGATAAGTTCGCTGTAGTTATACTCACATGGGATGACATTTGTGAATTTAATAAGGGCTATTTCAGTATTGTGGTAGGGGCAGGGGCCTGATTGGAGGGATTCAAACATAGAATTCTGGGAAAGATTTTGGAAGCGACAGCACATAAAACAAGATTGGCATTTATATAGTGCCTATCACAACTACAGGAGTTCCCAAAGCCCTTTACAGCCAATGAAGTATTATCATTGTTGTAATGTAGGAAATGCAGCAGCCAATTTGCACACAGCAAGTGCCCACACACAGGAACATGTTAATGATCAGGTAATCTGTTTTTGTGATGTTGATTGAGGGATAAATATTAACAAGGACAACTCCCCTATTCTTCTTCGAAATATTGCCATAGGATCTTCTACGTCCACTTGAGAGGGTAGACAGGGCCTTCGATTAATGCCTCATCTGAAAGATGGCACCTCTGAAATGCAGTACTCCCTCAATACTGCACCGGAGTGAACTTCAGTGATTTTCGTCCTCAAGTCCAGTAGTAAGACTTGAACCAACAACTTTGTGACTCAGAGGCAAGAATGCTATCAAATAAGCCTTTTAAGTGAGAAGTGAGAAGTGGGGTGGTGGTTGTGGTCAGGGGTGGTTTTATGAGGATGATTAATGGCTAGAGATTTGAAGGAGAGTGAATAGTGCTGGAGGAAAGGGAATCATTAGCAATATCAACTAACATGGAGGCCAGGAAAGGAAGTTGGATGGTTAGCAATTTGGTGGGAATAGGGTCTAGGGAGGTCTCATGAACAAGAGGTGGATCTCATTAACAAGGTGAGCTTGAAGGGCATGGCAGGAAATAGGAGAGAAACTAGAGAGTGGTGTGAGTTCTGGGTAGGGAAAAATTTAGGGGAAATTTGGTCTGGTGAGCTGGGGGAAGAGAGGGCAGTGGCAGAGGGAGCTGAATGCCCGTTCCTGACTCTGTCCTCGTCCTCCAGACCCACAACCCTCAGATACCTGTGCTCCTTCGATTTTAGCCTCTTGAGCATCCCAGATTTTAATTGAAGCACCGGGTATATCAAAAAATGAGGTGTCAACCTGGTGAAGCCACAACACAGGGCTATTTGCATGGCAAACAGTGGAAGCAGCATGTGATAAAAATTAAAGCAAAATACTGTGGATGCTGGAAATCTGAAAAAAGAAAATGTTGGTAAAACTCAGCAGTTCTGGCAGCAACTGCGGAGAGAGAAGCAGAGTTAACGTTTTAGTCCAATATGACTCTTGGAATGGGATAGACATAGCTGGGTGATTCTGCAACCAAGTGCAGTCCTGCCACATCCAGTTGTGAATGGTGGTGGACAATTAAACAATGAATCAGAGGAGAAGGCTCCACAAATATCTCCAACCTCACTGATGGAAGAACCCAGCAGATAAGTGCAAAAGACAAGATTGAAGCAATTGCAACTTCAGCCGGAAGTACCGGACGGATGATCCATCCTGGCCTCCTCTTGAGGTCCCCAGCATCACAGATGTCAGTCTTCAGCCGATTTGATTCACTCCATGTGACATCAAGAAATGGTTGAAGGCACTGGACACTGTGAAGGCTATGGGCCCCGACAACATCCCAGCAATAGTACTGAAGACTTGTGCTCCAGAACTAGCCACGCCCCTAGCCAAACTGTTCCAGTACAGCTACAACACTGGCATCTACATGGCAATGTGGGAAATTTATCTCAATAGTTATGCATTCTTCTAACTCTCTTTTAACTACTTTGATGCCATTTTGATGAGTTTCTACTTGTATCTGTATTTGTCCCAGTAAGCCCCTTCTGGTCTCAGTGCAGGGTTAGTACAGGCAATGTTTCTTTTTATTTGTTAATTCTTTTAAATTAATTCTTTCTTAGTCTGAGTTTAGTTATGAAAAGTTTATATTTGCATAGTATGTTTAGCATTCTTAGTTTTTAACTCTTATTAGATGTTGTTTAACATTCTCCTTCAATCCATTTGCTTTAGATCCCTTAATTTAACGCTCCTGGACTTTGCTATATCAGAATCACAGATCATGCTAAACAATCATCCTGTGGCTGCTGATCTTCAGATATTATGACTTCAACTTCCTGGACATTATCTGGGTCATTGATGGATACTAGGTGAGCATTGCCTCTCATAATTATCTTGATGCCCTTGGCTCATGAGGCCATCACATTATCAATTCTGACTTTAAAGTGCTTGCATTTTCCCAATTTATATTTATTTGGTTGGGATCTACCATTCAAATTACTTTCCTATGGTTACAAAACGCTCATATTTTCTCCTAAGAGTCACCTGATCTTTTCCTGTTGACCAGTTGGTCCTTAACGTCAGTTTGGATTTTTTTTGAATCAGAGATATTTAACTAAGGTAGTTTATTTTCACTTTCTTTTCAGTCCATCCTGTTATTTATAAACGCTCTATACTCTTGAATGTTACATTTATTTCCATCTTCTAGGGTTAACGACAGTTTTGATATTCCCACTATATCAAAATTCCCCACTGCCACGATAACCTCCAGTACACCATTTCTGATATTTCCAATATTCATGAATGTAAACTTCATTGTGGATCTTCCTCATTTCATATTTCCTTGGATCTACCTATATCTAAGCTCCTGTGTCTTCTGGGTGTCTGTATCAAAATTCACTTCTTGGCTACCTTATACCTAAAATCCATCTAATCTGGGATCCAGTTTACTCCTCAGTTCCCCCCATCTATATATTTTAAATGATTTTGATTGCTACTCGATATTCCATAGAAATGTAGAAGTTTGCAGGACAGAAGGACACTTGGCCCATTGTGTCTGTGCTGACTCTTTGCAATCCTAAATGAACCCCCGGCCTTACTCTCTTCCGAAAGCCTTGTATTTTCTTCTATTTACATACTTACTCAATTTCCCCTTGCTATATTCAAAGTTCTCTGTTTCAGCCATGCCTTGTGGTGAAGAATACCATGCCTAAACAACCCTCCCTATGAAGAAATTTCACCTAAACATCTCTCCAACTTTCTTATGTAATAATTTGATGGTTGCATTTGCTTCCACCACCACTGGCAGGGGGCACACTTCCCAAGCAGATAGTTGCAGTGCCTGTTACATCATTGGCAGTGTTGCCGCAGGTAGCTGTCTGCATCAAAGAACGCTGTTTTGGATGCCTCCCAATCAATGCCTCACTCCCATACCCTCACTGCCTCACTCCCACTACCCACCCCCGCCCCGCTTGCTACTTTGCTTGCTGCACACCCACCCCGCAGCAGCACCACTTGCCACTTCACTCGCCGCCCACCTACCACTTTGCTCACTACCCCACTAGCCGTTTAGCTAGGGGAGCAGGCCAGCGAGTGAGGCAGCAAGGGCTCAAGGGTTGGGAGCAGAATGGCGAGCGGAGCAGCAAGAGGGTGGACAAGAGGCGGCAAGTAGCAGCAAGGGGGACAGTGAGCTGGGCAGTGAGCACCGCAGCAAGAAGCAGCAAGTGGGTGGTGGAATGTCAGTGACACTGACTTCCCATTCCAGTGTAATACAGTGTAATTTGACAATAATGATTCCTAGTCACTGACTCTCAGATAAAATAGTCTTTCTACGTTTGCTCTAACAAAATTTTAAGAACCTTTACTAAATCACAGTAGTCTTCTCAGCTCCAGTGGAAACTGTCCAGATAATGGATGGGATTCCACCATTTCCTGTTTTTATTTCTGATACTGCGATCAGAAATAAAAACAAAAAATACTTAAAGCTACTGAACACAAGGGCACGGATTTTGCCACAAAATCAGTGGTTAAAGAGTAAAGGGACACCAACTTCTGATGACTGCACATAAACACAAAAATCAGGAGGTTTCTGTTCACGGTAACTGACTCCTCCAGAAACTTTGCTATACTGGAATCTCGCCCAATCTCAGCATTCAAATATATTTAGGATGTGAAGTTGTGGTAGACTCGCCAGAAAATGTTCAGGGTTTGTCCATTTTAAGTAAATTTTTAATGGCATGATAAGTCTTAATTGTTGCCAAAATGCCTTTCTAGAACTGAAACTTAACTTTTATAAATATGGACTCTTATTCCTTCAGAATTTAATTAGTGATAACTAATAAACAAAATGTTTTTAAAAAAACATTTTCTTTGACTCCTTTATCTCTCTCAACCCTATCTTTCTTTCCCTTGATATTTTGCTTTTTTTATTTGAGTCAACATTAAATTAAATATTTTAACTTAAACTTCCTGGTTCAGGCTCTGCATACTACCAAAAGGATTCTTTAATCTGTACAGATATGCAGTTGCTAGCCCTGTTTACGCATGTCCCAGATTCTCTGATCTGGGCACTGCACGGAAATGAATTTCCAATTATCGCAAGTTCTGGTGCAAGAGCCTGCAAAAGATTTGTGGGCAATTGTACAAGTAACAAATGGTTGCCGCTGGTCTTTTGCTGTTGGCCATAAAATTCAGGCCAATCCCATTTCTGTTTGAATCACATAATGACCTGGAACTCCCTACCTAAGAGGTTATTGGAAGTGGAGATGACGAATGATTTCAAAAGGAAATTGGTTTGGCACTTGACGGAAATAAACTGCCAGGGCTACTTAGATACAGCAAGAAAATTGGAGTGATTAGACTGCTCTACAGGGAATCAGCAGAGACTCAATGAAACAAATGGCCTCCTTCTGTGCCATAATGACTCTCTATGACTCTCTAATATTGTCACAAAACTACTTCCATGCAATGGTGATTTCTGTTACTCTAATTTTGTGAACAAATATATTAAAAAAAACAAACAGGTGTTTTTTTTATGCCCATTAAATTTTGAAGTTCAGATTATGCTGACAAACCATAAGAAAGAAGGAAAAATTGCATTTATTTAGTGCTTTTCACGATCATTGGATTTTTCAAAGTACTTCCAGCCTATGAAGTATTTTGGGAATGTAGCTACTGTTATAATATAGGAAATGAAGCAACCAATTTGCACACAGCAAACTTCCACGAACAGGCATGTGATAATGACCAGAAAATGTTGATTGGGGGTTAAATATTGGCCAGGACACCAGAATAACTCCCCTGCTCTTAATCAAAATAATGCTCCGGGATCTTTTACATCCACTCCAGTAGGCAGATGGAGTCTTGGTCGTCCAAATACAGCACATCCAGCAGTGCAGCACTCCTTCAGGACTGCACTGGGGTGTCAGCTTAGATATTTTTGCTCAAGCCCTGAAGTGGAACCTTGTGACACAGAGGCAACAGCATGACCAAATGAGCCACGGTTGGCATCTTCACTTCACTCTCATAGACCCAAACCTTTGCACAGATGGTGAGGTTCCCCATCTTAACAAAAATGGTGGTGGAGGCCTGGATGCAAAGTTCTGCCCCCAAACCTAGCCTCCGCTATTTTCATGGTGGGGGGGAGATGGGGGCAGCTTCTAAGGTGCAAATCCGTGGTTCATAGAGGCAACTACACATATTAAACTGCAGCTGCCTCATTCACACTTGATTTTGGCAGCTGATATGTCTAAAGCACAATTGGTGGGATTTTACAGTCCCACTTGCTGCAGGACAGAAAATTTAGCAGACCAGCAAAACGTCCACTGACGTCAGGTGGAAATTTCCCATCCCGTACGCACTTCAGACCAAGTAGGAGAAATTCTAAAGCTGGAGTTCTTTGGAGGGGTAGGGTCCTGAGACACCTTTGGGAGAGGTAAGGTGCCCTTTGGGATTGTTAAAAATAGACATGAATGTGCGTAAAAAGTGCATAAAGTCATTGGAACTGCCAAGACAGCTGTCAAGAAAATTGTCAAGATAGCTGTCAAGCAATTTAAATCTCCTGCCCTTTAAATTTAAAGGCAAACAGCTTGCAGGTTAAAAAAAACTCAATGCTTGCTATTTCATTCTGTCTGTTGAAATAAGCCTGAGGGGCTATCATTATAGGATTTGTGTTGCATGGCAGATTTCACAACCTTTTATGATCACAATGGGGTACCTGTCAGTTCATAGTTTAACTGATAGCTCCAAGTGGTTATAAACTCTTTGAAGTGGGACTATGAATACAGATGCTTGTTTTCATAAGGGATTAAGGGAAGTTAAATGTACAGAATTTTTTTTTTTAATCAGTGAGAGTGATTTTTTCAAACAGTGAATTCATCAATAGACGCTTAAGAACTATATTTAATCTCAGTATGGGTCCTGAGGTCTGACCTTGGTGGATACTGGTTGAGTTGGCATGGTAGAGGTAAGGGCAAAGGGTGGTGGGCATGGGTTGCCATGAATTGGCACTAAGTTGGCATAAGGTTTATAAAGGGCCACAGGGAGTGGAAGACACAGGTTGGCATGGAGAGTATGAAGGCCCATGGTGGGTGGGGGCATGAGGTGGCATTTTGAGAGTTGGGGGATGAGGGTATGTGATGGGTGATGGCTATTTTTTGTTTCATTTGTTTTCATAGTCTCAACAAAGTCCCAGTGCACCAAAACTGGCCTTTTGCTCACCTCCGCATCAGGCAGCCTCTAACCTCTTTCCAGGGGTTGCCCGCCATGACTCCCATTTTCACCCTCTTGGACCTAAAATCTGACTTTCTGGGGCACTTGTCCCCGGGTCGGGTTTGTGGTGCCAGGAATTGTCCCAAATCTGTGCTCTCTCTGGCCCAGGGCTGAACATTCAGGCCATAGTGTCTAAAATTCTCACTGTGCTCCAGTCTTGTGACACCCTTTATTCTTACTTGAACGTATGTTGCCATGTAATGCAGCCTCACCTGTGTTTGTCCTGACCCTCATGATAGCATCAAATCCTATTGGTTTCTGTACATCCTTTCTTAGGTTGTTCAAGAAATGTTCAGCATCAGTCTGTATCTGCACAAAAAATAATGAGAAAAAGTGTTAGCTGTCTTGTTACCACCAGTTAATGGCACTACTGTTACTAATCTCAGTGCTCCATGACTTATAGCAAAAAATATCAATAGGGTTTTGTTAATGCACCGATTTAAAACTATAATGAACTATTGTTACACTGGGATATCAATATAGTATCTCCTTTAAATCAATAGTTTTGTATTATTATATCATGCCAATATATATTGGGAGAGCATTCTGATTAAATATTTTTTATTTTTTGTTTTTATATCTGATTAAATATTATGTTGATTGCCAGATTGTCAATGATTAATCCGCCTCCATCAACACCCTGGAGGTCACCGTTGACCAGAAACTTAATTAGACCAAGTACATAAATACTGTGGGTACAACAACAGGTCAGAAGCTGGGAATTCTGCGACAAGTAGTTGACCTCCTGACTCCACAAAGCCTTTTCACATCTAAAGACACATGTCAGGTCTGCAGTAGGATATCTTCCACTTGCCTGGATGAATACAACTCTAATAACACACAGAAATCTTGACATTAACCAGGACAAAGCAGCCAATTTGGCACCTCATCCACCACCATCACACCATGGCTGCATTGTACAGAATTTACAAGATGTACTGCCAGGGTTTCTGCAATGGCACATTTCAAATCCCTACCTCTATTGCCTAGGACAAGAGCAGCAGGTGGATGGGAACACCAACACCTGCAAGTAACCTCTCTAAGCCACACACCATCTTAACTATGAACTATATTACCATTTATTATTGCTAGGGTCAAAATCCTGGAATTTCCTCCCTAACAATGCTGTGTACCTACACCTGCAGCGGTTCGTGAAAGTTGCACATCGCTCAGTTAGGGATGGGCAATAAATGCGGGCCTTGCCAACAATGCCTATGCACATGCACAAATGAAATCTATTAGAAAGTAATGAGCAGGTTTCTGTTTAACTCTAAAATCATAAGGCATATGTGTTTCTCTCTGAATAAGTCTACAGGCATTCATGTATTCATGTTTATTTTACGGAAAGATTTGTACAAGTAAATTAGCTTAGAGAAATTCACCTGCAATAACTGCAAAGCTATTATTAACAAACTTCAATACTGTGTATCGTTTAACATTGGTATCGTCCTGGATTCTACATCTATCAGCAACTTACAGTCTATCTCATTCACAATACACCTGTTGTTGGACAAGAGGTGGAACAAGACTTGATGGATGAGGTGAATGGGAACTCAGGACAGCCAAGCATGTTAAAATGATCAAGAACACTAAGCAAAATGTTACCTGAAAATTATTGTACTTGTACACGCTGCCACCAGTAGACATTGGCACGATCCCCATGGTTGTGACATCCACATACTGGTTTGGAAACAGAAACACATCCACACAGCAGCTATTGGCCACACAGTCCTTTGCCAAGGTCTCATAAAAATGTGACTGTGGTTGAAAAAGTATCTGCAGGGATTTAAAACAAATGATCATTTAACGCGAGCAATGTTCTCTTTATTTTGAGGGCAGATCTTATGAGTGTCCATAAAATAAAGATTGCGGATAAATTGTTCTGCCAACGTAATTTAATAGAGTTCTAGGTAATAGAGAAGGAAAATTTAATAATCGTGAATAAAAAGAAGTTCTTTAAAGTTTAAAGAATACTCCATGGACAGAACTTCACCCATGTCAGGCAGGCTTGGTGGGGGTGGGAGGGGGCGGTCGGGAAGCTGACCGCTGCCCGCGATCGGGGCCAGACTGCGATTTCAAGCAGGTGGGCCAATTAAGGCCTGCCCAGTGTGAAATGCGAGCGGCAGCGCCCAGCGCTGCATGTGCGGGCGGTGGGAGGAGGGTAAGCAGGAGAGGCGCGAACTTTGCACATACGTGCGAGTGCGCACTTCGTAATATCCCTGAGGCACAGAGCTGCCTCAAGGAGATGAAGCATTGTATAAAAAAAAGAAAATAAAAATGTCATGAAACATGTCCCCTCATGTGACTCTATCACATGAGCATGGGCATGTTATTAATTGGGTTTTAAAATTCTTATTTCACTTTTATTTGCTTTAGGAAACCTCATCCTGCCCGTGGATGAGGTTTCCTAAAACGTGCAAAGGCCGTTTGGCATATTCGTCTGCCCGCTAACTGTAAGGTTGGACGGGCAGCGAAAAATTCCACTTAATTAATCATTTAATGATCTTAACAGCCCTTTTATTTGTTGGTGGGCGCGCTGCTGACTCAGGCAATGCACCCGCTGAACGAAATATCGCGCAACTGTGTGTTGATGTCGGGACGCTCGCCCGACGTAACGCAGATCATTTTATGCTCAAGCGGGTCGAGCACGCGCCCACCCACTGAGCTAAAAATTTTTCCCCATGATAAGGTTGTCTTACAGTAGACATGTTCTTTATAAAACACAACCTTATTTAAAAAGCTTGTCGTCTAAAAAAAATGAATTTGCTACAATTGGATCAGCTATAGATTCCTGTTCCATTTGAATGGTATCGCACGCTCCCATAAACGGACTACTTTTATAGGTATTGACTCACACTGTCTTCAATCTGCATGATAGCAATACCCAAAGTTGTAACCTGTCCCGTGACCTGAAATAGATCAGTGTCAGCTGTACTGAGGGAGTGCTGCACTGTCAGAGATGTCATCTTTCGGATGAGGTGTCAAACAAAAGCTCCGTCTGTCCTCTCTGGTGAATGTAAAAGATTCCAAGGTACTATTTTGGAAAAGGGCAAGAGAGTTCTCCTGGCATCCTGGCCAATCTTTAACACTCAACAGACATGCCTAAAACAGTTTAGCTCGTCATTATCACATTGCTGAATATGGGACATTGCTGTGCACGTTTCCTATATTCCAACTGTGACTACACTTCAAAATATACTTCATTGGCTGTAAAATGCTTTGGGATGTTCTGAGTTCATGAAAAGCAAATCTTTCTTTTTCTGCTACTTTCTTTCTTCTGTATGTTCCTGATAATATTGTGGGCGAGTAGCTAATAATACAGATTAGCTGATGTTTACATCTCTGGTGCATAAGTAAACTTAAAATGTAAAACTAGGTCAGCAGGAACACAAAGTGTTCTATCAACACACACTTTTCCAGCTACTGTACCTTTTCTTTGTCCGTATTCACCAGCTTCTTGTCATCTCTGTTTTTCAGTTTACCCGGCGCTTCAGCTGTCGGCAGGGATGAGTGGAATATAAATAACTTCCCAGAACATTCTGCAGCCTGTTGAAAATAAAAGTACTTAGTATACCTGACATTGAACTGTTCGTTGAAGTGTTTATTACAGAATTTTATTCACAATTTTCTCTGTTTTCCACAACTTTCATTAGATATTCCGCAAGAAATAATCCTATTTATCCAATGGTCAGCTAGTTAAGACAATTAGCAGCTGAATCATACAGAAAAGAAACAGCCCATGTTAAATCCATACTATGCTGATTTCAGCTGGCTTGGTGGTAGGAATGTTATAGTTGACCTCAGCACTACTTAAAGAGATGGGAAAAAAATTGGTCAGAGTTGTCACCTCTGTTTGTTATTCAAAGACAGAAAATGTTGTCAGCAGGTCAGGTGGCATTCTTGGACTGAGAAACAAAGTTAATGTTACAGGTTGATGACCTTCTACCACAACAGCAAAAGGTTTTAAGCAAGTACAGAGGCAGGAGAATGGGGGAGTCTAGGGAAAGGACAAAATGGAAGGTCTGTAACAGGGTGCAAGGAGGAAAGATTAAATTACAAAAGGGATGATAGTTAATCTCTCCTGCCTTCCACTCTATCACAGATCTTCCCTTTTGCTGCTTCCTTCCTTTACTTGCTTAAAGTTTGTTACATTTCTAACTTTTTCCAGTTCTGATGAACGATCATCAAAATAAAACTTTAACTGTTTCCGCTGCAAATTAGGAACTTTATGCCATTGGGGCTCCTGGAGATCAGGGTCATGGGGGTGCCACCAGATTTCATAGTGGATGATGGGATGCACACTGCTCACATTAAATTCTGCCCAATGCCATTTGGAAAGGGGAGAAAATTGGCAGGAAAACATTTTTTAATGAAAGATTCAAGTACATATTTATGGAATATTAGTTTTATCATCTTCCAGCAAGTTGCATCAAATGATCCATGCATGAGAATATGATCAAGATTAACAGTATTTTAGATGTCATAAAGTATTTCATTTTAAAGGGTTGATATCCTCTGGAATAAGTTCTTGATAGATGTGCTTCTTTAAGAAGAATCTGCAAGCTGGGGAGGGAGGAGGCATTGTGGCACATTGGATGTGGCATTCCATTGTCACTGAAACCTTGAAAGTATTTCCCAGAGTTTATCCTGAAATTTGCCATTGGATTTTTTTTCTCTGTGTCTACCCATTATAACTATCTATTTGAATTTACTGCATCCAATACTTAAATAATTTTAAAAACCATTATCATATCTCCTCTAAGACAACATTTCTACAAAATGAATAACCCAACTCTCTAAGCCTATCCTCATAACTATGAGATCTAAGTTTAGGCATAATCTTTGTTGCTTTTCTCTGTGCTCTCTCTCTAGGGCCTCAGGGCCAACACATAAAGGAATAAAGTATACAGTGATCTTGAAAATAGTGAGATTGCATTCCACTTCTGGTGTGGAATCTCATTTTCTGGATATGTAAAACAGAGAACTAGGTACAGAGGTCAGTCAGCCATATAGTGGTTTTCTTACTTCCCATCCATTAAGGTCAATGGCCAGAAAACAAGAAGCAACACAAATCAGTTGTGCTGGTCTCTGTGTCAAAATTACGATCCAACTAACTGGGATTCCACACTGGAAGCAGTTTCCTCATTTCAAGGCTTTTTTAAAAAACTTTGCTTAGGTAGGAATAGTTGAACTGTTCACATTTATTTCCTGTGCATATGCTGAAGGGTATAAATCCAGTTTAATATGTTTAAATTGTTCTTCTTATTTCCCCCACAGTTTACATCATAATACAGAGAATATACCACACAGAAAAAGTTCATTTGGCCCAACAGGTCCCCATGGTGGTAATACTCCACACAAACTTCCTTCCAGTGAGTAGACAAAAACTTGGCAGATGGAATATAAGGTGGGAAAATGTGAGGTTTTGCATTTTGGCAGGAAGAGAGGAGTTGAATATTATTTAAATGGAGAAAGACTGCAGAAAATTACAGCACAGAGGGATTTGGGAGTCCTCGTGCATGAATCCCAAAAAGCTAACATACAAGTTCAGCAGGTAATAGGGAAGGCAAATGGAATGCTGGTCTTTATTTCAAAGGGAATGGAGTATAAAAATAGGGAAGTCTTGCTAAAACTATTCAAGGCACTAGTTAGACCACACCAAGAATACTGTGAACAATTTTGGTCCCCTTATCTAAGGAAAGATATACTGGCATTGCAGGCAGTCCAGAGAAGATTCACTAGGTTGATCCTGGGTATGGAGGGATTTTCTTATGAGGAGAAGTTGAGTAGGTTGAGCCTGTATTCATTAGAGTTTAGAAGAATGAGATGCGACCTTAATGAAACATATAAGACTCTCGGGGGGCTTGACTGGGTAGATGCTGAGAGGTTGTAACCACTTATGGGAGAGTCTAAGACCAGAGGGCATAACCTCAGAGTAAGGGGTCACCCATTTAAGACAGAGGTGAGGAGGAATTTCTTCTCTCAGAGGGTAGTGAATCTGTGGGATTCATTACCGCAGAGAGCTGTAGAGGCTGGGTCGTTAAGTATATTCAAGGCTGAGATAGACAGGTTTTTAATCTGTAAGGGGATCAAAGGTTATGGGGAAAAGGCAGGAAGGTGGAGTTGAAGATTATCAGATCAGCCATGATCTCATTGAATGGCAGAGCAGACTCAATGAGCCGAATGGCCTACTTCTGCTCCTACGTCTTATGGTCATGTCTTATTCTCTCTTTTCTTTAGATTCCCTTAAATAATCTCTGAAATCTCATATCAGCTCCAAACTGTCTCATTGAAGTGGTCTTGGTAAAATTAACAAATTAGCACCTGGCCTCCCTTTGACAATTCCTTTGATGTCATGGCAATGATTGATACCTGCATATGTTATGTGAGATGCCAGGTGTACATGTTGAACATGAGTGCAGATCCTACCAGTTTGTTGCACAGAGCATGGACATCAATGAGCCACACCAGTGTGCCAGTTGTCAACAATTGTCCAGATCAGGCAGACGGGAGGCTGAAGAATTACACCACTTGCCTTGTACTAGTAGTGTGAGGCCTGAACCATTTTTGAATTTGGGCCTCAGTTGCATAAAAATAGAGGGAAAATTATTTAGTGACTGTTATGCGCATGTCCTCCAGTGATCCCTTTAATAATCACTGGTCATGCTCTAAGACCTAATACCAATGGGCAGGCCCTGTTCTTTAGATTTAAACTTACAATAGAGTCCTACCGCCAGTTTAGGACCAATTTGCATATATAAGTCAGCACCTGCATATTTTCTGTGGGAATGCTGACTCATCTCCTGTTTGAAATCTTGGCTGAAAAAATGCATTGTGCAGCCAATTTTTTTTTTAAGAAGTCATCTGTCGACCATCGTCTTCTGCAGCATTAACTAGGCGGGTGGCAGTCGAAAAATTGCCCGTAATAACTTCTGCAAAATTCACAAAGCTGTCAGCAATTGATTATGTGCGGATCTACAAATTCCAAAAAAAGGGTTAATTCTAACTTAGTAAGAAAGTGGTTGTGTTTTTTCATTTCAAATTCCAGCTGTGCATATCTGAATCCTCAGCCAAAACATGAAGAGATCTTGGCTGCTATCAATGAAAAAAAACCTAGAATTAGTGACGAACAAGAAAGTCTGTCTTTTGGGAACAAAGAAAATAGCAATTAGATCTGTCCACTTACTTAAAAGGTTATGTGGTTTGTATTTGCCTTCAGAGAGTTAGTACTGTCTACATTAACAAGGCAGTTGTGAATAATTATTACAAGTTCTTGGTATTAGGGAGTACTGGCACAATATATTCCCTTTTAATTCTGACAACAGAGGCCTTGCTTTGAAGTTAAAGACAGAACCTTAAAATGGGGCTGTTCAAGTCCAATAAACCCAGTGGGATAAACTAAAAATAAACATGCCCTTTGTTCATGTGATACTGCATTTTGAGATAAGCTGACATTCTTCGCATTTACAAAGCCGACAGAAAAAGAGTGAAGTAACTCAACATATTTGTAATTAGCAGTATCTTTTTGTTGCTACCATAATCTTCTGATATTGAATGATTGAGAGTGCAGAAACCTACTGGACTCTGCAGTGATGAAATCCAGCATAAAACAAACCTGATAAAGTTCCCATAAAACTGCAATAGTTATGGAGACCATTATTATGGGATTCATGATTTGTGTGCTTTTACAACAGTGTTTCCTCCACAAAAAAAACAGCTGTATAACAAGTGAATACTAGAGTAGAATGCTTCTACTTAGTAAGCAAAAATTAATTTTTACAGACTGATAAGACTGCTGAAACAATGATTGTGCTTTGAATTGAGTAAAAGGTAGTAAAAAGTCATATTAAGGGAAGAATGGTCTCTTACCATTATAATTATATAAATTTGTAATTTGAATTTCATTCAATGTGCACATTCTATTTTTTCTCAAAGATATATATGCAATTGATGTAGCAGGGCCAGGAAATCAAAAGCATACAATGATTTTGATTTACAATTTACATTTCTAATAATCTGCCAGATTAATCGGCATTGTCCCTCCCTGCACTGTGGATGTTGAAACTCATCGGCAGTGATTGGACTCTGGAAAGACTGGACTCTGGGAGCCGACAACGTCATAACTTATTCTGTGCCAGGCATTCTAGGCGTGACTCATTTTTATATATTGATTGATCTAATCTAGTTAGTAATATGGTACTACAATCTTCACATTCTGGATTTTTGGCCAAAATGTTTGGTGGTTTTCACCCATAATGTTAACTCCATCCACCTAGTGGAAACCAGGGGCTAGGTGGGTGGGGGTTTAGTTAAACTTGGCCAGGTGACTAACCTGCCCAGGACCCAGTCAATTTGATCTTCTCTTCTGAGCAGATGACTCAGCGCTTCCTCCCTACACTAGAACAATCCAGGGTTGTTATTGTTGCCTCCTGGGTTTTCTTCTCCATTGCAGTCTTGGTAACTGGCATGGAGATGGAGACAATTCACCATTGGTCCTGGCTCCCATGTGCCTGCCAATTTGTCACTTGTATGTAGTACATTGGGAAGGTGTAACCAGCAGTGTCCGAGGGGGGAGCGGATGGAGGTTAACTCTGGTCAGGGCAGCGAGGTTGGCAAATGGCGTGACTACTCACTACTTGCATTCTCCATCAATTTAAGGCAGGATCGGAGAGGATAATCCCACACTATAAATGGATTCTGAAGCAGCATGATCTAAGTTATGTTTAGATTAATTATTGATGTTAAACTATGACTTTGCTTTATGACTTATCTCATTGAGAAGATCTTAAACAGCATCAAATAGAAGTAAAACTAACAAGGTAGATCTTTGAGTTTAGGGTTTTTTTTGTACAAGATCAACTATGCATATTAAATATTGCCAGAAGCACAAAGAAAAACATCAAACCTTCACAGCTTCTAGACCAGCTTGGATAACTGGGGCAAAGACAGTTTCACTCTCACTGGTGTCAGCAAACATTTCGGGAATCTGGTCCAATAGGCTTTAGAAATAAAACAAGGTTAAAATTAATGCTTAGTAGTTTGATTTACATTCGTCCCCACCCCACGCTTCCCCTGTTTTGTCTTGGGTTTGGGTCTTGGTTGGTATTTCTTTAAGGTTTGCCTGTTACCCTAAGAATGTTACCATAGGCTGTTATTCGTAAAAACCATTCTTGTTTATTTACAGATCTATATATCTCGGTACACCACATGAGATTGTACTTCTGCTGCCCACCAGGTCTCAGTTACTTAATCATGTGGCATTGCATCACAGTTACATCAGTATCAGCTGCTCCTGATGTTAACCCTTTACTCTACAACCTCCACCCCACTTCAATTACATAGGTATGATCTCACTGGGGAACTTACAGTCAGTTTCAGTTAAAGGAAGAATTAGGTACACCTTGTTCTGAAAATTCAGTAGTCTTACTGCAATGTTGCCCCCCCCAGGCAGGGTTGCATAATATACCGATATTATTGTGGCACAATTCTGCCATAACTTGTTTACCTGACCCAGTGGAGCCCATATTCACTTTTGTGTAGATCTGAATGTATCTCCTTACTCAATGTTCTGGCCTCCAGTAATATACCAGATCCCAAACAAAGGATTTCAAGTGTAGGGAAACCCTGCCACAGGTTCTGCATTTGTCCTGTCCCTTTTCAAAGCAATCAGGAAATATGCAAAAAATGGCAAAGAACTCAGAGGGGCATTTGACAGACCCCCCACCACCCCCCCGCCCCCCCCACCCTCCACCAGCTTATTTGAAGGTGGGGGGGGAGGGGGACATGTAAAATAAAATGGGTGGCTAGCCCACCTCCAAGCTGTAGCCACCCCCAAGCTGTCCCCATGTTATGTTGGGCAGGTAAGGTGTCAGCTAGCCCGTCCGCCCTGAGGCCTACTGAAGCACTTGTTGCCTATTAAAGGTAACTTAAGGGTCTGTTTCCATCTCCGTCACCATAATACGGTTGGCAGGGGAAGAAGGAAGGAAAGTGGCCTGCCTGCTACTTTCCCAACTCGGGATAAAAGGCGGGAAGGAAGGGTGGGGGACAGGGGGGAGGTCCCCTGTGCCCTTTGGGGGCAACCCCCTCAAGATGGTACCCCTCCTTTGTGCTTCCCCCACCCTCTCAAACCAGGCCTCCCATGCCGCTCCACCCCTCACTGGGGTCCTGATCCCTCCCTGACCAAAGACCCTGGACTTTAAGTCTGGCACCCATGGGTGGAATTTTCCCCTCCTGCCTTTGGTTGGTTTTGTGGCAGGCAGCAGCAGAAAATGCCGTGCAAGGTCAAAAATTGGATTCCCGCTGATGGGAAATCAGTTTGGAACTTTCCCTCATCACTTTCATGGCGGATTGATGGCGGGTTGGGTTTCCTGCTGATCCATGTCAGGAACACCATTTGCATGAAATCACGAGCCCCATTCCATTCTTTCATCAAGCCAGCAGGAAATTAGACTGGTCCAAATCATGTTCAGAAATGAGTGGCGTGCAGCTGTCCGCCCTCACTTCACTTGTGACTTTGAGGTGCGGGCAACATTCAAAGCTACCTGCAGCAGCGCTGTTCTGGTATCTCAGCGATGGTGGTGTAACGCCACACTAGTGGGGATGTAGGATTGGTCTGCTCATGCTGGGTGTCTCCATACCCCAAGAAGGCACCACTGTGCAGTGGGTCTCGGGCAGGGCTGCACCCTGAAACAGAGACCAGCGTTGCGAACCTGGGGATGGGGGAGGATCATGAAGGCATGCGGGGGAGGGGAGCGGCATGGGCTATGTGGGGTTGGAAGGTGGGGGGGTGCAATGATGGCAGGAGAGGGGTGACCAAGGGTGGGGAAGCTGGAGCCCGACATGGAAGATTAGAATGCAGACACATAAGGGGGTGAATGAGAATTGAACTGCATGAATGGGAGGGGATGTACGCAGACTCTGGAATAGGAAGCTTGGGGCATTGGGGGGGGGGGGGGGGGTGGTGGTGGTGTTTTGTTAGTGTTGTACAAGAGGGATGGCTTTCACAGAGACTCAGTGAGCGGGTGGGGGTGTGGGGGAAGGGAGACTGTGTTGTGATCGGTCACAAGGCAACGGGAGAGCTCAGTGAAAAGCAGTCACAGTCTCTGGTCTGGTGCCAACAGGTCGGAGTGAGAGATTAAAGGCAGTCTTGGGTTTTTGTGCACCTCACAGTCAGGGAGAAAAAATTAAAGGCAGTCCTGGGGCTTTGCGGGCCATGCTACAGGACTACAGCACGTCGTACTCCCACTCCAAGGAGGGGCAAGGGCTGTGTGTTCAATTAGGATAAGGCACAGTTTGGTGTGCAGGGCATGTTCATAGTCGGTGGCAGTGGGCTTGTCTGGCTCGCTACTGGGCTGCAAATGGGGTGGTCATGAGTAAGGGAGGCATCTGCAGCCTGTAAATGGGGAAAACGTAATAAAGGAAGGATACTCAAAGCTCTCCTGGGAGGCTCTCCTCTGGACATGACCAAGCACACAGCCTCCACAGGGGAGGGGTGAGGTCCATATGGGACACGGGTCATCAAAAGTGATGGGTTCGGAAGAGGGCTGGAATTTCCACCACAACAACAATGGTATCCAGGATTACTGATGGACACTGGAGAATAACCCGAGGTAAGTCTACCTGCACATGGTGAGGCTCCAGGAAAATTGGAAGGACCTGAACACTGACAGGGGGAGGGTCGAGGCTGGTCTCAAAATAAAAATGAAGCACCAGCATCTTGAAAGCATGAAGTAATGGTGCAGTTTGAAATTGAAACTGGAAAAGAATGTGTACGGGAGGGGTCTGGGGCAGTGTGGTAGGAGCCCACGGCTGGACTAAGGGGTTCTTTCAGGGGTCACCTTCAAACTGCTTAGGGATGCAACATTTAAATAGAGGCAGAGCTGAGAGGAAAGAGGAAGACTTCCTTGAGAAGGTCGCATTGGAGCCAGTGCCTTTTGGTGCATTTTAGCAAGACACTGCAGGAGTCATTGGCTCCCCAATATAGTGGCTTCATTTGAACATTAACAAAGAGGAATGTGAGAATGGAAAATGCAGGTTAAGGGCGCACAACTGCTGCATGTCTTCCAGATCATCAAGGAAAGCCTCTGATGTGCTTTCTCAAATTGGCATGGATTATGGGCCAAAGGGCATCCAGTCATTGCTCATGTGCAAGTTAACCTTCATCAGTATGCCAAATCAGAGATTGCAGGAGCGCCTTTCGGAAGGTGGCACATTTCATGAATGCATTCAAACCTCTTCCAATTTCTGTCAAATTGAGATGTCAAGTATCAAGGTTGGCATCTTGGTCACCAAGCTCTGAGAGTTTGTATCAGCAAAAAGTTAGTTGTGAGGACGAAACTCTAGGGCATGACAGTGGCTGTGAGTGGGAGCTTTACTATATTTGTCCAGTATTCATTAACCTGTTGCATCTATCAGTCCACAGGGAGAAGGAGGATTGAATAATAGAGCCTAGGCTCAATGCTGCCTTCTTGATGGCAGTGATCTGATTGAGGAGGAGGAGAAGGGCACAGCGCCTCCTAGCGCAGCCTCGAGAGGAGGCCCTGCCTGGGGCCCATGGTCCAGGGGAGCCCCAACAAGAACCAGAGGATGAGAAGGTTAGACCCATCCCATGGAGGTGACTCGCACGAACAAGGGTTTACCAAAGACGTCGTTCCTATCTGGAGATGAGCGAGAAACAATGCCGCGTATATCTGTGCTTGTCAAGAGCTGCGGTGGATCATATCTGGCACATTCTGCGGGAGAATCTAACATGCCATGGACTGAGAGAACATCCCCTGCCAGTGCCCCTGAAGGTCATCGCCACACTCAATTTTTTTGCCTGCAGATTATTCCAGGGATCCACAGGGGGTCAATGCGGCATCTCAGTCCGCAACACATAAATGTATCAAGGAGGTGACAGATGCCCTCTACAGTAAGGTTTATCATTATGCAAAGTTCACACACCATGAAGCTAGCCATCCTACTAAATTTTAGTGATTTGCAGCTATTTCAGGGTTTCCTAGCATATAGGGTACGATCGATTGCACACATGTGGCTTTGAGAGCTCCATGGCAGCAGCCCCTGATGTTCATTAACAGGAATGGGTTCCACTCCCTGAATGTTCAACTGGTGTGCGATCGTCAGAAGCAGATCATGCAGATTTGTGCCAGGTACCCTGACTCATAAATCCTGAGTCACTCCCAGGTACCTCACATTTTCGAAGGGCCTCAGTGATTACAGGACTGGCTGCTTGGGAATAATGAGAACCCTCTCAAATGATGGCTCATGACACATGTGCATTATCCTCAGAGTGCCTTGGAGGAGAGATACAACACGACGCATAGCTCCACACGATCCATCATCGAGCAGATCATTGGCATCATGATGTGCTTCGGATGTTTGGACCACTCAGGTGGGGCTCTGCAGAGGGTGTCCCAGATCATCATGGTCTGTTGTGCCCTTCACGACCTGGAGATTCAAAGGAGGGATCCCTTGCCAGAGGGCGACATCAAGGAGGCTGAGAGCTCCTCAGACAATGAAGAGCAGGAAGGGCGAAAAACTGAAGAGGGAAATGAGTGTCAGCTTCCACATGAGGATGTTATCGAAGAAGCACAACATGGAAGATGTGCCCATGCCAAGCTGATAGCCACAATGTTCCAGGGGGAATAAGGTGCAGGTAACGGGACATGGCCACATTCCTCCTGTCCCTTAGTGCCATGCCAGTGCACTGACAGGCTTTTACAACCAGTAACATTGAGAGCAAATTCAGCATTCGGACTTGCACATTCAACCCTCATAATTCACCAGGCCCTAATCTTTGGAAAAATCAGCGGCGAACCCTGTATCCGTGCGCTCTGGGAAGTGAAAGTTGGCACAACAGCTCAAACGCTGCATCAAAGGACTTCATGCAGTCATCACCACCTTCATGAGAAATTTTTAGCAGACACTGAGATGCGTCCATGGTTGGAGAGAACATCATGGCTGCAGCTCTTGTGCTTTGGCACTAACAATGAAGACAGTCTTCTCAGTTTGAAAGGCAACTACAGCTAAACCTCATATTTAGCCTGCCTAACTCCATGATGTATTGTAAGGAGTTGAGGTTACGAATGCTTTTTGCAAACACTTCCAATGAGGAGTTTGTCACATCTCCCTGACATAACACAAGGGTAGAGAAACTATCATGAGTCAGCTAGACATCACATGAATGTGAGGCTAAGGGAGGTGATCACTAAGCGGGAACATGGCTCAACCCTGCAATAAGAGGGCACATAGATGTATGTGCACGACGACGCTTTTAAATGACAAGACCGTTCTCATGGATAGCAAATGTATTTACAAAGGTGTATGACATATACAGTGATTGAACACCGGAGACCCAGAAGTGATGTCAACATTCCTTAATTTTTCTAACCGTACCGCTACGCCTGGGTGTAGCCCCGACATCTGCAGCAAAGGTGGAGGCAGCCTCCTGACTGCTACGCCCTGCTGCCTGAGATGGCCTTGGTGGATGTCCTCTGGAGACCCGAGGCCTGGATGGCCCCTGCCTGATCAGGGTCTCCTGCTCAGGGGCAGATACTTCCTCGGCCTGAACAGCTGGAGCTGATGGGGTCACAGGCAGAAGGGATTTGGAGCAGCTAGACACTCTTGGAACGTCCCGTGTGGAGGACCCTGGGGTGTCTAGCTGACGCTCATCCTACCTCTGGGTGCCTGAGAACTTCTCCCTGACTCCTTGAGGAGAATGGGCACCTGAAAGGGGGGGTCAAGGTGTCCAGCACCCCTCTCACCTAGCCACTGATGAATCCCACTAATGCCTATAACAATGGAGTGCAGATCCGAGCGCAAATCCGACAGGATCTGCTGGACAAAGTTCTCTATGGCGGCTGCCACCCTTCCCATGGTGACCTTGAGGAGCCACATCGGACAGAATGCGGATGGATTCCCCATCCTTTGCTCTAGTCTGTTGACTGCCTCTCACAATTCTACCTGATTTTTCACCGCTTGTCTTTGCATCTCCAGCATGTTTGTGAAGGCCGCTTCCAGAGGCTCATCATCTGACTTGGACTCATTGGGTGGCTGCTCTCCAGCAGTCCTCCAAGTACCAGAGACTGGGCTGTCACTGCCTCTAACTGCTGCATGAACGCCTCAGTGAAATGTTTCCCAGAATGTGACACTGAGCTGGGGGAAAGAGTAGTATGCTTCCTTCCCCCCACCGACCCCTGTAAAACTCACCCCTTCTGTGACAGCCAAAATTACAGTGGAAGACCGGCTGAACTACAAAGAAATTCTGAGACCTACATGTTCAAGTCCTGGTGTCAGGTTTGAACCCATATTGTTCTGAATTAGAAGTAAGATTTGCACCAACTGAGTTGGGCTGGCACTCAGAGTGATGGATGCCTTTCCAAGAGGTGTGTAGTCATGCAAATAATCACAGTTGCTTTGTGTAGTAACTGGGAAGCAGTTTGCATGGCACTAAAATACAATAGCTGGAACAAAAAGGGCCAATTTTGTGCAATCAGGGGGTGCATTGCAGAAAGTTGCAGGTGCTAAACCAGTGATTTTCTGTCTTTTTTAAGGGGTGATAAGTCACAGGCTGTTTATCTGCAATTTTTAAAAATTCATTCATTCATTCATGGAATCGCCCTTGAGAGCTGTATACAGAGGGCATTGCAGTGGATCTGGAGCCAAATGTAGGCCTGAGGTAAGGACGGCAGATTTTCTTCCCTAAAGGACATGTGTTTTTATGACAATCATTAGACCAGTTGGTCATCTTTAATTCCAGGCATTTCATTGAATTCAAATTTCACCACCTGCAGCGGTGGGATTCGAACCCAGGTCCCCAGTGCATTACTCTGGGTGTCTGGAATATTCGTCCAGTGAAAATATTTTGCAACAGAAAGAAATGGAGATTAGCTAATCTCTTTAATTGATCAAATGATTTCCATTTTCCCTTAGAACCAAATGTGCTCATATTTATTTTAATGTATGATTAGATAACTCCAATGTTTTTGTATGCTTTTGAACTTGTTAATTTTTTTTCAAAAAGCTGATGGTTGTTTTGCCTGCCTCCCTGCTCTCCCTGTGAGTCAGTCACATTCCCCCTGGATGCATTGGATCAGCAGCTTTATAATATCATTAGGGGTGTAGCTATTTTGGTCAACAATTGGCAAATTTGAAGAAAAGATTTACAATTTAAATCCTCTGAACTACCTACTAGACTGTTACAAAGGCCCTCCTTCTCTCACAATCATACATTTTAGCACTGCTGGAAATTATGGGGTTGACAGTTCCACTCTGTAACTCTGGCAGGAACCCAACAGAACCACTCATAGCAAGGTGGGACCAGATTGTTATCTTTCTCACGCCAGTGATTTGAGAATATGGGTGACAGAGGAAAAAATGTGTGAAGCAGCCAATAAATATAGAAAAATAACCTGCACATTGTATCCATTTTTCATCTCTTAATTTTATGATGTAGATGATAAGAGGCCTTGATTTTTTTAAAAATACATGCAGATGTTAGATTTCACATTTTAGTTAATGTATTTGCCAATTTGTCTATTTGTTTAGAATGTTAAAGGGCTCAAGTTGTGTCATTTCAAAGGATTTATAGACAGTACTGATAAAACAGTAATTACAGACATTATTAGCCATTAAAAGTAACAGAATTAAAACAAAAAAAAAAAATCACTAATCGTCAAACAGTCTTTAATTCTTGATTTTGGCTATATGACTTGGCCCGATTTCAGGTAAAACAACCATCAACTTATTGAAAAAAAATTAACAAGTTCTAAAGCATACAAAAACATTGGAGTTATCCAATCATACATTAAAATAAATATGAGCACATAGTTATTTGGTTACACGGGAAAGTGGAAATTATTTGACCTATTAAAGAGATTAGCTAATCTCCATTTTTTTCTGTTGCAAAATATTTACGTAATAGACTAAAATGCTATAGCGGTTCTCCCCATCTCCTGTTGGTAACTTCTTCGGAAAATTAGCAGAACCCCTAGAGGAACAACATAATGGCTGAGAATGGTGATTTATGTAGTTTTCCCGCAGAGTTCTGCCATTCTCCAAAGTAACCACAGCAAGCCCTGCACAATTCCAGAAACAGAATACTTTTAGAAAATGAATCACAACAAGCACCATCTTGGTATTTGTTTTCCCTACAAGGAACAAATGTAGAGTCATTTCTACGAGTCAAAATACAAATTTCTAACAGAACTAAGTGGCAATTATTATTCATTTACTATTATGCTCTTGGAATAACATGATTCGTTTGTAAGTTGGAGAGCTACAGCAAAGTGTTTAACACATCCATTTTATGGCATTTTCTATTAACATTCATTTTCAACAAATAATAACACACCATGACACACAGGTAAATAAACAAAACATTGAAATAATGACAAATTCAACAAGTACAAATGATTATTACAGTTTTTTCTTACTTGTTAATAACAGGTCGAGATTCGTGGACATTGACGAGGAAGCCATCCAGAAGAGGAACAAACATCTCTCCAACATCTGACACCACCATCATCTGTGGCTGCGCAAGGCTGCTCTTCAGATTGTAGAAATGGAGAACCTTGTTGTAAGTGACAAAACCAACTCTAATGGCAGAAGTCTCTGCTTGATCTTCCCTGTAAAATGATTTTGAAGTGAAAGGGAAGATTGGTAATAGTTATTAAATAAAAAAGTCAGCTAACAACAGGATGAATTCTAGGTAGGATTATATAAGCTTTGCACTGCCATACTAAGAAGCAAATTGCAGATTAAAATTACATTGGTGTTGCCATATAGCTGGCAGACTAGAATATAAGCTAAAGAGGGAAGCTGGAAGAGCAATGCCTGCAACAACTTGAAATTATATAACAGCTTTATTGCAGTCAAATATCCCAAGGCACTTAGCTGCCGATAGTGGAAAAGGGAATAGTCCTGGCAGATTTCTGAGCTTCATTGAGAAATAGGATAAATGGCAATTTGGCCTGAAATATATATTCAAATATAAAAGAGAATAATTGCAGAGTCTGTTGAGGTTTGAAAGTTTATCAATTCTCCAAATAGTCAGAGATAATAGCAGCAGCAACAACAGTAGCTTGCAATTATGTATTGTCTTCAACAAATAAAAATGTCCTAATATGCTTCACAAAATTGTAGCAAAAGAAATGGACGACAAACCAGGGAAGGAGATATTATGAAGGGTAACGGATAGCCAGGTCACAGAAACCAGGGGCCTGGATTTTTGTTAAGGAAATGGGTAACAGGAATTGCAAAGTTCCCAACTCTGCAAACTTGCCTCTGTTAAAGAGGCCCACATTGAGATGGAGTCAGGCCCGCCGCCTCCGGAGGCAAACGTGAGATGGCAGAGGAGGCAGGTGGATGTAGAGGCTGGCAGACTCGAAGGCATTTACTGGGATATCAGCCCAGTTGTAATCATGAATGCCAGGCCCTCAAGCCCTAACCCCACCGCCCCATCATCAACCTACCCTCCCACCATAAACACCTCTACGCACCCTCATATCTCCCGTGCCCTTTCATGCCCCCTTAGCCGACCATTCATTATGAGTCTATCTGGAAAAACAGGTGATGGTCAACTATTCTTACTGCTTCTGTGGATACAGTTGCGAGATTGCCTCATTTTGAATGCTTGGCTGAGCTCCAAGAATAGATAATGCACTTTGCTCAGCAGGCAATGTTAATACAGCTTGCAGGGGAATGATAGTTTTGTGTTATTGACATCTTTAATACCTGATCTTTCTTTGAAGAGTTTTTCAATGCCTGTGTGTTTATCTACACAAGATTAAGAGGTGTGATGTGGAGGAAAGCTTTTTATCACTGATACTATGAATAGCTGAGATTCATTGATAGCTTTATGAGAAGGTAAGAGGTGCAATGTATTTAAAGGGAAGGTTGAATAACTGTTGTTTGGTTCCCAATTTGGGACTAGGGCTCCCCTGTGGTCCATGATTCCTCTGAGGTAACGTGAACCACCTCTACAAACAAAACAGGCCCAGTTCCATCAAAATTGTGGGGGAGGAGCATTTGAAATGTCCACCCCTGCAATGGGGCTGGCAAGTGCAGGAGTGCTGTGTGTAGGCTAGCTATTTGCACCCTTATCCTGAGCAGGTAATAACTGCTAGAAATGGGAATGGGGTGCAAATCTTAGAATCAAGTCCCGCCTGCCATTTGGTAGGTCTCCTGACTCAGCCTGATTCCATGAAAATTTGGGCCCAGTTTTAAGCAGGATCCTAAGAAAGTTGGAAGATGAAGAGATGGCGAGGTTAAAGAAGGGTGTTCCAGATTTTGGGGCCTAACTAACTGAAGCCACCACTTATGGGGTGAAGGGAAAGAGATTGTTATGACACAGCAATTGGTAAAGCTGAGTTATTTAAAAATCCCAGAAGGAAACATTAAACAACTGTCATAACCTACATTTTATGTGGTATGTTTGAGATGCAACTCTAAATTCAGGAATCAGACCACCAGTTCTCGAGAGGTGTTTATATAAAATTACATGAGACATTTATTAATTTGCACAAGTTAACTATATACACATGGCTACAAATTGCTACTATCATAACTTTTAACAAATTCCCAGACTAATCTCCACTAAGGCAACAGCAACCCATAGACTTTAAGCAGATACCAGGCAAAGCGTTTTCACCTTACAAATTCAACATGAGGTTCCTTTCACTTTGGTTTCTTTGCAGACACAGTGGTAGGTTTACAGGCTTTGACCTTACATTGCCTCTGCCCTGCACACACGAAACTGCTGTTGGTTATACCTAGCACATCTCATTGAATGTAAATTCTCATTGTATCACCAACCCCTTTGAACACCACCTCTTCTAACAATAGGACCCCTTTCATAGTGCCAATTTTATTAGTAATATAAACATGGCTTTGTCTCTGCTAGCTAGGTGCCAGACTTCATTCCCCTTCTTGAATGCTCTATTCAACAAAATGCAAATGCACTCTACCTCTCTTAAAATCTCAAAACTAGTATATATCAAAGCACCCAGACTAGCTGCCTTTAATCCAATTAAGACACACCCACAGACTAAACCTCTATTTTAAAAGAAAAATAATTTCCAATAACATGCATTAATAGCTTCATAACAGAGATATAAACAATATGATAGACTCAGAGTGATGAAGAATTTTGGGGAGAATTGTGTAGCCAGGTAAAACCTGGCTGGGCAATGAGGGATGTGCCTCCTCTTCACTAATTAGCACATTTGACTGTTTGTGATGCTTTACTTAATGTGGGGCAAATAACTTTCCTGGTCCTAATGCAGTTTTCTGCATTAATGTTTTCATATTCATTTTTATGATGACAGCTTAAATGTGAATTCTGTTGTGTTCAAATATTCAATCACAACACTAAAGGAAATCACAAGGAATATTGAAATTGCAGTGAAACAGAAGATTGAAAAGGTTCAAGGAAATACAAAAGAGGCTATCAGATAATGGAAAAATAAATATTAAGACCTCTTATGAGCATACAAAATTAGTTTAAACATTTGAAAGAGGGCAGGACTGTTCAGAGATATCAGAGCGAGCCTAACTGTGGTGATAAACGTGTGCAGATATATTAAGCACATATTTTATATTTGATTGTTGGTAAAAGTGAGAATCCAGGCATACTAGAGGAGGATACAGTATAACTGTTACAGTTCACTGTAGAAGAGGAATTGATTCTAAAAATAGCCACTCTCAAGGTAGATAAGTAATTGGGACCTGCTGCTGGCATGCACACTGTGGTTATTGAAGGAAGTCAAGTGACAAGAGGCTCCACCTATAATTTTTAATCCTGAAAAACACACATTGGACAATGGGAATGGAAGTAGACAATGTATCACCTTTATTCAAGAAGGAAGAGGTGGACAATCTTGCCAACTACGCCAGCTATTCTAATGTCAGTTGTAAGCAAACTCTTAAAGTGTTCATAATTCAAGGTAAAATTAGTTAGCATTTAGAAAGGCATGGGTTAATGAAGGACAGCCAATAAGGATTTATTAAAGGCAAGCTGTAATAAGAGTATTGGCACCACAATAAATACAACATCACAGGCAAACAAATGTTCAATTGATGATTTCTCAGAAGGCTTTTAATAAGGAGTCTTGCAAGAGGCTTGTTAGAAAATATTGAGTTATATAGTGTAAGAGGAAAGGTAGCAGTATGGTAGCAAGTTGCCTAACATAGCATAGGAAAGAGTTAGGATAAATGGGTCTTGGTCAGATTGGAGAAACATTGGAAGAGGTCCAATTTAATTTTTGATACCTATAGATGATTTAGGTATAGGGAATACAATGTTTCTGACAACACAAAAGTGGGAGGTTTTGAGGTCTTTAAAAAAAGCACTGGAGAAGTTGCAAAAAAGAATTACATGGGTGACAGCAAAACTGAGAGGTTCTAACCATCAGGAAAGAGTGAACAGCCTGGGCTTCTCTATAAGAGAGAAGGTTGAGGGGCCGTGTTCTAAATTATGAAGGGATTTAATTGGATAAACAGATGTTTCCGCTTGTGGGGGAGTTCAAAACTAAAGGTCATAAATGCAAGCCAGTCACTAAAATCTAAAATAAGCAATTCAGGAGAAACTTTTTTAGTTAGAGATTAGAGAGAACGTGGAACTTGCCTTAATACAACGTAGTTGAAACAAATAGCAGTTATGAATTTAAGGGGAAGCTAGGTGAGGGAGAAAGCAACAGAAGATTATGCTGACAGGGTTAGATGGAGTAAGTGGAGGCTCATGTGGAGCATAAACACCAGCGGAGACAAATTGGGTGGAATAGTCTGTTTCTGTACTGTAATTACTTTGTATTTCTATGTAATAACAATGTATAGCTAATTGGGTGTACCACAATAGCAAATGTCATCTGAGCTATGGCTGAATTTCTGTAATAAGCTTTTTCCTAATACGAGCTGAAAAACTTTCATTGAAACCAAATCATAAAATGCCACTGAAAGTGCTAGTTAACACATACATATACATAGTTGGCTGGCATAGTTAAATACAATAATTGGTAAACATATGTTGTCTTTTTTGAGTGTATCATGATTTTCAAATATGTTTTACATTCTTACCTTGGTAATTTATCCAGCAGGGTCTTAAGCTCCTCACATATTAGTTTGACACATCCACTTTTGATATTGCAATATGACACATCAATCATGAAGATGAAAGCTGGTGGATTAGGAGGCTTGCTATTCTGTAAATGAATATAAATTTGTGAACAAGAAGAAAAAAAATCAATTTTTTTATAATGAGCTGATCCCTGCACAGTCGTGTGCAGGTTGCCCTTACATATATCGACCTTGAAATTGCAGAGGGCTCTCCAGATCTCTGCTGAAGTCAATGGAGGAGGGATGTAGAATGGGTCCTACCATCAATGTTAATTAAGGAACACTGTTTCTCTTGCATCAAACACTAAGAAAACAGTTTAACTGGCCATTTGTCTCACTTGGCTTTTTCATGCAGCCTTGGCTGGGTGTAAATTGGCTTTCATGCATGTCTACATAACGACAGTGATTCAACTTAAAATTTCTACTGAAACAGTTTGGGGCATCCTGAGTATGTGATAAACCACTTTATTTTGCAAGAGCTTCCTTTCTTTAAGGTCTGGTGTTAGTTACCAGCTTATGCCCTATAGATGAAAACCTCTTCAACAACAAATCTCTTGTTGCAGTCTATTATTTTCATGTCTGGCTCCTTAATACCAGTTCCACCTGAATTGAATCTTTCAATGGGTCTGCCTTTAATTGCTGTAAATAAGTGGCATACATTTTAGTCATACATTTTCATTTATTTAGGATGTGATTTTGAAAATAGTTTACAACTTCACTTATATTTATCCTCAATAAATGATGCACCCCAAAACAAAGAGATAGGGGAGAGTTTATCCGTCGGTCAGGCTGGGCGGGAGCGGGTGGGCATGCAATCGATCGTCGCCCATGATCGGCTGCATGCTGCTATTTTACATTGGCGGGCCAATTAAGGCCCGCCCAGCACGACACACACCCAGAAGCGCTCAGTGCTACCTGTGCAGGTGGGGGGAGGAGAGAGAGCTGGGGCCTGCGTTCTTTCGCGCATGCGCGCGAAAGAGCACAGAAATCTCCCAGAGGCATGGAGCTGCCTCAGGGAGATTCATTTGATTATGAAAACTTGAAAAAAAATTTATTTTAATTATTCAGACATGTCCCCTCATGTGACAGCATCACATGAGCTGGGGCATGTCAATGAATTTTAATAAAAATTTTTACTAAAGTTATAAACCCTTCATGAAACCTCATCCCGCCCGTGGATGAGGTTCCACGAAAAATGCGAAGGCCGCCTGGGCTCTGTGCCTGCCCACCAACCTTAAGGTGGACGGGCAGCCCTGACAGCTGCTTCAATTAGGTGGTTAATGGCCTTAATAGGCCTTTGACAGTTCGGAGGGTGTGCTGCTAACTCCGGTGCGCACCCGCCGAACTGAGGATCAGGATGACACACAGTGACATCAGGACGCATGCCTGATATCACCGCATGTCACTTTATGTGTCGGGGTGCGGGGCCCACCCCCGTACGCCGACCAGAAGATTCTGCCCATAAAGGAATAACCAAATATTCAGACAACTGAATGTTCTATTGTAATCCATTTATAAAACTCCACTTAAGACTTCAGTTAATCTCTGAGATACCTTTATGTTGGATGTCTGGTAAAACTGGCGTAAAACAAAACATACTGCACTGTATCAGATACAGGATGAATAGAGTGGCAAAATAATTGGGCGGAATTTTCTGAGCCTGCTGGCGGTGGGTGTGATAGGTAGCATGCACGGAAAATATGGCAGGACCCACTTCACGACAGTGTGAAGGCAGGCAGTGATCTCCCGCTCAGCCCGCTGATGGCAGGCCATGTTTCCTGCCATCGGTCGGTGGGGAGCTAATTTTAATACATTAGCATATAATTAAAA
Source organism: Cetorhinus maximus (assembly GCF_964194155.1). Lineage (NCBI taxonomy): Eukaryota > Metazoa > Chordata > Chondrichthyes > Lamniformes > Cetorhinidae > Cetorhinus > Cetorhinus maximus. Next base: position 85,499,187 of record NC_135879.1, read on the forward strand.
GGCCATCCCCCAGGGTCTTGGAACCCCACCGTATCGTCCGTCCACGTCAGTGGGAAAGCGCGCCAACGTGTATCACAACAGCACGCAGGCGATGTGCACTTGGCGGCCTTCACTTTGGGGGAACTGAGGTGAGTGAGCAGCAGCGTTCTCCACAGCTCGCCCATTGTTTACAGGCCTCGGGGCGCCGGGGGTGGGGGAAGGAACTGATGCCTGGCCCCGCAGGCGACTGCTGATGGGTGGGAGTGTCTGGAGATAAGTGCTGTCCAGTCTCGGAGGCAACTGTTGAGGGGTGGGGGGTCTATTCAATTAAAATGCTTGTAAATTATTTTCAAATGTATTAATGTGTGCAAATCATTTTAGAAGATTATAATTTTATTTTGAACGTTGTCATAGTTGAATGTTTATCCTCTTGAATAAATATTGACTTCGTTTAGGCAGCACAATAGTGTGTTTGAATTTTAGAAGATGGCTGTCTCATTGAGGATATTTATTATAAAACTAAGACTTTACTAATTTGTTTATTATCGTAAGGCAACCAGGTCAGAATTATTTACCGCTAACATAACTAATTTTGGAAATGAATTGACATAACATCTGAAAAAGATCAAATTTTCTAATTAATAAATGATATATATATATTTAAGCATTTATTTGGCAGACAGAATTGGAAACATTTTTATCCTGATGGTCAAAGGGTAAAAATTAACCTTACACTTACATTTTGTTCCTTAACATTTTCTTACATGAACAAGAAAAATAATGCATTCCAGCTGACTACTCTGTGAAAATTGGTTTTGCATTGAGTTTTTGTTGCCGAAAGCTGCAATTCTATTTGCGTTTCCCAAGTGTCTCCACTCCTCTTTTCAGATACAGAATCATTAACTAGTGGGCCAACCTTTAAGTTACATAAGGCAACACAAACAGCATGAAGTTGAATCATCCTTCTAATGGCAGAACACAGTAGAGCCATGTGAAATGTTGGCAACATGAAAGAAAATCCGCTGTGGTGACTATATGGACTTTCCGTAATTCCTGGCAGACCACAAAATAAAACACCCTGACTATGGTGATTCATTGAATAAATTCATAGAATAGTACAGCACAGAAAGTGGCCATCAGACCATATGAGCTGGCTCTTTCAAGAAGCAAGCCAGTTAGTTCCATTCCCTTGCTTTTTCTCCATATCCCTGCAATTTTTATCTACTTCAAATATATATCCAATTCCCTTTTGACAACTATTATAAAATCTGTCTTCACCAACATATCAGGCAGTGCATTTCAAATCCTAACCATTTGTTGCATAAAAAGTATATTCCTTCAAGTTGCTTCTGGTGCACTTTCTTTATTGGCAACATTGGAAACAGTTTCTCTTTATTCACTCTATCCAACCCTTCATGATTTTGAACTGCTCTAGAGAATCTTCCTTCAGCCTTCTCTGCTCGAAGGAGAGCAACTACAGTGTCTCCTGTCAATCCATGCCTCTAGAATTCTTGATCCACGGAACTGTCCTAGTAAATCTCACCTATGCCCTCTCCAAAGCTTTCAAGCCCTTCCTAAAGTGTGATGCCCAGAATTCAACGCAATACACCATGGGGGTCCAAACTGCTGATTTTTTTTATATATATATATATATATATACTTATATATAGGATTAGCATCCGAGGATGTTCTGGAAAGTTAAGAGCGTAAATTGTAAAGGTACTAGCTATAACTTTTTAATCCATCTTAAATACAGGAGTTGTGCCAAAGGGCTGGAGAATTGTAAATGTTGTGCCCTTGTTCAAAAAAAGAGCGTAAGGATAACCTCAGCAACTACAGGCCAGTCAGTTTAACCTTGATGGCAAGCAAAGTTTTTAGAAGCAATAATCTAAGGCAAAATTAACAGTCATTAAGACAAGGGTGGATTAATTATGGAAAGCCAGCCTGGATATGTTAAAGGCTGATCATGTTTAACTAATTTGATTGAGTTTTTTGATGCGGGCAATGCATTTGATGTGGTGTATTGGACTTCCAAAATACATTTGATAACGTGCTACATGATAGGCTTGTCAGCAAAGTTGACTCATAGGATAAATAGGATAGTGGCAATATAGATACAACACTGGCTGAGTGACAGGAAACAAAGGGCAAGATTTTCCAGCCCTGCCCGCTGCTTGGATCGTCCAGTAGCGCCTAAAATCAATGGACTTTTGGCTGGGCCGCCGAATCTCCCACCGTGCATCCCGCCATGACGGGGCCGGAAAGTCCTGGTAAACAATTGTTTTTTCAACTAGAGGAAGGTATTCAATGGTGTTCCCCAGGTGCTGGTATTAGGACTGTTTTTCTTGATCTATTTTATTGACTTAGACTTGGGTATACAGGGCACAATTTAAACATTTGAAGATGACTTCAAAACCTGAAAGTATTGTGAACTGTAATTGTGAACTGTGAGGAGGACAGTACTAGACTTCAAGAGGACATTAGCTGGTGGAATGGGCGGACAGGTGGTAGAAGAAATTTAATGCAGAGAAATGCGAGCGATATATTTTTGTAGGAAGAACAAGGAGAGGTAATATAAACTAAGGGGTAAAATTCTAAGGGGGATGTAAGAACAGAAATGACCTAGGGGTATATGTGAACAAATCATTGAAGGTGGAGGGGCAGGTTGAGAAAATGGTCAAAAAGGCATACGGGATCCTGGACTTTATAAACTGAGGCATAGAGTTCAAAAGTAAGGGAGTAATGATGAACCTGTATAAAACACTGCCTCAACTGGAGTATTGTGTCCAATTCTAAAAAGCGTAACATAAGAAGGATGTGAAGACTTTAGAGGAGGCTCAGAAAGTTTTTACAAGAATGGTTCCAGGTTTGAGGGACTTTAGTTATGGCAATAGATTGGAGAAGCTGGGATTGTTTTCCTCAGAGAAGATTTGATAGAAGCATTTAAAATATGAGAGGGTCTGGACAGAGTAGATAGAGAAAAACTGTTCTCTTTGGAGCAGCATGTTGTGGGGGGTGCTAGTCAAGAACCATGGGACACAGATTTAAGGTGAGTGGCAAAGGAACCAAAGACAATATGAAAAACATTTTTTTACGCAATAAGTGGCTCCAATCTGCAATGCACTGACTGAGAGGGTGGTGGAGGGAGATTCAACTGTGACTTTCAAAAGAGATAAGCACCTGAAGATAAAAATAAAATGCAGCATTACAGATAAAGGGCAGAGGAGCCTAGCTAAACTGCTCTTGCAGAGTCGGCACAGACGCCACAGGGAGAATGGTTTCCTTCTGTGTTCAAAATATTCTTTGATTCTAGCTGCTGCTTGAATTTTTTCTGGTCGTTGCAACAATTCTACATGGTTTCGGTGCTTTCCATAGTTGTTTCAAGTTGCAAAGGTTTACTGGCAAGAATGTGGCAGGCGCTGAAGGATTTTCTGCTGACTTCAAAGCTTCAACACAAACCAGTTGCTTCTGGAATGAGTGCACTGGTAGCTTTCCTCCTGGGATTGAGCAAAACTGGGAGATGAGCGCAGTCAGACAGAGCAGGACAAGATCTAGAAGAGAGAGGAGGAGGGGGGAGAAGGGCATTCAGCAGAAGAAATTCTCTTCTCTGTAACTCAGCGATGACTAATGTTCCAGGCATCTGTGTTTCAGTAAGGAAGTCCACACTGTCAACTGCTGCAACTGCAACACCAACCTTAGAGCAGGGGAAGGACTACATTACTGTGAATGTGACTGTGGCAATGAGCTCTTATACATCCGGCTCCTTCCAGGCTGGAGCTGGAGATATTTGGAACATCACACTTTGCCGTCTATTGTTACATAAGGGAGGCCATTAAGGCTCTCTAATCAAAGAAAGATAACGTTAGCTGTGATTCAGTTGGTAGCACTCCTACCTCTGAGCCACAAATTTTTGGTTCAAGTCCCACTCCATGGCTTAAGCACAAAAATCAAGTGCAATGCTGAGGCAGTGCTGCACTGTTAGAGATGCCATCTTTCGCATGCAATGTTAAACCCAGGCTCCATCTGCCTGCTCAGGTGGATGTAAAAGATCCCATGACACTATTTCGAAGAAGGGCAGGGGAGTTATCCTTGCCAATGTTTATCCCTGAATTGACTCCACAAAAAACAGATCTTCTGGTCATTATCACATTGCTGTTTCTGGGAGCTTGCTGTGTGCAAATTGGTTGCAATGTTTCCTACATTACAACACTAACTACACTTGAAGGCCCAGCTTTAGACTGCTGTCGGCTGTGCTATCTGATCATGGGCATTAGCAGTCTGGGCTGACTGGCTGACAGGCAATAGTAAGGGAATGGCAGAGCTGGGAAGACAAATGTTTTCATCATTAAGAGCCATAGCAGGTTAATGCTCCATGGAGCCATTGCCACTCTCCCATGGGTAGTGCCTCAGCAATCCTAATGATCTGTTGGAGGAGAGACTGCTGCCATGCATGACATCCGGTATGTCCCTTTGAGCATTAGAATCTGCAGCCATGATGTAACTGTCTGAAATTGCACAAAAGCAGTCTGAGTTTGCATAGCAGCTAGTTGACTATGCACAACTTCAGTAAGAAGCCCACTGACATGCTCAAACCTTTGGTGGAAACTGCTTATGCTGTAATGAAAGCTGAGACACTGGCCATCATTCTGCATCATGGTGGGCCCACAAGTGTGTTGATCAAGTTGGTCACCAGTTCCATGCTGGCAAGGATGAGCTCCAAGCTCTGCGCAAAGCCCTGTGCCAAGTTGATGCCAGAATCCTCCATGCTCCTTGACATTGACCGCAGGCTTTCTGGCAGGCTTATGTGCAACCTCACCCTTCAATGAGCTGGCGCATGCGTTAAACTGCCTTGACGATAGCACACTGGTGTCCGGAGTCTCAACACATGCTGATCTGGCCTCTATGCTATCTTTTAAGATAGGGGTTCTCAATCACTGCTTCATGGCCCTCCCACAGTTCAGAAGACGGTCTTTACGGGCCTGTCAAAAGCAACTAGAAAATGTGTAGAAAAAATACAACTTTTACTAATTAACTTCTAACTACCCAGAAGAAGCATTTATATTTGTCTGAGTGAATTTTCCTAATCATGGTCACTGCATTCTGAAGGTAATTCACTCTGTGAAGTGTTTCAAAACATCTATACAACGTGAAAAGACATTTAATGACATTAAAGATGTTTACGTCACAACACGAGTTCAATCAGGTGGAAAATGTCATGGTGACGAATCAGCACTGACAGAGGGATCTGAAGGTATTAGCAATGAGGGTGTCAATCATCTCACAATTTCCTGGAGCTGGCTCTGCCTCATGGTGACAGGCTAGTGTGAGGGGGAGCTCAGTTAAGCCTAAATGAGTTCAACTCTAACAGCACACAAGAGTCCCAACACCATCCAGGACAAAGCAGCCTGCTTAAATGTTCACTCTCTCCACTATTGATGCACTGTGGTAGCAGTGCATCCCATATGCAAGATACACTACAGTAACCCACTTAGGCTCTATCAGCACATTCCAAAACCGTAAACTCGACCACCTCGAAGGGCAAGGGCAGCAAGTGCATGGGAACACCACCACCTGCAAGTTTCCCTCCAAGCCACACACCATCCTGACTTGGAAATATATCGCCGTTCCTTCACTGTTGCTGGGTCAAAATCCTGGAACTCCCTCCCTAGCAGCACTGTGGGTGTACCTACACCAAATGGATTTCAGCGATTCAAGAAGACAGGTCATCATCACCCTCTCAAAGGCAATTAGGAATGAGCAACAAATGCTGGCCTAGCCAATGATGCTCACGTCCCTTGATGGAAAAAAAAGTGTGGGGTGAGGAGCAAAGTTCAAACATTCTGGTCAGTAAAAGTTATAGCCATATTATGAAACGTTGCTTTATTGTTAGTATTGTGTCATTGAAGGCATTTTTTAAAATGCACTTTATTTTGGGAGGAAAGCCAGGTGATGTTAGCTCATTTGAGAATTGTTGTCTAGCAGCAGAAGCAAGTTTCACGTTAGGAAAGCAAAACAAAAGTAATACATATATGTATTTAATTGCAAAACTAATTTCTATACAGGAAAAATAGGCAAGGTAGTCCATGGATTTTTTGTAACATGAGGGGGTCTCGAAAGCAGTAAGATTGAGAACCATTGCTCTGAGATATCCCGCAGTGTCAGGATTAGAGCTGGTGGCTGAGATTGTGAAATCAAGTGATGGTGTGCATATATATGAACACTCTCTCCTTGATCTTCCTCTGCTGCTTGGCCACTTTTTGGCTACTTAAAGGAACAGGCAAAAGGATAAGATTGTGATGACGGGAGGCGGGGTGGGGGGGAGGGAAAGGGGATGGAAGGAAGAGTTGCATGTTTATGCCATTTGCACCTTGCAAGTCTTGAATGTCAGAAGGGATTGTGGGATGAGGGAGAAGTGGAATGTGAGAAGGAAGATGAGGAATGAGGACACTGTTATCTTCAATGAATTCAGCCCCACTGTTGGTCACAATCTCAGCAGTGACCCTTCCAATAATGGGCTGCACCGTCTCCTCCATCAGAAGTAGAGCATGCTGGTGCACCTCTCCCATCTGTTTCACTCATCTTGCCTTTGGTTGTGCACCACCTTCTCCTGCAAGAGAGAGGAAAGTGTGTGGTGCAATATATTTGGGTGATGAAGGTGTCAAGGTTAAATAACTTGCAGTGTTCTTAAGCTGCAAGCTGTGGGTGTGAAGCTTGCAAAGGTCTAGGTATGTGAGGATGGGGTGAAACATATGTATGTTTAGTATGAGTCCTGATTCATAGAAATTGTTGGTAGATGACTGATGGGAGTGGTAGTTGAGTGGTGGCTAAGAGTAGTGGTGCTGGTGATGGGATATGAGATTTGAAGATGTCTTCACTGACCTTCACCACTCATGTTAGGTCATTAACTTCTTGTGGTACTGCATCCAGATCATTGGGGCTACAATCCTGGTATTGACCCCTGCAGCTATCTGCTCCCACTGCCTTTTCACCATCAGCAGAATTTTACACTTGGTGGGGTACCCATCCCTTGATGTAAAGGTTGGTGGCGAGCCTGCCTCCACTTGACTAGCTCGCCCTGCAGCCTTTTAATGGCCATCGATGTTTTAATTGGCTTGAGGTGGGACTTCTGCCTCCTTCCGAGGAAGACCCACCTCTGGGAGGTGCTGGCCAATCAGAGGGAATGGTGGACTGCTGGGACAGCAGGCAGTCCTGAAGAGGAGATGCCGATGAAGTTCGACCTTAAAGTTAAGTCCAGGGTCTTCCTGGGGCCAGGAGGCAGGCCCTAGCAAGCGGGTTGGGGGGCTGGATAGTTAGGGTGGCGGGGGATGAGGATTGTGCAGGTGAATATGATGAAGGAGGAGAGTTACCTTGGGGGGGGGGGGGTCCTCCAATGGACACAGGGTTCCCATAAAGGAGGCACCCTGCCACCAATCTGCCAAGTGCCCCCATCATGGGTAAAATCCCAGCAGTGGTGGGAGGAGGCACTTTGGCCACACAAGGGCCTCAAATAGTCCAAGGATGAGCAGGCTGACTGACACCTCCCCCGCCAGTGGTAAAATTGCAGCGGGGCTGAGCAGGTGTGGCAAGAGGGTGGGCATGGCGTCGTTGCCATGGCACCCAATTTTATGTACACCACAGCCTCTCATCCCACCCCCAGGGCATCGGAAAATTCCAGCCGATGTGTCTTAGGGCCTCCTTCCTCCTTTGTGGATGCAGGATGCCTCAAGTCCTTTCTACCACCTCCACCAAGATCACCAGCGTAGCATCAGAAAATTTGGGTGCCCACTCTTTTCCACATTCAACCATTCTTCTCTATTTTGCTGGCTACCTTCAACTAACTGTCAGGAAGATATAATAATTTTCATAATGTTATTGGAATTTATTGTGAAGTAGAATAATAGTGGGGTCTGTGTCAATGATCTGTGTGTGTGTGTGTGTGTGTGTGTGTGTGAGAGACTTAATTGGATTAAAGACAGCTGGTCTGAGGGCTTTGATGTATCATGAAGAGAAGCTAGGTTTGAAATGCTAAATAGGTAGACATGGGTGAAGTTTCAGAATGTGAAGTGTAAAGGAAATGTTTGCATTTTTAGATAAACCCTGAATAATTTGAATTTCAAGAGGTGTTGAAATGTTATACTTAGCCAGAAGAAGCCAAACAGTGTGTTTATTTTTCCCAAAGCTTACTGATAAAGTGAGTACTATGAAATATCTTTATTATTAGAAAAGTAGAGTTGAAAAGACGTATTGGGAGAATGAGGTTTACATTAAAAAGGGAGAAACCTGTATAAAGGAGATAAGACATAAGACCATAAGACATAGGAGCAGAAATTAGGCCATTTGGCCCATCGAGTCTGCTCCGCCATTCAATCATGGCTGATAAGTTTCTCAACCCCATTCTCCCGCCTTCTCCCCGTAACCTTTGATCCCCTTACCAATCAAGAACCTATCTATCTCGGTCTTAAATACACTCAATGACCTGGCCTCCACAGCCTTCTGTGGCAATGAATTCCATTGATTCACCACTCTCTGGCTAAAGAAGTTTCTCCTCATCTCTGTTCTAAAAGGTCTTCCCTTTACTCTGCTGTGCCCTCGGGTCCTAGCCTCTCCTACTAATGGAAACATCTTCCCCACGTCCACTCTATCCAGGCCTTTCAGTATTCTCTAAGTTTCAATCAGATCCCCCCTCATCCTTCTAAACTCCATCGAGTATAGACCCAGAGTTCTCAAATGTTCCCCATATGTTAAGCCTTTCATTCCTGGGATCATTCTCATGAACCTCTCCAGGGCCAGCATATCCTTCCTGAGATACGGGGCCCAAAATTGCTCACAATATTCTAAATGTGGTCTGACCAGAGCCTTATAAAGCCTCAGCAGTACATCCCTGCTTTTATATTCTAGTCCTCTCGAAATAAATGCCAACATTGCATTTGCCTTCCTAACTACCGACTCAACCTGCAAGTTAACCTTAAGAGAATCCTGGACTAGGACTCCCAAGTCCCTTTGCACTCCAGATTTCTGAATTCTCTCCCCATTTAGAAAATAGTCTATGCCTCTATTCTTCCTACCAAAGTGCATGACCTCACACTTCCCCACGTTGTATTCCATCTACCACTTCTTTGCCCATTCTCCTAACCTGTCCAAATCCTTCTGCAGCCTCCCCGCCTCCTCAATACTACCTGTCCCTCCACCTATCTTTGTATCATCTGCAAACTTAGCCAGGATGCCCTCAGTTCCTTCATCTAGATTGTTAATGTATAAAGTGAAAAGTTGTGGTCCCAACACTGACCCCTGCGGAACTCCACCAGTCACCAGCCGCCATCCTGAGAAGGACACCCTTATCCCCACTTTCTGCCTCCTACCAGACAGCCAATCTTCTATCCATGTTAGTATCTTGCCTCTAACACCGTGGGCTCTTATCTTACTGAGCAGCCTCCTGTGCGGCACCTTGTCAAAGGCCTTCTGAAAGTCCAAGTAGATAACATCCATTGGTTCTCCTTTGTCTAACCTACTCGTTACCTCCTCAAAGAATTCTAACAGATTTGTCAGGCATGACCTCCCCTTGATGAAACCATGCTGACTTTGCCCGATTTTACCACGCACTTCCAAGTATTCTGAAATCTCATCCTTAATAATGGACTCTAAAATCTTACCAACGACCGAGGTCAGGCTAATCGGCCTGTAATTTCCCGTCTTTTGCCTCACTCCCTTCTTAAACAGGGGGGTTACATTAGCGATTTTCCAGTCCTCTGGGACCCTCCCTGACTCCAGAGATGAGGTTGTGTGCGACAGAGGGAATTCTAAGAACTAACAAATGTAAAATGCCTCCAGCCTCTAAGCCTCAAGATGCTGTCTACAAGGAACTGAAGCTGAGAAAAACTCACTTTGAATTCAACTGTGAGCTTTGTCTGGGTCTGTTCAAACTTGTGTGTTTTACTGTTGCCTTAACAGAGATGTAAATGGGAGTCAGATTAACTAGGGGAACTGAGTTATCATAGTAATAATTTGTAAACCTGTGTATGTGCCTAAAATCATTTTTTTTTATTAATAAGGACTAATTTAGTTTTGTAAACCATGTCCACATTCTCCCTTTTAGGTTCACCAGCAGGTGTTCGCTCTCCAGACGCTGAAGGGCCACCCATGACACAGGAGGATAACCATGCTCCCCAAGCCCCTGCGCGCATTTGCATTTTTTGAATTGAGCATTCAAGAAGTGGGGTGAAAACTGATGCCTTTCTAGCAGCTACCAGGCAATGTGTTTATATTACTAATAAAATTGGTGCTATGAAAGGGATTTCATTGTTAAAATGTAAAGTTCAAAGGGGCTGGTGAGACGATGAAAATTTGAATTCAATCAGTGGTCATAGGTATAACTTCACTAGTTTTCAGGTGTGCAGGCAGAGGCAATGTAAGATCAAGAGGCAGCTGTAAGCCTCCAACTGGTCCAACTGGCTCCACAGTGAAAAGAACCTCATTTTGAATTTGTAAGGTGAAAATGCTTTGCCTGGTGTTTGGTTAAATCTATGGGTTGCTGTTGCCTTAATGGAGATTAGTTTGAGAATTTAAAAGTTATGATAGTAGTAATTTGTAGCCATGTGTACATATATGTTAACATGTGTAAATTTATAAAATGTTTCATTTAGTTTAATGTAAAACCTGAAGAACCAGTGGTTCAATTCCTGAGTTTAGAGTCACATCTCAAACATAACACTTAAAATTATTGGTTATGATAATCCTGTGGGATTTTTAAAAATAGCTCCACTTTACCAACTGCATCGGTCATAGCAGGAGGTTCAGAGCGACCTCACGTTGGCACACGAGCTGCCTGTTGTCTCTGCAGGCTCCTCTCAGGGCGCTTACATTGACGGCAGGAGCTCCCCCACCCCTCTGTTAGTGACCGTGGCATCTGATGAGGCTGCGGCGACTGGGGAGATGCCAGCTGTGGCACTGGCCACTCCCTCCCAGGCGGGGCCAGTATGGGCTCCACTGGCCAGAAGACGACCGTCAAGGTCATCAAGGCCAACAGGACAGCAGAGTCAGCAGGCTGTCTCCAATGCCGGTGCCAGCGATGGGGGAGCACCTAGACGTACCATCCATAAATGTAAATTTAAAGCACCCTAAGCACGAGAGGGACTGGTCACGGGTGATCTTTTGTTCCCCCATTTTGTTTTTCTTTTTTTTTTAATGGTGTGACTACCAGCACCGGTTTTTTTCTGTTCATGACTATGTTAGTTCTAACTAAAAATTAAATTTGCTTTTGTGTTTTTGGCTTGAGTATGCTTCACTTATTTTGTAGTTGCACGTTAGACCAGAATGTAATGCTGGACGTGGGTGGCTCGAACCTTTATTGCACAGGCACTGAGTGTGTCTTGGGGGCCAAGGAAAGGGTCACTTCTGCGATCCATGATGGAGGTGGCAGCCTTGGAATGAGGTGGTAGCTCTTATTTGGCAGCCTAGCTGCAGGAGCATTGGATCAAGGCGTCCCTGGTGTCCCTGCCTCCCTGGAGGTTACCGAGGTCTGGCCCCATACCTTCAGCATTCTCCTTACTGGGATCCTCGACTCAATACTGGGCTCATCATCTGTGGCCTGTGCAGCTGCGTCAAGATCCTCTTCCTCCAGTGGGCCCCCCTCTTGCCAGTGCCAGATTGTGCAGAGCGCAGCATTCAACCACTATCAGTGACACCCACTCTGGGAGGGGTATTGTAGTGCTCCCCCTGAATGGTCCAGGCATTGGAAGCGGATATTGAGCAGACCTATGGTCCTCTCTATCACTGCCATTGTGGAGCCATGGCTCCTGTTGTATTGCTGCTCAGCTGGGATAGCCCTTGTCACCCAGCAGCCATCCATCCAGTCGGGCTGGAGCGACACCTGGGAGTGTCTGAGGATGTACACATCATGGAAGCTGCCAGGGTACCTTGCACAGCCTTGCAGAATCTGCATCCTGTGGTCACACACTATCTTCACATTCACAGGAATCTCTTCCTGTTGACGAAGGCACCCAGCTGACCCGCTGATGCCTTGATGGCCACGCATGTGCAGTCAATTGCACCCTGGAGGAACATGGAGGAACCCAGCAATCACTGCAAAGCTTCTGACTTGCTCGGCCTGGCTGGCCTCGTCCACACATAAATGAAGGAAAGTCAATATCCACCTGAACAGAACTTCTGTCACCGGCTTGACGCAACTGTGGACAACTGATTGGGACACTTCACAAAGATCCCCCACTGAGCCCTGGAAAGAGCTGGAGGCATAGAAGTTGAGGGCCACTTTGACCTACAGAGCCACTGGCATGGGGTGTCCACCCACACAGTTGGAGCTGATCTCAAGCCCGAGCATCTGGCAAATGGAGGTCACGGTCTATCTTGAGAAGCGAAGCCTCCTTCGGCATTGCACCTCAGACATATTGAGGTGGCTGCATCGTTGTCTGTAAACCCTGGCAGCAGGATTATGGCATCTTCTGCAGTCCTTTCTGCCTTGGACTACCTGCTGGCCCTTGTGCCTGTGCCTCTCCTCCCAGAGGTCCCTCCCCTGGAAGTTGCATTGGGACACCTGGCCTCCTCTCCCTTCTGCCCCTTTCTTCCTCCTCAGAGGAGGTGCCTCTAGTGGAGACCACAATCCCCATTACCAGGGTAAGGGAAGGTTGTCTGATACTTGGAAGGGTCCACATTGTCCAAATCCTCAGGGGCCTGGAAGACACCAATGAGTCCAGGAATGAAGCCTGGAAGTGCTAAGAATGAAACGCCCAATCAGAGAATAAGCTGTCAAGTCTCAATAAGGCACCAGCAGCAAGCTATCTCCAAAACTCTTCATCATTCACACTGACAATGCTGCTGACCTTTCTTAACTCACCCGTGGATGAGGTTTTGCAAATTGTGGCCTGCCCGTTTTGCCTGTGCAACGAGTGAAAACTTGCACGGGCAATGTTAAATCGCCGTCAATTGGGTTGTCAAGGGCCTTAACTGGCCTGTTAATTAATGGTGGGCATGCCTCCAACTCCCACACATGCCAACCGAGCAAAATATCGCACATCATTTTACACTCGAATGGGTCGGGCGCGCGCCCGCCTGTTCAGCGAAAAACTCTGTCCCATGTGTTTTACTATTGCCTTAGCAGAGGTGTAACTGGGAGTTAGATTAACTAGGGGAGCTAGGAATTATCATAGAAGAAATTTGTATGCTTATGTATGTGCTTAAAATCATTTTTTTAATTAATAAAGGTCAATTTAGTTTTGTAAGGAACCTATACGATTCGGTGGTCTCATTACTACTGAATTCAAGGCACGTATCTCGAAATAAATACAAATTGTAAAATAGTTGCGGCAGTTGTTTCAAGTTTCCTTCTGGGGTTTGAACAGCTCAGCATTTACCATCCACTATGCCATAACACTCACAAAGGACTTCTAGACTTGCTCCAACCACAACGCACCTCCCTTTTAAGAGGTACAGGCTAACTTTAAGCAATGCAGGTTAACTTTAAGTAGTGCTGGGCACTAACGATATCTAGTCCTCTGCTGATGCATGCAGCCAATCAACAGCATTGTCAGTGCGTACAGGCTGCATATAAAAATGGGGCAGAATTTTACGTTCCGCGGGTGAGCGCAAGACTGACCTGAATGGGTGTAAAATTGTGTGAGATGACATCAGGCGAGCATCCCGTTGTCATGCGCGGTATTTTGTAGGCGGGCACCAGCAATAGTCGGAAGGGTGCCCACTGACAATTAAGTGAGCAATTAAGCCCATTAAAGCCACAACTGTCAGTGGTTTTTTTGTGGCCCGTTGAACCTTACAGTTGGCGGACGGGCGAATCAGCAAGGTGGCCTCTACATTTTTGATGAAACCTCATCCAAGGTTGGGACAAGAACATAAGAAGTAGGAACAGAAGTACACCATTGGATCCCGCGAGCCTGCTCCGCTATTCAATGAGATCATGGCTGATCTTCTTGTGTTTCAATTTCCACATTCCCATCTACCCCGATAACCTTTGGTTCCCTTGCCTAACAAGAATCGATCTAACTCTGCCTTAAAAATATTCAATGACCCCGCCTCCACCGCCTTCTGAGGCAGAGTTCCAAAGTCACACAACCCTCAGAGAAAAAAAATCCTGCTCATCTCTGTCCGAAGAGGGAGACCCCTAATTTTAAAACAGTGTCCCCTAGTTCTGGACTCACCCACAAGAGGGACCATCCTTTTGAGTCCACCTTGTCAAGGCCATTCAGGGTCTATATACTTCAACTGAATCACCCCTCAGTCTTCTGAACTCGAGTGGAAACAAGCCTAGCTTGTCCAACCTTTCCTCAAAAGACAACCCACTCATTCCAGGTATCAATCTAGTAAACCTCCTCTGAACTGCCTCCACTGCATTTACACACTTCTTTAAATAAGGAGACCAAAACTGCACACAGTATTTGAGATGTGGTCTTACCAATGCCCTGTACAACTGAAGCATAACATCCTTACTTTTATGTTCAATCCCCTCTCATAATAGTAAAGGATAGCATTCCATTAGCCTTCTTAATTATTTGCTGCATACTAACTTTTTGTGACTCATGTACTAGAACACCTAGATCCCTCTGCACCTCAGAATTATGCAGCTGTTCTCCATTTAAGTAATACTCTGCTTTTTTTGTTCTTCCTGCCAAAGTGAACAACTTCATTTTCCCACACTAAATTCCGCTTGCCAGATCTTTGCCCACTCACTCAACCTATCCATATCTATATGAGGCAACCTCCTCATGTACTCTTCACAACATTCTTTCCCACCTATCTTTGTGTCATTTGTAAATTTAGCTACCATGTCTTCACTCCCCTCATCTAAGTCATTGATATAAATCGTAAAAAGGACCCAGCACAGACCCCTGTGGGACGTCACTCGTCACACCCTGCCAATTCAAAAAAGACTTATTTATGCATACTCCCTGCTTTCTGCCAGCCGGCCAATCTCTATCCATGCTAATATGTTACTCCCTACACCATGCGCTTTTATTTTCCATAATAAGCTTTGATGGGCACCTTGGGTGCCTTATCAAATGCCTTCTGGAAATCCAAGTACATCTACAGGCTCCCCTTTATCCACTGAGCATGTTACTCCTTCAAAAAACTCCAATAAATTGGTTAAACATGATTTTCCTTTCATAAAGCCATGCTGACTCTTCCCGATTGCCTTGAGCTGTTCTAAGTGCCCAGCTATAAACTCCTTAATGATCGATTCTAATGATTTCCCCATGACAGACGTCAAGCTAACTGGCCTATAGTTTCCTGTTTTCTGCCTCCTTCACTTCTTGAATAGAGGGTTTATATTGCCTTGAGCTCTAAGGGCCCAGCTATAGCCTCCTTGATCGATTCTAACAACATCCCCATGATAAGCGTCAAGCTTTTGCTGTTTTCTGCCTCCCTCCCTTCTTGAATAGAGGGGTTATATTTGCTACTTTCGAGTCTGATGGAACCTTTCCAGAATCTAGTGAATTTTGGAAAATTAACACCAGCGCATTGACTACCTCATTAGCCACCTCTTTTAAGACCCTAGGATGTAGTCCATTGGGACCCGGAGACTTGCCAGCCTGCAGCTCCATCAATTTGCTCAGTACCGTTTCCCTAGTGATTTCAATTTCACCAAATTCCTCTCTCCCTTTCACCTCCTGATTTGCAGCTATTACTGGAATGTTTTTTGCATCCTCTATAGTGAGTACAGAAGCAAAATATTTGTTCATTTCTTCCACAGTTTCCTTATTATCTACTATTAACTCCCCACTGTCACTCTCCAGAGGACCAACACTCGCTTTACTTACTCTTATCCTTTTTAAATACCTGTAGAATCTCTGCTATTTGTTTTTACATTTCTAGCTAGCTTCCTCTCATACTCTAATTTCTTTCTCCTGAGGGAGAATTTTCTCCCCGTCGAGAGGGTTGGGCAGGAGCGGGCATGGGCGATCGGCTGGGAGCCATCATTTTACATGGGCGGGCCAATTAAGGCCCGCCCAGGGTGACTTGCACCCGGAAGCACTGGGTGCTCCCTGTGCGGGCGGGGGGAATAGGCTGAGTCGGGGCCTGCGCTCTTTTGCGTACATATGCGCGAAAAAGCGCAGAAATCTCCCTGAGGCAAAGAGCTGCCTCAGGAAGATTAGTTTAAGTTCCAAAAAATTTAATAAAGGAAAAATAAAAATTTTAAAAACATGCCCCCTCATGTGAAACTGTCACATGAGCTGGGACATGTCTATTCATTTTATTAAAAATTTTTACAAGACTTTAAAAACCTTCATGAAACCTCATCCCACCCATGGATGAAGTTCCATGAAAAATAGGAAGGCCACCTAGGTTCTTCGCCTGTCCACCAAACTTAAGGTTGGATGGGCAGCTTAGTTTATTGTTTTAATTGATAGTTAACTGGCTTTAATAGACCTTTGACGGTTCAGCGGGCACGCAGCCGACTTGGGTATGCGCCCGCCGAACTGAAAATATGAATGATGCGCGGTGACATCAGTACGCACACCCAGCATCACTGCGTGTCATTTTACGCTTCGGTGAGTGGGCTCCACCCCTGCTTGCTGAGCCAAAGATTCTCCCCCGGGTCAACCTGGTCTGCCGTTCTTTATATTTTGGCCACTCATCTTTGTAGAGTTGTATGGTTTTTCCTTAAGTTTGGTGCTTTCCTTAACTTCTTTAGTTAACCACAGATGATGGGTCCTCCCCTTAGAATTCTTCTGCATTATAGGAATGTACTTATTCTGAATACTCTGAAATAGCCTCTTAAATGTCTGCTACTGCTTCTCTATTGATCTATCCTCTAGCCTAGTTCCCCAGTTCACTTCAGCTAGCTCACCTTTCATCCCCACGTAGTTGCCCTTATTTAAGTTTAAGATACTAGTCTTATGCCCACTCTTCTCCCTTTAAAGCTGAATGTAAAATTCAATCATATTGTGATCACTGCTACCTAGGGGTGCCTTTACCCTGAGGTCATTAATTAATCCTGTCACCTTACACGATACCAACTCTAATATAACCTGATCTCTGGTTGGTTCCAGAACATGCTGCTCTAAGAAACTATCTGGAAAGTATTCTAAGAACATCTCATCCAGGCTATTACTGCCAATCTGATTTTTACAGTTTATATGTAGATTAAAATCACCGATGATTATTGCCACCCCTTTATCACAAGCATACGATATTTTATCTTGAATACTTTGTCCTACACTATGGCTACTGTTAGGGGCCCTGTAGACCACTCCCACTAATGACTTTTTCTCCTACTATTCCTCATCTCCACCCAAACCGATTCTACATCCTGATCTCCTAAACCAAGGTCATCTCTACCTAATGCACCAACTCCCTCTTTGATTAACAGTGCTAGCCCTCCACCTTTACCTAGCTTCCTATTCTTCTTGAATGTCATGTACCTCTCAATATTAAGGACCCAATCTTTGTTGTCCTGCAGCCGCATCTCTGTAATTGCTATCAGATCATATTTATTTACTTCAATGTGGGCCATCAATTCAATTACTTTGTTATGAATGCTACACGCATTTAGTTAGAGAGCTTTCAGTTTTGTATTTTTGTTACCTTTGTAATATCCAGGGCAGAATTTTGCCGTCGGCATGCGGGGGCGATCGCAACATGCGGACACATTAAATAATATGCGATGACGTCGGGCTTGTGTCCCGATGTCATCGCGCGTCACCTCAATGTTTCGCTTGGCGCACTTGCGCCAGATGCTGCGCACCTGCCGGACTGTCAATGGCCTATTAAGGCCATTAAAGAAGAGGATTATCAAAGGATACAGTGGGATATAGATCAGTTGGAGACTTGGGCAGAGAAATGGCAGATGGAGTTTAATCTGGTCAAATGCGAGGTAATGCATTTTGGAAGGTCTAATACAGGTAGGAATTATATAGTAAATGGCAGAACCCTTAAGTGCATCGACGGGCAGAGGGATCTGGGTGTACAGGTCCACAGGTCACTGAAAGTGGCAACGCAGGTGGATAAGGTAGTCAGGAAGGCATATGGCATGCTTGCCTTCGTCGGCAGGGGCATTGAGTATAAAAGCTGGGAAGTCATGCTGCAGCTGTATAGAAACTTGGTTAGGCCACACTTGGAATATTGCGTGCAATTCTGGTTGCCACATTACCAGAAGGATATGGAGTCGTTGGAGAGGGTGCAGAGGAGGTTTACCAGGATGCTGCCTGGTCTGGAGGTTATTAGCTATGAGGAGAGGTTGCAGAAACTCAGATTGTTCTCACTAGAGCGACGGAGATTGAGGGGCGACTTGATAGAAGTTTACAAAATTATGAGTGGCATGGACAGAGTAGATAGTCAGAAGCTTTTTCCCAGGGTGGAAGAGTCAATTACTAGGGGACATAGATTTAAGGTGAGAGGAGAAAACTTTAGAGGAGATGTGCGGGGCAAGTTTTTTACGCAGAGGGTAGTGAGTGTCTGGAATTCGCTACCAGAGGAAGTGGTGGAAGCAGGTACGATAGTGGTGCTTAAGAGACAGCTTGACAAATACATGAATAGGATGGGAATAGAGGGATACGGACCCCGGAAGTACAAAATGTTTTAGTTTGAATATGGCAGGCTTGGAGGGCCGAAGGGCCTGTTCCTGTGCTGTACTTTTCTTTGTTCTTTGTTCTAAATAAGTCATTAAACTTGTTAAGAACACTGTCCCTCCAACCTTAAGGTTGGTGAGCAGGTGAGGAGCCCAAGCGGCCTTCGCGTTTTTTAGGAAACCTCATCCACAGGCGGGATGAGGTTTCCTGAAGCTTTCATAAAATAAATAAATAATTTTTCTTAACTTCACAAACATGTCCCAGCTCATGTGACACTGTCACATGAGGGGACGTGTTTAAATGCATTTTTACTTTATTTATTAAAAAGTTTTCTACTCTATTCAATCTCCCGGAGGCAGCTCCATGCCTCAGGGAGATTGCTGCGCTCTTCCATGCGCATGTGCGAAAGAGCGCAGGCCCCGGCTCTGTCTCTTCCCCCCGCCCGCACAGGTAGCGCTGAGCGCTACTGGCCGCATGTTACGCTGGGCGGGCCTTAATTGGCCCACCTGGTTAAAATGGCGGTGTGCAGCTGATTGCGGGTGGCAATCGGCTCCGTGCCCAACCCTGCCTGCTCCCGCCCAGCTCGCCCGCCATAGGAAAAATTCTCCCCTTGGTCTTGACTGTTGGTGTATTCTTAGGTGTTTCTCTCTGTCCCTTGCTGCCATTCTTTGAACCTCATTTCTCATTTACTATTTTGCTCTCCTATCTTGACTCTACACCTTGAATTACTACCTCTACCCAAGCTTGATCCCTCACCCCTCTTGTTTAGTTTAAAGCGGGGACTAAATCTCCATCAGAAAATAAGATAAAAAGAAATATCTGGGGACAGCATTTTTATGAGGTATGCTTTCAGGTGCTTGATTGTGCTGCATGGGCATTTTTTGCAGCTTTTTTGTGCTTTATTTTATTATTTGCAGGTCTGCAGCTTCCTGAGGGAGCTGTCAGCCTTCAGGGAGCTCTCGTGAAGCGCTCACCCGCGCCCGCGGTGACATAGTTGCCTGCCCTCTTCCCGCCCCACCCCGGCAGTGCTGAGCTTTTCAGCATGCATTTGATGCTGGCTGGCCGTTAATTGTCCAGTCAGCGTGAAATCGAATCTGGGGTCCAATCGCGGTCGGGGGCATTTTCCTGACCACTCTCAGGCCCGCCGAATGCGCGTGCCCGACAAGGGAAAACTTCAGGCCCATGACAATGAGCAGGCAGCACTAAGATGCTGAGTTTCCTGTCAGGGTAATTGTGCATCGTGATCCCTGCATCAATTTTCAGGAGCTATCCAACTTAGCCCTAAAATATTTAACAGAAAAATAAGGACATTTATGTTTTAATAATGCTAACATGCTTACAATTACGATAAATTTGCCTTAATTAGTGGATACATACTTCAACATATCATTGTTGTACCATTAAATATTTTGTAACTTAGAATGAGCCGACAGTTACTACTGTTGGATTCAGCAGAAATGAAGTATTATCTGTAAACATTTGAATTCATTTTACTTAGCACACATAGCCCAAAGAAGAACATGTTTACTAATTTACAAATGGAACTCCTTGAAGTAGGAAAGAGTTAAACATGTCTGAGGCTCGCTTGAAATGAGTAAAAAAAAGACAGTTGTGAAATAGATAATTGAAATAAAACATTATTTATTCTTGCAATTTCTTGGGATGATGGAGAGCAGCAGGGGAGTAAAGATGCCTCAATGTTGGCTGAGCTTTTGATCAGTTTTGTGACATGCACTTAGCGAACTCTGTGGGGGTGGTGGAGGTGGTGGGGGGGAAGCCAAGCCAAGGAAATTAAACTTCCATTGTCTCTTCATAATAACTCAGTGCAAGAAAGACATCAAGCCAAAATAAATCCATAATTAAGAGCATAGCAATTTACATCCAATGCGTGTTCCCAAAAAAATCTTGCTTAATGTGAAAATCAGGAAATGCTGGTTAAGAACTGCATATGCTCAGTTTAGTAACAGGAACACTACCAAACAACTAAGGCCAATGAATGATGCCAAAAGTAAGTAATTAGGTTTAACAACTGGTAGGAGGGAATCAAACCACAACTATCATGTATATAATCTTATTATGTATAGTTGCTCATTAATCACTAGAAACCTTTTAATCCTTGCTCAAAAAATATATTTGAAGCGTTTTTTCTCTTTATTCATCCATGATACCAGAAAAATCTATATTAATTGGAACTGAAATATGTAGGAATATTCAGAAAAGCAGTAGGATATTCAACCCTTCGGCCTGCCCCGCATTCAGTTAAATCATGACTGATCTGAACTTATTCATGTCAACTGCAGAAAATAATACTTTCAGTCTGGAATAATAATAGCCCCAGAAGATGCTGCTGATTAATTATTTGGAAAAAAATGATTTGAACATATTGGCTAAAAGTGGGTGTCATGCTGCAGAGGGTTATCAATGTAGGAAGATGGCTCACATACCAGAAATACTTACCTTGCAGTAATCTAAAGTAGCCATAAATTCATAGGACCCAAGAGACAACTCTGGCTTGTCATAGTGATCCAGCCTTCTACCAATGTGGTCCAAATGTTGAAAGTAGAACGGAGGGACTGAAGAGATAAAAAAAATATCCAAAACAATATTAAAAATATCTTCAAAAAAAAGCACATAAAGAACAAGAGATTGACATTTATCTGTCAGATTGCACTTGCGCTTTAACAACATGCTTCTTCTGCATCGAAAAATTAAATTTTCTGTGAATTTATAATAACACAGACAAAGAAAATACGCAAAGGTGAATAGCAGTTGTTGACATACAATTGTGTTGGTTAATTTATGAGCCCAATGAGCTGACTTTATTGCAAAGTCAACCCACTTTATTAGATATTGTTAGAATTTGGTGGCTCTGATATTTCCAATCCTTTGAGATCCATGTTTGACAGGTTTTATAGACTCCCTCAATGCCCCTCCAAAAAAATTTGCCTACCCTAGCTAGCCTGACTGAAACTTGACTCATGTTACATAAGATATGGTTGACCCTTTTTGCCCTTAAGGCATCCCACGAACAAATATGAAAAAACAAACCCACTTCAGGAGGTAGTTTTGCCTTCTGGCTGTGGGGTCAGTGGCAAAGATAAAGCTCTGCAGCTACTGGCAGCAATGACATTGGGTCTGCCTATTTGATTCTGGAAATGGGACTCAAGAAATAAAAAAGTTGTGAATGCAACTTTATAGTAACTGTGCAGTGTTGACAGCAGATTCATCATTAAGGGAACCAACTCTCAAACAGAATGCTTTAATTGATATTAATATGGCACTACACTAACAGCCCACTGAATTTTTGACAACACTAAACAGTGATGTAATTGAGCAACAATTTTATATCTGGCTGGATATCACAGCCTCCTGCTGTGCGTGTTTTTGGTGGCGGGGGTGCTGCACGTAAAATGTGTCTGCTGGCTAGCTCACCATCTTCCTGCCCACCCCCAAAAATCACAAGATGAGTGGGTGCCGAAATCGGCAGCCCACCCACCACATTTAAATGAATAATTAAAGGTCAATTACGTTTGTTGGCAAGCTTATTGACTGGGGTAATACACTGCTCATGTCATAATACAGTTGGTATGGAGGCGGGGGTGGGGGGAGGGGGGGGGGTGGCAGGTGGGAGTGGGCGGGCCATTGTTTTGTGGCCTAGGTGAAAAACGGTGGGAAGGGGTACACCTCATTCAGCAGGAGGGGGAGGGGGATGTCCTGTTTCATCAGGGATAAACCACCCCCCACAACATGACATTCCCCCTTCCTTCCTCACTGCCTGCCCTCCAAAAGATGCACTCCACACCTACTCTCCCCCATCCCAGGGCTCCTAGATCCCTGCCCATCCTAAAAGCCCAAGACTCATCTTTCTGTGGCAGCCATCGCTCTCCTTCGTGCTCCTTCTTGCATGTGCCCACTACTGAGCTCTAGAGCTGCCGGCCAATCTGATTGGCAGACAACTCTTGAGGGTGGGTCTTCCTCCCCACTGAGGGGCAGCAGCTCCACTCTCATCTAGTTTAACCCACTCCCGGTGTGTTATAGTTGCGGGGCGGGCCACTTCCCGATGTGTCAGCCAACTTTCCTTCTGGGGACAGGGGGAAGCAAGCAGTCCACCCGGATGCAGCACACCATTTCTGACACAAGTCTCCTGCCTTGCACTGCAGATTAGTATATCACCGGGTAGGGTTATTCCAATCTTCATACTCAACCATTCAGTCTGAAGCAATTGAAACTTTACTATTCAAATGGGTGCTTCTTTTGGGTTTTTTGGAAAAGAAACCTGAATGCATGGTGAGACCTGTCATTTGGGATAGCTCCTGCTTTTAAAATACTTTACTGCTGGTAACTAACCAGATAGACACTGATGGACTGGCAATTCTTGCAGTTCACAAATGCTACTGAATTGTTCACAAGGGTGTAATCAATAACCCTCTGGAGCTTTAAAAATTCTAGCAAGCTAAATATATTGCAGTGTTCTATCATTCTGCTGTTGCTTTTTCACACAATAGGCTGGAGCACAGAAAGTTATAGGAAGATTTGATAGATGTTCATGAAATACTTAAGAGTTTAGTTGGAGTGAATTGTTAACGACTATTTCCTCTAGTTGAGGAGTTAGTCACCAATCTAAAAATATTACTGAGAAAGTGAGGAGAGGTTTTAGGAGAAATTTCTTCATGCAGTATATTTCTGGACCTTTGCAAGGAGTAATCTGGGTAGAAACCAATGAAATTGTAATGGAAAATTGGTCAACAATTTGAATCAAAGAGACAAAGGGAAAGATTGGGGCAATGGAATTAGCAATGGATTCCTCCAGCAAAAGCCAGTACAAATTTAATGGGTGGAATGGCTTCCCGCTATGTTGAAAATCTCTACAGTTACTTAGTGAGAGAAACCATGATGTACAGCATGTGAAGAATTGTAGAACAATGTAGCACAGAATGGTAGAACACAAATTTGGATCCATGTTGAGAGTTTCTGCTGTTAGCTATGTTATCATGCAGGGGCCATAAGAAGGAAAGAAAAGTTGGAGGGCTTGTCATATTATCATTCATCTGGTAATAGTACCCAAAGAACAGGTCTCCAGACTGTTTTCTTAATGAGGAAAGGTATTTGGCATATAGGCAAAAGAGAAAATAAGAATTAAAGAATAATTATAAAGGTTAAAAATAAGTTGCAAAACAAGAATGAAAACTAGAAACAGGCAGAATTATGAATAAAGATGTAGCATAATTAGGAATATGGAGAGGGTACTGAAACTGGGAGAGAAATATCAAAATAATCTGAGTTGGCAGATATCAGTAAGAATGAGAACTGCATTGAGGAAGAAATTGCAGAAAAGTGAGGTAGTTAAATGCCATGTGAAGGAAATCTAGACAGTTGCTACCAGGTGGCAAAAGAATGGTTGGAATAACACTACAAAATATTCAATCCACCTCAGTGATACATTGAAGCTTCTTTTGTGAATTTTGTGATGTTTATAGTGTATATGCACATATATACATAGCTATAAGGTGCAAGACTGCATTCCACCACACAGTGACACAACATTCCCTACCAGAAAATTTTGACATCATTTTGCAGTCAACAGTGTTCAACAGGCATCTTATTGGCTCATACGTGGTAATCTGCATTCAAAGTGATCATTTAGCCATCATTTGCCATCCCAAGTAATCAAATAGTGATTAACTGATATCATTAGTGATCAGCTGACATCAAGTAAAACCATACAAAACTCAAACAATATCATTTGTGATCATTTAGCATCATTTAATTGCTTTTGAAATGCTCAGAAGCATTCAACTGACATCAAAAGTGACCATAGGGTTTGTTTGTGATGAAAAATTCTAAGTTATAACAATGAAGACAAAATTTGACTAAGGTTCAGACATCCGCTGACATCAACAATATTGTGCCAAGGCTTTTTCTAAATCCCAGTTGTATGTTATGCATGTATTGCGTAGATTGTTTAAAATAAGGTCAGTGCACAAATCAGTAGTGGCGATGCAAACATACTTCCCTTTTCCCCTGCACTTGCAATTTTAAGAACTCCTTTCCAATGACGAAAGTTTTGTCCCATCTCGTCCATACCAATCAGACCCCTCCACACCAGCTAAGAAGCCTTGACCAATCACGTACCCAAGGCAGTAGCCCACTGGACTCCTAGCAAAGACATTTCACATCCTTCTTTTTCAGAATGATACTGGTCCCATTGAGTCTAACATACATGTAGCATAAGCTTTATAGGCATAATTGATGCTTATCGAGGGGACTCACATTCAACTTTGGTATTTTTTTTCCAAAATTATCATGGTGGGATGGATATCAAGCCAGTTAATACCTCGACTGTTAAGAAGTAAAACGATGGTATATTGTGTAAAGTCATTTTCCCAATTCCTGTATATGAGTGACCATACGTTTGCACATAGCTGATAATACCTCATTCCATTTCACACAGAAAAAAAATGCCTGGAAATAAAATAGTAATGCACTTGGAGTTAATTTACAACTATATGTTCCATGTTTTTTAGTTTTTCATTAGAAGTAGATTGGTTCAGCATTCAAAAATATCCCAAAAAAGCTCTGGAAAGTTCAATCTTGAGGATGACAAATCAATCCCTGCAAATGGTTCTGTAAAGCTGCTCCTCCCATCACAGGCTGTTTCTCTCCTTCACTTACTGCTGATAGGCTCACTAGTAAGATTATCAGCAGCAAACACAGAGAGAAATAGCCCCCCAAATGGAAGAGCACCGAACAGTTGGAAGGGTAGTGGTGGTGATGCGCAAGGCCCAAGGACTGGAGTAGCAGCGGTGAGTGAGGCCTGAGAATCTCAGCAGCAAGGTTTGAGGATCAGGACAGTGGCAGAGAGTGTGGACCAGAGCAGCGGCGGTGAGCGTGGACCGGAGCCGCGGCAGTGAGTGTGGACTGGAGCAGCGGCGGTGAGCGTGGACCGGAGCAGCGGCGGTGAGCGTGGACCGGAGCAGCGGCGGTGAGCGTGGACCGGAGCCGCGGCGGTGAGCGTGGACCGGAGCCGCGGCGGTGAGCGTGGATCGGAGCAGCGGCGGTCAGCGTGGACCGGAGCAGCGGCGGTGAGTGTGGACCGGAGCAGCGGCGGTGAGCGTGGACCGGAGCCGCGGCAGTGAGTGTGGACCAGAGCAGCGACAGTGAGCGTGGACCGGAGCAGCGGCGGTGAGCGTGGACCGAAGCAGCGGCGGTGAGCGTAGACCGGAGCCGCGGCAGTGAGTGTGGACTGGAGCAGTGGCGGTGAGCGTGGACCGGAGCAACAGCGGTGAGCGTGGACCAGAGCAGTGGCAATGAGCGTGGACCGGAGCAGCGGCAATGAGCGTGGACCGGAGCAGTGGCGGTGAGCATGGACCGCAGCAACGGCGGTGAGCTTGGACCAGAGCAGCGGCGGTGAGCTTGGACCAGAGCAGCGGCGGTGAGCGTAGACCGGAGCAGCGGCAATGAGCGTGGACCGGAGCAGCGGCGGTGGGCGTGGACCGGAGCAGCGGCGGTGAGCATGTACCGGAGCAGCGGCGGTGAGCATGGACTGGAGCAGTGGCGGTGAGCGTAGACCGGAGCAGCGGTGGTGAGCGTGGACCGCAGCCGCGGCGGTGAGCGTGGACTGGAGCAGTGGCGGTGAGCATGGACTGGAGCAGTGGCGGTGAGCGTGGACCGGAGCAGCGGCGGTGAGCTTGGACCGGAGCAGCGGCGGTGAGCATGGATCAGAGCAGCGGAGGTGAGCGTGGACCGGAGCAGCGGCAATGAGCTTGGACCGGAGCAGTGGCAGTAAGCGTGGACCGGAGCAGCGGCGGTGAGCATGGACTGGATCAGCAGCGGTGAGTGTGGACCGGAGCAGCGGCGGTGAGCATAGACTGAGGAGTGGAGAATCGGTGGTGAAAGAGGCTGCTGGGTTGTGCGGGAAGCAAAGCCAGGAATGGGAAGCGAGGCCGGTGTGGGGAGGGGAAAGGAAGTGAGGCCAGGGAGAAACAAGGCTGGGGGGAAGGCGAGGCCAGGAGAGGCGAAGCTAGGCGGAAGGCGACGCTGGGCAGGAAGGGCTGCAAAGTGGGAGAGTGGCTGCGAGGCTAATGAATGCTTTTGATCATTAATTAATGGTTTTGAGTGCAAATGATTGCTTTTGAACAGTAATGATCGCTTCCACAAATTTACCAAAGCTCAAAAGCTTCTGAGCACTTTGATGACTTCTGAGCAACCAAAAGTGATCAAAAAAATTCATGATGATTTTGAAGATGGCAATTGAGCACTTCTGATGGCAAATGATGACTGTTTCTGCCATAAAATTTGTTCCAAATTACACCTTTTTTGTCAAATGATGTTACTGAATGCTTTGAGCACATTTGAATGCAAAATTATGTCAAAATTTTGTGGTAGAGTGATCTGATTGAGTTTGGCAGAACTGCATATGCACCGTAAGATTTTGACTAACCCACAGTTTTTGGAAGTTTACAGTAAAGCTTCACTGCCCAAATAAAATTATAAGTTATGCTTCCTATTCTGCAAGATCCATAAAGATGCAACCTAGTGGCTGAATGGGCATTCCTGTCAGGTTCAGGTGGGTGTCCAATTTCAAATTTCTCCAGGTCTCAGCATGAAGGTTTGTTGTTTAGCCTGGCCCCCTTGATACACTATGCACCAAACCTGACCCACAATAAAACCAAGGCCACAGCAATGAGTTGGAAATTTGATGAGCATATGCCATGAGACTCGAATGTCTACAATCCAATATGTATGTTAGTGGAGTAATAGCCATCATGCAGCTAGGTTTTGTTGGAAGCTGGTTCTGTGGGCTCATCTTCACAAGTAACAGTACTTCCAGTTTTTAATTGTGTACAGAAAGTGAGCTCTGCTCAGCATGGGTAGCATGTGCAGCCATAAAAGAGGTGTATGGTTGTATGTGTGTAGTCCCATCAAATGTCACAGTGCAGTTTACACTCTGCTTTTCTAAATAACATAGGGGGCAGGATTTTTATCTTGTCGGTTGGGCCACGAAACCGACCGCTGCCCGCAATTTCACGCTGGCTGGCCAATTAACGGCCAGCCTGTGTGAAATGTGGACTGAAACACTCAACGCTGCCTGGGTTGGAGTGGGAGGAGGATGAGCGCAGAAGCCAGCGCATGCGCGCAGGGGCGCTCACTGAAGGCACAGAGCTGCCTCAGAGAGTTGAAGATTTTTAACATGAAAAGTAAAGACTGGAAAAATAAAGAAACCATGTTCCCGCGGGGCCATGTTAAAAATGAGTTTTAAAAGCTTTATTTTAATCAATTGTCGGAACCTCCTCCCGGCTGTGGATGAGGATTTGCAAAAAATGCAAAGGCCGCTTGGCCCATTCACCCGCCCGCCAACCGTGGCAGCGAAAAATTCAATTCAATTAATTGATTAAGGGCCTTAATAGGCCTCTTAATTGTCGGCGGACATGCTGCCGCCTCTCGCGCGCACCCACTGACTGTAACATCACGAGTGCGCGATGACATCGCACAATATTTTTCTCCTGTTTGGGTTGGGCGTGCTACCGCCCGACGAGGGAAAAATTCTGCCCAGGGAGGTGCCAGCTGGCCTTAAGTTACCAGATTTTCTACCTCTTGGTCCTCTAGATGATGGAGACTGTGCTCATCCTTTGCCCCAAATCCTCCTATGGGGGGAGGGTGCCATAGAGACACAAAGAGCAAAGCCTTCCTTTCCTGGGCTTCTTGGGAAAGAACCTGCAACATCGCATCAACGTGGGAAGTTGTTCTATGACATTCTGCAGCCATCTGGACTTGCTCCATCAATATTTTATGGTCAGCCTGAAATATGGAGGTGTTTAAATTCCATGGAGTCCCAATGGTCTTGCAATAATCTTTGCAAGAGATTGGCAAAATCCCCTCCAACCTGTAATTTTTTTTCACGGGACGTGGGTGTCTCTGGCTAGGCCAGCATTGTTATTGTACACCCCTAATTGCCCTCGAGAAGGTGTTGGTGAGCTGCCTTCTTAAACCACTGCAGTCCATGTGGTGTAGGTACACCCACAGTGCTGTTGGGAAGGGAGTCCCAGGATTTTGACCCAGCAAAAGTGAAGGAACGGTGATATATTTCCAAGTCAGGATGGTCTGTGGCTTGGAGGGGAACTTACAGGTGGGGCTGAATTTTCCCCCGTCGGGGGGGTTTTGCTGGGGTGGGCGGGAGCAAGCGTGAACCTGATCAGCGACCCCGATCAGGTCTGCGCCGCCATTTTACGTGGGCGGGTCAATTAAGGCCCATCCAGCATGACGTGTACCCGGAAGCGCTGAGCGCTCCCAGTGCAGGCAGAGGAGATTCCTTGAGTACAGACCTGTACTCAATCTCCCGGAGGCACCTCTGTGCCTCAGGGAGATCAGTTTGATATTTGAAAATTTAAATAAAGGAAAAAAAACTTTTAAAACATGTCCCCTTATGTGACAGTGTCACATGAGCTGGGACAAGTCAATGAATTTTTTAAATAATTTTTATTGAATTTTAAGACACTTCATGAAACCTCATCCCGCCCTTGGATGAAGTTTCATGAAAAATGCGTAGGCCGCCTGGGCTCTTTAACCTTAAGGTTGGACGGGCAACTCATTTAACTGTTTTAATTAGTTTTTAACAGGCCTTAATAGGCCTTTGACAGTTCGGCAGGCACGCAGCCGACTCCGAACTTAAAATCTAATTGACGCGCGGTGACGTCGGGACGCCCAACCGATGTCACCGTGCATCATTTTACGAGTCGGCGAGCGGGCCCCGCTCCCGCTCGCCGACCAGAAAATTCTTCCCATGGTGTTCTCATGTATCTGCTGCCCCTGTCCTTCTAGATGGTAGAGGTAGGGAAAGTGCTGTTGAAGGAGCCTCAATGGCATTAGAGCTATTAAATAGCCGCTTCAGCCATTTAAGAGCTGCAGCTTCACACAAGTTTCCAATATCCATTTACACAAAGCTCCCACAAGCTGGCAATTTGTTATAAGGCAGCCAGCTTGTTCAAAGTTGGGAGTTCCTGGGAAACTGACAAACACAAAGCTTACTGTGCACCAGTTCTACCTCCCCAGCACCAAAACTGAAAAATTTACCAGGCTAGATATTTCACCAGGGTGTTCCAAAAACCAACCCCCCCGCCCCCCTGAGAATTGCACGCAGCTGATTAAGAGGAGCTTTCTACAATAGCAGCTTAAACACAAATCAAATATTCTCATTCATAAATGGATAGTGATTTTATAGAAAATAAAACTCATACTAATCCTATTTCAGCAGATCCATTAAAAACAGTCATTAACTATGGTTGTATCACAACATCAACCACAATAATCCTCTGCATCCTGACCCCCATGACATTGTACTTCATATCCAATGATTTTAAAAGCATACCAGTAGTTTCACTGATTACCACAGATGGAACAATGCATTTGCCCTAGAATTTGTGGGGAGGCAGCAGGAAGAAAGATTTTAAGATCCTGTGTTAACAAGCTTACTTTATAAGGAAAAGGGTTATTATGATCCAACTGAATAAAATCCAACTTAAGTAAAATGTTCCAGTCAAACAGTTCTGGCAACACACTAGGAAAATAACCAATCACTTAATCCCAGCTTGCACACTCTGCTGATCTTTCTTTGAACAAATATGGTTTGATTTCTTCTAAGGGAATGCAGTAACGTTAGTGGAGAAATTGACGGGCAATTTAGCTATCAAATCAAACAAGGCAACTTAATGAAGTCAGTTCCATGTACCTGATCAGTTTGTGTAAAATAACCCAAGCAATTTCTTTTCAAGAACATACAACTTAAAATTAGTTTCTAAATATACCAGAAAATAAGTTTCATGGTAAGCTTTTAGAATGCAAGCCTTAGCCTCTAGGGATACACAAACCAATTGAATCTTTTAGAAAAGTAACAGATCCCCTGTAGTGTTACACATGGAAAGTCGAATGGAGCAATATTTAATTAGGGTTGAAGCATTAAACCATGCAATTACAGTATTTTATCCTATTACTAAAGAAGAACTGTTCCTTTTAAGGACACAAAGTCAAATTGCTGTTAAGTAAATGCAGGGTGAAGTTTGTCAGAATTTAACGCCAACATTTTAAGTGGTCCTCCAGGCCCCACAGTACTCCTGAGGCCCCCTCACCGCTCTCGATGACCCCAATCCTGTTCTCTTCATCATTTCTTATTACTTACCTGAAGATCATTGTTGATGAGGCAGCCAGCCAAATGGATCCTGGCCAAACTGGCGATCTGCTTCTGGACGCCCAAATTGACATTCGCAGCTTGCTGGAAATATTCTAATGAGGCCCAAGGCTGCATTTCAGGTGCCACTCCCAATGCACCAACTACTCTGCACCCGAAAATGAACTGAGACAAGTTTTTAGGCCACATACTCTACAATAATGCCTTTGAGAGGTGCACAAAACCGTCGTCGAAAGCAAGTTACATTTCCCCTATTTAAGAGGGAATGAAATCTATCTGTTGTATTAGAGGTGTCACTGTCTGAACTGATTGATGTTTTGTAAGGTTTGTGATGTCAAAAGGCAATAAAATGAAATAGTAACCTTCATTGACACAATTGCAGAATCCACACTGGTACCGCCGTCCGCCTTCAATGAACTGCATCAATGGACACATGTAGGCTTTACACCTGTTACAGCGAATGGGCCCACTCTCTCCATGGCTTACAACGCAGAGCGGTGCCTGTTAAAATGAAAAGCATTAATAAATTGGAAATATTTAAATCAAACAGGTATGATTACAGACAAGATTTCTTCTGACATCTTTGTGTGGTTTAATAAGCAACCTATTCTTTATAAATGGTTTACCATTTCATAACACATGGTGTACAGAGGAAATATTCCCCTATATGAACAGACTTTTTTTCTTCAGATTGTAAATCAAACTATTAGTAGTAGGACTAAGCATTTTTATTAGCAGTTCTCATATCACATTAAAAGACAGGCATCCAGACTTTAAAATATTTGGTATTCAGATTTATATTACAATTTAAAACAGATGGGATGACAGATGAGATTTATAACAAAACAATTCAATGTGTGTACAAACTATTCCTATGTCTGTGCCATTTCTTTCATTTGTTTAGCAATCTTTTGCTTTCTTCTTCTGATGCCATTGACTCTTTGCTGATGTATGGTTCTATGAGCCATGGTTACCCTCCAGTACTCTGATCTGGTCATTTATGTGTAACGATGGGCAGTAAATGTAGGACTATTCACCTGCACAGGGCATCACAGCTGAGCCAATGCTGTCCTCACCCATTCATCTGCAGCAGAGCTTCCTGAATAATGATCATCAGTGAATCCTGAGCTGAATTTCCACTCCTTCATCAAGTGACACAGGCTAATTGTAGTGTCCTTATTGCTGAGATTGGTCAGTTTAACAACGTGGATCAAGCAGGGAGTCTATGCAATCTCAGTATCTTTTACAAATTGCTAATAAGTGTATATTATAAATTAATTGACAGTTATACATAAAAAATATATTATATATATATGTAAATATTCTCAACGATGGAGCATCAACCCTCAGGGGTAGAAAATTACAAAGATTCACAGCCCTCTGAGGGAAGGAATTTCTCCTCATCTCAGTCCTAAATAATTGACCCCTTATCCTGAGACTGTGCCATGTTCTGGATTTCCCCAGTAAGGGGAAACAGCCTCTCAGTGTACACCCTGTCAACCCGTTCAGAATAGTGTTTGTTTCAATACGATCACCTTACATTCTTCTAAACTCGAGAAAGTACAGGCCCAATTTACTCGGCTTCTCATCTTATGACAACCTTCTCATCCAGGAACCAAGCTTGTGATATTTACTGGACAATATTAGAATCACGAGAAACTGTTGATTTGTGCGTGTCAATCATTGCATCACACTGCAACCAACCATTCAGTCTAGCTGGAGGATAACGGTTTAACAAATACTAAACTGAGGAACAGTGTGTAGAATTGTCAGTGATTCTTCTAAATGGACTAGTTATGCTGAATCTTGGCAAGGCTCCACTGCAACCATTGATGACTGAAATGTCTGTAGTTGTGGCTGGCCAGATAATGTTTCAAGGTCAAAATAGATTTCTTCAGTAATCTTGAAAATTTTCTAATTACATTGTTCCAAATTGATAACTAAAACACCTTCACGACAGAATATTTTATTTTATTGACTGATCTCTAGTTTGCAACAGGTAGTTTGCAATGAGTGCATTAAAATATATTGTTTTATAATTGAGGAGCTGCACTTGAGGCAGAATGAATGCAGGAGGCAAAGATATCCAGACAGCGGATCTTCTGTTGCTGTTTTTTCAAGAACATAACATGCATTTTTATCCACCACCGAGGTCATAGTCAGTCTGAGGGCTCGATGACTCATTGAACTCAAGTGATCAAGAACATGTGGTGGTGACAGTGGGGGAATAGAATCTTGCTTACAGGGGGCTGTTTACATCCTTCCTCAGCTGTAGATAAGAATTTGGGCCTCGCTAAATCTAAACTTGAGATGGTCCAAAATTCCTTGTAAAATCTGATAGCGACTGTCAAGAAGTCCATTTACCATGGGCAGGATCTTCCACGGAGGTGTAAGGACCCAAGTTTTAAATAGGGGTCAGAAGCCTGCAATGTGAGAGAAACAGTCACCCAGCTGTGATTTGTGCTGAATTGGCAATTAGTTGCCAGAGGGCGGGCTTGCCATTTGATTAAGCACGGTGTGTGGACCTGTACAGCTGAAAGGTCAATTGGGTTTCTCCAGCTAGGAAACAATGTCTTTGCAGGTAAGTGTGGAATATGGTGCCCCAAGATGGAGGCACTTTCTCTCCAACATTTTTAAATTTAAAATAAAAAATTGACTCAGCAGACAGGCCACCAAACCCGTCCACAGGATGGTTTGTGGGTGTAGCTGAAACCAGGAAGACAGGGAGGGTCTCGAAGTCTGCCTGGAGCACTGCCCCCACCACCGCACACCCTCCCACCCCCATCAGCCTGGTCAGCCTCCACACCATTGCACTGTTCCCTGCTGCCTCCAGAGGCCAGGGGAGGTCGACTGGAACAGTCTAGTCAGCCTCTGACAACAGGCCTTAATATCTAGTTGAATTGGCGACTCGTCTGTCTCGCCACCACCCTCGCCCCCATTTGCCTGCTGGAAATGGCCCAGGGCATGACAGAGCCCAGGAAATGGCCCAATTTTGGGCCAGCTGGGGGGCAGAAAGTATCACACCCGCCCAGTTCCATGCCCAATTCCATTGAGGGTTAAAAGTCCTCACCCTCCCATCCATATCTTTGCAGTGCTGTATGTCCATTCTTCAGAACTGCAGTAAATAACAGATTGCATGATAACTCCATATTCTTCTGCAGTTGAGCCCACAATGATAGAATGCTGCCATTACTGTCCAGAGGTCTGATCCCATGAAGCATTACTGGATTGGGGATAAATAAATCTGCTGTCTCAGAGTGACATTGCATTATGGAGCACCTGTGCGGATGGAAATGGGGTGCTTGATTCAATTGACTAATTTTCTTAATCGGCCTTCAGTTATTTAATTCAGCATTACTGATAGTATCTGCTGCAGCCGCTCTAAAAATCAGCTCATTTCATACTGTTAAATTTGAGAAAGGAAGACATTTTGCTATGTGTAAAAGCTAATCTGTTAAATACTTAATCCCATCAGCCCACCATTCAAATGACAGAAAATGTACCATAAAATGAGCAAGACTAGTCAGACAGCAACAGACATTGTAGTTCTGATGACAGGCGATCTGCCAGGTTAACTGTGTTTCTCACTCAACAGATGCTACCCAACCTTCTGAATGTTTCCAGAATTTTCTTTTTATTTGTTATAATAGGCATGGCACAGCCAGCTGAAGGACTATTTCATCACTCATGTAATTATATTAAAGGTAGATTTTCCAAGCTGTAATGTGCCTAACCTGCATGTTAAAACTGTCGCTTTTTTTTTAACCAAGTCTAGGCAAGTCTATGCAATTTAACTTGTAGCCAACTTGTTGACACAAATACTCTGGAATTTTTGCAAGTTGTTTTTGTTATAAATAACAGCTCTTGCATCAGTGTTTACAAATGACGGTCAAATGAAACACCTTAGTATGCTAATTGTCTGATGTTCTAACAAATCCAAATCACAAAAAGAAAATCAAGTACAGATATTCTCCATGTAACTGAACTATTAAAAAAACACAAAGGCCTGAACCTTCGGGTCGGTGTGCGGGGGCGGGGCCCGCTCACCGACACATAAAATGACGGGCGGTGACGTCGGGCATGTGTCCCGACATCACCGCGTGTCATCCCGATTTTCAGTTTGGCGGACGCGCACCAGAATTGGCTGTGCACCCACCGAACTGTCAAAGGCCTGTTAAGGCCATTTAAAGACGAATTAAAATAATTAACAGAGCTGCCCGTCCAACCTTAAGGTTGGCGGGCAAGCGATGAGCCCAGGCGGCCTTCGCATTTGTCATAGCACCTCATCCACTGTCACATGAGGGGATATGTCTGAAATTTATTTTTTCTTTATTTAAATTTTGAAAAATGAAATTAAACTCCCTGAGGCAGCTCTGTGCCTCAGGGAGATTTCTGGACTCTTTCGCGCGCAGGCCCCGACTCAGCCTACTCCCCCTGTCCGCACAGGTAGCACTGAGCGCTTCCGGGTGCACACGCTGGGCGGGCCTTAATTGGCCCGCCCATATAAAATGGCGGCACACAGATGATCACGGGCGGCGATCGGCTTTGCGCCCGCCCACTCCCGCTCAGCCCACCCGACAGGGAGAAAACTCTCCCCAAGGTGTATATCGATATATAAAACAGTTCTGACCCATACATTCAAATCATTCGATATTGGCTTAACCCAGATATGTAAGCCCGAATTTTGTTGTGGTAATGATGATGGAGTTGTCAGTGTTCACCATCATTACTCCACTGAAACTGACAGCAACTTCTGGGGCTGGATTTTTGTTTATGGGTCCCAATCCCGCACTTGGGAGAGAATGCGGATTGGGAACCCGTACATGTTGGAGCCGGGACCCGGAGGGCGATTTTTGAGGAGGCGACCGATTAAGTGGTTCCGGTGGCTGGAAGGTCAATAGGAGGCACACCAGCACTGAGAGATCAGCAGTTTCCACCATCTGAGGTGGGAGCTGCCGATATAGTGAGGAGAAAGGAAGAGTACCTCAAAATGGAGGTGACTTCCAAAGAGCTTTTACAAATACTTAAAATCAAAGAGGCCACAGTTGTCAAGCGGTCACAGATGTGGCCCTATGGCTATGGGTGGGGGGATGGTGTTCCCAGCTGGATGGAGCCATTGGCAGCTGCCTCCCTTCCTCGGCCTCCATTTCTCAATGGAGGGCCACATGCTGACTGGATAATTCCAGTAGGTGCGTGAAGAATAGTCTTAATAAGCCCTATAATTAGCCTAACTGGCTACCCACTGCTTGCAGGTAAATGTCATCTCCCCCCAACCCCTCCCTTTGACCCCGCCTCCATATCTGGTCAGAGGCTGGATCATGGCAGGAGACCGACACCTGGCTTGTAGCAGGAAATAGGGGGTCCGTTTGCCTCCTGTACCATCTCCTCCGTAGCTGAATAAAAATTCGGTCCCTCAAATATGCACACAGAATCATAGAATAGTTACAATGCAGAAGGAGGTCATTCGGCCATCATGTCTGTGCAGGCCCTCAGAAGGAGCAGTTCACCTAGTGCCACTCTCTTGCCTTTTTGCTGTAGCCCTTTTCAGATAATGATCCAATCCCCTTTTGAAAGTCTAAATTGACCTTGCCTCCACCACACACTCAGGTAGTGTATTCCAGATTCTAACCACTCGCCACGTGAACAAGATTTTCTTCATGTTACCATTGCTTCTTCTGCCAATTATCTTAAATCTATGCCCTCTGGTTCTCGATCCTTCCACCAATGGGAACAGTCTCTGCCTATCCACTCTGTCCAGACCCGTCATGATTTTGAATACCTCTCGCAAATCTCCTCTCAACCTTCTTTTCTCCAAGGAGAACAGCCCCAACTTCTCCAATTTTACCACATAACCAAAGATCCACATCCCTGGAAGCATTCTCGTGAATCTTTTCTGCACCCTCTCTAATGCCGTTACATATCCTTTCTAAAGTATGGTGCCCATAACTGGGTGTAAAACTCCAATTGAGGCTGAACCAGAGTTTATACAGATTTAACAATAACAATTATTTACAATGGTCAGAATATTGCCGTCGGCGTGCAGGGAGTGGGCCCGACACATGGATGCGCAAAATGACGCATGATGACGTCGGGTGTGTGTCCAGAGGTCATCACATGCCCGCCGAACTGTCAAAGGCCTATTAAGGCCATTAGGATAGTAATTTAGCTAATTAACAGCACTGCACATCCAACCTTAAGGTTGGCGGGCAGGTGAAGAGCCCAAGCAGCCTTCACGTTTTTCATGAAACCTCATCCACAGGTGGGATGAGGTTTCCTGAAAGTTTAATAAAATAATTAAATAAAATGTGTGAAATGCACAAACATGTCCCAGGTCCTATGACACTGTCACATGAGGGGACATGTTTAAATAATTTTTCAGGTCATTTATTAAAAATTTGTACTATCAACTTAATCTTCCTGAGGCAGCTCCATGCCTCAGGGAGATTCCTCCGCTTTTTCGTGAGCATGCGTGAAAGAGCGCAGGCCCCGACTTTTCCTCCTCCCCCCGCCCGCACAGGTAGTGCTGAGCGCTACCGGCTGTGCATCATGCTGGGTGGGCCTTAATTGGCCCGCCTGTGTAAAATGGCAGCGTGCAGCCAATCGCGGACGGCGATCGGCTCCGCGCCCGCTCCCGGCCAGCCCACCCGACACTGGTAAGATCTTGCCCAATATATATTAATCACTTAGATGAGTGAAGTGAATATATTATCCCAAGTTTGCGAATGACACAAAAATAGGTGAGAAGGCAAGTGGTGAGGATGACACAAGGAGTCTACAGAGGGATATAGACAGGTTAAATGAGTGGGCAAAAACTTGGCAGATGGAATATAATATGGGAAAATGTGAGGTTATGCGCTTTGGCTGGAAGAATAGAGAAGTTGAATATTATTTAAATGGAAAAAGATTGCAGAAGGCTGCAGCACAGAGGGTTTTGGAAGTCTTTGCGCATGAATCCCAAAAAGCTCTTTAGTCCCTGCAGTTCCAGAATCTACAGTGGACAGGACTGGGGCTGCATGCAGTCGCCGGAGCCCAATTCCCAGGATTCCAGGAAGAGGTAAGTTTTGGGGGTCTCAGAGCGGGGAGGGTAGGGAAGGCCTTGGGGGGGGATGGTCTGTGGAGGATTGTGGTGTCGGGAGGCCAGGGTGAGGGGGGAGTAAGATCTTGCAGTTACTGGGTCTTGTGGGGTGGGGAGGGTGAAGTTAAAAGGGGGCAGTGATGGTGGAGGTGCCCCCTTGCCCCCCCCCCACCTGCCCGAGGCCTGAACCTGATCATTTTTGGGCTTCTCCCATAACCGGGAACTCCTCGCGCCAGCCTAAAATTTGAAGCTGGGCGGGAAAAGGCCCTTAAGTCTTCAGTAATTGGCCACTTAAGGACCTCAATCAGGGAAAGGGTGGGTGGACCATCCGAGGCCTCGGCTGCCCCAGCGTAAAATTGCAGAGAGGGCAGAGCGGGTGGGAGCCCAGTGGGAAGCCCATCCGAGGAATTTTATGCTCAGCCCCCGCCTACAAACCCGCCGACGGGGAAGCACAAAATTCAGGCCTGTACCTAGTATGGGCTCCCACTGAACATGGCTCTGCACCAGGA
The DNA here is from genome assembly GCF_964194155.1 of Cetorhinus maximus. Taxonomy (NCBI): domain Eukaryota; kingdom Metazoa; phylum Chordata; class Chondrichthyes; order Lamniformes; family Cetorhinidae; genus Cetorhinus; species Cetorhinus maximus. Next base: position 85,537,464 of record NC_135879.1, read on the forward strand.
GGACTGCCTCACAAATTGATCCTATACAGTTGTCCAGGTACGTTATTTAAGTGCTTAATTTCTATCCCATTTACATTACACAGTTGTCCGGAACAGCAATCAAGTTAGAGTTGAAAATAATGTAAGCGATGCAGTATAGGCAAACCTGGAAGAAGCATGGTTAAAGTGGTTATGATACCAGACCAGCAACCCAGATCAAATAATCATGCATCTTTCGGTCTTGAAAGAAGTTAAATTGGCAGCACCTTAGTAGATGGCAAGTTGTGAAGTTTGAATTCAATAAATTTGGCTATTTATCTACAAGAAAGATGATCTACGAGAAAGTTAAACATAAAACCTGATGGATTGTAGTAAAAATCCAATTAGTTCACTAATATCCTTCAGGGAAGGGAATCTGCCACCCCTACACAGTCTGAGCTACATGTGACTGCTTTCAGATATGGTTGACTCTTAACGCCCTCAGGACAACCATGGATAGTCAATATATGCCCCCTTCCAGTGTCACACACATCCCACGGACAAATAGAAAGAACAAAATCTTCTCAAGAGGTAGTTTTGGCTTGTGGCTGTGGCGAGAAATTGTCGTCGGTAGCAAAGACAAAACCCTGTAGCTACTGGCAGCAATGGGTCAGATATTTTGATGCTGGCAGTAAGATAACCGAGTTCTCAAGCCGCCAGAACAGGTGACCTGTAAGAAACTGTCTCAAATACTGCATTATGTCCAGGAAAAAAGTTGCGAACACAATTATGTAGTAACAGTGCAATGCCGGCAGAAGATTTTGCATTAAGGTAAACAATTCTGCAACAGAATGCTTTTTCACTGATACAAATATGGCATTACCATCAGCTCAGGATATCCACTGAGTTTACAGCAACATATGCCATCTATAAACTGCAACTGCAGTGAACTACCTTATTCTTTATATACAGCCAGTCTGGTCAGCTGAAACAATCCACCGCTCCAAAAAAATGCTGCTGTGTTCTTTTTGGCAAGAAGAAAGAAACATTTGAACACATTCGGTGACCAGCCTTTTGGGACAGCACCTGGTTTTAAAATATTGCTGAAGTGAAGTTCCCAGCAATTAAGCAACATCAAAAAAGGTAGAGTGAGACCTCTTAAAAATGACCTTTGTGATCATAGAGGGTCTCCATTTCTTCAAAAGCTCAATGGATGCAGAAGGTCACCCACCATACAAGGTTGAAAGCCATGTGTCAAATGCATTATACTGTCAATTTCCATTACAATAGGTACCTCAAATTATTAGATTACCTCTTACTTGTGGCTGGATGATCTTGTGCAGAAAGCATCCTGTCACAAGCACTTCCCAGGTTTATTTGAAGAATTTAGATACAAAACAAGTTACCACATGGCCCCAGGAAAAAGTGTACATGCAATGTTCAAATGGATAGGCGTCTGGACACAATGGCAGATAGTTGGGAGGGAGGGGGGGGGCATAAAATTTGGCACAATGGCATAGGTGTCATTTCAGGCACCTACCTGCTCAGCCCACCAAAATTTTACTAGTGGCAGGGGAGGTGTCCTTAAGCCCACTTAAGGGCTTCCTCCCACCACCACTGGGATTTTATCCATGGCAGGGGAGGCTGACAGCAAGTCTGTAGCCCAGCAGGTTTCACTAGGCAAGCCGGTGGCCAGACAAGGGGGGTGGGGTGTGGGTGACTCATTTACAAGCCCCTGTGCCCATCAGCGGTCTCCTCTGTCTAGCTCTTCTCACCCCTCCTCGTGTTAACTGTCCCCCTCTGCCCTCTCCTGTGCAGCCTCCTATCCCCTCGCTCCGGCCTGCCAGCCTGGCCCCAACGAGACTCTGGAACTTACAGTTCAGGCTCCATCACTGAATGTTTTCTTCAGGACTGCCTGCAGTCCCAGATATGGCCACTGTTTCTGGTGGTGCTGTTAAGACCCAAGAGCTGTCGGCTTTTTGATTGGAAGGCAGCTCTTGGAGGCAGTAATTCCTCCCTGATTGGGGTAGAAGTTTTACCTCAAGCCAATTAATAGCCCAAAGGCCATTATATGGCTGTGGGGCGAGTCGGCATATTACCCACCCCATGCATAAAATCCAGCTCAATAAATGATTGCAGATTGGTTACAGGAGATTTTTCTTTGGGTGATAGCATAAGATGTATGATTGTGGATTAGATGCCTGTTATACAGCTCTCCCAATTTTTAAGTGATGAAAATAAAAATTGACAGGCAATATAAACTGCGGCTCATCCAAAGTTAGCCATTTTACAATGTTGTCCAAAATATAAATTACATTTCTTATGACAAATTGAAGCAATAATTAATGGATAAAATCTAGAATAGACTGCACTGGTGGTGCATTGTATAACTTATCAGGCAACCAGTATGTTCACAAAGTTAAGTACTTTGGAAAGGGATCATCTGGCCTACCTATCTCACTTTTTTTTATTGGTATCTACAGTCTTACCAAAGTATCAAAGTATCCAAAAGAGAAACAGGAACAAGGCAGCATTAAAGAAAGAGGGAGAGAGGGGACAGGGCAATAGATGGGGTAAAAGGGGGAGAAGAGAAGGAATAGGAGGAGCAGCAAAAGCAAGGAGAGGTTGGGAGGGCAGTGGAGGGGGATTGGGAATGCCAGAAAACCAGCAAGAGGGGTTGCAGTCTGGAATATCATCTCAGATTGAGGTAGTGTGGGCATGCTAGCTTGTTGCTCAGCTGGAAGGATGTACTGGGTCTAGTGGTGGAGTTGGAAGTACAAATTTCACAATGGGGAGGGGGTAATGGTTCAATTTTGCCCTTTAGTGGGGTGGGGGCAACAATCCTCAAGACTACTTAACTTGATGGAGTGGTTGGATGCAGGAGGATTTCTAGAATACTAATCCACAAAAAAACTCATACACATTATTAAAAATCTGACTTGTGCTCTGTACCTTTGTGGAGGAAACATTGCAATAGATTTTGACTTTGTGTGATATATAAAAAAGGTGAAAACAAGTTGGAAATTATACACCTCTTCTGATTTTTAGTGCTGTAGCATTACTGGTTCTTCCAACTCTGTATTCCCATGATCAAATATGTTGTATTACTGTTTAAAATAATGATTAAATCATACTGTTTCTAACCCAGCCGATCCGCATACCAGCCCCTCCCCCCACCCACCCCATTACATGAGGATTTGTTAATCAGGGCTCCACATCTACACTTGAAATTACCTTTCATGGTTAATAAATGTGTTCTATGAACACAGAAACATTCGAGACTTCTTTTGCTTTCTGTGACTATTAATCATTTGTTTGTGGGGAGTGGCTAGAGGGGCGTCATCGCTGGAACACACTCCATCTGGGCAGAAAATTTATACATATTCCTATCAATTAAAGAACAAATAAAGAGCACATCAAAGTGAAATTAACAATTTAATCTGTTTTTCATTCCTGTACTCATCTGGGGACTATGTCAGCAGCTATGAATCAGATCCAGGGATAATAGAAGAACAGAACTGTGCCATTTTCTTCAGGGGACATTAGAATTAGACAACTAATGCTCACGTTCTACATTCCATTCTCATACTGTGCTGTATTAGCCTTATTTCTGAGAAAATATCATGGCTGGCAGCTGTTGAAGTTCCTGACACGCCATGAAGTCCCTGCCTGAGACTTCTGGCAGCGATCCCACCAAAGTTCACGGGGTTAGGAAGAGGCCTCTTGATTTGCATGCCAATGGAAGGCACAGATACGTTAACAGTCACCTATGATACTCGTTGCCAGAGAAGTTGCAAATAATGGCAAATTAGTTACTGGCTGAAGAAGAGGAGGAGACAGAAGGAATGGGCACTCGCAGTTGCTGGTGTAAGGAGGACCTATATAAATGTTAGAAAAAAAAACTTATTGCCTTTTACTGCATGGATACAGGCCATGATCCCAGCTGAGCTCCACTTTCATACCTTTGGATCATGGTACGCCTGATCTCACTTGGTGTGTCATTGCCAATCTCATGTTGGGTTCCCTTGGAAGGCTAAATACCCAGGAACACCATACCCAGGGAGTTCCAAGTACCTGCTACACCTTTGGTCTTGTAAATGGCAGGAGGTGGTTTCACCCTATCCAACAACCCACTGAGTCATTCCATACAGATGGTACCCTCCATATTCAAAGTTATGAGTGCTCTGGAGGGGCTGGGAATTTTGGACCCCATATATTTTTTTTTAAACTTGGGTCTTATTTTTAATTGATTTGATAATTATTCTTTATTATCAATACATCCCGAGTCCATGCATCTTCTTGAAAGTTGTTTCATAAATTCTAGTGGCTTCCCCCTTTCTTGCTCAGCAATCTTTCAAAAGTGAGATTAAATTACATTCTATCCTTTTGTTTGGAAGGGCAAATAGCTATTTCAAATTTAATTCTCAAGGTGAGTACACAACAGTACCAAGTAAAAGTAGTACTGAAGTATGAATTTAAATTTTCCAGGTACTAAATCCTATGACTGGAATAAAATGCTTTAATTAACTTGATATCATTCCATAAGATATGCTGCAAAAATATCAACGGACTGAGTTGGTAAACACAGGTACTTAGATGTTGCCACATGTCCTGTGCACAGAGGTTTATGAGAGGGAACATTTGCTGTAACAGAGCACATGGAGATGGAATGTTATGAGATAGCCTCAGACCAATGACAATTAATCTAAATGCCAAACACTTAACAAAGCAAGCTCAGAAGAAACCTATGTGATGTTCCTAGCACTATCAAGATACAGTGAGTTGAATATGGTAACATGCCCTCAGGAACCATAGCAATGTGGTTGATTCGCAGTCTTGTCTGTCTTGTCCACCCCCAAATTGTGCACTTCGCTGTAAATAGGCAGAGCTAAATGCTGTAAAACACTGGTAAAAATGATCTTTGTTGATCTAGAATTTTTGTAAAAGTGTAGCGTAACAACTGGGCACTTTTTTATTAACGTGCCCACTTAAGTGAATCACAGAATCACAGGATTGTTACGGTGTAGAAGGAGGCCATTCGGTCTATTATGTCTGCACTGGCTCTCTAAATGAGCATTATGACTTTGTGCCATTCTCCTGCCTTTTCCCTGTACCCCTGCACATTGTCTCTATTCAAATAATCATCTAATGCCCTCTTAAATGCCTCGGTTGAACCTGTCTCCACCAAACCTCCAAGCAGTGCATTCCAGACTCGAACCACTCACTGTGTGAAAAAGTTGTTTCTCACATCTCATTTGCTTCTTTTGAAAATCACTTTAAATCTGTGCCCTCTTGTTCTCAATCCTTGAGCGGGAACAGTTTCTCCCTTTCTACTCTATCCAGCCCCCTCATGATTTTGAGCACCTCTACCAAATCTCCTCTTAGCCTTCTCCTCTCCAATGAGAACAGTCCCAATTTCTCCAATCTATCTTCATGACTGAAAATTCTCATCCTGGGAACCATTCTTGTAAATCTCTCCTGCACTCTCTCCAATGTGTTCATATCCTTTCTATAGTGTGGTGCCCAGAACTGTCCACAATACTCCAGCTGAGGTCTAACTAGCGTCTTATATAAGCTCAGCATAACTTCCTTCCTCTTGTACTCTATGCCCCATTAATAAAGCCCAGGAAACTATATGCTTTATTAATTGCTCTCTCCACCTGTCCTGCCACCTTCAATGTCTTCTGCTCCAAGGAAAATAACCCCAGTCTATCCAATCTCTCCTCATAACTAAAACTCTCCAGCCCAGGCAACATCCTGGTAAATCTCCTCTGCACTCTCTCCAGTGCAATCACATCCTTCCTATAATGTGGATTCCAGAACTACACACAATACTCAAGCTGTGGCCTAATCAGCGTTTTGTACAGTTCCAGCACAACCTTCCTGCTCTTATATTCTATGCCTCGACTAATAAAGGCAAGTATCCCATATGCCGTCTTGGCCACCTGCTCTACCTGTCCAGCTACCTTAAGGGACTGGTGGACATGCTCACCAAGGTCCCTCTGATCCTCGGTACTTCCCAGGGTCCTACCATTCATCGTGTATTCCCGTGCCTTGTTTGTCCTACTCAAGTGCATCACCTCACACTTATCTGGATTAAATTCCACTTGCCACTGATCAGCCCATCTGTCCAGCTCATCTATATCCTCCTGTAATCTGAGGCTATCCTCCTCACTATTTACCACCACTTCAATTTTCATGTCATCCGCGAACTTACTAATCAACCCTCCTACATTCAAGTCTAAATCATTTATATATACCACAAACAGCAAAGGACCTAACACCAATCCCTGTGGAACCCCACTGGACACAGGCATCCAGTCACAAAAACACTCCTTGATCATCACCCTCTGCTTCCTGCCACTCAGCCAATTCTGTACCCAATTTGACAAATTGCCTTGGACCCCATGGGCTCTCATCTTCGTTATCAGTCTCCCATGAGGGACCTTATCAAAAGCCTTGCTGAAGTCCAAGTAGACTGCGTCAAATGCATTGCCCTCACCTACACACCTGGTCACCTCTCCAAAAAATTCAATCAAATTGGTCAGACATGACCTCCCCTTAACAAAACCATGCTGACTGTCCTTGATTACTTCCTGCCTCTCCAAGTGCAGATTAATTCCATCCCTCAGAATTGCTTCTAAAAGTTTCCCCACCATTGAGGTTAGACTGACCCCCGGCCTGTAGTTCCCTGGTTTATCCCTTCCTCCAATCTTGAATAACGGTACCACATTGGCTGTCCTCCAGTCCTCTGGCGCCTCTCCTGTGGCCAGAGAGGTATTGAAAATTATTGCCAGCGCCCCTGCTATCTCCTCCCTTGCCTCACCCAACAGCCTGGGATACATTTCATCTGGAGATTTATCTACTTTTAAGCCTGCCAGACCACTTAGAACTTCCTCCCTTTCTATGCTAATTTCTTAAATTATATCACAGTCCTTCTACCTGATTTCCCTACCCACGTCATCCCTCTCAATTGTGAGCAAGGACACAAAGTATTCATTTAGAACCCTACCTACAACTTCCGGCTCCACACACAAATTACCACTATGGTCCTTAATGAGCCCTACTGTTTCCCTAGGTATCCCCTTACTCTTAATGTAATTGTAAAATAACTTTGGATTTTCCTTTATTTTACCTGCCAATGTTTTTTCATTCCCCCTTTTTGCTCTCCTAATTTCCATTTTAAGTTCCCCCCTACACATTCTATACTCCTCTAGGGCTTCCGCTGTTTTGAACCCCCGGTATCTGCCATAAACCTCCCTTTTTCTCTTTATCCAATCCTGTATATCCCTCGACATCCAGGGTTCCCTGGATTTGCTGGTCCCACCCTTTCTCTTTACTAGAATATGTTGGCCCTATACTCTCCTTATTTCCTTCTTGAATGAGTCTCACTGGTCTGACGCAGATTTACCTAAAAGTAGCAGCTCCCAGTCCACTCTGGCCAAATCATATCTGATCTTATTAAAATCGGCCATCCCCCAATTTAGAACTCTGATTTCTGGCCCATGCTTGTCCTTTTCCATAACAACCTTGAATCCAATGGAGTTATGATCACTATCTACAAAATGCTCCCTAATTGATACCTCTACCACTTGCCTGGCTTCATTCCCTAAAATTAAGTCCAGGACCGCCCCCTCTCTTGTAGGGCCTTCTACGTACTATCCTATAGGGAGAGAGAGAGACCAAGAGAAAAGGAGAAAGGGACAGATGTATAGGTAGCAGCAGTGAGTCCTTTAAGGACTCCTATTTAAAGCTGCATGTTATTTCATTTAAATAATGCAACAGGAGCAAGGCCTCAAATAAAACTGAATTTAGCACTGATCTCTCAGACCCAACATATTTTATCTGAATAGTATCATTTGTATTATGCCACAAAAATGAATATTCTCAGGAAGACTTGAAAAATCTTTTGACTTTAAAGAAATGAGGAAAAATTACTTTCTGGGTGCCAATAACTCATTAACATACTGTAAACAAATATATCAAAAAGCAAATGACTTGTTCAGAAAGGTCGGCATTAACTGCTAAGGGTCTGTGAGCTCTAAGAAAACAGAGACTGGATGCTTCACAGAACCCATAAACTGGCTATCAAAAATGCTTAATTGAGTGGCAGAAAACTTAGTGGCTTCACAAATATTAAAATTACACTGACTAAACTTCAAAAGCTATCCTTTTTATGTTGCCATGTTTATTGCTGCAGATCTCCAAAAATTAAGGTCATTATTAAATTGGTAAGAGATTGTTGAGTGTCGAACGATAGGTCTAATGCTCCAGGTGCTGATTTATTTTTAAAGACTAGTACAATTTGATAAAGAACTTTACAACTATGGCCTTGTTTTCTTTCTACTTAATCTTAATAAGTCTCCAGCAATGTTTTAATTTACTTTTTCTTCTTCAATGAAAACAAGCTGAAATAGCATATTTTTTCAAGCAATTTCAAGATATCGTAACATAATCACAATATAAAAATAGACTAAAAAAACCTGACCGTAAAAGTGGATTAATATTTTTTTTTAAATTCTGATAGTAACACTGAAGATCAGAAATACTGGGCACACTATTTTCCTACCACCATCCGCTAATTTTTCTAATTCAATCCATAAATACATCTTTCCTCACATTACTACCAAACAAGTACAGTGATTAATAAAGTGCCCCTTTAAAGGAAAGCAAAGCTTCAAAATACATTCCCTGGAGACATTCTGAAGCAAAAGAAGATTTTTGAAATATGATCAAGTATATACATTTCTCTTTTTTTTACAGTTACTGCACTAAGACATATAACACATTGTAGCCTAGAACTTTGTTTTGGCCATGTTCAAGCATAGAATGGTTTGTGTGCTGGTATGTAACAATGCCCAACTGTTAGAGATGGCTCAAAATATTAAAGTTGTGCCTTACATGATCTAGTAGAAGAGAGGGCAAAAAGTACATTTTCATTGCCCATATCATTCTTTAACTTGTTGTTCATGGAATCTAACCATGCATGCAAGTGATATTTTGGACTCACAAATCCTTTCAGACCCCATGAACAAGATCAATTCCATTAGCATCGCAACTGATCATTGCTGGTCCTTAAGACTATCACCCTAACTAAGGCAATGATATGTAAACATGGGATCAATTTGCAACGTCTGTGATTGTAGGTCAATTCGCATATCATTAGTTATTAAAACAGGGGGAAAAATTAAAACAAATGCCTTTAAATTAAGAAAATGTCGCAAGGTGCTTCAAGGAAGCACAATCAGGTAAAAAGAAATAAACGCCAAGTCAAAGAAGGATGTATTAGGATGGATGACTAAAAGCTTGGACAAAGAGGTAGGTTTTAGGCAGGATGGTGAAGGAGGATAATTTTGATGAGGGAATTCTGAAACCTAGCTAGGGCTTAGATGGCTGAAGACATGCCCATCAATGGTGGGGTGATAGCAGGGGGTTGCATGAGCAAGTTAAAAGGTATTTTCAATCATTGAGACTTTTCATAATTGTTGCGACTCCGCAGCCCTCTTCTTGGGTCACCTTCCTTATAGTTAGTATTGCAAAGATTTAATTTAATAAAAGTAAAAATTCCTGTTGCTGGTAATATGAATAAAGCACACTTGCAGTATCTGCACCAATATGTCTTTCAAACTAACAGTTTATGATTTCACTGATGTTCATTTTTTAAAGAATTGGCTTTCATCCAAAAATAGATACCTTCCCTTGTCAACATATTTTGCCCTGATTTTAACTATTCCTCCCTGGTGGAAACTCCTTTCTCACTGGAATCTAAGTGCCTGCAATGTTAAGTTGAAGGAGGCAAGGCGTTTTCCCCAAGCCTGCAGGGTCCTCTTTAGATATGTAGATCCAATCTTGGCTATGCCTTTTCCAGATAGAAACCTGGATTTCAGGGTGCTGGCTGATTTTCATTCCATTCCAGGTATCTTGCACTATCTGTACCCTCTTCCTCTCAATGCACTCAAGACCCAAAGGAAAATTAAGATAGAAAATTTATAACTCAGCAGGTCAGCAGCGTCTGTGGAGGTACAGAATTAACGTTCCATCAACTTGGAACATTGGGCTAGATTTTACCAGCAATTTTGGGGACAGGCTAGGAAGTGGGAAGGTTAGTAGGATGGCACTGGAAGGCAGCAGTTGGTATGCCTGTTGTCTTCCCACTGCTATGCCCTAGTAAACACTGACGGCCTCCAGGGTGCCCTCCTTTTTGGACATTCTTTGGCCCACAAAGGGGCACCCTGGCAGCAATGGCCATCCCAACAGCAATGCTGCCTTCTGCCCTCACCCTCACCAACCCCACTTTGCTGGGCCTTCTCCGGCACCCCCTGACCCCACATACCTGGCTCTGAGGGTGCACGGCCTATCTCCTCCAGAAGCAGCCCCAGTGGTGGAGCAGCTCTTGGAGGCAGGGGTGCATCCTTAATAGGGACAGCAGGCTGGGCATGAGGCCCCGGCTCCTGCTGACTGTTAAAGTGGGTTTGCCCCCTGCTTTCAGCACGGGGGACAAGACCCCTACCGCCACCATTAAATCCAGCCTGTTAACTCTGTTTTATCTCCACAAATATTGTGTGAAATGCTGAGTATTTTCAGCATTTTCTGTTTATATTTCAGATTACCTGCTTCCATAGTGCAGGTAGATATGCAGATCCAATCTTGGCTGTCATGACAACAGCAGCAACTTGTACTTATAGTTCCTTTAATGTAATAAAATGTCCCAAAGCATCTCATAGGAGCATTATAATATATGGTATGACATCGAGCCACAGAAGAAGATATCAAGTCAGGTGACCAAAATCTTGGTCAAAGAAGTAGGTTTTAAGGGATTTCTTAAAGGAGGAAAGTGAGGTGGAGAGGCCTAAGGAGGGTATTCAAGAGTTCAACCATCCATGGTGGATCAATTAAAATCGGGAATGCTCAAGAGGCCAAAATTGGAGGAGAGCAGATATTTCAGAGAAGGAAAATTTAGTTTGATGACGAATAAGGCAATACTCTCCAAATGATAAAAGGTAAGTCTATGCGTTTAAAGGGCTTTATGCCATGGTGTATCAAACTCTGGTTTTCCATTACACTTTACAGTATCTGTCTCTGCTTTGCCAGAGTCTACACATATGGATGGAAAACTGTGGGAAGCGTTGCACACAAATGTTTGAGATATGCTCCTGAACGCTGAGGGTGTTAATCAATTCTACAATTTAATGAAATTAATCCTGTAGAATGTGCACTTTTTTTGGTATTTTATCTAAGCATGCATACTGTATTACCATCATTCATTACCTTAGGGAACCTTGCACATTTACTTATCCAACCTTGTTGAATAATCATCTCTGTGTTGCTTCTGACTGAGTTTATTTTCAGTTGAAAGGAAAATTGCTTGCTAAAGTTAACAGAATCTACATTTTCATGTGCTCACAGGAATCAATGTAAATGGAAATTAGCCAGTTTTAGTTTCTCTGATATTTATCTTGCTAATATATTTCAAAGTTTACTTCTCTCAGTTAGTTAAATGCGTATGAATCCTTATGGGGCTTCCATAATGAACTATTGATGAACCTCCCCATCCCTCCTTATTCATTTTCAATAAGAATAAAACCTAGCCATGTATGAATAAATGCTCCTCACATTTATGAGCTAAACACTAAACACGGAATCATCAGTGCTCGCTGGTGTCAGGCGTGTTCAGTGGCGTGAGCCGACAATGTGGTGGGAAGGTCAAAAATCGGTTTCACGACGTGGAGGAACCAGTTTGCGATCATCCGCTCCGCCCACCAATGGCCGGCCACGTTTCCAGCAATTGGAGGTCTGCAACCTCATTGTATGAGACCTGCATATCATTATAAGCCCAGGCCGGAATTGTGCCCCACTCCCCCACCCGCTGGCATGCCGACATGTTTCACAACACATAAAAAGCATGCACTTGGCGGGCAGCACTTTGACGGGAACTTGGAGGTGAGTGCACAATAATGATGCGGAGCACTGGCCCGGGTAGCCTGTTGGACTTTAAGATTGAGGCGGTGGTGTGGGGGTTGGGGGCAAGGGCAGCCCTGCGGTTGAGGTGACTTGGTGAGGCTGGGGGCAAGGGCAGTCTTGCGGTTGAAGACAGTGCACAAGCACGTGCGGGGTGAGGGGGTGGGGGAGGGTTGGCGAAGGAAACGGCCATGCATTGGGAAACCTTGCATAAAGTGACCATTCCCCTGCAGCTGAGATAGTTCTGGCGCAGCAACATTGATATGATTGGAGTCAGGGCTCTAGCTTCTCTGCTCATTCATGCAACGCAGAGGCATCAAAGTACCACCAAGTGCTCCAGAGCTTTTCACCCCTCGGGCACAGACTGTAAACTAATGAACATTTTAGTGGATTTCACCCAGAAAGATTGTGGCCCTAAATGTATGCCATGAGATATTACTGTATGAAATTTAATGTATTTTTCTGAAATTTCACTCTCCACAATTTGAAATAGTGTAAACACCACACCACAGTACAAACATAATGAACATGGAGCAGGAGTAGGCCATTCAGCCCCTTGAGTCTACTCTGCCATTTAATAAGATCATGGCTGATCTGATAGTAACTTGGAATCTGCATCCCACCAACGCCTGATAACCTATCACTCCCTTGCTTACCAAGAATCTATCCACCTCTGCCTTAAAAATATTCAAAGACTCTTCCACCACCTTTTCAGGAAGAGAGTTCCAAAGACTCACGACCCTCTGAGTGAAAAATTTTGCTTCATCTGTTTTAAATGGGTGACCCCTTATTTTTAAAAGTGACCCATATTCTAGATTCTCCCACAAGAGGAAACATCCTCTCCACATCCACCTTGTCAAGACCCCTCAGGATCTTATATGTTTCAATCAAGTTGCCTCTTACCCTTCTAAACTCCTGTGGACATGAGCCTAGTCTGTCCAACCCTCCCTCATAAGACAACCCACACATTCCAGGTGTTAGTCTGGTAAACCATCTCTGAACTGCTTCCAACGCATTTACACCCTTCTTTAAATAAGGTGACCAGCACTGTACACAGTACTTCAAATGTGGTCTCACCAGTGCCCTGTACAACTGAAGCATAACCTCCCTACTTTTGTATTTAATTTCCCTTGCAATAAATGATAACATTCTATTAGTTTTCCTAATTACTTGCTGTACCTGCGTACTAATCTTTTGTGATTCATGCACTAGGACACCCAGGTCTCTCTGCACTTCAGAGCTTTGCAATCTCTCACCATTTAGATAATATGCTTCTCTTTTATTCTTCCTGCCAAAATGGACAATTTCACAATTTCCCACATTATACTCCATTTGCCAGATCTTTGTCCATTCACTTTATCTATCTATATCTGTTTGTAGCCCCCTCACATCCTCTTCACAACTTACTTTCCTGCCTATCTTTGTGTCATCAGCAAATTTGGCAACTATCCCATCCATCCCTTCATCCAAGCCATTTATATAAATTGTAAACAGTTGAGGTCCCAGCACTTATCCCTGTGGCCCACCACTCATTACATCTAGCCAACCTGAAAAAGACCCATTTATGCATACTCTCTGTTTCATGTTAGTCAGCCAATCTTCTATCCATGCCAATGTTACCCCCTATACCATGAGCTTTTATTTTCCACAATAACCTTTGATGTGGTACTTTATCAAATGCCTTCTGGAAATCTAAGTACAGTACATCCACCGATTCCCCTTTATCCACAGCACATGTTACTTCCTCGAAGTACTCCAATAAGTTGGTTAAACACGAATTCCCTTTCACAAAACCATGTTGACTCTGCCTGATGACCTTGAGCTTATCCAAGTGCCCTGCTATAACTTCTTTAATAATAGCTTCTAACATTTTCCCTACGATGGATATTAAGCTAACTGCCGCTGTACTTTCCCGCTTTCTGTCTCCCTCCCTTTTTGAATAGTGGAGCTACATTTGCTATCTTCCAATCTAAAGGGATCTTGCCTGAAGCTAAGGAGTTTTGGAAAATTAAAAGCAATGCATTAACTATCTCACTAGACACTTCTTTTAAGACCCTAGGATGAAGTCCATCCGGGCTCTTGTCAGTCCAAAGGTGACCTCGGTGGCATATCACAAGCCTCCTCCCACAAATGCATCCATGAGGTCACAGATGTGATCTTCACGAGGGCACACAAATTTGTGCATTTTGCGTGGGACCAGGACAGCCAGGCTACAACAGTGATTGGATTTGCCCAGACCTCTGGTTTCCCACAGACTGTACTGACTGCATTCACGTGATGCTCAAATCTCCATTGCAACACGCGGTCAACTATGTCAACCACAAGGGATTCCATTTGCTAAATGTGCAGCTGCTGTGGGGCCACCACAAATGCATCCTGCAGGTCTGCGCACGGTTTCCAGGGAGTGTGCATGATTCCTTCATTTTCAGTTGGTCACAGATCCCTGAGGTCTTCTAGGGTTAACAGAAACTGCAGGGATGGCTCTTTGGGGACAAGGGCTACCCGCAGAGGATGTGGCTGATGACACCCGTGCGGCAGCCTCAGACTGCGGCAGAGCAAAGGTGTAATGAGGCTCATGCTGCAGCTCACAACTTGGTGGAACAAACCATTGGGATGATGAAAATGAGGCTCCAGTGCCTGGACCGGTCTGATAGAGCCCTGCAATATTGTCCACAGAGGGTGACATGCATCATCGTCATCTGCTGTGCCTTTTACCTGGCGCTGCAACGGGGAGAGGAGGTGCCTAGAGGAGAAGATGGAGGAGCTGAAGCTATCCTCCAATGAGGAGGGCGCCAACAGAGATGAGGGTGAGGAGGTCCTCAAAGGCGACGATGACGAGGATAAGGCCCTCACAGTGGCCAGACGAGGCAGGTGTGCTCGGGAGGCCCTCATGGCTGCTAGATTTGGGGAGGATGATGACAACATGCAGTGAGGAGACACCATAGATCCTCACATTGCATCTAAGAACATTTGATTCCAGTCTGCCTTATGGCAGCGCACAAACCCTCTTGTGATCATGCTCCTGTCATGGAGATGCAGTGGAGGACATAATAGCTGCTCGTTTGCAGGAAGATGGTGACGACATGCACTGAGGACACTCCATAGATCTTCACATAGCCTCTGAGAATGTCTGACTCCTGGCTAGCCGAGGGCAGCTCACTTGTGCACTGAGATCAGGGTCATATCATGGAGACACAGCTGTGGAACTTTAAAAGCATCAGATACTTTGTCCACCTTCAGCACCTGACCCCTTCAGGAGCACAGCATCACTGGTCATAGATGCTGAAGAGATGGGAGCCAGCCCCACCTTAAAGGTGCTGAGAGCACACAGAGAGAATGATGGAACTCTGTGATGCCTGCCCACGACATTCTGGCAGCAATGACAAGCACCATCAAGGTACAGACATCAATAATGTGTCCAGGGAGTGTGAGGCTGGACCATCACTTTTGTCTGAAGGCTGCACAAAGCACAGGGTAGAGACCCTGGACTGAGACACCTGCCTTTATCTTGTGCAGAAAGGTTTCACATCTGAGTGAAAAAAACACTGCTTAGCAGAACAAGGAGCCATAGGCAGGGAGACATTCTTGGGAGTTTATTGACAATAGTGAAAATTATGTACAAGTGATTAACACCTGTGCCCAGGCTGTGCAACTACATCTTCTTAGCTTTCCTAACGCTGTCACTAGGTCTTGGTGCTCCCCGGATAGCCACAAGCGGAAGTGGAGGCAGCCTGCTGACTGCTACGCCCTATCTGTGATGACCTTAGTGGATCTCCTCTGCAGGGCCAAGATCTGGTGGGTCCTGGCCTGCTTTCAGGGTCCTGCTGCGTGGCAGTGGCACCCTCCTCAGCCTTTGGAGCTGGAACTGCTGAAGAGGGGATTCAGATAGGCCGGACACTCCTGGATTCATGGCACCAGGAGGTGGGGGGGGTAACACCTGCTGATCCTCCTCCTGATTGGTGCCCAAGGCCCCTGGCTGACTCCTTGGCGAGACGCGGTAGCTGGAGTGAGATCAAGCTGCCCCACACTCCTCTTGCGTACACACTGTTGGAGGCCACATATGGCGTCAGTGATGGAGTTAAGCCCGCGCAGCAGTGCAGGACCAATGTCCTTGACTAAGGTCTCCATGGTGGCCATCATCCTACCAGTGTTGACCTCGTTGCATTGGCATGCCAGTGCTATCACCTCAGCCTGAAGGTGGGTGGACTCCTTCATTGTGCCTTGCAATCTGAGGATTGCAGTGGATATCCTTTCCTGATGTTCCTGAGCAGTCTGTGAAGCTTCAGCAACTGTGATATGGCCAAGTCTAGAGGCTTATCATCTGAGTCGGACTCAGCAACGTTCTGGCCTCCAGCAGTCCTCCGAGTGTCACTCACCTGGGAAGCCCCTGCCTCTGCCTGCTGTGGATCAGACAGTGCGATCTGCTCACCAGATTCTGATCCCGAGGCCACTGTAAAGCTAGGTCGCACTGAAGTATTTGTCTCTGCACTGGTGGGGGGTGTGGGTGAGCGCTATGACAGGACTTCAAAGAGGGTGCCTCCAGATTCATCTTCAGAGGTTTCTTCGGGGCTTGATTTGAGGCCCTGGGTCGTGGGCTCCGTCAGCTGTTTTTCAGATGTGCCTGCAGAAACAAAGGGAGATAATTAATGCATGGCAGTGGCCTGTGAAAGAGAACACATCACTCATGGCATGGTTGTCTGTTGGATGTTGCAATTTTGGATCCTCACTTGGTAGAGCAGCGCCGACCTCACTGTCAGCACAGGAGCAGTCCAGATCCTTGCCGCTCTGCTGGATTGCTTTGTTTTTAAAGTCCATGAGGAGCTTGATTTTAGACACCCTCTGGTCTGTGACCTCTCCCTGTTGTGTCCTGCACGAATAGAGATGGAGAGAGCATAAGCAGGACACCTGCCAGGCCAGATGATAAGTATGCCTGGCATGTGTGGCTGGTGAGTGGTCCCATGGAAAGATTGAGGACAATGAAGTTTTGTGTGTGAGAGTGAATGGTGATGTTCCTTGAACCAACAGTGAGTGAAGGGCCCTGTGGATGTGTGATGGATTTGTGAGTGTGTGAGTTGAGAGCGATGAGAAGAGTGACTTACCCTGGCAGAAGGAATGAGATCATTCATCCTCTTGCAGCACTGGATGGCTGTCCTCTTTTGAAGGGCGTTGGTGCTGACCACCGCTGCCACTGCCTCCCAAGCTGGATTAGTGACGTTGCTGCCCATCCTGCGGCCAGAGTCAGGGTAGGGGATATCACAGCGGGCCTCCACTGTGTCCAAAAGGAGCTCAAGGGACGCATCAGTCTTATTATTTTTCAGGACCATGTCTTCTTTGCAGCAGTCGTGGGCTGGAAGCACTGAGACGTGTGCACACGGCTGGACTTTAAATATGGCACCCGGCGTGCTGAAGTGGTGAGGTGATAGCGTGGCGGGTGAATGAGATCCTGCCCACCATGGAAACAGCGTGTTTCCCAGGAATGCATAATTAACGTGTCGGGTTTGGGACGATACGGTGTGAAAATCCACCATTGCAGCCGGTGGGTAAAACATCCTTTTACTCGCCCACTACCGCACGGTGCAAATATGGGACGATTCCGCCCTAATTCTAACATTTCATTATCCCAAATTCAAACCGTTGCACCACTGCCAACTTATAAAAGTGTAAGTTTCAAACATCTTTCTATAAATTAACTGTTGAGTCCAAAAGTAGTTAGAAAATCGTGTATCTACAGCTCCATTCTGGCCACAAAAAGACATTTTATTGGTACATGCTTTTGTATGGACATGAAATATGCACCTGCTTCTTGTCACTGACTTGAATCTTTGGTTTAATTAAAAATGGCACTAAAATGTAGAAATGAAACTTGCAGAGAAAGGATAAGTTTTAAAAACAGCTTGAGAATGAATGCCAAAAGGAAGCTCTGCATCTTTAAAGCAAATTATTTGAAATGTAGACTGATGGCAGACATCTCTGGTGTTATAAAACATTAAAGCAACACTTCACACTCCCTTTACTTTTATTTTAAATATAAAGTATCTTATTAAATTACTTTCAATACTACTACAGGTTCACACTGTTTTCTATGTAATTTAATCTTTACTAATGCTAAACACAGAGGGTTTTAAAGACATGGTAAATATCTCCTCTTAAAAAGTGATCCGGCATGCTAAGTAGTTTCACTGATGGCCATTTAAAATTCTGAACTTTAGATTTATGTGATATTTAAGAAAGATGTCTTTGATATATTAAATAAAAAAACACATGCAAATATTTTTAAATAATTGGTTATCCAAACACTATGTCCCTCCATGCTATGTGCTGCTGTCCCCTTTCCTGTGCAAACCTGTCTATTTCATAAGAACTTCCTAGGGCAGCCATCCTATAAACATGAGAAAAATAAAAGGGTGCTTGCAAGAAAAAAAACTACAATCATAACCTGCACGATTACAAATCTGCAAAGCTGTCAAGCAGCTCCTTTCACTATGGGGAAAAAGAGGAAGGAACATTTTGAAGCTGGGGTAGGTTTTGAACTTTGATCTTTTACCAAAGGCTGCTGAAGTAAATTGATACTGTTCACCACCCCCTCGCTTTTTGATGCTTGTAAATGCAATGAAATCACATTCATCAAATTCTGATGGCATCATCCACTTCCTGTAAATGTTGAAACAAATTATAGTTGTGTGCAGAGTTACAAAAGAATAAAATTCAACACAAATGGGATTTTGGGGCCGACTGAACACTTACAGAAGTTTACTAGAATAAGATTTGTGTGTAGTTTTCTATAAGTTTTTGATGTTGACTATTATAAAGATGACGGAGAAGCCATCCTGCCTGTGGCAAAGGGCCCTAATTTTACACAGTCCAATTTCCCTGATTACCTTTATCCCCTTTATCCTTGTATAATCATTCTGTACCTATTTGATAGCTGTAATTGATTTAACATTCATCGCCACTCATGTAAAAGCATTCCATAATCTGATAACTCTGCACGTAGAAGTTCTGCTAATCCCTCTCTTCATGTACCTAGTGTTTATCTTGAGATCATGACCTCTTGAGTCTTTCACTTTTCTACCACTGGAAATAATCCATGCTTATCTTGTTTATTTCTTTTATCACTGAACATCTCAAACAAACCCCTCTAGATTTGCTACAAGAATGTATCCCTAGTTTCTCTAACCTTTCATTTTAACTCAGGCACCTCAGCCCTGAAGTTATCCTGGTAAAAGTTTGTTGCATATTCTCCAGGGCTATTATATCTCTCCTCCAATGAGGAGTCCAAAACTGCATACAGTATTCCAGATGCAATTTAATCATAATTTTGTACTTTTCTCGCCTGTTTATGTCCTTCTGCAAGAGCAATTCTTCACAGGGTGTGCTTGTCGGAAAATTATGGACCTGACATCCCTAAATTTCTGCTTATCAATTTAGATGGGCAGAAAAGCAGGGTTTGGGTCTCTGATTTCCCAACTAGTTCTCTCTGCAAGTATCGCTCTTCACCAGGCTGAGGCATCAATTTTGTACATAGTCAGCTACATTCTTCCTGGCAGTTTGTTTCTCCTCCCACTTTGGTATTACTAGCAAATTTTGATATCCATCACTTTTAGTCTCAATCCAATCAATTACACGAGAGCAAAGTGGTACTAAGTCTGATGAATGGAGCAGCACATGAGTCACTGCCTGCTGTTGTAAGAAAAATCCATTCAACATAACCTTCTACATTGTCATTCAGCCATTTCAATCAAACCAATTTCCCTGCTAATCAATTATCCCCAACTTTAGGGACATAGGAGCAGGAGTAGACCATTCATCCCTTTGAGCCTGCTAGGCCATTCAATAAGACCATGGCTGATCTGGTGGTAGTCTCAATTCCACTTTGCTGTCTGCCCCCATAACCCTTGGCTCCCTTGTCTATCAAAAATCTGTCTAACACTGCCTTGAATTCAATGACCCAGCCTCCATTGCTTTCTGTGGAAGAAACTTCCACATGCTAATAACTGTCTGAGAGAAAGAGAAAATCTCCTCATCTCCATCTTAAAGGGAGACCTCTTATTCTTAAACTGTTTTCCCTGGTTCTAGTCTCTCCCAGAAGTGGAAACATCTTCCTGGTGTCCACCCTCTCAAATCCCCTCAGAATCTTATTTGTTTCAATGAGATCACCTCTCATTCTTCTAAACTCCAATGGATACAGGCCATTCAACATTTTTTCATAAAATAAGCCCCTCCCCCCAGGAATGAGTTGTGTGAACCTTCTCTGAACTGTTTCTAATGCAATTATATCTTTTTCCAAACAAGGAGACCAAGACTGTACACAGTACTCCAGGTGCAGTCTCACCAAAGCCCAGTACAGCTACAGTAAAACTTCCCTACTTTTATATTCCATTCCCTTTGTAATAAATGCCAACATTCCGTTTGCCTTCCTAATTACTTGTCGTACCTTTTTTTTTATTCTTTCAAGGGATGTGGGCTTCGCTGGCTAGGCCAGCATTTATTGCCCATCCCTAATTGCCCTTGAGAAGGTGGTGGGGAGCTGCCTTCTTGAACTGCTGCAGTCCATGTGGTGTAGGTACACCCACAGTGCTGTTAGGAAGGGAGTTCCAGGATTTTGACACAGCGCAGTGAAGGAACGGCGATATATTTCCAAGTCAGGATTGTAAGTGGCTTGGAGGGGAACTTCCAGATGGTGGTGTTTCCATGTATCTGCTGCCCTTGTCCTTCTAGATGGTGATGGCAGTGGTTGTGGGTTTGGAAGGTGCTGTCTAAGGAGCCTTGGTGATTTTCTGCAGTGCATCTTGTAGATGGTACATACTGCTGCTACTGTGCATCGGTGATGGAGAGAGTACCAATGAAGCAGTCTGCTTTGTCCTGGATGGTGTCAAGCTTCTTGAGTGTTGTGGGAGCTGCACTTATCCAGGCAAGTGGCGAGTATTCCATCACACTTCTGACTTGTCTTATAGATTGTGGTCAGGCTTTGGTGACTCAGGAGGTGAGTAACACATCGCAGGATTCCTAGCCTCTGACCTGCTCTTGTAGCCACAGTATTTATATGGCTAGTCCAGTTCTGTTTCTGGTCAATGGTAACCCTCAGGATGTTGATAGTGGGAGATTCAGCGACGGTAATGCCATTGAACGTCAAGGGGCGATAGTTAGATTCTCTCTTGTTGGAGATGGTCATTGCCTGGCACTCATGTGACACGAATGTTACTTGCTACTTGTCAACCCAAGTCTGGATGTTGTCCAAGTCTTGCTGCATTTGGACATGGACTGCTTTAGAATCTGAGGAGTTGTGAATGGTGATGAACATTGTGCAATCATCAGCAAACATCCCCACGTCTGATCTTATGATGGGAGGAAGGTCATTGATGAAGCAGCTGAAGGTGGTTGGGCCTAGAACACTGCCCTGATGGTGCAGAACATGCAGCAATGTCCTGGAGCTGAGATGACTGATCTCCATCAGCCCCAAACATCTTCCTTTGTGCTAGGTATGACTCCAACCAGCATATTAATGTTTTGGGATTCATGGGCAGAATTTTCTGCCTGTCGGGCAGGCAGGCCCAACCCAATCTCCAGCGGGCGGGGAGCCGAGCCCCGCCAGAGAAGCAGGCCGCACCGCCATTTTATGTGGGCGGGCCAATTAAGGCCCGCCCAGCATGACGTCCGGCGGGAAGCACAATGCACTTCCTGTGCGGGCGGGGGGGAGTCCCCAAAAGCGAGAGTGTGCTCTTTCACGCATGCGCACGAAAGAGCGCACATCTCCTTGAGGCAAAGTGCAGCCTCAGGGAGATCGCTTCCACTTTGAAAAAGATTAAAAATAGAAAACAAAAATCCCTAACATGTCCCCCTCATGTGATGATGTCACATGAGATGAGACATGTTCATAATTTACACTATAACTTTATTAAACTTTTTAAAACCCTGCATGAAACCTCATCCCGCCGGTGGATGAGGTTTCATGTTTTTTCTATTTGCCGCCGGGGCTCTTGGCCTGCCCGCCAACCTTAAGGTTGAACGGGCAGGTCCTTTAGTTGTTTAAATGATCCTGTCAATGACCTCAATTGGCCACTGACAGGTCAGCGGGCCCGCAGCTGATTTTGCTGCCCCCCCGCCTTCCTGAAAATTTAAATGGGGCGGGGTGACGTCGGGGGTTCCACCCCATGTACCAGTATACCAAAATCCCCCTATACCACAGAGTTCTGAAATCTTTCTCCATTTAAGTGATATACTGCTTTTCTATACTGCCTGCCAAAGTGAACAAGTTCACATTTTCCCACATTATACTCCATCTGCCAATTTTTTACCCACTTACTTAATCTGTCTATATCCTTTTGCAGGCTCTCTACCTCTTCTCAACAATTTACTTTCCTACCTATCTTGGTGTCATCGGCAAATTTAACTACCATACATTTGGTCCCTTCATCCAAAATATTGATAAAGATTGTAAATATTTCAGGTCCCAGCACTGGTCCCTGTGGCACTCCACTAGTTACAGATTGCCAATCCCAAAATGGTCAGTTTATTCCTACTCTCTGCTTCCTGTTGGCTAACCAATCGTTTATCCATGCTAATATGTTACCTCCCTACTCCATTCTTGTGCATTCTTATCTTGTGTAGTAACCTTTGATGTGGCAACTTATCAAATGTCCTTTGGAAATCCAAGTACACGACATCTACAAGTTCCCCTTTATCCTCCAACACAAAACCATGTTGACTCTGCCTGATCAAATTATTATTTAAGTACGTTGATATAACCTTGTTAATAATGGATGCTAGCAAGTTCCCTGTGACAGAGGCTAACTTGCCTGTAGTCTCCTGCTTACTGTCCCCCTCCTTTGGGTGGAATTTTCCGTGCGCATTGGCATTGGGCGTGAACAGCAGCGTGAGCTGACAATATGGGGAGAGGGCCAGAAGTCAGTTTCACAGCAACATGAAACCCAGTTTGCGACTGTGCGCTCAGCCTGTCAATGGCAGGACGCGTTTCCTGCCACTGGATGTCCGGAACCTCATTGTAAACATCTGCATATCAGTATAAGGCCAGCCTGCCGGAATCATCCCCCCAACGGCTGGATCGTCCACCCACATCAGCGAGGAAATAAGCCAGCGCAGAACACGTCTTGACAAGCGTGACGTACAGAAGTTAGAACATACTACCAGGGCCTTGCATCTGAGGAGCAGAAGATGCTGGAGCCTGACATCAATGGGATCCTGGAAGAATTTCCATGGCATACTGGGTGGATTCTCATGGGCATGGCTCTGCAAAGCAGCTCATGGAAGTTGGAAAGTCACTGTTGAGGGTCTGCTCACAATGGAAGCTGGTCAAGAGTGTGGAAAGGAAGGTCGAGCTGTTTCTGGAAGAGGAAGATGTGCCGAGGAGTAGGAAAGGGAGCTCTAGGATCGACTGGGAGAGGAAGAGGTGTCAGCGTTGGGGTGGGGGGGGTGTTGAGGTTGGAAGGGGGGAAACAAGTGTATCAGGGGGTGTTGAGGTTGGGAGGGAGGGGAATGAAGGTGTTGGGGAAGTGAGTTTGGGAGGGGGGAAGAAGGGTGATTGGGAGGGGAGAGGGAGTAACGGGGAGGAGGGGGTAATGGGGGAGAAGACAGCAACTAGGGAGGTAGGTGTAAGGGGGGAGTAAGATGTAATGGAAGGGGTTTGGGGGAAGGTGGGGAAGGAGTGCAGAGAGTGGAGGGAGTCCAGGCAGAGGAAGGGGGTTGGGGGGGGAAGGGGTCCGGAGGAGGGGGATCTCTGGGTGAACATGTAAGGAAGGGCTCTGATGAGTCCATGACTGCCTCCTGGGGAGTGAACTGAGGGTGGTACAAGGGAATGGTGAGAATGACCGAGGGGAGAGTGGGGCGGTAGGATGGGAGGGTGATGGTTCGATGGTATCGGTAGCAGGGATGGCAAGGGTGGTTGATGGGTACTTGAAGGTAGATGCGGACCCCGGGTGTGGGAAGGAAGAGGTTAATGTGGGTGGGGGTGGGGTTTTCGGGAAAGATGGGAATATTCACCAAAAGAAAAGGGTTGTGGCTGGTAGATCACGGAGGGGAGCTGCAAGTTTATGCCAGGGGGTTCAACAGTGCTGGGAGAATGGGTGACTGGGGCTGGGGAAAAGACGGGGGAATGAATGAAATACTGCATCAACACCATGCCGACTAAATCAAAAGTGAAACGAGAATTGTGGTGGGCGGGAACAGGTGCATGGGAGTATAATTAGTGGGTGGGTGGAGATGCAGGTCAGTTCAGATGGACAGCTGAAAGTGAATCCTAGCAGGCAGCGTTGAAAATGGCCAGGGCACTGAGATGAGTTTGATATGGGAAGGATCCACGTGCATGGGAGAGTTCTTGCATGAGGCTTCGAAAGGCCCTGCCACATACATACTTCTCCCTCCAGAATCACTCATTGTTCAGCTGCTCCCTCTGCGGTGACAGAGGATGAGATTGAGGGGGTCACAGGCAGAGGGGTCTCAGAGGGAGATGACAGCCTCTGAGATTACTGAGTGGATGACCCAGGGGTGTCCAGCTGCCACACCCCCCTCCCTTTGGGTGCCCGGGGGCCCCAGCCTGACTCCTTGAGGGGAAGGAGCACCCAGGAGAATGTCAAGGTGCCCTATTTCCCTCTCACGTTGCCACTGCAGGAAATCACCCATGGTTCCCGCAATGGAGTGCAGGTCTGCACACATCTCCGTGTTCTGCTGGACCAGGGTCTACATGGTGTCCACCATCCACCCCATAGAGGCCTCCATACCCGCACATGTGGGCATCACTTCCTCAGAGAGCAGGCAGACACACTCCTCCAACCCACGAGCCACTCTGTTGAAGGCTTCCAGCAGCTCAATGTGATGTCTTCTGCCTTCTGCTGACTCTCCAGGATGAGTTAGAAGGCCAAATCCAGAGGTTTGTCATCTGACTCGGACCTGACAGATGCCTCCTCCCCAGCAGTCCTCCAAGTGCTGGGGAGCTCGGTTGAGCCTGCCTCCTGCTGCTGTGGACACATTTCCATTCAGTGACCACCAGATTATGAACCCAAGCCTGTTCTAGGTCTAGGTCCCACCGAGGTGTGTGTCTCTGTGCTGTTGGAGGGTGTGGGTAAGTGCTGTGATGGGTCTTCCAAGCTGCTTATTTCCAGCTCTTCAATGGAGGAGATGTCCTCCTGCTGCAAGTGAGGATGTGGATAGAGCTGAGGGACTGGCTGGCTGAGGGTGTCGGTCACATGGCAGAGTTCCCTGTGAACCTGTGAAAGTAGAAATAATCAGTGCATAGTAGCACAGTCAAAAGCGGGAGAGACAGCACTCACATTTGCGTGGAGGGAGGGATGATGTATTGCAGGATCCTCATGAGTGTGTTTGCAGTCAACCTCACCGCCATCGCAAGCATGGTCCATGTCCTCACCACTCAGTGCGATGGCACGTTCCTCAAAGTAAGTGAGGGGCCTAATATGGGCCAGTCCATCCCTCATCTGGGATCTCTCCCTGCTTATGTGAGCAGGCTTTTTCTGCATGAAAGCAGATGGAGTGTGTGAGAGCAGGACACATGGCACTGCATGGAACATTTGTGTGGTGAGCAGAGCCATGGACAGGGTGAGGAGGTGAGTTCGTGACGATATGAATCTGATGGAGATGTGAGGGTGTGTGTGAGAGTTAGTGGTGTTGTCCCTTAAGGTGTGAGATCCCTGTGGATGTGTGATGGGTGTGTGAGCGTGTGAGTTGAGAGTGATGAGAGGAGTGACTTACCCTGGCGGAACGAATGAGATCATTCATCCACTTGCAGAACTAGGTGGCTGTCATCTTTTGCAGAGTGTTGGCGCTGACCACCACTGCCACCGCCTCCCATCCCTCTCAAGCTGCCCATCCTGCATCCAGAGTGGGAATAGAGGACATCACGGTGGGCCTTCACTGCGTCCAAACGGTGTTTGAGGGAGGTGTCATTGAACATGGGGGCTACTGCACCCAGTGCAAATCTGGGATGATGCCGCCCTTTCTTGAATAAAGGTGTCACATTAGCTATTTTCCAATCTATTGGGACCCTTCCAGAATCCAAGGAATATTGGAAGATTATAACAAATGCATCTACTGTCGCTGTAACCACTTCTTTTAAGATCTGAGAATGCAGGCCATCTGGCTCTTGGGTACTTTTTTAGTCTTTAGGCCCAATAGTTTTCCCAGCAGCTTTTCCCTAATCATGGTGATTGTTTTAAGTTCCTCCCTCCCCTTTATCCCTTGATTTTCAAGTATCTTTGGGAAGTTTGCTAGTCTTCTACAGTTTAGACAGACACAAAATACCTGTTCAATGCCTCTGCTAATTCCTAGCTTTCTATTATCAATTTTCAATACTCTCCCTCTAGAGGACCAATACTTTAGTTACTCTTTTCCTATTTATATACTTGTAGAACTCATCCAATTTGTCAACCAATATTTTACGTGCTACTTTACTGAATGCTTTCGGGAAGTTCAAATAAACATTTACTTTCCATTAATCTCTCTAAAAGCATCTATCAGGTTAGTCAAACATGACCTACCTTTTATAAATCCACATGCATGTTCCCGGAAGACTCCATATGCAACTAGTCATTCATTTTGGGGTTGAAATCCCATGGGCTGTCCATTCTAGCATGTCATATACCTCTTTGGTAACCTTTATTTTCAACATAATATGGCTCTTCACGAATGGAACCAAGGCCTAGATTTTAAAGGAAGGGGCGTATATGATGCAGGCGAGCCCCAAAGCGGACAAAGAACTCAGGAGGTCAGGGAAATGAAGGCCCAGCCAATCTTAATGGCTGGGTCTCATTTCCATCAGTTTTCCTGGGGTTCAGCCAGATAAAAAACACTGGTAAGGCCACAACTGGAGTACTGCATGCAGTTCTGGTCACCACATTATAGGAAGGATGTGATTGCACTGGAGAGGGTGCAGAGGAGATTTACCAGGGTGCTGCCTGGGCTGGAGGGTCTGAGCTATGAGGAAAGATTGGATAGGCTGGGCTTCTTTTCCTTGGAGCAACAAAGGTTGAGAGGGGACCTGACAGAGGTGTATAAAATTCTGAGGAGCATAGATAGGGTGGATAGGAAGGCACTTTTTCCATTCATAGAGGGGTCAATAACTAGGGGGCATAGATTTAAGGTAAGAGGCAGAAGGCTAGGATGGGAGTTGAGGAGAAATTTTTCACCCAGAATGTGGTGGGAGTCTGGAACTCACTGCCTGAAAGGGTGATTGAGTCAGAAACTCTCGTAACATTGAAGAAGTATTTAGATATTCACTTGTGTTGCCATTGCCTCCAGGGCTATGGGCCACGTGCTGGAAAATGGGATTAGTGTAGTCATATCTTTGTTGGCCAGCGTGGACACGATGGACCAAATGGCCTCCTTCTGTGCTGTAGACGTCTATCTATTATCTGAGGGGTGGGCAGGCCTGGGAATTTGGCAGTAGGAAGCTGTAGCCAGAGTCCTCTGTGAATAAACATGATCGAATTCTCAGGCCCTTTTTCATTGTTCATTTTTTCAGGTGGGATTTGGGAGTTGGGGTTTCCTGATGTCACAATCCCACCTCATACCCAGAAGTGCTGACTGGCGGAATTTTCATCTGTCAGAGGCAAGAACAGGCTGGAGTCAGAACTGCCGCCAACGGATGCAGGCTAACGCTGAGGCTGCCAGGCCGGCCTCCATTTGCAGAAACATTGGTACGGTGCTGGGGATCAGTGTGAAGGCCCTCTCTCCACTTACCTCCCTTGACCTATTCACCTAGCATCCACTATAATCAGAACTCATGAGCCCTATAATAGCATTTGGAAATCTTTTTTAAAAGCTCATAAATCTGTCAAAATAAACAACAATACTTGAATAACTACTTTTAAAATATATCTTCTTCAGAAGCTCATACATCTGTCAAAATGAACAAGCTTGCATTCCTGTGTAAATAACCTCAGCTGAGCATAGCTCAGGTTTGAAAGGCAGCCAAGCATTCATAATGACACTCCACTGAACAATTGTGCAAAGAAACCCTGCTGAGTAGAATTAATTAGTGGGTTTAGAAAGAAGTCAAACATTTATAATAGACATCCCATTGAACAACTGTGCAAGCAAATCCTCCTGAGCAGAATCTATTAGAGACTTTGAAGACAGCCAGATGCTTAGCCAAATGAACAGCCAAACATTTGGCTGAGCTGAACTTCAAGGAAAATGAAAGCAGTGGGGTCATTTCACACAATCAGTTCTGGATTTCAAACTGAGCCAGTATTTCAAAATTGTACAATGTGAATATCACTCTATCCAGTGGTGCCTTCTAAAGCATTTGAAGACTTTTCTACCTTCACAATGCTGTTCTTTCCCTTGACAGCTTGCCAGTTGTCTGCGTTAAAAACCTGGCAACGGCATTATTTAATGGTCACTTAACTTTACAAATTAAAGCACTATCAATCATTGTAGTAAAAAGAGATACACATATGCTACAGTATTTCATAATGACATATGAAACAGGCAACACCATTTGTACTGACCTGTCATACAATTCCAGCCTCCAAACCATGGCTCACCCATGGTTTAAGACACCTCTGTGCTGGTGTGAATCACATCGCCTACCAAAACCCAACCTTCTCCATAAAATTGCTGAAGTTCCAAAACACCCACTTCATCAATGGTGCTGGCAACATCTGGCCCCACCCCCAATCTCGCACCGATGAAAGTTGCTAGCACCGTGAATGAGAGCAGAAATCCCGGATCCGGGCCCTGTATGCCATTTTAAAGCCTGTCCAACAACTCTCTTAACCGTCAGGAGGGGAAAATCCTGCCCATAATGTTTACTCTAGGGCACCTACCACTTGTCTCACATTAACCTCCATCAGGCTACTGACCTTCCACTTCCCTTTCTCAGGCATGCAAATTGTGTCTGTACACAACAAGATATAGTAATATCAAACCTCACTCTCTGGAGAGTCATGATGGTTGATAGGGTGGCTGAGAAAGGAGCAGGGATTTAAATTTTAAAGAACAATCATTGTTCTACATACTTTTTTCAGAGCACATTTCCAGAGCCTGAGCCTCAGCATGTGGCTGGGACAATTTTGTGGTTCCTTAAGAACTCATAATAATGTTTGTGAACTAGTGAAGATCAGTCTGCCACAAATGGAGGCAGCTTCTCCTTAGACTTGCCCTCATACTTCGGAAGGTAGGAAAGAAAGACAGACAGACATTCTGGGCAGAATTTAGGATTCTCATTGGAAGTGGGATAGGAAGCAAAAGACTGGAAAATTGGCATCAGAGAATGACGTGCCAGGCCACATGAATCACACCAGCACAGAAGCGTCTTAAACTGGCATGTCAGATTGCTAACATGTTCCTGCCCCGATTCCTTTGGTAGAGGCTTGGGCGTAGCAGTTACCCACTCGCAAGAAGTGGGAGCCTATTAGAGCAAGAAATGGACTAAGAAAGCCAATGTGCTGAGGCCGACTGGAATTTTCTAGTTGGCCAGCAGGGCCCTGCCCCAGCAGCCAAAACTCAGCCGACGCATGGAAGTGGCCTCCCGTTGACAGAACTGAGCTCCAGCATAGTTTGAAACTCCCCCATATCCGACAGCCAACATACTGAGATGGCCATAGCTGCAGCCTCAGCGTGCTCTGTGGGGTGACTCCCCCTCCACAGTGGCACTCTGACAGCCAAGGTCAGTTCTACTTTAGCTGTTGAAAAAAGTCTTCAGAAGGCGTCTCGTGATGGACATACATTAACAGCTATCACCTCTGACGGAAAGGCTGCTAAACACTCAGATCTGGAATGCTTCCTATTGGCCCTTTGGCCTCTGAAGCCTGTCGACCCTCCTCGCTTGGATGGCGAGTGTGCTCCCTGGCCCCTAATTGGCCAGCTCTTGAAAATTAGTTTTGGGCATCAGGTGCCAACACAACTCAGATTTGGGACCCAGAAATGTGCCCGATGTCAGAGTTCTGAACTCAGAACCAAAATTCAGTCCCTTAAGGACATTTATGCAGCAGCTTTCATGGCATCCCAAAGTACTTTATGGATATTTAAAGTGCAGCTACTGTTGCAATGTGAGAAAAACAGCAGCCAATTTGCAAACAGTAAAGTCTCACAAACCGCAATGTGATAAATGACCAGAGAAGCTGTTTAGTGATTTGGGTTGAGGGATAAATGTTGCTCCCCCGGGCCCAGAACGCCAAGAGAACTCCCCCTGCTCTTACCTAAGAGAGTAGATAAAGCTTCAGTTTAACATCTGAGGTCTCCAAAAGTGCAGCAGTCCGTTGATGTGCCAACCTAGAAAATGTGCTTAGGACTCTGGAGTGTGATTTGAACTGACGACCATCAGCGGTGAGAGTACTACCACTGAGCCACAGTTGACACAATGTTGATTTGCATCTCATGCAGAAATTTCTTTTTGGCTGGTAGCCAAAGATTGGCTTGAAAGTGGTGGGCATCATCATACAATTTGAGAAGCACTTCATAACTTATCAGAAAACCGTGGGCTAACTATTGTACTCCATTGAGTGTTTTTACTTATGAGGAGTTGTGTCAGACAGCAAATTAGAATCATATTCCAGATATCAAATGAGTACCTTTCTATTTATTTGTGTGAGATTGCATTTTAAGCTATGAAGTATCAATTATGATCACTTCTTCAAAAGATAGGAAGGAAAATCTTGACCTTGGCTACATGTGCAGTGATGTGATAAAATGGAATGAAAAATAGGCAGGGTTCTGCAATGGGCATGTGATCCACTCCACCAAGCGGGTCAAACTGAAATTTTACCCCATCATATCTTTGGGGAGAATTTTCGGGTCGGTGAGCAGGGGCGAGGCCTGCTCGCCAACGCATAAAATGACACGCGATGACGTCAGGCGGGTGTCCCAACGTCACCGCGCGTCATTTAGATCTTCAATTCGGCGGGCGCACAGCCGAGTCAGCTGCGTGCCCGCCAAACTGTCGAAGGCCTATTAAGGCCATTTAAATAGTCATTAAAACAATTAATGGGGCTGCTCATCCAACCTTAAGGTTGGTGGGCAGGCGAAGAGCCCAGGCAGCCTTCGCATTTTTCATGGAACCTCATCCACGGGCGGGATGGGGTTTCATGAAGGTTTCATTAATTAAATAAAATTTTTTTAACAAAATTCATGAACATGTCCCAGCTCATGTGGCACTATCACATGGGGAGCCATGTCTTAAAATATTTCCTTTTCTTTATTTAAGTTTTTAAACCATATACTAATCTCCTTGAGGCACCGCATGCGTGAAAAAGAGTAGGTCCCGACTCCGGGAACTCCACCCCCCCCCCACCCCCCCCACCCCCTCCACCCGCACAGGGAGTGCTCAGCGCTTCCAGGCGTGCATCACGCTGGGTTGGCCTTAATTGGCCCGCCCACATAAAATGGCGGCGCGGCCCCGATCGGGGACGCTGATCGGGTTCATGCCTGCCCCCGCCCGCCCCCACACAACCCCTCCGACTGGGAGAAATTTCTGCCCTTTAAGTTTTATAAGTGGGTCAGGTATTAAATTACTTTTGCCAGCCTCAATCTAGTTCCCACCAGTTCCAGTTCCACAACACAAAAGTGCCTCCAATCTGCCATTTCATCTGTCAATTTTCTTCTGAAACATCACTTACTTTGGCATGTTGTGCTCAATTAAAATCTCACTGATCCTAATTGAATATGACCCTTCATCTCCGACACTCATGGGGCTCAAAGTCTCAGATGGTATCAAATTACCATCCTGATAACTGTGCTAAATTTTTACCCTTTGGACAAAAAGCAAGTAACGATTTGGATTGAATGCTTACCGTCAGTTGAAGCTCAAATTACATTTTTTTTTAAATTAGCCTTTACCATCAAGCAATACCAAAGCAATACTGCTCATTCAAATGATTATGTTCTGGCTTATCATTTGGAAGGCATGACTTCAAATTTTCATCTCAACTGTTCATCAAATGGATTCACTTCATCAAGGGATTTCAGAAGTTTTTAAATTAAATCAACCCAAATATTTTATAGGGTTTAATTGGGCATACAAAACCAAAATTCTTCAAAGCTTCTTTGTGATTATTTGGCAAATATCCAATATTTTAAGCTGACCAATTGAAAATGGAAAGTTGCTTAAATAAACAGGGCCATCACAATTTATGTATCTCAGAAGACACTTCTATATCATCCACTTGCTGTCTTGACTACCAGTTACATTACTTACTGCTCATATTTTAGTCTTATTCTTAATTCCAACAACAGCTTTTTTTTTTACTTTGGCTGCAGGAACAAGGTAGTTGAATTTATGGAATATGCTGCTCCTCCATTTTAATTCCTCCAAGAACTTCCTGGCAAAGCAACAAACAACCTTATTAAAATAATTTATTCTTGAGATGTGTAGTCACTGGCAAGACCGGTATTTATTGCCCATCTCTAGTTGCACTCAGCAGGTGGCAGTATGTAGTCCTTCGTGAACCACTCCAGTGGAATTGTTTCATATACTGAGTGACTTGCGGACACTTCGGAGTCAACCACATTGGTGTAGTAAAGGGACTGCATATCTTTTAAACTGAATTCAAATTCTCAATGAGCCATGATGGGATTTTAACTCATTCTCTATATTATTAGTCCAGACTTCTGGATTATTAGTCCAATAACATAATCACTACACAATCACTGTAACGAAATAAAAATGACAACAATAATTGTTGGCATTGTTTTACATAGAAATAAACTCTATGTAAAAGAATATCCACATGATTGATCTGGGAGAGATGGATACAAGTTGTCTAAATATTTCAAAGTTCATTTACATAATGATGTTGCAACAGCCCAAGGTAAATAGCTACAATGAGTGAAACTAATTACAATTTGCCTGAGGCATTCTTTCTGCCAACAAAAACACACCTTAAGATCAGTTGAAGTTGCAACAGAAGTCACGTAACAACACCATACATAAATTTACAGGCAATTAAGATGATGTCATTCGATAACAGTTATTACTAGAATTGCTTGTCTGAAATACAGCTGTGTTTTGAAAAATACTTGCACTCACTCAGACAAATAGGAACAACAGAAAGATTAAAACATAAGTACATTTAAGAGAGCTTCCTACTGTGATTGAACATATTTTTGGATTTGCTCAGTGTGGACAATTAATACATCTAAACAGAATATGGGACGGATTCTCTCCAAGTTACTAAGCTGTAACAGAATGATGAACATTATAAAGTCAGACATTAGAGAGCTGAATTCTCTCTTCCGTTTCCCTCCTGACTGACTGGGTGCAAGTTAGGTAGAAGAAACTGAAAACATCCTCCACTACAAATTACTTTTAACTGCCTTTATTGCTGGGTTCAGAGGAGTTTAGTAGGGCTGTTGTGCCCCCAGCAGGAGTTAGGTCTTGCACCTGGAAGCAGGCAATGAAAGTCGGCTGTAACTACAGGCTAAGAGACCTGTTCCAGTGGCGATTGCCACTGGTCGTAAAGTCTCCATGTAAGCGTAAAAATTAAAAAGATCACTTACCCACTTTCAGTCTTCAGATGCTTATTGCTTGCCCCTGCTCAGATAAAGATGCTGTGATCTTAATGGGGCTGGGTGCAAAGCTCAAGGCCCTGCAGTCGCCACACTTTTAAATGGACGTACAGTCAGCAAAGATCCAGGGTTATAAAACAGAAGAGGCCTTCATTTTCACCTCATTAGAATGGGAATTCAATACGTGTGCTTGTGTTGAGTTCAAGGACTCAATATCCCTTTGGTGTCCCCAAGAAATAGCCTAGGCAATGCAAATTAAGTGGAGCCCCAGCATCAAGGTGTAGAGTTTTGCCTTCACCATCTGGGCAATGATCTGATGGGACCAATCATCTTCCTTTTATATTTACGATTTAACTAAAATAAAAATTGGGTTCTATAAAGGTTGGGGCAATCCATTCTGCCAGATTACCACCCAGGCAGTAACTAAAAAATCCACCAGCAAGAATCCACATTCATCTTACATTTGCTTTGTGCCTGAGATATAAGCATTTCTAAGGCAAAATAACAGAGGAAAAGCAACCACTGCACTGTCACTGGTATCTCTTAATCCTGCCTTATGCCTGTTTTGAGTTTTCAAACTGTTGGCCAGCAGTAAAGACTTCAAGTAGAATCCCCTCTTGGGTGACATCATGAACAGGAATCAGAGGGAGTTTTCTCTTCAAGATTCTGAAGAGGAAACTCCACAAAAATTGCCCATTTCCTGGCCAACTCTATAGTCTTAGAGCTTGAAAATTCAGAGCATAGGAACATGAAAGGATAATAGTCGGGATAATATAACAATTTATCACAGCACATTTTCCTTTTTGATTTACCAAAGCAACATCAAATACAATGAGAAATCCCCAGTGACACAACTCGAAATACCAAATATCTTTTAATTATTATGTTTACATAGGAGTTTTTTTTTTACAAGCAAGTAAATGTAAGGTATTCAATACAGTGCTTTTTTTTAAGAGGGTGACAGGAGGATAGAATCTTGACCAAGAAATTACAGGAAGCTCATTCTGCCACCAGAAGTGCAGCAGCATGTTACTTCCAGCTGCCAGCCGGACCCAGCATTGATCCTATCCCAAATCCTAGTGGCTAGGTTATTTGCATAATGGTGGTGGGCATGAATGCCATATACAATACTCCCTGGGGGTACATCCTACAAGGGACTGTATTACTGCATTGGCACACTGCCAGACAAAACAAGGAGAACTGACCAGTACCATCAGCTCTGGCATCAGGATGGAGGGGGGCACAGGCACAGGTAGTGCCCAAACCCTCTGCCATTGCAATTTTGATTCATGGGAGAAAGTGGTGAGGACTCCTTTCTGCTTCCCTGTGCCTTCGTCCCACATACGCCGTGGTACAACCTTCTCAAGTACAGGAATTTGGGAGCCCGTGTATTTTTGGCATTCTAATATCAAAACAGGTTCTACAAATTTCCTGCATTTATTAACTTTCCCATAAATGGACTATATTTTGAACCTCCAACTCTGTTAGTTACAGAGTGTTTATCTATGTATATAATACCCTCCTTCTGGATATAGTCTTATATGGATGAATACTTGCTCCCAACTCACAAGGAGCTACATATATGTTTGAAATAAGCCCAAACCTCTCATTACATTCAATTTATATTTTCACATTATGGTTTAAAAAAGATGGCCAGACCAGCTATTGTGCTTTTGTACCTAATAAAGCAGTATTTATAGCCTTAAACTGAATAAAAATACAATAAACAGTCTGAAACTGTGGGAGTTCTGGACTTCCTGCTATATTTGACTGTTTACTTCTTCTGTTAAAATGTTGTACATTATTTCTTCACTGAAATGCTTGGTAATTTACCGTTATGAAAGACATCTGGTTCTTTTTCTCGAAAAAAGGCATCAAGACATTAACACTTCACTGGCTGATTTTTTTTTTCAAGTTTCACTACAGCACTACGCATTCAAAATGAAATCTTTGAAAAATCGCTTGCAATATTCATCATTTCCTGCCAATTGCCACAGACAAATAAAAATTCAGAGTTACAAAATAATCACATTACCTTCATTCTAAGGCATAACCCTCAAGAAAACTTTTTGTAGTGTGTGCATATGGGTGGACTTTTTTTTGGCAAATAACATGGAAAAATGTGCAACGTGCCAGTTTTGGAGTCTTGTTTACATGCTGTAGTATTTCACTCACCAGCCCAGAGTCACAGCATCAAGTAATTTATGAGCACATGGCAACATAGCAAAGGTCAATGCTGCCTACATAAAAGAGCTTGCACAATAATAAAAAAGCTATCTTTAAAAGTTAAGCCCTTTGTCCATTTGTGACCATAAGTCATACTTTGAACCTGTAATCTGTACTTCAATATTTTCTCCATTGCTGCCTTTCTGTTTAAAGTGCACTCTGCTAACAATGTAAAGAAAAGAAAACATTTGAAACAATGTATTTCTCTTTAAACAAAAATGGGAACACAAGAGATGATGTCGTTTTCCCATAATAGTCGACAAAACCATGGGAAAATATGCCTGCAATTAATATTTTCAAAAGCATAAGAAAATGAAACAGTAAATGAATCTAGCTATGAGATTGGATGGGGTGAAATTGCATAGAAGTTCTCCCAATCATCTGCCATAACTTTGGCAGAAAAGCTGCAGGTAATGGGCTGAATTTTCCCAACCCCAGTGCTGGGAGGGGGAGTTGTCGGGAAAATAGCAGGGAATTGCATCGGGATGGCTCTCTAACACATTCCTGCCTTTGGGAAGGTTTCCCAGGGGCGGGCCAACATGCAAATTGGGGGTGGTAAGCCAACAGAAGTCATTAAGGCTCCAATTAGGGTCATTTTTCATAAGGCCTCCCGGTGCCAATCCAGGGGACCATTGGGCCAGAGGCTTCAACTTCCAAATCAGGGGCTGTGGGCAGGGAAAGCTACTATGATGGCCCCAATGGGGCAGCCAGAAGAATTTCCCCCTCAGATCTGTGGGGCGTGCCAGCCTAGTCCCTCTGGTTTGTTAACAATTTAACCCTACCAAGGGCGCCACTGGTGGGGCCGCCAAGACTTCAGAATTGTTAGTCCTCTGATTGTAGTGCGAGCATCTAACTCCTACACGATGTCCTTAAAAGGACAATGAGCTCAGACGCAGTCAATGAGGAGGCCATCTCTGGGAATATTGCTGAGCTGGTCTTGCTACCAGCAAGTGAAGGCTCAGGACTCCAATTCATCCTGAAGCCCATGATAAAATTCTGCCCAATGTGTCCGCAGTTTATTTGTCTGACTTCCAGTAGGCAATCAGGAGAACCCATGTAGAAATTCAACATGACTGTGCCAGTACCAATTCAATGGTAATTGCATACTGGTGTCAGCTGTGGCTCAATTTGTCGCCCACTTGCCTCTGAACAGAAGATTATGCGTTCAGGTTCCCTTCCAGATGTTGAGCACAAAAATCAATGCTGACACTCCAGTGTGGTATGAAGGGAGAGCTGCACTGTCAGAGATGCTGTCTATTAGAAGATAAGTTAAACCAAAGACCTGTCTGCCCTCTCAGGTGGATGTAAAAGATCCTATGGTACTATTTCAAAGAAGAGTAGGGGAGTTATCAGCAGTGTCTTGCCCATTATTTATCTCTCAATCAACATCATAAAAATAGGTTATCCAGTCATTATCAGTCATTGCTGCTTGTGGAAGTTTGCTGTATGCAAATTGGCTGCCACTTCTCCTCTATTACAATAGTGACTACACCTCAAAAGCACTTAATCAGCAGTAAGGTGCTTTGGGATGCCCGGTGGTTGTAAAAGGCATTATACAAATGCAAGTATTTATTTTTAGCTGGCAAAACAATAGTTAATTTAAATGGGGAAACATAAGAAAATTATTGTTTTATTTGCAAATCTGATTTTGAGAGGTACACATTTTTCTTTTTGTTCTTGTTTCCCACCTGGAAACATGATTTGTATTGAATGTTATATTTAAATAATTTTTATGTGGATTTGAAAGGCTTTTCAAGAGATAAGCATGCAGAGAATCCTGTTTTTGGTTGCCATCTTTAAAACCAAAATCAACTCTGAACTTTTTTAATAGAAGTTACTATTGGTATTACTTTATGGGTGGGACAACATTTATCTGGTTCCATTCTTATCTATCTAGCTGTACCCAAGAATTACCAGCATTGGCTACCTCCTGCTCCTGCACCTTTACCTCAGTTGACCCCAAGGATCTATCCTATTTCTCATCTACATGCTGACTGTCAGCAGCACCATCCAAAATTCTAACGTCAGGTACCTCATGTACGCTGACAGCACCCAGCTCTACCTCACTGCCGTCTTAATCAACTCTCTTGAGGTTCTCAACCATCCCTAATTTGTCACTTAGCTTGTCTGACATTCAGTGATGGATGAGGAGAAATTTCTTCCAATTAAATATTTGGAAGACTGACGGCATCATCTGCAGACCTCAACTCAAGATCCATTCCTCAACCACCTGCTCCATCTCTCTCCCTGGCATCTGAGGCTGAACTAGGCTATTCGCAACCTTCGTGTCACACTTGATCCCAAGATGAGCTTCTAATCACATATTCACACCATCACCAAGATAGCTGACTTTCACGTCCATTACATCACCTAAATCTTCATCCTTGCTGTTGGTTATCTGCTGCTGAAACCATCATCCATGCCTTTGGTACATCTGGGTTTGAATATTCCAACACTTTCCTGGCTGACTTCCCATCTTACCCACCATAAACTTGAGCTCATCCAAATCTCTGCTGCCCATATCCTCACTAGCATCAAGTCTGTTCATCAATCATTCCTGTGCACACTGACCTACATTGGTTCCCGGTATGGCAAAGTTGCAATTTTAAAACTCTCATCCTCATTTTCAAATCTCTCCATAGCTTCACCCCTCCCTATCTCACCAACCTCCTCCAGCTCTACAACACTCCAAGATTTATTGTGCTTCTTCAATTGTGGCCTCTTGCACACCCCCAATTTTATAGCTCCACTATTGCAGACTGTAGCTTCAGCTGCCTAGGCCCTAAGATCTGGAAATCCCTCCCTAAATTTTTTGCCTCTCTACCTCTCTCTTCTTCTTTCAGATGCTCCTTAAAACCAAACTCTGACCAAGTTTTTGGTCATTTGTCCTAATACCTCCTTTTGTAGCTCGGTGTCAAATCTTGTTTGATATTGCTCCTGTGAAGTGTACTGCACATTTTACTACTTTAAAGGCACTAAATTAATGCAAGTTGCTACTCTGGTGTTATTGTTGAATCATAGAAAGCTGCAGCATAGAAACAGGCAATCGAGCACAGCCAGTCTCTGCTGAGGCTTATCTCCATTTCCCTCTGATAAAGAGGGTGAAAATCCTTATGCTAGCTTTGCTGGTACTGTGGAAATCTTGCTCAAAGACCTGATGGATCAAAAAGCATAAGACTGTACGCTGGCATAATATGAGGTGCTCCACTGAGATTGAAATTGAGTTATGCTTTTGGTCTGGAATTTATAATGGTGTTTGATACCGATACAGGATAACAGAAATGGGAAAGAGCTCCTTTCCTTGGCACTGAACACAAAAAAGAAGCCTACTCCCAAATTCCCTCTTCTTGCAACAAAATAAAAGACAACATGTCCTATCGCATCACAAACCATGACAATAGCGACTGCTAAACAAGATTCTAATACCAGTTAATGGAATACAGGGGTTAAGTTGGCTAACCCTGAAAACAGGGGTGTGGATTGTAGTATGTGTTTAGCCACATCTATTCATTGCATTGCAAGCAAGGTGTTAAATTCATGCTGGCTGCTGTTTTAAATGATTGTTGGGGGCAGCTAGCACCACCAGTACTGTTCATTGGCTGCATGCATCAGCAGGGGACCTGTTGTCGTGAGCAGCAAGCACTACCTAAAGAGAGCCTACAAGTTTTAGAGATGCGGCTGGAGTAGGTGGTGAGAATCCTTTGTGAGCTAAGCTGAGCTGTCAAAGATTATTTTTTTTATTTGTTCATGGGATGTGGGCATCGCTGGCTCGGCCAGCTTTTATTGCCTATCCCTAATTGCCCTTATACAGACGGCATTTGAGAGTCAACCATATTGCTGTGGGTCTGAAGTCATATGCGTCCAGACCAGGTAAGGAAGGCAGATTTCCTTCCCTAAAGGGCATTAGTGAACCAGATGGGTTTTTACAACAATGGTTTCATGATCATCATCAGACTTCTTAATTCCAGGTTTTTAATTGACTGGCAGATGGTGAGATTCGAACCCAGAGCATTACCCTGGGT
This sequence comes from Cetorhinus maximus, assembly GCF_964194155.1. Lineage (NCBI taxonomy): Eukaryota > Metazoa > Chordata > Chondrichthyes > Lamniformes > Cetorhinidae > Cetorhinus > Cetorhinus maximus. Next base: position 85,577,102 of record NC_135879.1, read on the forward strand.
CTCTGGAATATTAGTCTAGTGACAATACCACTATGTCAGAACAGCTGAATATGCTAGCAAGCACGTATCACGGTTTTCTAACAATGCACTCGAGGTCTTGGTGCAAGACATGGAGAAAAGAAGACATATGTTGTATTTTTGGGTGAGGGGAAGCATGGTGTAAGCTCTCTATGCAATGCTCAGGGGGGAATTGGAAGACGTAGATTTGGAAGTCAATGCCATAGGTGTTGCTCCAGTAACATGGATGCAGTGCAGGAAGTTTAACAACCTGACACAAGATGTCAAGGTGAGTGAGTTCATCTTTAAATTCCATATCATACCAACTGTACTACTATATTTACCAATGCTAAGTTCACTACACCCCCATCACTCATCTACCAACCATCTCTATCAATCAATACTTAACTCTAAAATTCATATGCTTTACTTCACCTTACCACACATTTAGCACTGTTGCAAGCCTCTCCTTCAAATGTCACAGCTCGTACACACTGGCAACTATTCAACTACGATAACCACACCCTATACTCTCTTCGCCCTGTTTTGATGTTGAAGTCTTGGCTGCAGAAGTTGGCAGATTTCAGTCACAACCTCTGTTGTGCAGCAAACATCTCATGCACTGGTCCTTGCCAGGGCTAGGGAGAAAAATCATGGGCCCCAGTGCTTCTCCTGTTTCTGGGCTCCTTATCCACTCCCCCCTCCAACCACCTCACACCCTTAACCCTCCCCCTCAATCATGCATGCTATTTTTTCTCCCTTCAAGATTCAACAAACAATTCACTAAATAATTACAGAAAGGGCCTAGTAAAATTATAACTCACATTGTTGGCATCTGGTTACAAATATCATCCAATAGAAATGCAGCATGGGTCATTAATATTAAAAGCAGCAACAATGTAATGCAGTGTTAGTTTGTAAGTGCTCTAGAGGTGATCCCACGACAATTAAACAAACCAGAGAGTACAAATTTTAGTTTACCAGTATCATGCAATATTGTTAATTTGACAGGAAAATATCCCATTAGTTATTTTTTACACTGCGAACGATAACACTGATTTCAGTGACTGCCTCGTTAATATGTTCTGTACATTGCACTGTATGTATACAGTGACATTAAATGCAAATTTGGGAGAAAGATTCAATACTTGAAACCACCAGAATGCAAGAAAACATTTTTGTTTCACATATTTCGACTACCTGTTCTGTACTGGAAAGAAAGGCCATTTCCATCCTATAGCTCACATTATTTCATTGTTGGAGAGTTGTACAAGGGCATGAGGGAGGGAGCGAGAAAAGGGAAGAGGATAAGGGACCTCACTCAAGATCACTCAGTATCACTAGAAGAAAAGTTCCAGTTCCCTGGGAGTGGCTTGTGCTGTGGACGTGGATGATGTCATTGGACTGGTAACCGACAGAGCCAGGGTAACGCTCTGGGGACCCGGTTCAAATCCCACCATGGCAGATAGTGGAATTTGAATTCAATAAAAAAATATGGAATTAGAAGTCTAATGATGACCATGAAATCACTGTCAATTGTTGTAAAAATGCATCTGGTTCACTATGCGCTTTAGGGAAGGAAACTTGGCCTATGTGTGACTCCAGACATGCAGTAAGGTGGTTGTTTCTTAAACCCCTTCTGAAATGGCCTAGCAACCCGCTCAGTTGTATCAAGCCGATAAAAAGGAATGAAAGACCACCGGGCATCGATGTAGGCAATGGCAAATCCTGCCCTGTCGACCCTGCAAAGTCCTCCTTACTAACATATGGGGGCTTGTGCCAAAATTGGGAGAGTTGTCTCACGGACTAGTCAAGTAACAGCCTGATATAGCTGATATAGTCATACTCATGGAATCATACCTTACAGATCATGTCCCAGACACCACCATCCCAGGTGAGGTGGCGGCGGGACAGCGGGAGAGAGTTGCCCTGGGAGTCCTCAACATCAATTCTGGGCCCCATGAAGTCTCATGACATCAGGTCAAACATGGACAAGGAAACCTCCTGCTGATTACCATGTACTGTACTCCCCCACAACCTGCCTCAGCTGTTGAATCAGTGCTCCTCCATTTTGAACATCACTTGGAGGATGCACTGAGGGTGGCGAGAGCGCAGAATGTACTCTGGGTGGGGGACTTCAATGTCCATCACCAAGAGTGACTCAGTAACACCACCACAGACTGAGCTAGTCGAGTCTTAAAGGACATAACTGCTATGTCTGTGACTATGACTATGACTGTGGCAGGTGCTGAGGGAACCAACCTGCCTGCCACGGGTGCATCTGTCCATGACAGTATTGGTAGGACTGACCACTGCACAGTCCTTGCGGAGACGAAGTCCCGTCTTCACATTGAGGATACCTTCCATCTTGTTGATTCGGCACTACCACCATGCTAAATGGGATAAGTTTCAAACAGATCTAGCAACTCGGACTGGGCAACCATGAGGTGCTGTGGGCCATCAGCAGCAGCAGAATTGCACCCAACCACAATCTGCAACCTCATGGCCTGGCATATCCCCCAATCTACCATTACCACTAAACCAGGGAATCAACCCTGGTTCAATGAAGAGTGCAGGACGGCATGCCAGGAGCAGCACTAGGCATACCAAAAAATGAGGTGTCAACCTGGTGAAACTACAACACAGGACTACTTGCGTGCCAAACCGCATGAACAGCAAGTGATAGATAGAGCTAAGAGATCCCACAACCAACGGATCAGATCTAAGCTCTGCAGTCCTGCCACATCCACTCATGAACGGTGTTGGACAATAAAATAACTCACTGGAGGAGGAGGCTCCACAGATATCCTCACCACCAATGATGGGGTGACCCCAGCACATCAGTGGAAAAGATAAGGCTAAAGCATTTTCAACAATCTTTAGCCAGAAGGGCTGAATGGATGATCCATCTTGGCCTCCTCCCGAGGTCTCCAGCTCCACAGATGCCAGTCTTCAGCCAATTCGATTCACCCCACCTGATATCAAGAAACAGCTGAAGGCACTGGATACTGCAAAGGAGATGAGCCCTAACAATAGTACCTAAGACTTGTGCTCCAGAACTTGTCGCGCCCCTAGCCAAGCTGTTCCAGTGCAGCTGCAACAACCCGGCAAGGTGGAAAATTGCCCAGGTATGTTCTGTACACAAAAAGTAGGACTAATCTAACCCGGCCAATAACCGCCCCATCAGTCAACTCTCCATCATCAGTAAAGTGATGGAAGGGGTCATCAACAGTGCTATCAAGCGGCACTTGCTTAGCAATAACCTGCTCACTGATGCTCAGTTTGGGTTCCGCCAGGGTCACTCATCTCCTGACCTTATTACAGCCTTGGTTTAAATATAGACAAAAGAGCTGAACTCCAGAGGTGAGGTGATTGCCCTTGACATCAAAGTAGCATTTGACCGAGTGTGGCAACAAGGAGCCCTAGCAAAACTGAAACTGGAATTATCAACCTCTCCGCTGGTTGGAGTCATACCTAGCACAAAGGAAGACAGTTGTGGTTATTGGAGGTCAATCATCTCAGTTCCAGAACTTCATTGCAGGAGTTCCTCAGGGTAGTGTCCTAGGCCCAACCATCTTCAGCTGCTTCATCAATGACCTTCCTTCTATCATAAGGTCAGAAGTGGGGACATTCACTGATGGTTGCACAATGTTCTGCCCCATTCACAACTCCTCACATACTGAAGCAGTCCATGTCCAAATTCAACAAGACGTGGACAATATCTAGGCTTGGGCTGACAAGTGGCAAGTAACATTCGTGCCACACAAGTGCCAGGCAATGACCATCTCCAACAAGAGAGAATCCAACCATCGCCCCTTGACATTCAATGGCATTACCATTGCTGAATCCCCCACTATCAACATCCTGAGGGTTACCATTGACCAGAAACTGAACTGGACTAGCCATATAAATATTGTGGCTACAAGAGCAGGTCAGAGGCTAGGAATCTTGCGCTGAGTAATTCACCTCCTGATCCCCCAAAGTCTGTCCACCATCTACAAGACACAAGTCAGGAGTGTGATGGAATACTCCCCATTTGCCTGGATGAGTGCAGCTCCCACAACACTCAAGAAGCTTGACACCGTCCAGCACAAAGCAGCCCACTTGATTGGCACCACATTCACAAACATTCACTCCCTCTACCACGGATGAACAGTGGCAGCAGTGTGTACCATCTACAAGATGCACTGCAGGAATTCACCAAGACTCCTTAGACAGCACCTTCCAAACCCATGACTGTTACCATCTAGAAGGACAAGGGCAGCACATACATGGGAACACCACCACCTGGAAGTTCCCTTCCAAGCCACCCAACATCCTGAATTGGAAATATATCATCGTTCCGTCACTGTCACTGGGTCAAAATCCTGGAACTCCCTCTCTAACAGCACTGTGGGTGTACCCACAATACATGGAGTGCAGCGGTTCAAGAAGGCAGCTCACCACTGCCTTTTCAAGGGCAATTAGGGATGGACAATAAATGCTTGCCTAGCCAGCAACACTCACATCCTGTAAAATAAATAAATAAAAAGTCACTGTCCCTGGGTTGATGCCAAGAGGCCCTTGTAACAGATTACAGGAAGTCTTGGGGCTCTGCGGACATAGTCAGTGTGAGAGATTGAAAGCAGTCCTGGGGCTCTGTGAGCCTCATGGTTGGGGTGAAGGATTAAAGTCAATCCTGTGGCTCTGTGTACCTCATAGACAGGGTGAGAGATTAAAGGCACTCCTGAGGCTATTTGGGCCATGCTACAGGGCAATGCATGGCAGGCATGTCATAGTCCCGCTCCATGGAGGAGCAAGGACTGTGTGCTCAATGGGGATCAGGCACAGTTTGGTGTGCAGGGCATGGTCAAAGCCTCACAGTCAGTGGTGATGGAGTTGTCTGTCTCGGTACTGAGCTGCAGATGAGATGGTCATGGTCAGCAGAGGCATCGGCAGCCTGTAAATGGGGAAAATGTAATATGGGGGCGGTACTTGAAAGTCTTCAGGGCTGGGGGTGAGGGTCACCTCTACTTGTGACTGTGCACAGAGCCTAAAGATAGGGAGGGGTGAGGTCTGCATGGGGACATCAACAGTAATGGGTTCAGGGGGAGGGCAGGAATGTCCACATCAATGACAACGTGATCCAGGGGTACTGGGGGAGGCTGCAGAATCACCGGAGGGAGGTCTACCTGCACATCGTGAGGCTCCAGGAAGATGGGGCGACCCGAACTCTGACAGGGGGAGGGTCAAAGCTGGTCTCAAAATAAAAATGCTGCACAACCTTCTTGAGACCTCAAAGTTATGATCCAGTCTACAATCAAAACTGGAAAACAATCGGCAAGGAAGGGGGCTGAGGCAGTGTGGGAGGAGTCAAAGGCTAGACTCAGGAGCCGTAATGGGGGCACCCTCACACTTAGCGTAACGTGGAAATGGAATCTGAGCTGGCAGAACTCAGGAAGAGTTTATTGAGAAGGTGCAATTGGAGCCACTGACATTTGGAACGCTTTAACGTGAGACTGCAGTGCAGCAATTTGAGCATTAACAGAGAGGAATGTGAGAATGCAAGATGCAGCCAACCATAAAGGTAGCAGAGCTGCTGGATATCTGTAAGATAATCAATGAAAGCCTCTAAGGTGCTTTCTGCAATTGGCATGGCCAATGGGCCAAAGAGCATCCAGTCATTCCAAAAGTGCAAGTTAGGCATAATCAGTATACCAGATCAGACATAGTAGGAGGACATATTCTGGATGCACTCAAGCCTCTTCCACCCTCTCTGAGATTAAGATGTCAAGTAGTTGAAGTGACATGTGGTCACCTAGATCACGCAACTCTAGGGCAAGACATTGGCTTTCTGGTCATGATTGGGAGAAATACTATAGTTGCCCATTACTATTTAATCTGTCCACAGGGAGGAGGAGGATTGAATAATGGAGCCTGCACTCAATGTTGCCTTGTTGTTGGCAGTGATCTGATTGAGGAGGAAAAGAAGGGCCCAGTGCCACCTGGCACAGATTCGAAAAGAGGCCTGACCTGAGGATCATGGTCAGGGGAGCCCCAGCAAGATCCAGAGGATGAGGAGGTCAGATCCATCCCTTGGAGGTGACTTGCACGACTAAGGGTCTACCTGAAGTCGCCGTTCCTATCTGGAGATGAGCGAGAAACAATGCCGCGCACGTCTACACTTGTCAAGAGATGCGGTGCTCATATCTGCCACATTTTGCAGGAGGAGCTAACACCGCATGGACTGGGAGGATATCCCCCGAAGGTCACCACCACACTCAATATTTTGCCAGTGGGTCATTCCAGGGATCCACAGGGGACCTATGTAGCATCTCCAGTCCTCAACACATACAGTAAGGCTCATCATTATGTAAAGTTCACACTGGATGAAGCTAGCCAGGCTGCTAGATTCCTGGTTTTCGTGGCAATCTCTGGCTTCTCTAGAGTATAGGGTGCAATCGATTGCACACATGTGTCTTTGAGAGTTCCTTGGCAGCAGCCCCTGATGTTCATTAAGAGGAAAGGGATCCACTCCCTAAATGCTCAGCTGGTGTGTGACCATCAAAAGCACATCATGCATATTTGTGCCAGGTTCCCTGGGAGTTCCCATGACTCATACATTCTGAGGTACTCACAATATTCAAAGGGTTACAGGGCTGGCTGCTGGGTGATAAGGGGTACCTGCTCAAACGATGGCTCATGACACCCGTGCGTCATCCTCAAAGTACCTTGAAAGAAAGACACAACACGGTGCATTGTTCCACAAAATCCATCATAGAGCAGACCATTGGCATCCTGAAGATGCACTCCCAATGTTTGAACCACTCAGGTGGGGCTCTGCAGTACTCTCCAGAGAGGGTGCTTGCATTATCATGGTCTGTTGCACCCTGTACAACCTGGCACTTCAAAAGGGAGATCACTTGCCAGAGGGAGACAAGGAGGAGGCTGAGAATCCCTCGGATGCAATTTGCTATCACTTTCAATGAAGAGATTGACACATCTCCCTGACATTAGACAAGGGGCATGTAACTAACATGAGTCAGCTAGACATCTGTGAGGCTTACAAAGGGAGGCAATCACGGGGTGGGGGCTTAGGTCACCCTTGCAATTAGAGGCCACACAGATGCACATGCATGACACATTCAAATACGAGACCACTTTCATGAACAGCAAATGTATTTTCAAAGGTGCATGATATATACATGTATATATATGTGAACGCTCGTGACACAAAAGCGATATCAAGGTTCCTTAATCTTTCTAAATCTATCGCTATGTCTTGGGAGATCCCCGACATACGCAGCAGAGATGGAGGCAGCCTACGCGCTATTGTCTTTGATGACTTTGGCGGGTGTCCTCTGGAGGGCTAAGGCCTGGAGGACCCTGGCCTGCTTTGGGTCTCCTGCTTTGAGGCAGGTACACCCTCCTCGGCTTGTGTAGCTGGAGGTGGTGGGGGTCACAGGCAGAGGGCATTGGGATCAGCTGAACACTCGCAGAGTCACCTGAGTGGGTGGCCCCGGGGTGTCCAGCTGCTAGTCCTCCTCTCTGAGTGCCCAAGGACCCCTACCAGACTCCTTGGGGAGGAATGGCACCTGGAGGGACATCGTGATGCCCCGCACACTTCTCGCCTAGCCAATGATGGATCCCATCAATGCCTATAGCGATGGAGTAAACGTCGGAGCGCAAGTCCGGCAGACACCAAGGTGTCCGAGGCAATGTTTGAGCCATGATATCAGACAGAATGCAGTGGCCTCCTCCATCCTTCGCTCTAGTCTGTTGACTGCCTCTCGCAACTCTGCCTGATGTTCCGTCGCCTGCCTTTGAGATGGCCTGGGGCTTATGCTGCCTGTGATGGTCTGTCTGGATCTGCCACTGCCTCTAAGAGAGAGAAGATAGATTTATTTCATGAACAGGCTGAATACAACACTGCATGTCATTCACTGAGAATGTCAGGATGTGATCAACTCATGGAGGGCTCATCCTTACTGGCTTGTTGGGTGAGGGTGATCTCGCCTCCCCACAGGAGAGATCTCTGTCCTCCCCTGCAAACTCAACTGCATCCTCCTCGAATTTGGAGAGCTCCTGGATGTCAGCTGTCCCTCCTCCAGTCTGGGATCTCTCCCTCTTGTTTTGGGCAAGCTTGGCCTGCATGAAGGAAAAAGGATGGGATGTGATAAGAAAGGATGGAGCAGAGATTGGGAAGCATGCATACCTGCTGTGTGTGCTGAACCTCACCCCCTCCACACCCCCAGTAAGGGCTGAAGATGCTGTTTGTGCAGAATTATTGGTGAGATGCTGCTGAATAGGCTTTCAATGCTGATATCTCCCTCACTATTATGGTGTGAGATCCCCAAGCTGTGTGATGCTTTGAGTGCACAATGCCATGATGAGAGTGTGAGTTTGAGTGAGCTGAAGATTGACTTACCCTGGTGTTGCGGTGAGATCATTCATCCTCTTCCTGTGCTGGATGGCATTTCTCTGGTGGTTGCCTGCGGAGCTGACACCCTTGGCGACTGCTCCCAGGCTAGCGAGGTGAGGCTGGCGGACCTGCTGGATCCATCCCTGGGAGAAAGAACCTTCCTCCGCCAGCGGACACCTCTAATTAAAGACTCCAGGAAGCCATGGATAAACCTTAGCGAACTCTCCTTGTTTCTTTATGCCGTTTCCAGGACTTCCGATCACACAGCTGGGCTACAGAGTGGAATGAGTGTGTTTGGGTGGCGTTTAAATATGGCGCCAGGAACTTCGACCCCATGAGGTGACGGCGGGTGGACAAATCAGTGCCCGCCTCGCCACATGATTCAGCAAGCAGCTCGCCTATGCATTATTAATGAGTTTTCAAGCAGAAGATCGAGTGTGAGAACCCGACCTGCTGATCAGAGGGAAACTTGCCACTAATCTTGCCTGCCGCTGCACTTAGTCTCTGTAGTGGAAAATTCCACCTGAGTGAAACTGACCTGAAAGACCAACTTAAAAAAAAATTGGAGCTGTCAGGCTCATGGTTCCAATTTCTTTTTAAGGTCTTTCAGGTCTGCAGCTCTGCCTCTGGCTCCTCAGGCTGGGTGAAATCCATTTACAACACCGAGACTGGGACCCCCAGCCCCTCCGGTGTTTTGTACCGGCTACACACCCCTCTCCTGGGCCCTGGTCCTTGCTTAAGTTCAGGTAAGAGAGCTATTTATGTAGATTTGAAGCTAAACAGGCCTGTCAGCCAACCTTAGGGGTTCTACATGGTACATCTCCACAGAGTTGCTATCATTCCCCTAACAAGTTCCCTAGTGCTTCCTCTCTTCCAGGCATGTTAATAAAGGTAAAGTTGATGGTATAATATACAGCATTCACATTATTATAGTTTTATCTTATTTTCCACTCGCAAAACAAAACTACTTCAAGCTGATGCACAATTCAAATTACAGTCAATTTTACTTTAGACATTCCAGATGTGGTGATATCAGAGAGAGGTTCTTTTTAAAACAATGGCGAAAGATTGGGAAAGTAGGACTAACTGGATTCCTCTTCGCAGACTCAACAGCTGAATGGCATGCTTCTGTGCTGTACTATCCTATGATTCTATGGGCTGAATCTTCGGCTCAGCATGCGGGGGTGGGGCCTGCTTGCCGAGGCATAAAATGATGCAGGGTGATGTCGGGCGTGCATCCCGACGTCACCATGTGTCATTTAGATTTTCAGTTCGGGCCTGCAGAACTGTCAAAGGCCTATTAAGGCCATTTAACTAACAATTAAAATAATTAACGGAGCTACCTGTTCAGCCTTAAGGTTGGCGGGCAGGTGAAGAGCCCAGGCGGCCTTCGCATTTTTCATGGAACCTCATCCACGGGCGGGATGAGGTTTCATGAATGATTTTAAATTTTTTCAAAAATTTTTATTGAAATTAATGCACATGTCCCAGCTCATGTAAGTTTCACATGAGGGGACGTGTCATAAAAAAATTTTCAACCTTTATTGAACTGGTAAAACTGAAAACTAATCTCCCTGAGGCACCTCTGTGCCTCAAGGAGATTTCTGTGCTCTTTCGCGCACATGTGTGAAAGAGCGCACTTCCGACTCAGGGAACCTACCCCCCCACCCCGCCCACACAGGGAGCACACAGCGCTTCCAGGTGTGCGTCACGCTGGGCGGGCCTTAACTGGCCCGCCCACGTAAAGTGGCGGCGCAGACCCGATCGGGGGCGCCAATCGGGTCCATGCCCACCCCCACACAACCCCTGCGATGGGGCGAAAATTCTACCCTCGATATTCTGAAAGTGGGATATTTCCCATCTCACTGCTTTGAAAGTTATGCAAGAAAGTTGCACAGACATACTAGAAAAAAGTACATATGATAAAAACGTTGAAAAGAAACCAGATGCAGTATGAACACACTGATCAAAGCTACTCATGAACATGGTGATCCTTGTCCTATGAGGACTATGGAAGCATAATGTCAGGAAAGGCAGCTGGTCAAGGATGAATAATTTAGGACGTTAAAACTCGACATTTCATTTGATTCACTTGTTGGAACAGGAAAATAATCTTTCTTCAGCATATTAGATGCTTGGTTAGAGTCCATGGTAGAGCAGATTGTGCACATATGCAAGAAATAGGATTGATATATCATACAATTATAGAATTTTGCAGCACAGAAGAAAGTCATTCAGCTAATTCTGTCTGTCAAACTTCTCCAAAAGTTTGTTTCAGTACTAGCTTTTAAAGTGAAGAAAAAAAAAGTTATTTAGCTCCAGCCAGATCTCTTCCTTTAGACTGTTCACAATTTAGCAAAGTATAGGAAGGCTCCAAAGCCACTTTTTTCATGGCCTTTTAATTTTAATTTTTCAAATATTTATCCACAGTTTTTGATAGACATTCCATGTCCGAACAATATTTTACTTCAAAACAATTCTCATAACCTCTTCTTTTCAGTTTTTTTACATAGTTATTTTAAACTTATACAATCTAGTTTCTAAATAATTCACCAGTATAAATGGTTGGTCCTTTCATGCTTTATCAAGATCGTTCACAATTTTAAACACCTCAATTAGAACTCGTCTTTACTTTGTTCTCATAAAAATAAAGACTTACATTTGTATAGCACTTTCCCGAAAGCACTTCTAGGCAATGAAGTACTTTGAAAGTACAGCCACTCTTGTAATGTAGAAAACATGGGGCAGTCAATTGGCACACTTCAAGCTCCTTAAACAACAATGTGGTAACAACCAGATAATCTGTTTTTAGAAGGTGAGTTGAGAGATAAATATTAGTCAGGACACCAGGGATAATTTCCCTGTTCTTAGAAATAATGCCATGTGGTCTTTTATATCTACCTTAAAGAGCAGATGGGGTGTTAGTTTAACACTTACTCTGAAAGATGACACCTCTGACAGTGCAGGGCTCCCTCAGAACTATTTTGTGGCATTAGCTGAGACTTTTGCTCTCAAGTCGCTGGAGTGGGCTCACTCTCTTCATGACCTGGGCTTCTTTTCTAAAGTAAGGACACAAGCCTGGCCATAATATTCTAACTGTAGCTTAACTGGTGATTTGTGTAGATTTGGGCCAGAATCTTCCATTCTGGAGTCTAAGTTCAGTGGCAGGCGCGGAAGTGAGAGTGATTTCTGCTGGGGTATGGGATGGCTGATCACGCACGATCTTGTGCTGTTCAGGTCATTACATTTGCATTTGCAATGAGCTCACCAATTCTTACGATGGAGGCAGGCAGGAAATCGCCATCCCCACCATTAGCTCATGGGGTCAAAGGGCTGGAAGTCATTTTTAAAGGGCACAATAACAGCCTACTCTATCCCTTCTGTCTTTTACCGGCCACTGCTCCACCCTTCTCCAGTAACCCTTCCTCTCGTCCTTGGTCATCCTCCATGCAACTTGCACTGCTGCCACCCGGTCTCATGTGTAGGCTGGCATTTATAGATGCTCCCCAAAGAGGACAATGCAGGAGCAACTCACCATTAATTATGTCTACCTCACCAGGTGCGCACCAGTTATGTGCAGTTGTGAATGTGAACACTCTAATTTCTTGCTGGCAGGTAACTTAATTTGAAGGGGGAATTTAATTCCAGCAAACTGGCCTTTTAATAAGCAGGCATGACATGCTAATGCATGCAAAAGGGCTTCTTGACATTGTTCATCAGGAAGCTCAACCCACCTTTAACCCACCTTTAAAGTCCCGAGGACATAATTGCTAAAGTGCGTCGGCTGGTCAGGAAAATGATTTTTGGCCTCACGCCAAATTAAGTTCCTCCGCCTGCCAAGCTCCCCACTGCTTGCTCCTCTACTCCTTTAAAGTTTCACCATTTACTTTAAACACACATATATTTTTCCTCCCAAAATATATAAAACCTCACATTTCTCTGTACATGTTCTTTCTGTCTACAAAGAACAGGGCCCTATGTATTAACATATGTAACTTCCAGTACACGCAAATGTGCCACACTGTGAATTCGACTGACAATCTTAAATTGGTTGTCAGCATAATTCTTAGTGCACTGAGGATTATTTAGCAAATGTTGTCCAATCACGGTGTCCAACAACATCCTGCAATTCGCTCATGACTACTTCACCCATTTCACTGAGAACTAGGGATTCGTACACTTCACCAGTTCCCTGAGGTATGCCCAATCCATCAGCGAGATGAAAAGGGCCGTCCGCACTATTAAAACTCCCTCGAAGAAGAAGATTGTCCAACAGCATTTTTGACATGCAGGTCTGCTCCACTGCAATGTGGATTGACACCATCTGAGCTCCTGATGAGGCAGAAAGCTTCATCCTCAGCTTCCCATGCTGCCCAATAAACTATTTCCAGGGCTAGCAGTCCGGGACTATTATAAGGTTCAGGACTGCGAAAAGTCGGACAGAAAACAATAAGCTTTCACTTACAATAGGGGGTACCGTACCAGAAACTTGACAAGGCTGAACAAAGGAAGCAAGCTTTGGATCAGAGGCCTAGGCAGGGAAGGCGTCATCGCCTGAAGGGATGACAATCAACAATTGTCTTACTTGATACAGACCCCAAAAGGTACGTAAGAAGGAACAGGAGAAATCTTATCCTTATCCCTCAAAAAGAACCTTCCGTTATACATTTTGGAGAACCAGATGCTAAGAGCCATACTGACAAAGATACTGCAACTCTTACCAAAGACCAACCACGTCAAAGCAAAGAAGTTCAAAGGGAGACTACCGATCTTCCAAGTATCACAAGGACACGATCAGGGAGAGTTGTGAAACATCCAGACCGATTAATCCCATGCAGTCAGAGACTTGGGTGGGGGAAAAGGGGTAGTATGTAAATATGAAAGTAACATATATTTGGACAAAGACTGGGGGGGAGGTGGGGGGATATAGTATTAGAGTTTTCAGGACTTAAAAGGTTAATGTGTGGGACTGGAAAAACAGTACTGCCCATATGATGATGCATGAGAGTCACAAGACTAGGAGTCTAGCAGGAGAAAGCTCATGGCTTAGACTGAGTAATACCTGTAGTCTAGTACATCTGTAAATAGTTATTTTCTTACTAAACAAACAGTTATTGTTCAGATACATCTATGTCTCTGCAACCGTTCCTTTGCCAGTCACAAACAATATACAACATTATACAACAATATACAATTACCTAGCAGACGTTACCGTGGGGGGGAATGAGGAGGACCTTTTGAAAACGTCCCCTCATGCAGACCTCTGAGATGCCGTGAACCACTACTCGTGGAAAACCTGGCCCAATTCCATAAAAACCGTGGAGGACTAGGTCATGCCTATCCCCTCAATGGAGCTAGCCAGGTCGGGAGCTCAGGGTGTGACCCGAACCAGCCCACACCCTTAAAATAAACTCCCAAAAATTAGAAAGCCTAGGAATGGAGTCGGGGATCCCAGAATCATGTCCTAGTATTCATTTTTAAATGGCTCCCGCGTCATCCTGACTCAGTGAAAATCCTGCCCATAGTTCCAAGTAAGGATGATGTGTGACTTGAAGGGGACTTGCAGGTGGTGGTGTTCCCATGAGCCTGTTGCCCTTGTTCTTCTAAATGGTAGAGTTCGCAGCTTGGAAGGTTCTGTTGAAAGAGTCTTGGTGAGGGTTTAGCCTCCCAGTCCACTTCTGTAAATGGACCTTGTTGTATTATGGGTTCATTTGATGTCTCAATGATGAGATCTTGCATGTTCAAACATGAACCGTTTATTGTCAATCTTTAACTATGTAAAAGGGCACAAGAGGGAGAGGGCAGCAAGACTTCATAAAGAGCACGAGGGAGAGAGAGCAGCAAGACTTCATAAAGAGCATGAGAGGGAGCGAGCATCAAGACTTCATAGCACGCAAGAGGGAGAGAATAGCAAGACTTCATAAAGAGCGTGAGAGGGAGAGAGCAACAAGACTTCATACAGAACATGAGAGGGAGAGAACAGTGAGACTTCAGAAAGAGCGCAAGAGTGAGAGAGCAGCGAGACTTCATACAGAATGTGAGGAGAGAGCAGTGATACTTCATAAACAGCACGAGAGGGAGAGAGTGAGACCTCATAAAGAGCGCGAGAGGGAGAGAGCAGCGAGACCTCAAAGAGGCGTGAGCGCAAGAGGGAGAGAGATCTCAAAGAGGCGTGAGAGGGAGAGAGCAGCGATACTTCATAAAAAGGCATGAGAAGGAGAGAGCTGCGAGACTTCATAAAGAGCGCAAGAGGAAGAGAGCAGCAAGACTTCACAGAGAGGCACAAGAGGGAGAGAACAACAAGACTCCATAAAGAATGCAAGAGGGAGAGAGCAGCAAGACTTCACAGAGAGGCACAAGAGGGAGAGAGCAAATAGACTTCATACAGAATGTGAGTGGGATAGAGCAGCGTGAATTCATATAGAGCACGAGAGGGAGAGAGCAGCAAGACTTCATAAAGAGGTGCGAAAGGGAGAGAGCAGCAAGACTTCATAAAGAGGTGCGAAAGGGAGAGGAGGAGATGACAGGTGAGTGACAGGGAAATTAACAATTTATATAAAGTTTAATGTATGTCAGTGCAGCTCAGCCATGTGGAATGTGCATCTTGTGTGATGTGGGAAGTCATGCAGGCACAAAGTGCCCTTGATGACTACATCTGCAGGAAGTATCACCAGCTGCAGAAACTTGTCCTCCGGGTTGCTGAACTCGAACGGTGGCTGGAGTCACTATGGTACATCCGCAAGGCTGAGGATTACGTGGATAGCCCGTTTAGAGAGGTGGTCACACCCACAACTAAGAAGTTCACGAGCAGAGAGGGAAGGGGTGACTGCCAGAGTATCTAAAAGAAATAGGCAGGTAGTGCAGAATTCTCCCAAGGCTATCTCGCTCTCTAACCACTTTTCCATTCTAGATACTGGTGAGTGAGATGGTTCCTTAGAGGACTGCAGCAAGAGCCAAGTCTGTGGCACCACTGGTGGCTCAGCTGCACAGGGGGGGAGAAGGAAGAATGGAAGTGCTATAGTGGTAGGGGATTCCATAGTTAGAGGAGCAGATAGGTGTTTCTGTGGCCGTAGACATGACTCCAGGATGGTAAGCTGCCTCCCTAGTGCCAGGGTCAAGGATGTTATGGAGCAACTGCAGAACATTCTTTTGGGGGACGCTGAGCAACCAGAGGTTGTGGTCCACATTAGGACTAATGACATAGGCAGGAAAAGGGACAAGGTCCTGAAAGTAGATTTTAGGGAGTTAGGAAGGAAACTGAAAAGCAGGACCTCAAGAGCAGTAATCTCAGGATTACTCCCAGTGCCAGGTGCCAGTAAGCATAAGAATAGGAAGATTGAGCAGTTCCATGTGTGGCTGGAGAAATGGAGTAAGAGATAGGGCTTTAGATTTCTGAGGCATTGGGACCGGTTCTGCGGCAGGTGGGACCTGTACAAGGACAGTTTACACCTTAACAGGACTGGAACTAAAGTCCTCGCAGGAACGTTTGCTAGTGCTGTTGTGGAGAGTTTAAACTAGATTGGCAGAGGTATGGGAACCTGAAGGGAAAATCCGAGAGGGGAGGAGAAACACTGGCAGCGGGAAGCAGAGAAGTATTAACTGATAAGGAGGATTTATCAGAGAGCAGTATCAAAGTAAATAGAATGCTTGGAAAGTTTGATAAAACTAGAGTAGTCCATAGTAAGTCATTCGATGGGGTCAGAGCAAGTGGGAATGTTAAAAAGCCTAAATCAGGATTAATGTGCATGCATGCGAATGCACGGAGTGTGGAGAATAAAATTGGTGATCTACAGGCACAGGTTGTCAAATGGAATTATAATATTATTGCTACAACAGAGATCTGGCTCAAAGAAGAGCAGGGCTGGGCGTTAAATATTCCCGGGTACAAGGTATACAGGAGAGACAGGAAAAGAAGAAAAGTCGGGGGGGGGGGTTGCGGGCAGTGGCAGTATTGATTAAAGATGATATCACAATACTGGAGAGAGAGGATGTTCCGGAGGGATCAAAGACTGAATCTCTCTGGCTAGAGGTAAGGAATGAAAAAAGGTGCAATAACATTGATCGGTATAGTATATAGACCACCAACTAGCGGAAGGGATGTACAGAAACAAATTTACAAAGAAATTACAGAGAGGTGCAAGAATTATAGAGTAATTATAATGGGCAACTTCAATTATCCAAATATAAACTGAGACAGGAATAGTGCAAAGGGACAAGAAAGGCGAGAGTTCCTGGAGTGTGTTCAAGATAATTTTCTGCAGCATTATGTTTCTGGTCCAACGAGAGGGCATGCATTTTTGGACCTGGTTCTGGGGAATGAGTTGGCCCAAGTGGATCAAATACAGAGGGTGAGCATTTAGGTGACAGTGACCATTGTATCACAAGGTTTAGGTTGGCCATGGAGAAGGGCAAAGTGCAATCCAGAGCAGGGATAATTAATTGGGAGAAAGCCAACTTCGTTGGGATGAGAATGCATCAGAGTCAAGTGAGTTGGAATCAAATGTTGGCAGAAAAGACGGTGGTTGAACAATGGGCTACCTTCAAGGAGACAGTATTGCAAGCAATGTCCAGGTATAGTCCCTTGAAGGGGGAAGGTAGGACAAATAAATCTAAAACAATCTGGATGACGAGAGCGATAGAGGTGAAGATGAAAAGGAAGAAGTACGTGTATGACAGGTGTCAGGTAGAAAATACAATGGAGAATCAGGCTGAATATAGAAGGACCAGAGGAGGAGTGAATAAACTAATCAGCAAAGTAAGGAGGGAGCATGAAAAGAGACTAGCAGCGAACATAAAAGGAAATCCCAATGTCTTCTATAAACATGTAAATAAAAGGGTGGTAAAAGAAAGAGTAGCGCCGAATAGGAATAAAAAAAAGCAGGCTTGCATGTGGAGGCAGGTGAAGTAGCGAACGTATCAGACAAGTATTTTGCATCTGTCCTTACAAAGGAGAGGATGCTAACCAGGCCGAGGTGAGAGAGGAGGTAACTGGTACACTAGAGGAATTTACAATTGAGAAGGAGGCGTTAGAAAGACTATTTTACTTGAAATTGGGAAGGTACCAGGACCGGATGAGATGCATCCAAGGATACTGATGAAGTGAGAGTGGAAATTTCAGAGGCACTAGTGATAATCTTCCAGTCTTCCTTAGACACAGGGGTGGTGCCGGAGGACTAGAGAATTGCGAATGTTACACCCTTGTTCAAAAGGTGGTGCAAGGATAATGTCAGCAACTACAGATCAGTCAGTTTGACTTCAGTGGTAGGGAAACGTCTGGAAACTATAGTTTGGGGCAAAATCAATAGTCACTTAGACAGGTGTGGGATAATTAAGGAAAGACAGCATGGATTCATTAAGGGAAAATCATGTTTATTTAACTTGCTGGAGTTTTTTGAGGTGGTAACAGAGAAGGTTGATAAGGGCAATGCTGTTGCTGTGGTGTATTTGGATTTTCAAAAGGCATTTGATATAGTGCCACACAACAGGCCTGTGAGCGAAACTCCAGCTCATGGAATAAAAGGGAAAGTAGGCACTTGGATAAGAAATTGGCTGAGTGACAGGAAACAGAGAGTAGTGATAAATGGTTATTTTTCAAATGGAGGAAGGTTTGTTGTGGAGTTCCCCAGGGGTCAGTGTTGGGACGCTTGCTCTTCATGATATATATTAATGACCTAGACTGTGGTGTGCAGGGCATGATTTCAAAATTTGCAGATGATATGAAGGTTGGAAATGTTGTCAACTGTGATGAGGATAGTCTTGAACTTCAAAAGGACAGGGACATGTTGGCGGATCGGGCAGACTAATGGCAGATGAAGTTCAATGCAGAGAAGCATGAGGTGATCCATTTTGGCAGGAAGAATATGGACTGACAGTATAAAATAAGGGAGAAACTCTAAAGAAGGTACAAAAATAAAGGGACCTCAGTGTATATGTACATAAGTCATTGAAGGTGGCAGGGCATGTTGAGAGAGCAGTTTTTCTTATTCATTCATAGGATGTGGGCTTTACTGGCTGGGCCAGCATTTATTGCCCATCCCTAGTTGCCTTTGAGAAGATGGTGGTGAGCTGCCTTCTTGAACCGTTGCAGTCCATGTGGTGTAGGTACACCCACAGTGCTGTTAGGAAGGGAGTTCCAGGATTTTGACCCAGCAACAGTGAAGGAATGGCAATGTATTTCCAAGCCAGGACGGTGAGTGACATGGAGGGGAACTTCCAGGTGGTGGTGTTCCCATCTATCTGCTGCTTTTGTCTTTCTAGATGGTAGTGGTCGTGGGTTTGGAAGGTGCTGTCTAACCGGTGATGGAGGGAATGCACATTTGTGGATGTAGTGCCAATCAAGCGGGCTGCTTTGTCCTGGATGGTGTCAAGCTTCTTGAGTGTTGTGGGAGCTGCACTGATCCAGGCAAGTGGGGAGTCTTCCATTACACTCCTGACTTGTGCCTTGTAGATGGTGGACAGACTTTCGGGAGGCAAGAGTCAAGTTACTCATCGCAAGATTCCTAGCCTCTGACCTGCTCTTGTAGCCACAATATTTATTTGGCTAGTGCAGTTTCTGGCAAATGGTAACCCCCAGGATGTTGAGTGGGGGGTGCAGCGACGGTAATGCCATTGAACGTCATTGGGCAATGGTTAGGTTCTATCTTGTTGGAGATGGTCATTGCCTGGCATTTGTGTGGCGTGAATGTTACTTGCCACTTGTCAGCCCAAGCTTGGATATTGTCCAGGTCTTGCTGCATTTGAACATGGACTGCATCAATATCTGAGGAGTCGCAAATGGTGCTAAGCATTGTTCAATCATCAGCGAACATCCCCGTTTCTGACGTTATGATGGAGGGAAGGTCATTGATGAAACAGCTGAAGAGGCTGGGCCAAGGACACTACCCTGAGGAACTCCTGCAATGGTGTCCTGGAGCTGAGATGATTGACCTCTGACAACCACAACAGTTTGTGCGAGGTGTGACTTCAACCAGTGGACAGTTTTCCCCCTGATTCCCATTGACCCCAGTTTTGCTCGGGCTCCTTGATGCCACACTCAAATGTGGCCTTGATATCAAGGGCAGTCACTCTCACTTCCTCCTCCAATTACGACTGGATGTGGCAGGACTGCAGAGCTTAGATCTGATCCGTTAGTTGTGGGATCGCTTAGCTTAGTCTATCACGTGCTGCTTATGCTGCTTGGCACAGAAGTAGTCCTGTGTTATAGCTTCACCAGGTTGATACCTCATTTTTAGGTATGTCTGGTGTTGCTCCTGGCATGCCCTCCTGCACGCTTCATTGAACCAGGGTTGATCCCCTGGCTTGATGGTAATGGTAGAGTAGGGGATATGCCAGGCCATGAGGTTACAGATTATGTTTGAATACAATTCTGCTGCTGCTGATGGACCACAGCGCCTCATGGATGCCAGTCCTCAATTGCTAGATCTGTTCGAAATCTATCCCATTTAGCACGGTGGTGGTGCCACACAACACGATGGTGGGGATCCTTGTGAAGGCAGGACTTCGTCTCCACAAGGACTGTGCAGTGGTCACTCCTACCGATACTGTTATGGACAGATGCATCTGCGGCAGGCAGGTTGGTGCCACCCTCAATGCTTCCTCCAAGTGGTATTCAACATGGGGATCCCTGATTCATCAGCTGAGGGAGGGTGGTATGTAGTAATCAGCAGAAGGTTTCCTTGCCCATGTTTGGCCTGATGCCATGAGACTTCATGGGGTCCGGAGTCGATGTTGAGGACTCCCAGGGCAACTCCCTCCCTACTGTATACCACTGTGCTGCCACCTCTGCTGGGTCTGTCCTGCCGGTGGGACAGGGCATGCCCAGGTATGGCGATGGTGGTGTCTGGGACATTATCTGTAAGATATGATTCTGTGAGGATGACTCCGTCAGGCTGTTGCTTGACCAATCCGTGAGACAGCTCTCCCAGTTTTGGCACTAGCCCCCAAATGTTAGGGAGAAGGACTTTGCAGTGTCGACAAGGCTGAGTTTGCCGTTGTTGTTTCCGGCACCTAGCCCAGTTGGTCTGTCCAGTTTCATTGCTTTTTTGAGCCTTTGTAGCGGTTTGATACAGAGGGCATTTAAAAGTCAACCATATTGTTGTAGGTCTGCAGTCTGAAGTAGGCCAGACCAGGTAAAGATGGCAGATTTCCTTTGCTAAAGGACATTAGTGAACCAGGTGGGTTTTTCCCAACAGTCAACAATAGTTTCATGGTCATCATTAGACTTTTAATTCTAGATTTTTATTGAATTCAAGTCAAATTCCATGGCGGGATTTGAACCCGGGTCCCCAGAGCATTACCCTGGGTCTCTGGATTACTAGACCAGCAACAATGCCACCATGTCATCGTCTCCCCTTAATAAAGCACATGGTCGAAGGTTTTATTATTGGGACCATTGAGTACAAGAGTAAGAAGGTCATGTTAATCTTGTATAAGACACTAGTTAGGCCTCATCTGGACTACTGCATCCAGTTCTGGGTGCCATACTTGAGGAAGGATGTGAAGGAATTGGAGAGAGTACAGAGGAGATTCATGAGAATGATTCCAAGGATAAACAACTATAGCTATGAGGATAGATTGGAGAGGTGGGTCTGTTTTCCTTGGAGAAAAGAAGGCTGAGAGGAGACTTGATAGAAGTATTCAAGATCCTGAGGGGTATGGACAGGGTCAATAGTGAGAAACTGTTCCCTCTCAAGAGTACATCAAGAACTAGATGGCACAGATTCAAAATAATGGCCAAAAGAAGTAGAAGTGATGTGAGGAAAATTTTTTTCACCCAGAGGGTGGTTGGGGTCTGGAACAAACTTCCTGAAAGGGTGTGGAGGCAGGTTCGATTGAGGTATTTGAAACGGAATTGGATCGCTACCTGAAAAGAAAGAATGTGCAGGGTTACGGGGATAAGGCCGGGGACTGGGATTAGAGAGATTTCTCTTTCTGTGAGATTTCTGTGATTCTGTGATGTATGATCCCAGTTAATGGCATGCATGATACTGCTACCAACTGTCATCAGCTGCTTCTAGAATGTTCTCTCTGAGCCTAATACCATGTGACTCTAAACATCATACAGTGGGCTCTTCTCCAGTCACAAGTTAACTCTTGCACTGCCAAGCACCTTTACATCACAATGGCATGCTGGCACATACAACTGACCTCAGGCCAGAGAGCGTCTTTACCCACCCAATATATGGGTAAGTGTAATAAGACCCAGCAGTTAGACAATGAATACTTTTCACTGTACTCCAGCTTACTGGAACACATTCACATGTGCTACATGATCAAACCATATTCCAGAAGGAGGAAAAATGTAATATACACTTCATCAGACAGCAGCTCAGGAGTTATAAGCGAGTCTAACTTAATGAATGTTAAATGATTCATACTGAACATAAGAACTAGGAGCAGGAGTAAGCAATTCAGTCCCTCAAGCCTGCCTCGCCATTCAATACAATCATGGCTGATCTCATTTCGGCCTCAACTCCAATTTTCCGCCCTCTCCCCATAGCCTTTCAAACCGTTACTAAATTTACTAAAAAACTCCTCCTTAAATTTATTCAGCGTCCTGGCATCCATTACACTCTGAGGTAGTGAATTCCACAGATTCACGGCTCTTTGAGAAAAGTAATTCCTCCTCATCTCTGATTTAAATCTACCACTCCTTAGCCTAAAACTATGGCCTCTCGTTCTAGAATGCCCCACAAGGGGAAACATCCTCTCCACGTCTACTTTGTCTATCCCCTTTAGCATCTTATATACCTCAATAGATCTCCTCTCATCCTTCTAAATTCTAGCGAGTATAGGCCTAAATTGCTCAATCTCTCCTCATAAGACAAGCTCCGCATCTCTGGAATCAATCTAGTGAACCTCCTCTGAACCGCCTCCAATGCAACTACATCCTTCCTCAAGTAAGGGGGCCAAAATTGTGCCCAGTACTCCAGGTGTGGTCTCACCAATGCCTTGTACAGTTGCAACAACACTTCCCTATTTTTATACTCTATTCCTTTAGCAATAAATGCCAAAATTCCATTTACCTTCCTTATTACCTTCAGCAGTGAATATGCCCTTAACTTTTCTTTCACGAATCAAACCATGGTATTTCCCTGTGCTAACTTTCAGTATGACAGAGAGTTTTGAAACATAGCCTTTTGCTTCTTTACATGACTATTCTGTACCAATATGTCTTCTGATTAGCATGTTACGTCTGCTGGTTTCAGTCTGACCGCTGTCTGATTGTAATACAGTCAAGATATAATGCTGAATTTCCTTGAACATATTTCAGAATAAAATGGACTAAGGATTGTATTTCCTTTTGCGACTTTCCATGGTCAGTTATGCACGGGATTTAATATAGTGTTTGCTCGCACAACTACACCTGGCAAGCAAGCATGCACTATAAACAGGGTTCTATATATTAAATCAAATAATTTGACCAAATGTAGTATTAAAGTCTATGAACCAGAAGATTCCATGAAGTGTGTGTTGATCTCAACAAGAGCAGAATTTCAGCCAGGCAGCAATTGAGGTCAACAATTCACCTCGGAGCACTACATTTGGGAGGAGAAATTCAGCCGAAGTCCTCTCACTGTCCGCTGTCTGGTGACCCTTGCTGAGAAGTGTACATAAATGGATGTCTGATGAGAACAGGATCACTCTGCCATATCCCAATAGCCTGCCAACTCACCACCTAGTTTAGCCCAAGAAAAATATCCAAGGCTCGTTGAATGGGAGAGTTACCAGAGAACTGTCACTGCTCATAGAACCATACCCCAGAAAAATCAATGACATTGGGAGAGATGAGAAGAAAATAAGGAAAGGAATTACAAGTTTTATAATTAGCTACTTTGGTTTCCAAGGTAAGGAAATACTTTTCAGTAAATATTTTGCATCTGGAAAGTACAAGTGCTTTATTTAAACATAATCACTTTCATATAAGGAATACATAAGACATTCATGACAGGTAAAAATACACATTGTGTGCAAGATTTATGCAACGCATAACTTGAAATTTGTTGACAGTTGAAACATTTCAAATGGATAACAAAGCTCCACAAAGACCTACAAAGGCTATGGAGTTATAAATAAATCCCACTGTTTACATCTCCATAGAAATTCAGTTTAACTGTGACACACTGCTTCCCAAAAATAACTAAGAAAGACACCCTGCTGTCAACTGGATCAGATAGTAACACTTATCACACAATTGTTTTTAAACACGGTTAATTAAATATAAGAACATGAACTTGTTCAAGTAACAGCTCTAAAAAATATTTAATATCATAAGAGTTAATGGGTATTTCAGCCCTGTAAACCTTGTTGGGTAATATTTATTTTTTATCTGCTAGCCCATATTTAGAATGTTAAAACAATACAGAAAATCTACTTCTCTTTATAGCAAAGTCCATCTCAACAAATAGTAGTGGTATAATGGCAACCAGAACATAATAAATTATTTGAACCTGCATTTTAATTTTGAACATTGTCAGAATGGCTCCAAAAACTGGTTTGTTGATCATTAAATAAATCACCCTCTGACTTTTTTCAATTAAATTCTAAAAAAAAAGGCTCCAAGAGGAATTATGACAGATTGATCAAAATAACACACAAAAAAATTGAATATTTAAGGAAAAACAGGTTCATATAAATAGTACCATGACATCAGGCCTAGTTGAATCTGTGCCTGTCTAGATGTGACTGCTTGCCATCTTGGAGACTTAGAAGGTCATTTAGCACGTGAAGAATGGGTACTCTATGGTTGAATGTCTAGGCCATTAGCCTAATACATACCTTTCATGTTTCAGGAAGTTATGCACTTATGTATGCATTTAAAATTAATTTACCATAGCTATAATGTTTTACTAATTACAACTGTGACTTTATTTGTATTCCATGAAACTGAGATGAAAATTGTGGTGCAAACTACAAAAAGAAATATCAAAGGCACAACTTTACACAGTATCATATTACTGAGTTATCTGATAAGAAAAGGATTGGAACTCATGTCAGAGCCAGAGTTGTAATTTTACCTTCATTTCCTCATCAAAAAATCTGAATGAATCTTTGTGCCTTGAGGAAACAGGAAAATGCTTTGATATTAAAGAAACTTAGGAAGTCTGGAATTTGCTACAAATCCATGGCTGGAATCTTCCAGCCTCCACCAGGGCGGGGCCAGCGAGCCACTGAAATCTCCATTCACATCGGTGGGACCGGAAGATCCTGCCAGCATGGGTGGCTGTCAAATTCTGGCCCATATTTCTGATCAGAATCCCTGCATCATTTACTATGTAACTCTCACATCAGGCACATTAAACCATCTTCAGGTTAAAGGAAGTTCCTTCTTGCCATACAAAAGGTAAGATCATAGAACCAATCAGTGATTTATCCATTAGATACATGCAAAGTTTCAACATCTTTTTTCTAACCGTTTTTACTGTCTGCTTCCAATCTTGCATATATTTCATTTAATGGACACACACCCGATTATGACTACAGGTGTATCTTAACCTATCATTAAGAACTGCTGTTAATTCCACTAGAATGGTTAACGCTAATAACATTCAAATTTCTTCAGTCGCTATTTGCATAATTATTCACAGATTCAGGTGCACGGAGGGAACATACTAGCAGTGAGACTGGAAATTTACATGCAAATAAAATTTAAAGCAATGTGACAATTAGAAGGAAGTGTTACAATAGAGCAACAAAATTTCTGAAAGCCTTTTGAAAGACTTAAAAAGCATCTCAACCCATTGGTAAGCCTTTGCCACTCCTAAAGAGAGGAAGAAGAAGCCATGTGTACAAGAGACTACGCAGTCTAGCATCCAACTCTGTTTAATGGCTGTTCCCACACTGACCCCTGGGAGGCACCAATGTTTATATTTCTCCAGTCTGAAAAGTACCTATTAAACACTACACTGTTTGCTGTCCTTTAACAAATTTCCTATCCAATCTACCACACCCTTTTTAATACCATATGCCTTAATTTTATAAACAAGCCTACTATGAGGCACCTGATTAAACACCTTTTGAAAAAGCATGTGCACAATATCTGGTGCTTTGTCTTTATCAATAAACTATTATTTCCTCTAAGAACTCTGTTAAAATGTATGAATCACTTATATATGCCTTTTACAAATCTGAGCAGGCCATCCTCAATCAATTGCTGTGAAATTAAATTTACTTTGTTACTAATTTAAAGCACAAGAAGAGGAAAGAAAAGTTTAATCGAAAAAGAACAAGATAAGCGTCTGACAGGTCTATTCAGGCAGGTATTCTGCATTATTCCGGCACATTACGGTATATTTTTTGTCACTAACATTAAAATCATTCCCTCAAATTATTTAGTTGAGAAATTCAGTTGCTTTGTTGCACTAATGTATATTAAGAGATTGTATTTTTCTCGTCATGTTTTTATGTTTAGCTTAAAGAATGTTGATAAAGATGCAAGTTAATTAACCATTATCTGTACTACACACTATATAGTTTATGATTCCAGAGTTTAGGATATTTGTTGCAAACACATTTTGACTCTGAACCTAAGCATTGCCAAGTATCAATCATATAAATTCACAATGTGTTAAATAAATTTCTGAGGAAAAAAGTTCTAACAAAACTGGAAAAAAATCTCCAAATTTTCTCCGTACAAAAATATTTAAAATCAAAGCTTAATGTTTCATTGGGAAAAGCACTGTAACTGAAATAAATATTGTTAAAGCAACTACACCACAGACATCCACTGCATGTTTGTTGGTAAATTTTACCCCTTCAATGAACTCTCACTATCCTGAAGTTTTTAATGTTAATTTATTTCAAACAATGAATTGGAAATAGTAAACATGTCTAATAAATTTAATGAATGATTTCTTTGATCTGATTAGCGATGTAATTTCCTAGAAGTAAATCACAGTTTCACAATTTTTTTTTAAAGAAGTCTGAGTTTTGATAAGAAGCCTGTTTGGAAATATATTTGTGCTTGCTTTTGCAGTCATAGTTAATGGTGATTCCAACATGAATAATTGAGGTGGGGAATGAACTTTAAGGAGGTCATCCCTCACTTCATACTTCACAGAGCTGGTTATTTTCAAGTCTTAGTGATCTACAAGGGCTATTATTTCCATGAATTGGGGGAAGGGCAGCAAAGGAGAAACTAATAGCAATCCTGAAGGAGCTGCCATTTCCTCCTCAGCCTTTTACAGTTTCTGTAACTTTCATTGCATCAATGAGGGTAACAGTGATCCCTCAAAAATGGAAAGATTGGGTCGTGCTCCCCCGGATTCTCCAAGCTACATTGTCAATTTCCGCAGCACTCGGAACCCCCACTGCACCGCAATCTGATGCCCTCGCAAAGTTCTTCTGACCCTAAATCCCATCCCACCCTCCCCTAATGTTCCCCATTCCACGTGTCTACTGCAATCTTCTCCCCTCCTTCCCAATCTCTCCAGACTCTCCCATCAATGTCCTGACCTCCCCTCATCCTTGGATCTCCCAATCAATGTTCCTCTGGTCCTTAATCTCTCTGTGTTCCCGCCCAGTGAAGTTCCTTCCCAACACGTCATCTCTCCCTCCTTTCCACAGATGTGTCCCCGAGCTACTATCTGTCCCTCTCCAGCTGGCACTGAAGGCCTACCCACCCGACAGCCAGCCAGTCTCTCAATCTAGCTATGTGCAGCTGGGAAACAGATTCCAAAAAATGTAATCAGGTCCTGCCATTAAATTCGGTAGGCCCGGAGGGAACCCATTCTTCTGGGTTTCAGGAGTGCTAAGCTGCCTCCCACCCCCACCCTCCCCCAGCCCCCCACCCCCTCCCTGCCTCCCTTAAATACCAGGGTGAACATTTCCGACTGCTGTAAGTACAGAAGCATTGGGCAGAAACTTCCACCCTCATTAGTGATGTGTTGGGAGGCAGGGAGGGCATTTAATCAGGCAGGAGGGTGGTGGGTGAGCACCCCGCCACATTTCCACCTACATCCCTATTAAGTCCGGGGCATGAGGGCCTGGGATCGGCCATCTTGCCCCAACCTCAATTGAGGCCCTTAACAAGAGAATTAATGACCGCTTAAGGGCCTCAACCCACCACAGCTGGTATTAACCCAGCTCTGGGTAGGCCTGTTGCTATGTGAGGAGCATGAGCTACCTGTTCTCTCCTGTTGGCGAGAGGGTGGGGGGAGGCAGTCGGAGTTGGTTGTCCCTTGCCCCTCCTCCAAGGGCGCTCAGTGCCTGATCGAGGGACCCAGCAACGAGAAGGTGGAGTCCACTGAGAGCCAACCCATGCCTTTGTTACCTACCCTCTGTGCACACCCTAACTCATGTCCCCTGCCTGGCAAAATCCCTCCCATCACTGCTTACCTGTAGCCTGGGTCGCTCCGTGCTCCTAGGCCTCCAGTGGCTGCTGTTCTGGCAGCAGCCAGTGCCTCCCCGGTTACACCGCTGAATAAAAGAGCTGCGAGCCTCTGAGTAGCTGGCAGCTCTCAGTAGGCAGGACCTCTGTTCCCAGGGTCCTGATCCCAAGGAAAGGCCTACCGGTGGCCTCTCAACTGCTTGACTGGCTCGTGGTTCAGCGGGCCTTCTCCAGAGGAGACAATGTGGATCTCTCGCTGGCTCTCCAGCTGGCAGGCAAGACCCCTGTCACCTCGCCAACATTCCGGTCATAGTTACTACCACATAGCTGAAGTACACTATCATTTGATGCAGGTTTGTCCATTTAAAAATAGTTTCTAACATAATAAATTCTAAACACTAAAACGTTATAATGCACATTCCAGCAGGAAGTTCCAATATGACAGTTTATCAAGCAAAAAAGACCAGGTTACTAGGCTGTAGTGCTTATATACTCTGCAGTATGAAAGTTACAATGGCCCATTTTTTAGGCTAGTGGAAAAGCAGCAGCGCGTGTTGCTGACCTTGAAGAAAGCAGCTTCCAGAGATCTAGCAATCTCTGTGGCCTGGATTTCCCCTTTTCCTGACATTAGTTTGAAACTGGCATCAAGTCAAAAGGATCTCCAGGCATCCAGCAATAGTAATGTCACCAAGCAAGGTAAGCAGCCAATCACATTGAAAAATTCTCACAGACAAAAAACCAGGAAGTATAAGTGAAATAAATTATTGGGACATACATATGGGATTAGGGTAAAAGCTGAAATATCACAAACAAACTTTAAAAAAAACCTTAAGATATGTGGATGGGAAGTCCTGAAGCCTGGGTTTCCCCACATGCCGTGGAGTGTTTTAATTCCACACTGTGCGGACTGAATTTTCCCCGTTAGGGGGAAAGTTGATGGGCGGGCGCGTACAAGCGCGCTTCCGATCGGAGGCACGGCACCATTTTACTTGGGCAGGCCAATTAAGGCCCGCCCAGCGTGACGTCCGCAAGGAAGCACTATGCACTCTCTGTGCGGGCGGGGGGGTAATCCCAAAATCGAGAGTGCACTCTTTCATGCATGCCCACGAAAGAGAGCACTCATCTCCCTGAGGCTAAGTAAAAGCCTCAGGGAGATCGGCTCTACATGTAAAAAAGATAAAAGAAAAATAAAATTTCCCCTACATGTCCCCTCATGTGACAATGTCACATGAGTTGGGACATGTCCATAATTTTTACACAATCTTTATTAAAAATTTTTAAAGCCTACATGAAACCTCATCCCGCCGGTGGATGAGGTTTCATGATTTTTCTAGTTCCTGCCGGGGCTCCTGGCCTGCCCACCAACCTTAAGGTTGGACGGGCAGGTCCTTTAATTGCTTAATTGATCCTGTCAATGGCCTCAATCAGCTGATTTTGCTGTGCTCCCGCCTTCCTGAAAATTTAAATCGGGTGCAGTGACATCGGGGGGGGACTCCCGACGTCACCGCGTGTCATTTTACGCGTTGGCGATCAGGCCCCGCCCCCGCTCGCCGACTCGTAAAATTCACCCCGTGTCTTTTCTCCTCCACAGATTTTCTGCCCAGATATCAGCCTGATTGACGGGCTTGCCTTGCAGTCGGATGGGAAGGACTCTGAAGCAGGCTGCAGGAACAGCTAAGTCTAATCCTGGACCTTTGGGGGCAGGGTAGGGGTGGCAGAAGCTTGGTGGGTAGGGTGGGGTGGGGGGGGGGGGGTGTAATGCGGTGTGTTGTTGGCAGTGCTGGATCCATAACTCTGGGGAAGAGTGTCTGAAGGGTACAAAGTTTAGGGGATAAAAGCAAAAAACTGCGGATGCTGGAAATCCAAAACAAAAACAAAAATACCTATTAAAACTCAGCAGGTCTGGTAGCATCTGCGGAGAGGAACACAGTCAACGTTTCGAGTCTGAATGACCCTTCAACAGTTGTGTTTTGAACTGCAGGTTTGGTACAGACTAATATATTTTTCTCCTGCTTTCCATTTTTATAATGTTGAAATTTGCTTTTTAATGTGAAAGAGAAATAATTTTATAAGCAAACAAGTTGATAATGAGCCCTCCAAAATTTGGTTCAAACCATGAAGTTACATCATTGTTTTGATCTTTGACCCAGAAGCAGTAGAGTAAAGCAAATTTGAAATTTCTGTAAGTGTCTGTGGAATCTGTAATTGATTTTGAGAGTGTTTGAAAATAACTTTTAGGAGTTTGCATCAATTGTACTTTTCTTCAATAATAAGAAATACTGGTCCATGTGACCTGGCGACCCTTGACCTAGAATCAGCAGGAAGGAAGTTAACATATGAAAGTTGTATGGTCAGATAGAAAGGAGAAATGCAAACAAAGGAAAGCTGCAGCAGTGGGGAGAACAGAGAAGGCACATTTGCAAGGAGCTGTGTGTGTAATACAATTACATGGGACAGGAAGCTGAAGGCAGGGTTAGAGCAGGGATTATAAATTGAACAATTTTTCTGCTTCAGTTTTGCCAGAGCCAAGCAGGCTGTTTAACAGGGTTTATTAAAGGGTGAATAGTAGAGTCTATGCAATAAAGACTGTCGTGAACCTAGCTAAGGAGACTCTGCAGGAGTGTAACATTCAGATGATGTCTCCGGGGACCTCGGATGGAATATGGTGGCTGCTGAACATAACTTGAGCGCCAAATCGATAGAGTGGGTAAGTGAGAGATCCTACATACCAGAGTCTGAGTTGGAGAACTTTGGAATTGCACGTGGTGCCACATGTCTGCAGGAAGTGATGCAAATGCTTGTGGTTGTTTAAGACATACCTTTGTTGTACCGACAATTTAAAGTGAAAGTTACCTTTTTATTTGAAGTATCATTTGCCTGTTAATTCATGTTTAATTTACGTTGGTTCTGATTCATGTTAAAGTCAAAACTACAAAAAGTGAAACCCTGTTGATAATTTCTTCATTTTGGAAGTTGTTTAGTAACTTTGATTCTTTTGGTTTACAGTTCCCCCACAGGGATTGTAACAATCAGCTAATTAAAGTTTCATGATCTTGTTGGCTACATTTATCTGGCTAAGCTACTAATTTTCATAGTTGCAAAACTAATGTTTTACATGCCAGGGCTAACAATGCTGAATTTTGATTTAAATACTTAGAAGAATTGACTGGAGAAATCTTTATCAGTACCATTGCACCAAAACTTGTCCCCTTGATACTGTGTCCTACCATGACATTCACCCAGAAATTATCTTACCTCATTTGGTGGTAAAATTGCAAACGGCTTGATGACAGCTGCTAGAGGGATCTGGGACTGTTTGGCCATGTCTGCTGTGCTTGGGAAGCAGTAAGTTGTACAGCGTATAAAACGAGGGCTTGCATTTCCTTTTAAAGATAAAAGAAGACCAAGCATTGATTACATTCCTAGGCAGAAGCTTAAAAAAACATTCATCAGCAAAATTGACAGTTGTAGATTGTTCATAAATCATTTTTTAAATTTCTAAAGGCTTCCAAATTGCAAATAATTTTATAGAAAAATATGGGATCACATGTTGGACAGAATTGAATAAATTCAATTCAGTTGGTCAGAACTCTATTATCGGTAGATCAGCTGCACTTCCGACATAATTCAAACTCAATGCAAAGTGTAAACGTTACTTTTTTCCAAAGGTTCACAGAAGGGGGTAATTAGTAGCCTTATCATTTCTATCTGCTTCAGCAGATCAAAGTGACAAATAGTTGTGATTAAGTTGAATAATCATCAAAAAACACTACAGTAACTTATCCCCTGAGAGAGATGAGATAACAAATATACAGTTGAAATGATAAGACTTGACAGTGCTTCATTGTTCCAGCTGCTTCTAACTGCCATTGTATGAACAGGAAGATATGTGGTACACTCCGCTGGTGTGGGCATCTCTGACTGATCACAACAGTGGAGTGAGGTGTGGGGGGGGTCACTTGTTTGAAATTTATCAGGTTAGAAAAAACTAAAACTCTTTTATGCCAATGGCTGCCATTTGTCAATAGCCATTTTAATAGTGATGTGACAACAGGAAAAACTAATGGAAATATAATTGAACATAACTCCAAAATGGTAAATGATTTTGATTCAAAAATTTTACGTTAAAAATATTTCACTTAGAAATCCAACTTCACCCAAAGTCAGGCATGCAGAGCGAGGGTGCAGTTTCAATTTACTCAGGCAGCACACAATGTGTGTGTGCTGCTTCATTTCTTTACTTACACATGCATGGGGCTAATGCTACCTGCGTTACTCATTGACAGCACACCTTTAAATGGGGGGAAGCGGGGGTGGAGAAAGCAGAGATTAGGAGACTATGATACAAATCAGAAGTACATTCTGGCTGCAGACAACAGGGAAATGCTTTTGGAAGTTCAACAGCCAGACTGTAATGTCAGGACCTGTTGGAGTTAAAGCAGCATTGAGGATTGGCACGGGGTGAAATCAACAATTCTGCTGCCGCAAGCAATGACCTACATGATCTGTTGCCTGTGGTCTCCGTCTAGCTGCAAGTTGAGCATGTGGAATCCCATTCAATTGATAAAAGTGCCAAGCTGGTGATAGGAAGTATGCTAGTCAATATGTGTGCAGTATACGTCACATTGCACTTTGGGGAAGTCTGCCATTAGGGCAAAGCCTATTGCTCTCTCACACTCCTTTGCTCTGTCTATACATGTTCCTCCTGGTGTAACAGCCTCAGTGATCCCCTTGATTCATTGGTGTACTGACAACTGTGAGGTACTGCTAATGTCACCTGTTACAGCTAGGACCCCGTGGCAAGATGTTGAGCTTGACAGTCATTCGCAGTGCTGCCCATGCCGTAGTGAGAGGTTCAAGTTTCAGCTGCAGCTGGTGACATATCCTGGTGACAGCCTGCTTTGTGATGCAAAGACATTAAGCCTGAGAAAGCTTAAGGCCAGGAAGTGCTCTCTGAATACTAGCTATGGAAATGGCCTCCTGTACGATGTTGTTCTCCTTCTTCCACTTCTGGCAGCTACTTCTGCTCTCTTTCAATAAAGTATTCTTCCTTTTAAATAATTCCAACGTGCACACCTGATGCCAACACATGCATCTGTTCCAATATGGCAAGCAGCGGACTTCTGGCTGGAAATGTGCATTCACTTCCTGTCCACAATATTAGGACCTTAGTAGACTGGTTACGACCTGAAAAAGGGCACTGTGTGGCTGCATTTCTACTGAATACTAATAAAATGGCAGAAATTCAATGACTGACAGATGAACAGAACCATGGCATATTGCAACTTCCTGGTACACTAGAAGTTGCAATGATATTACTCATACCATGGGTGGACATAAAATAAGCCTTACATAACTTGCTTCCTAAGATACTATCAAAGCTACTTGAACTGCAGTTGATTTTTTTTTGTCGATTCACAACAATTGTTTAAGGAAAAGCAGCATGGAGTCAATTATTCAATTTCTCACTCAAAGTCAAAATCCTTTTGATACTCATCAGGCTACGATGAAACTGCTGCTGGCTGACAAAGTTATCTGCGATGAATTTCCTGCAGCTCTCAGTGCAAAAACAAAATTCAGCCACCTGACGATTTAACACCACTGAACAGACTGTATCAAACTATATGGTGTGAGATTACATTCATCGTGGAGCATCCTTCGGGGTTTTAGTACAAATACGGCATAACAATGTTCAAATCTTGCTTCAAATCTTACTTTTTTGGCTGTCTGAAAGAATTTTTCCAGTATACTTAGATTTAACCAGCATTCAGCCACATTTAGCCAAGAAGTCTTGGATCTCATTCTAACAGAATGTTCCTTTAAAATACAGATCCTATTTAGGAGAGTTTTCTAGTTCTCAAGTTTAGAAAAAAAAACTTGAGTTGCTTCGGAAAATGAATCCAGGAAATAAAATATTACAAGCCCAAAAGCTTGTGCTGCATTATATCAAACTACAAATACTTAGTGTAAGATAAGGATAGATTTGTTCTTATTAGATTCTACTTGGCTGTAAGATGACAGCAAACCAGCCAAATTATGGCTGTGGGTTAGTTATAAAGCATACCAAAAATAGAGAATGGTAGTATTGTAGTACAATGCTACATGCCCTGTTAAGACTTCTTATACCTCTTTAAAACAATATTTTATCACCAATTTAACACTAATAAATCAGATTATATTACCTTGATCCTGTACCACACAGTTGGTGGTAACAAGTGGGGGAACTTGGCCCCTGGTATTTGTTACAAAAAGCTGTCCCGACCTTCGAAGTTTATCTTCTTCTATGACCTGGATCTAAAAGAAATATGTGATCACTGATGTACATTTTCAAATAAAGGGAACGGTACTTCCAGTATTTCTATAGCATATACTGGGCATGCTAATGTTTGCCACCTTTTCTAATTCAAAACCTGATCGTTTAGCTACAATGAACTTCTCTAGGGATAGCCTTACATCAAGGGGAAAGACAATACAGTGTTTTCCAACTGATAGACAAAAATATTTGCTTCTTATCAATATTCTAAAGTAACAATTTAAACGTTCCTCTTCTGATTCCTGAAATAGACATCACTCCTCTGCCACAGATATCAGGGTGGAGAGAGAGAGAGTTGGGGTAGAAAGAGGGGTTAGGAGAGAAGACACATGGAGGCAAAAGGAAATGGGGGAGAGATGCAGAGATAGAGAAGTAGGATATAAAATGTGCAGAGAGAGAGAGAGACATAAGGACAGACAGAGGGAGAGATGAAGAGAGAAAGTGAGACATGCAAGGAAAAGAACAGGGACATCACAGAAAGGTAGTAAGAGAATAAAGATTGGACTTTGAAATAACAGCAACCAAATGAGAAATCATAAGAGAGTGTGACATCAGAGGGGGCAGTGTGAGGGAAAAGAGAAGCAGGTAAGACCTCAAAGACGAGATACAAAGGGCATAAGACATCACAAGAGATGAGAAGAGTGACTTAAAAAAAAAGACATTTGGGACAGATAAAGAGAGAAAGGAAAGAATATTAAATTCTTGAAACAGAATCACAGAATTGTTACAGTGCAGGAGGCCATTCAACCCACCATGTCTGCACCAGCTCTCCAAAAAAGCAATTCACTTAAGTGTCATTCTCCTACCTTCTCCCCATAAATCTGCAAACTCTTCCTTTTCAGATAAAATTTTAATTCCATTTTGAATGCTTTGATTGAACCTGCCTTCACCGCACACTCGGGCAGTGCATTCCAGACCTTAGCCACTCGCTACGTAAAAACATTTTTTCTCATGTTGTTTCTGCTTCTTTTGCCAATTATTTTAAACCTGTGCCCTCTCATTCTAGATCCTTTCACAAGCGGGAACAGTTTTTCCCCATCTGTCCTGTCTCCTCGACCAGGATTTTCAGGATGGCAGGGTTTCCCTTTCCGCCATCTGAACAGTTTATGGACAACACATCTCAGCGATACTGCCTGCCCCACAGACATTTCATGCTCCAACAAGCCTTAATTGGCTGGAGGCGGGACTTCCGTCTCTCAGGTGGAAGCCCCACCTCAAAGAGCTGCCAGCCATTCAGATTGGTCGGCAGCACTCTAGTCCCTGCAGCGCCAGAGACTGCAATGGACAGGACTAGGATTGCAAGCAGTCCCCAGAGCCTAAGTCCTGGCATTCCAGGGCGAGGTAAGATTTGGAGGTCCCAGGGCAGGGAGGGGAGGGGAGGCCCAGGGGGGTGGGCAGAGGGGGCTGGCGCTGTTGGTGGAGAATCCGGGAGGACCTGCAAGGGCCGAAGCTTCGGGGAGGGGACACACGGTGTTAAAAGGAGGCTGCTACTGAAGGCGCCTGAGGCATGAACGCTGTTCATTTTCAGGCCCTCTGCCCCTGAACTCCTCCTACCAACCTGAAAATTAAGGCTGAGTGGGAAACGGCCCTTAATTTGTCAATAATTGGCCATTTAAGTTGGGGTAAGGGCAGGTGGGCAAGCCAGTCTAGGCCTCAGCCATCCAAGCGTAAAACTGCAGAGAGTTGGAGGCAGGCAGGAGCCTGGTGGGAAGGCCATCCGACAAATTTTATGGTCACCACCCCACCCACAAACCCACCAGCGGGGAAACATAAAATCCTGCCCCTCATGAGTTTGAATACCTATGAAATCTCCTCTCAGCCTTCTTTTCTCCAAGGGAAACAATCCTAACTTCTCCAATCTATCCTCATAACTGAAGCTTCTCATCCCTGAAACCATTCTCCTGAATCTTTCTGCATACTCTCAAATGCCTTCAAGTCCTTCCTAAAGTGCAGTGTCCAGAACTGGATGCAATACTCTAGTTGAGGCCGAACTAGTTTTTTTATTCAAGTCCAACATAATGTCCTTGCTAAAACAGAATTACCTGGAAAAACTCAGCAGGTCTGGCAGCATCGGTGGAGAAGAAAAGAGTCGACGTTTCGAATCCACACGACCCTTCAACAGAACTGAAGTATAGTTAGGAGAGGGGTGAAATATAAGCTGGTTTAAGGTGGGGGGCGGGGGGAGAGAAGTTGAGGGTGGGGTAACTTCTCTCCCCCCGCCCCCCACCTTAAACCAGCCTATATTTCACCCCTCTCCTAACTATACTTCAGTTCTGTTAAAGAGTCGTGTGGACCCAAAACGTCGACTCTTTTCTTCTCCACCGATGCTGCCAGACCTGCTGAGTTTTTCCAGGTAATTCTGTTTTTGTTTTGGATTTCCAGCATCCGCAGTAGTTTTTTGTTTTTATATAATGTCCTTGCTCTTGTATTCTATGCACCTATTAATAAAGCCTAGGATACTGTGCGCTTTATTAATCACTCTCTCAACCTGTCCTGACACCTTCAGTGACTTATGCACCCAGGGTCTCTGCTCTTATACCCCCTTTAAAGTTGTAACCTTTATTCTATATTATCTCCCATGTTCTTCCTATCAAAATGAATCACTTTACATTTCTCTGTACTGAACTTCATCTGCCACCTTTCTGCCCATTCCACCAACTTGTCTATGTCCTTTTGAAGTTCTACACTATCTTCCTCACAGTTCACAATGCATCCAAGTTTCATATCATCCGCAAATTTTGAAATTGTGCCCTGTACACCACTCAGGAACTCCACTACAAACTTTCCTCCAACCTGAGAAACATTAAAAATTAACCACTACTCTGTTTCCTGTCACTCAGCCAATTTCGAATCCATGTTGCTACTGTCCCTTTCATTCCATGAGCTATAAATTTGCTCAAAGTCTGTTGTGCAGCACTGTATCAAATGCCTTTCTGTGTACACCACATCAACAACATTGCCCTCATTAACCCTCTCTGTTATCTCTTCAAAAATCTCCAGCAAGTTAGTTAAACAAGATTTTCCCTTAAGTAGCGCTGGCTTTTCTTAATTAACCCACATCTGACCACGTGACTATTAATTTTGTACTGAATTATTGTTTCCAGAAGTTTCCCCGCCACCAAAGTTAAACTGATGGGTTGTAGTTGCTGGGCGTATCTTTACGCCCATTTTTGAACAAGGGTGTAACAATTGCAATTCTCCAATCCTCTGGCACCACCCCTGAGTCTAAGACTAAATAAATATGGCCAGTGTCTCCAAAATTTCCACTCTCACTTCTCTCCGTATCCTTGGATGCATCTCGTCCAGTCCTGGTGCGTTATCAATTTTAAGTACAGACAGCCCTTACGATACCTCCTCCTGATCAATTTTAAACCCTTCTGGTGTCTGAATTACCTCCTCTTTCATCATGACCTGGGTAGCATCTTCTTCCTTGTTAAAGACAGATGCAAAGTATTCATTTAATATCTCAGCTATGCCCCCTACCTCCATGCGTAAATCCCCTTTTTGGTCCCTATCAGCTCTACTTCTCCTTTTACCATCCTTTTACTATTTATATGTCTGCAGAAGTCTTTGGGATTCTCCTTTTATGTTAGCTGCCAGTTTCTTTTCATACTTCCTCTTTGGCTTCTCTTATTTGTGCATCAAGAGATAGTGAAATAAATTGGGGACAGAAAGAGAAAGATGTGAGCAACAGAAAGGTGAATGAACATGTCAGAAGGACATAACGTGAATCAATTTTCTTAGAACTTCTGTCACTCTGCTGCCATAAAACTTTGAAGGAAGTATTGCAGGAATATGGTTTATACCCATAAATGGGGGTTTCTGCTATACTTTCAATGAAGTCACAGTGAAACATGAGAAGCTCCAAGGAAATTTACCTCCACTGAGAAAGACACAAAGATAAAGGATCAGAGCATTCATTGTGAGCAGGGTCACAAGAGGTCTACAGGTATATGTAAAAACAATAGAGGACACTGATTTCCAGTGAATGATTAAGTCAGATTCCATTTTCATTATCTGGGATTCCAGGATTTTTAACCTATGTTTTGGAAGCAAATTTTGTGCCTCCATCTGTTTATAAAGCATGGGTTGGGAATAAGTCAAATACCATTTTTATTGCATTGCATTCTGGGCTGTTAACAATATATTAGGAATCAAGTTCTTTCATTCCTCCCTCTCCCTCTCCCAACCCATGAAAGATTGACAGGAACCCCAAAGAGATTTGTCAATAAGGTTTCTACCAATCTTCTATTAAATTTACAGCAGCCAATTGCAAAACTCACAATGAAATTCCCAGTGATAAAGTGGAGTTATATTTTCAACTTCTGTCAGCTAATCCAAATATATCCTAGAGAGGTCTACAAAGGTTATAAAATACTGCCTCTTACAGTTGTGTGACACTGGGCAATATGGAAAAACCTCACCAAAGTTGTGGCAGTAAAAGGAGCTATTTTGCAATCAGCAAAATTCATCAAAAAATGCTAATGCACTTGTACTAAGTCTGTGCACCATTTTAGACAGACATTAACCCACTTAAAATAAGCACATTGAGCATGCACACCTGTACTCTGTGTATTGGAAAATGAATTCTGTTAAGGCCAACAGACAAATGTGCAATTATAATGCAGAGCTGCCAAGTGCCATTCATTAGAAAAGACATGCATTTATTTTAAGTTAAAAATGTAATCTGTTTTCATATACATCATCCCAAAAATAAACACAGCCCCATGTATCAATTAAACTGCAATCTAATGGGTAAATTCAGCAAGATTGCACTCCTGACAGACTCTCACAGGGGGTCACAGAAAGGTTAGTTAACTATAAGGACTGATTTTGAGACCTGTAATGCAACTGGGAGGGCAGTCTCAATGAATTTACCCTTAAACTACTCCACCCAATCATAGACACAATTCCCAATGTTTCTGAAATGTTGGCACTTCTGAAGTAAGTTCTGAATGGGTAGAACATAAAACTTGTACATATCTACAGCTCTAAACAATCTTTGAAAACATTTTCACGAATGCAACAAATGCAGAGTTTGGATTATTGCCTCAATTTTCACTCTCACGATATATGGTATCAAAGTAAATGTTTGAGCATGCTACAGCTTCATAATATACTGTCAGCTATGGTTTATTCATCATGTAAATGTACATTAATAATAGAGGGAAAATTCCTTAGAAGAACCTTTGGCCAAAGATAAAGTTATGAATCTTTTTACCACATTGTGATAACTCAAATGGAGCACAAAGAATTAAAAGACTTGGAGAAGCCTAAATTTGTGAGGTGTTGCTTGACAGAATCCATTCTGAAATGTTTTATCAGTTAAGAATGCTAACAGGGATTGGCTGTACTTCAGAAAAAAAAAGCCTATTAACATTTTACAGTATTTCAAGACTGTCATCAAATATGTAGGCTAAACTTTGCAAAACGTGAATAATTTTGTGAATGCACAGGCTGACTTAAGCTTTCTGATCGGTCACGAAGTGCATCATTAAGTGTTCATTGTTAATTGACGATACCTCTAATAATATCCTGTTTGTAACAACTACGGTGAAGTAGTTGAGTTTTGTACTTGTCAAATGCTTATCGCTACAATTTTTCGCTGTTTAATGAGTATAGTTTTGAGCAAACACTAGGACCAATTGATAAACACTTTTTTGAAGTGATCTATTACCAGCCATCAACTAGGTGCTAGAAAATTCTTCGATCTCCCAACATAACTCTAATAGAAATGAGCATAAACAATTCCAACGACAGTGGGATCAGATAGCTAGACCTGGGCTGTTAGCTCCATACTTACCCTGGTTTTTACACAGATACGTAGAGCTTTTCACAGCAGGTATAAAGGCAGTGAAACTCTTAAGCAAATCAACTGGAGTGTCAAAGCACAACGGCAACCACAACACCACCAGCAATGTTCACCTCCCTCCCGCTAATGTTCATTCCACAACACCCCGCCACCACCACTCTGGTAATACTCACCTCCCCCTCCCTCGTTTATATTGGCCCAGGTCTTTTGGCCAGTGTCGGAGATGGTGTGTCATTGCGTACATTGTTTTAAAATGGAGCTGTCAACCCCAATACTGCACAACCTCCCCACCCCCACAAACAATCCTCAGCCCCTGACAATATTCACCCCATTCATCCCCAACAATCCCCAGACAATGCTGACTCTTCCAACATTGGACGGACAGGAGCCAAGGATTCCAGGTGGTCAGTCGGGAGAAGGGGTTGGGGGGCGGGTTTAACATTGCTGGGACAGGGGCTGAACATTGTCGAGAGAGGGGGAGGTGAATATTACCAGAGTGGTGGTGGCGGCGTGATGTGGAATGAACATTAGCGGGAGGGAGGTGAACATTGCTGGTGGTGTTGTGGTTGCCATTGTGCTTTAACACTCCAGCTGATTTACTTCAGAGTTTCACTGCCTTTATACCTGTTGTGAAAAGCTCTACGTATCTGTGTAAAAACCAGGGTAAGTATAGGGCAAATAGCCCA
This sequence comes from Cetorhinus maximus, assembly GCF_964194155.1. Taxonomy (NCBI): domain Eukaryota; kingdom Metazoa; phylum Chordata; class Chondrichthyes; order Lamniformes; family Cetorhinidae; genus Cetorhinus; species Cetorhinus maximus. The sequence continues at coordinate 85,617,638 of NC_135879.1, forward strand.
GGTCTCCATGGTTTTAGCTATCTGATCCGTCTGTCGTTGGAATCGCGGAACAACCGAACCAGGGTAAATCCAGCAATCGAAAGTTTAAACTTCCTGCGTAAGCACTGGGATGTGCACGTGCCAGGACTTACTCAGCAACCCGAAGCGCATCAGCGATGTAAGTTGCATCGGAGGCTCCTCCCCATATCAGAAGATTTGGGCCACTGAATCTCTGCTATTTCATTTGTAGTTACGGTAGAGAACAGGAAACCCCCACAAAAATTCTGCCCATCTGTTTTTACCCCCCAATCTCTGCATTTACTTTTGATGTTTATTTGAAATGGAATGTTCCCTAATGAGTGCTTCATATTGTCTAACTCCTTTGTCATCCATCTGTACTACTAGTTCTGGAATAAATCAATAGCATCCATAATACGGGATAAGATAGGAATTGCTCCTCAACACATATCCTTGGCCCTGCCCTCAATCTTGTCACTTCTCATAGCCTTTCTGGACCAAAGAATCTCCATCATAGCTAATTCTGACCATTTTATTGCCTACCTTGTTAATAACAACCTCTAGAAGTAAAAGTGAGGGTAGAAGTAACAGAAAAAGTAGAAAGAAAAAGAGTAGAAATTGTAATAGAAAAGAATACAAGAATAATTGAAAGAATAAAAGGAGCAGCAGAAAGAGCAAAAGAAGTATCACAGTGGAAAAGTAGTAACAGGAAATATTGACAAGGGTAACGAAGTCGATGTAAAATATTTGCATTTTCAGAAGGCCTTCAATAAGGTACTTCATAGTAGATTCATGATTAAGGCCGGAGCATGTGAATTCAAGGGACAAGTAGAAAAATGGATAGGAAGCTGGCTACAAAACAAAATATGGGTTAGTAGTTATTCAGACTGACAAAAGGTGGAAGTGGTGTTCTACTAGGATTGGAGCTGGGACCATTCTTGTTTTTTTTTATTAATTTGCGGGATGTGGGCATCGCTGGCTAGGCCAGCATTTATTGCACAACCCTAATTGCCCTCGAGAAGGTAGTGGTGAGCTGCCTTCTTGAACTACTGCAGTCACTGTGCTGTAGGTACACCAACAGTGCTGTTAGGGAAGGAGTTGCAGGATTTTGACCCAGCAACAGTGGAAGAATGGCGATATAGTTCCAAGTCAGGATAGTGAGTGGCTTGGAGGGAACTTCCGGGTGGTGGTGGTGTTCCCACCATAAACATAAATGATTTTGGATTCAGGATAAGCAGGCAAGGTATGTTAAACTTGTGCAGGACAGGCTGAATGGACCAGAGAACCTTTGTCTGTCTATCATTGTTCATCTGCTCATATGTTTGTAAATCCAGTAGGGAATTCATGAGAAACCTATTTACCCAAAGACTGTTGCAAATATGGAACTCAATACAACACGCAGTAGTTGAGGCAAACAGTGCAGATGCATTTAAGGGGAATCTAGATAAGTGCATGAGGGAGAGCGAAATGGAGGGCTCTATTAAATTCCTGACAGCCAGTTGGTGAAGTAGGAGACCAGAAACAAATCCTTTCTCAGTTTTAGATTTATTCACAGAGCAAAGCGTTACAAGTGTATACCTCCTAACTTTACTCTGACCCCAGTGTCAATAAATGTCTTCTTATACTCAATAATCAAATAAACTAACTAAAGAAAAAACCTCTTAAAAGGGTACTGTAACTAAAACAAAAACCACAAAGGAAATGAATCAAATTAAAATAACACTCCTGGGGCTGATTATACCCTGCAGTGCCCACCGTTGCAGAAAGCCTCATGCCTACTACTGGGAACTGTGTGTTCCCTCTCCAGGGAAACCTGGGTGCGGATGTAACTGCATAAGAGGGGCAGGCAGTCCAGTCGAACAACTCCTCACCCGCCCGGTAACTGGGCCTGTTTATGGCCACCTTGGCCAGGCCCAGAAGCAGACCCAGGAGGTCCTCCGATCTGCCTGCCCCTCCACACCAGCTGCCCAAAGATCAGGAGCGTGGGGTTGAAGTGCAACCAAAAGTTGTGCAGCAGCCCCTTCAGATAATAAAACAGGGGCTGCAACCTCAACCAACATAAATATGCAACACGGACTCCTCAAGGCCACAGAAATTACAGGTGGAACTCTGTGAATCAACTTAATCTCCTACTGCACAGGATTGCTGAGTGCAACACCCTCCAGGCCAAATCCCCGATGAAGAAAGGGAAGATTCCCACGTATACAGCCCTCCAGCGGGAGTCCTAGACACCACCGGACAGCAGGATGGAAATTCACAGCTATAGAGTGCGAGGAAGTGGAGGATTTGCAGCAGCAGCCCATACAGGAGACCCCTCTGTGCAGAGTGGAATGGTACAGAGGGGATTTCCATGGAACAGCTCAAATTCTGGGGCTGACGCTCCCGACAGAGACTTTAGGTCCTGGGCCAATGAGAAATTCTGTCCAATTTGGGGGTCAGTTTGGGGAGGCAGAGTGTCTCTTTATCAATGAATCAATGAAACAAATAAACTAATTAACCAACCCTTAAAGGGAAAAAAGCAAGATACTTTGAATGCTGGAAATCTGAAATAAAAACAGAAAATGCTGGAAAAACTCAGCAGGTCTGACAGCACTATGGAGAGAGAAACCGAGTTAACGTTTCGACTCTGTATGAGAGGGACCCTCCATGTGTTTGACAAGAAGGTCCTCCGCCTCCCTGCCTCGCGCCCCCTCGCCAAAATAGTTAACTGACAAGCTTTTATTTTCATTCAAACCAGACAGGTCGACTCTGAATGGTTAAGGCATTGCCATAGGGAATGAACTAGGGAATGGCTGTCCCCCAAGCTTTTATTTAGTTGATAAAGGTGCAATGTGTGGATATGTTCTTTCTGTTTGCAAAGGACAGAGTCTTGTGTAAGAATATATGTAGCCTCTAGCACACAAGTGAGCCACACTGTGAGCTCGACTTATTGTTAGTGTAATTCTTAGCACAATCAGGATTATTTGGCACGTGCTGTCCAATCATGGAATCACATCCAACGTTGGACACTATGATCTGAGTTTTGCAAGCATGGGCTGGTTGGGACAGCTGAAGGGGCATGCAGTCCACCGGTCATTGGAACGTACAGCCTACATACCTGGTATCACACTAGCACTGAAATTAATACATCACGTTACTCATTTGCGTAATAGGCAGCACATCTTTTTGGCTTGACAGCAACATGCTGTCAGTGGAGAATACCACTCGTGTTACTATTGCGTAATAGCAGCGTGAAATGGATAGCTTCGCCTGTTGCTCAAATTTTTGAGACATCTTACCCTTCCAGGGTAATTAGAGGCAGACTGGGCACTTTTCAGGACCGAAAGTGGCAGCCTTAGGCCCATTCATGAGTTTGCGCAATATACAGTGAGCAATGATCTGATCAGGGTAGCCATTATCCCACAAGATAGCTTTGATGCGCTTTATATCAGCCCAACTCCAAAAAAATCCAGGCCATTATGTCTGACAAATTTATTAGAGTTTTTGAGGATGTAATTAACAGACAAGATAAAGAGGGATGGGTTTATGCAGTATATATGTATTTCCAAGAGGCATTTGACAAGTTGTCAAGATTGTCCTAAGATGACAAGTTGAGAGGTGTGGTTCTGCACTGTCTGGAGTTTAGAAGAATGTGAGGTGAAACATTGAAGCATAAGATTGAGAGGGCTTAGCAGGGTAGATGTTGCGAGGTTATTTCCCCTGGCTAGATATTCTAAAAACCAGAAGCATTACTTCAGAATAAGTGCCTTATCATTTGAGACTGAGATAAGGAGGAATTTCTTCACTCAGATGAATGTGAATCTTTGGAACTACCTACCTCTGAGGGCTCGGAATGTCCGGTCACTGCATGAATTCAAGGCTAAGACAGATAGATTTTTAGATTCTAAGGAAATCACAAGATATAGGGATCAAGTGGGAAAGTAAGTAGAATTGAGGTTACGATCAGCATGAGTGTAGTCAATGGCAGAGCAGGCTCAGGAGTATGGCCTACTCCTGTTCCTATTTCTCACATTATGTTAAGATAATTGTTGGATAACAAAAAAACCATGGCAACGTCCAGGGTAACATGTATTCATAATACAGAGTGATGTGCCTAGCACCATTCACAAGTCACACAATAACAGAACAAAAACCCTTCCTTTTGATCAAGCATTCAGTCATGGCTATTAATGCCATCACTGATACCTTTGAATGGCATTTTTACAGGAGTTTTCCACTCTGTCCCTGTGACTTCAGCAGACGATCAGAAACCCCAGAGAAATGTTCTAACTGCCCAATTATGGTATTCTTCCAGGATTTTGGCATTCTTTCATTCATATTAAAACAGGAAATTGTAAGGTCTCTCAGACATTTCAGGAGCTTGCAAGTAGTGAAATCTTGTTACTCAACTCAATTCCATTGCTCAGTCTTTGAACTGGTCGGTCCATGAAGATGGATATATCATCAGTACTCTGCCTAAAACAAAATACCCCTCACTTGTTCAATGCAAGGCTGTACAAGTAACCAACTTGTGTGACAAGGCTGTCTAGAAACATCCGGCAATATAAAAAATTATAGTTGTTTTCGCATTTAAAGTAACTGACAAGAGGTTGCTCGTCTGTTTCTAACAGCTAAAAATTGTCTGACCACCTTGGCTTCTAGACCCTCTGAAATGGGTAACTGTTTTAGGTTATGCTTCCAATAAATACTGCCAGATTCTCAAGACTTCTCCCCTCCTTTGTCTTCATCATTGTCTTCCTCAAAACACAAAACAATGAAATCCCAATATTTATTAACATGTTATTCTGAATTTAAATTATTTGCAAATTGTGAACTGGACTCTGCACACAAACCCACCCTCTAGTGGGCATTTCAACTCTCTCTGCCCTCTCCAGCTCCAGGAATTTGAGGCTCTGTGATTCTATAATGTGATCCTATTAATCTACAGCTGAACAGGAAACCTAGCAAGGCATCCCCTGTAGCGGTATGTCTCATATCTTTGTGAGAAAACGATTTCTAAGTGTCTAAGTAAATTTATTTATATTTTTACCCCTCTCTCTTTAATCTGTCTATTCACTGTAGGACTCTGAAATCTCACAAAGCAAGTACTAATACAATAATTATGATCTCCATGCACATCATAAATAAGGATAGGATTGCAGGATCTCATCAGTGGGTAGGTAGAATTTATGCCATCTCTTAAAATGGATCAATTGAAATTCTCAAAAATTGCACAACTAGTCCATCAGTAGACACACAAAATATGAACAATTATTTTCTTTCCGATCTGCCTGATGTGCATTTCCAGGATTTTATGAAGTTTTATTCAATGTTCTCTCATTTTCAGTTCTCCTCACTTAAGAGAAAATTTACTTTTATCACACTAATTCAACACCTAGAATTGTGTAATATTATCCTCATACTATATTCAACATTGCAATTCAGCATTAGTTCATTTTGGTTTTGTATTTATTCAGCTGGAAAGAATAAGACAAGGGAAATAAAATTTCACTTTACCTTTGATAAAAGCCATGTTATTACTTTTATCATACTGTTCTAAATGTGACAATGAAAACTGTTGGTGATCAAAATAATTTATAAGGGCGTTGTTTAAGTTATATCGAATAATTATTTATCTTACTCTGTCCCAAGTTTTATCAGCTGTTTTGGCATACTCAATCCAGGTGTTCCCACAAGCTGTGTCTCCAGGTCAGGGTAAGTGAGAGAAGCAATTACCTGTTGCATTTGTCTCGGTAGGGTGTGCAGCTTGGGAACTAAATCATCTATTAGACAGGAATGTACAACAGCAACTTCTATTCAGTCAGACAAAAGCAAAATACTGCAGATGTTGAAAATCTGAAATAAAAGCAGAAAATCCTGGAAATACTCAGCAGGTCTGACAGCATCTGTGGAGAGAGTAACAAAGTTGACATTTCAGGTCAATGATTTTTCTTCAAAATCACATTTTGTGGGGGGCAGGGAGTTAGAAATGTAAGTGAAAGGGACAATGGTGGGAAAAAAGAACAAAAGGGATGATCTGTGATAAGGTGGAAGGTGTGATGCAAGGCCAAAGGGAGTCATAATGGGACAAGCAAAGAAGCAAAAGATGTGCCTAAATGAGCCGTAAATAGCAGAATTGTGAACAGTTGCTGTCTGACTGCAAATAAGAAAAAAATACAAAGATTGAAGCCAAAACCTGCAAAAGAAAAGAAACAAAATGGGGGCAAGGGTTACAGTCTGAAATTGTTGAATTCAATATTGAGTCCAGAAGGCTATAAAGTGCCTTATTGAAAGGTGAGGTGTTGTTCCCGAAGCTTAATTATATTAAGCTTCATTGGTGCATTGCAGGAGACTGAAGGCAGAGGTTAGAGCGAAAGCAAGATGGAGAATTAAAAAGCTCGGGATCATGCTTGTGGACTGGACAGAGCTGTTCCGTTAAGCAACCGTCCAATTAGTCTTTGGTCTCCCCACTGAAGAGAAGGTCATGCAAGCAGTTCTGATGAAAGATCATCAACCTGAAAAGTTAACTCTGTTTCTCCCTCCACAGATCTGGCCTGCATTTTCTGCTTTATTACTATTCTCTCAGTCTGCTCACAGTGAAACTAGTGTCTCTGATGACATGCAGTGTTCCTCCACTATGAATGCACAAAACAGAACGTGCTGCCACTAAAAATGACAATTTTACTAGCTGGTCATAGAGATTGCTGATGTGAGAACTCTGAAAATTTGCAAATGTTCTTTAAGGGATGTTTCTGATCTTGGATTAATGCAAAGTAGATGAAGTTTTACTCTAACCCACGCTATTACTGACATGGCAATATCTGATATGAATCCCTCACCTTGCCAGATGCCCAGCTACACATGTCAAGCTTCAGGAGTGTTTTTTGAGAAATATTATAAATTTGATAATAGAATTAAGATCTAAAAGTAATTCCTTCCAAGATTCCTTTGATCCGCAGTCGATAGTGTCCTCTCACACAACTTGCCACAAATTAAAGCTGCATGACATTCCATTTGGTAAGTGCATCAAGAGACAATGGACAACTGGAGGCAAGCATCTTCAATTATGAATTGAGGGGGGGGGGGGTGGAAAGAGAGAGTGCGGGAGCGGGCGCCGGGGGGGGGGGGGGCACCGCCATTTTACGCGGGCAGGCCAATTAAGGCCCCCCCCCCCCAAGCGTGACGTCCGCCAGGAAGTGCTATGCGCTCCCTGTGCGGGCGGGGATAGATTTCCTCAGCCGGGAGTGCGCTCTTTCGCATATGCGTGCGAAAGAGCACACAGGTCTCCCTGAGGCTAAATGCTGCCCCAGGGAGATCAACTCCGAATAAAAAGTTGACAGAAATGTAATTAAAAAATTTCCCTGACATGTCCCCTCATGTGACACTGTCACATGAGTTGGGACATGTCCTTAACTTTTACTTGAACATTTGATAAACATTTAAAAGTCCTCATGAAACCTCATCCCACCCGTGGATGAGGTTTCATGTTTTTTCCGAGGCCCGCCTGGGCCCCCAGCCTGCCCTCCAGCCCTAAGGCAGGTCCATCAATCAAGTTAATTAGTTTATTAATGGCCTTAATAGGCCGTTTTCAGGTCGCCCGCAGAACTGAAAATCTAAATGACGCGGGGTGATGTCGGGACACACGCCCAACCTATCCCCAGGTCATTTGATGCATCGGTGAGTGGGCCCCACCCCTGCTCGCCGACCGGAAAAACCTGCCCTAAGAAAACTGATAAAAAGCAACTCTAAACTCATTTCTGGTTCCTAGGGTATCAATATTAGTTGATAAAATAAATTATTACTGTTTTGTTTTAAACTTTGAGTTGAACTGAATTAAGATCCTATGGATCGTGTCTGATTTTCTGAATATCAGATTTTGCCCTTCCTTAGCTAGTTATCAAAGGAATTGAATAAGACCTTCACTGCAGAGGAAGTTATTCTATCTACTGGACTGTGAATCTTTGGAAGAATTACACAAACATTCAGGTATCACAGGTACAATGTTTGGCTGATGGAAGATGATATGTTGGGAGAGAGCACATATTCCTACCAAACATAGCAAATACTTAGCACAGCTTCTACAGGGAGCCACTGAACTAACATCAGTTATGGAAACATCACCAAGTAGACATATAGGAAATTGCTGAAATGTTAACCCTTCCAACACTAAATGTAGACTGGTAGGTGTCAGAGACTGAAAAAAATTCAATACACAACCAGCACTGAATCTTCCCCAATTTGGGCACTTCCAATTTGTATCAAAGGTGGAAAAGTCATGGGATTGTGTATGAAAAGATTTGTTGAAATATTAATAGATGATGTCGACTATACAACCTCCAAGCCCCAAAGTAAGGGAAAACGAAGTTTGAAATAGGAATAGTTAACATTTTTCATGAGATGAATCATTCGAATGGAAATAACTACCCAAATACTTTCTTTCTTCTGTGATAAAGGAAGAATTTTCCCTACATTACTTTTGCAGTTGGAATGTTCTTCTAAGTCCAAGTAGAATACATGACTATTTAAGAACAGCACAATGAATTCTAATTAAATTATACATGCTCATAGATGCAGTTCAAACAAAAAAAAAGAGAAAAATAATAATTTACCAAGTCTATCATTTACTGTACTATACTTACTGGACTAGGGATCGAGTCAGGATCAAGTTTCTTCTGTTGGGGTCCAGCAAGCTGTGCGCCAGTTGCTGAGGCCCCTGGATAAGCAGGATAATTTGGCTGAAGCCCTCTTTGCTGCCCTCCGTACATACCTCCTGGAAAGAAGAACCACAAAGACTAGAAACAACAGCACATCGTCCTACATTGTATGAATTAAATTACACGAGTTCGATGAATCGTTTTTGTTTGCATTGCCCTGGAAAACAGCAGCATTTATAGTAAACAATCCAGAAACACCATAAACAGACTCAACTTCTAACCAAGATATCAATCTTAAAGTGTATTCTGCTCATCATATCTGCAGGAATGTACAAAATTGTTCTCTTTTGGTTTATAATCGGATGTACCTTGCTCAGAAATTAAATCAAGAGCAGCCATAGGTTCTTGGTATTATTGACTCTACCGCACATCAGCATAAAAGAATCACAACATTTAATAATTTGTGCACAGTTCTGACTGCTTGGATTGGTCACAAGCTAGAACTGACACTCTGCTAGAACAGAACACATCAGTGCTTTTCCTCAACACAGTCATGACGGGTCCAGTTATATATTCTAGTATAGCGTGCCTAAACAGTTTGAAGCTCTAGTGTGTGGAAGAAGCTTCCCCCATGTCATTATATTTTGAGAGAAGGGGAACCCGTTCCTCCCTGGCCCATCAGTTGCTTTTTATTTTCCAGCTGAAGAAACTTAAAGTAGTTATATGCCCTGACTATTGTGGCATCCTGAGCACAGATTTCAATGGTTTCACTTTGTTGATTACAAAACATTTATCATAGCTATAATCAACCTTTTAAAAAAATGATGATGCAACAGAAGTTGCCCTGCAAAATCATTATCAACTGTCACGATTAAAAATTTAAAGTCACTGACTTTACCAAATTGTAACTTCCTCTTAGTTTCATTGGTCTGTTCCATTAATGATTCCATGGGGGTGAATTTCTGTGGTGGTTCTCCTAATGTTAATCTCAGCCTTAAATATCATAAATAAAAGGAAAGGTACAAGTTGATTTGGCAATCGAATTTAAAGTAGCTAAATCAATGCAGTGAACTTTAAGAACCTCTGCCTGGAATTTCTGTGGGAGCTCTCTTTCGCTATTGTAGCTTTGGCAGGGGATCTGCAGAAGCCCTAGAGTAACAACTTAAATGATCTATTACATGGTTTTTCCAGGGTTTCTACTGATTATCGACAGAGGTTACAGCAGCAGATTGGGAGAACCTCTGCATAAACTCCAGGTGTTCATTTTAAAATGGGATGCATTAGCTCTCTAAATTATACATATGCATATAAAAACTACTTTCCCTTGAACTCATCAGATCCCAGAACCTAGTAACCAAGGAGTAATCAATTTCTACAACAACTTCTATACTGTCATTTCTGATTAATTAGGCCACAAAAATAACTAATCATGTTCTGCCAGTAACATTTCTGTAACATACAGTTTCCATGATGATACCTTAAACACCCTACTATACCATATTTTTTATGGTATAAGACTGTTAAATGGGTCCCAAATCAGATGGTGAAGTATGACACTAATCCTTTTCTTGATAATAGGTTTATTTACAGAATGCAGCATTACATATTGCAGCCTTCTACCTCCCCTCCCCACTCCCACAGTGTCCCAACCATCTCTCTTTATACTCTTTTAAAAGTACCAGTTAAATAAAACAAACAAATAAACAAATGAACAGCCCCTTTTAAAAGGGAAATTCCTGCCTGAAGTCAACAGACTTTTGGCTGCTCTCCAAATTTTCTGGTCCTGCCAGCGCCAATTCCCACCATTGGTGGGACTGGAAATTCCCAGTCTATAACTTTACAGTTTAAAAAAAAGTCAAAGTCAAAGCAACCTCATTAAACTAAAATATCGTTGCCGGGAGTGATGATTCACTCCAGCCTCTGCGGCGCCCACCAGTTGCTCCCCGGCCCAGAACCAGGTTCCTGTTCCATTCCCTGGTGGTAGACAAGACTTTCAGGCCATCCATTATATCTTGATAATTTAGGTTTATAATATTAGAATCAGAATACTTTACTGGGCATTGTTATTTATTTTATTCATGTATTAGGTATTTATAGAAGTTATACATATTCATCTGTTGGGTCCTAATATGCTAACTGATACCCCTGGAAAATAACTCATGTACCAACAGACTTGGAATTTTTTTTTTAAAAAGTTATCCACTGTGTTGTTCAGATCTGATTGGTCCATTCTGATCAACTGACTTTTAATATACTATTGCTGAAGTGGTAACCAGGCACTAATCTCCATGGGCAGAAATTTCCCCCCCGTCAGGACAGTTGTGTGGGTGCGGGCGGGACAGGAGCGAACCCAGTCGGTGCCCCCAATTGGGTCCGCGCCACCATTTTGCATGGGCGGGCCAATTTAGGACCGCCCAGCGTGACGCACACCCGGAAGCGCTGTGCACTCTCTGTGCTGGGGGAGGGGGGGGGGGGGGGGGGTGCGGGGATTCCAGGAGTCAGGGCCTGCGCTCTTTCATGCATGTGTGCAAAAGAGCGCAGAAATCTCCGTGCCGGAGGCGTCTCAGGGAAATTAGTTCAAGTTCTGAAAAATTTAATAAAGGAAAAATAAATTTAAGGACGTCCCCTCATGTGAAACTGTCACATGAGCTGGGACATGACCATTAGATTTTTTCAAAAGTTTTTATTTAATTAATAAACCCTTCATGAAACCTCATCCCACCTGTGGGTGAGGTTTCGTGAAAAATGCGAAGACCGCCTGGGCTCTTCGCCTGCCTGTCAACCTTAAGGTTAGACGGGCAACATTCTTAACAACTTTAATTACTTTCTTAATGGCCTTAATAGGCCTTTGACAGTTTGACATTCTAAATGACACACGGTGATGTTGGGACGCACGCCCAACGTTACCGTGCATCATTTTACACGTCAGGAAGCAGGCCCCACCCCTGCTCGCCGACCTAAAAATTCTGCCCCATGTTCCTATTTGAATTATAATGCTGCATCTTATTTCTCAGCTCTAACCTTACAGCTTCCTAGAATCCTGAGCCCTAAAGCATTTGACCGGAGGTGGGAGCACCTCTTGCTCCCACCTCTGACCTAATGTGTATAAGCCCTAAGCCTTGGCTTCCTGCTCAGACACATTTTTTCACAATGATAATTTCTACAACACCTATTTCACAAAGCTCTAGTTAATTGGAATAATTACTAAAATTAGTTTATTCAAAAAAGCAATTTATGGTTGTCATTAATTTTAAGTAACTAAGTTATCCCAATTTTATTTTTCATTCAATATTTTCTTAAATTTTATTTCCAAGTCTTCTATTTCCCATAAAACAACCTGTGATTTACAGAAGCACTATTACTAGTTGTGGTGATTTTACTGTAATTCATTTCTAAAGTGAAAGGGGCACAAAATATGTGTGAATTAGTTAAAAGTCTTTCATTCTAGTGTATTAATGTATGGCTCTCATCATATCAACAGCAAGATGTGCTGCTCATTCTAACACATGGTACTCCTAGAGCAACATTAAATAGATCTTTAATTTTGGTTCACCATGTCTTGACAGTTAAGATTGCATTTAATGTCGCTGTAACTTCAGTGAAGTTCAGCAAAAAATCTCAGCGAAAGATCTAATTTTGCCATTTCTCTGGGATTTCCACCAGTTGTCCAAAAAAGTTATAGCAAAGGAGATCAGGAGAACTCCCACAAAATTCTAGGCATTAAATTAATCACTTATAATCTGCACATATGGGAAATAACATTTATCAATGATAATCGCTAAATAAATGCTATTTCCTCACTTCTTCCAACCCCAGGCTTTCTGAAATTTACTTAGGTAAAAGGTGTTGCTGAAAAGAGAGAGATGTTGCCAAAGCTATTTGTCTTGCATTCATCTGGACAAACACATGAATACCAAATTTCAAATGATCACACAATTTATACTACAGGAGAAAAGAATGCTGATCGGTTGGCAAGTCAACTCTGATTGGTCAGGACATTGCCATGGAGAAAGCAACAGGAAATTACAGGTTCAGCAAGCTCCCAGATAATTCAAAAAAGGGACAAGGCCTGAGCATAGTCCTTTTGTTTGCAGAGAATGGGTCCATGTGCATGATTGTACATCACTTCTCCATGGCAATGCCTCGGCCAATCAGAGTTATGGTCCTTGGCCAAATCCCCAAGTTGTCGGTAAGATCCGTTAAAGACCAATAAAGTTTTGTTTAAAGTAGACAAAGGGTGGGATTTTCTGGCCCCTTCTGCCATGGGGATTGTCCGGTCCTGCTGAAGTCAGCGGATTTTTGACTGGGCCGCCACGACCCCACAGTGGGTCCCACCAAGGCGGGGCTGTAAAATCCCAGCCAAAGTTTGAGATTCGAGACACTTGCTCAGTGAATAAAGCCACAAGGCTCCACGGGTTTTAAACAAACAAAAAATAGACTTTGCTGTACAAGGTCAGAAAGACAAAACAACTTACAATATCTATCTTATACTCTAACATTCAGGGCTAATATCAGGTACATGTGAACTAACAGGCAAACCTGTGGTCAAAACACGACACACTGCACACTAAAATGCGACCAAGACAAACTCCACAGATTTCTCAACAACCCACCCAGACATCAGTAAACATTGTGAGTCAATCAATCTCGCTGAAACTCTGTCTCTCTCACGAGGGATACCCATCTTCACCTGAGAAGATCTTACCTAGGAATTCTCCCCCAAAAGTCACTCCAACTTGGATGGCATCAATGACAGCCCATCTCGCCTCCCAGGATTCTGTTCTCCTGGATTTCCAAGTATGCACTCAAGCACCAACTCAAGCACAATTTCAAATCTTTGGACGCACCAAGCAGAACACAACTGCACAGTACAGAGTCATCAAACTTACACTGCCTTTTTAGATCCTGAGTCCTCTTCACTTGTCAGGGCTTCCCCTGAGCCCTTTAGACTACCAGGGCTTCTCCTGAGTCCTCTTCACTTAAGGCCCACTAACCACAGCCCTTTTCCTACTTGTTAAACTTAGAGACCTCTTCCTGTCTCCATCCCTGTCTGGGACCCTCCCTTTGGGACTTCACCATCTCACTTGCCAGCAATGGCGCTTTGCTCCTGGTCACATGGCGTAGGTTTTCACACCATTTTCCATCTCTGCACAGGCGCTATGGACCCGTCCTCAGCCCAAAAAACTTACACTACTGAATTGTGTATGTGTAGCCCTCTTTCCGTTTGTACATGCGCAGGAATTCCGAGGTTTGTCAGGACTTGGAGTTCCAGACCTCTGCTTTCGCCCTTAAGCTAAGTTGACTTTCATAACAGAGTCGACTTGCCAACCAATTGGCACCCTTTTCTCCTGTAGTATAAATTGTTATGACCATTTGAAATTTGGCATTCTTGTGTTTGCCCAGATAAGTGCAAGATGAAAAACTTTGGCAACATGTCTCTCTTCAGCAATATTCAAATTCTGTACTACCAAGCAAATTGTAGATAAGAAATATTAAAACCCTCATTCAAGTTTAGCCTTATAGGAGGTGAGAATGAAACTTGTTGCAGTAGTTAACCTTTTTTCTAGATTGGCAACCAGCACCCTAAAACCAGATGTTCAATCATCTCATTTACTATTTGTGTGACCTATCTGTGCGCATCTTTGCCTGCAGTGACTGATTTCAAAAGCAATTATTTGGATGTGAAATACTGTGGCACATGATGAGGCAGTATATAAACACATGTTTTTCTTTCAATATAATGCCTGTTATCTTTGGTAATTCTCTAATAATGCAGTTTGCATTCCACATTTCACAACAGCAAGCTATGGCACCAGATAACATTTCTAATTAAAATGTGAACACATTCTTTTCAGAACTGAGCTTTTCTAATTTTGATTGCTCATGTTATTATAGTGACATCTGATACCTTTAACTTGCATTACAGATGAACCTTAAAAAGACAGCTGTGCCATTTCGGCTGAATTCAAGACAGCAGAATTTTCAGGTCACAATCAAGATAATACATTGTTAATTAATATTTTAAAATTAAAATCTAAAGGAAAATACTTACCCTGCTGTGGTAAATACCCAGTCATTGGAGGCTGGCCTGGAACCTGTTGATAGCCAACACTCCCTTGATTGGGTCCAGCAAGACCAACATGCATGCCTACAGGGGAAGGAGGAGGCATTCCAGGAGGCACTGTAGCTGCTGGGACAGCAGACGGCAGACCTTGGGATGTAGGAGATGAAATAGGAGGTAAAAGTTGTGGTTGAGATCCTTGGAATGGAGGCCGGAATGGTGGTCCAGATAGTGGACTGCTTTGGGGGTGTGCTTGAGAAGAACCTAATCATAACAAAAAAGATAAGCAGCCTGTATTTTAAAATTTGTAATGTTTCCAGAACACTAACATTGAAATTAGAAAACTGATGGGTGTGAAATGCCACATAATAAATATTCTGTATGTGCTCAGTGACATATTTGAGCAGTAATTAACGAACTGCATCAATATTAAATAAAATTTGTCACTTTTGTAGACCTGTGTTAATCAGACTATATATAGAAAAAGGGAGGGCTCTAAATATACAAGCTTTAGACAGAACTCTGTTGAAGGGTCGTGAGGACTCGAAACGTCAACACTTTTCTTCTCCGCCGATGCTGCCAGACCTGCTGAGTTTTTCCAGGTAATTTTATAATTTTCCATCAATTCACTATGGGACTCTCAAGATTTGACAGATCAGTGAAAGGCCAGAATGATATGGAAGTTGGCCTTTGTGCCTTGCAGTATAGTTACAAAGGAGTTAAATGTAGGTGAATGCTGGAACACCTTCCTAATGCTCATTAAAATCATTTGAATAATTTGCAATGGAGTTCCTCTGAGTTAAAAAAAGGAACAGGGAAATGACCTATTGTCTTTATTAAAGCCCTACCATCCTCAGGAAAAAGTACCAGAACTGTAGTGTGATGACACCAAGGCCCTATTAGAGTATAAAGAGTGAAGAAGTCTAAGTCCTTTGTAATAAAAGGCTTAACATACCATTTGCTTTTCTAATTGCTTGCTGCACCTGCATGTTAATATTCTGTGATTCATGTGCAAGGACACCCAAGTCTCTCTCCATACCAACCTTTCCCAGTCTCTCATCTGTCGCTACTCAATTATTGCTGACAGTTTGCCAAAACTATTCTAATGAGGTCAAATCCTGAAAATTGATCAGGTCTCACACCAATGGTGGATAGAGGGTCCACTTCCTGCTTGAGGGAATTAGACAAATCTACCCCAAGAGATCAAAAGCTAGTATTTGCAATTAGTCTGGCGGGTCCTAAAATGACGTTGTAGATTTAAGCATACAACCGATTAACATGCTCCTCTGAAATTCTCATCTCCATCAAATTAGGTTAAGGGGTAGATAAATAGCGATGCAGTGGCTAATACCTAGGGGATATTTCAGAATGCACAGAATACATACATTCCAACAAGTAAGAAAAATCCAAGAGATGGACACACCATCCGCGGTTAACTAGAAAGGTTAAAGATAGTATCAAGCTTAAAGGAAAAGCATTTAATTGTGCAAAGATAGGTGGCAGGTCAGAAGATTGGACAGAACATAAGGAACTGCAAAGAATGACTAAAAGACTAATAATGAGGGAAAAATAGAGTATGAGAGAAAGCTAGCTAGAAATATGAAAAGGTAGTAAGACTTTTTATAAATACTTAAAAAGGAAAAGTTAATAAAGCTTGGTCCTATAGAAAAACTGAGTCTGGAGAATTGATAATGGAAAACAAGGAGATGGCAGATGAATTGAACAGGTGTTTTGCATCAGTTTTCACTATAGAGAATACAAATAGAAGAGAGGGAGGAAGTCAGGAAAATTAGTCACCAGAGAAGTGGTACTGAGTAAATTGTTGGAGCTGCGGGTTGACAAGAGCCCGGGTCCTGATGGACTTCATCATAGGGACTTAAGAAGTGTCTGGTGAGATAGTTGATGCATTGGTTTTAATTTTCCAAAACTCCCCAGATTCAGGGAAGATCCCATAAGATTGGAAGATAACAAATGTAACTCCACTATTCAAAAAGGGAGGGAGACAGAAAGTGGGAAACTATAGGCCAGGTAACTTAACATCTGTCATAGGGAAAACATTAGAAGCTGTTATTAAAGTTATAGCAGGTCACTTGGATAAACTCAAGGTCATCAGGCAGAGTCAACATGGTTTTGTGAAAGGGAAATCATGTTTAACCAACT
Source organism: Cetorhinus maximus (assembly GCF_964194155.1). NCBI lineage: Eukaryota > Metazoa > Chordata > Chondrichthyes > Lamniformes > Cetorhinidae > Cetorhinus > Cetorhinus maximus. The sequence continues at coordinate 85,634,489 of NC_135879.1, forward strand.
TATTGGAGTTCTTTGAGGAAGTAACATGTGCTGTGGATAAAGGGGAACCAGTGGATGTACTGTACTTAGAGTTCCAAAAGGCATTTGATAAAGTACCACATCAAAGGTTATTGTGGAAAATAAAAGCTCATGGTATAGTGGGTAATATATTGGCACGAATAGAAGATTGGCTGGCTAACAGGGAGCAGAGAGTAGGCATAAATGGGGTCTTTTTCAGGTTGGCAAGATGTAACGAGCAGTGTGCCACAGGGATCAGTGCTGGGACCTCAACTGTTTACATTTTATATAAATGGCTTGGATGAAGGGATGGATGGGATAGTTGCCAAATTTTCTGATGACACAAAGATAGATAGAAAGTAAGTTGTGAAGAGGACATAAGGGGGCTACTAACAGATATAGATAGATAAAGTGAGTAGACAAAGATCTGGCAAATGGAGTATAATGTGGGAAAATGTGAAATTGTCCATTTTGGCTGGAAGAATAAAAAAAAGCATATTATCTAAATGGTGAGAGATTGCAGAGCTCTGAGGTGCAGAGAGATCTGGGTGTCCTAGTGCATTCATCACAAAAGACTAGTATGCAGGTACAGCAAGTAATTAGGAAAGCTAATAGAATGTTATCATTTATTGCAAGGGGAATTGAATACAAAAGTAGGGAAGTCAAGCTTCATTTGTACAGGGCAGTAGTGAGACCACATTTGGAGTACTGTATACAGTATTGGCCACCTTATTTAAAGAATGCTAGAGTCATAGAGGTCTACAGCACAGAAAAAGGCCCTTCGGTCCATCGAATCAGAACAAGTCAAACAAGTACCTAACTATTCTAATCCCATTTTCCAGCACTAGGCCCATAGCCTTGTATGTCATGGCATCGCAAGTGCACATCCAAATACTTCTTAAATGTTATGAGGACCACATTGGTAAATGCGTTGAAAGCAATTCAGTGAAGGTTTACCAGACTAATACCTGGAATGGGTGGGTTGTCTTATGAGGAAGGGTTGGACAGACTAGGCTTGTATCCACAGCAGTTTAGAAGAAACATTAATTGAAACATATAAGATCCTGGGGGTCTTGACAAAGCGGATGTGGAGAGGATGTTTCCTCTTGTGGGAGAATCTAGAATTGGGGTCACTTTTTAAAATAAGAGGTTGCCCATTTAAAACAGAGGTAAGGCAAAAATTTTTGACTTGGAGGGTCATGAGTCTTTGGAACTCTCTTCCTGAAAAGGTGGTGGAAGCAGAGGGTAGAACCCATCGGGGGGGTTGTGCAGGGGAGGGTACAGAAAATATCCCCTGATCTCCGCCCCTGATCAGGTCCATGCTGCCGTTTTATGTGGGCGGGCCAATTAAGGCCCACCCAGCATGACGTGCACCCGGAAGCGCTGTGCACCCCCTGTGTGGGTGGGGGGTGGTCCCAGAGTCGGGAGCGCGCTCTTTCACGCGAAAAGGCGCAGAAATCTCCGAGGCACAGAGCTGCCTCAGGGAAATTAGTTTTAAGTTTTAACAGTTCAATAAAGTGTTGAAAAAAACTTTCATGACATGTCTCCTCATGTGAAACTGTCACATGAGCTGGGACATGTGCATTAATTTCAACAAAAATTTTTGAGGAAATTTAAAAATTAGTCATGAAACCTCTGCTGCCACTGATTTCGGTTAGTAGCTATATGATGGAGAACATCTTCAGCGAGCAGGCCAGGTGTGAGGGCAGGTCGACAGAGCAGTTGGCCCTGAGATTCTCCGATGAGTGCCTCGCTGCCCTCCTCGAGGAGGTGGTAGCACGCCGCAATACCCTGGTCCCAAGGGACGGGAGGAGGAGACCCCCCCCACCTAACAAAACGTGCTTGGGAGGTGGTGGCAGAAAGGGTCAGCTCTCATGGCGTGGTGAGACGCACCTGGGTGTAGTGCAGCAAGTGGTTTAATGACCTCTTGCGATTGGGAAGGGTGAGTACCGTGTTGGCATGGGTCGCTTAGCACAGCTGTTATGTTGGCCCCCACCCCCTGGCTGGGCCAGCATTTATTGCCCATCTCTAGTTGCCCGTGAGAGGGTGGTGGTGAGCTGCCTTCTGGAACCACTGCATATGGTGCAGGTACACCCACAGTGCTGTTAGGGGTCGAGTACCAGGATTTGGACCCAGCGGCAGTGAAGGAGCGGTGAAACATTTCCAAGTTAGGATGCTGAGTGACTTGGAGGGGAACTTCCAGGTGGCGGTGTTCCCTTCTATCAACTGCCATTGTCCTTCTAGGTGGTAGTGGTCGTGGGTTTGGAAGGTCTTAGAATATGAGTGGCAAATGTCACGGAGGCAGCATCTGGGCAAGGGGGTCAGCCCTGGCAGCTTGGAATGAGTGTATTGTGGCTCCAGGGTCACGAATCAGATGAGCCCTGCAATGTTTCACTCAGGTGGGGGTGGCAAGGCTGCAATGGCAATACAGGTACAGGGTGGGCTAATCAATGTTCCTCTCTCCTTTCAGGAGAAGACAGCCCACAATAATGCTGAGCTTCTGCGGACTGGCGGAGGGCAGCTCCACCTTCTGATCATTACCAGATACGAGCAGGAGGCACTGGAGCTGGAGAGGCACCATGCATCCAAGTCAACCGGCCATGGTGAGGTTGGGGTGCCGCTGGGAGGTAAGAGTGCCGTGCACTAAGGTCACAATGTCTGTCAGTGCAAACTTTCCACTGTTGACTGTATAATGATTTCAGCCTCCAACATAAGATCCCCATTGATAATGGAAGGAGGAGTGCATCCTGATCCGGGTGCCAGGCATGCACATTAACAGTGTAATGACTTCAACTAATCAAATGTCCTTGTTCTTCCGTTCAGCCTCACCAGAGTACGCCCAGAGCGCCGGTAGTCGGAGGAATGCTGGGGACCAGGAACATGCTCAGTCGGTGGCTAATGATGTGCCTCTAGGAGTTGTCCCTGAGGCAGCAGATGCTGGAAGTCCATCAGGGTGTGCAGAGGGATCTGCTGGAGATACATTAGGGAATGCATGCCATGGTCTCCGTTGTGTAGGAGTCCATGCGGAGCATGAGCAACACAATGACCCTCATGGCCGAGCGCACTGCCTCCTCCATGGAGAGAGTGGCAACTCTCATGGAGAGGCTCCTCCAAGAGAACAATCAGGGCTTCCTGGGCATATGCTCGGACCTGCAAGTCCTCACACTGGCAGGCGGCCAGTGTCAATTTGGCAGATGGATTGGGCACCCAGTATTCCAGCTAGGTGCCCATCCATCAATGGTGAACAGGGAGGTCCAACGCGACCTCGCATTGGGACACGAGCTGCCCGTCATCTCTGCAGGCTCATCTTATGGAGTTCCGGATGACGGCAGCAGCTCCTCCTCTGCCAGTGACAGTGGCATCTGATGAGGCTGCGGTGACTGGGGAGGTGCCAGCTGTGCCACTGGCCATGCCCTCCCAGGTGGGGCCAGCACAGGCTCCATGGGCTGGAGGACGCTCGCCAAGATCATCAAGGCCAACAGGACAGCAGAATGAGCAGGCTGTCTCCAATGCCGCTGCCAGTGAGGGGGGAGCACCTAGATATAGCACCCGCAAATGTAAACGTAAATCACCTTAGGCACAACATGGGCTTATAACTGGTGGTTGTCTTTCAACCCACTTTTAAGTTGGTGAGTTGTTCAACACCTTTTAATTTACTTTGATTTCTGTATGCCAAGCTGCAAATCATTAAATCTTTTGGTTCTCAACATGCCTCTGGGTGCTTTATTAGTTCTGCAGGTGAAGGGGAACCCATGATTTAATGAGTGACTTGTTTGTCACTGAGCTTTATTGAAATAGCACATAGTGCATGTTGTTCACCAAGCAAAAGTTGCTCTCAGGTATCAAGTATGGAGCCTGCAGCCCTGGCATGTGTTGGTGGTTCATATTTGGTAGGCTCACTGAAGGAGTGTTGGATCAAAGCCTTCCGGGTGTCCCTGCCTCCCTGGAGGTTGCCCGGGTCAGTGTCTATCCCCTCAGCGTTCTCCTGAGTGTACTCGTCCTCACTACTGGACTCATCGTCTGCTGCCAGAGCAGCTGCGTCAACATCTTCTTCCTCCACTGCATCCCCCATTTCCAGCACCAGATTGTGGAGAGCGCAGCATGCAACCACTATCACCAAGACACAATCTGGGGGGTACTGGAGTGCGCCCCCTGAACAGTCCAGGCATTGGAAGCGCATCTTGAGAAGACTGATGACTCTCTCTGCCACCGCCCTTGTGGAGGCGTGGCTCCTATTGTACCGCTGCTCAGCCTCTGTTCTTGGATGTCGGAGAGGCGTCATGAGCCACCTTTTGAGGGGATAGCCCTTGTCGCCCACCAGCCATCCATCCAGCTGAGCTGGAGCACTGAAGAGCCTCGGTACCTGGGCGTGTCTCAGGATGCACGGGTCATGGGAACTGCCTGGGTACCATGCACAGACTTGCAGAATCTGCATCCTGTGGGCACACACTATCTGCACGTTATTGGAGTGGAAGCCCTTCCTGTTGACAAAGGCTCCCGGCTCACCAGCTGGCGCCCTGATAGTCACATGTGTGCAATCGATGGCACCCTGGACACGGTGGAGCCCAGCAAATGCGGCAAAACCTCTGGCTCGCTCTGCCTGGCTGGCCTCGTCTGTGCGGTAGTGAATGAAAGTCAATGTACTCCTGAACAGAGCATCTGTCACCAGCTTGACACAACTGTGGACAGCTGACTGGGAGGCTCCACTAAGATCACCCACTGACCCCTGGAAGGAGCCGGGGGCATAGAAGTTGAGGGCAACCGTGACCTTCAGCGCCGCTGGCATGGGGTGTCCACCCACACGGTTGAAGCTGATCTCAGGGCCAATCATCTGACAAATGGAGGTCACTGTCTCCCTTGAGAGATGGTGCGCGGTGACGTCGGGACGCACGCCCAACATCATTGCGCGTCATTTTACACGTTGGTGTGTCGGGCCCGCACACCAACCCCACCCCACACCTGGACTGAAAAATTCCATGTTTCTAAATCTGATTTTGATGATTTTTCCTTGCACACAAAAGTCACTTTCTCTGAAATAAAAACAGAGTTCTGGAAAAACTCAGCTGATCTGGCAGCATCTGTGGAAAGAGGAACATAATTATTATTGCGAGTCCAATATAACTCTTCTTTCAGTTTTTATTTCAGATCTCCTGCATCAGCAGTATTTTGCTTTCACTTTCTCTGAAGTTCTATTTTCAGCAATTTCATCCATTTGTATGTTATAAGGGAAATTATTAAATATAAAATATGTTTAAATTACATGAATTCCAGAGGAGTAAATTAGCCCAAACAATCCCCATCCACCACTACTCTCCTCCGTCTGGTTGAACTTGTTCTCACACTGAACAATTTCTCCTTAAACTCCTCTCACTTCCTCCAAATAAAAGGTGTGGCTATGGGTACCCGCATGGGCCCCAGCTATGCCTGTCTCTTTATGGGGTATGTGGAACATTCCTCGTTCCAGTCCTACTCCGGCCCCCTCCCACAACTCTTTCTCCGGTACATCGATGATTACTTCGGTGCTGCTTCATGCTCTTGTCTGGACCTGGAAAAATTTATTAATTTTGCTTCCAATGTCCACCCCTCCATCATTTTCACATAGTCCATCTCTGACACTTCCCTTCCCTTCCTTGACCTCTCTGTCTCAATTTCTGGTGATAGACTGCCCACCAATATCCATTACAAGGCTACCGACTCCCACAACTACCTCAACTACAGCTCCTCAAACCCTGTTTCCTATAAGGACTCCATCCCATTCTCTCAGTTCCTCCGCCTCCATCGCATCTGTTCTAATGATGCCACTTTTAAAAACAGTTCCTCTGTCATGTCCTCCTTCTTCCTTAACCGAGGTTTTCCACCCACGGTGGTTGACAGGGTCCTCAACCGTGTCCAGCCCATCTCCCGTGCATCTGCCCTCACACCTTCTTCTCCCTCCCAGAAACATGATAGGGTCCCCCTTGTCCTCACTTATCACCTCACCAGCCTCCACATTCAAAGGATCATCCTCTGCCATTTCCGCCAACTCCAGCATGATGCCACCACCAAACACATCTTCCCTTCACCCCCCTGGCGGCATTCCGTAGGGATCGCTCCCTCCGTGACACCCTGGTCCACTCCTCCATCACCCCCTACACCTCAACCCCCTCCCACAGCACCTTCCCATGCAACCGCAGAAGATGCAACACCTGCCCCTTTACTTCCCCTCTCCTCACCCTCCAAGGGCCCAAACACTCATTTCAAGTGAAGCAGCATTTCATTTGCACTTCCCTTAACTTAGTCTACTGCATTCGTTGCTCCCAATGCAGTTTCCTCTACATTGGAGAGACCAAACGCAGACTGGGTGACCGCTTTGCAGAACACCTGCGGTCTGTCCGCAAGCATTACCCAGACCTCCCTGTCGCTTGCCATTTCAACACTCCACCCTGCTCTCATGCCCACATGTCCGTCCTTGGCTTGCTGCATTGTTCCAGTGAAGCTCAACGCAAACTGGAGGAACAGCACCTCGTCTTCCGACTAGGCACTTTACAGTCTTCCGGACTGAATATTGAGTTCAACAATTTTAGATCATGAACTCTCTCCTCCATCCCCACCCCCTTTCCGATTTTCCCCCTCCTTTTTGTTTTTTCCAATAATTTATATAGATTTTTCTTTTCCCACCTATTTCCATTATTTTTAAATGTATTTCCATCCATTATTTTATCTCTACCTTTTAGCCTTTTTCGATTCCTTCACCCCACCCCACCCCCACTAGGGCTATCTGTACCTTGCTCGTCCTGCTTTCTACCATTAATTAACACATTCCTTTAGATAATATCACCACCTTCAACACCTCTTTGTCCTTTTGTCTGTGACATCTTTTGGTTATCTCCACCTATCACTGGCCCTCTATCCAGCTCTTCTTGTCCCACCCACCCACCCCCCCCACCCCCTTAAACCAGCTTATATTTCACCCCTTTTCTATTTTTCCTTAGTTCTGTTGAAGAGTCATGCGGACTTGAAACGTTAACTGTGCTCCCCTCCACAGATGCTGCCAAACCTGCTGAGTTTTTCCAGTTTTTTTTGTTTTTGTTGTGGAGTAAATTATCTGTTTGATGCACAAAGTTAAAACAAAGGCGAGCAATCAAAGAGATACTGAGCTGCCAACATGATGTTAACAAAGTGCTCAACACACTTTATTAAGACCTCAAATGTCCCAGGATCACTGCAAGAATCTAAGAGTAGTTTGCCTTTGATTTTTTTTTAAGTTGCAAGACAGAGTTAAATTCATCAAAGCATTTATGTCCCTCAGGAAATCTTACATTTCACATGGATGTGAGGTCACATGCAGTTTAAAAATGTCAATTTCTTCAAACTCCACTCTAATGCCCTTTTGGCCTCATGGTTCAAAAGGATGAAGAAATTGTAAGGTGAGAGCATCAACAGGGACAACTGCAGAGAAACCATCTAGAACCTGAAACCTTTGGAACATAAAAACATGAGTAAATCTCTCATTTCCTATCTTGCTCTCTCTCTCCCTCCCTACATACCTAAATATTCAACTGGTTTAAATTACTTCATTTAAAAAAAAAACTTACCATGATCACTCAGTTGCATGGCACCAAGCTGACTGGTGACTTGCTGTGTGAATAAAGGTGGTGCAGTATTCTGGTAATTTGACAGCGAGTTGGAACCATGGGACTGAAGCAGCGCTGTCTGACCACTGCATGGAGGAGGAGCTGCATAGCTGGAAGTGAATAAATAATGAAATAATAAGATAATCACTACTAAGGCATCTCCAGCTTTCAATTTTTTCTTCAATATTGGACAGTTCATTTGGAAATCTAACTTTTTTTTTTGGTGTGTGTGTGGTACACTTTTCAACCAAATGGAACCCACTACAGTAACAAACCCTGCACTCTGCAAGACATAATAGTTATGTAGTTTAGAAAAGACTAGGTGGTGATGGGGTTGGAAGGGTGGCATTGAAGCCAACTAATTGTGTCATAAAACTTCTAGGAATGTGTCTAACCAGAGTTGGAAACACTAGTGTATATGCACTTCTCTTCATTGCTATCAGTGCATAAGGAAACTGGTGGTGCAAATTTAAAAGGAATGCAGCAGGCTTAGGTCATTCTCTTAAGGCATATGCTGGATTTATTTCATTTTACCAGAACAAAGTACTGCATATCTGCCAGTGTAAAATGGTATTTTGCACATCTTGCAATGTGTGTTTTGGCAAATACCTTGGCATCTGGTTTCCAGGATTATATATTCCATTCTGGAGGTGAGTTTGGCCAAACTGGCTTGGAGCAGGTGGTGGATGACCAGCAGAAACTGAAGGTACATGAGGTGAGGGTACTGGTTTTAAAAGCCCTGAAAAGAAAATATAACTATTAACCATAAGTCTATACTTAGATAATTAAACCCTTTCGAGGACAGTAGCAATGTACAAAAATAAATGCCTGTAAAAAGTATCTCCAACATAAAACATATTCCCACAAATATGAAAATTGGAACAGTTCTCTGTTTGTACATTCCTTCATTTCTACAGTCTGCAATACAATCTACTCCTGACATTTCAAATTCATTTCTGTACTATAAAGAATTGAACTTTGTTTTATTCATTCATGGGATGTGGGCATCGCTGGCTGAGAGTCTGGAGTCACATGTAGGCCAGACCAGGTATCCTTTCCTAAAGGATATTAGTGAACCAGATGGGTTTTTATGACTATCGGCAATGATTTCATCATCAGACTTTTAATTCCAGAATTTATTGAATTCAAATTTCACCATCTGCTGTGGTGGGATTCAAACCTCGGTCCCCAGAACATTACCCTGGGTCTCTAGAATACTAGTCCAGTGACAATACTACTACGCCACCGCCTCCTCAATTTAAATTCGGTAATTTTGTTTACGAGTAGACTCTTAACATTTGACCTAAAAAATAAATATTTAGAATTTATGCTCAAATTATATTGATTTCCTGATAGAACATCAATGCAATGGAACCATCCAGTTTTACTGAAAGAGTTCTTACAAGTGTCCTCATTCTGCAGGCTCGGTTGAGAGCCGAGACTCAAAAAAGAATTATCTCAGCAGGGAGTTCTGTTTTGACAACTGGAAAGAACTCTTGACTTTGTTTGAGTGACATATTTAAGTGGTTATAACAAGATGTTCTTTCTGTGATCCCTTTTGTCAATGTCGCAATATATATTTGCACAGGGTTAAGAGGTTTGATGTGTTTGAAGCCTGTTATTGGGTATTTAATTGTCTTTGATTAACACTTTTATAGGATTACAGGAACATCAGTTTTTTTTTCAAGAAAGATTTGTGGAATGATGTTTTTTTTTCTGAGCAGTTCCACATATGCCATTGTTACCATATGGATCATTAGTTCTGTGCATAGTGTATACTGGGTGACTGGACATGGAAGGGCCATGAGTTGGCATGGAGGGTGTGAGAAGCCATGGTGCAGGGCATGAATTGGCACTAACTTGGAATTGAAGCAGCATGGGGGGCATAGGTAAGACCTTTTGAACTTCCCTTTCAAAAGTTTACCGAATCTCAACTATGGTTCACAACTCCTCTGAGGAACTATGAACTACAAGTCATCCAAAAACTAGCCCGACTCCATGAAAATTGTGGGGGGTAGATAGGAGATGCCTACCTCTGCAATGGAGACAACCAGGTCAGGAGTGCAGTGTGCAGGATCGCTACCCGCACACTTATCCCTTGCCAGTGAAAATTGAGGGTGTCGCAAATGAGGGCGGGAATCTTGGAATCAGGTCCCACTCTCATTTTTAACCGGTTCCAGAGTCGATCTGACTCAGCAAAAATCAGGCGCTAGTGCTTAATCTGGACTGCCAAACTTGCTGCTCTTCAGATAATCCAAGGTAATTCACCCTTGGCCTAAAAACCCTCAATGGGTGAATTCTAAAATGCCATTTCTTCTGCTCTAGGACCCATTGTTTTGGTATTCCTCCTCAAGGGAACAACAGATATAGCTTTCACGTGAGACATGATACTAAATGGTAATAAAGTGAATGGAAATTGTTTTGGATTCTGGATACAGTCAGAGCAGCAACGCAGGTCTAAAGACAGCAATAAACAACCCCTTACTAACAATGAGCTAAAATTGCAGATTTGGAATTTCCTCTTGATCAACTGAAACAACCAGTAAAGGTGAAACTGGTGAGATTTTTGGTGGGGATTTCCACCTCTTTCAATTACATAACAATGGAAGGGAGGAGTGGAAGAAATGCCAATTCCCTCCTACTGGAATTCCTCAAACTAAAAAAAAGGTGCAGAACTCCAGCAGAACCAGATCCCTCCCAAAATTCTGGCCTCCTACTCCTGCACTTCCCCCACCCAATCCTCCAGGCTCAGGTTCAGGAATTTTAGATCCTGGGTGTCACATTGTTGCTAGCTTGTCTCTTGAAGGGTATGATGGGGTGGGGGTGGGGAAGGGATAATTTAAAATTTCTTTCCGGAAGTATTTCTCCATATGCATTACCTGCTTGAGCTGCAGAATAAGGTTGACCTGTTCCACCATAGTGGGCGTAATGAGGCTGCGAACCAAAGCCAGTTGAATATCCTCCCAATCCAGGTTTAGCTTGAGAATAAGGTGGTGTTGCAACATAGCCTTGTTGACTCATTTTTGATTAGAATATGATCATTCCTTAAATTACCCAATTCCTTGAGAAGCCTAGTTGGGGGGGTTGAAAAGTACAAAATTATATTAATAGATCACAAATCCTGTCACCCTTGCTTTCACAGCTGATGTCACTGATGCAGAATTTAGTAATACGAATAATGTAATTTACAACTGGCTCTAGCCATGTCACTGCTGAAAGGCTTTCTTCTCAACACTTTTCCTTATATAAAGGGCTTGATGACAGTTTTCAAAATGGATTGAGGTCATCTACAAAACAAAACTTGGTTCTTTCTTTGCCATGTTTGGGTTAGCAGAACTCAAGTCAACATAAAAAAAATCAAGGCCGAACTGATTCTTACAGATTTCCATTATGTCTTCTGTCAATCCAGATGACAGAAAATATCAACCCATTAAACTAGATGTTAAACTAACATAATGGATTTTCGTATAACTAAAATGATGCATAGAAGTAAAAAGACGTTGGTAAAACACTACAAAGCACAATACTTACTTGACAGAAATGGTACTAATTTACAAGCAGTTAACAACACTCAAAAACAAACCTGGATTTGCATCTGTAACAACAATATACAATTTTTAGAATATAAAAATATCCTATGGTGCATCAAAGTGGCATAATTAGACAAATGGACACCATGACATGGAACATATGAATTAGGAACAGGAGTAGGCTATTTAGCACCTTGAGCCTGCTTCGCCATTCAATAAGGTCATGGCTGATCTGATTGTGACCTTAACTCCACATTCCTGCCTACCCCCAATAACTTCTGACTCCCTTGTTAGGCAAGAATCTATCTACCTCTTCCACAAAATGTTCAATGACCCTGCCTCCACCATACTCTGGGGAAGGGAGTTCCAAAGTTTCACGATCCTCAGAGAAAAGATTTTTTCTCAGCTCCGCCTTAAATGGGAAACCCCTTATTTTTAAACTGTGTCCCCAAGTTCTGGTCTCTCCCACAAGGGGAAAACATCCTTTCAGCATCCACCTTGTCAAGTCCCCTCAGGATCTTATATGTTTCAATAAGATCACATCTCAATCTTCTAAAGTCCAATGGATACATGCCACAGCCCGTCCAACCTTTCCTCATAAGATAACCACCATCCCAGGTATCATTGAATGAACCATCTTGGAACTGCTTCTAACACATTTATAACATTTCTTAAATAAGGAGACCAACACTGTACACATTACTCCAGATGTGGTTTGACCAACATCCTGTACAACTGTAGCAAAATGTCCCTACCTTTATATTCCATTCCCCTTGCAATAAATGACAACATTCAATTTGCAAGGCATTAGGAGGCATGACTAAACGCTTAGGCAAAGTTTAAAGAAATCCATAAAGAGAGAGATAGATAGTGAGATGGAAGAGCCAAGAGATCGGAGTCTAAACAGTTTAGCAACGCTGTTAATGGTGGTGTGAAAACTGGAACAGTGAGGACGGAGGGGGGCTGTAAATGTTATGAAGGGCCTGGACAGGGTGGATAGGGAGCAGCTGTTCTCCTTAGTTGAAGGGTCAGTCACGAGGGGACTTAACCTCAAGGTGAGGGGCAGGAGGTTTAGGGGGGATGTGAGGAAAAACTTTTTTTACCCAGAGAGTGGTGACGGTCTGGAATGCGCAGCCTGGGAGGATGGTGGAGGCGGGTTGCCTCACATCCTTTAAAAAGTACTGGATGAGCACTTGGCATGTCATAACATTCAAGGCTATGGGCCAACTGCTGGTAAATGGGATTAGGTAGGTAGGTCAGGTGTTTCTCACGTATCAGTGCAGACTCAATGGGCCGAAGGGCCTCTTCTGCACTGTGTGATTCTGTGACAGAAGAGCTCAGGCAGGGCCAGAGGTGATGCTACTGACATGAAAGTAGGTGGGTCTTTGCGATGGAGAATTCATGAGGTCAGAAAGTCAGCTCAGGGTTGAATAGACTTCATAGACTGTTATTTGTCTAGTTCAAACTGAGTGTGTAGGATAATGCACCATGACAAACTAAATAGTTTGGCATTAGTATAGAGTGTGATGGGATAGTTAACATATAATGTGAAGGAACAAAGTGAGTACATGCAATGGAGCACAAAGAACTAGTTGAACTTGGCTGATAGGGAGATTAAGATAAAACAAAACAAGGACAGCTGGTGTAAAGGGACAGATAACTTTAAGTACAATCAAATAGAATAGGTGTGTTAGACTGAGCTAGAATCATTGTCAGATCATCTTAGAATTAGGTTTCAATAAATCATAAGAAGAACCATGAGAAGAAACAGCGTTAGTGAAGTAAATAACATTACATAGAAAATGAGAGATAAATTCAATAAACCAGGAAAAAGTTTGCAGGATTCAGCAAACTTGAAGGCTAATATAGAAAAGAATATCGCACAAGACTGCATCAAAACCAGTCACCTGACATCTGCTGAACCTGTACTGTAGTGTTCAATGGTTTGTTTCCTCTATGTTTGATTATGTTAGTCTAGTACACTGATCCTTGTACACTTGCTTGATTGCTTAAACCTGTGTGTAAAGCTAGAGGGTTAAGTACTGATACCAGAATAAGGATGTTCTAGAAAGGATCTAGAATCTAACAAACACAATGGGCTGTATTTTGAGTGTCCCCACCAGTTGTTTTTTGGGCAAGGGGGCACATAAAAATGGACAGGTGCCCAGTGCATCATCTTCCTGCCTAGCCCAAGCTCACCCCCATAATACAGTGGGGGGGGGTGGTGTGGTAGTGGGCGGGTGCCAAAATCGGCAGCCCACCCACCATATTCGAATAAGTAATCATGGGTCAATTAGGTTTGTTGTCAAGCCAATTCACCCTAATAATATGCTACCCACGCCATAAAATGTTTGGCTTGGGCAGGAACAGGCAGCCTAATTTTTTTTTTAAAGTCCTTCAAAGGACAGGGAAGAAGGGGGCCAAAATTGGCAACCCACCTGCCATTTTTAAATAAGTAATTAACAGGTAATTGAGCTTGTTACCAAGGCCTGTATTGCACACTGCCCATGCCATATAATGGCCCATTACTCAGTTCTAGCACTATTGGCACTGCTAGAACTGGTGGCCAATCAGATTGGGCAGCAGCTCTTAACGACTAGATTTCCTCCCACTGTGAGGCAGAAGTCCAATCCTCAGCTTGTTTAGCAGACTGGCAACATATTATCGCTGCAAGCAGGCTCTTCTCGGTCTGTTGACTGCCAGCTGATTCTTGCAATGGAGGTTGGGGGGGCAGGCAATATGCCCCCCCACCTGTGAAATTCCACCTGGGGTTGCATTAAAGATGGGTGACAACAGGTTCAAGACCTTTAGAGAGGAAAGGAAAGTTGAAGATGTGGACGTAAGGATAGAGGGATTTAGGATGAGTATTTTGAGGAAGAGGTGATGGCAAATTTGAAAGTAAGGACAGTATCTGGGGATAGAAAATCATTACTAAGTTAGCTAGCATGGGGGATTGGGAGGATAATTAGGTGGTCAGCAGTTTAGTGGGAATAGGGTCAAGGGGGCAGGTAGATGGTAGAGGTTGCAGGTTTGGAAAGTGCTGTCAAAAAAGCCATGGTTATTTATTGCATTGCATCGTGTAGACGGTACACACCGCAGAGGCAAACACACTGTAGCGTGGACCTTAACCTGCAGTGTGGGAGTTATGAATTTTTGAATAGTCAAAAATTCTCTTCAAGTGCAAATAAGGTCTCTAAAACTGTCATGTTAAGTTACGTAAATCCTTAGCCCTTTAAGTAAAAAAAAATGCTGCCTGTGTCATTGAGAGTTGAAAACATATCTGTTCCAGCAATTACAATAGCTGTTTGTTGATATTACCCCAAGGGCTATCACTCGGGCATAATTATTGCTTGGCTGCTTTCCACAGACTATCATTATCCCAGCAGGGGATCCTAAATTCACAGCTTGTTTGACAGCTCAAAGGAGGTTATTAAAGGATTAGCTGTCTTTGTAGGGTTATGAATACAAGTGTGTTTTTATAAAGAATTAAGTATTTGAGGGTATTTAAATGTCTTGAATGGGTTCTCATGAATGTGAGTTTTTTTATTATAGTAAAAGGCTGTAATTGGTATTTAGACCTTTATTTTATTTCATCTCAATATAGCTCCTGAGGTCTGCCCATGAGGTGGCATGCAAGATGCAAGGCCAAAAGGTGGTGGATGTGCTGGAATTAAATTGATTATAAGGGGTCATGGTGTTGGCATAAGTTGAAACAGGGCTATAATTGGCAATTGGGTGGGTGGCTGGCTGGCATTGTCATGAAGATATTAATGTATATGATGCTATTAGAAATTATTTTAAATTGGACTTGTAGTAGGGCCTGTGCCTGTCAGCGTGAGTGTGTGTGTCTTAACTGGATTAAAGCCAGCTAGTCTGGGTGCTCTGATGCATAGTAGTTTTGAGATGTGAAACAGTGAGGTAAAGAGTATATTTGCATTTTGTTGAATAAACCATTCAAAGGCGGGGGGTGAAATCTTGCACCTAGCTAGGAGACACCAAGCAATATATTTATATTAGTAATAAAATTGGTACTATGAAAGGGATTTTATTGTTGGAAGAGGTGGAGTTCAAAGGGCCTGGTGATACAATGAGAATTTACATTTAAAGGGAAGGCTAGGTATATATAGAAGAGTTTTGTGTGTGGAAGTCAGAGGCATGTGAGGTCTAAGCAGCCTGTAAACCTACCACTGTGTCTGCGAAGGAATAAATTGAAAGGAGCCTCATTTTGAATTCGTAAGCTAAAATGTGCTTAGCTTGGTCTGTTTCAGTCTATGGGTTATTGTTGCCTTGGGAAAGATCACCTGGGAGTGATTATTAGTTATTATGGTAGTAATTTGTAGGTGTATGTGTTTAATACCTTGTAAAATTAATAAATGTTTAATTTAATTTATATAAAAAACCTCTGGAGGCTTGGTGGTTTCATTTCTGAATTCAGAGCTGCATCTCAAATATACCAATTGAAAATATAGGTTCTGACAGTTGTTTAAAGTTTCCCTCTGGGATTTTAAATAACTCAGCCTTTACCAACTGCTGTATCATAACACATCGGTTGGCATGATGGGTGTGGGGCAATCAGGTGGCAGTCATGGGCTTGCATGGAAAATGAGGGGTCATTGTGGGTGGGTGGAAGACATGGGTTGGCATGGAGCATATGTGGGGCCACTGGAAGTTGGTGAGGGCATAGATTGGCATGTGTTGGCATGGACAGGACATGGAAAGTGGCTGGAGGGGTGGGGCAAGAGGGTGTGAGGGTGGGGACTATAGGGACTAACATTTAACAAAACAACTGGGACAAAGTCCCAAAGAACTGGCAGGCCTTGTAAACAGCCTGCTTTGGCACTCAGCTGGTCCTCTGGCCACCTTCAGTCTGCATCCCTAGATAGAGTGCCTGACTCCATCCCATACATGCCACCATTCCTACCACCGGACCCTCCAGCAACACCGCAGCCCCCCCCTTCCCTCCCTCTCCCCCGGAGCAAAGATCCCGCCATCCAGCTGAGTTTTTCCCGAAGAGGGAGTGGTGAGCTGGGCAATTTCACGACTCATGCTACCAGCCCTTGCAGTGAAAATCTGAGTCTTATTTAGAGCATATGGCTATGAGGTAAAATGTACACTGTCATAAAAAGAAATCCATGGGGGAAAACACATTGAATGCATCTACATTACACACAAGTGGGACATATAAAATTTGGATTAAATGGCATTCTAATGTGTCAATGAGAACTTATTTGCAGCAAGACAGAATAATGTTGTTATGGAAAAGTGCAATAATTTTCAAGAGTATTGAAGCTGATGACATTGGAAAAGAAACTGTTTTTTTTGGCCAGGGTTTCCTATGCTTTTACAAATTACTATCATACACTGGATGTCTTAACACTGCTGGTTCAGCTAACACCTCTTCTGCCACTGCATGGGGCAACTGCTTTTCTTTATAACCCATGGCAAAGGCTGTTAGCACAGTTATATAAGGTGCAACAAGCCAAAATAATTGAGAAATTTTGAATGTTCTGCAAGGCAAGGCCCCTCTGATGGCTTGAGGCATTTGAACCTTTGTTTCAGCAATTCGAAGGTCTACTGTGCCAAAATGCTGGTAGCTGTAACCTCATTATAGACTACGAGATGCAAAACAGCTCAAGTCGTAAAGATGATGAATGCAGTAGAGTATGTCCAGGACAGTTTTCTGAACCAATTAGCACCAACAAGGGAACACTGCCTACACGATTTAGTAATGAGTAATGAGACAGAGTTAATTTATATTCTAACAGTATGGGAAACAGAGACTATATCAGGATAGAGTTTGACATTATAGCATTATGGAATTGCAGAATCTTTACAATGCAGAAGGAGGCGATTTGGCCCATCAAGTCTGCACTGGCTCTCTGAAAGAGCATTTCACCTAGTTCCACTCTCCTACCTTATCCCGGTAACCTTGCGCATTCTCCCTTTTCAAATAGCAATCCAATTCCCTTTTGAATACTTCGACTGAACCTGCCTCCACCACCCTCTCAGTAAGTTTGTTCCAGACTCCAGCCACCCTCCGGATGAAAAAACTTTTCCTCACATCACAATTATACTATTAGCCAATTATTTTGAATCTGTGCCCTGTAATTCTTGATGCTTTCTTGAATGAGAGCAGTTTCCGACTATTTGCCCTGTCCATACCCATCAGGATCTTGAATACCTCTAACGTCTCCTCTCAGCCTTCTTTTTTCCAAGGAAAAACGTCCCAACCTTTCCAATCTATCCTCTTGGCTACAGTTGTTTATCCTTGTAACCATTCTTGTGAATCTCCTCTGTACTCTCTCCAATACCTTCACATCCTTCCTCAAGTATGTTACTCAGAACTAGACGCAGTACTCCAGATGATACCTAACTAACGTTTAAGAAGGAAAATGATCACACCTAAACCAACGTTTTAAACTTTAGTATGGTTGACTTTGAAGAAATGAGATGGAAGCTAGCATGTTAAATTGGTCTGAGCTATCAACAGGTAAACCTATATATAAAAAAGTGGAACAGAGTCAAAGGAGCATTTAGTACAATGCAAGAACAATACATATCCCACAAGAAGAAAAGTTCCACTTGCACAGCTTACCAACTATAGTCAGCGTATCAGGTGAAATAAAATATAATGTTTAAGGAAGTGGAAATGCCAAGACAAATGGTATTTCAGCTGGCTGGGAGAAATATAGAGAACAAATAAAAAGAAAAAAAAAACATTAAGAGCTGCAAAAGAAATATGAAAAAATGCACATACAATAAAAAGCCAAATAGTAGAGATATATTAAAAGAGTGGCTGAGAGAAATAAATTAAAGACAGATGCAGGTGGTACTGTAATTGTCAACAAGGTAATGACAAATTTGCTAAATTAGTACAGGTACAGTTTCACAAAACCAACGATCTCAGGACTGGGTCTGTGCCAGGTTTCGGATCTTGCCAGTTTTTGGAGAAAAGAAATTGGAACCTTAATTCAATGAATAGGTCAGGTCGGGCAGATTGGGCCAAGCTGGGTCAGGTGGAGTCAAGGGTCACTCCGATCACTCAAAAGCAAAGACAGACATACAAAGCCAAAAATTGGTCAGCACGTCACCATGCCATTGCAGCACCTAGCCGAACAAGCAGGTAAGCTATCTTACTCATCTAATAAGAATTAAAATTCACGTGTGGTAACTTAAAAAAAATGTCCAGTTTTTGCATATCGCCAGTTTTTGGATAGCCGGATTTGAGACACTGTACCTGTATTTTGTATTTGTGTTTACAGCGGAAAAGGATAGTAGGCTAACAATAGAAAGGAAACTAAAAATAAATCAAAGGGTGAAATTTACAGGTATTAAAAAATGTTAATGGAGAAAGTAATGAAATTCAGGATAGAGGATTACAAGAAGCATGTGAAGAAAAGTCTTTTGATTCAGTAATTGTGCTTAGATTGGAAATTTGCTAATGCCTTTAAGATAGGTGGAGATAGAAATCAGGTAACTTACAGGCCTAACAGTTTGATGCCAGTTATGGAGAAGCTATTAGAATCCATCATTAGGGATACAGTGTCTGATCATTTAAACAAATATGAGCTGATCAGAGAAAGCCAAAATGTCCTTAAGGTTTTGTCACATCTGACTATTGGAATTTTTTTGAGGTCACTAATTAAGTAGATAAGGAAATGTCTAGGAATGTCAGACTTCCAGAAGGCATTTATAAGGTTCAATACAAGAGATTAACAAAAGTGAGAATTCACAGAATTGGAGATAGCCTTTAGAATTGGGCTGGAAAATGGTTAGGAGGCAGAGTGGAAATAGAGTTGGCAGAATGTGACAACGGAATGCCCAGGGATCTGGTCATCATACTTATTAAAGGCTCGGATGAAGGAATAGAGAGTTGTATATCCCAGTTTGCTGCTGATACTGTTAGGAAAGCAAATATGACCATCTTCAATGGGAGCAGGACATTGCAAAGAGACACATACAGATTAAGTATGTGGGAAAACTGGTGCAAATGGAGTTCGACATGGACAAGTGCAAAGTCATCCACCTAGGACTCAAGAAAAATAAATTGGAGTATTTACTAAATGGTTAGAAACTGGAAACTGCAGAGAAGCAAAGCAATTTGGGGGTCCAAATACACAAATCATTAAAAGCTAGTAGGCAAGAACAAAATACAATCAAAAGGGCTAATAGAATGATGACCTTTACCTCAGGAGGCTGGAATACTAAGAGGAGAAAGTTATGTTCCTATTTTAGAGTTTTGGTCAGACCCCTTCTGGAGTACTGCATTCAGTTTTGGGCAGGACACCTCTCAGAACATATATATTGGCCTTAAGTGGGGTGCAGTACAGTCATCAAAATGATACCCAGTCTTAGAGGATTAAATTATGAGGACAGGTTGCATAAATTTGGCATCTATTCCTTTTGAATATAGCAGATTGAGGGCTGATCTGATCCAGGTGTTTAAAATGTTAAAAGGATTTGACAAGATAAGTACCAAGAAACTATGATAAAAGCAAAAAACTGCGGATGCTGGAAATCCAAAACAAAAACAAAAATACCTGGAAAAACTCAGCAGGTCTGGCAGCATCTGCGGATAGGAGCACAGTTAACGTTTCGAGTCCGAATGACCCTTCAACAGGACTAAGTAAAAATAGAAGAGAGGTGAAATATAATCTGGTTTGAGGGGGGGCGGGGGGGAACAAGAAGAGCTGGATAGAGGGCCAGTGATAGGTGGAGATAACCAAAAGATGTCACAGACAGAAGGGCAAAGAGGTGTTGAAGGTGGTGATATTATCTAAAGGAATGTGCTAATTAAGGGTAGAAAGCAGGACGAGCAAGATACAGATAGCCCTAGTGGGGGTGGGGTGGGGGGAAGGGATCAAAATAGGCTAAAAGGTAGAGATAAAACAATGGATGGAAATACACTTTTTTTACCAAGGAACTATTACACCTGCTAGGTGAAACCCAAGATCTTAGAATTCCAAAGGGTAATACGGATGTTAAGCCAATTGGAGATTCCACAGGCTCACCACTCTCTGGATGAAGAAATTTCTCCTCATCTCAGTCCTAAATGGTCTACCCCGTATCCTCAGACTGTGACCCCTGGTTCTGGACTCTCCCACCATCAGGAACATCCTTTCTGCATCTACCCTGTCTAGTCCTGTTAGAACTTTATAGGTTTCTATGAGATTCCCCCCTCATTCTTCTGAACTCCAGCGAATGTAATCCTAACCGACTCAAACTCTCCTCATATGTCAGTCCCGCCATCCCAGGAATCAGTCTGGTAAACCTTCGCTGCACTCCCTCTATAGGAAGAACATCCTTCCTCAGATAAGGAGACCAAAACTGCACACAATATTCCAGGTGTGGTCTCACCAAAGCCCTATATAACTGCAGCAAGACATCCCTACTCCTGTACTCGAATCCTCTCGCTACAAAGGCCAACAAAACATTTGCCTTCTTTACCGCCTGCTGCACCTGCATGCTTACCTTCAGCGACTGGTGTACGAGCACACTCCCCTCTCTCAATTTATAGCCATTCAGATAATAATCTGCCTTCCTGTTTTTGCTACGAAAGTGGATAACCTCACATTTATCCACATTATACTGCATCTGCCATGCATTTGCTCACTCACTCAGCTTGTCCAAATCACACTGAAGCACCTCTGCATTCTCCTCGCAGCTCACCCTCCCACCCAGCTTTGTCATCTGCATATTTGGAGATATTACATTTAGTTCCCTCATCTAAATCATTAATATACATTGTGAATAGCTTGGGTCCCAGCACCAATCCCTGCGGTACCCCACTAGTCACTGCCTGCAATTCGGAAAAAAACCCGTTTATTCCTACTCTTTGTTTCCTGTCTGCCAACCAGTTTTCTATCCATCTCAATACACTACTCCCAATTCCATGCGCTTTAATTTTACATGCTAATCTCTTATGTGGGACTTTGTCAAAAGCCTTCTAAAAGTCAAACTAAACCACATCCACTGGCTCCCCCTCATCAACTCTCCTGGTTACATTCTCGAAAAATTCCAGTGATTTGTCAAGCATGATTCCCTTTCGTAAATCCATGCTGACTCTGTCCGATTCTGCCACTGTTTTCCAACTGCTCAGCTATTAAATCTTTTATAATGGACTCTAGAATTCTCCCCACTACCGACATCAGGCTGACTGGTCTATAATTCCCTGTTTGCTCTCTGCCTCCCTTTTTAAATAGTGGGGTTACATTAGCTACCCTCCAATCTGTAGGAACTGTTCCAGAGTCTAAAGAATCTTGGAAGATGACCACCAATGCATCCACTATTTCTAGAGCCACTTGCTTAAGTACTCTGGGATGTAGATTATCAGGCCCTGGGGATTTATCGGCTTTCAACCCACCAATTTCTCCAACATTATTTCCCTACTAACACTGATTTCTTTTAGTTCCTCCCTCTCATTAAACCCTGTGTTCCCCAACATTTCTGGTATGTTATTTGTATCCTCCTTTGTGAAGACAGAACCAAAGTATGTATTTAGTTGCAAAAACAAAAATAGCTGGAAAAACTCAGCAGGTCTGACAGCATCTGCAGAGAGGAATACAGTTAACATTTAGTTGGTCAGCCACTTCTTTGTTCCCCATTATAAATTCCCCTGTTTCTGACTGTAAGGGACCTGCATTTGTTTTCACCAATCTTTTTCTCTTCACATACCTATAGAAACTTTTACAGACAGTTTTTATGTTCCCCGCAAGCTTACTCTCGTACTCTATTTTCCCCTTCTTAATCAATCCCTTGGTCCTCCTTTGCTGAATTCTAAAGTGCTCCCAGGTCTGTTGTTTTTTCTGGCCAATTTGTATGCCTCTTCCTTGGATCTAATGCTATCTCTAAGTTCCCTGGTAAGCCTTGGTTTGGCCACCTTTCCTATTTTACTTTTGCGCCAGACAGGAATAAACAATTGTTGCAGTTCACCCATGCGCTCTTTGAATGTTTGCCATTGCCTATCCACTGTCATCCCTTTATGTAACATTTCCCAATCCATCATAGCCAACTTGCGCCTCATACCATCGTAGTTTCCTTTATTAAGATTCAAGACCTTAGTCTCAGAGTCAACTACGTCACTCTCCATCTTGATGAAGAATTCTATCATATTATAGTCGCTCATCTCCAAGGGACCTCGCACAACTAGATTGCCAATTATTCCTTTCTCATTACACAATACCCAGTCTAGGATGGCCTGTTCTCTCGCTGGTTCCTCAACGTATTGGTCCAGAAAACCATCCCATATACTAGGAATTCCACCTCTACGGTATTATTACAAATTTGAATTGCCCAATCTATATGCAGATTAAAGTCACCCATAATTACAGATGTTCCTTTATTGCATGCGTCTCTTAATTTCCTGTTTAATGCCATTCCCAACATCACCACTACAGTTTGGGGGTCAATATACAACCCCCACTAATGTTTTTTGCCCCTTAGTGTTTTTCAGCTCTACCCATAAAGATTCCACATCATCGGAGCTAATATCTTTCCTCACTATTGCGTTAATAGATATGGCTGCTGTAATAATTCTTCCTGCATCATATCCTTAAAATTTATTTGATCAAAATGTCTGGTTGTACGTCTGTCACCTTTCTTGCATTTATGTGCAAAGAAGTATTTATGTATATGTGTCAGGTATAGCTCAGTTAGTAGCACTTGTCAGGTGACTGTGGGTTCAAATTCCATTTCTAGAAATGGAGCTCAAAAAAAGCATTCCAATGCAGTACTGAGGGAGTGCTGCACTGGGAAAGGTGCCACCTTTTGGCTGAAACTTTAATCCGTGGCCCTGCCTGTTCTTTCAGGTAGACATAAAAGACTCCATAGCACTATTGTGAAGAACAATGGGATTTTCTCTGGTGTCCAAACCAATACTTATCCCTCAACCAACATCACAAAAAACAGATTATCTGGCCTTTATCAGATTGCTGTTGCAGGTTTCTGTGCACAAATTGACCACTGAGTTTTTTACATTACAACAGAAACTCACTTGGAAAGCACTTTATGGCTGTAAAACAGTTATGGACATCCTGAGGTTGTGAAAGGCGCTATATGTTTCAAATGCTGGTTGCGTGGAGTATCTTATCTAGAGAAACTGTAGTCTTACTCTGGTAGTTACTTCTGGTTTATTAACATTATGTATAAGATAGGTTCAGAGTAGGTATGTCTCTCATGAGTACAGACTGTTCCATCCTCTATCCTGAGTATCTAGCACATGACTGCAATATCATTGTTACATCATGAGTGACATCTCTCATTACCATAACTATTCCATTAACCCATTACACTGCACTATATAAACGCAACCCTTTCTTTATCTGATTAATAGCTGATATCTTCTGTTCAACGGTTCCTCAAATAATACAGATAATTATGCAAGGTGCTTTCTTATTCATGTTCTTCTTTCTTGCCCTTTACCTCTTCCATTATCTTTCACCCCATTTTTTACATTCTACGGGTATTTATAAATCACAAAGTTTCTTGCTGTCGGCTGACCAGTTATCTTTTCCATTTCTGTTGTTTTGCTGATAGAGGAATCTTCCCTGCCATAAAACATTTAATTTCAGTTGAGACTGAAGGTCTTTGGAAGTGTAAGGGTGTGAATAAAGAATCTTGGATATAATGTTGCCATTTTCATGAAATTCTTGGTTGCTACCATGATAATGGCTAAGGGTTTCAGAGTCAATGCAAAAAGTGGAAACTTAATATCAGCTTCTCAAATTCAAAAATTTTTCCAATAGTTTGAGGAAGAGTACAGAATATCATAGATTTTTTAAATTCATTCCTGGGATGTGGATGTCGCTAGCTAGGCCATGATTTATTCCCCATCCCTAATTGCCCTTGTTCAGAGGGCATTTCAGTAGTTGAGGCAAACCACATTGCTGTGGGTCTGGAGTCACAGGTAGGGACAGCAGATTTCCTTCCCTTAAGGACATTAGTGAACCAGATGGGTTTTATTTACAACAATCAGCAATGGTTTCATGGTTATCATCAGATTTTTAATTTCAGATTTTTATTGGATTCAGATTTCACCATCTACCATGGTGCGATTTGAACCCAGGTCCCCAGAATATTACCCAGGGTCTCTGGATTATTAGTCCAGTGACAATACCACTATGCCATTGCCTCCCCTTATATATCTCCTTAGATGTATTGAAAAAAGTGAACATAATTGGTAAAAAAAGTAGAATCGGTTGTTTTTAATATCTTTTCTTGTATTTGTGCTTGTATGGACCTGTCCCGCATTGTTCACCCTCTTATCTGCACATCTTTTAACATATTTTCAATATGATAGTTTTCTATTAAGTAGCTTTGCCCCTCCCCTTCTCTGTAACCTTCTCCAATCTTGCAATCCACCAATCTCTACGTTCCTCCAATGCAGGACTTCTTGCACGTTGCTGATTTTAATTGCTCTGCTATCAGCGGCCATGCCTTCAGCTGCCTAATCCCGGAAACTCTATTTATGAAACCCGCCGCCTCTTTACTTCTTTCTCCTCCTCTAAGGCACTTCTTAATCTACATCTTTAACCAAGCTTTTAGTCACCTCTTTTACTATCTCTATGTGGCTCAGAGTCCAATTTGTTTGATAATCACTCCTGTGATGCACCTTTGGACATTTTATTACTTTATAAGGCACTATACAAATGCAAGTTCTTCTCGTTATTGTTGATCATTCAACCCATCAACTCCCTCTTTTGAGTACCTGGTGTTTCTTCCCTCTCCCTTCCCATCTCCACTGTTTTTATTTAAACATTACTAAAATGCTTGCTTTCTTTTAGCTTTCAGTTATGAGATGTATACATCCAAAATGTTTCCTTGTCTTTTCTCTTTACAGAAGGTGACTGATTTGCAGTGCATTTCAAGCAGTTTTTGTGTTTTTATTTACATTGGGGGAGTTGAATGTAAAACAAATGAGGATCTGAGTTGGAGAGATATGCTATGTTTTTTTTAATTTTTAGAACTAAAAAAACATTATTTTGCCCTTCCTCTCCTGAAAGACTTATATGTATGTATTGTTCCGAGCGGTAGCAAACCTGAATCTTCCATCAATGGCCATTCCTCGCATCAACCTAAAGAAATAATCAGCATTATCAAACTATTTACCAGTGGAAGGAGGCCTGATGCTTCCACATCCATGCACCTTCTAGGAGAGGGTCACTGGATAGAAATGAGAAATGAGAACCTTGCCAAATAGCTTCAGTAGTTAGGAGAAAGAAATGGCATAACATGAGATCTTGCGGTTTTAATGACCAGCCTGCTGGTTGATGGAGGACAACGATTGTGAAGATCATCGATTGGACTCATTTCAAGCATCCTTCTAGATAATTTTGTTTCTTAACCTAGATTAATTTCTAATAATTGGTTAGTGTTGATCAATCTGCTGTACGGAAGTTAATGCAATGGCAGTCACTGACATTCTTGGAAATACAGTCTTGATGTTCTAAAGTCTTATTAAATATAAATCGTATTGGGTTCTGGAGACAACTGTTTTTCTAAATTAACCTCATAACAACAGTGGTTAGGTGATCTGTTGTCTACTCTGGGATGCAGAATATGTTCCTCAGATATGTGGATGTTGTCATTACAGGTGTGCAAAGGCGCCAGATGACATATGGGTGAACTATAGTACAATAACTTTAGCCTTGCTACAGGTATAACTTGTGACTTCACAGTTGTGATTTCACAACATGGGTGTGTTAAAATAACATAGTTGCTGAATAGTAGACTAAGTGTGACACACGCTATTTCCAATAATTGGGTTAAAGATTGCATCCTTAATAAGAGCCATCAATTTTCCAACACGCTTGTTCCAGTAAGGTGAATTTTGTCAATCTTCAAAACAAAATTGAGCACTGCATGGAAAAAAGAATTCCATCTTGGGAGAACAATGGGGAGAACAGAGGAAAGAAATGACAATGTCAATTTTGCTAACTAATCCAGGAGTGTCGAGGATAATCAAGACTATAGATGAGAAATTGGGCTCATTAGTGCCCACATTTTGGATGCTACAAGTGCCTTTAGAGCTCCAAAATGGCATCTAGGCATACTCACTTACAGGGTGAATCACGCGTGATACCATATCGGTGCAGACATTAGCAGCTGAAGTGAATGGCTGCAGGAAGCTTGCAAAGGAAACAGATCCGGACATCAGTGTGAAATGCTGATTTGGTGCCACTAGTGCCATACTTCACACAGCTAAACATGTGTTCGGTAGCAGGAAGGACTCTGCAGCAGAACTATTTGAAGGGATCATCACTACTTAAAAGTTACCTGCTGGTCGATTCCTTCTGTTTCTATGATTCTACAAGCTTTTGGTGGTTCCTGTAGTTGTTACAAGTTGCAAAGTCTACAGCAATTGGTGTGACAGGTGCTGGAGTATTTTTTGCTGGCTTCAAAGTTTCTGCACAAACTAATTGCTGCCAGACATCACTGCGCTGGTACTCTTAGTCTACAACATGTTAGCGGGTAGGCAGAGTAGAGTGCAAAGCACTCCTGGCTGGTCTCCCACATTCTATCCTCCGTAAACTGAAGTTATTCAAAACTATGCTGACCGTGTCTTAATTTGCAGCAAGTCCTGTTTACCCATTCTGTGCTCGCTGACCTAATTTGGCTCCCGGTCAAGCAACGTCTTGATTTTAAAAGTCTCATCCTTGTTTTCAAATCCCTCCCTGGCCTCATCCCTTCCTACCTCTATAATCTCCTCCAGGCACACAACACTCCAAGATATCTGCTAATATCCTCTAATTCTGAACTCTTGAACATCCCAACAATTTTAACCACTCCATC
Source organism: Cetorhinus maximus (assembly GCF_964194155.1). Lineage (NCBI taxonomy): Eukaryota > Metazoa > Chordata > Chondrichthyes > Lamniformes > Cetorhinidae > Cetorhinus > Cetorhinus maximus. The sequence continues at coordinate 85,661,418 of NC_135879.1, forward strand.
ATCGGTGACAATGCTTTCAGTGGCCGAGGCCCGGTGCTCTCGAATAACCTCCCCAAGCCTCTCTACCTCACATTTCTCCTGAAGACCCCTTAAAACCAAGCTTTTGATCATCTAACCTAATCTCTCCTTATGTAGCTCAGTGACATATTTAATTTTAGAATACTCCTGTGAAATGCCTTGGGACATTTTATAATGGTAAAGGCACTATATAAATATAAGATATTGTTTTTGTTAACAAGCTGCTGGATGGGGAAGGAACAGGACACAAGGGCTCTAAGCAGAAGACCATATCCGCCCTGGGATAGCGTTCAGGGAGAAGTTCTCGTATCTGAACCATAGCAAGGAACAGTGTGAGACACATCTGTGCTTCAGCAAAGCCAGCCTCCCTGAAACACACAACTGCAATCTCTGAGGAGGGCAAGGTCTGCATTGTCAGTGGCTATAAAGGTAAACATGCCAATTTTTTATGGGTCTGCTTCCTTTTAGGCTGGAGCAGGAGATATTTGCAACATCTTCCAGTTTTCTGGCCACTGTTGCAGCAGGGAGATCCCTGATGTTCTCCATTCAAAGACAACTCTATATTATTCTCTTCTGCCAGAGACAAGCAGAGCGAGCTCTCAGCTTTGTCAGGATTGCGGACTTCCCAAAGGTGCAAAGTAACATTGGCTGCATGCACATCACTTTGCCAGTACTGCATGTCAACTCTACCCTATTGTGAATCGGAAAGGGATTCTACTCCCTGAAAATCCAACTGATGTGTAAACAAAGCAGTGATTCATGCAGGTCAATGTCTTGTATCATGGCAGCTGTCATAATGCCTTTAGTCTGTGGCAGTCTGCTGTGCCAACTGTGCTTAAGCCACTACAGAATACCAAAGGCTGTTTACTGAGTGACAAGGGCTAACCATTGACAACATGGTTGATGGCTCTAGTGCACAACCCACGCACACTTTTACAGCATGCATACAATGAAAGCCATGCCACCACAATTATGTAGTAGAACAAATCATTGGCATGCTGAAAAAAACATGTCCGCTGCCTGAACTACTTTGGAGGAGCCCTACTGTACTTGGTGTGGTAGGTGTTAAGATTCATGGCGGTCTGTTGCATGCTGCACAGCCTTGCCAATATAAGGGCACAGTCCTAGCCAACAACTATAGGATAAGCAATTGCAGGCTGGCTGCATCACCTTGGCATGAGTGGCAGCAACCTTGGCCAGTTGGCTGACAGGCGATAGCAAGGGCACAAACAGAGAGCAAGAGGTAGGACGATGAATGCCGTCTTCCTGAGAGGGGGCAGCTGGTTCATGCTTCATAAAGCTCCTGCTGACACCCTGCAAGCTACTTTGCACACCGTAATCCACAGTCATGATGGCAACTGTCCCAGCTTGCATGGTAGAATGCTGACCTTGCATGATGGCATTGAGCTTCCACTGCAGCACTCAGATGTTGGGTAGTTGTTGCTTGTGCTGTAATGGATGCTGAGATATCAGCCATCAGACTGCATTGTGGTGGGATGGACAATCTATCCGCCCAAGCTGCTTGACATTGGCAAGCCTGCCAGAAATCTTGTGGCCAATGCACCAAGCATTTCACTGTGCAAATCTATTAGAGTTCTTCTGCAGGTTGTGCCATCAAAGTGATCATCTTAGTCCTCTGCCACAGAAGAAGTGCATGTGTACACCATCTATAGCTCGTAAATCAAAAGAGAGTGATTTGGGATGTGAGAAGGAGGCTTAGAAATGACGATACTATCACCTCCATTTGTTTCACTGATGGCCACAGCCTCAGCAATAGGTGCCCCAATAATGGCAGAGTCTTCTCCATGGAAGTTAGACCATGTAGGCACAACTCTTCCTCCTCCAGTTAGCTTCTGCTGCCTCTAGTTATGCAGCACTTTCTCTTGCGAAAAAGAGCTCAGTGCGTCAGTGAGTGTAGTTTAATCTGTTTGGCTGATGTGGCTATCATGGATGTATTGCTAGCCATGTGTGTAGTCTGTAGGATGTGGGTATGTGGCTTGCAGCAGTGCTGTTTGCGAGGGTAAGGTGAAGCATATGAATATTAGGCATAGGCCTGATTGATAAAGGTTATTGGTAGGTGAGTGATGGGGGTGTGCTGAATTGAGCAGTGTCTGAGGATAATGAAACAGTTATAGGATATGGCATTTGAAGATGCATTCGCTGGCCTTGACGACTCATGTGAGGTCATTAAGCTTTTTGCGACACTGTATCAGGGTCCTTCAGGCTGGACTCCTGACATTGACCTCTACAAATATCTACTCCCACTACCTTTTGACAATGTGTCTGGAGGGCTTCCTTCTGCCCTGCTGATACAGGACATTTCTCATCCTCCTGACCTCCTCCATCACAACAAACACTGGCAAAAGGTCTCCAGTGCAGCAACCACAAACCTTGGAGCACATTCTCTTCCCTATTATGCCATTCTTCACTCTTTTGCATGTCAAATTATTTTCAACCATGACTCCCAGTACCTGGTCCAGCCACAATTCTTCTCCCTTTCAGAGGTGCAGGCTAGCTTTAAGCACTGCACACTGGCTTTTGGGGGTTGTAGCCACTAACAATATTAGCCTCCTGCTGACGCATCCAGCCAATGAATAGTGCCGTTAACACTAGCTTGAAGCAGAAATTATTCAAATGATCAGGCAGCATGAAGTTGGTGTACTACAATCAATGGCATGGTTTGACTCACATCATGATCCATATGGTCATTTTGATGAGGAAAATTTTTTCACCTCAGAGGATCATGAGTCTGTGGAACTCTCTTCCCCAGAGAGCAGTAGAGGCAGGGTCATTAAAATTTTTAAGGCAGAGGTAGATAGATTCTTGATTAACAAGGGAGTCAAAAAGTATAGGGAAGTGGCAGAGGCCATAATCAGATCAGCCAAGATCTTACTGATGGCGATGCAGACTTGTGGGACCAAATGGCCTACTCCTGTTCCTAATTTGTTCACATGTATGTTTTCAGGGGCTATCCATTTTATTGCTAAGTGTGAAATCCATACAATTCTTCCAGGTTGAAAATTGTGTGCCATAAAAACAAACATCCTGAAAACAGGGGGATTGACATGGAGAAAATCTTTAAAATACACTGTCTAAAAGCAAACATACAAATCATATTGATTATGATAGTTTAATATTTGACTTTCAGTACAGCAGTTTGTGCAAATATTCTCTGTATTTACTACAGTTATACTCTACATCATTGGCGGGAGGTGGGGCGAGGCCTCAGCTTTCTCAAGCAAACTTCAAAAAAAATGACAATAGGAGAATGAAGACATTACAAGGCAAGTCTCTAAAACATGCATTTATCTAAATGCTCCATTGCCCTATATCAAATGCCAACGATAGCTGAATGTTACTTTCCCTTTGAAGTGACACCTCAGACCAGTTATCAAGTCCTGCCAGTGAATGAATTGCCACGTCAAACAACCCACAAATATAAAACTGATGTATTACTACGTCTTTACTCCAAAGGAATATTCAATTCATTAGAAAATGTTCAGTGTTGTAACATTTGCCAGAGTTTGTTGACTGAATGGTTGCAAAATAAAACACACTTTAAAATAAATTAATACACGATCAAAATGTAAAATCATGAAAGAGACGGCTGCTATTTACCCGGTATCCGGTTGCTTGCTGATGCTGAGTGCTGGCTGCTATCTAATAGCTGATGCCCGGTAGAGCCGGTCCCTTGTGTTTTTGCTGAGATTGCTCTCGGTGTTCCTCTGTATCCACGAGCTGAGGAAGTGCCACGTCAAGAGGTCGCCGCCGGCACTCGCACTCCCAATGCACGGCAAGCGATAGTCTGCGCACGCGCAGTTTCAGGGCACTCATAGGCACACGTCAGCGCCGAAGGACAATAGGAATCCCGGCAGCTAAAAGAAACAATAGGAAACCATGGAAACGCGGGATAGGCGAAGGAGAGAATAGAAGACTGGAGTGAGGGGAGACACGTAACGGGAGGGAAGACTGGGCAACATCCCACGACCTGTGGGCATCAAAGGGAAGACAAGTTTTAATTTAATTTAATACGTGTCCTTTTAGGTTTGGTTTAATTAGCAGTTAAATGCTGATGCCCCTTTAAAAAGGATACACAGTACCTGCCAACTCTTGAAAGTCACTGACTTATAGAAGAGGAGAATTTGAGAACCATGGAAACCAGAAGCAGATGGAAAGCAACCGTGGGGATTGAGGAAGGGAAACAATGGAAAAGCTGGGCAGTAGCAGGGGGCAGAAACTGGTCCCAGTGGCATCTGTTGTTTGGGTGCAAAATTCGCACTGGTGCACCAATTGCCAGTTGTAATCCCGTGCACCCAATCATTTCCAAGACACCTGCATAAAAGAGCTATAAGGCCACAGATCTGAATATTGAAGGATTCTCAACACCAATTTTAGGATCCCACTGCCAGAGTTGGCAGAAAATGCAAAGCTTCCAAGTTTGGATTGTCAGTTCTGATTGTTATATGCTTGGAGGTTTTGTCATGTGACAATTGACGTGTGATACTTGACATGTGACATTCAAAAACTCACAAGCACCAGTGGAATTTGCAAACTTAGTTCACTTTACCTAACAAAGTTGTCTCAGGCTGGCTGGACAGGAGATAAGGAGGTTTTCTCCATTGTAAATCGTGAAAAGTAATGATCATAGGCACAGGGAGTTTCTTTGTGACTGGTACCACAGGATAATTTTGGGAAACATTTTGAATCATTCTACATTTTACAGTGGATGAAATTAGGTTTTTGCATTCAGCCGGTATTGTTTTCTCTCCTTAACTATCAAGTAATTTGAGGATAAAAACAAAAAACTACTGCGGATGCTGGAAATCCAAAACAAAAACAGAATTACCTGGAAAAACTCAGCAGGTCTGGCAGCATCGGCGGAGAATAAAAGAGTTGACATTTCGAGTCCTCATGACCCTTCAGCAGAACTAATTTGAGGATATTAGTTTGCATCACTACACAGACAAAGATGAACTCATTTTATATCTATTAATTCCTTCAACAATATGTATATGACTTTAAAAAATAGTATTTCTCTCCAAGTGAAGATAGAGTACAGATTGGTGTTTTAATTGAGAATGCCTGTAATATCTTCAAGTTTTAACAAAAAGTTAAAAAGGGTACAAGGGATAGGCCAGAAAATTATAGGCCAGTCAGTCTGACTTCAGTGGTGGGCAAATTATGGGAAACAATCCTGAGAGGCAGGATAAACTGTCACTTAGAAAGGCACAGATTGATCAGGGATAGTCAGCATGGTTTTGTTAGGGGAAGATTGTGTCTTAAGTTAGTCTTACTAACTTAATAGAATTTTTTGAGGAAGTAACAAGGAGGATTGATGACGATAGTGCAATAGATGTTGTTTACATGGATTTCAATAAGGTATTTGACAAGGTCCCACATGACAGACTGGTCAGGAAAGTGAGATCTCATGGGATACAGGGGAAGATGGCAGGTTGGATCCAAAATTGGCTCAGTGACAAGAAACTAAGGGTAATGGTCGATGGAGGTTTTTGCGAATGGAAAATAGTTTCCAGTGGTGTTCCCCAGAGCTCAGTGTAAGGGCCCTTGCTTTTTATTGTATATATTAATGATTTAGACTTAAATGCAGGAGGCATGATTGGGAAATCTGCAGATGACACAAAAATTTACCATGTAGTTGATAATGAAGAGGGTAGCTGTCGACTCCAGAATGACATCAATGGTTTGGTTAAGTGGATGGAGAAGCAGCAAATGGAATTCAATCTGGAAAAGTGTGAGGTAATGCATTTCGGGATGGCAGACAGAGCAAGGGAATACTCAATAAGTGAGAAGTTATTGAGAGAGGTTAAGGAAGTGAGAGACCTTGGAGTGCATGCCCACAGGTTCCTGAAGGTGACAGGACAGGTTAATAAGGTGTTAAAGAAAACATATGGAATGCTTTCCTTTATTGGGTGAGGCATTGAATACAAAAGCAGCGATGTAATGCTGGAACTGTATAAATCGCTGGTTAGGCCACAGCTGGAATTTTGTGTATAGTTCTGGTCATCACATTACAGGAAGGACATAATTGCTCTGGAGAGAGTGCAGAGGAGATTTACAAGAATATTGCCAGGGCTAGAAAATTGCAGCTATGAGGAGAGATTGGATAGGCTAGGGTTGTTTTCCTTAGAACAGAGGAGGCTAAGAGTGACCTAATTGAGGTGTACAAAATTACGAGGGGCCTAGAGAGGGTACACAGTAAAGACTTGTTTCCCTGAACTGAAGGGTCAATTACCAAAGGGCATAGATTTAAGGTGATTGGTAGAAGGACTAGAGGGGACATGAGAAAAAACCTTTTCATCCAGAGGGTGGTGGGCATCTGGAATTCACTGTCTAAGCTGGTGGTTGAGACTGAAATGCTCAACTCATTTAAAAGCCAACTGGGCCTGCATCTGAAGTGCTGTAATCTGTAAGGCTATGGACCAGGTGTTGGAAAGTGGGATTAAAATGAGCAGCTAGTTTCTTTTTTCTCTTTTTGGCCAGTGCAGATACGATGGGCTGAATGGCCTCTTTCTGCACCATAACCTTTCTATGGTTCTATGCTTTTACATACTTGAAATATTAATTTGTTTGTCCTCTGTACAATTGCTGTCTAATCTGATGCCATTGTTTTTCACCTCCTGAGTGGGAACAGACCTCATTAACCTGCTGCTTGCTAATTTCTGACCAAAACAGGCAGGAAATTGGTGGGAAATGACTGCCAAGTATAGCTGAATTTAATGGCACAAACACTCAGGAGAGGGATCCCAGTCTGGAGAGCATTAGCCCAAGATAGTGTAAGCCCTCGATTTCTCTATTTGGGCCTTGTTAAAATGGCAGGTCAGGCCACAACTCTGTAATCAAAGCACAGTCTGCATATTAAAGAGAATCTTGGACTGGGTGTCCCGGTCACTATTGGGACAGAATCGGAATGGGTAAACACCTTACTCTATTTTAACTGACCTCTCAATGTCCACATACCCACAGAATGCAACCCTAATACATTTACAAAATCAAAATACTATGGGTGCTGGAAATCTGAAAGAAAAACAGAAATGCTGGAAATACTTAGCAGGTCTGGCAGCATCTGTCGAGAGAGAAATAGAGTTAGACATTCAGATCTGTGACCTTTCATTTGAATTCTAATAGAGCCATACAGTCACAGGCCAGAATTTTCCAGCTCCGTCATGGCGGGACTCACAGCAGGAGATTCGCAGGCCCATCCAATAGTCCATTAACTTTCGGCGGGACCAGATGATCCCAACGGTGGACAGGGCTGGAAAATCCCATCCTTAGAGTCATTTACAGCACAGGAAGAGGCCATTTGGCCCACCAAATCCACACCAGCTCCACGTAGAACAATCCAGTCAGTCCCACAAAAGATCATGGATCTGAAATCTAAAACCTAATATATTTACAGCATTTTCCTTTTTAATTTCAGATGTCCAGCACCCACAGTCTGGGATGAAGAGACTGAGTGTATTGTAGCCAGATTTGCTGACAATACAAAGATAGGGAGGAAAGCAAGTTCTGAGGATGATACAAAGAGTCTGCAAAGGGATATAGATAGGTTAAGTGAGTGGGCAGAAATTTGGCAGATGGAATATAGTGTGGGAAAATGTGAGGTTGTCTACTTTGGAAGGAAGAATAGAAAAGCGGAATATTGTTTAAAGTAAGAGAGACGAGAATGCTGCAGGAAAGAAGGATCAAGGTGTCCTTGTATATGAATCACAAAAAGTTAGCATGCAGGTACAGCAAGTAATTCAGAAGGCAAGTGGAATGTTGGTCTTTATTTCAAGGGGGATGGAATATAAAGTAGGGAAGTCTTGCTACAACTGTAAAGGATGTTGGTGAGACCACCCCTAGAGTACTGTGTACACTTTTGGTCTCTTTACTAAAGGAGGAATATACTTGCATTGGAAGCAGTTCAGAGAATGTTCCCTAGGCTGATTTCTGGGTTGAAGGGATTGCTTTATGAGGGAAGGTTGAGCAGTTTGGGCTTATACTCATTGGAGTTTGGAAGAATGAAAGGTAATATTATTGAAATATATGAGATTCTGAAGATGGTTGACCAGGGTCCGGGAGAGGATGGTGCAGAATGGAGTTCTTGTTGTCCTTCAGATCTGGTGAACAGCTTTAAAAGAAAATGGGAACTGTCAGACTGATGGTGTTCATGGGTGGGGTGGAAATTAGGGTTTGGTGTTGGGGAGGTTGGGCAGTTGTGGTGGTGAGGGGAGCTTGGGGTTGGTGGGAGTGGGGGGAGATTAGGAGGGGTTGGTGGGGAGAGATTGGAGGATGGGATTGGGGGGTTTGGAGAGTTGGGGGCAGTTTGGGGAGATGGGGAAGTTGGAAGGAAAGACAATGGGCTGGGAGTATTTTGTGGGGCTAGGATGAAGTGATGTTGCAGGGGTGGAGTGGGGGAGGTTGGGAAAGTGGGGGTGGGGGGTGGGGTTGGTGCATTGAGGGTATCATTTTTGTGGTTTAGTACCACAAAATTAGATACTGTACACTTCTCAAAATTTCTATTTGAATTTAAACTGGCATATAAATATCAATCTAAATTTTCATTATGACCTAAGGTAGACACAATTCTAATGACATGCTGTGTCTACCAGAGGATTGGGAATCTTAGGCCTCATCAAAATAAATGTACAAAGTTAAAAACCAGGAGTGATGCATGACAGGATGTTGACTCACTATCGCCCGTTTTATGACTCTTGCAAAGGATGGAAATGAAATCCCTATTTGTCATTCAGAGATTGCTTAAAGAAAGCTTTCACAAATCTCTACTCCATCCTAGGTTCACCCCACTTTGCACGATCCTGTTTAAAATCTAGCAGAAGGTGGTCACACTATGGGACTAAAATTTGTCTGGGGGTTGGATTCCCAATCATCCATTGTAACTTTGGCAAAAAAAATCCATTGAAATCCCAAAGAAAAAGCATCAAGGGCTATTATATAGGACCTTTATAAAACACCAACCCTATGATTTAAATGCCTCTAGATATGATTTCTCTCAGGATATTGCTGCCACACTTTTTTTGACTCTTGGAGTTTATTTATTAAATACATTTTTCCACTTAATTTGCCTGTTTCTCTCACATCTCAAACAACAATTTGAACTTTTTAAAACTCTATTTGTACATTTATTTAGTATAAATGTAATGCAACATCATATGGAACCTATGGATAAGCTGTAAATTCACAGTGTATAAAACAATTTGTATGACAACTTCTGGGGGAAGGGGAAACAATCCAGTCTTGAGTTAAGGCCATTCTGAATTTTTGTCCCATGTACCATTCTTGTCTGAAATTTTCAGATCAATTCAATCTATATTTTTCCTGAGCTTCTGGTAGATGTCTGACAAACCCTGGGGAAAGTGTCATTAGTGTAAAAGGAGCAGGTGCCATTTATGGCATATTGTGGGTTGGTGCCAGAGAAGTCAGAATGTCAAGGTTAACTACAGGGTTGAATTGTTTTGTAAATGTAGTTATTTCTTTGTAGCCACTTTCCTAACATCAGTTGATTGCTCTGTGATTAATTACCATTAGAGAATCAGCAATGGGCCTCCAATTTCACCATTGCTACACTCTGCCCACTGCATGCAGGTGTAATGAAAGAAAGACAAACCTAAGCCCAGATTGCTTTATAGCCAATTAAATACTTTTTTGTTGTATTCACTGGTATAATGTAGACAATGTTATTAAATGGTGGAGCAGGCTTGAGGGGTTGAATAGCTCCTAATATGTCCATATGTCATTCTGAATGGATGAGATTAGCTGGGCTAGAAGGCCTTTTTCATCCATAATTATCTTGTGAACAGAAGGTGGAATCATGGCTGGAGTTCTGTTTATTTTGTTGCTAATGGACGTTTAATATCAGCAGGCTTTGTGGACTTTGCCTGGACATTAGTGTGTAATGGACTCATAGTGAATCAATAACCTGCTTTACACTGCAAATGATTCTCAAGAGTCTTTTCCATTTACTTCAATCTTGTCCGTTTGTCTACTTATCTATTATCCCACTCTATCTTGTTGCTTTTATGAGATTGTTGAGGAATGAAATATCATGATAAAGTTGTGCTGTACAGTAAATATTGAAAGCGTATTGTGAGAAATAGCAATCAGTTGCATCTTCAGGCATGCTTATCAAGAAAACACAGATATTGTTGTGAACCATTCAGTCTTTGTCCTCTAGCCTCTAAAAAGTTATGATACACAGAGACACCTGAGGCTTCCAATGCTTTTCACTCACAGTAAAGGCCTATGTTCTTCACTCATTCCACTTTGTTGCCAGGAGTCATTTGGCCTTTCTGCCCTGTGAGATTACTGATAAAATAAAATCTAACTACATCCCTTTTATGAAATAATTATATGTAATTATTTATATATAATATTATGCACCCAGGCTGGAGAAAGCCTTTTAATGTTTCTACAGAATGGAAAAGACCTCATGCAGTTTACCTGGGTTGCAAGTATTGAATCCTTCCCCCAAATATGAATTTACTATCACTGTGTATATATGGTGCAGTTGCAGGCTGTTAATGAGGGCCCAGGCAGTCACCAAAATCAGCGTTGTCATCAGCACAGTGTTATAAATAACTAAAGGAATATTTTCCTGTCAAATTAACAATATTGCACGATGCTGATAAACCAAAATTTGTACTCTCTGGCTTGTATAATGGTCACGGTGGGTTTAGCAGTAGGATGCACACAAATTAACACTATTATATCATTGCTGCTCTTAATATTAATGATCCATGCTGCATATATATCAGATGATATTTGTAACCAGATGCCACCATTGGCCGTTATCATTTTACTAGGACCTTTCTTTGGTTGTTTGGTGAATTGATTAGTGAATTTTGAAAGGGAAAAATATCATGCATGATTGAGGGGGAGGGTTGGGGTGGGGGGAAATAAGGGGCCCGGAAACAGGATAAGCACCAGGGCCCAAGATTTCTCTCCCTGGCCCTGGGTTTGACAGGTAGATGCTGAGAGGATGTTTTCCCTCATGGGGAATCTAGAAATAGGGGGCACAATTTGAAAATAAGGGGTCTCACATTTACGACAGAATTGAGGGGGAATTTCTTCTCTCAGAGGGTGGTTAATCTTTGGAATTCTCTTCCACAGAGAGCAGTGGAGGCTGGGTCATTAAATATATTGGAGGCTGAGTTAGACAGATTTTTGATCTACAAGAGAGCCAAGGGTCATGGGGCAGTCAGGAAAGTGGAGTTAAGGCCACAATCAAATCAACCATGATCTTACTGAATGCCGGAGCAGGCGCGATAGCTGAATGGCCTACTCATGCTCCTATTTCTTATGATCTAATGATTCTTATTTAACATGCTTCTGATTACATCCTCTGTGCACTTTTTAAGACAATTATGAACAGTTTAAAGCTTGAATCTTAAAGGATGACAAGATGTCTAATTATAAGAACATTAGGCATTTGTCCAGGAATGGCTCCACTCAGAAAATATATCCCATGAAACCAGGAAAGTCAGGAAAAACGTATCAGTGAGAAAAATCATGAAAATCAGATATGGCTAAGGTATATAATCAAAGAAAGTCAAGAAACCTGTAGCAATGCACAAGTTCAATCTGAAATTCACAATTGAAATTTTTGTCATATTGACATATAAAAGATAATTTGTGCAGTATATTTCGCTTCCCCTATCTATTTCGCACAATATTCATGCACAGAAAGGGCTGCAGAATGTGTACTTGCGTATCACTGTATTTGCTCTTGAAGTTTCCAACATCTCAAGACTACTTTTCTCCCTGAAAACAAGATGCACATAACAGGAGGGAATGTTAAGTTTGAGCTCCTTCAAAGAAGCTACATTGGCATCATAGAGTATGGAAGTTTAGAGGAAGTGCGGGAGGGTGAAGCTAGTGGCCTCCCCAAACTCAAGCCAAGCACCTTTCAAACTTCCATGGGTATTCTTTCAATTGTCCACCATTTTGTACTCAGCATTTTAACATATGTTTCTGTTTTGTTTGTGCAGGTAGAGCAGAGACCAGCAATTCCTGTGGGACAGAGGAGCCAGCTCCTCACAGCATCCTACAACGTTCTCACCATCCGGCTCAGGAGTCAGCACAACTGCACCCACTCAAAAGAGTGTAGATAGTGAGCTGAGGAGTTTGCAAAGGACACCCGTGGTGATGAGAAAGTGATGCTTGCAGTGGATAGTGGGGCTTCAGGGCAGTGGACTCAGTTGCTTCTTCCTTGGTTGAGGAGCCAAGGGATTTAGACATCACAAGCTCCTTCTTGTGAAAGAAGATTGTTTTTTGAGGAAGATGTGCACGCTGTTGCCGCACAGAGCTTGAGCTCCAATCTACCAGAAGTCTCCTTCAACATGATAGGAAACCAAACTGTGAAGAACTTGAGACAGGGATTCACAGACTCTGTTGCTGCCTACAACTTAGTTAAGGGAAAGCTCAGCAGCAGATGAGGCTGCTACATGGGAACATAGAAAATTCAAAGGACAGAAGGAAGCCATTTGGCTCACCGTGTCTGGGCCCAGTCAAAAAGAGCTAACAGCCTATTTCTACTTTCCTGCTCTTTATCTGTAGCCCTGTAACTTACAGGACCTCAGATGCATATCCAAGTATTTTTTTCAAATGCGATGAGGGTTTCTGCCTCTAACACCTTTTCAGGCATTGAGCTCCAGACTTGCACCAACCTCTGAGCCTCTCAACATGATGCAACATCCAGCCTCTCTACACAGGTGGCTCTGGATGTACCTGAAACTGGACCAGCTGCCACAACATCAGTGGACATGATTGCATCAATTGCAGTGCCATTATAAGAGCTAGTATGAAGAGACACATAGTCACCTGAATGCAAAGCAGATGCCAGAGACACTCAGTGAACTAACCAGCATCTTTATTTTTACAGCTGGGGAAATCACTTAGATGTCACAGGTCTGGTGTTAGAGGTCGCACATAAGGCATTAAACTGACTGTAAGGGCATTCTGCGATGTGAACTTGGGCAGCGACCAATGAGCATTGACACAAAAAATTGCTCAGAATTTAGTTCAAGTTCCAAGACACGATCGGAAGCTGGTGTCAGATTTGTTGAACTTCACCCAGCTGCAGTAAAAGAAGTTTAAACACAATAGACGGCTTTTTGCATACATTCACTATATAGTGTACCAGACCTGGGCACCTGATGCTGAATGTTCAAAGTGAGAAAAGTTCATCTAGTGTATTAATTCATCATCCAGAGAATTTATTTTTTTACTGTGTAGAGACATCAAAAGGTGCACATTGATGTCTCTTGAAAGGAGGTATCCTATAGTTCTGCCTGATTTGTCTTGGGGTAGGGGAGTTAGTGGGAGCTTATGCATTGTCTTGCCTCAGGAGATGAACTGTAAGTGTTACAGATGAAGAATGACTTCAGGGTCAATTTTATAAAATTGTGATTCCAGCATGGATCCTCACCTGCAAAGTATGTGTATTGGGAATTTGGATTTCCCAATGACTTCCATCAACATAAATGGATAATACTAACAGGCATAGGGCATTAAGCCCCTCGAGCCTGTTCCACCATTCATTGAAATTATGGATGATTTGTTAATTAATTCCATATGCCTTTGTCCCATATCCCTTAATACCTTTGGTTAACCATACTCTATCAGGCTCTGATTTAAAATTAACAGTTGATCTAGCATCAGTTGCTATTTGTGGAAGACAGTTACAAACTTATACCACACGTTATGTGTAGAAGTGCTTCCTAATTTCACTTCTGAAAGGTCTGGCTCTAATTTTCAAACTATGGCCCCTGGTCCTTGACTCAGGAACTGGTGAAAATACTTTCTATTGACCCTAAATGTTTCCCTTTATATCTTGAAAACTTCTGTCAAATCACCCCTTCACCTTCCAAATTCTCATTAATCATGAGACGTATGCCCCTGAATTACCAGAATGTACTCCTGTTGGTGTGGCTCTCTGTCAGGAGACAATTTTGTAACATTGTCTACTTTGTGTAATTTTCCTACTTCTCAAGTAGCAACATCATCCTGCCTTAGTAGGAAATTTAGCTTATAATTGCTAGTTTCAGGTATGTCAACTCAGAGCAGAACTGAAAGTTGAAATTCCTTGTTGGGAAACATGACCCTGGCCCACCCAGGCTAAGAATTCTTAGAGATCATGTGGATGACTCCTTCTTGTGCTGACACTGATGTATTATTTCTCCTGCAGATTGTTCGTATCCAAAAGTTCTTGTTGGTGTTTCCAAAACTCTGCTTCAGGTCTGTGCTGGTGATTTTGTATGGATGTTTCTAAGGCTTTTATAAATAATGTATTCTATTTTGTGACATTTTCCCTCATAAATTTTTATACATGTGTATTGAAAATCAAAAAAAAACAAAGTGGCAATGTTCTTCCAAGATTAAATCCAATCCAAAAACTGCTGGATTTTATAATTACATTGAAGGGGCTGTTATTTTTACAAAAAAGGGCAAAATCATCCAAGCCCGCTGGCGTGCTCGACGGCGTGAGCGGATAATGTGGCGAGAAGGCCAAAAATCAGTTTCACGACGTCGTGAAACCAGTTTGTGATCCTTGCTCAGCCCATCGATGGTGGACCATGTTTCCTGCCATCGGACATCGGGAACCTCATTATTCATTACATATGCAATAAATTCTGGCCTAGCCAGTGACATCCAAATCCCATAAAAAATGAATGAAAAATAATAAATACTATAAGGCCAGCCCACCTAAATCAACCCTCACGCTGGATCGTTTGTCCATGTTATTGTGATTGCATGCCAACATGTTTCATAGCACTATATATAAGGCATGCAGTTGGCAGGCTGCACCTTGAGGGGAACTCGGAGGTGAGTACACAGTAATGTTGCGCAGCAACAGGTCGCCTTTTGGACATCAAGGTTGAGGTGTGCTGGAAGCGTGGAGACAAGGACTGCCCTGCGATTGAGGCGACCTGAGGGTGGAGGTAAGGGCTGCCCTGTGATTGAGGGTAGTGCACAAGCTCATGTGGAGTAAGAGGGAGGGAGCGGCCACGCATTTGGGAAGTCTTGCATAAAGTGACAATTCCTCTGCAGCTGAGACAGTTCAGACGTAGCCACATTGACATGCGTGGAGTCGGGCCTCAAGCTTATCTGCCCAAACAAGCAATGCAAAGGCATGCAAGTTTCACCAAGTGCTCCAGAGTTTTTCACCCCTTGGGCACAGACTGCAAGATAATGAGCATTTTAGTGGACTGCAGAACAGTTGGACGACTGGGCATGTTGTACAATCTCCTTGCTAAAGCTGGCCCTGGAGCAGTCACTGGAGGAGGCGCTGACAGCTACTTGCAATGTTCGAGTCTTGGTTTGGACCAGTCTCCCCCATGGTTCAAGCTAACAGTGTTGCCTTGCAGAACGGGTTAGGAGAATGCCTGAGCTGAGAGCACAGCATGCAGTCCAATGGACAAATCTGCTGCCAATCAGTCAGGTGGACTGTGGCGGAGGTGGTTGGGGTTTTAGGCAGCCATGCAGTGCACTATACTCTGGCCATCCAAGTGGTGACCAGCACTTAAGGGGCCTTCAGACTTAACCAAGAGATGTTCTTAGTATACCGAAGCTAACCCACACGTTTTATCTCTTTAATCCTGCAGGAGGACTACGTCAGGAGCATGGAGCCTGGTGAATTAGCTGTATGCCTCGTGGCGTACAGAGAGCAGAGACGACGGAGAAGAGAGCGATTGAGGCGCCTTGCACATGGGGAGTAGCAGCACCCTCAGGAAGAAGGGCGTTGGAGCTGACCGCTGCTGCCACCGCTTCCCAAGCTGGATTAGTGATGTTGCTGCCCATCCTGTGGCCAGAGCGGGGGTACAGGACATCATGGCGGGCCTCCACGGCGTCCGAAAGGCGTTCAAGGGATGCATCATTGAACCTGGAGGTTACAGACGTCTTGCCTTTTGGGGCCATGTCTTCGGTGCAGCAGTCGTGGGCTGGAAGCACTGAGAGGTGTGCGTGTGGCTGCACTTAAAATATGATGCACAGCGTGATGAAGCAGCGAGGTGATGATGTGGCGGGCGAATGAGAGCCCACCCACCGTGGAAACGCTGTGTTTCCCGGAATGCATAATTAATGCAGCAGGTTTGGGATGATACGGCGTGAGAAGCCATCATTGTGGCCGGTGTGCAAAACATCGTTTTACCCGCCCGCTACCGCACTTAGTGCAAACCTGGGCAATTCTGCCCAATTTCTAAAAGCGAATTATTTCTAAGGATATATACAATTAGTGATACAATATCAGTTCTTACATTGTTGCCAACATTACTGCAGCACTGATCATGTTACCATACCTCGATATATAAATTTGATAATGTTTGGTTCATCTCTCTTTCATTGTTGCAACTTCTGTTGATCAACTTTGCTTGTTCTTTTTTTTCCAAAAATACCAGCCAAAAGCTGTAATGGGCTAGCATACCCAGCACCAAACAGAAAAGCACAAGAAAAGGAGGGGAAAAAATAAACAAATTGCATAACACAGAAAAAACGCACATAGAACCATAGAACACTACAGCACAGAAAACAGGCCATTCGGCCCTTCTAGTCTGTGCCGAAATATTATTCCGCTAGTTCCATTGACCTGCACCTAGTCCATAACCCTCCAGACCTCTCCCATCCATGTATCTATCTAATTTATTCTTAAAACTTAAGAGTGAGCCCGCATTTACCACGTCAGATGGTAGCTCGTTCCACACTCTCACCACTCTCTGAGTGACGAAGTTCCCCCTAATGTTCCCCCTAAACCTTTCCCCTTTCACCCATGTGCACAACAATTCTGCAAAAATAGTTGTCTCCATAATTTAGGAAAACACAATAGTTGTCAAATTACAATGAAAATGGCATTACAGATCTTACAGAGCTAAGCTAGTTGACAGATCAAGTTAGTTAAAAAAAACTCATTACGATAAGTTAAAGTAATTGAAATTTTCTTATACTGGGCATGGAAGTAGATCCCAAAAGGATGTTGAAATAACTGGGGGTGAAGACAATGGAAAGGGAAATTAGGCAGGAAGTATAACTGTGGCAGAAGCCCATAAGCATTGGCAACAAGGTCTAAATAGCCTCAGGAACCAAAGTGAAAATCGTGGCAAGAGTGAGGTCATGTTCTTTAGAAACAGGGCCATCCGATCTCTTGGCCCCTTCACCATCAGGTCAAACTACTTGAAGGAGCTGGAGATATGGTGCAGAGGGGTTGGACATGCGTAAAGAACTGGGAGGAGTGAATAGCAATGTTCAAACAGAAACTGTATATGGGGAGTGACGCTCCCTCTCCATTGCAGGTAAGAATCTGGTCATTAGGTGCAGAGGACCCTCAGTGTTGCTGTACATGACGCAGTATGTTTTTATTTATTCTTTCACAGGATGTGGGCATCACTGGCTAGGCCAGCATTTATTGTCCATCCCTAATTGCCTTTGAGAAGGTGGTGATGGACTGCTTTCTTGAACCGTTGCAGCCCATGTGGTAGATACACACACAGTGCTCTTAGGAAGGGATTTCCAGAATTTTGACCCAGCTATAGTGAAGGAACGGTGATTAAGATCCAAGTCAGGATGGTGTGTGGCTTGGAGGGAAACTTCCAGGTGGTGTCGATCTCATGTATCTGCTGCCCCTGCCCTTCTAGGTGTCAAGGTCACAGGTTTCGAAGGTTCTGTCCAAGGAGCCTTGGTGAGTTCATGTAGATGGTACATGCTGCTGCCACTGTGCATCGGTGGTGGAGGGAGTGAATGTTTAAGGTGGTTGATGGGGTGCCAATCAAGTGGGGTGCTTTGTCCTGGAAGGTGTTGAGCTTCATGAGTCACTCTTACCTCACCTCTGGAATTCAGCTCTTTTGTCCATGTTTGAACCAAGGCTGTAAGGAGGTCAGGAGCTGAGTGACCCTGATGGAACCCGATGCTCAGGTGTGCTCCTTACCCCGATGTCCAGATGAGTTCCTCACCCTCCCTCCGATGTCCAGGTGTGTTCCTCACCCTCACCCTGATGCCCAGCTGAGTTCCTCACCTCAATGTCCAAACTGAGCATCAGTGAGCAAGTTATTGTTAAGCAAATGCTGCTTGATAGCACTGATGATGACCTCTTCCATCACTTTATGGTTGAGCAAGAGTAGAGTAATGGGCAGTGATTGGCTGAGTTGGATTTGTTCTGCTTTTTGTAGATGGGATGTACCTGGGCAATTTTCCACATTGCTGGGTAGATGCCAGTGTTGTAGCTATACTGGAACAGCTTGGCTAGGGGTGCAGCAAGTTCTGGAGAACAAGTCTTCAGGGCTATTGCCCGAATATTGTCAGGGCCATAACCTTTGCAGTATCCATGGCCTTCAGCCTTTTCTTGATATCACATGGAGTGAATCAAATTGGCTGAAGACTGGCATCTGTGATGCAGGGAACCTCAGGAGGAGGCCGAGATGGATCTTCCACTCTGCGTCTCTGGCTAAAGATGATTGCAAGTTCTTCAGCCTTTTCTATGTCACTCACATGCTGGTCTCCCCCATCATTGACGTTTGGAATGCTTATGGAGCCTCCTCCTCCAGTTAGTTGTTTAAATGTCCACCACAATTCATGACTGGATGTGGCAGGACTGCAGAGCTTAGATCTGATCCATTGGTTGTGGGACTGCTTAGCTCTGTCTATCGCATGGTGTTTCTGCTGTTTGGCATGCAAATAGCCCTGTGTTGTAGCTTCACCAGGTTGACATCTCATTTTTAGGTATGCCTGGTGCTGTTCCTGGCCTGACCCCTTGCATCCTTCATTGAACCAGATTTGATCCCCTAGTTTGATGGTAATGGTAGAGTGGGGATATGCCTAGCCATGAGGTTACAGTTTGTGGGTGAACACAATTCTGCTGCTGCTGATGGCCCACAGCGCCTCATGGATGTCCAGCTTTGAGCTGCTAGGTATATTTGGAATCTATCCCATTTAGTATGATGGCAGTGCCACACAACATGATGAAAGGTACCCTCAATTTGAAGATGGAACTTCGTCTCCACAAGGACTGTGCAGTGGTTACTCCTACCAATACTGTCATGGACAGATGCATCTGCAACAGGTAGATAGATGAGGATGAAATCCAGTAGGGTTTCAAAGGTTCTATCCAAGGAGCCTAGGTGAGTTGTTGCGATGCATCTTGTAGATGGTACACACTGCTGACACTGTGCATCGGTGGTGGAGGGAGTGAATGTTTAAGGTAGTGGATGGGGTGCCAATCAGGTGGGGTCCTTTGTCCTGGATAGTGTCGAGCTTCATGCGTCATTCTCACCTCACCTCTGGAGTTCAGCTCTTTTGTCCATGTTTGAACCAAAGCTGTAAGGAGGTCAGGAGCTGAGTGACCCTGGCGGAACCCAAACTGAGCGTTGTTCCCTCACAGCCTGCCACAGACCCAGTCTAATAGCTATGTTCTTTAGGACTCAGCCAACTCAGTCAGTAGTGGTGCTACCAAGTCTCTGTTTTTTGATAGTGGACATGGTCTGACCCATACCCAGTTCCTACGCTGCAGAGGTCTGAATCCGTCTTCCACCTTATCTGGAAATCAAGAATTGACTATCTCTGCAGGGACATCATGTATAAATCTCAAAATAAAGGGGGAAATGTGCCAACATGCTTGCATCCTGATGGTCACCTTTGTGTGTGGCTGCATCAAGCTGAATAGAGATTGTCAGTATGTACTAATTATGGTTTTATTTAGTGTGTAATGTACCTTTAAGAATAATACTTGTTAAGGAAGATCACGTGATCTACAGTAACCAATAGGAGAGTAGCTCGCCCTACCTCAGCAGTCAGTGCAGAGATAGAGTTGGAGTTGAAAGGACACGTGTAGTTGCTGCTGAGTATATTGTAAATAAACTTAATGTTTCCACCCAAGAAGTGTCCGCAGATCAACTCTATCATTAATAGCACAACTTGACCACCCTACAACACAGTATACAAACATCAAGTGTTACTAGATGCTAAGAATCTATCTGTTCCTGGTGTTGCAAAGGATGAGTCTGGTCACTTTGCCATGGAACATTCATTTGAACTGTACCCTAACACCTGTCCCTCATGGAAAACTCCCTTTGACCAAACTGCCTATAAATCCACACGTAACTTTCTTGATGCCCTGTGGGACAAGGAGATGATGGATCCTGTCACATGGTTCCCTGAGCAAACTGTCAAGGTCATTTGATAGAATGCCTCATTGCCAGAACTTTAAACCAAACACCAAGACACAGCTTGGATATGAGAAGCACGCCAACCCCTACCCCCCCACCAACCCCAATCAAATGACTTCATGCACATCTGGAGTCTCAGCGCCACCGTACACTGACCTCGAGGTGAGTGTGATGAGGAAAAGACTGTTGCCCGCCTCCTTTGCTCCTCTAACACTGGTTTACCCCCTGAATTGATGGTTTTCCAGCAGCAGCTGATGTTTGATGTGTGCATCCCTGAGAACAGCCCGTAGAGCCCTATATTATGGAGCTACTCCTGGTAACCTCCTTGTGGAATATGCCTTTGCAAAGAAGGTCTGGAAAGAGAAGAAGCGTTTTTTCTTGAGCTTCATCCTTCTGTTTCTGCTAGTAACCACACTGGAAAATTGATCACTTAGTGCTTCTGCTTTACCCTTAGGATCACCAATAACTCTCTTGTCTATTTTGATATCTGAAATGTCCAGTTCTTCCTTTTTGATTTTCTTAATAAATGACCAGAAGCTCTTAGGATTCTCCTTAATAGAGGTTGTAAGATACTGTTAGCTTGCCTTGATGAGAGCTTTTTTTTACTTTCCTCTGGCAACATTTGAATTCATTCCATTCCTCCTCTTCCCAGACTTCTTAGCCTTGTTATAAAGATGTTTTATCTTTTTGCATAGTCTACGGTGTTCTTTACTGCACCATGGAAGCTTTCTCCTGTTGGATGATAATTTGGATGGTACATATTTATTCATGCCTTCTATCAAGGCATTTTGCACTTTGTCCCTTTTTTTTTGCACTTACAATGAAATTAAATTAATAAAGTAACAATTACTAAAATTCTGAAGGTGTTTTCTTATTTCTTTCGGCTTTTTTTCCTAATGAAGATTTTCCTCTTGGTCTTTCTGTTATATTTATATAAGAGATGCAGGTCAGATATGATGACAGGGATCACTAATCCCTGGTTCTACAGCCACCCTTTTGGACAAACTTGTATCATTGGTGATCACAAGGCCCAGGAGGTTATTCACTCTTGTTGGTGCTTCAACCAGCTGTTCAACCATCAACAATCACATCTAAGAGATCTTTTGCAGTCTTTCCACAAGTGTAATGATTTGGATAGTGTCTCCTGCATTCCAGTTAACATTGGATTCATTAAGACTCCTCTTATTACGATGTCAGCATATAGAGTGTGAATTGGATCCTTTTTAATGCTTTGTTGAGCTCCTCAACTGTATATTTACCATCATGCTTGGGTTTATAGACTGTTGCTATGATAACTATACATCCCGCTTTGAATTCTAGTTGACTCCATTTCAATACTCTCATTACTACTAAGGTCTTTCTGCTCTGTCATGACAAGTTCAGGCCTACAAGCTAGTAGAGCTCCTCCATGGCCATCTCTTTGCCTGTCTTCCTGAAAAATTGTGTAGCCTAGTTAAGGGAACACTTCAGAGTTGTCAACATCTGGGTGTAGTCATGTTTCAGTCCCTTGAATAATATCTAGATCATGTAGCTCCATTAATATTCTATGGGCTGTTCCCAGAGATGCACACTGAGATGAACATCAACTGCTGGAGGACCATCAATTCGGGAAGTAAATTAGTGTTACAGGGGCGAAGTATATGGGAAGGGACAAAAAGCTGAAGGCTACTGAAAGAAGTCAGGGCATAGCTGTGGGGGCACTTTTGGGACTCAATAGCCCAAAAATTGCAAAAGCACATTAACAAACACCTTTCACTTTTAGGCTCTGAAGAAGAGTCATATGGACTTGAAATGTCAACTTTTTTTATCTCTCCACAGATGCTGTCAGACCTGCTGAGTTTTTCCAGCATTTTCTGTTTTTGTTTCAGATCTTCTACTTTTAATTAGCCCTGCCGTTATTCATTTCATGTTGGCGATATTTTGCCCTGCAGGTTGCTGCAGGATAGAAATGGCATGGCGCCTTCTACAGGGCATCTAAGCCCTGCATGAACAGGGCAAGTATATGCATCCATTTAACCGTTTCTTGAGCTGTGTGAAATTTGCCAGGTTCAGCAAGTTGAGAGGACAGCAGGAAGTGGTTGCTCTGTGAAATTGACAAGGCTAAAAAGAGTGTCTTTAAAGTGAACGTGCTTATCTACTTCCTTACCTACTCACAGGACTTATTTTGGGATTGTGTTTTCAATGCTTTAAAGTGATTTCTAACTTTTAGGTGAGGTCATTTCACCTATCTTAGACTTTATCAGACTTTGAGCTGCACTTCTCTGCCATCAGTCTTCACTGCAGCATGGCAGTAGCTTATGTAGCTCTACCTAAGACCTCCAATGAAGAACAGCAATGCGAGCACCAGGAGCAGCAGAGGCAACATAGCAGCAGAGATACAAATTGAGGGAGGCAAGACCCCCAACACAGGGTCTACAGGCAGAGAATCAACTCTCTCGACATGACTGAGTAACAATGCTTCAGGATGTTTAGCCTTCCATGGCAGGTCATTGCTGGTATCTGCAGCCTCCTGGGACAAAACTGCCAAGGCAAGGTTTTCCTCCATCATATTTAAAGTGGAAGACTGAGTGTGCAGGCCATTGGCCAGGGCAAGCATGCGCTTGGTTGTCTGCTGCGTCTGATGCTTATGCAGATCTCTACTTTCTTCATGGAAATGGACATCAGCACAGAAACCTGAGATATCATGGCACTCATGACTGAGACAAACTCCTCCAAATGTAGAGTGCATAGAGCCTCTGGATATGCTGACAAAACCTCACACATTTTCTGTTGCTACTCCAGAATAACTGCTTCATGGCTGTCAGCCTGATCCTTAGCATCTGTGGCCAGCTGAGCAGAGTTTGAAGTGTCCTGCATCCTCTGACAAGACCCTCCACTACTGTATCCAACACCTGCTCCTGTTCACTTGTGATGTGCACTTCACCATGTGACAACCTAGCTTTCTCTATTGGAACTCCAATGACGATTGTGCATAACTTGAAATCTTCAAGACCCATCTTTAGATTATTTCCATTTAACAGTTCTCATTATCAGGACTACCATCTCAGAAGGTCATGCCCTGTTTAGCTAGCACTACCCATATAAATGTTGGCGGAATATGGACATTAGTCTGTGATGCTGACCGAACAAAAGCAGAGGCAGTACTGGTGGAAGATGGGCATGAGTCATATGACAGTGCATCCTCAGAGTGGGCGCCCTTGTAAAACCTGTGGGTGAAGAACCATAGAAAGACATGAATTAGAATTGGCATGGGAGAAGGATTCAAAATCATCATTGTTCACATTTCAGTTCATGGTGACAGCAATTCAACGTGAGTGATTTTTATGTCCCAAGGGGTTGTGTGATTTTCTAATTCTGTCAGCAGGGATTTGGGATACCTCTCCATTGCTAATTGTCATGACTTCCACCATACTGTCAATCTCCAAGGCATCCTCCTCTGAAGGTTAAAGTCAGAGTATGGGGAATGGCACCTGAAAGTGAGATGGCTCTCACTTTTCCTGCCCTGTTGAAGTCATTGAGCCTCCTGTGGCACTGAATCCCAGCTCGAGGAACCGTGTACCTGCTTCTGACTGGTTCCATCACTTCCAGCCGTGTCTGTTGGCTCTGTGAGGCTAGCCTCTTCCATTTGAGGAACACAAAACTTTACTGCAGTCTCTTAGGGGCCATAGCATGAACTCTGAGGAAGAATCAGAGAACTAGTTGGGGAGATAGCGGGTGGTGGGAACAGGGCAGTGTGGTGTGTAGAGGTGCAGTTTTCCTACATCCCACTTCCATTTTCCCGCTTTCTGAAGCCTAAACAATTAATCTGAAATACAACCATTCCGACCAATGATGGTGTCCCTTTAACTAGAAATTCTTCAATTGACGGAGTGTAATTCATCATCAGGCCCGTACTCTGTGATTGATTTGTAACAGTGTTCAAAATGCACAGGTGTGCTGGGTGAATTTGCCTCCAAAAGCCCCCAAAATGCCCTGAAAAATTCAATCATGGGGGTGACCAGTCAGAGGAAAGTCACCCCCCACCATATATGCAAGTGATAGATTCTGTAAGCAATCACATGCTCATTTCTCTCCCGCATTTGCTGCTGATAAGGCTCAATAATGATTGGAGGAACACCGAGCAGTGGGAAGGTAAGTGGCAACTGTGAGTGAGGCTGCTGGGCTAGGTGGAGGTGAAGCCAGAGGAAGGTGAAGCCAGTGGAGAGCGAGGCTGCGGGGGAGGCGAGGCTGGGGAGCAGCAAGGCTGCAGGGGTGAGGGGGAGGTGTGGCCGGCCAGGTTGTGTGGGGGAAGTGATGCTGCCAGGGGAGTGGGGGAAGGCTGCAAAAGAGGAGAGGAGGGCTGAAAAAGGGGAAGGCGAGGCTGCAAAATGGGAGAGAACAGTTTTAAACCTACCAACAAAGGAATACTCAGCTAACTGGGAACCAGGAAAACTTGAAGTCACTGAGACAATGGATTCCTTGCAAATGAATGTGGAGTCTCTAGCTTATTTCTGCATAAGTTCAGGAGCTACTATATGAGAAAAATGTACTGGATGCTATTATGATAACACTGTGTTAATTATAATTTAATTCTGGGCAGTTTTATTTCATAGGAGTATTTCCATTTATGTGTTATCACATCTCAAAGTGCTTCACTTGCTGTGAATTACCTGAGGTGCAGTGAATGTGTAAGAGATAAACATGCAACCATTTTGCATATATTAAGATCCCAAATGGTAATGAACAACCTGCATTTTTATAGCCCTTTTAATGAACTTAGGACATCCCACAGCACTTTATAGTCAAAGAAATACTTCAGAAGTGTAGTCACAGTTGTAATGAAGGAAATGTAATCAAGTAAATGATCAATTCATTTAGGGGAGTCTAGAACTGGAGAGCATAATCTAAAAAAATAGAACCAGATATTTTGTGAGTAAAATGAAGAAACACTTCTACACACAAAAGGTGGCAGAAGTTTGGAACTCTCTTCTGCAAACAGCAATTGATGCAGATCAGTATCAGTGCTAGGTCAATTGTTAAATTTAAACCTGAGATTGAGATCTGAGATACAATGAAAAGGGTAATAACAATTTGGTTAAAATCTCCCAGCTTTGTGCAAATGCAATGAAAATACATTAGCTGTGACCTCACTGGTCTGCAGAAGGCATGTTTAGGGTGATGGATTTTGTGTGTAGAAATGTGTGTCAGTTATTTTTAAAAAGTTGTTGCCAGCTTATGCTTGTTGTCTTGTGCCAATTTAAATATGTGATGTCTAGGAAATTAATGTTTTCCCTGCGTGTTGTGGCTTTGTTTAGTGGAAGGGTGATGATTATTGTGGAATGAAACCAGACGGACCACCCGACATCAACCTTGGCACCGGAAACGACAATGGCAATCTCAGCCCTGTCAACCCTGCAAAGTCCTCCTTACTAACATCAGCGGGTCAGTGCCAAAATTGGGAGAGCTGTCTCACAGACTAGTCAAGCAATAGTGATCCTCACGGAATCATACCTTACAGATAATGTCCCAGACTCCATCATCACCATCCCTGGGTATGTCCTGTCCCACCGGCAGAACAGGCCCAGCAGAGATGGCAGCACAGTGGTATACAGTTGGGAGGGAGTTGCCCTAGAAGTCCTCAACATCTACTCCGGAACCAATGACATCTCATGGCATCAGGTTAAACATGGGCAAGGAAACCTCCTGCTGATTACCACATACCACCCTCCCTCAGCTGATGAATCAGTACTCCTCCATGTTGAACACCACTTGGAGGAAGCGCTGAGGGTGGCAAGGGTGCAGAATGTACTCAGGGTGGGGGACTTCAATGTCCATCACCAAGAGTGTCTCTGTAGCACCACCACTGACCAAGCTGGCCGAGTCCTAAATGACATAGCTGCTAGACTGGGTCTGCGGCAGGTGGTGAGGGAACCAACAAAAAGGAAAAACATACTTGACCTCATCCTCACCAACCTGCCTGCCACAGATGCATCTGTCCATGACAGTATCGGTAGGAGGGACCACCGCACAGTCATTGTGGAGATGAAGTCCCGGCTTCACATTGAGGATGCCCTCCATCATGTGTGGCACTACCACTGCTAAATGGGATAGATTTCAAACAGATCTGGCAACTCAAGACTGGGCATCCATAAGGTGCTGTTAATCATCAGCAGCAGCAGAATTGTACTCAAACACAATCTGTAACCTTATGGCTTGGCATATCCCCCATTCTACCATTACCATCAAGCCAGGGGATCAGCCCTAGTTAAATGAAGAGTGCAGGAGGGCATATCAGGAGCAGCACCAGGCATACCTAAAAATGAGGTGTCAACCTGGTGAAGCTAAAGCACAGGACTACTTTGGTGCCAAACAGCATAAGCAGCAAGTGATAGACAGAGCTAAACGATCCCACACCCAACAGATCAGATGAGTAACTCACCTCCTGACTCCCCAGAGACTGTCTACCATCTACAAAGCACAAGTCAGGAGTATGATGCAATACTCCTCATTTGCCTGGAAGAGCGCAGCTCCCACAACACTAAAGAAGTTTGACACCATTCAGGACAAAGCAGCCCGCTTGATTGGCACCACAACTACAAACATTCACTCCCTGCACCACTGATGCACAGTAGCAGAAATGTGTATCATCTACAAGATGCACTGCAGGAATTCACCAAGGCTCTTTTGACAGCACCTTCCAAACTCACGGCCACTACCATCTAGAAAGACAAAGGCAGCAGACAAATGGGAACACCACCGCCTGGAAGTTCCCCTCCAAGTAACTCACCAACCTGACTTGGAAACATATTGCGGTCCCTTCACTGTCGCTGGTTCAAATTCCTGAAACTCGCTTACTAACAGCACTGTGGGTGTACCTACACCACATGGACCGCATCAATTCAAGAAGGCAGCTCACCACAGCCTTCTCAAGGGCAACTAGGGATGGGCAATAAATGCTGGCCCAGCCAGTGAAGCCCACATCCCGTGAATGTATAAAAAAAGGATACTGATGAATTCTTCTAATTCTGACCACGCATGTCAACAAAATACAGAAGGTAGTGTTACTATGGGCAGGATTTTGCCCTTGTTGGGCAGGCTCAGTGGGGGCAGGCAGGAGCAGTCAGGAAGCTGACCGCCACCCGTGATCGGGGCCAGACCGCAATTTCACGTTGTCAGACTAATTAAGGCCTGCATGCTGCAGTGCTCAGTGCTGCCCGTGTGTAATGGTTGGGGAGCAGGGCGAGCGGGGAACTTCGCACATGCCCATGGGTGCATGCAGGAAAAGCTCCTTGAGGCACAGAACTGCCTCAGGGAGATGAAGATATAAAAAATTAAAAATAAAGCATTTTAAGATGTTAAAAAATATGTCCCCTCATGTAGCTCTGTCACATATGCAGGGACATGTTAGAAATTGGGATATAATTTTTAAATTTATTTTTAATGACAGTTTGAAACCTCATCCCGTCCGTGGATGAGGTTTCGCAAAAAATGCAAAGGTAAGGTTGGATGGGCAGTGAAAAATTTATTTCAATTAGATTGTTAATGGCCGTAATAGGCCTTTTACTTGTCGGCAGGTGCCATGCCAACTCCCGTGCGCGATGAAGTCGGGGCGCTCGCCCGACATCATCGCATGTCATTGTACGCTCACTCGGGTCAGACACACACCCACCCGGTGAGTAGAAAATTCTGCCCTATGTGACTGCATCACCTAATATAGAAGTTTGTGAGAATGAAAAAGCAGCCCCTGAAAACCAAGAAGTATCCCCTGAAAATCAAAAAGTAGCCCTTGAGAAATTTCAAGAAGAGCCCCCGACAAAATGTTACATTGACCCCTGGCAGGGAAACCCAGATGTGGCATGCTAATACTGTGACTGAATTAAAGAACTATGGCAAAGCCCGCTTCTATAAGAAATTGGTTCATTACCCACTGCTGGTGCCCCTGCTGCAGGTGGCACTGTTTCAATAAATTTCTGTCTGTTAATTTTCAGTGTCAGAAAGGTTGACTGACAGTAATTAAGACTGGCAGTATTATTATGCCAGTAAAAGGAGACATGAGCTGAAATGACAAGCCCTAACTTTCTGTTGCGAGTTATTATGTAACTATCATGCAACTACATCAACTTTACATTGCTCAATGCATTTCAATGGGAAACCAAGCAAAATTAATGGCATCTCAGACAGAAAGTTTTTAATTTCTGCATTTAATGGTGCATCTGCCCTTGCTCAAAGTTGCTGTGATATTTTTGCCTAAATAATGGCTATTTTACTTTGACAGCAAATTTGGATCAAAATCTTGAAATTGAGTTATGGGCATTGGGAGTGGAGTTTTGGGGGTGGGGTTGGGGGGGTCAGTGGCTCAAGGCAAGACAAGGGTCAGTGTAATGTAAACACAGGCTTTGAGCTAATAAGTACGTGAGCTTTTGGACAAATTGCTGCATTTGGAGATTGAAAGCAAGAAGGTTTTCCACAAGAGCAGACTCCTAACTCGTGCCTTGTAGCTGGTGGAAAGCCACTGGGGAGTCAGAGGTGAGTTGCTTTCTGCAGAATGCCCAGAATCTGACCTGGTCTTGTCGACACAGTATTTATGTGGTTGGCCCAGTTAAGTTTCTGATCAATGGTGATAGTGGGAGAGTGGGAGCTGTTGAATGTCAAGGGGAGGTAGTTAGATTCTCTTGTGTTTTAAATACTTTTCAGATACTGCTTGTTCTATACTGTAAGGAACACAGGCAGTTCCATCAGGTAAATGGGCAAAACGTTTGTTGACAACAAAAGGGGCAGCGGCCCGGATAAGAATATAAAATTGATGCTAAATTGCAGTCCTGATCCCTAACCAAGATCCAGGAGTATAAGAAATTAAATCAGAGGTGCTCGAGTCATAATCTGAGATTGCAAGCACAAAACCCTAACTATGGGCAGAATCATCCCAGATTTGCACTAAGTGCAGTAGCGGGCGGGTAAAGCAATGTTTTACCTGCCAGCCGCAATGGCGGCTTTTCACGCCGTATCTCTGGATTACTCCCAGTGCCACATTCTAGCGAGCTCAGAAATAGAATAGCGCAGTTGAATATGTAGCTGAAGAGTTGGTGCAGGAGGGAGGTTTTTAGATTCCTGGATCACTGGGACCGTTTCTGTGGAAGATGGAACCTGTACAAGCGAGACGGTCTACATCTGAGCCAGAGCGGGACTAACATCCTAGCGGGCGGATTTGCTAGTGCTGTTGGGAGGAGTTTAAACTAATTTGGCAGGGGGAGGGGACACAGAATGTTAGCAGAATAAGGACCCGTCATAATACAGTAAAACAACCAAGTCAGAGGGAGTAGAGCTGCATTAAATTTCAAGGGAGTAAGGCAAGGCTGGATAGCCTCTACTTTAATGCCAGGGGTATTACAGGTAAAACAGATGAGTTAAGGGTAAGGATTGACACGTGGAATTGTGATATAGTAGCCATAACTGAGATGTGGTTGAGGGAGGGGCAGGATTGGCAGCTCAGCATTCCAGGATATAGAATATTCAGGCGAGACAGGGGAGGGGGTAAAAGAGGAAGAAGTTTGGCATTATTAGTTAAGGAGTCAGTTACTGCAGTAAGGAGAGATGATATATTGGAGGGGACATTGAATGAAGCTTTGTGGGTAGAGCTTAGGAATAATAAAGGGGCAGCCACATTGTTAGGTGTTTATTATAGACCCCCAGATAGTCAGCGGGAAATTGAGGAGCAAATATGTGCACAATTTGCGGAGGTATGTAAAAGCAATAACAATAGGGTAATTGTATTAGGTGATTTCAACTTTCCCAACATTAATTGGGATAGACATAACGTTAAGGGCTTGGATGGAGTGGATTTCTTGAAATGTGTACAGGAGAACTTTTTAGGCCAATATGTAGAGGGTCCGACAAGGGACGGTGGAGTGCTGGACCTAATTCTGGGGAATGAAGCCGGACGGGTGGCTGAGATGGTGGTGGGGGAACATTTTAATGATAGCGACCACAACATGGTACAATTTAAGTTTGTTATGGACAAAGAAATCGACAAGTTGCAAAAAAATGTTTTGGATTGGGGGAGAGTGCATTTTAGTAAAATAAGGCAGGATCTGGCCAAGTTAGACTAGGAACAGCTACTTGTGGGGAAATCTACAGAAGAGCAGTTCAAAAAGGAAATGGGGAAGGTACAGGCTCAACATTTTCCCTCTAGGGTGATAGGAAGGAGTGACAAGCCCAGAGAACCATGGATGACCAGAGATATTCAGGATACGATGAGAAGGAAAAGAGAGGCTTTTAGCAGGTACAAAGGAAGCAAATCAATGGAGGCATTAGTGGAGTACAGAAAGTGCAGGGTGGAGCTTAAGAAAACAATTAGGAGAGCAAAGAGGAGATATGAGGAAGCTCTGGCTGGTAAAAGTAGGGAAAATCCCAAGATATTCTATAAGTATATCAATGGGAAAAGGATAACCAGGGAAAGAATAGGGCCCATAGGGACAAAGGGGGCAATCTATGGGTGGAGCCAGAGGACATCAGTAGAGTGTTGAACGAATGCTTCACATCTGTCTTCACCCAAGAGAATGAGGATGAAGGTATGGAACTCGGGGAGATAGACTGTAAGGTTCTTGAACAAATTGATATAGGGAGTGACAAGGTATTGGAGGTGTTGGCAGGCTTAAAAATGGATAAATCTCCAGGTCTGGATGATTTGTGTCCCAGACTGCTGAGGGAGGCAAGGGAGGAGATCACAGGGGCTCTGACCCAAATTTTTAATTCCACTTTGGCCACGGGGGAGGTGCCAGAGGACTGGAGAACAGCTAATGTGGTTCTGCTATTTAAGAAGGGTTGTAGAGATAAGCCAGGGAACTACAGGCCAGTGAGTCTCATGTCAGTGGTAGGGAAACTATCGGAGAAAATTCTGAAGGAGAGAATCTATCTCAATTTGGAGAGGCAAGGTTTGATCAGGGATAGTCAGCATGGCTTTGTCAGAGGGAGGTCATGCCTAACAAATTTGATTGAATTTTTTGAGGAGGTGACCAGGTGTGTAGATGAGGGTAGTGCAGTTGATGTAGTTTATATGGATTTCAGCAAAGCCTTTGACAAGGTCTCACATGGGAGACTTATAAAGAAGGCAAATACATGGGATACAGGGTAATTTGATAAAGTGGATTCAAAATTAGCTTAGTTGTAGGAGACAGAGGATGATGACTGGAGTGACTGGAAGCCAGTGTCCAGTGGTGTACCACAGGGATCTGTGCTGGATCCCCTATTATTTGTCATTTATATAAACAACATAGATGACTATGTGGGGGGTAGGATTAGTAAGTTTGCGGATGACACAAAGATTGGCCGGGTGGTTAACAGTGAGGTTGAGTGTCTTAGGCTACAGGAAGGTATAGACCGGATGGTCAAATGGGCAGATAAGTGGCAGATGGAATTTAACCCTGAAAAGTGTGAGGTGATACACTTTGTAAGGAGTAATTTGACAAGGAAGTATTCAATGAACAGCATGACACTAGGAAGTTCTGAGGAACAAAGGGACCTTGGTGTGTGTGTCCATAGATCTCTGAAGGCGGAGGGGCATGTTAGTGGGGTGGTGAAAAAGGCATTTGGGACACTTGCCTTTATCAATCGAGGCATAGGTTACAAAAGTAGGGAGATCATGTTGGAGTTGTGTAGAACCTTGGTGAGGCCACGGCTGGTGTACTGTGTGCAGTTCTGGTAGCCTCATTATAGGAAGGATGTGATTGCACTGGAAGGGGTGCAGAGGAGATTCACCAGGATGTTGCCTGGGATGAAACATTTAAGTTATGAAGAGAGGTTGGATAGACTTGGGTTGTTTTCTTTGGAGCAGAGAAGTCTGAGGGGCGACCTGATCGAGGCATACAAGATTTTGAGGGGTATGGACAGGGTGGATAGGGAGCAGCTGTTCCCCTTAGTTGAAGGGTCAGTCACAAGGGGACATAAGTTCAAGGTGAGGGGCAGGAGGTTTAGGGGGGATGTGAGGAAAAACATTTTTACCCAGAGGGTGGTGACGGTCTGGAATGCGCTGCCTGGGAGGATGGTGGAGGCAGGTTGCCTCACATCCTTTAAAAAGTACCTGGATGAGCACTTGGCACGTCATAACATTCAAGGCTATGGGCCAAGTGCTGGTAAAGGGGATTAGGTAGGTAGGTCAGGTGTTTCTCACATGTCGGTGCAGACTCGATGGGCCGAAGGGCTGCTTCTGCACTGTGTGATTTTGTGATCATCCCAAACCCGCTGCATTAGTTGTGCATTTTTGGGAAACACACCATTTCCATGGCAGGTGGGCTCTCATTCGCCCACCACGCCATCACCTCACCACTTCAGCACGCTGGGCGCCCGCCATGTTTAAAGTCCAGCCACACGCACACCTCTCAGTGCATCCTGCCCACGTCTGCTGCAAAGAAGGCATGGCTCTGAAAGGCAAAGAGACTACAGCCCCCGGGTTCAATGACACGTCCCTTGGGTGCCTTTTGGACACAGTGGAGTCCGGCCATGATGTCCTCTACCCCCGCTCTCGCCGCAAGAGGGGCAGCAAACTCCCTAACCTGGCTTGGGAGGCAGTGGCAGCAGTGGTCAGCGCCGATGCCCTTCGAAAGAGGACAGCCACCCAGTGCCGCAAAAGGATGCATGATCTCCTCCGTCCCGTAAGGGTAAGTCACCCTTCTCATCACTCTCATCTCACACACTCACAAACCCATCACACATCCACAGGGCCCTCACTCCCTGTCGGATCAAGGGACATCAGCATTCAATCTCTCACACACACCATCATTGTCCTCATCATGTCCATGGGACTACTCACCACTCACGCACGCCAGGCATACTTATCATCTGGTCTGGCAGGTGTCCTGCTTGCACTCTCTCCATCTCTCTTCATGCAGGACAAGCTGACATACAACAAGAGGGAGAGGTCGCAGACCAGTGGAGGAATACCTGAAATCAAGGTCCTCCCGGACTTTGAAAACAGAGCCACCCAGCTGGACCATTCCTGTGCTGATGGTGAGGTCGGCGTTGCTCTACCAAGCGAGGATCCAGCAATGCAACACCCATCAGACAACCATGCTGTGAGTGATGTGCCCTGTTTCACAGGCCACTGCCATGCACTAATTATCTCCCCTTGCTTCCTCATCCAGGCACATCTGGGGTGATGATGGAGTCCATGAACCAGGGCCTCCAATCAAGCCCCGAAGGAACCTCTGAAGAGGAATCTGCAGGCACCCTCCACATTGAAGTCCCATCACAGCGCTCACCCTCACCCTCCACCAGCTTTACAGTAGCCTCGAGATCACAATCTGGTGAGCACAACACACTGTCCAATCCCAGGGACTTCCCAGGTGTCTGGCACTCAGAGGACAGCTGGAGGCCAAAAATTTGTTGAGTCCAAATCAGATGACGAGCCTCTGGATTCAGTTATGTCACAGTTGCTGGAGCTTCAAAGGCAAGCTCAGGAACATCAGGAAGGGATGTCCACTGTACTCCTCAGATCGCAAGTCATGATGGAGGAGTCCTTCTGCCTTCAGTCTAAGATGATAGAGCCGGCATGCCAATGCACCAAGGTCAACACTTGTAGGATGGTGGCCACCATGAAAATGTTAACACCATCGCTGACGCCATAGTTGGCCTCCAAAAGTGTGTCTGTGAGAGGGGTGTGGGGCAGCTTGATCTCACACCAGCTATCCCTTCTCCTCAAGCAGTCAACAAGGAGACACATAGGGAGGGGGATCAGCAAGTGTAGCAAGGGCCATCCATCCAGGTGACTCTGGGAGTGTCCAGCCTATCCTAATCCCCTCTTTTTGTGACGTCAGTAGCTCCAGCTCCACAGGCCAAGGAGGGTGCCACTGCCACAGCAGGACCCCGAAAGCAGGCCGGGGCCCTCCAGGTCTCAGCCCTCCAGAGGACACCTGTCAAGGTCTTGACAGATGTAGCAGTCAGCAGGCTGCCTCCACCTCCACTGTGGATGCCCGGGGAGCACCAAGCCATGACGGCCTAAAGTTAAGAAGATGTAGCTGCATAGCTTGGGCACGGGTGTTAAACACTTGTACATAATGTTCACTATTGTCAATAATCTCCCAAGAATGTCTCCCTGCCTATGGCTCCTTGTTCTGATGAAGATAAAGGCATGTTCTCAGTCCAGGGCCACTTCCCTGTGCTTTGAGCAGCCTTCAAACTAAAGCGATGGTCTGGCCTCACTCCTTGCTCACATTACTGATGCCTGCACCTCGATGGTGCTTGTCATTGCTGCCAGAATGTCGTGGGCAGGCATCACAGAGTTCCGTCATTCTCTCAATGTGCTCTCAGCGTCTTTAAGTTGAGGCTGGCCCCCAGCATCTGTGACCAGTGACACTGTGCTCCTGAAGGGGTAGGTGCTGAAGGTGGAAGAAGGATCAGATGTTATTAAAGTTTCATGTCTGCATCTCTGTGATATGACCCTGACCACAGAGCATAAGCGAGCTGCCCTCAGCCAGACAGTTCCTGACATTCTCAGAGGCTATGTAAAGATCATGGAGTGTCCTCACTGCATGTCATTATCATCCTCCTGGAGCTGAGCGATTATTAGGGCCTCCACTGCGTCTCCATGACAGGAGCATTAACGCAGAGGGTATGTGAGCTGCCATAAGTCAGACTAGAATCAAACATTCATGGATGCAATGTGAGGATCTATGGTGTCTCCTCACTGCATGTTGTCATCACCCTCCACAAATCTAGCAGCTATGAGGGCCTCCCGAGCCAACCTGCCTCGTCTGGCCAGTACAAGGGCCTCATTGCCATCATCGTCACCTTCGAGGACCTCCTCACCCTCATCCCCGAATGCTTCCTCCTCATCAGAGGAGACCCCCAGCTCCTCCATCTCCTCCTCAGCCACCTCCTGTCCCCATTGCAGCACCAGGTGTAAAGGACGTAGCAGGTGACGATGATGCGTGAGACCATCCATGGACTATATTGCAGGGCTCCACCAGACCGGTCCAGGCACCAGAACCTCATTTTCAGCTTCCTGATGGTTTGCTCCACCAAGTTGTAGCATGAGACTCGTTATACTTTCGCTCTGCTGCAGGCTGAGGCTGCCGCACGGGTGTCATCAGCCATGTCCTCTGTAGGGAGCCCTTGACCCTGAGGAGCCATCCCGTCAGCTTCTGTGGACCCTGGAAGATTTCAGGGATCTGTGACTGACTGAGAGTGTAGGAGCCGTGGATACTCCCTGAAAATTGTGTGCAGACCTGCAGGATGCGTTTGTGATGGTTGCACACCAC
This sequence comes from Cetorhinus maximus, assembly GCF_964194155.1. Taxonomy (NCBI): domain Eukaryota; kingdom Metazoa; phylum Chordata; class Chondrichthyes; order Lamniformes; family Cetorhinidae; genus Cetorhinus; species Cetorhinus maximus. The sequence goes on from NC_135879.1 coordinate 85,696,834, forward strand.
CTGCACATTCAGCGAATGGAATCCCTTGCGGTTGACATAGTTGACCCCTTGTTGTGACTGAGATCTGAGCGTCATGTGAGTGCAGTTGATGGTACCCTGCACCTGTGGGAAACCCGAGATCTGGGCAAATCCAATCACTGTTGCATCCTGGCTCTCCTGGCCCCGGGCGAAATGCATAAAGTTGTGTGCCGCTGTGAAGATGGCACCCGTGATCTCATGGATGCATTTGTGGGTAGAGGCTTGTGATATCCCACAGAGGTCACCTGTGGAGGCATGAAAGGAGCCACTGGGGTATAAATTGAGCCCTGTGGTCACTTTCATGGCCACTGGCAGTGGACGCCCTCCATGTCCCCATGGCTCCAAATCCTGCAGCAGATGGTAGATGTGACCAACTAGTTCCCTGGACATGCGCAGTCTTCAACAGCACTGGTTCTCGGTCATCTGCAGGAATGAAAGGCGGCGTTTATAGACCCTGGATCTGGCTAGTGCTAACCAGCGACAGCTCGCTGTGGTTCTTCGGCGGCATGTGCGGGAGCCCCAGTCACCCCTTCTTCCAGAGGGTGCTGCTCCTCCCTCTGCGCAACCAGGCACCTCAGTGACTGTCTTCTCAGTCCTCTTTGCTCTCTGTGAGCCACAAGGCATACAGCTAGTTCACCAGGCTCCATGATCTTTACGTACTCCTCCTACAGGATGAAAGAGAGAGACGTGTGGGTTAGCATGAGTGTTACCAAGAACCTGTCTTGGTTAAGTGTGAAGACTTCTTAACGCTTCCTGGACAATGATGGCCACCACTTGGATGGCCAGAGATTAATACACTGCGTGGCTGCCGTAGCCCCACCCACCTCCGCCCTACTCCACCTGACCGATTGGCGGCAGCTTTGCCCATTCGACTCTATTCTGTGCTCTCAGCTCAGGCGCAGGCATTCTCCTAACCCGGGCTGCAAAACTGCACTGTTAGCTTGAACCATGAGGGAGATTGGTCCAAACTGGGATGATGACATTGCAAGGGACTGTGAGCGCCTCCACCAGTGACTGCTCCATGGCCAGCTTTAGCAAGGAGATTGTACAACGTGCCCAGTTGCCCAACTGTTCTGCAGTCCACTAAAATACTCATTACCTTGTAGCCTGTGCCCGAGGGATGAAAAGCTCTGGAGCACTTTGATGCCTCTGCGTTGCTTGAATGGGCAGAGAAGCGAGAGGCTCAACTCCAATCATATCAATAAGATAAAAGCAAAATACTGCGGATGCTGGAAATCTGAAACAAAAACAAAAATAGCTGGAAAAACTCAGCAGGTCTGACAGCATCTACGGAGAGGAATACAGTTAATGTTTCAAGTCCGTATGACTCTTCAACAGAACTAAGGAAAAAAATAATAAAAATATTAAAAATAACTTTTTCCTTAGTTCTGATGAAGAGTCATATGGACTCGAAACGTTAACTGTATTCCTCTCCGCAGATGCTGTCAGACCTGCTGAGTTTTTCCAGCTATTTTTGTTTTTGTTCCAATATCAATGTGGCTGTGCCTGAACTGTCTCAGCTGCAGAGGAATGATCACTTTGTGCAAGGTTTCGATAATGCATGGCCACTTCCCTCGTCCACCACCCCCACCCCGCACGTGCTTGTGGGCTACCTTCAACTGCAGGGCAGCCCTTGCTTCCTCCCCAAAAACATGCCTCAAATGCAGGGCAGCCCCCCCCGCAACAACGTGGAGTATTGAGCTGTGTGGTCTGGAATAAATCTTTCCCAACAACTATGTAACTCTGAGTACATTCACAGTTCTTGACTTTTTTTTTCCAGGAGTGGGACATGAACCCACTACCTTCTGACTCAAAGGCGAGGGTGCTATGAACTGAGCCACAGCTGAGCCCCCCCGCAACAACGTCTCTTTATACTCTTTCGAGTTATCAACAGTCACAGATTGCAACTCTTTTGAATACAATCACAGTTCTTGGTTTCTGGGAGTGGGACATGAACCCACAACCCTCTGATTCAAAGGCGAGGGTGCTATGAACTGAGCCACAGCTTTATATGCCCCCGCAACAACGTGCCTCAACCACAGGGCAGCCCTTGCCCCACACAACATGCCTCAACCTTGAAATCCGACAGGCGACCCAGGAGAGCGCACCACAACATTACTGTGTACATATCTCCGAGTTTCCCTGTAAGTGTAGCCTGCCAAGTACACGCCTTTAGTATGCATTGTAAAACACGTTGATGGGCAATCACGCCGATGTCGGTGGATGTGGGGGGGCGGGATATGATTCCGGCAGGCTGGGATTATAATGATATGCAGATGTATTACAATGAGGTTCCTGAATTCTGATGGTGGGAAACGTGGGGCGGAGTGGACGATAGCGAAGTGGTTTTGCGACGTTGTGAAACTGATTTTTGGCCTTCTTGCCATATTGTCCGCTCATGCCACTGAAAACGCCCGACTCCAGCGGGGCACAGATGATTTCGCCCTTTGACATAAAACTTAACAATTGTTCCCGAGAATGAAAAAAACATTTTTTAGTAGTTAAAGTCAAGTATGATTGTTCAAAAAAAGGGTGTAATCTTGCTGAAAAAATGCTCCATCATTGGTTTTAACAGGATGCATTTAATTACTAGATATCAAAATTGCAAAAGAATTCCAATGCTCCCATATTCTTGTGTGTGTTTAGACTTATAAAAATTCAAAGGAAACCCACAGAAGAACTGTCAAAGCTGCACAGGATTAGGTGTGCATTTTGTTTGACAAAAATTTGAAGATTTGGGAGATTTCAAGTCGATGGACACATCAACTTTTCATCAATCTCACTTAATCATCTTTACATTTATGATTTTATTGCGTGCAACAGCAGAATGTTTAAAAGAACTTACATTGATGTAGCCCCTTTCATGACGTCAGGATGTCCAAAACTGTTTTACAGCCAATGAAGTACTTGGTGAAGTGCAGCAACAGCTGTAACGTCGGGAAATGCAGCAGCCAATCTGTGCACAGCAAGATCCCACAAATAGCAATAATGACCAGGAAAATGAGGAAAAAATCTGAGATTCCATCCATTCGTATTAGTGTTAGGATTAGCGAGCTTGTTAAACTAAAGTCATTTAGTGTGTGAATAGACTACGTGAGGTCAATGAGCCATGCAAACCAGACAAAGCTCATTATCTGATCTATGCTGGGTCAGGAATTATTAACCATAGAGACAGCAGGATACTACAATTCATTTTACTCTCAGCTCCAAGTACATTTGTGGATACTAAATGTGGGCAGAGTTTAGCTTGAATCCACCACTACTCAACTCCCCCAGCTTACTCATAATAAACATTTAGGTGAGATAGCAGAAAGCCAGATGTCCTACTTGCCTTTAGAAAAAGAGGAGTGAGGAAAAAAATGAAACAAAATTGGAGAAGGAATGAATAAATAAAATCAACTCTGAGCAATAGTCAAATATGCCACTTGATCTGCTGAGAACTCTATATTTGCTATTACCTTTGATCAATAATATCTACTTTCCACCCTACTGCCCATGTTGCTTGCACATTGTAAAATATCAGGAAATTGTGATCTGTTAGGTTTCATTGTTCTTTATTGATTTAAAGCTTTGTAAGGTAAAGTAAAGGATATGCAGTGTTTAATTCACTGAGCTTTTTATTTCCCTCCAACAAAAAACCCTCAGGCACCACAGATTCATAGAGTTATCCTTAAAGGCCTTTATTTTGTGCCCTTTATAATTTAGGGATCCTTGCCTTATTTCAGCTATTAAAATATTTCCCCTCTATTTTGATATGGGGAATGTACCGGTCAGTGACCTAAATGATCTTTTCCACTTCTTTCTTCCTTCCTGTAACAATCTCTGTAACTGACTGGAAAAACATGTTCAGTCCAGTCTGTGGGAAATATAGCCATTGGTCTTTCTCTTTCTCAGGGTTTAATGAAGAGTTATCCAGGCCATCATTCTTGGGAAGTTAATCACATGAAAAAAAATTATGTTTTCACCTTTCATCCTCCTTCTATTCAAGATTCTCACAATTTACAAATAACTTTACAGTCCTCCAGCAATGACACACTCTGAACTATTTTCCATACCTAGAATTCAATCACTGCAGATTTGCTGTCCATGTTTAGTACTAACTTGACTGTCTGATCCATTTTTGTATTTAGGATATGAGTCAGTTTGGCAAGTGAATGTCCCTGGACAGAATGAATGCCAGATAATTTCGCTTATCCATTTTGTACTGACTTTGCAGAAAGCAGGCTTGTAAATTCTTGCTTTTCTTTGTTTCATCTTTTCTAACTCAAAACAATGCTCCCAGTTTTCATACACACAAGAGTTGTTTTATACTGATTTTGAGTGTTTTTTTTGTAGCAATACAAAGTTAATGTTTCAGTATTCTGCTTAGAAGCCACAGAGCTCTAGGATTCTTCTGCAAGTGCTTTATTATCATCAGACAGCTCTTCAATTGATTTGATCTTCTTCCTTTTCTCCCTTTCTCTTTACTTGAAGGTGTTGCCTGTACCAGCATACATTTTCACAGGTGCCCCCTGCCATTAGATACCTCAAGCAATTGGTCATTCTTCATAAGCCTAGATTGTGAGAGTTATCAGGCTATTTAACTGAGAGGGCATCACATCTGGGCTGTTGTTCTTACACAATGACCGGCATGCCTGTTTTCCAGCAGGGATCACTGAATTAGGGATTAGCTGCAGGCTAATTTGGCTATTTTTTTCTGTTCTCTAGCCGAGAGGGCCTGAGGTCAGTTGTAATGTTCTTGTTGCTGCTAAGATCAACGAGCTCAGCATAAATCAGAATTCTTAGTGGCTTACGCCAGTACGTGATAACACAATAAACAGGGGCATTTACCTATCAGGGGGTTTGATTTGACATTCATAAAAAGGTTGCGACTCAGCTAGATTTGACTAATCTGACATTCCACGTAAGGGAAGAACTCTCCAAACAATAGCAGTCCCAACCAATACCTCTCAATATATTTTTGTAGCTAACCATGGTTTTCAAATTGCTGCAGATTACAATTCCTTGCAGAAGAATATTCAGCTTGTTTTTCTCCCTGTGCAGTCTTCATATGTTCTGTTGTGCTGATTATTAAGATTTCTGAATTTCCCTAGTATCAGTTTGCTGTGTTACTTTCTGGATACTTTCCCAGTTGAACTGCTTTTTGTGTTTTCATGAGGTGGGAGGAGTTTAATTTAGAATAGGCAGGGCTGCCTGCCCTCTGTTTTGGAATAGCAGCCGCTCTCAGTTTGGAAATAGTAACTGCTGTCTGTTTTTTCCTCTTACATTTCTTCTTGTTTATCTTGAGCTAGTCACTAGTCTTTTTGCAGTGTGTCTCTTGTGTGCTCAGCTCTCTGGATAACTTTGTTTGGATGGGGCTGAGCTGCTGCCTCTGACGTACATTGTACTGTGGTGCTGTAAGTGGTTGCTAACTGTGTTGAGTGACTGCCTTTCTCAGACAAACTGAGTTGTATCTCCTAACTAGAAAGCAGTTTCAGTCTGACCCACACTCCATCTTAGAATTTCACCAGTTCCACAGAGAGGAAGCTCTATACAAATTCACCTCCATGGGAATTGGGGATTATGTGTGTGTCACAATCGGTGGTGGAGCACCCTGGGGATTCAGACTGCAAGGTGGCAAAGAGCACAAGCAGCCTTTACAGGTCTCAAAGGTAAGCAGAACAATTTAATTGAGATGCACACCATGTTCACCAAAGGCAGAATATTTCAAAGTAACGTCCTGGAATGCCTTCAATATAGTTGCTGGAATTAGTTAATAATTTTAAGACTGTGTACATTTATCATTTGCTCTTCTTAAAATCTATGGGATTCACAGAATGAAAATAAATTATGTATTATTCTTTTGGAAGTTTTTTTTTGCAAAGGCTTTCAAAATGCAACTGTGAGCCACTTTTCAGCATTCAATGATGATCTGATCCTGAATCCTGGTAGTGAACACAAAATCATATATTTCAAAATTCTTCCGATAAGGCAACTGATCATGAAAGTCTGATAGTGACCATGGTAAAATTATCTTACTTCATCTCAGAAAGAATTCTCTTGCACTGAAACAATGAAAGTAGATTACTCCTAAAAGTTAACTGTGAGATGAAAATAGTATTATCAGCTATAATCCTAAAGGAACTTCCTGTTACATCTGATTGTAGAAGAGATTATAGTCTGCGGGTTGTTCTTTTATTTTTTACTGTAGGTGAATGAATATTGAATCTTACACTGGGCAACTGCAGGGATCTGCTTTTGATTAAACCACACCAGTTAAGTAGCATGAAAAGTATTACCGGACATTAATTGACAGCACATAATTCAACTTCAGGGGAAAATTCCTGCATTCAAGAGGGCGGGAGTAGTATTTATGTTCATTAGTCTATATTTAAACTTTTACTTAAGAGTAAACTTTCCGTTCACAAGTGGCAGCAGAATACTGTGCAAAACTTAATCTACCCTATAAGATAATGCATCACAGATGGTCAAAAAATAATGCACTAAATGGCTGTTTCTATTGGATTGTATTTAAGATTTGAAGTGCTATATTATTGATAAATAATATTTTACTATATTAATTTATAATTTTTTTTGAAAATTCCTGTTCTTGCCAGGCTTGAACAGTACCAGTCATGTAAAACATATGGTTTGCTGTACTGTGTGCTTGTCCATTATTTGAAAGATACAATCATAAAAATGAAAATTTACTTGATTTTAACCCAGCATGATTATTGGTGCTGTTGTACATGTTTTACTCCGTTGCTTTTGTATGAGATAAAGTATAGTGAAATGCTTTATGCTTTACAATTTGTTAATAAAGAACTTGAAATTCTAGTATTTCTATCTTTAAGCTATCTTTTGTGCTTGAATTACTGTTAAATCAGGAGGAAACATTAATAAATATCTTATTTTAATTTTGTAGCCTATAAGTGTTACTTTAGATTTAATCATGAACTCTTATTATTCAATGCCAGTGTGATAAATAAGGCATCATTGTCTTTTTTATAAGAAATCTGGTTTAATAGACTAACTAGTAATGAAAAAAAATTGGAAATAATGACCAAACTACACAGTCGAGAAAGTGAGAACCGAAGAACAGTTCAGAAAGTCTGACACCTAGTGAATCTTCTGTGCAGTTGCAAAATTTAAAAAACCCTGCAGAGTGAGAGACCAATTAAACCAGATGTCTGGGCTATATTATTGTATAACGAGAACTTCATGAGTGCACAGCAGGGTTTAGTACTCTTCAAAACAACTTTCAATTTACAAAACTGGGAGAAAAGTAAAAGAAAGAATGTAAATATCACCATCTTCATCAGAATGTATTTGGTTGGTAATTTTATAAATGTTTATAAGTGCAGTGTTAAACACATTAAAACACATAATTCAAATACACCATTGTCTCATTTACACACATTTACACACACATCACCATGACGAAAGTGACACATAATACTTCATAATGCCCCAAACTAGAAAACTGCTTTGCCAAATACATTCTCATCAAAACTTTGACCTTATAAGTAATTGTGTGAGGTGTTAGACAAATGATTCAACTGTAAGCATTTATGCAGGATATTTTAAAAATGTTTGCCGACTGTAAAAGCTATTCTAATTATTAATAGGCCATTTATTCTATACATTTTACAAAAAAATATATACTTTCTAGTTGAATTTGGATGCAGTTACCCAAGTTGAAGTTAGGTACAGAGCACAAGACCCTCAAAAGTATATTCTCATACTATTTCAATATTGTACCAGTTGAGGTGCAAAGAAATATTAGCCCGGTATCTGATAAATCTGCCTCTCAGCCTTATGTTGGGATTTCTGTACGCCTTGTAAGGATCAGAATTTTTCTCCATCCTTCTCAAGGCTGGAAACTTTGTGATATTTGTCACAATTCATTGTCATTTTTTATAAATAGTTCCCATCATTGTGATTAAATAATTATTGGGGGTGGGGGGGGTTATGGGGGAGAGGTGGTGGCGTACCGGTGTTGTCACTAGATTAGTTACTAGGTTAGACACTAAACTACAGACCCAGGGTAATTGTCTGGGGACCCGGGTTTGAATCTGACCATGACAGCTGGTGGAATTCGAATTCAATAAAAATCAGGAATTACAAGTCTAATGATAACCAGTAAGCAATTGCCTAATTGTTGTAAAAACCCATGTGGTTCACTAATTTGCTTTAGGGGCAGGAAGGAAATTTGCTGTCCTTACCTGGTCTGGCCTACATGTGACTGCAGATCCTACTGTGGTTGACTCTTAAATTCCCTCTGAAATGGCCTAGGAAGCCACTCAGTTGTATCAAACTGCTACAAAGCCTAAAAGGAATGAAACTGGATGGACCACTTGGCATCAACTCAGGCACCGGAAACAACAAGGGCAAACTCAGCCTGTCAACCTGCAAAGTCCTCCTTACTAACATCTGGGGGCTTGTGCTAAAATTGGGAGAGCTGTCCCACAGACTAGTCAAGTAATAGCCTGACATAGTCATACCCACGGATTCATACCTTTCGGACAATGTCCCAGACAACACCATTACCATCCCTGGGTATGTCCTGTCCCACCGGCAATACAGACCCAGCAGAGGTGGTGGCACAATGGTATACAGTAGGGAAGGAGATGCTAGGAGTCCTCAACATTGACTCCAGACCCCATGAAGTCTCATGGCATCAGGTCAAACATGGGCAAGGAAACCTCCTGCTGATTACAGTTCTCTCAATTTTAGCACAAGTCCCAAGATGTTAGGAAGGGGGACTTTGCAGGGTCGGCAGGCCTGAGTTTGCCATTATCGTTTCCAGTGCCTAGCTCAATGCCGGGTGGTCTGACCGGTTCCATTCCTTACAGACATTTTAGCAGTTTGATGCAACTGAGTGGCTTGCTAGGCCATTTCAGGCGGCATTTAAGAGTCAACAACATTGCTGAAGGCCTGGAGTCACATGTAGGCCAGAGCGGGTAAGGACGGCAAATTTCCTTCCCTAAAAGACAATGGTGAACCAGATGGATTTTTACAAGGATTGACAATGGTTTCATGGTCATTATTAGGCTTTTAATTCCACATTTTTTTATTGAATTCAGATTTCACCATCTGCCATGGTCCCAGGTCCATATATCACACATGGGACTGACCAGGCCCATTTCAAAAGGGAACCAAAGAGACTTAACTTGCTTCTGTTAAGTTCACCTTGCTAGCAGAGTCAATGAGTCTGCCTAGACAATAGCTTCCCAACACCAGATCCTCAATATGGGTGGTACCTATTTCAACAACTAATAACTAGGACATAATCAGTCCTGAAATCAAAGCCTGTTCCAGGCACTGGATAAACATCCCTTTTGAGGTCATTAAGGAGAAGGAAGATGACATGACTCAAGTGACCATTTTGAAATCTCAGTATGTTTTTGAGAACTGAGAAAGAGTCAGCATGCTGTTTTAACATCCAACTAGTGAGGCACCAAGAAGCAACTCCCTCCGGGCAGAATAGCAGCCTGCTCATCAAGCCTGTGTATGCTGGAAGATTACCTACCATCGCATATAGAACTAACTCAGCCTCTGCGTACCTACATCATCTTGCGGTATCAGCACCAGCTGAATCAGTCCTTCCCCGGGTTTTGATTGTGAAAATAAACCAACCTTCTGAATTAATCCGAACTGGAGTTTGCTGTGGATGATTAATAAATTGGGTCACAAAAACTGAGGGATCGGGAAAACATGCCACCACGTATTTTGAAAAGGAAATTCAAAACACCATCTGCTTACAGACAGGTGGTAGGAGGAAATAGGTACCTATTTCAGCTGGTGCCTGTCTCCCTCATGACCATAACAATTAGCATGTGCAAAGGTTAAGAGGTGGCTGCCAGGGATGCCTGAATATCACCACCAATAATATGGCATTGAATAGATTTCAGCTGCCCCGCAGACTCAGTATTGCCTTATGTAATTGCACCTTTTTTGTCCGTTTCACAATCAAAAAACGGGACCAAATGAGTCCCATTTTTTTGCCCCTTCTGAGAGCTATGCTGTAATTAGAAATTTCAACTGGAATCTCCTCTTTAAGAAAAACTGTTGGTCGATCAAAACATGGAAATACTTCCCTATCCCTTAAAAAGTGCTTTTTATGAATGTGACTCCTGACCTCCAACTTCAACAGATGGTAACCCCATGGTGCTGACATCTTAAAACAGGCTTTCTGCTGATTGTCTTTCATAGTTATGGCAAGATATTGACAGAGCCCTGTAGAAATTTTCCCCCAGGGCTATATAAGGGATGCTGCAAAACTGAATCCATTTGGTTGACATTAGGAAAAAGAAGGGAAGTATAACTCTATAGTAGGTTTATTATAGATAATCAAACAGTGGAAAGGAGATACAGGAAGAAATGTGTGGAAACATTAGAAAACAAATAAAGGCATATCAGGGGCACTTGCTCTTGTATGTTCATCACAGAAATGTTAGATTGTCTTGTCGACTTGCATAGACAACAGTTCAGTTGTAACAGGTTGAAAGGAAACAGCTAATGACACGCTTACTTGGCATAGCCATTTGGTACAGGGTATTTCTGGATTCCCTTCCCTACACAGTTCTCTTTAAAACTGACCTGTTCTTCCTGACTCATATCCCCGACAAGTGATGGAGGTTACATTAAGGAGATGAATTTCTGCAGAGGTTCTCCCACTTCCCTCAGAAATGCTACAGAAACCGTTAAGCCCTTTAATTATTGTATCCTGATCGGGGTATTTTAAATCCCAAAACAGTTCACAGAAGCTGCAGCATGGGTGGTTCTGTCATCAAAGAGAAAGTTGTGATTTTCCTGTCGCAGCCAGGTCAGGCCAGACCAGCACACTCCCAGGAAACAGGCGCTTCCTATATATGTAGGGACTCACAACAATCTCTCGATTACTTCTTATTCTATGGGAATCTTGAAGACCCTTATACCAGGTTCCCTTCGCTGCACAGCCAATGGTTATAGTCAGAACAAAAGGAGGCAAAGGACTGAGAACTTCCTCTCACACCTTATTAAAATGAGAATGTTTGGCCTGCATCTACAACAGAAACAGGCCCACTAATATCACTGGGAAAGCCCAAGGGAATTCCAGCAGGACACCAATAAAGAGGAAACCTGATGTCCTAGCTCTCTTTCCTCTTCTTTCAGCCAGAGGAACATCAATTTCCCAAGACAGTGCAGTTGAAAATCTACCTCATTTAGTCACCAGTTTTCAATGATAGTGTTTTATTTCTTTTTCAAATTTTTTTTAGTTCTGTTTTCTTAATCAAGCCTGATTAACAAGGCCTGTATTGTTGGCACAGCAATACTGCAAACATGGGAATTTAAGGGAGAGAATAAGGCAAACACTAAGGCATAAGAGGAACTATAACTATAAAAAAAAAGAGCACACAGGTCTGACAATACAGATTTCAGCTGGAGACCAAAGCATCAAAATGGCAGAGTGCCAAATATCAGTGAGCGAGAAAGATAGCAAGAGAGAGAAGACGTTGGGCAGAATTTTGCCCTTGTCAGGCGGGCTCAGCAGGAGCGATCACGAAGCCGACCGCTACCTGTCATCGGGCTGAGACCGTGATTTCACACTGACGGGCCAATTAAGGCCCGCCCAGCACGAAACGCTGCCTGTGTGGGGGGTGGGGGTGGGGGGAGGAGGGGAAGCTGGGCACTTTGCACATGCACGCAGGAAAAGCTCCCTGAGGCACAGAGCTGACTCAGGGAGCGGAAGATTTAAAAAAATAAAAATAATTTTAAAATGTTAAAAAACATGCCCCCTCACGTGACTCTGTCACAAGAGCAGGGACATGTTATGAATGAAATTTAAACATTTTTATTTCATTTTTATTGCTGTTGGAAACTTCATCCCGTCCATAGATGAGGTTTCCTAAAAAATCCAAAGGCCGCTTGACCTTTTCGCCTGCCCTTCAACCGGAAGGTTGGACAGGCAGCAAAAAATTGAGCTTAATTATTACTTTAATGGCATTAATAGGCCTTTTAATTGTCAGCTGGCACACTGCTGAATCCCGCGCATGCCAGCCAACTGAAGTATCGCGCGAGTGCACGATGACGTCAGGATGCTCACCTGAGGTCATCGCATGTCATTTTACACTCGTTTGGGTCAGCGCATGCCCGCCTGATGAGTGAAAAATTCTGGCCATTGTATCCTGTGATAGACTGACCACAGCTTCCCCAGCCCCCAGGACACAGTTTTGTAGGCAAGGGATTTGGAAATTCGGACCAAGGCGTGTCAGGTCCACTGCCCATGGAGGCAGCCAATTAAGGTATGTAAAAGGCCAATTAACCTTAAATTATTTACAGCAAAGCAATCATGCAGAGGGCTTGTGGGTCCTGTACTGCATCAGGAACCCAGCAGTGCACCAGAGCTGGCCTCACAGCAGGAGATTCGAGGGTCAGAAGCATTCTTGTAGATGGATAACCCCTCTACACTGATGGCCATAGCAGCTGTGGTCTATCATTTTTATTAATCAAACTGAAACCTTTTAACAGCGCTTCCACATTGAGATGCCCTCACACTTACTATCTGCCTCAGCAGTGCCCAGATCTCCCAGTTGGGCTGCAGCCCGTCCAGTGCTGCGGGTGCTCCATTGGGCCTCCTACATCTGTATCCCACACATCATCATTAATTGGCCAGCTTCTGTTGGATCACACCACGGGGTGCACCTCTAACATGAACGAGGTCGGGGTCCGCAAATGGTCTCGATGCCTGACAATCTGTAAAGTGGAGGCAATTCCACCCACGGTGAGAAAGGAATTCCTCCACCTTAATACAGTACTTGCAGGATGAAGCTTTTGTGTGGCTTCCACAAAAATAAGTTCTGCATTGTAGGCCTCATGTCCATCTCCTTCCTTAGGCTGAACTCAACAATGTATAATCCCAGTATTCTCCGAAGCATAGATTTAGGCCTCATTGTGACTAACGTGAAAATTGCTATGTTTTATTTTATATGATATCAGACATTTGGAGTAATTTGATTTGAAAATGGCTTCAGCCATCTATGACTTTGGGACCATTTCATTGCTTTATGGCAGTGTTGGATGTAACCCACTGCATGCAGTCAATTGGAAACAACTGGGCAGAATTTTACCAACTTCCAGGAGGTGGGAATGGAGGCAGGGGGTAGCCGGTAGAATCACGGGAAGCCATGCGGAATGACTTCCTGACCATGTCCTGCTGTAGGGGAATTTTACCAACGGCGGGGTCGGACTATTGACCACCCCAAGGAGGTGGGCAGCCAATTTAAATATGTGAAGGCCTTACTAAAGGTCATTTTACCATGCCATCAGCAGTTTGCTGATGGTGGATTGATTCCCATCACATGAGGAGGCTGCCAGTTAAGCCTACCTCAGCAAGGGCCACTGCTCCTGGGGGTGCTGCTGAGGTTCCTGAGTTGCCAGCCCTGTGCTTGGACTCTTGGGGACAGACTGCAATCCTGAATAGGGCAGAAACCCCAGCAGCAGCTACTTACTGGCTGCTGCCCTTAAAATTAGGAGAGAAAGCCTGCTGGTCACCCGTGGGTGCCAACAACATGCATTTCCTGTCAATGTCGGGCCAATGATTCATAAATGTATTTTCTTGTTATTTTAAGTGATTTTGTTCAGAAATTAATGAAGACAAAATTTCCTTCATGATTGGAACAGTTCATAACAATGCTGTCACTGGATTGACAGATGGAGACACTGACTGTTCTAATCTCTCTCATTATTGAGCCATTAAGGCAAATCTAGAGAGAAAATGATGAGAATCCAGACACCAATAGATCACCTTATAAGGTGTAAGATCCAGTAGACTCTCAGTCCATCTGTTTGTTTATGCTGAGGGAATGGTAGTAACAGAAAAGACATTCCATGGTATAAATCATGGCTTCATGTTTGCCAAGATATCTGAACTCTGGGTGAACTGCAATTCCTACTATCTATCTACAGCATCTCTTCTTGAAGGTCTACCAAAAGTCTGACAAGGTGTTTCACCCAAAAATCCCTGCACTTATCACATTTGAAGAAACATTGGGGGTGATATTGATCTTCACCAGTTGCACATGACAGGCTCGCCCCTCAGCAGTCAGTTTTACACTGTACACAATTTTCTTCTTCACTGACTTCAATGGAAAAGGAAGTCAGGCGTAGTGTAACACCGGCTGCTAATTCACTATGTGCCCTGTTTACTCTACTGGCGAAGACAATTTTCACTCCCACATTCAAGGAAAAGGTATTTTAGATCTTTGGGGGATATGCCTCTTTTTATTGCCATTCTGTACTTCCCTGCCTTCTTAATTTTTTCAATTCATAAGTAAATATAACCAGAAAACTTTAACCTGTTATGGCATTACTTTCCACTTTCTGGAAGGGACAGGGGTAGGTGATGAGCATCCTCTCGCATCCAGTGAATGGATGCACAGAGTTAAAGATTAATTGTAAATCTGGACATGATCATTTCAAATGCAGATTTCAGATTGAAGGAGACTCAGTGATGGATTGGATATGACAGAGAACACCTCTGGATCTAGCAAATCACTGTCAACTATATCACACCTTCATATCAGACCACTTTCTCCAAGATTTGCATCATTCACCCACAACAGTGTGGAGGTTTCCTTCCAACACTGCAGAAGGACAGTGTCAGGTATTGGGGAGAAAAGGATGTGAGTTAGAAAGGGACTACAGCACTGCATTAGGAGAGAGTGAGATTAAAGAAATCCAATACCGTTCACCAGCATGCTTTGAGAAAACAGGTCAAGTTGGACAGCAAAGGCATGTGGGGGTGTTGATGGGCTTTTTAGCAACAACTATTTGCCAGCACAACAACTGGAAAATTGTAACTACAACAGCCATTTAAAGAGAAAAAAAAAGAGGTTTAGCGTGTTAGCTGTTAAGTCTGTTCATAAAGTTAGAAACTTGTGAAGGTGTTAGCATTATAAGCATCTCTTGTCTGCTGGGTAAGATAATTATACCTCCAAACTCATTATATAGAATGTATGCATTAAGATACGAATTAGGGCAAATATCTTTTGAGCATTGAATGGCACTTCAGATGGCAACACTATGAGTGGATAATTGTGCAAAATGTACAGAAAAACCAAATGTGAGGAAAGCTGAGCCTCCAGTTAAGTTGGACTCTCTGAGTGATTTGTGCCGCCAGTGCTATTGGTAGAGGGAAGATTATTCACCATTGTATCTGAGGCACGGATGATGAGGTTCTAAAGGAGAGAGACTCATAGACATCTACAGCACAGAAGGAGGCCATTCAGCCCATCTTGCCCACAC
Source organism: Cetorhinus maximus (assembly GCF_964194155.1). Lineage (NCBI taxonomy): Eukaryota > Metazoa > Chordata > Chondrichthyes > Lamniformes > Cetorhinidae > Cetorhinus > Cetorhinus maximus. Next base: position 85,712,119 of record NC_135879.1, read on the forward strand.
TGGTCAACAAAGATCTGACGACACTAATCCCATTTTCCAGCGCTTGGCCCATAGCCCTGGAGGCTATGGCAATGCAAGTAAATATCTAAATGCTTCTTAAATGTTTTGAGAGTTTCTGATTCAACCACCCTTTCAGGCAGTGAGTTCCAGACCCTGACCAACCTCTGGGTGAAAAAATTTCTCCTCAACTCCCCTCGTATCCTTCTAGCTCTTACCTTAAATCTATGCCCCCCTGGTTAATGACCCCTCTACTATTGGAAAAAGTGTCTTCCTATCCACCCTATCTATGCCCCTCATCATCTTATACACCTCTGTCAGGTCTCCTCTCAACCATTGTTGCTCCAAGGAAAACAACCCCAGCCTGTCCAATCTTTCCTCATAGCTCAGAACCTCCACCCCAGGCAGCATCCTGGTAAATCTCCTCTGCACCCTCTCCAGTGTAATCACATCCTTCCTATAATGTGGTAACCAGAACTGCACGCAGTACTCCAGTTGTGGCCTAACTAGCATTTTATATAGTCCCAGCATAACTTCCCTGCTCTTGTATTCTATGCCTCAGCTAATAAAAGCAAATATCCATATGCCTTCTTAGCCACCTTATCTACTTGCCCTGCTACCTTCAGGGATCTATGGATATGTACATCAAGGTCCCTCTGATCTTCAGTACTTTCAAGGGTTCTACCATTCATCGTAATCCTTTGCCTTGTTAGCCCTCCTCAAGTGCATTACCTCACACTTTTCCGGGTTGAATTCCATTTGCCACTGCTCTGCCCACCTGACCAGTCCATTGATATCCTCCTGCAGTTTACGGCTATCCTCCTAACTATTTACCACCCTACCAATTTTCATGTAATCTGCAAACTTCTTGATCATACCCCTTACATTTAAGTCCTAATCATTTATGTACACCACAAACAGTAAGGGCCCCAGCACCAAGCCCTGCGTAACCCCACTGGAATCAGACTTCTAGTCACAGAAACATTCCTCCACCATCACCCTCTGCTTCCTGCCTCTCAACCAATTTTGGATCCAATGTGCCACTTTGTATTATAGTAATACCCTAAAGGAATTGGCCATGAAGATACTAGATGCACTGGTTGTAATTTTCCAAAATTTCTGAGATTCTGGAAATTCGTACCAGATTAGAAAACAGTAAATGTAACCCCTCTATTCAAGAAAGGATGGAGACAGAAAGCAGGTGACTACAGGCTAGTTAGCCTAACATCTGCCATACAGAAAATACTAGAATCTATTATTAAGGATGTTATAGTAGGACACTTAGAAAATATTAATGTAATCAGACAGTCAATGTTGTTTTATAAAAGGGAAATCATGTCTCACTAATTTATTAAAATTCTTTGAGAAAGTAACAGGTAACATGGATAAAGGGGAACCTGTAGATGTGGTGTACTTGGATTTCCAAAAGATTACTACAGAAAATAAGAGTTCATGGTGTAGCAGTAATGTATTATCATGAGTGGAGGATTGGTTAGCTAACAGGAAGCAGAGTAGGGATTAAATGGGTCATTTTTGGGTTGGCAAACTGTAACTAATGGGGTGCCACAGGAATCAGTGCTCAGGTCTCAACTATTTACAATCTATATTAATGACTTGGATGAAGGGACCCAATGTATGATTGCTAAACTTGCTGATGACACAGAGGTAGGTAGGAAAGTAAATTGTGAGGAGGACATAGAGAATCTGCAAAGAGTTTTAGGTGGGTTAAGTGAATGGGCAAAAAATTGGCAGGTGAAGTAGAATGTGAGAAGTTGTTCACTTTGGAAGGAAGAATAGAAAAGGAGTAAGCTATTTAAATGGAGACAGATTGCAGAACTTTGCAGTACAGAGGGTTCTTGATGTCCTGGTACATGAATAAAAATGCAGAGTATTACTTAAACAGAGAACAACTGCAGCATTCTGAGGTGCAGAGGGATCTAGGTGTTCTAGTGCATAAGTCAAAAAAAGTTACTTTGCTGGTACAGCAAGTCATTAAGAAGGCTAATGGAATGCTATCCTTTATTACAAGAGGAATTGAACATAAAAGTAAGGATGTTATGCTCCAGTTATACAGGGCATTGGTGAGACCACATCTCAAATGCTGTGTGTTGTTTTGGTCTCCTTATTTAAGGAAGGATGTAAATGTGTTGGAGACAGTTCAGAGGAGGTTTACTAGATTGATACCTGGCAAGAGCGGGTTGTCTTATGAGGAAAGGTTGGACAGACTGGGCTTGTTTTCACTGGAGATTAGAAGAGTGAGGGGTGATTTGATTGAAGTATACAAGATCCTGAACGGCCGTGACAAGGTGGACGTGGAAAGGATGTTTCCTCATCTGGGCGAGTCCAGGACTAGCGGACACTGTTCAAAATTAGGCATTGCCTCTTTAGGACAGAGATGAGGAGAATTTTTTTCTCTCAGAGGGTTGTATGACTTTGGAATTCTCTGCCTCAGAAGGCAGTGAAGGCAGGGTCATTGAATATTTTCAAGGCAGAAATAGATATATTCTTGTTAGGCAAGGGGATCAAAGTTGTTTTTTTAACTTATTCATGGGATGTGGGCTTCGCTGGCTGGGCCAGCATTTATTGCCCGTCCCTAGTTGCCCTTGAGAAGGTGGTGGTGAGCTGCCTTCTTGAACTGCTGCAGTCCATGTGGTGTAGGTACACCCACAGTGGTGTTAGGAAGGGAGTTCCAAGATTTTGACCCAGTGACAGTGAAGGAACGGTGATATATTTCCAGGTCAGCATGGGAAGTGACTTGGAGGGAAATTTCCAGGTGGTGGTGTTCCCATCTATCTGCTGCTCTTGTCCTTCTAGATGATAGTGGTCATGGGTTTGGAAGGTGCTGTCGAAGGAGCCTTGGTGAATTCCTGCAATGCATCTTGTAGATGGTACACACTGCTGCTACTGTGCGTTGCTGGTGGGGGGATTGAATGTTTGTGAATGTGGTGCCAATCAAGCGGACTGCTTTGAACTGACGGTGTCAAGCTTCTTGAGTGTTATGGGAGCTGCACTCATCCAGGCAAGTGAGGAGTATTCCAACACACACCTGACATGTGCCTTGTAGATGGTGGACAGACTTTGGGGAGTCAGGAGGTGAGTTATTCAGTGCAAGATTCCTAGCCTCTGACCTGCTCTTGTAGCCACAATATTTTTATGGCTATTCCAGTTCAGTTTCTGGTCAATGGTAACCCCCAGGATGTTGTTGTTGGGGGATTCAGTAATGGTAATGCCATTGAACAGCAACGGGCGATGGATGGATTTTCTCTTTTTGGAGATGGTCATTGCCTGGCACTTGTGTGGCGTGAATGTTACTTGTCACTTGTCAGCCCAAACCTGGATATTGTCTAGGTCTTGCTGCATTTGGATGTGGACTGCTTCAGTACCTGAGGAGTCACGAATGGTGCTGAACATTGTGCAATCATCAATGAACATTCCCACTTCTGACCTTATGGTGGAAGGAAGGTCAATGATGAATCAAATGAAGATGGTTGGGCCGAGGACACTACCCTGAGGAACTCCTGCAGTGATGTCCTGGAGCTGAGATGACTGACCTCCAACAACCACAACCATCTTCCTTTGTGCTAGGTATGATTCCAACCAGCGGAAAGTTTTCCCCTGATTCCCATTGACTTCAGTTTTGCTAGGGCTCCTCTCAGTCAAATGCTGTTTTGATGTCAAGGGCAGTCACTCACCTCACCTCGAGAGTTCAGCAGTTTTGTCCATGTTTGAACCAAGGCTGCATTGAGGTCAGAAGCCGAGTGGCCCTGGTGGAACCCAAACTGAGCATCAGTGAGCAGGTTATTTATAAGCAAGTGCTGCTTGATAGCACTGTTGATGACCCCTTCCATCATTTTACTGATGATCGAGAGTAGGCTGATGGGGCGGTAATTGGCCGGGTGGATTTGTACTGCTTTTTGTGGACAGGACATACCTGGGCAATTTTCCACATAGCTGGGTAGATGCCGGTGTTGTAGCTGTACTGGAATAGCTTGGCTAGGGGCACAGCAAGTGCTGGAGCACAAGTCTTTAGTACTATTGCCGGAATGTTGTCAGAGCACATAGCCTTTGCAGTATCCAATGCCTTCAGCCATTTCTTGATATCATGTGGAGTGAATCAAATTGGCTGAAGACGGACCTCTGTGATGCTGGGGACCTCCGGAGGAGGCTGAGATGGATCAGCAACTCGGGACTTCTGGCTGAAGGTTGTAGTAAATGCCTTATCTTTTGCACTGATGTGCTGGGCTCCTCCATCATTGAGGATGGAATATTTGTGGAACCTCCCCCACCAGTGAGTTGTTTAATTGTCCACCACCATTCACGACTGGATGTGGCAGGACTGCAGAGCTTTGATCTGATTCATTGGTTGTGGGATTGCTTAGCCCTTTCTATCACTTGCTGCTTATGCTGTTCGGCATGCAAGTAGTCCTGTGTTATAGCTTCACCAGGTTGACACCTCATTTTTATGTATGCCTGGTGTTGCTCCTGCACTCTTCATTGAACCAGGGTTAATCCCCTGGTTTGATGGTAATGGTAGGGTGGGGGAAATGCCAGGCCATGAAGTTACAGATTGTGTTCGAGTACGATTTTGTTGCTGCTGATGGCCCACAGTGCCTCATGGATGCCCAGTCTTGAGTTGCTAGATCTGTTCGAAATCTATCCCATTTAGCACAGTGGTAGTGCCACGACACGATGGAGGGTATCCTCAATGTGAAGGCGGGACTTCGTGTCCACAATGACTGTGTGGCTGTCCCTCCTACTGATACTGTCATGGATAGATGAATCTGCAGCAGACAGATTGGTGAGGATAAGATATAGTACGTTTTTCCCTCTTGTTGGTTCCCTCACCACCTGCCACAGACCCGCTTTAGGAGCTATGTCATTTAGGGCTCGGCCAGCTCGGTCAGTAGTGGTGCTACCGAGCTGCTCTTGGTGATGGACATTGAAGTCCCCCACCCAGAGTACATTCTATGCCCTTGCCACCCTCAATGCTTCCTCCAAGTGGTGTTTAACGTGGAGGAGTACTGATTCATCAGCTGAGGGAGGGCGGTATGTGGTAATCAGCAGGAGGTTTCCTTGCCCATGTTTGACCTGATGCCATGAGACTTCATGGGTTCCAGAGTAGATGTTGAGGACTCCCAGGGCAACTCCCTCCCGACTGTATACCACTGTGCCCCATCTCTGCTGGGCCTGTCCTGCCGATAAGAACGAGATGAGGAGAATTTTTTTTTTTGATTGTTGTCAGTCTTTGGAATTCTCATCCGCAGAAAACAGTGGAGGCAGGGTCAATGAATATTTTTCAGGCTGAGTTAGCCTATTTAATTTTTGATTGACAAGGGAATCAAAGATTATAGGGGGTTAGACAGGAAAGTGGAGTTGAGGCCACAATCAGATCAGCCATGATCTTATCAAATGGCAGAGAAAGCTCGAGGTACCCAATGGCCTACTCCTGCTCCAAATTCTCATGCTCGTATGTTCATAATGCTGGAAATATGCAGCAGGCCTGGCAGCAACAGTAAAGAGGGAAACAGAGTTATTAGGCAAAATTTTATGTCCTGCAGGTGGTGCTCACCGGACCCAATCAGGGGTAAAATCGTGCGCGATGATGTCGGGCGAGCACCTGATGTCATCGCACGCTCGCATGATATTTCACTCGAGTGCCTGCTGATAATTAAACAGGCAACTAAGCCCATTAACGGCGCAATTTTCTCAGATTTTTCATGGCATGTCCAACTTTACAGTTGGCGGATGGGCAAATCAGCCAGGTGGCCTTTAAATTTTTCAACAAACCTCATACAAGAGCGGGAAGAAATCTCCATTATGAAATAAAATTAAAATAAATATGTGTACAGCATTTTTATGAGGCATATTTTCAGGTGCTTGATTGTAGTGCATGGACATTTTTTACAGCTTTTTAAACCTTTATTTCATCATTTGAAGGTCTGCAGCTCCCTGAGGCAGCTGTCTGCTTTCAGGGGGCTCTCTCGCAGTGCTCACCTGCACCCGCAGTGACGTCATCGCCCACCCTCTTCCCACCCCCACCTGGCTTTTCAGCACGTGTTTCATACTGGCTGGCTGTTAATTGGCCAGCCAGCGTGAAATCGCAGCCGGGGGCTGATTGAGGTCGGCGGTCTGTTTCCCAGCCGCTCCAGGGCCCGCTGATCGCGCCCGCTTTCCAAAGGTAAAATTCAAGCCAATATTTTGTCAGAATTTCATCAGTGACTTTGTTGTATCTTTCTGTTCTGCAATGGGAAAGAGAAATGAACTATGGAATAGTACATAAGAACATAACCTAAGAAATATGAGCAAAAATAGACTATACAGCCTATTGACCTGCTCTGCCATTCAATATGATCATGGCTGATCTTCAGCCTCAATTCCACTTTCCCACCTCCATATCCTTTGAGAGACCAAAAATCTGTCTCTCTGGGCCTTAAATATATTCCATGATGAAGCATTCACAACCTTCTAGTGTATAGAATTCCAAAGATTCACAACCCTATGGATGAAGAAATTTCTCCTCATCTCAGTCTTAAATAATTGACCCATTATCCTGAGACTGTGTTCTAGATTTCTCAGCCAAGGGAAACAACATCTCAGTGTCTACCCTTTCAAGCCCCTTCAGAGTCATGTATATTCTAATGGGATCACCTCTCATCCTTATAAACTCCAGAGAATATATGTCCAATTTACTCAACATCTCATCATAGACACTCTCTTACCCCAGGAATCAATCTCGTGAACCTTTGCTGTACCGCCTGCAAGATAAATATATCCTTCCTTAGACATGGAGACTAAAACTCTGCACAGTAGTCGAGGTGTGGTCTCACGAAAGCAGTATAGAATCCTTACTCTTGTACTCCAATCCTTTGCAATAAAAGTCAAGATGCCATTTGTCTCCCAATTGCTTGTTGTACCTGCATGCTAACTTTCCGTGTTCCTTGTAGTGTACACCCAAGTCCTTGTAAACGCCAACATTTACAAGATTCATGCCTTTCATTAGCTTTTACAAGTTCCACAAAGTCGGATCACTATTAACAGCTTTTATCCTGAAAAATCTTCTCATATTCTTTTTGAGACTGCAGAGATCAAATTTCATGATCATATTCATGGAAAATCCCTATCAACTCTGTGATATGTATCAAATTAAACCACACATTTTATCTAGCAATTTTCTACCTAGCACATCTGTGTCCGTGGGGACTGGAAAGTTGTGTAACCACCTCATTTTGACTGGCCCCCAGTGCAAATTTATCGTACAGTGATCTCCTTATGAGCTTTATGCTCATGTTATTCATTCACGCTCATTCTGTGGGGGGAGTCTAATTATGTCTGTATTTAGCATGATTAGAGCCACTAGCAGCTCCACTTACATTCCCAATATTTGGTTAGTACTCATGATCAGTGATATTTTCTTCTGGTACAAAAGGGCATCATAGGGCAGTTGGTTAAAGTCCCAATTTAATGGGATAGAAAGGAACAATTTGATCTAAAAAAAATAACCATATGGGTCCAAATATTCATGAGATGGCACATCTCAGCTTAAGTGCCAAGATGAACCTTCTCTAGACCTGTGCCACTGTTATCACCAAAGTTTCTTGGGTTGGGAGAGGTTTCACATTTTAAGTGGGTTTAAAGCACTTTGGGATGTTCCTCTAGTTGAAGAGTCCTGAGCTGGGGTGGTGGCAGTTCCCCACCTAGAAAATAACTACATGCCTTGGACCTAGTTCCTCTTCTGTTCTGGAAACCACATGAATAGTACAGTCAGTGGCAGGCATGATTCTTGACACACTTTTCCTCCTTCCTTTCTATGGGTATCATTCCGCACAATCAGTCACTATCATACACCTGCCCACAGATGTATGGAACAAATGGCTGATATGTCATATGGCACAGCCTATAGGTTATCTCCTTTGCTCCTGACCAGGAATCATACATGCTACTGCCCAATTGCTGCATTTCCCAAAGTACACTGGGAAGAAGAGGAAGAGGGAAAACAGCAGTAACAAAGCAACAGGCTACCTAGCAACACTTTGTGGCATGCATCCTTGGACAAAAATACTTGGAAAATTGTACTAATGGGCGGCAGCTATCTTAATGTTTGCTTTCTTCTTTGCTGTCTGTTCCCAGACTTGCATGTAGTATGCAGTGCTTTACAAAGTGTACCTTCTGCCAGCCAGGTTTCAATGCAATTCTCTGGGTGGGGGAGCCGGGGTGGTGGTGGGGGGGGGGGGGGGGGGACGGCAGGGTTGTAGGAAGGGTGCCCTGAAGTGCCAGACAGAGCAATGTTGTCAAACTTGTCTCATGCAAAGGTCCATCCACCTCAACTGCTATCAAACAGAATTTTTGATTAGTGCAGTCCTTAGCTCCTCAGCCACAGATTCTATATTTATTTGATTTGCATTTTTCTTTTGGCAACCAATGTGTTGTTTAATTAAGCCTTCATTAAACCCCTTGTAAAATTCTAGTTTTAAAGTAGTGTTTATAAAATCTTGATACAGCCTCTATTTTTGTCCCCATATGGCTACTTGAAAGTAAATGGTCATATATCTTTTACTTTTCACATGCAATACCCACCTTGCATACTGGCCCCCTGCCACAACAAGCTCCACTTCTAGGCTTAATATGGGTGGAGAGTCCAGCTGCAGATTTCAACCATTTTTCAACCTATCATGAGACCCTTGTGAAGCTGGTGTTCATCAAAAGTGGCAGGCATAATGACCAAGGAACTCTGTAAAATTCTCCCATTGGACTAGTTATAAAACCAACGTGAAGCTAGTCAGTAATAAAAAAAATTTGCAATACAAAGTAAGTCCATCAGCAGTTGAAAAGAGAAGACTGATTAATGTTTCACGGAGAGATCGAGAACAGAAAAGGGAAGGTAAACAAGTCTCTTGATTGAACCAACCAATACAAAGGGATGGGGGGGTGGGGGGTGGCAGGAGGAGTAACAGATACAGGTCATGGGTTAAATGCACTTAAAGAAGAATCTAATAGGTTTAATGGCCTGTGAGTGAATTTAACAACTTGCGAACTGAACTTTCATCGTGTTTCTACTGAAAAAGTTTGTGTTTCTTAAAGATTCAATCAATTTCCCTGTACTTTAGCAAAGTCAGTTTATTAAGAACTCCAACAGCATCTGCATGTTGAGTTCATGAGGAGTGTAATTCGTACTAAATGCAGCAATGGGTTGGATTTTTTGGTGGCATTGGAACACTGACATCAGGCACATATGGGGATTTTGAGCCTGCTCATGTCGACAGTGCACCCACAGGCACAACCTTTCAGGAGGTGACCTCCTAACTGGCTACTTCCGTGCCTGCTGTGCTATGAGGGACTCCTGATGCTGCAGACCCAATCAGAGGGAGTACTTTTCTGGTGACATTAAACCAATTCCCTGCCTATCCTCCTAAGTAGACATAAAAAATCCCATGGCACAGTTTTGAAGAAGAGCAGGCGAGTTCTCCCTGATGACTTGGCCAATATTTGTCCCTCAGTTAACATCGCTAAAACAGATTACCTGGTCATTATTGTATTGTTGTTTGTGGGACCTTGTTGTGGGCAAATTAGCTGTCACGTACGAACATACAAAATAGAAGCAGAAGTAAGCCATTCGGCCCCTTGAGCCTATTCCACCAATCAATAAGGTCATAGCTGATCTGTTTGTGTTTCAAATTCCACGTTCCCAACTACCCCGATAGCTTTTGATTCCCTTGCCTAACAAGAATCTATCTACTTCTGCCATAAAAATATTCAGTGACCACTCTTGTACCGCCTTCTGAGGCAGAGTTCCAAAGTTACACAACCGTCTGAGAGAAAAAAATTCTCCTCATCTCTGTCCTAAAAGGGCAACACCTAATTTTAAAACAGTGCCCCCTAGTTCTGGACTCACCCACAAGAGGAAACATCCTTTTCATATCCACCTTGTCAAGAGCATTCAGGACCTTATATACTTCAACTAAGTCACCCCTCACGCTTCTAAACTCCAATGGAACAAGCCCAGCTGTCCAACCTATCCTTATAAGACAGCCCACTCATTCCAGATATCAATCCAGCAAACCTCCTCTGAACTGCCTCCATTGCACTTACATCCTTCCTTAAATAAGGAGACCAAAACTGCACACAGTATTCGAGATGTGGTCTCACCAATGCCCTGTATAACTGAAGCATAACATCCTTACTTTTATATTCAATTCCTCTCATAATAAAGAATAGCATTCCATTAGCCTTCTTAATCACTTGCTGTACCTGCATACTAACTTTTTGTGACTCATGTGTTAGAACACCTAGATCCCTCTGCACCTCAGAATGCTGCAGTCATTCTTGTTTAAGTAATACACTGCTTTTTTATTCTTCCTGCCAAAGTGAACAACTTCACATTTTCCCACATTATACTCCATCTGCCAGATTTTTTTCCCTCTCACTAAACCTATCCATATCTGTTTTTTCCTACATTACTACAATTCAAAAGTATTTCAGTGGCTATAAAGTACTTTGGGACGGCCTGAGATTTTGAAAAGCGTGATATAAATGTAAATTATTTCTTTAATAATGATTTACATTGTAAGAGTCTTATTGAATACATGTTTTTGAAAATTAAATAGCTAAATAGATTAAATCATAACATCTTATAGAAAGGGACCTGCTTCTGTAGATACACCAAGGCAGAAAGTGCTCCCTAGACTTTGCTCCATCATATACAAGTCTCAAATCCTTTCCATAAAGATGGCAGTTTGATTTCAATTTTATCTCCTTTGGGCAAAAGGATTATTATATGATATCCAAATTTGGAAAATGAGGAAGGATTTGGTGGCAAATATTGGATTTACAGTTGACTGAAAGAAAACATTAAACCTGTACATCAACAGCAATAGCACCTTACCAGTGTCTTTGTACCATTCTGAGCTATCAGAATTTTAGTTTAACAATTTCTATTTCTTTAGTTTGTCTGTATTTCTTCTCATCTTTCACCTTCATGCTGGGTAAGGTAAGTTGAAATAGCAATTACACCTTTTATTATTCGTCATGGAATGTGGGCGTCGCTGACTAGATCAACATTTATTGCCCGTTCCTAATTGCCCTTGAAAAGATGGTGCCTGCTCGAACCGCTGCAGTCTATGTAGCGTAGGTACATCCACAGTGCTGTTAGGGAGGGAGTTCCAGAATTTTGACCCAGCGACAGTGAAGGAACGGCGATATATTTCCAAGTCAGATTGGTGAGTGGCTTAGAGGGGAAGGTCCAGGTGGTGGTGTTCCCATCTATCTGCTGCCCTTGTCCCTCTAGATGGTAGTGGTCATGGGTTTGGAAGGTGCTATCTAAAGAGGGTTAGTTAGTTCCTGCAGTGCATTCTGTAGATGGTATGCACTGCTGCCACTGTGTGTTGGTGGAGGGAGTGAATGTTTGTGGATGGGGTGCCGATCAAGCGGGCTGCTTTGTCTTGGACGGTTTCAAGCTTCTTGAGTGTTGTTGGAGCTGCAATCAACCAGGCAAATGAACAATATTCTATCACACTCCTGACTTGTGCCTTGTAGATGATGGACAGGCTTTGGGGAGTCAGGAAGTGAGTTACTCACTGCAGGATTCCTAGCCTCTGACCTGTTCTTGTAGCCACAATATTTATATGGCTAATACAGTTCAGTTGTTGGTCAATGGTAACCCCTAGGATGTTGACAATGGGGGGATTCAGCAATGAATTCACCTTCCAAACCCACAACCACTACCATTGAGAAGGACAAGGGCAGCAGATAGATGGTAACACTACAACCTGGAAGTTCCCCTCCAAGCCACTCACCAACCTGACTTGGAAATATATCGCCGTTCTTTCACCGTCGCTGGGTCAAAATCCTGGAACTCCCTCCCTAACAGCATTGTGGGTGTACCTACACCACATGGACTGCAGCAGTTTGAGAAGCTAGCTCACTACCACCTTCTCAAGAGCAATTAGAGATGGGCAATAGGTGCTGGCCCAGACCGTGAAGCCACATCCCAAGAACGAATAAAAAAAGTGTAATTGCTATTTCAACTTATTTTACCCAGCTTGAAGGTGAAAGGTGAGAAGAAATACAAGCAAACAAATAAAGAGATAGAAATTGTTAAACCAAAAATACTGATAGCATAGAATGGTGCAAAGACATTGGTAAGGTGGGAGGATTCAGTGATGGTAATGCCATTGAATGTCATGGGGCGATGTTAAAATTCTGTCTTGTTGAAGATGGTCATTGCTTGGCACTTGTGTGGCATGAATGTTATTCGTCACTTGTCAGCCTAAGCCTGAATATTGTCCAGGTCTTGCTGCATTTGGACATGAACTGCTTCAGTCTCTGAGGAGTTGCGAATGGTGCTGAACATTGTGCAATCATCAGGGAACATCCCCACTTCTGACCTTATGATGGAAGGAAGGCTATTGATGAAGCAGCTGAAGATGGTTGGGCCGAGGACACTATCCTGAGGAACTCCTGCAGTGATGTCTTGGAATTGAGATGATTGACCTCCAACAACCACAACCATCTTCCTTTGTGCTAGGTATGACTCCACCCAGCAGAGAGTTTCTCCCCCGATTCCCATTGACTACAGTTTTGCTAGGGATCCTTGATGCCAGTCTCAGTCAAATGCTGCCTTGATATCAAGGCAGTCAGTCTCATCTCACCTCTGGAGTTCAGTTCTTTTGTCCATGTTTGAACCAAGGCTGTAATGAGGTCAGGAGCTGAGCGGCCCTGGCAGAACCCAAACTGAGCGTTAGTGAGCAGCTTGTTGCTAAGCAAATGCCGCTTGTTAGCACTGTTGATGACCCCTTCCATTACTTTATTAATGATGGAGGGTAGACCGATGGGACAGTAATTGGCCAGGTTGGAGTTGTCCTGCTTTCTGAGGACAGGACATACCCAGGCAACTTTCCACATAGCCGGATAGATGCCAGTGTTGTAGCTGTACTGGAACAGCTAGGCTAGGTGTGTGGCAAGTGCTGGCGCATACGTCTTCAGTACTTTTGCCGGAATATTGTCAGGGCCCATAGCCTTTGCAGTATCCAGTGCCTTCAGCCATTTTTTGATATTACATGGAATGAATCGAAGTGGCTGAAGACTTGTATCTGTGATGCTGGGGATCTCCGGAGGAGGCCGAGATAGATGATCCACTCAGCCCTTCTGGCTGAAGATTGTTGAAATTGCTTTAGCCTTATCTTTTGCACTGATGTGCTGGGTTACCCAATCATTGAGGATGGGGATATTATATAATTCCAGCGAGTTGTTTAATTGTTCACCACCAATCATGACTGAATGTGGCAGGACTAAGTACAAATGAATCAAACAAGTCTAGAATGGTGCAGCCCAAATGTTCAAAATGCTGAATCTGAAATATATGTACATATAGTAGGTAGAGAAGATACTGAAATAATCTGACCTAGCAACCACTTCACTGTTAACACTACTACTGTGACATTCTGCCTTCTGTTTAGTTTGCAGACAGACTACCTTCAGTATAACTAGTTCTATTTATTTAGTATTAAGTAACACAATTCTCTTTGGTGCTTGGATTCTTTCTGTGGTGAGCATCTACAGACATGAAAATGAGAACAAGTTTATTTCAACAGCAGGGATTGATTCCCTTATATGGAAGTTGCTTCTAACTGTGTGCTTCTCCAAAGAACTGGCTGCAAACTAAGAATTATTATCTTATGACTCACAAAACAATGGCACAAGTCCATAGTGCCAGTGTAAAACAATATTTTTATAGAGTGCTTCAGCCTTATAATCCCAAAGATCAACAATTAAAAAGCTTTAACCTAACACAAGCAATCAAATAGCCTCCTTAATGCTTTGCATTAACTGAGTTTAACATAAAACATCACAGACATGCTGAAAACCTCACTGTATTCTAACTTTGCCATCTCCGGAAACTAAGATAAAATAATAAGCAGCTGACAGAGAATTAAAAGGCAGTAATTCAATAAAAATCAATAAAGCTTTTAAACACTTTTTGGATGACAACAGATTCCTGAAATTAAATTACATAATTATGAAATACAAACTTGAATTACATGTAAAATGTATAATTTGTCGTTATTTCTCCCCTCAAATTTGTCTTCCTTTTAAAGTTTTCTTTTACTAACGTCCCTTACATGTTCAGTGTGGTAGAGGTGACATCAGATTAGTGATTAGGTCATTAAGACAACAGTGAAGTTAGAGCTACATGTTTAGTGTTGATTCTTGCTTGCAACTAATGCATCATAAGGGAGCTCATGGGCACTCAGCCCCTCAATTTCACCCAGTAAAAAAAATGCAGGTAAACCATGAGCAGCACAAGCAATTTCCAACAGTTCAATTCAAGCAAGCACACTGGCCACAAAATTCAATTCTGTGGCACCTTTGCTACAAGTGCCGTTTTGACTCCAAAGTGGTGTCCACAGCACGACTTACAACTCTTGTGCAAGTGATTTTGTGACAGGCCTTTAAGGGATATCAGCATGATCACACTAGAAGGGAGGTATGTCATGTGATCCAGTTTTAGTTTTACGTTTGCTTTGAGCAGAGCACACACACAGCTCTGATGTCTTCAAGCAGTACACCTATGTTTAACTGTTCTCATGCGCCTGGTCTTCAGAAATGAACGATTTTGAGCGATTGGTGTCTTGTGTCTTGTACAGTAAATAAGCCAAGGTATAATATCACTATAATAACACAATAGTGATACCAGTGTCCAACTTGGTGACAGCATTAGCTCTGGCACAGGGAGAGTGTGCTGGAAATATGCAGAGTTGGCAGATGATGACATCAATCAGTTTGTAATGCTGCTTTGATGTCAGGGATGCTATTTTGGAGTTTAACACCCCAGCTAATGCTCTTTCTCAAAATTGCATTCAGCAGCAGGAAGGATCACCTGCCAGGTCTATTAAAAAGGGATCATCAACCGCTTTCAGGTTAGTTGATGATTGATTTATTACTGGCTGTTGCTGAGTTTGTAGAAATGTTTGGTGGTTTGTACAACTATTTAAAATGGGCGGTGATGTGGCAAGTCCTGAAGAACTTTTACACAAGTAAAATATTGCAAATACTGTAAGTCTGAAATGAAAACAGAAAATGCTGAAAATGCTCAGCAAGTCAGACAGCATCTGTGGAGAGAAAAACAATGATGACCTTTCTTCAGGAGTGAACACGTGAGGATTGCATACTTAATCATGATCAAGGTGTCCTTGACTGCCTGCATTACGATTTGAGATATGTCAAAAATAAGAGATTCCACTCTCTCAACTTCCAGCTGGCATGTGACCATTCACATTGTATTATTCAGGTCAATGGTTAATATCTTTGCAACAATCATATTGTTTTCATTCTGTGCAGTTTTCTGTACCACCTCCAATTGAACTGCCATGACAAACCAGAGGGTGACTTTTGGGTGACAAGAGCTTTCCATTGACCACAAGGTACATGGGCAGAATTTTGTCCTCATCAGGTGGGAAGGCCTGGGAGTGGTTGCGAAGCCGGCTGCCACCGGCGATCAGGCCCCGACCGCGGTTTCATGCTGGTTGGTCAATTAACAGCCAGACAGCATGAAATGTGCGCTGCCGGGGTGGGGGTGGGAGGAGGGCGAGCGGTGAGGTTCGCACAAGTGTGCGGGTACGCACAGTAAAAGCTCCCTGAGGCGCAGAGTTGCCTCAGGGAGCTGAAGATTTTAACAATAGAAATAAAGATATCTAAAATAATGAATACATGTCTCCTCATGTGAGCAGGGACATGTTAAATATGAGTGTTAAAAGTTTTTTTTTAAATCATTGGTCGAAACGTCATCCCGCCTGTGGATAAGGTTTCGCCAAAAATACAAAGGCCACTTGGCCTTTTGTCCACCCTAAACCTAAACGGTTGGACAGGCAGCGAAAAATTCAAATAAATTAATTGATTAAGGGCCTTAATAGGCCACCTAATTGTCGTTCGAGTGCACAGTGACGTCGGGACACACACCCAATATCATCACGCGTCATTTTGTGCTTGGTCAGGTGGGGTGCTCACTGCCTGACGAGAGAAAAATTCTGCCCCGTGACTCTAGTGTGCAAGCCATGGATACATGTGAAGCATGCATATATTGAAAGCCATGTTACCACACGAAATGTGTTTAAGCAGACCTTTGCAATGCTTAAATAGTGCATCTATTTCCTATACTGGTCTGGAGGAACCTTGCAGCACTCAGCAGAGTACATGTCAAGGTATATCATGGCTTGTTACGCACTACATAACCTCACAATCATGAGGGTACAACTCTTGTCACCAGCAATGCGGCGACTAGCTGAGGTGGGGAGGAAGAAAGGAGGAAACCAAAACACCCCGTTTCTGGCTGGGTTTTCCGTGATTGACTCATCCAATGCAGTACCAGTGAACACGACCCTAGTTCGCCATTCACCAACAGTCCCGCACCTTGGGCAGAATCTTGTGGAGGTGTCGGGTGTTTTTCCTGCCAGCTGGAGAGCCAGCGAGAGACCCGTGCTGCCTCTTTTCAAGAAGGTCTGCCGAACCACAGGCCAATCAGGCAGTGATGAGGCCACTGGGGTACCTTCGCCGGAATCAAGACCCTGGGGGCGGAAGCCTCACCTACCGAGAGCTCTCACTCTTGTGTCCATGGCTGCTGCTGGAAGGACAGTCACTGGAGTCCCAGGATCACAGAGAGATCCAGGTCACAGGTAAGTAATGTGGGGAGGGGTTTCGTGGGGTGGGGGTCACGGGGAGAGGGGTTCAGGAGGGTCAGCAGCTATAATGATAATAGCTGATTGTGGTTGTGGGCTCCAGAATTAGATACAATATGGCACTCTGTACTATAAATGGGGTCACCTGACCTGGGGGTTGAATGTCTGATAGCACATGTTGGAGCTTGTCTAGATAGAGGACAGAAACTGCAGATATGTGTTCATGTTAAGAAAATGTGTTATCAATAAAGTTAGCTCAGCTACAATGTCGATGGCCTGTGTGCATCATTGAAACAAAAAACAAGACAGGGAGCAAGGGCAGGGGCCTGGCTCTCAGTGGGCCACCCCTTCCCGATGTCCAGTCCTTCAATGAGGCATTAAATGCCTTTGATTGAGGGACCTCCCCACTCCACAAGGTAACATGCAGCCCCATGGGTTGACCTGTTCTGCATGCCGCATGGCGACAGCCCCGACTGCCGCAGGGTTAATACCAGTGGTGGTGGGATGAGGCCATTAAGTGGCCATTAATTGGCCACTTAACGGCCTCAATTGGCAACAACGCAGCGCGAAGTTCGACCACATGCCTTCCCGCCTAGAGTTTAATTCGGGCTGAGGCGGGAAGAAGGAGGGGTTCCAGTATGCCACCGTCCCGCCTAAGTACATATCCTTCCTGCCTCCAAGCTCACCACCAGTAAGAGCACAAGATTCCGCCCCTTACCTTCCCTCTGCTAGTGAACGTCACAGGGCCCTCATGGCTACAGCATTTTCTGTATTTAATTCTGGCTCTGGAAGAACATAAGAACATTAGAAATAGGAATAGGAGTAGACCATTCAGCCCTTCAAGCCTGCTCCGCCATTCAATAAGATCACCACCACCTGGAGGTTCCCCTCCAAGTCACTCACCATCTTGACTTGGAAATATATTGTTGTTCCCTCACTGCCGCTGGGTCAAAATCCTGGAACTTCCTTCCTAACAGCACTGTGGATGTATCTACACTACATGGACTGCAGCGGTTCAACAAGGCAGATCACCACCACCTTCTCAAGGACAACTAGGGATGGACAATAAGTGCTGGCCCAGCCAGCGAAGCCCATATCCCGTGAACGAATAAAGAAAATAAGGTCATGGCTTATCTGCTTGTGTTTTGAATTCCACATTCCCATCTACCACCGATAGCCTTTGATTCCCTTGCCTAACAAGAATCTATCTATCTCTGTCTTAAAAATATTCAATGACTCCACCACCTTCTGATGCAGAGAGTTTCAAAGTCACACAACCCTCTGAGAGAAAAAAATTTTCCTCATCTCTGCCCTAAAAGGGCGACCCCCAATTTTAAAACAGTGCCTGGCTTTAGACTGTACCAACTTGGCATGGGAAGCAGCAGTCTTGGTTGTCTGACTGACTGGCAACAGCAAAGGCAGTGGTAGAAGAATGAATGCTGTCGTCCTGAGAGAGAAAAGTAGGTTCGTGATCCGTGGAGCCACTGTCACTCCCCCAGGGTAGCCTCAGCAATTCTAACAATGTATAGGAGGATAGATTGCTGGACTGCTGTGACACCCTGGAAGCCCATTTGAACACTATATCTCCAGTTATGCAGGCAGCTGTCCAAGCTTGCATGGCAGCAAGCTGACCTTGCATGACTTAAATCTGACATTCCATAGCAGCACCCAAATGTTGGATGGTTTCTGCTTCAGCTGCAATGAGACATCAGACGCTGCATCATGGATGGATACATTTGTGCTCTCATAGAGTTGGCCACTGCTGCCATCACTGAGAGAATGGGCTCTAGCTCTGCATGAAGCTCTGTGTCAAGTTGGTGCTGAACTTCTCCATGTTCTTTGACAGTGACAGCAGGCTTTCTGACAGGCTACACAATTTTGACCCAGCGACACTTAAGGAATGGCGATATATTTCCAAGTCAGGATGGTGTGTGGCTTGGAGGGGAACTTGCAGGTGGTGGGGGTGGTGTTCTCATACAACTGCTGCCCATGTCCTTCTAGGTTGTAGAGGTTGCGGATTTGGAAGGTGCTGTCTAAGGACTTGCTACAGTCATTTAAATTAGCATGCAGCATAAAGTTTGCATACATCTGCATCAGAAACAACAAATGCAGATCTGTGTGCCCGTTTACAGGGGGTGCAGGGTAATAGAATAGCTCTTATGGCATCAGGAAATCGCTATTGTCATCCATCTATCCATGTTCTCTGCCCTACAGCAGGGCCTAACTCAGGTTTCACACATGAGATTCTTGATCACTGACTAGGGAAGATTAGTTGAGATGGTTTCTTGTTGTCTCCCTCATAGATTTTATCTTCAGAATACCTTGGGCTGCATACAAGGCTAAAGAAAACCAGCTACCTTTTATTTTACATTAGAGTAGGAGGGTACCCATATACATCGGGTGTGAATACCCCCATTGGACATCAACCTGTATTGAAAATCAGCGATCTGGTTTCCTGTCACTGAGACTTTCTGGGTTGGGGCCCAAACCCAATCTTCTGACTCAGTGGTGGAAGTGCTAACATTGAGGCAGTAGTCAATCCATCCAGACATGAGTATCCTGCTGGATATGAACTCAGTAATGACCATATTCTAATCCCACTCAATGAAGATGTCTGGAATGGACTTCCTACTCAATCCTTTTGATTCTGGGGAAGGAATGCTACCCCAAAGCCAGAAGATCACATGGTTACAATAATAACACTAACTTATTGTCTAGTCAAATTATATGAAAATATGCATTGTTAGGCAGGTAAGTTGGCTTGATGGCTGGCGTGTGGAGCAGATTAACACTAACAGTGTGAGGTTTGTTCCTCATTCCAGCTGAGGTAGACTCAGGGCCTGCCTCCTCGCTCTACTCATAGTATAAAATCATAGTACTTTGCTGTGGTTGGCCAAGGAGCTGCCATCAGGCCTCAGGAAGAATGCATTGTTAATATATCTTGATTTTGTAATTTTTATTATTTTAGCCACTTAACGAGCCATAGCAACACAAATACAATTAAGATAAACATCTATTGTATAATTTTTAAACTGTAAATGCCAATGAATACTTTTTAGTTTATTAATAACAGCTTATAAAGATATGAGAAGGACAAAAAAGATCACTTGATCCATCAAGCCCACACTAAACATGATGGAGCCATATATATGATCAACTGCGTACTCATCATTTACCCACCCACCTCCCCACCACCCATCCCACTCCTCCAACAACTCAATCACACAATATCCAAGGAGAGGCAACTAAACCTGTAGTCAATTTAGGAGAGGCTCTAAGAAATTCCTCTCCAGTTCCCTGAGGCAAACGTGCAGGCTCCAGGGGATCATAGTCACACATGATGGAATCAATAAGATGTGTGCTTTCATTTTAGTTCTGAATGAAATAGATAATAATTAGTTGATCTCCTGTAACATTGCATTCCAACTTTTACATTCCAAACTAAAGGATAAAACACTCGGAGTTATCCTAGTCTTTTCAAAACTGAAATAAAAATTAGGATTTTAGGTAGAAGCCTGGATACAATTTTCCATCATTCATAATAAATGAGAGGAAAGCTCTGGCTGTTCAATTGTTCCTTTGATTGTGTGTGTGTGTGTGTGTGTGAATATGTAAAAACGAAATAATCTACTTGAGCTTTGTTTTCACTTTTCCATTCTAACCCTGTATTGGTCTGGCAGATGACCATATAAATGTTGCATTGGACTGGAATGAAATTACAGCCCAGATTTACCAAAATGGTTGGCCTGATGTAGGCCCCCATGTAAACAGCTCTGTCAGGCCAATATTAGGTTCAAGTGTAAGGTCAAATTTTTTGCACTTTTTGAACATATTTTGTTACTTGATCATAAATATTACAAATTACATATTTCCAATGAAAGTGCTGATAATCAGGAAAATCTAATTTATAAATAGCTCACGGAATAGCCAGCAGTACAGTTATGATATTAATTAGATATTGCTCACTGAGAGTGAGATGAGGCCAGGGTTACTAATTAAACCAACAAGAATTATCCTCGTGAGACTTGTTAACACTGGGCAGAAATTTGCAAGACCCCATTCTGCTAGCAGGTCTTTGCACGCAGTGAATGGCTCATTGTAAAATTATGTGCACCCCGCCTGCAAATATTGGTCTGTTAATGTAAATGGACTTAAAACTGTGGACAGTGCATCTGCAATTTTCTGATAAAACACCCACTTCCCATGAGGCTTAATCAGTAAGTGGGCCCTGAGAAAGTTCCTTCCGATGCTTCCAAGGATGAATGTTCCAGATGTTTGAGTTAAAATTGTGCTGTGTGCTATCAGCAGCAAATGTATTCCTATGAAATTTTCTTGTTTTGCTATTTTAACAAAGGCATGAACCTGTTTAATACTATCAATAAAATAGTGGGCAGGGCAATTTCATAAGGTCATGTTAACTCATTTGTTTCTCATTCTCACCGATTTTTTGCTGTGTGGTAACTGGGTATGAGTTAAGCCTGCTGATTATGCTCCAGTTCTATTGCAGTGGTCTTTCTACTTGAAGCACTTCTGCAATATTTTCTGGTACCTAGTGCTCTGAATTGACATCATTCATACTGAAGGACAGAATCCAGAAAATCAGAGGCAACTGAGAACTAACTTGTGTAAAGTCTCAATTCCATCTGTTACTTGGCCACAGACCTCTTCCATTGTTGGATGAAGGTCCATACACTCTCATAATTCAAAAATCATTCTGCTGGCCACTGTAATGGGATTGAGCTAAAAAAAAATCAATTCCTGGCATTTACTCTCATCAATGTCAGTATGATAAATCCACAAGAACAGGATGAAAATTATAACTCCCTTGAAGGGTTATGGGAAGGGAAAGGTGAGGGGGAGAGGAATGGAGAAGGTAAGGGAGAGGGAGAGAGACAGGAATTGCAACCAGGACCTGCCTGAACTGAGATGCTTGAGGATCAATGGATATTCTGTCTGACTACACTTCTATGAAAAACCTTGAGAAGTTTTGCTAAGCTAAACATGCTAAATTACATGAAGAAGTTATTGTTGTTAAACCACCAGGTGGCCCACATGCACCCTTTGGCAGAATGTTACACCCAGTCACCCTTCCTGCCACTGACAGGGCAGGGATGTGGGAAGTTCTGGTGTTAGTAGACCCTGCCCCTGTCTCCATCCTCCCATATGCCGATAGCCTTGTATAGTGCAGGGTGAGGCCTTGCCCTTTACAAGGCCAAAGAGATAGCAATGCTGAGCCGGGACCTTGCATATCCCATTCCCAGTCTAATTTTCAGCTTTTCTGGTACAGTCCTGCTGCAGACTTACAGTGGCAATGCACTGGGAGGGCTGGGGACTTTCAGCTCCCAGTCCTTCAGTACACAGTGTTACAACCAGGAGAGGAGAAGTGAGCTGGCTCCCATTTTATTCAGCCCCCTTGGTTGGCCGCAATAAAGGTTTTAAAATTTCTTTTTCCCATAAATACCTATTCCAATCCAAATGTATTTATTTGTTAATAAGGAGCCAATCAAACCAGGTTTTCTTGAGTCAAAGAAAGAGTAAATTTATTAGTTACTGAACCTGAGAAAAAATAATAACAATGCAATGACACACACATACAGATATCAGAAGTAAGGAGGTTAGAGTCCAATAAGGGTTAAAAGAATATATAATTAAGTCCTTTGCTTGTGTTTGAAGCGTAGATTGTTGAATGTTGCAGCCATTTGAAAATAATTGGTTTCCTGCAGAATTCTGGAGTTGACTTGGTTCAGGTTTGCACTTTGTTAAAGATACTTTTTTAGCTTCAGAGAGAGAGAAAGAGAGAGAAGAGAGAGAGAGAGAGAAATCTTTCCTGATCTTTCACGGCAGTGTTTTAGATGACTATCATGTTTCTTTTCCTCCTGCTTTTTCTTTTCTCTGCTTGGTAGAGCCAGTTTTTATATCCTGTCTGTATATTCCTGGAAGGGAGTTCAATTAGCATGTCTTGTTTTCATTGTTGGGGACTAAGTAATCCCATATTTTTTATCTTTGCATCTTCAAAACTTTTGACACATTTCAAGATATAAATCAGCAGGAGATGGGGGCTATTTCCTCCACAGGAGTTTTGAATGTCTGATGAGTATTTGATCAAAGTCTAACACTTTGCATCCTTAATGCAGTCCTTTCAAGAGTGTCCCTGTTTGAAGTGGACCTTGACACCTCCCAGGTGTAAAACTCCATGTAACAGGTCTGAAGTGAAATTCAGAAAAGTGGTCAATTTTACAGTATCAGCCATCAGGTAACTCATGGCAGCCATTTTTTGATCAGTGTCTTTTCCTGTATTTTTTTAAAAACAGGTTTTCTTTAATCAGTTCAATATATCTGGGGTTTGCTGCTGAAGTTGTAGGTAGCTCTCACTCTGTCAGTTTCCTGTCATCATGATAACTGTTGCATAGCATTTCATTCTCTTGAACCTTCATTGCCAGTAAGTTAACTCGACTCTATGTGCCTTTCATTTGTTATTTTGTTGTTTCTTTTACTTGTTCTTTAAAAAAAAATCACAGAAAGACCTCTACAATATCTCAAGAGTAAAGTTAAAACCATTCATTCTCTGAAGTGGCTGTCTTGCATGATGAAGCATCACTCAAGGTGTTACCATGTTTGTACATCTGAGAAGGGGTGATACATTTTTTACTGGCCTTCAGGATGTCAGCATCATTTGCAAGGCCGGCATTTATTACTTATGTTTAGTTGGCGGGCCTTTTTCTTGAATCCCGTCGCTGGAACTCAGCTCTTGCATCTATGTTTGAATCCAGGGTATAAAGAGGTCATGTGGTCCTGGTGGAAGTCAAACTAAGCATCAGTAAGCAGGTTATTGTTGAGTAGAGGCTGTTGCTGGCACAGTCGACAATACCTTTAATCACTTTTCTGGTGATTGGGCATAGATTATTGTGACAGTCGTTAGCCAGGTTGAATTTTCCTGCATTTTGTGGACAGAATTTACCTGGGCAATTTTCCACTTTTTGGGTAGATGCCAGTTTTGTACCTGTACTGGAACAGCTTAGTTAGAATCATGGCTGGAGCCCATCATCAGCACTACACTTGGGGTGATATTGGGGTTCATTGCCTTTGCTGTGTCCAGTGCACTCAACCTCTTTCTTGATCTCATGTGGTGAGAATAGTATTGGCTGAAAAATTGCATAATTGATGGAGGAGCCTCAGGAGGAGGTCAAGAAGAATTATCCATTCGAGACTTCTAATTGAAGATGATTGTGGATGCGTCATTCTTGTTTTTTTGCATTCACATGCTGACCTCCACTATCATTGAGGACAGTGAGTTTATGGAGCCACTTTCTCATGTTAGTTGTTTAATGGTCCACCACCATTTATGACTGGGTGTGGTAGGACTGCAGAGATTGGATCTGATTTGCTGGCTGTAGAATTGTTTAGCTTAGTCTATAGCACGCTGCTTTTGCTGTTTAGCATGTGTGTAACTTAGTCAGGAGGCTGGGAACTGGTGCTGGAGGAGTGAGGGATACACTGAGCCACAAGGTGACAGATTGTGGTGTTACTTAATTCTACTGCTAAGAACCCACAACATCTCATGCACTAACAATTTTGAGTTACTAGGTCTGCTCTTAATCTGTTCCACTTATGTATTATGATTGCTAACACTTTTGGCCTCACGCATCTATTAAAAATGATGATACAAATACAAAATATGCACAGTGCATATATATGCAATGTGGAATTGATGATTTCACTATTTGGGAAGAGAGGTTATCTGAATCCAAGCCCTAAACAATTTGCCCTTTCGAGTTTTCACTCACTATTTCTCATTCTGGATTAAGGTGTTTTTTATTTAAATCTTAATAAAATATTTATCAAGGAGTGAGAAAAATCTTTCCATCTTGGAAAGTAAGCTTAGACAACCTTTCAGACAATGCAATATCTTTGTAACTCAAAGAGCATTTAGGGACATATTAATCTATGTAAGTGGTATTGATTGGTTACCATGACCTCTATTCAGGTAAGCTATAAAATCTAAGTTGAAGAGCCATGTCTGGAAATTGAGGAGAATCTGTCCAATTAAAGGTTAATATCACAACAGCACAGTTCATGCATCGGCTTGACTAACTTAAGTTTGAACTTACTTATAGAGTGTAATTATAATTATGTCAAACCTTCAAAATGCTGAAGAAATTTAGGGCTGAATTTTGCCGTTGGCGAGCAGGTGGAGGGGCCCACTCACCGACGCACAAAATGAAATGGGATGACGTAGGCTGGAACCCCTGACATCATCCCACCCCATTTAAATTTTCAGGAAGGTGGGGGCGCAGCAAAATCAGCTGCAGGCACACCGACCTGTTAATGGCCAATTGAGGCCATTGACAGGATCATTAAAACAATTAAAGGACCTGCCTGTCCAACCTTAAGGTTGGCGGGCAGGCCAGGTGCCCCGGTGGGGAATAGAAAAAATATGAAACCTCATCCACCGGCGGGATAAGGTTTCATGTTGGTTTTAAAAAGTTGAATAAAGTTTTAATGAAATTTATTAACATGTCCCATCTCGTGTGACATTGTCACATGAGGGGGACATGTTAAGGATTTTTTTTCTATTTTTCATGTTTATACAACTGTCAGCGATCTCCCTGAGGCTGCACTTTGCCTCAGGGAGATGTGTGCTCTTTTGTGCGCATTCGCGAAAGAGCGCATTCTCGCATTTGGGGAATCCCCCCCCCACCCGCACAGGAATTGCATAGCGCTTCCTGCCGGGCGTCACGCTGAGCAGGCCTTAATTGGCCTGCCCACTTAAAATGGCAGCGGGGCCCGCTTCTCCGGTGGGGATCGGCTCCCCGCCTGCCGGAGATTGGGTTAGGCCCACCCACCTGACAGGCAGAAAATTCTGCCCTTAGTCCTATTCATTTTGGAATTTATAGTCTCACTCCACTGACTCCAGGCTCTGACTCTAGACTATGCGCGGAATTTTACGCCAGCGTGATTTTATGATCCCACCTAATGGGCTTTTGAATGGCTTGCTGCATTTTATGGCCCCGCCCCCGCTGTGATGGGGCCATGAACTTCCACCCATTATGACAGGGTAGAGTTTCTAATTGACTGCATAATCAGAATGGGAGAATCAAAAAGTTGTGTCAAATTATGAATAATTTGAATTCAATTCTCTCTTCATGATTTTTGAACAAACTGCGTTTTGTTTGTTAGGAATTCTTGCTTACATTTCATGCCATAGCCTCATTTAGGTCTAAGAATATATGAGCAAATATTTTACTGATCAATCAGAATTTCTTGGCTATTGTACATATTGCTTTTATAGTCCATTTTGAATATATGCCCTGTGTACAGAGGAGCTCTTAAAATGGAAGAAGTTCTGTATATATTTTAATTACTTTGCTTACAATAACTTTTTAATGCCCTTATTTAAGTTTAAAAACATAGGGTAGAATTCTCTCTTCAGCGTGTGGGGGCGGGCCCCAAATGCTCACGTGTTAAATGATACGCGGTGATGTCAGGTGTGCGTCCCAATGTCACCGCGCGTCATTCTGATCTCACGTTCGGCGGGCACACATTAGAGGCGGCTGCACGCCCGCCAAACTGTCAAAGGCCTGTTAAGGTCATTTAAAAACCAAATGAGATAATTGACAGGGCTGCCCATCCAATCTTAAGGTTGGCGGCAGGAGAAGAACCCAAGCGGCCTTCACGTTTTTCATGGAACCTCATCCACGGCTGGGATGAGGTTTCATGAAGGGTTTATTAGATTAATAAACAAATTTTTCACATTTCATAAACATGTCCCAGCTCATGTGACACTGTCACATGAAGGGACATGTGTAAATAATTTTTAAAAGTTTATTTATTAAAAATTCTCAGTATGTTCTG
This sequence comes from Cetorhinus maximus, assembly GCF_964194155.1. NCBI lineage: Eukaryota > Metazoa > Chordata > Chondrichthyes > Lamniformes > Cetorhinidae > Cetorhinus > Cetorhinus maximus. The sequence continues at coordinate 85,738,635 of NC_135879.1, forward strand.
AATCTCCCTGAGGCAGCTCCGTGCCTCAGGGAGATTTCTGCGCTCTTTCGCATGCATGTGCGAAAGAACGCAGGCCCCGACTCTCCCTCCTCCCCCCGCTCGCACAGGTAGCGCCTTAATTGGCCCACCCACGTAAATTGGTGGTATGCAGCCAATCGCAGGCAGCGATCAGCTCCACACCCGCACACGCCCGGTCCCGACTGGCCCACCCAACAGGGAGAAAATTCTCCCCATAGCCTTGGACCCAATACTCTCTCCCTCAAATTGAATGTAAAATTCAAGCATATTATGGTCGTGATACCTAGGGGTGCCTTCACTATGAGATCATTAATTAATCCCATCTCGTTGCACAATACCAGGTCTTGCATAGCCTGCTCTCTGGTTGCCCTCGAACATGCTTATCTAAGAAACTATCCCGGAAACATTCTATGAACTCATCTAGGCTATCTTTGCTCATCACACTTTTTCAGTCTATATGTAGATTAAAATCTCCCATGATTATTGCTGTGCCTTTATGGCAAGCTCCCTTCATTTCTTCCTTTAAGCTCTATTCTACCATGTAGTTACAATTATGGGGCCTGGACACGACTCACACAAGTGACTTCTTGCCTTTACCACTTCTCATCTCTACCCAAACCGTTTCCACATCCTGGTTTCCTGAACTTAGGTCGTCCCTCTCTATTGTGCTAATATCATCACTAATTAGTAGGGCCACCGCTCCACCTTTTCATCGCTTCCTGTCCTTCCTAAATGTCCTATTCCCTTTAGTATTCAGGTCCCAATCCATGTCCTCTTGCATCCATGTCTCTGTAATGACTATCAAATTGTACTTATTGATTTCTTTGTGCACTCTCAGTTCATCTCTTTTGTTTCCAATGCTTTGTGCATTTGATACAGAGCCTTTAGTTTTATCCTTTCATTCTTTTTATAACCTCTTGTCTCATCTGTTGATTTACTATTAGATTTATACTCTCTATCCCTTCCTGTCACAGTCCGCTTTCCATTTCTCATAATGATACCTTTCTCTTTTGCCTTGCCTCTACACTTTGATTTACCACATCTTCCCAGATTTGTACCCTTGGCCACACTACTTAATTTAAAATCCTGTCTACTTCCCTAGTTATGTAGCTTGCAAGAACATCCAGCACGGTTTAGGTGTAGACTGAGCCAACGGTACAAATCCCATTTTCCCCAGCATTGGTGCCAGTGCCCGACAAACAGGAGCCCATTTCTCCCACACCAGTCTTTGAGACACACATTCATCTCCCTAGTCTGATTTGTCCTATCCCAATTTGCACGTAGCTCAGGTAATAATCCAGAGATTTGAAGTTCTGCTTCTTAATTTGATGCCAAGCTCCTCACACTGACTATGCTAAACCTCCTTCTTTGTCCTGCCTATGTCATTGCTACCAACATGGACCATGTCAACTGGGTCCTCCCCCTCCCACTGCAAGTTCCTCTCCAGACCTGAGTAGATGTCCTGAACCCTGCTACCCAGCAGGCAACACAGCCATCTGGACTCATGCTCTTTGCTGCAGAGAACAGTGTCAATCCCTCTTACTGTACTGTCCCCTACTACCATTGTAACTCCCCCTGCTTGAATGACTTCCTGTACCATGGTGCCATGGTCAGTCAGCTCATCCACCCTGAAGTCATCATCTCATCTAAACAAGCTGAAAAAACCTCAAATCTGTTGGAAAATTGCAAGGGCTGAGGCTCCTGCACTCCTGCTCTCTGGGTCCCCTTACCTGCCTCACTTGCAGTCACATCCTCCTGTCCCTGACCACTGACCAAATCAGAAGACTCCATCCTGAGGGATGTGACCGCCTCCTGGAATAAAGTGTCCAGGTAACTTTCCCCCTCCCTCATGTGCCACAGTGCCTGCAGCTCGGCCTCCAGCTCAATAACTCGGAGCCGAAGTTCCTGCAGCCACAAGCAGTTGCTGCAGATGTGTGTGCCCTGGATCACACCGGTACCAGAAACTCCCACATCCTACAATCACGGCACATCACCTGCCCTGCCATCTCCAATATGTGTTAATTAATTAATTGGTAATTAATTAATTATAATTAATAAAGCTTATACTTCCCAATAGGTTTTGGCACTGGCAATAACCTTTACAATGTTATAAAACCATACAGTATTTACAATACTGATAAAACTAATAATGCCAGTTACTGGTTTACCTCCTCCTTCTGCTGCACCAAAGTGGAAATCAAATACTGGAGGCTGAAAAAGAGTAAAAGGAAAAGAAAGCACCTTCTCCCTGCCCTTCACCAAACTCCCCACTCAGCACACTTTAATTCTTGCAATAAACCTTACCTATAGCTCCTCTTTCCCACTATGTGCCAAACTCCCACTTTGAACCAAATTCCCAAATATACTCTCTCGGCCTCTGTCTCACTCAGGCCGAAGTCTCCCCTCTGTGATCCAACGCCTCTTACTGACCATGCGCCTTAAAAGTGCCTTTCTTATGTAGACCTGTGATGAGTCACTCTCTAGCTTAGCTTCCTGCTACAGTAATCAACACCTATTCAGGCACCTATTCAGGCAAGGGCTTTCCAGTGATTGACAGTTAACTGCCACTAAGGCAGTTGTCTGTTTAACTAGGCTTTTTAACTTGTTTAAAGGCTGCTAGTTCTATGTCAGAATCTGACTCTTATTCTAAAATTGAAAAAGATTAACCAGTTGAATTCCCACTTTGAATCAAATTTCCAAATATACTCATTTGATCCCTGTCTCACTCAGGCCGAAGTCTCCCCTCTGTGTCCGTGTGCCTCCTCCAGCATCCGCAGTATTTTGTTGTTGTAATGGCAGTCAGAACAGCCTCATACCTCATACAAATAGGATGGCAGAGTGAAATAGCAGATGGGGCTGAAGCTCTCCTGTCTGTAGAAAATTGAATTTTCCAACCAAGCCACACAGAATCACTGTATGGAAAAAATACTTTGTAACACAATTATAAGGTATTACTTTGGTTAAAGTGCATGAAAACAGGCACTCAATGGGTGCTATGCTAGTAAGAAACATACGTTTGGAAGCTTGGATTTAGCACCCAATTTTAGTCCTAATCGCCGATTACCATAATTGGAGCTTGGCTGGAGGTGCCATACCAGAAATCTATATGTTTGGCACCCAAATACCGCTAAGAGACAATTTTCATGGAGAGGTATATGTGGGTTCCTCACATCCATTTCCACTGAAGGTGTGGAGTCTGCTGGCTGATGCACAGCGACACATTGCAAAATGGCTAAGAGACTGAGGGAGAGGGAGCACAGGTTTTCGGAGGCCGTGGTGGAGGAAGACCTGAGGAGGGAGGATTTCCTGTACCCACAAGGGGTAAGGATGCCACCTTACCTTCCTCATCCTCCTGTCCCTCTCTCCTGCAGCAGGTAGTGCTGCTCAGCCTATTCTCATACCCTCATCCCATTTCTTGTCCAAGTCAGGGGGACCCCTAGCGATAGCCCAATGACCAAGTTCTCCCTTTCTCCAGGTAACTACTAGAATATGTGGAGATGTACAGTACTTACTCTTTTTTTAGGGAAAATCCTCAGAGAATTTCCAGGGAGATAAATTTGTTCACTTAACACCGCTTCTTGCACTATGTGAAAAAATTGCTTCCCCCCAGGATTAATGTTGCTTGAGTGACGGTGAAGTATTCACAAAGTGTCCCAACGTGTTCCAGAGGTCCAGCAAAAATGGTGAAATGGCGGGTATCCCTTTAAGCAGCATTTGAAATCAACATAAACACCATGGTTACTCCCAAATAGCTGATCAATGTTAGAAGAGACCATTAATTGAAGTGGTAACCACCAGGCTGCCTTCACTTATATTCCCTTCCGAGGCTGTAAACATGACACTTATTGACCGCGCTATGGATCTGTCAATTTATCTAGTGCTCACATTCAAGATGAAATAATATTTTTCATAAAAACTATGGCAGAGTTCTAAGGTGCAGTTCAATTTTAATCTTGGGGTTTTTTTTATGTTAAAGGAGCTCTATAATTGCAAGTGTTTGCACTCATTTCAGTCAAGTAAAATATTAGTATGTACTGTCCTAAGGAAGTTTCTCAATCCCCTGCTGTAATTTCAATGGGAGATTGGCTATTTGTGTCATTTTTCTCAGGGGCTCCCATCGAAGCTACAGTGGAGTATCTCTGGCGGAGGTATGGGGCCTATGATGTGCCAAGGTCCACAAATCCTAGGCTATTGAGGAGAGCATTGTAAATGTTGAGCCTAGAGGGGCTGAACACATGGGTGAAGGTTTTGCAGTGGGGACGTGGTAAAATGGGGATGGAAATTTTGTGGAATTAGAAAGGTGTGATGAAAAAACATTGTAGGATGTGTTCTGGCTATGTTGGGGCAGGTGAAAGTGTAATCAAGTGAGGGAAATGTTATGAAGGTAGACCACAGAGGAGAGATCGTCCTGAAAAAATGGGTGGCTGATCGCAGGGAGATTGAGGATACACAGTAGCAGTCACAAAGATTAACTTGGATGGACTCAGCAGTTAGGGGATGAAAACAATATTAGAGAAATTTGAAGAAGGATTGGTGGAACTGATGAACATGGAGCTAGATGATGATAACAGATTCAAAGGCCTTAGTAGGGAAAGTGAGTTTAGTTGAAGAAGATGGAAAGGTCAAGAGTGATGAAGGTTTCAGCAGAAGATGCAAAGGCATGAGGGTAAGCTCAGGACAATTATGAATATGGAAGTAGATGGTCTTTGTGCCAAAGAGGATACGGGGTCAGAAATTCAGTAGAATAGGATGCTGAGGTAGAGAATAGTCTGATTCAGCCTTTGGCAGTGGCTAGAGAAGGAGAAACAATTGGTGCAAATGATATGGTGTTGTGGCAAGAGCCAAAGATGATGGTCTGGATTTTGTGGTCAGTGGTGCAGGAATGGCACTTTCCAATCACCTCACTAGTAGCTACCCATAAAGATTTGGTGGGCTTTAAAGCATAGACTTTCTGTCATCAGACACCTGTAACAGCACAACATCCTCTACTGGGGATCTGTGGCATCTGTGAGTAGGCCAAGAAACAATAAGGCACTTCAATGAATCAGATCAAAGAATCCTCACTGAGTCACAGAGTCCAAACCAGGAAGTAGAGCAGGGTTTATAAAATAGATTTAAGAGAGAGATCAAAGAGATAGACAAAAAAAAGTTCCTAAGTATTATTTTAAAAATCTTTAATACCAATCTTTGTCTGAGGAAATGAGACTCCTCACTTAATTTTTTTCAGGGTTAAAGAAGTTGTTCATCAATGATTATCACTTATCACATTATCAAAATCTCACTTACTCCTCTATGTATAAGCTTTAACTTTTTCACCCATTTTTAGTGCACAGCTAATGGGCGAGTACAGCAACTTCACTTTGTTATAGTCATTTCAGTGCTGAGTCTCTTGGTATTGGTTGCAAAAGTGCACATTATGGAGGAGCAAGGTATTCCTGACAGAAACGTCTGGACTTCCATCTTTACGTGTAGACAGCAGAAATTGCAGCCTGATTTAACTCATTCCCATTATGGTGAGTTCCTCCCTTGGCACATGCAGTTCACCAGTGCACGATCCTGAGCAAAGGTCACGTAGAGGGAAAAAAAGAAAGCAAGATTTGCATTTACACAACACTTTCATGACCTCAGGGAATCCTAAAGTACTTTACAGCTAATGACGTACTTTTGAAGTGATGTCACTGTTGTAATGCAGGAAGGGAATAACCCAATTTGTGCACAGCAAGATTCCATGAATAGAAATGATAAGGTGATCTGTTTAGTTGTGGCATAAATGCTATCCAGGACATGGGGATAATTCACCCTGCCTTTTTCAAATAGTCCCATAAAATTTTTTATGTCCGCCTGACAGGACCTTGGTTAACATCTCATCTGGATGACAGCACCCCTGGCAATACAGCACTCCCTCAACGACTGTGCTTGAGAGTCAACCTAGATTTTGTGTTCAAGGTTTGAACCCTTTGCTAACTGACTCAGTGTGCTACCACTGAGCTACGGTTGTCTCCAAAAAAAGTAACAAACGGTATTGTTCAGTAACCTAGGACAGAATTTTTTGCTGAGCAGGTGGGCAAGCCCCCGGCTCGCTCAAGCGTAAAATAACGCATGATGATGTCAGGCGAGCGTCCCGATGCCATTGCACACTCATGCAATATTTCAGTTGGTAGGTACTCGTGGGAGTGGGGACCACGCCCACCTTCAATTACGAGGCCAGTTAAGACTGTTAAAAAGGTAGTTAGGCTAGATTGTACATTGCCCATGCGATTTCACTTGTCGCATGGGCAAAATGGGCAGGCGGGCAGCCAACAATTTGCTAACCTCATCAAAGGGTGGGATAAAAAGGGTCAACAGCATTGACCATGTGAGTAGTGAGGAGTTTTGGAGATAACTTGCTGCTGGTTGCTTATTGGTACTTGGCAGCTTCATGTCTGTTCAGGGCTTATTGGTGTCTCCAAGGTCCTCAGAGGATTCAGAATGTGTGGGCCATTCCAGGTATCAGACAGCCTTCTGTTACCCTGGGAATGGGGTCTCCGCTGGTGGCACCTCCTCTGAGGAGGAAGAGAGGGGCAGAAGAGAGAGGCCAGGTGTCCCAATGCAGCTTCCAGGGGAGCAACCTGTGGGAGGAGAGGCGCAGGCACAAGGGGCGCAGGGCCAACAGCAAGTTCAAGGCAGAAGGAGCTGCAGAAGACGCCACTATCCTGCTTCCAGGGTTTACAGGTGGCGATGCAGCTACCTCAATATGTCTGAGGTGCAATGCCGAAGGAGGCTCCGCCTCTCCAGGGAGACTGCAACCTCCATTTATCAGAGGATCAGCCCTGAGATCAGCTCCGATTCTGTGGGTGGGCACCCCATGCCAGTGGCTCCAAGGGTCACGATGACCCTCAATTTCTATGCATCTGATTCTTTCCAGGGATCAGTGGGGGATATGTGTGCAGTGTGCCAATCAGCTGTCCACAATTGTGTCAAGCTGCTGACAGAAGCTCTGTTCAGGCAGGTATTGACTTTCATTTATTACCATACAAACAAGGTCAGTCAGGCTGAGCGAGCCAGAGGCTTTGCAGCGATTGCTGGGTTTTCCCGCATCCAGGGTGCTATCGACTGCACACATGTGGCCATCAAGGCTGTGCCTTTATTAACAGGAAGGGATTCCACTCCATGAACGTGCAGATAGTGTGCGACCATAGGATGCAGGTTTTGCAAGCCTGTGCAAGGTACCCAGGCAACTCCCAATACGCTTATATCCTAAGACACTCCCAGGTACCGAGGCTCTTTAGCGCAATGGGATGGATGGCTGCTGGGTGACAAGGACTATCGCTTGAAAAGGTGGCTCTCCAAGAACAGAGGCAGAGCAGCATTACAATGCGAATCATGCATCCACAAGGGCGATGGTAGAAAGGACCATAAGTCTTCTTAAGATGCGCTTCTGATGACTGGGCCATTCAGGGGGTGCACCACAATACCCCCCAGAGTGGGTGTCACTGATAGTGGTTGCATGCTGCGCTCCCCACAATCTGGCACTGGAAAATGGGGGCCTACTGGAGGAAGAGGGTCTTGACACAGCTGCACAGGCTGCAGATGATGAATCTAGTAGTAACAGAAGAGGAGCAAGGTGAGGAAAACACTGAGGGCGTGGAGGCAGACCTCGGTAACCTCCAGGGAGGCAGGGACAGCAGGGATGCCTTGATCCAACGCTCCTTCAGCTAGGCTACCAAAGATCTGCTTCCACCTCATGCCAGGGCTGCCACCTCTATCCCGGATATCTGAAATGACCCTCTCATTTACACCCAAAGACCACTCAATATCTGTGCAATAAAGTATCCAGCCACTCACGTCCAGCATTACATACTGGTGTACCCTGCACCAGAAAGAAAAAAGGTGAAGCATACTCAGACCATCAGAACCAAAGCAAATTTAATGTTATTGTCACATTGAATATATAATGACATTACCATTACTGGTGGTGATGTCCACACCAGCAGACGTATAAACTAAACATAAATGAACAGAAAATCACCTGTGAACTGTCCCTCTTGTGCTCATGGTGCCTTTAACTTACGTTTCCAAGTGCTACATCTTGGTGCCTACCCCTCACTGGCACCGGCATTGGAGACAGCCTGCTGACTCTGTTGTTGGTCTCGATGACCTTGGCAGTCGTCCTCTAGCCAGTGGAGCCTGTGCTGGTCCTGCCTGGGAGGGAGCGGCCAGTGCCACAGCTGGCATCTCCCCGGTCATCACAGCCTCATCAGATGCCACAGTCACTAATGGAGGGGCAGAGGAGCTGCTGGCATCTTCCAAAGCGCCTTGAGAGGAGCCCACAGAGATGACAAGCAGCTTGTGTGACAACATGAGGTCACTCTGGACCTCCCTACTTGCCATTGATAGATGGGCACCTAACTGGGATACTGGGTGCCTCATCCATTTCCCACACTGGCATTGACCACCTGATGTTATTGCCTGTGTGAGGACTTGCAGGTCTGAGCGCAACCCCAGGAACCCCTGATTCTATCCTGGAGCTGACTCTCCATGAAAGTCGCTATTCTCTCAATGAAGGAGGCAGTGCGCTCAGCCATGAGGGTCAACGCAGTGCTTATGCTCCGCATGGACTCCTCCACAACAGAGATCATGGCACACAGACCCTCATGGATCTCCGCCAGATCCTCCTACACATGCCGCTAGACATCCAGCATCTGACAAATAATGGACAACTCCAGATGCTCATCACCTGCCTTCAACCCAGCATTGTCCTGGTCCCCAGCAGTCCTCCAACTGCTGGCACCCTGGGCACTCTCTACTTCCGCTTGCACCTCAAGCAAGTGTGAAGTGCCCTCACCAATGTACATCGACATTCTGGCTGCCGATCTAATGCCCACTGGGGTGCTACTATCTGCGCTGGTGCCTGGTTCAGAGAGCGGGTGTGATGCAGGTGCAAAGGAAGACCGGTGGTCCTTCGGTGTCAGGGGTGGCCTTTCGGGGTCCGGAGAGCGAGTGCGTGCTAGCAAATCTACAGGAGAACACGGACATATCATTAGTTAGTGTAATCACATTGTCACTGTACATGCCTGGCACCCTGGTGAGGCATTGGAGATCTGCATCATGGTGCCATCTTCTTTCAATGATCAATGAGGACTCCAGGTTTGAGGATTCCATCAATGAAGAGACTGCACTAGAATTTTTGCACAATCTGACACTCTCACCTCTGTGCACTGTGCTCTTCCTTCGACTGGCAGCCCTGCCTCTCCATGCCCGGTTGTATGTGGATCGTGCCAACTCTCCAGCTCAAGGGTGTCTCACTCATGTCTGGTGAGCCGCAGCAGGTTGTGTGGGACTCCACCTGTATGTGATCTCTCTGATTGGTTATGGCTTGTCTTCTCCTGAAAGGACAGAAGAGCATTAATTAGTCCACTCTCTACCTGCAGCGCCATTGCAGCCTGGCCAACCCCAGCTGAGAAACACCTCGCAGGGCACATCTGAGTCGTGGTCCTCAAGCCACAAAGCACTCAGTCCAAGCGGCCAGGGCTCACCCCCTTGGCCATCTGCGATGTCATTGACAGTTGGCATTCAGCCTCTAACACCCCTGAGGTCCACAGGGGGAGACAGCCAGACCTTAACGCTTCTGCACACTGACCCATGCCAACACGGTACTCACCCTTCCTGAGCACAGGTCATTGAACCTCTTGTGGCACTGCAACCACATGCTCCGTGCCATGTCATGGCTGCTCACCAGTGCTGCCACCTCCTCCCGTGCCCTCTTTGTGAGGCTCGGTGGCCTCCTCCTCCCATCTCTGGGGACAAGGGTGTCCCTCATGGCAGCCACCTCCTCCAGGAGGGCCGCGAGGCACTCATTCGTAACGCGGGGGGCCGAGTCCCCACCCGACCTGCCCTCCCGCCCGCTGTGTCCAGCCGCACTCCACTCCATAACTTGAATATTGAAAACGCAGAAGAAACGTTCTTCCGTGGCAACCTTCAAGGGGCTGCCTGTGCCATTTTTAAACTAGCCACCAGGTCGCCATTGGACTCGGCGGCCGACAGGCGCCCCCGCCCATCCTTTCCCAACCATTGGGGCACAGCGTTTTGCACTGGGCGGGCGTGAAATCGTGGTCGGGGGCCGATCGCAGGCAGCGGCCCATTTCCTGGCTGATCCCGGACCAGCTGACTGCGTCTGCCCGCTGAACTGAAAATTCTGCCCCAGTAGGTGAGAAGCAGCACTGAAAATGACTGAATGCAGTTTATCTGCTAGCCCACTGGGCTGAGGAATGGACCTAGCTTGATGCTAGAATGGGAGAGTTAGGATCTTAGAGTGAGGAGTTTTAATGTTCTTTTGTGGTCTAGGGAGAACTACAGGAAGGCAATTATTGTTGTCAATTATTGTTTTTAAATAATGACTCGTGTATATATAGTATAAAACAAAGCAGACAATAGGTTCCTTCAGAATGTGAAAACAGAAAAAGATAGGTTAATATTTTGGATAGAAACTCTTTTTCAGAACTGAATGCAGTATTTATCTTATCCATTCCTTCATACAATCTGATTATCTAAACTACAGATTGAAATTTACTAATCTAATCAAACATTTCATTTCACTTACTGTGAGCTATTAATGGTTTGAGATGTAGAAACCCAAAGGAGCCATTAATTATAAGTTTCCGAAAAACCAGTTCACCATGTCCCTCAAGGCTTGAATATGCTTTCAGACCATATAAGTAATTTTATCCCAGGCAGTAATAGATGAGGGGCACAGAGATCTGAAATATCTTATAATTAAGTCAGATTGGAGTTGTTAGAGAATTATGAAGACCTGATGCAGAACAGGCTTGTAGTGTGTACTTGTTCTGTGGCATAGGCTTGATGTGATTCTCTCGAACAAAGGACTGAAGAGATTTATAGAATTAGTGATGACTTAATGGAACTGAAAAGGACAAATTATTGACCACAGTGAAACCTTGTTATTAGAAATTGTTGTTGTAACCTTTTTTCGTTACCCTTACTTCCTGAGCTAAACAGAAGATGCATTATAATCTGACCAAAAAAAACCCGAAACCTCAATAAACTAAAACCTTGATTAGGAAGTTTCCCCACTTTCTTTCTCTCTTCAGAATGCTGACTCATGCTGGGGTACAATCCACAAGCATCAGCATATCACTAGCATCCTCAATCATTCCTCACACTTGACAGTGAATGTTGGCAGGCTATGCGTACATAGAGGACATCACAGCTGAGCTTGATCCTAGTTTCACCCAGTGTCCATTCACATACTCTTGCAAGCAGATGTCACACAATACTGTTCAGATCATGGCTGATTTTTCTTTGTCTCTAAGCTAAGGAATCTGAGGTCAACTCTAGCAATGTTGAGCTGCCCTGGTGGGACTCAAGAACCTCTGGCCTTTATGGATTAGCACTCACACCACATCATGACTTTAGCCTTTAATCCACTTGGAGGACCTACAATATCCTTGAATACCTACATCCTGTTTCTGAATCTAAACTTGTACTGGAGCTCAAATTTGTTGGTCTAGTTAAAAAGGGCTATGCTGGCTCATTGTACAGGCTCACCTGAACTGATAGCTCATTGAGTGGCTTACATTAAATTTCGGAAAGGCAGTCTGTCCCCTTAATTTAAATAGGTAATTAGCAGTGGAAGACCTTACCCATAGAGCTTAACGTGCAGTACACTTAACTAATGAGTGCAAAATCAGTAAGGCAGTGGTTTTTAGAGCGCTGTAGTTCAATAAAGAAAGGGAAATTTTGGTGGTGGCAGAAATATAGACTAATTACTCATAACTCATAGTGGACACTTGTCAGTCACATGGCTCCTTTATATGCTGAAGATTTGGAGGTGTTGCTATAGGAGGTGCAGCAAAGGAAGTTGACCCCATATGGGACTGAACAACATCCTTATTAAAAGTACAGACGCTAGCTACATGGGGGAAGGTGGATACAACCAGCTCCTGGTAACCAGCTCCATGTTTGCCCGTAGCAGATGCAAGGCAAAGGTCAGTGTGCCACTCACTTTTGCACTCATTTGTTATGGATCACATTAAGCCTGGGGCAACCAGAACTTGGGAACTGTTTCACCATTTAAGAGGATGTATTGTGTTTTCTTGTGCATAC